>NC_030817.1:70728049-72132913 GCF_001704415.2 Capra hircus | reverse complement strand
TTATTATTACTAATATTATTCTATAACTATTTCAGTTACTACATCTACTATTACCACTACTAACCACCACCACTACTGTTTACTACTGTTGCTGTTGTTGCTGTTAAGTCACTTCAGTCGTGTCCGACTCTGTGTGACCCCATAGATGGCAGCCTATCAGGCTCCCCTGTCCCTGGGATTCTCCAGGCAAGAACACTGGAATGGGTTGCCATTTCCTTCTCCAATGCATGACAGTGAAATGTGAAAGTGAAGTCGCTCAGTCATGTCCGACCCTCCGCGACCCCATGGACTGCAGCCTACCAGGTTCCTCCGTCCATGGGATTTTCCAGGCAGGAGTACTGGAGTGGGGTGCCATCGCCTTCTCCAACTGTTTACTACTACAACTAGATAAAGGCCTAACTTGACAAACAAAGCCCTTCATTTCTGGGCTTTAATCTCTTGTTCATTATTACTTTTTAACAAAGGTTCCCCAACTTGTAATAGTTTTATGTGTCAATATGACTAGGCTAAGGAGTACCTAGATTGCTGATAAAACATTTCTGTGAGGATGTTTCTGGAAGAGATTTTGAAATGGTAGACTGGGTAAGGAAGATACAGGTGAGCATCGTCCAATCTCTTGAGGGCCTGAATAGAACAAAAAAGTAGAGGAACGGCATATTTATTTGCTTGAGCTGGGATATCCACCTGTCCTCAGACATCAGTGTTCCTGGTTCTAGGGCTTTTGGACTCAGACTGAGATTTCCAACACTGGTCCCCTTGTTCTCAGGCTTTTGGGTTTGGATTGGAACTATATCACTAGTTTTTTAGGCTCCCAGCCTGCCAGTGGCACAGCATGGGACTTCTCAGCTTCCATAATCAGATGAACTAATCCTTCAAAACACATCTCTTTCCAAATATCTTTATATATTCTATTGGTCCTGTTTCTCTGGAGAATCCTGACTAATACACAACCCTTGACAACCAACTCTACAGTCCAGTTACAAACTTTTCAAACCTAGTGAGCCTTGAATAATCCAAAGATTAGGTAAGACTTTTGCTGAATCCTTATCATTCAGAACATACTACTAATTTTGAAGAAAGGCAAAATAGATCTTTAAAAGGTAAAAATCTAGCAGATAGTCAATCTACTCTGTAGAAAATACAGAGCTAAGCTCAGGTCCTAATCTGTGACTCATATAAATTTGGGGAAAAAGTTGGTAAATTAACAATGTGTATGTTCTTCCTACAAGTCATTGCACCCTCAGGGTCATATACTGAGTCCTCTTCTCACTCTGTGCTCTGCTTCTTGAGGTTCTTGTTTGTTTCTGTGGCCTCAAGTTCTCCTACATGCTGATAGCACCTCCATCTTTCTTTAAACTCTCTTGAGTACCAGAGTACAGCTGTTCCTTGGTATGTGAGGATTGATTCCAGGACCCCACTGTGGATACCAAAATCCTAGGACATTCAAGTCTCTTATATAAAATGGTGCAGCATTTAGATATAACATACACACATTCTCTCTAAAGAGAGAATACCTTAATAAAACAATGTACATGTCATGTAATAGTTATAAATACAATGACTAGATTAGCCAAGAAGACATCACAAGCTTATTTGTTGCTTAGATCACTGTTTTCCACAATTTTGTCAATATGAAGCACAATTGCAAGACTGCTGGGGAGCTAGTCCAGGCAGCTATCTGACCTACCTCACCAACTGTAACAACAGAGAGAGTAAAAATGTTAGTTGCTCAGTCATGTCCAGATTCTTTGTGATCCCATGGACTATAGCCCACCAAGCTCCTCTGTCCATGTGATTCTCCAGGCAAGAATACTGGAGCAGGTTGCCATTTGCTTCTCCAGGGGATCTTCCTGACCCAGGGATTGAACCCAAGTCTCCCACATTAAAGGCAGATTCTTTACTCTCTGAGCCAACAGGGAAGGGTACAATAGAGAGGTCACTTGCAAAAACAGACACATACACATAAACTGGTACAAAACATAGCTTCATTATTATTATTTGTACACCTAACTTGTATGTTCAGAAAGGACAAATATATCAATATACCAATACTCTTGTTTAAGAATCCAATGTCTGATTACAGAGGGTCAGATGTTCTTCTCAGAATATATTTTTAAGTTCTGGAGACCAGAAATAGAACAAATCATAATAATGCTTAATTCTGAATAGTAATTCATTTTTGCTATTTTATTTCTAACTTTATATTTCCTCAAACATTTTTACAATGTATTTACCTTTTCAATTAGGGGAAAATTTATTAAAACCCATATATGCATATATGTACTCATCCTATGAGCCGGTAAGCTGGCAGACAAAATTATTCATGTGTTTATTATGCAGCAATTTATAAAGGCTTATTGTGTGACAGGTCCTACACCAGGAAGGCTGAAACACTTTTGAAAAAAGCACAGAGGTTAACCTTAAGCAATTAAAATCTAGTGGTGAGGGATGCAGGAGAATGGACACACTGAGAAATTAAGTAAAATAAGTGACATAAATCCATACAGAGTATAATGGAACACAAAGGAAAGAATCTTTCTTGGGGGATGAGATTAGAAAATACTTAAAAAAATGTAATTGAAATAGATGCATGTATCTCAATGTTCGTTGCAGTACTTTTTACAATAGCTAGGACATGGAAGCAACCTAGATGCCCATCAACAGATGAATGGATACAGAAATTGTGGTATATATAGAGAGTGGAATATTATTTAGCTATAAAAAAGAATGCATTTGAACCAGTCCTAATGAGGTGGATGAATCTAGAGCCTATTATACAGAGTGAAGTAAGTTAGAAAGAGAAAGACAAATATTATATATTAATGCATGCGTATGGAATCTAGAAAGAAGTACTGATGAACCTATTTTCAGGAAAACAACTGAGATGCAGATACAGAGAACAGACTTGTAGACACAATGAGGGAAGGAGAGGGTGGGACAAATTGATGGAAAGTATGGAAACATATACAAAACTATATTTTAAATAGATAGCAAGTGGGAATTTTCTGTGTGACACAGGAAGCTCAATCTAGTGCTTTGTGACAACCTTAGAGGGGTGGGAGATTGGAGGGGGATTCAGAAGGGAGGGGACATATGTTTACCTGTGGCTGATTCAAGTTGATGTATGGCAGAAACCAACATAATATTGTAAAGCAATTATCCTCTAAAAAAAAATTATATTCCAAACATGCAACAGTCAGAAATGTTGATTGTTTGACCTTTCTGATCATAAGAAAACAGATAACAGCTTCTACTGTATTCCTCCTTCAAATAGGATTTGTGTACAAAATCCACCAAATTTTTTTCTTCAAAGAAACAAACCTGGTTATAAAAAGGAATGTGTATAATTTATCAGCTAACAAATAGACATATAACTATTTATCAACATTTGGTATTTGATTGTGTGGTCAAATCTTCTATAGCAAACAGTAATCAATAATCATTAAAAAAAAAAAAAAAGAACATGTCAATCTGTTAGGGCCACAGAAGTGGGTCTTGTGCCAACCTGGCACCTTTGTTCTGTAACTCCTGGGATGCTTACTGCTTTTGTCTTGGGCCTGGTTCTCCGGAAAGTAAGAGTCCTCTGCTGGGTGAAAAGCTGCCCTGAGGGCTCCATGTAGCTTATATGGGCCCAGTTCAGGCCTGGTCCAAGGTTTTGTATCAGGTTGGGACTGTATAAAATTATTAGACTTGTCCATGTATAACCTAGTCCCAAAGTCTTATTAACTACTAAGCCTTATCTGCGTCTTTTAAAATCAAGACCCTAAGGCATCAGGAACACAGACACACAAGGACAGAAATCGACTTTTACTATGAAATGTACCTAGTGTGTCCTCATTTACATGCAAAGCTCTACTAGGCAACAGTTAAAAGGTACCAATTCAGAGACTGGGATGAAGACAGCATACCCTCAGTCATATGGTAGCAGTGAAAATTACAAGTTTAGAAGGGGGGTTTAAAGGTAGAAATTTAGACCCAAATTAGATTTATTCACTCAATATTCACTTATCTTCATACTGAGAAGTTGATTCACAAAGCCAACAACATAAATTTTTCAACCAACTTTTAAAATGCAACTTCTATAAATGAGGATTATTATTTTTTATGTTTTTTAAACAGCTCTAGCTTTATTGAGATATAATTGACAAATAAAATTGTAAGATGTTTAAAATGTGCAATGTGATGAAAACAAGCTGTCCCGTTTTACAAATGAAAACTAGGCCTATTTATTCCAAAGACGAGAAGATATGCAGCTTGCATTTATCGGGGATATTATTTTCTTTGAAAAATGCTTCAGTTACCAGTACTATTCTGTTAATGAGTTCCTGCCTGTTGAGAAAAAAATGATCTGTTGAATTTAAAATGTTTTTCATCTGAAAGGCATTCTAACATTTTTAATATGAACCATTCATTAAAGAAGAACACTTGCATTATAGCTCTGAGTGGTGATATTTGGACTTCTGGCAACGTGACATTATTAAATAAGAAACATTTGTGAATGCCAATGATATTCTGGGGACTGGATAATGAAACAAGAAATTTATGTGGCCAGTAAAGCACTAGATGATTTTTCCTTAAACTTTTAATTCTTCACTTCAGAGAATTACACAAGTCCAGGTTAAGAAAAATAGCCACAGAAATGAATACTCTTTTACATGAAATAATTCTGAAAGTGACACTGAGAATTGCCAAGAGATATATTCAGGCATCTGACTAAAATTTTTGTTAGACTTATTATTGTTTCTCTTAGTATCATCAATATAAACCATTTCCAAAATGGAAAATGATCACCATCTGGAGTTCTGCCATTAAACAGTAAGCTCATGACGGAGTACTAGGTCACTAATTTGTAACATTATTATCTCCCTTTGTGAGCTTTCTCAATTAAACAGGGAAAAAGTTGTTAAGGAAATCATTTGACAAAGAAACTGTAGATTATCATAATCATTTGTCATTTATTTCCATTTTAAAACTAAAGTGATTTCTTTTACTTTTGAGTTTGCATCTTAGTTGTAACAGTATGACACTCCTAGTTGGAATACATCTGTCATTTGCTACCTGGAGTGCCTTCCAACCTCAATGTACAAATTCATACATTGCTAGTCAACCTAGGCCAAATTCAACCTGAAATAAAACTGAACTCTGGAACAATTCTTCCCTCCTTGGGTTTCCAAGAATATTCATCCTGCTAAGACGGGGACATTTTGAGGACTTCTGTGAAACTCTTTAATAACAACAACATGAATAAAGGATTAAGCTGTTACTCTTTGTGGGAAGAATAAAGAAACAATCAAGAATTATTCATTTCTAAACAAATCAGTTTGGTAGCAAGTGTTTACCCTGTTTAAAAGCTGCTTTCTAAACTCATTTTCTAAGCTCCTAAGAAAACGTTCTTTGATTGGAGATAATGTTTAAAATGCAACTTATATAAATGGGGATTATTGTATTTTATGTGTTTAAATTACTCCATCTTCACTGAGGAATAATTAACAGGCAAAATTGTAAGATGTTTAAAATGTTCAACATAAAGATCCATATGACTTAGACAGCATATTAAAAAGCAGAGACATTACTTTGCTGACAAGGTCCATATAGTCAAAGCTATGGTTTCTCCAGTAGTCACCTACAGATGTATGTGAGAGTTGGACCATAAAGAAGGCTGAGCACCGAAGAACAGATGCTTTTGAATTACGTTGTTGGAGAAGACTCTTGAGAGTCCCTTGGACTGCAAGGAAATAAAACCAGTCAATCCTAAAGGAAATCAACCCCGAATTCACTGGAAGGACTGATGCTGAAGCTTAAGCTCCACTACTTTGGCCACCTGATATGAAAAACTGACTCAGTGGAAAAGGCCCTGATGCTGGGAAAGACTGAAAACAGGAGGAGAAGGGGATGACAGAGGAGAAGTTGGTGAAGGAGAGGGAAGCCTGGCATGCTGCAACCCATGGGGTTGCAGAGTAGGACACGACTGAGTTGACTGAACAACAATCAACAATACTTAGGTTGTTTCCATACCTTAGTTATTCTGAATAAAACTGCAATGAACTTGAGAATACAGATATCTTTCAGAGATAATGATTTCACTTCCTTTGGATTTATACCTGGAAGCAGAACTGCTGGATCATATGACAGTTCTATATTTAATTTTTTGAGATACTTCCATATTGCTTTTCACAGTGGCTGTTCAACGTACAAGACCATCAACACTGTACAAGTTTCCATATTCTCCGTATCCTTTCCCGCATTTCTTATCTTTTTGATAATGAATAATCCTAACAGGTGTGAATTGATATTTCATAGTGATTTTGGTTTGTATTTCCCTGATAATTAGTGATTTTGAGCAACTTTTCACATATGGCTGGCCATTCATGTCTTCTTGGAAAATGTCTCTTCAGGTCTTTTGCCTATTTTTTAAATTGGGTTACTGGTTTTTTTTTTTTTTTTTTTTTTCTTTTCTTTTCTTTTAGTTTTAATTTTTTTTTTGAGGAGGGGGCAGTATTGAGTTGTTTGAGTTCCTTGTATACGTCAGATATTAACCCCTTTAGTTTGCATATATTTTTTCCCATTTCATAGAATGTCTTTTACTTTGTTAATGATTTCTGAGGTTGAACAGACCTTTTTAGTTTGTGGAGACCCACGTGTATACTTTTGCTTTTGTTGTCTTTGCTTTTTGCGTCAAGTTCAAAAAAATCATTGATAAGATGAGTGTCTAGGAGTTTATCACCTATGTTTTTTCTAGGAATTTAACCAGTTTCAGATCTTACATTCAAGTCTTCAATACGTTTTGAGTTGATTTTAATGTATGGTGTAACACAGGGGTCCAGTTTCATCCTGTTGCATGTGGCTAACTAGTTCTCACTGCCATTTATTGAAGAGACTATTCTTTGCCCATTGTACATTCCTGACTCTTTTGTCAAAAATTAACTGTCGATATATGCACAAGTTTATTTCTGAGTTTTCTATTCTGTTCTATTAATCTGTGTGTCTGTTTTATGCCAACACCATATTGTTTTGATTACTAGTATTTTGCAATATAGTTTGATTCCATCTTTGTTCTTTCTCAAGATTGCTTTGGCTATTTGGGAAATTTTTGTGGTTCCATACAAATTTTAGGATTTTTTTTCCTACTTCTACAAAAAACACCACTGGAATTTTGATAGGGCTGCACTGAATCTATAAATTGCTTTGAGCAGTATGGTCATTTTAACAATATTAATCTTGCCAATTGAGTGCCAAATGCTAAATACTTAACACTCTTGCACAACTGGCTTTACATTTTTAAATGACTAGGTAGGAATATTGATTGGAAAAGTGTACAGAAGCAAAATAACCACTGAGGGAACCCTAAAGAAATCTACATAAGAAATGATTGAAGTCTAAAGTAAGGCAGTGTTTATGATGATGATAATGAAAAGACTTATTTGTGATATAAGAAAAGATTAACAGTTTGGTGGCATGCAGCTGAGAAAAAAATCCAGAAAGCTCTCAATATTTTGGCTTGGTTACTTGATGGAGAGCAATGGCATTACTTTTATAAGAAATATACAAATTTGAGGAGGAATATGATGTGAACATTACATTGCCAACAAAGGTCCGTCTAGTCAAGGCTATGGTTTTTCCAGTGGTCATGTATGGATGTGAGAGTTGGACTGTGAAGAAAGGTGAGCGCCGAAGAATTGATGCTTTTGAACTGTGGTGTTGGAGAAGACTCTTGAGAGTCCTTTGGACTGCAAGGAGATCCAACCAGTCCATTCTGAAGATCAGCTCTGGGATTTCTTTGGAAGGAATGATGCTAAAGCTGAAACTCCAGTACTTTGGCCACCTCATGAGAAGAGTTGACTCATTGGAAAAGACTCTGATGCTGGGAGGGATTGGGGGCAGGAGGAGAAGGGGACGACAGAGGATGAGATGGCTGGATGGCATCACTGACTCGATGGACATGAGTCTGAGTGAACTCCGGGAGTTGGTGATGGACAGGGAAGCCTGGCATCTTGTGATTCATGGGGTCGCAAAGAGTCGGACATGACTGAGCGACTGAACTGAACTGATGGTGTGTACTATTTTGGACATCAAGCTTTATGTGTCTTTGGTCAATGAATGAGACCTGCTCAGCAGACATTCGAGTATGGAGCTCAAAGAATATATAATTGGGTGATATAAATGTGTACATCAGTGGTAACTGAAGCCAGAAGAAGAGATGATATGAGGTCAAATGGTAGTGTAGACTAAAAGAGGGTGAAAAATGAAGCCATAAGGAAACATAACATTTATAAAGGGGGTAGAGAAAGAAGGATCTTAAAAGACAACTAAGGACAGAAAAACAGATGGAAAACTAAGACAGAAGGAAATCACAGAAGCCATGGTCAAAGAAGAAAAGTTTACTAGCTCCTAAAGAGATCAAATTGGGAAAGGAGTATGTCAAGGCTGTATATTGTCCCCTTGCTTATTTAACTTTTATGTAGAGTATATCATGTGAAATGACGGACTAGATGAAGCACAAGCTGGAATCAACATGGCTGGGAGAAATACCAATAACCTCAGATACGCAGATGACAACACCCTTATGACAGAAAGCAAAGAAGAACTAAAGAGCCTCATGATGAAAGTGAAAGAGGAGAGTGAAAAAGCTGGCTTAAAACTCAACATTCAAAAAACAAAGATCATGACATCTGGGCCCATCACTTCATGGCAAATAGATGGGGAAACAATGGAAACAGTGACAGAGTTTTATTTTATTGGGCTCCAAAATGACTGCAGATGTTGACTAAGGCCATGAAATTAAAAGATGCTTGCTCCCTGGAAGAAAAGCTATGACAAACCTAGAGAGCATATTAACAAGCAGAGATATTACTTTGCGAACAAAGGCCCATATACTCAAAGCTATGGTTTTTCCAGTAATCATGTATGGATGTGAGAGCTGGACCATAAATAAAGCTGAATGCCAAAGAATTGATACTTTTGAACTGTGGTGTTGGAGAAGACTCTTGAGAGTCTCTTCGACAAAAAGGAGATCAAACCAGTCAGTCCTAAAGGAAATCAGTCCTGAATATTCATCGGAAGGACTTTTGTTGAAGCTAAAACTCCAATCCTTTGGCCTCCTGATGCGAAAAACTGACTCAGTGGAAAAGACCCTGATGCTGGCAAAGACTGAAGTCAGGAGAACAGGGAGATGACAGAGGAGGAGATGGTCGGATAGTATCACTGGCTCAATGGACATGAGTTTCAGCAAACTCTGGGAGATGGTGAAGGACAGGGAAACCTGGCGTGCTGCAATCCATGGGGTTGCAAAGAGTCAGACACGACTGAGTGACTGAACAACAACCAACAATACTTAGGTTGTTTCCATACCTTTGTTATTCTGAATGAAACTGTAATGAACATGAGAGTACAGATATATTTCAGAGATAATGATTTCACTTCCTTTGGATTTGAAAAAAAAAAAAAGAGTAAGACATGACTGAGAGACTGAATTGAACTGAACTAAAAGAGGTCAAAGAAAGGAAAGACTGAAGTGAAAATGAATAAAACAAGGATTTAGTTGTCATTGACAACTAAAGAAGAATGTTTTAATATACTGGTGTTGATGAGAAAAAAATGGAAGCAGCATATGAGAATGTGCAATGAGGAAGAAAATAAACATCAATAAATATTCCAAAAAGATCTCTTGTAGAGAGATGGTACAATTGCTAGGAGAGAATGTAGGATTAAGGAGGAATGCATAATGTTTAGTATTGCATGATCATAAAATATGGTGGTGGCACCACCATGAAAAAAAATTACATGTCTGAGTTCAGTCTTACTTCTACTAACATACAGAAACATTATCCAGGTCAAGAATGACCATAAGAAAATGTATGTATCTTTTGGACTCTGTGGGACAGGGAGAGGGTGGGATGATTTGGGGGAATGGCATTGAAACATGTATAATATCATATAAGAAACAGACCGCCAGTCCAGGTTCAATACAGGATGCTTGGGGCTGGTGGACTGGGATGACCCGGAGGGATGGTACGGGGAGGGAGGTGGGTTCAGGATGGGGAATACATGTATGCCCGTGGCAGATTCATGTTGATGTGTGGCAGAAAGTAATTAGCCTCCAATTAAAATAAATAAATTTAAATTACAAAAAAAGAAAATATATGTAGCTTCATAATCTAAAAGCACAGTTGTCCTCCAAAAAGTAAAAGAAAATGAGAGAAAATTTCTTACTTTTATCTCAAATTGTACTCTCAGAAGAAAAACTTTAAAAATATTTCTAACTTAGGCATTTCACTACAGTACTGCTAGTTCAGATCTTCTCAGCTCTCCTTAGAATAATATCAATGGAATGGTCCTTGCTCTCTCCACCTGTAATTTCTTCTTCTCCCTCTACCTGATCAACTAGCAGATTTATGTTCCCAAAAGCAATCCCTTCACATTTCCCTACTGGCCAAATTCATTTCTCTCTCTAATCCAGACTTATTTACATAAATCCTTTATGTAATTATCTTCTATTTAGACTGAACGTACTAGTTTCCTATCTTACTCTTTCCATTTGTCATTGTCTACCAATCCTCTGACCACAATCTCCATTAAATGAAATCCTACTCATTCTTCACAACCCATGAAACTTTGTCTGATCCCTCTGATCAGAGGTGATTTCTACTGCCTTTCAACTCTTTCTAACTCTTACTTTATACACTTCTTGAGTCACATTACAAATACTATTTTATACATATATAAAATACATTTTACATATATGCTTATATATACATAAAATAACAAAAAACTCTATCTGATTCTGTTGACATTCACAGGCACCCAGTACTGTGTTTTACATTAACGTACCAAAAAAGCACATAAGAAGAATTCAGTCATTACTATAGATACTACAATGATAAAAGTGAAAGGATGAGCAATTTATTTAGCAACATTAAAGTTACACTTTATAATATTATAACTTTGATGACTGTACCAGTCAAAGTACAACTAGAGGGAAAAAAAAAGAAAGAAACCACTCTAAGAATTTAAAGAAAAGTTGTCATTTAGTTGCAAAGTCATGTCTGAACTTTTATGACCCCAAGGACTGCAGCACACCAGGCTTCCCTATCCTTCACTATCTCCCAGAGTTTGCTAAATTCATGTCCATTGAGTCAGTGATGCTATGCAACCATCTCATCCTCTATTGCTTCCCTTCTCCTCCTGCCCTCAATCTTTCCCAGCATCAGGGTCTTTTCCAGTGAGTCAGCTCTTCACATCAGGTGGCCAAAGTATTAGAGCTCCAGCTTCAGCATCAGTCTTTCTAATGAATATTTAGGAATGATTTCCTTTAGGATTGACTGCTTGGATCTCCTTGCCATCCAAGGAACTCTCAAAGAGTCTTCTCCAGCACAACAATTCAAAAGCATGAATTTTTCAGTGCTCAGCCTTTTTTATGGTCCAACTCTCATATCCATACATGACTACTGAAAAAATCACAGCTTGACTACACAGACCTTTGACAGCAAAGTGAGGTCTCTTCTTTTTAATACTCTGTCTAGCTTTGTCATAGATTACCTTCCAAGGAGCGAGTGTCCTTTAATTTCGTGGCTGCAGTCACTGTCCACAATGATTTTGGAGACTAAGAAAAGAAAATCTGTCCCTGTTTCTACTTTCCCCCACCCATTTGCCATGAAGTGATAGGGCTGGGAATTAATTACATTGGTTACAGAACGGAGAAGCCTACAGAACACTGAGAGAACTCAGGAACCAGAAATTGCAGAAAGCAGTTATTATCCGTAGTTTGGGTTTCTCCTTTACTCTACACTACTGCCACTCACAACACTTTTGCCTACAAATGTCAGGAAAAGGTTGTCCCACATCAAGTAATTCTGCAACATCTGCTAATGTCCTACAACTTAACTCAACTCTGACCCTGCCTGCCTGGAAACAGTACCCTACAGGTTAAGCGCTCAGTCTTACAAGACTATTCTCACAACTCCTTCAGATGCCAATCTAAAGCAGTGGGTCTCCAGGTGCTTACAACTTTTTCTCCAATTGTCTACAAATCAGAGGACCCTTGAACATTTTGAATTTTGAACCAGGTGAATACACTGCCTATTCAATAAATAAATAAAATTAATGGCAACTTCAACAGCGAAATTCTCTGAATCTTTTTGCCCTTAGCAAATTTGGCAGGAAACTGATTTCCAAACCAATTTAATTTTTTCCCCTCTCTTTAAGAGAGAGAAAAATTCAAGGGAAAAATACCAATTAGCCTTGATCTACATATTATTGCCTGAAGTGCTGTTACAACTATACAGTCACTAGGTTTAAGACTCTAGCAGAATGTTGCCACATAAACATATGGAATTACACAAAGGAAAAGCAAATAGGAGGACCAGTTACATTCTTAACTCTTCTTTGCCCCTGATAAACTCAAAATAAAGAAAGCACCAACAGACATAACATTAAAGTTTCAAAGCAGAGACTGTAGTTTTCAGATTTTTTAAAAAGTTAACCTGCTAATAGTCTGCATGCACATGGTTAGGATAATTAAGTTAAAACAGATTTATTTGCCAATTTTTCTTGGTAGATAATATTTTAGTTATTCATTTAGCATCCCTGAGGAAAAAGAATGCTGACCACCAGCCAAACTGTTTTTCTCAAACCATACTGGAATACTATGTAAATGTAAATGTCAAATAAATAAAGATTTTCTAATGTTTAGTATTAGTCATCAATAAGGTTCAGTTCAGTTCAGTCGCTCAGTTGTGTCTGACTCTTTGTGACCCCATGGACTGCAGCCCACCAGGCCTCCCTATCCATCACCAATGCCTAGAGTTTACCCAGACTCATGTCCATTGAGTCAGTGATGCCATCCAACCATCTCATCCTTTGTCGTCCCTTCTCCTCCTGCCCTCAATCTTTCCCAGCATCAGGATCTTTTCCAATGAGTCAGCTCTTCACATCAGGTGGCCAAAGCACTGGAGTTTCAGCTTCAGCATCAGTCCTTCCAATGAACACTCAGGACTGATCTCCTTTAGGATGGACTGGTTGGATCTCCTTGCAGTCCAAGGGACTCTCAAGAGTCTTCTCCAACACCACAGTTCAAAAGCATCAATTCTTTGGCGCTCAGCTTTCCTTATAGTACAACTCTCACATCCATACATGACCACTGGAAAAACAATAGCCTTGACTAGATGGACATCTGTTGGCAAAGTAATCTCTGCTTTGTAATATGCAGTCTAGGTTGTCTAGGTCTAACATGCTGTCTAACTTTCCTTCCAAGGAGTAAGTGTCTTTTAATTACATGGCTACAGTTACCATCTGCAGTGATTATGGAGCCCAAAAGAATAAAGTCTGCCACTGTTTCCACTGTTTCCCTATCTATTTGCCATGAAGTGCCAAAATCACTGCAGATGCTGATTGCAGCCATGAAATTAAAAGACGCTTACTCCTTGGAAGGAAAGTTATGACTAACCTAGACAGCATATTAAACCAGAGACATTACTTTGCCAGCAAATGTCCATCTAGTCAAGGCTATGGTTTTTCCAGCGGTCATGTATGGATGTGAGAGACTATAAAGAAAGCTGAGCACTGAAGAATTAATGCTTTTCAACTGTGGTGTTGAAGACTTGAGAGTCCCTTGGACTGCAAGAAGATCCAACCAGTCCATTCTAAAGGAGATCAGTCCTGGGTGTTCATTGGAAGGACTGATGTTGAAGCTGAAACTCCAAAAATTTGGCCACCTGATGCGAAGAGCTGACTCATTGGAAAAGACCCTGATGCTGGGAAAGATTGAGGGCAGGAGGAGAAGGGATGACAGAGGATGAGATGGTTGGATGGCATCACTGACTCAGTGGACATGAGTTTGGGTAAACTCTGGGAGTTGGTGGTGACAGGGAGGCCTGGCATGCTGCTGTTCATGCAGTAGCAAAGAGTCGAACATGACTGAGTGAACTGTACTGAACTGAACTGATGGGACTGGATATCATGATCTTAGTTTTCTGAATGTTGAGCTTTAAGCCAACTTTTTCACTCTCCTCTTTCACTTTCATTAAGAGGCTCTTTAGTTCTTCTTTGCTTTCTGCCATAAGGGCAGTGTCATCTGCATACCTGAGGTTATTGATATTTTTCCCAGCAATCTTGATTCCAGCTTGTGCTTCATCCAGCCCAGTGTTTTTCATGATGTACTCTGCATATAAGTTAAATAAGCACAGTGACAATATACAGCTTTGACGTACTCCTTTTCTTATTTGCAATCAGTATGTTGCTCCATGTCCAGTTCTAACTGTTGGTTCCTGGCCTGCATACAGGTTTCTCAAGAGGCAGGTCAGGTGGTCTGGCATTCCCATCTCTTCAAGAATTTTCCACTATTTGTTATGATCCACACAGTCAAAGGCTTTGGCATGTTCAATAAAGCAGATGTTTTTCTGGAACTCTCTTGCTTTTTTGACGATCCAGCGGATGTTGGCAATTTGATCTCTTGTTCCTTTGCCTTTTCTAAATCCAACTTGAACATCTGGAAGTTCATGGTTCACGTATTGCTGAAACCTGTCTTGGAGAATTCTGAGCATTACTTTACGAGCATGTAAGATGAGTTCAATTGTGTGGTGGTTTGAGCATTCTTTGGCATTGCCTTTCTTAGGGACTGGAATGAAAACACCTTTTCCAGTCCTGTGACCACTGCTGAGTTTTCCAGATTTGCTAGAATATGGAGTGCAGCACTTGCACAGCATTATCTTTCAGGATTTGAAATAGCTCAAATGGAATTCCATCACCTCCACTAGCTTTGTTTGTTGTGATCCCCCCTAAGGCCCACTTGACTTCACATTCCAGGATGTCTGGCTCTAGGTTAGTGTTCACACCATTGTGATCATCTGGGTCATGAAGATCTTTTTTGTACAGTTTTCTGTATATTCTTGCCACCTCTTCTGAAAAATTTTGTGCTCCTGTGAGGTCCCTACCATTTCTGTCCTTTATTGAGCCCATCTTTGCATGAAATGTTCACTTGGTATATATCATTTTCTTGAAGAGATCTCTAGTGTTTCCCATTCTATTGTTTTTCTCTATTTCTTTTCACTAATTACTGAGGGAGGCTTTCTTATCTCTCCTTTTTATTCTTTGGAACTCTGCATTCAAATAGGTATATCTTTCCTTTTCTCCTTTGTTTTTCACTTCTCTTCTTTTCACAGCTATTTGTAAGGCCTCCCCAGACAGCCATTTTGCTTTTTTGTATTTCTTTTTCTGGGGGGATGGTCTTGATCCCTGTCTCCTGTACAATGTCACAAACCTCCGTTCATAGTTCATCAGGCACTCTGTCTATCAGATCTAGTCCCTTAAATCTATTTCCCATTTTGACTTTATAATCATAAGGAATTTGATTTAGGTTTTACCTGAATGGTCTAGTGGTTTTCCCTACTTTCTTCAATTTAAGTCTGAATTTGGCAATAAGGAGTTCATGATCTGAGCCACAGTCAGTGCCCAGTCTTGTTTTTGCTGACTGTATAGAGCTTCTCCATCTTTGGCTGCAAAGAATATAATCAATGATTTCAGTGTTGACCATCTGGTGATGTTCATGTGTTGAGCCTTTTCTTGTGTTGTTGGAAGAGGGTGTTTGCTATGACCAGTGCGTTCTCTTGGCTAAACTCTATTAGCCTTGCCCTGCTTCTTTCTGTATTCCAAGGCCATATTTGCCTGTTACTCCAGGTGTTTCTTGACTTCCTACTTTGCATTCAAATAAGGTAGCATTCTCTAATTAAAGAATATTACCCCCATAACTGCACTGGGAAGTAACACATGCATGAAAAGTTCATTCAGAACATCTTTGATATCAAGAGTCGGGACATAAAAGGCCCAGTCCTATGAAGAGAGGAATTAGAATACTGCCCCTCATACTACCTACTCAAATTGGGAAAACTGAAAAAAAGAAAATTAAACTTCTACCACCATTCTCTCTCCTTTCAGTTTCATCCCCACAACTGGATAATAAACTACTGCAACATAGGACTAAGTAAAGTATATTATCCTGGAGGTGGTGGTGGTGGTTGTTCAGTCAGTAAGTTGTATCTGACTGTTTGTGACCCCATGAACTGTAGCACACGAGGCTTCCCTGTCCTTCACCATCTCTTGGAGTTTACTCAGATTCATGTCCATTGAGTCAGTGATGCCATCCAACCATCTCATCCTCTGCTGCCCTCTTCTCTTCTGCTGCCATCAATTTTTCCCAGAAAAAGGGTCTTTTCTGATGAGTTGGCTCTTCAGAAAAAGAGGTGGCCAAAGGAGCTTCAGCTTCAGCATTAGTACTTCCTGAAGGGCTAATGCGGCCACAATAGGGAAAGTGGAGATGTGCTGCTTACAAACAAGATGTTCTGCCAAGGAGACGGACACAACCTTGAGACTAATGGTCCCTTGCAAATGAGGGAACATTTCCTTCTTGTGCTAAGGGCTCTGGACAGACTCTGCAGTAGGCCGGAATTTCACTCCCTCTTACAGTACGATAACATGTATGCACCTGCACTGTACTGAAAAGGCTTATTCATGCAGTCTGGAATTCTGCCTAGGGGGGCTTTATAATAATAAAGCGCAAATAGTTTGTGCAGTTCTGTTCCTCCGGCCAGAGTGTGTGTATCGTCTGTCTCTTGTGTGTGTGTGTCTTGTTTTGTGTCATTTCACTTGTAATCTCCAACACCTTCCAATGAATATTCAGGATTGACTTCCTTTAGGATTGACTGGTTTGATCTCCTTGTAGTCTAAGGGACCCTCAAAGACTCGTCTCCAGCACAATTCAAAAGCATCAGTTCTTCAGTGCTCAGGCTTCTTTATTGTTCAACTCTCATATCCATATATGACTACTGAAAAAAATCATAACTTTCACTATACAGAACTTTGTCAGCAAAGTGATGTCTCTGCTTTTGAATATGCTGTCCAGGTTTGTCATAGCTTTCCTTCCAAGGAGCAGGCCTCTTTTAATTTCATGGTTGCAGTCACCATCTGCAGTGATTTTAAAGCACAAGAGAGTAAAATCTGTCACTGCTTCCACTTTCCCCCCTTCTTATTATCCTGGTACCAGCTGTCAAACATTAAATATTGCACAGAATGAAGATAGGATGAGAGTGAGAGTTAAAACACAAAGATGGTCTTTTATAAGTGTTCTTTCCATACATACATCCAAGAGACTGCTGGTGTGATTTTCTATTTTCAGGGTACCAGTTATAGGACAGATTTGGAAATAAATCCAAAGATCAGCAGTGGATTCAGAAGCTATAGACATCATTTATTTGGTTTCTCTGAACCTTCTGTTTGAAGGCCCTCAGAAATCATAAATCTGGAACTTAATCAGAACCAGTATTCCAAACTTACCGAGGTCTTTCCAGACAAAGTATTGACAAAGATGGACATCCAATTACAATTAAGGAGACTACAGTGCTATTGAAAACATATTAAGTTGAATTATATACTTCTTACATCAAGTCTTTGATATTCTGATATTATTTACAGAAAAGCAAACTTTTTTAATGCATTTGGTGAAAAACACATTTAATGTTGCTTTGAAGCATGTCATTATTTTGCCAGTTGTACACATGTCAACATTTTTATCACATTGATTTCTGGAGTAAAAACATCAGAGTAACCTGAAATTAATACATACCAGATAAAAAAGATAGTCAAGAAGAGGGGTAAGAGTAGTGGAGCAGAATAATAATAAATTACAGCAAGAACAAAAAAAGAGAAAGGACAGAATATTAAAAAGCAAAGTAAGCCACAATATCTGCCCTCAAGAAGCTTATTGTAGCTGGAGAAAAAGATATATGAATAGAGAATTAATAATACAAAACAATAAATGAAAAGAACAAAATAAAAATTTTTATAAAACAAAGCAACAAAACATTACTGCAAGCGGCTACAGAGGTTATTGAGATTTAAGACAACTGCAGGCTTACAACAGCATGAAAAGGCAAAAAGATAAGACACTGAAAGATGAACTCCCTAAGTTGGTGGGTGCCCAGTATTCTACTGGAGAAGAATAGAGCAACAGCTCCAGAACAAATGAAGAGGCTGAGCCAAAGCAGAAACATACTCAGTTGCGGATGTATCTGGTGGTGAAAGTAAAGTCTGATGCTGTAAACAACAATATTGCATAGAAACCTGGAATGTTAGGTTCATGAATCAAGGTAAACTGCAAGTGGTCAAACAGGAGATGGTAAGAGTGAACACTGATATTTTAGGAATCAGTGAACTAAAATGGACCAGTATGGGCAAATTTAATTCAGATGCTGTATATCTACTACTGTGGGCAAGAATCCCTTAGGAGAAATGGAGTAGCCCTCATAGTCAACAAAAGAGACCAAATTCAAAAATGACAGAATAAGCTCTGTTAGTATCCAAGGCAAACCATTCAATATCACATTAATCCATCTATACCCCAAACACTAATGCTGAAGAAGCTGAAGTTGAATGGTTCTATGAAGACCTAAAAGACCTTCTAGAACCAATACCAAAAAGATGTCCTTTTCACCATGGGGGACCAGAATGCAAAAGCAGGAAGTTAAGAGATACCTGGAGTAACAGACAAGTTTGGTGTTGGAGTACAAAATGAAGCAGGACAAAGGCTAACAGAGTTTTGCCATGAGAACACACTGGTCATAGCAAACACCCTCTTCCAACAACATGAGACAACACTACACACAGACATAACCAAATGGTCAATATCAAAATCAGATTGATTATACTCTTTGCAGCTGAAGATGAAGAAGCTCTATACAGCCAGCAAAAACAAGACTGGGAGCTGACTGTGGCTCAGATCATGAACTCCTTATTGCCAAATTCAGACTTAAATTGAAGAAAAGTGGGGAAAACCACTAGACCATTCACATATGACCCAAAGAAAATCCCTTATGATTATATAGCAGAAGTGACAAATAGATTCAGGGGATTAGATCTGATAGAGTGCCTGAAGAACTATGGACAAAGGTTCGTAGCATTGTATAGGAGGCTGTGATAAAAATCATCCTCAAGAAAAAGAAATGCAAAAAGGCAAAAATGGTTGTCTGAGAAGGCCTTAAAATAGCTGAGAAAAGAGAAATAAAAGGCAAAGGAGAATAGGAAAGATATACCCATCTGAATGCAGAGTTCCAAAGAATAGCAAGGAGAGATAAGAAAGCCTTCCTAAGTGAACGATGCAAAGAAATAGAGGAAAACAACAGAAAGACTAGAGATCTCTTCAAGAGAATTAGCAATACCGAGGGAATATTTCATGCAAAGACAGGCACAATAAAGGACAGAAAAAGTACAGACCTAACAGAAGCAGAAGATATTAGGTAATAGCATTAAAGCTAGTGGAAGTGTTGGAATTCCAGCTGAGCTATTTTAAACCCTAAAATATGATACTGTGAAAGTGCTCCATTCAATATGCCTGCAAATTTGGAAAACTCAGCAGTGGCCAGAGGAATGGAAAAGGTCAGTTGGAATTCCAATCCCAAAGAAAGGTAATGCCAAAGAATGTTTAAACTACTGCACACCTGCACTCATTTCACACGCTAGCAAAGTAATGCTCAAAATTCTCCAAGTCAGACTTCAATAGTATGTGAATTGAGGACTTCCATATATTCAAGTTGGATTTAGAAAAGGTAGAGGAAACAGAGATCAAACTGCCAACAAGCGTTAGATCATAGAAAAAGCTAGAGAGTTCCAGAAAAACACCTACTTTTGCTTTACTGAGTGCGCCAAAGCCTTTGACTTTGTTGTGGATCACAACAAACTGTGGAAAATTCTGAAAGAGATGGGAATACCAGACCACCTGACCTGCCTCCTACAAAACCGGTTTTCCTGTCAAGAAGCAACAGTTAGAAATGGACATAGAATAACAAACTGGTTCCAAATTGGGAAACGAGAACATCAAGGCTATATATTGTCACCCTGTTTATTTATTTAACTTATATGCGAGTACATCATGAGAAATGCCAGACTGGATGAAGCACAAGCTGGAAACAAGATTTGTGGGAGAAATATCAATAACCTCAGATATGCAGATGACACTACCCTTATGACAGAAAGCGAAGAGGAACTGAAGAGCATCTTGATGAAGGTGAAAGAGGAGAGTGAAAAACTAGCTTAAAACTCAACATTCAAAAAACTAAGATCATGGCATCTGGTCCCATCACTTCATGGCAAATAGATGGGGAAACAATGGCAACAGTGAGAGACTTTATTTTGGGGGCTCCAAAATCACTGCAGATGGTGACTGCAGCCATGAAATTAAAAGATCCTTGCTTCTTGGAAGAAAAGCATGACCAAATAGCTGTGGTACATATATACAATGGAGTATTACTCAGCCATTAAAAAGAATACATTTGAATCAGTTCTAATGAGGTGGATGAAACTGGAGCTGATTATACAGAGTGAAGTAAGCCAGAAAGAAAAACACCAATACAGTATACTAATACATATATATGGAATTTATAAAGATGGTAACAATAACCCTGTATGTGAGACAGCAAAAGAGACACAGATTTATAGAACAGACTTTTGGACTCTGTGGGAGAGGGAGAAGGTGGGATGATTTGGGAGAATGGCATTGAAACACGTATAATATCATGTAAGAAATGAATTGCCAGTTTAGGTTCGATGCAGGATACAGGATGCTTGGGGCTGGTACACTGGGATGACCCAGAGAGATGGTATGGGGAGGGAGGTGGGAGGGGGCTTCAGGATTGGGAACTCATGTACACCCATGGCAGATTCATGTTGATGCATGGCAAAACCAATACAGTATTGTTAAGTGAAATAAAGTAAAATAAAAATAAAAAGCAGAGACATTATTTTGCCAACAAAGGTCCATCTAGTCAAACCTACGGTTTTTCAAGTAGTTATGTTTAGATATTGAAAGTTGGACTATAAAGAAAGCTGAGCATCGAAGAACTGATGCTTTTGAACTGTGGTATTGGAGAAAACTCTTGAGAGTCCCTTGGACTGCAAAGAGATCAAACCAGTCAATCCTAAAGGAAATCAGTCCTAAATATTCATTGGAAGGACTGATGCTGAAGCTGAACCTCCACTACTTTGGCCACCTGATGCGAAGAACTGATTCACTGGAAAAAACCCTGATGCTGGGAAAGATTGGAGGCAGGAGGAGAAGGGGACCACAGAGGATGAGATGGTTGGATGGCATCACCGACTTGATGGACATGAGTGTGAGCAGAACTTGGGCACTGGCGATGGACAGGGATGCCTGGCATGCTGCAGTCTATGTTGTCACAAGGATTTGGACACATCAGAGTGACTGAATTGAATTGAACACTGTATTCAAGATACAGAAGAAAAATTGAGTTAAAGGAAACAAATCCATTCACTATCACATCAAAAAGAATAAAACATGTAGGAATAAACTTACATAAACAGGCACAAAACTTGTATTCTGAATACCACAAGATGCTCAGCAAAGAAATCAAAGATTACACACACAGATGGAAAGATATACTATGTTCTTGCACTGGAACATTCAATACTGTCAAAAAGACTATACTACCCAAGGCAATATACAGATTCCATTCAATCTCTATCAAATTACCAATGGCACTTTTTACAGAACTAAATGAAGAAGTTTGGAAAATGTAAAGATTTTTACAAAACTCCAAAGATCCCAAATAGGCAAAATAATCCTAAGAAAGAAAAACGGACCTAAAAGAACCAGGTATCCTGACTTCAAGCTACACTAAAAGTTACAGTCATCAAAATAGCATTGCACTGGAACAAAAACAAATAGAGATCAATGAAATAGGCTAGAAAGCCCAGAAATAAATCCACATACCTTTGGTCAATTAATCTATAACAAAGGACTCAAGAATATATAATGAAGCAAAGACTGTATTCAAGAAGCGTTGTTGAGAAAACTGGGCAGCTACATGAAAAGAGTGAAATTAGAACATTTTCTAATACCATACACAAAAGTAAGCTCAAAATGGGTTAAAGACCTAAAGGTAAGACCAGATACTATAAAACTCTTAGAGGAAAACTGGCAGAACATGTTTTGAAATAAATCACACCAATAGCTTTTTGGATCTACCTCCTAGAGTAATGACAATAAAAATAAACAAATGAGACCTAACTACACTTAAAAGCTTTTGCACAAGAAAGGAAATCATAAACAAAATGAAAAGACAACTCACAGGATGGGAGAAAATATTTGCAAAGGAAATCATCAACAAGGAATTAATCTTCAAAATATACAAACAGCTCATGCAGCTCAATTAAGAAAAAAAAAATCAAAAACTGGGCAGGAAACCTAAACAGACATTTCTCCAAAGAAGTCATAGAAATGGCTAAGAGGAACATAAAAAGATGCTCAACATGACTAATTATTAGGGAAATGCAAATCATCAAGAAGTCTACCAAAAATAAATGCTGGAGGTGGAGAAAAGGGAACCCTCCTAAACTGTTGGTAGGAATATAAATTAGCACAACCACTACAGAGAACAATATGAAGGAAGCATGAAGTTTTTCTTAAAAAAACTAAAACCAGAACTACTGTGTTGCCCAAAAGGCTTGTTTAGCTTTAACAAGCTCTAACATCTTACAGAAAAACACGAGCAAACTTTTTGCCCAGCCCAATACCATATGACCCAAGAATCCTACTCCTGAGCATTTATTAAACAGAAAACCATAATTCAAAAAGATAAATGCATCTCATTGTTCAATGAAGCATTATTTTCAATATCCAAGACATGGAGGCAGACTAAATGTCCATTGACAGATGAATGAAAAAAAAAGGTGAGGCAAATATATATAATGGTATACTACTCAGCCATAAAAAGAATGAAATAGTGGCATCTGCAGCAACATGGATAGACCTAGAAATTATCATACTAAGTGAAGTAAGTCAGAGAAAGACAAATATCATATGATATCACTTATATGTGGAATCGAAAATGATGCAAATGAACTTACTCACAGAACAGAGATAGACTTCACAGACTTTGAAAACAAATTTATGGTTATCAAAAGTGAGATGTGGAGGGAGGGATAAATTAGGAGTTTGAAATGAATATATGCACAATACTATATATAAAATAGATAATGAACAAGGGCCTACTGTATAGCACAGGGAACTCTATTCTATATTCTATAATAACTTATATGCGAAAAGATCTGAAAAAGAATGGATATATGTACATGCATAACAATCACTCTGCTGTAAACTTGAAACCAACACAACACTGTAAATTAACTATATCCCAACATAAAATAAAAATAAACAAAACTCTGTAATTATAAAGTTGTCAAGTTCTTTCCTATGGTATTATTTAGAGGTGAAACCTCTTTAAAACAAGGTCCTGTGATTGACTAGATACAAGAGAGACTGACTTTAGACTGAGTTCCACTTACTAGTAACAATGTATATTATAGAGAAATCCTAATGCATTATTTATCCTTCAGAGTATTCACTATAGAATAGTTAACATTAAGTGTTAAGAAAAATAATCTAGGAAATATAGGTAGCAAAAGACTATGCAGATTTAGGGTCAACAAAGCTTTTCATTTTTTATAACATCTTCCTTCTATGGAAACTACTAAACTTTTCTGTTATAAAAACAATCACAACATGAGACTCTCAAAAACCAAACCAAACCAAATAAAAACAAATACATTTGAGATTTGTGACAAAAGATATTTAGAGGTAGCACAATATTATATCTACAAAGATAAGACTTCTTACCTATAGGTTTTACTTTTCATACAAGCTGAAACTATTAGGCTATTTTCATTTTTATTATACCCTATGCATATAATTAATGAAAGTGGGAAAAAAACCCTGGAGGCTTACTGCTAGATTAAAATGTACAATTATACAATAACTATATATCAAAGTATAACATTTATTGTCTAAATTACATAAAAATTTAAATCTTATTTTAGTTTTTTTGTTTTGTTTTGTTAAGGGATATTTATGTGGGGGTAGATTTTCTCTTAAATATTAACATGGAGTTACTGTACTTTGCTATACATTATGTAATACTTTTCCAAGTAAAAAATGAATCATTTTATGAAGTGTTAAGAGCTATATAACAAACAAAGGCACTGCAAAAGCTCCATACCATCAGTGTATTCCATCAATCCAGCATATTCATTCATTAGAGTAGTGCCATCATACACATGGACGGTAGTGATGCATTAGTTCCCGGTAATGTATTACTTTTACAGGTTAGACCAGTGCAATATTTTATAAACTTACAGTACATAATGATTTCATTCATTTAGAAATTTCATTTTCTTGTCACAGCCTAAAATGAGTTTTCTGAACATCCACAGTAGTTTCATTGTCTATCTCCAAAATGTTTTAACTGGCCAACTAACCAATTGTTTAAATTAGTGTGTGACTACATGGGTTTTCTTCAATTTCACATTCTCACTTCTTATCTAGCCATCTTAGGGTTCAGCAAAAAGAAAATTAGTGATAATGCTTTCAATTTAATTAGTATATTACATGCACTGTAATTATTAGCGGGAAATGTTATATTAATGAATGTAAAAGTTAGCAGTAAATTACCTTGTAGCTATTATCAATTTCCCAAGCTACTGCTCCTTAAGATAACCCTCTCCCTATGGTCCTTCCAGTAATTTTTCTTTGCCTGATAAACATGATGATTAAATAGCACACAGAGCAAACCTTTGATACTTTTTAAATTAAATCCATGCCCAGCCTAAGGGCTGCGTCTGATTTCAACTAAATGTGTCAGTTAATCAGATAAAAAATTATCAGTAACTGAAAGAAATAGCAGCCTTAGGCTTCATCAGTGTCAGGGAAAGCTGAACAAAATAAGACATTCAGACAATATCACATTATGTGTAAAGGTTACTGATAAGCCTATAAGTAAACAGAACTGCTTACCATTGTAACAATGTCTGTCTGGGAAGAAATGTTATAGTCAACATTCGAATTACCTCTAAATTTTTTAAGAAAAAAAAATTTAAAGAAAAGACCAGGGGTATTTTATCTACACACACACACACACACACAGACACACACACACACACATGTGTGCAAACTTAAATATAAACAAAACCAAATAAAGGTAGTAAAAATATGCAGTGGATTCGGGAAATGGAATTCTTAAAACTAGACTCTGAGAGATTTTATTGAAAAAGTACTTATTATTATTAATACTACTTTTAGGAAACTTGAATTACACAAAGTAGACCAAATATTTAATGGTTAAGGGAAGGTGTATATGAATTCCAGATCATTCATTCACATGATTCATTAAAATGATATCATTTCACCAATTTTTTAAAAAAATCTAAAGTATATTAAACTACAGCAAGATCCTAAATTAATTAAGGAGGGGGGTTTCTCCAGTGTCTTAGTGATAAAAAAAAAAAAAACAATTTTTAACCTGTAACAATGAGAACCAACAGTCATTTGCAATATTACCAATTAAAATAATACATATCATCAGGGCCTGATTATTAATAAGAGAATTTAAAAGCTCCTACAATTATGGCAAACCTTTAAAGTGAAAGAGCATATTATGATTTTCAGAGCATTCTCAGATTCCTAATTAAGATTGTTTTAACTAGAGAAGAGGGCTATCTTATAAATGGATATATCAGTAATAAGTGCAAGAAGAAACTAAATCTGTAAAGAATGGAAAATTATCTTCGAAAGACATAATAGGCAATCGTTATAAAAAATCCATTTATAAATCAGAGCATGAGTCCTAAACCCTCTGACTAGGAAAATTTCAAATTAATACTCCATCATCTTTATTCTTCTCTTCTACTATGATCAGATAATATATTCAACATCAACAAAATTCTCATATTCTTTTTATCAAATGCAACTTTTCAGTTAAATAGACCATTGACAGGATGAGAACTGAGCTGATTCTACACAAATATAAGCCACTAAGTATCAGAGAGATATTTAGCGACCCCAGAGACGGCAGCCCACCCGGCTCTCTCATCTCTGGGATTCTCCAGGCAAGAATACTGGAGTGGGTTGCCATTTCCTTCTCCAAAGTATCAGAGGCCCAATACTACCCACATATGGATAGAGGATCAATGTAACATAAAGTTGTATTTCTCAATACATTAAAAAAGCTTAATACAGACCCTCTGTTTTTGTCAAGAATTACCTGAAGTGCAGAGGAAATGGTTCTGCTTTCCTAACTGCTACAAGCAGCACTGTATACGTTTCAGGAAACACTTGGATGATGGGCGTCCATCAAGGACTAACATTGCTTATAACCAAGTTAAAGCTTCTCCAAGATGTCTACACATTTTGGAGTTCACCAAAGAGCAGTTGAAAAATTATCTTAGGGTTACAGGATGAAATTCAAACCAATTACCAAGAGGTGACTTAGTTTAGCAGCTTCCAGCAATCCCCAGGGCTTTTTGGTCTCCTCTCATATCACAGAGTTTTTTGATGCATGCTCCCTGACCTCTGTATGTCTCACTTTAACGGTCACAACACTGTCCTTCTGAGCGCTCCTCAACTTCAAATCCACACAAGAGTATTACTTAACAGCTTGTTTAAATAAAAAGCATAATGATTCATAAGTATTAAAACTTCTAATTGAAAAGAAAATTATCTAAAGTTTTAGTTGAGACTATAATTACAACACTGGGTCCATCCTCAAAAAGTAACTGCAAGGACAATTTTAATAATGTCATTTATTAAAATAATGTTTTTATTACTGTTCTAAATACTATCTTTTATATTTTTAAATGCATTTTCCTGAACAGTGAAAATGTCACTCTTTAAAAAATTACTTTAATAATAAAATTTATTTGGGTGTGTGATTACTGATATAAACTTGAGGTAAATATGTAAGATATAAACATGACACATTAATTTTGATGAAAACAAAACAAAAATTAATCTTGAATTAAAAAATTATAGTAACAATCCAATTTTGCTTCTGAGATGAGTTCAAGTCAATTAGAAAACTTCATAACAATATTAGCTAAAGAAATGCTAATATTAGGTAGATGCTTTTTGCAGTGAAATATGTATGAATTTTGTGGTTTCTTTACTTGTAAAGCTCAAATATTTACACAGCATTTGCCTGTAGACATTTCCTTCAGGAAATCCTATATATAAGGATGACCTCCATTACAGACCTGAGGATGACCTATATTTAAGTCATGTCAAAACTGAATTTGATATAAACAAGTTTCCCAAAATTTAATATACTAAAATTACTTTGCAGTGATGAGGTGACAGTGAACAACCACAACAAATTGAGTCTAAAAGCTATGTAAGTTTCTATCTGATACCAATTACAAAAATATCAAATACAACTGTGGGACTTTGCATACAATGCCTGTAAAACCTATAGTAGTTTTATGTTTCTATTCTTAAATAAAATGTTTAAAAGAAGCATTATAATATTTTATATATAGAATGTTAATATTTAACCTGAGAATTTCATTAAAATAATTTAACAAGAGAAATTAAATCACCTTATATTTAGGTTGGGTATTATCTTTAAGAAAATATTATTTTCAAGTAAGTTAATAATTAACAATTTGTCCTGTCTTTCTTATATATGACTGGGTAGCTTCTATATATGCTCACTCACACAGTCATGTCGAGCTCTTTATAACCCCATGGACTGTAGCCCACCAGGTTCCTTTATCCATGGAATTTTCCAGGCAAGAACACTGGAGCAGGTTGCCATTTCTTAGCTGAGGGGATCTTCCTGATCCAGGGATCAAGCCTGGGTCTCTTGCATGCCCTGTACTGTAGGTGGATACTTTACTGCTGAGCCACCAGGGAAGCCTTAGGTAGCTGCTAAGTAAGCAAATAAAGGTGAAGAGAAATCTTTTTTCAATAGACTGTTCCAACTAATAAATGAAGCACAAACAGTGGAATCATTAATATCACCATTTTGCAACCTCCTTTTAAATAATAAATCTACAAAACAATCATTGGCAGCTGCTAACATCATAAAAAAGAGAATTAGATGCTATGCCTCCTATTGAAAGAACATAAAATCATTTGTGAAGTAGTCTTAAAAAAATGCAAACCTGAATTTAATGAAACTTCTAGATTAGTGATTTTCATTGAGCTTTCAGCAGTGATGGAAATGTTCTATCTGTACCATCCAATATGGAAACTATGACCTACATGTGGCTACTGAGCATCTGAAATGTCCCTACTGACACTGAGGTAGTAATTTTTAAATTTTACCTGGTTATAATTGATTAAAATGTTAATTTATTCAATGGCGTGTATCTCATGGCTATCAAACTAGACAGCAAAGCTTTAGATTCAATGATGAATTGGTAGGAAATTAAAACAAAGAAATATACTGCACTACACTGTGGGGTTTTTGTCAGTCTGTAGTAAACCCTACTGGACAAGTGTCCTAGTTTATTCAATGAAGAAGTTTAAAGAGAGACAAAACATAGATTATGTACAAGGGATTTAAAAGATATACCAGCCAATTACAATCCGTAAAACTTACTTGGATCCTGATTTAAACAAAACACAAAAAACAATGTAAGACATTATGAAACAACTGAAAATTTGAACACTGACTGGGATGTACAATAAGCTAAGAAATTTTTATGAAATATTTTAATCTGTGGTTATGGGATATAATTATACTTAAAAAGAAAATCTTATCTCTTAGAGATAGACGTTAAAATATTTGCAAATTATACATGATATCAGGTGTTTGCTTTAAAATAATAATGGAGGGAGGTAAGTGGGTGTATACATGAAATAAGATAGGTTATGGTTTAATTGTTGTTGAAGTCTCTACTAGGTACCAGCATATTTATTACTTTATATTACTTTACCGTATTGTTAAATGTTTAAAATTTTGGAAAAGAAAAAAACAACAACAAAAAGTTTCAAAAACAGAAAATAAGGCATGGAGATTTTACTACCAGCAAATTTTGTCCATAAACAGTTTCTTGACAAACTGTCAGAACAAGTATCTCAGGGCTCTGGAAATTGATCAAAGGTATATACTAAATTAAGAAGTGGTTATACATGAAAAACTACTGAACTTTGGGAGTCTGTGGCATTCTTGCCTGGAGCGGCTCTCATATCAAGGCCGGGGAAGCTGTGAAAAACAGCAGTTTTATTGCTAGAGGAGGCTGACTCGATTTGGAATGAGACATGGAAAAATATCTCATTGTCAAATGTCTCAATGTCAGTTGTTACTAAAAATGCCACACCCAGTAGCATTCTCAGTAACTGTGATCTCCTTGACAAATGAAGTGAGAAGACCAGTGACTCACGGCCTGAGGTTATAACCTTGGTTGGATTAAGCAATGGACCTTTAGATTAGCCAGATATTTAACAGTGAGACCCAGAAAATAAAGCAAAATAGAACAAATTAGTAAATTTTACACATATAGAAAGGCAGAGACTAGAGATCTCTTCAAGAAAATTAGAGATACCAAGGGAACATTTCATGCAAAGATGGGCTTGATAAAGGACAGAAATGGTATGGACCTAACAGAAGCAGAAGATATTAAGAAGAGGTGGCAAGAATACACAGAAGAACTGTACAAAAAAGATCTTCATGACCCAGATAATCACACTGGTGTGATCACTCATCTAGAGCCAGACATCTTGGAATGTGAAGTCAAGTGGGCCTTAGGAAGCATCACTATGAAAAAAGCTAGTGGAGGTGATGGAATTCCAGTTGAGCTATTTCAAATCCTGAAAGATGATGCTGTGAAAGTGCTATACTCAATATACCAGCAAATCTGGAAAACTCAGCAGTGGCCACAGGACTCGAAAAGGTCAGTTTTATTCCAATCCCAAAGAAAGGCAATGCCAAAGAATGTTCATGAAACTAATCGCCAGTCCAGGTTCAATGCATGATACAGGATGCTTGTGGCTGGTACACTGGGATGACCCAGAGGGATGATATGAGGAGGGAGGTGGGAGGGGTGTTCAGGATGGGGAACATGTGTACACCCGTGGCAGATTCATGTTTATGTATGGCAAAACCAATATAATATTGTAATTAGCATCCAAATAAAATAAATAAATTTATATTAAAAAAAGAATGTTCAAACTACTACACAATTGCACTCATCTCACACACTAGTAAAGTAATGCTCAAAATTCTCCAAGTCAGGCTTCAGCAATATGTGAACTATGAACTTCCAGATGTTCAAGCTGGTTTTAGAAAAGGCAGAGGAACCAAATATCAAATTGCCAACATCCACTGGATCATCGAAAAAGCAAAAGAGTTCCAGGAAAACATCTACTTCTGCTTTATTGACTATGCCAAAGCCTTTGACTGTGGGGATCACAATAAACTGTGGAAAATTCTGAAAGAGATGGGAATACCAGACCACCTAACCTGCCTCTTGAGAAACCCGTATGCAGATCAGGAAGCAACAGTTAGAACTGGACATGGAACAACAGACTGGTTCCAAATAGGAAAAGGAGTACATCAAGGCTGTATATTGTCACCCTGCTTATTTAACTTATATGCAGAGTACATCATGAGAAACGCTGGGCTGGAAGAAGCACAAGCTGGAATCAAGATTGCTGGGAGAAATATCAATAACCTCAGATATGCAGATGACACCACCCTTATGGCAGAAAGTGAAGAAGAACTAAAGAGCCTCTTGATGAAAGTGAAAGAGGAGAGTGAAAAAGTTGGCTTAAATCTCAACATTCAGAAAACAAAGATCATGGCATCTGGTCCCATCACTTCATGGCAAATAGATGGGGAAACAGTGGTAACAGTGGCTGACTTTATTTTCCTGGGCTCCAAGATCACTGCTGATGGTGATTGCAGCCATGAAATTAAAAGACGCTTACTCCTTGGAAGGAAAGTCATGACCAACCTAGACAGCATATTAGAAAGCAGAGACATCACTTTGTCAACAAAGGTCCAGTGGTCATGTATGGATGTGGGAGTTGGACTATAAAGAAAGCTGAGCACAGAAGAATTGATGCTTTTCAACTGCAGTGTTAGAGAAGACTCTTGAGAGTCTCTTGGACTGCAAGTAGATCCAACCAGTCCATTCTAAAGGAGATCAGTCCTGGGTTTTCATTAGAAGGACTGATGTTGAAGATTAAACTCTAATACTTTGGCCACCTGATGTGAAGAGCTGACTCGTTGGAAAAGACCCTGATGCTGGGAAAGATTGAGGGCAGGAGGAGAAGGGGATGACAGAGGTTGAGCTGGTTGGATGGCATCACCGATTCAATGGACATGGATTTGTGTTGACTCTGGGAGTTGGTGATGGACAGGGAGGCTTGGCATGCTGCGGTTCATGGGGTCACAAAGAGTCGGACACGACTGAGAGACTGAACTGAACTGAACACACATATATGTAAGACACACAGAGAGGACCCAAGCTAGCTATACATTCCTGACAATAGTAAGCCTATGTGGATAGGACAAAAGAGGGAGCAGCACCTGTTTATTAAACATTCTAAATTTACTATAAAACCAAATAATCAATAAAATGGTACTGAAGTAAGAATAGGCATTATAGGTCAATGAAACAGAATTTAAGAGTCTAGAAGTAAACCTTCACATTTACGGCCAACTGAATTTTGACATGGTCATTCTGTCAGCCAGGGATATGATGTCATCTGAAGACTGGACATGAGTTTGAGTAAGCTTCAGCAGTTGGCAATGGACAGGGAAGCCTGGCGTGCTGCAGTCCATGGGGTTTCAGAGTCAGACACGACTGAGTGACTGAACTGAACTGAAGACTCAAATGGGGAAAGATCTGCTTTCAAACTTATTTATACTATTGTGGCAAAATTCAATTCTTTGTGAACTGCTGGACTCAGGGTGTTAGTTTCTCACTGGCTGTTAACAAGAGGCCTCCCCCAGTTTGTTACTACGTAACCTTCACGGGGCAGCTCAGACATGGTAGCCAACTTTCTCTCAGAGTGACTGAGTAAGACAGCAGGAAAGGAAGGACACCAAATAACAAAGTCTCTTTGTAACCTCCTCTTGGAGTAACATCCTATCACTTTTGCTGTATTCTGTTGGTAAAAGTAAGTCTTTAGGTCCAGGTTGCATGCAAAAGGAGAAGTTTACAAAAGGGCAGGAACACCAGAAAACAAAGACTATTGAGGATGATCTTCAGTTCAGTCGCTCAGTCATGTCCGACTCTTTGCGACCCCATGAATCGCAGCACGCCAGGCCTCCCTGTCCATCACCAACTCCCAGAGTTCACTCAGACTCACGTCCATCGAGTCAGTGATACCATCCAGCCATCTCATCCTCTGTCGTCCCCTTCTCCTCCTGCCCCCAATCCCTCCCAGCATCAGAGTCTTTTCCAATGAGTCAACTCTTCGCATCAGGTGGCCAAAGTACTGGAGTTTCAGCTTTAGCATCATTCCTTCTCAAGAAATCCCAGGGTTGATCTCCTTCAAAATGGACTGGCTGGATCTCCCTGCAGTCCAATGGACTCTCAAGAGTCTTCTCCAACACCACAGTTCAAAAGCATCAATTCTTCGGTGCTCAGCCTTCTTCACAGTCCAACTTTCACATCCATACATGACTACTGGAAAAACCATAGCCTTGACTAGATGGACCTTAGTAAGCAAAGTAATGTCTCTGCTTTTGAATATGCTATCTAGGCTGCTCATAACTTTTCTTCCAAGGAGTAAGTGTCTATTAATTTCATGGCTGCAATCACCATCTGCAGTGATTTTGGAGCCCCCAAAAATAAAGTCTGACACTTTCCACTGTTTCTCCATCTATTTCTCATGAAGTGACGGGACCAGATGCCATGATCTTTGTTTTCTGAATGTTGAGATTTATGCCAATTTTTTCACTCTACTCTTTCACTTTCATCAAGAGGCTCTTTAGTTCCTCTTCACTTTCTGCCATAAGGGTGGTGTCATCTGCATATCTGAGGTTATTGATATTTCTCCCAGCAATCTTGATTCCAGCTTGTGTTTCTTCCAGTCCAGCGTTTCTCATGATGTACTCTACATATAAGTTAAATAAGCAAGGTGACAATATGCAGCCTTGATGTACTCCTTTTCCTATTTGGAACTAGTCTGTTGTTCCATGTCCAGTTCTAACTGTTGCTTCCTGATCTGCATACGGGTTTCTCAAGAGGCAGGTTAGGTGGTCTGGTATTCCCATCTCTTTCAGAATTTTCCACAGTTTATTGTGATCCACACAGTCAAAGGTTTTGGCATAGTCAATAAAGCAGAAGTAGATGTTTTTCTGGAACTCTCTTGCTTTTGAGGCTGCCAAACCCAATAGGAGATGGTTAACTGGGTTAGTTATATATTCCTCCTACTTTTGTGTATGTTTGAAATTTTTCCTAATAAAAAGTTCAAGAAGAGAAAGTATGATTTGCAGAAACTAAATTTAAGTAAACGTTTCTTATGTTTAACAAAATTTCAGAAGTTTCTGTGGCTTCCCTGATGGCTCAGCAGGTAAAGAATCTGCCTGCATTGCAGGAGACACAGGATATGTGGTTTGATCCCTAGATTAGGAGGATATCCTGGAGGAGGAAATGACAACCCACTCCAGTATTCCTGCCTGAAATCCCAAGGACAGAGGAGCCTGGCGGGCTACAAAGTCCATTGGGAGCGACTGAGCACAGAAGTTTCTATGAAGTAGCAATATAATGAAAATGTCATTAAGTAAAAAAACAATAAGATGATTAATTTAACATTTTTTAACTACTTACCAAATACCAACCAGCATATATGCTAAATCACTTCAGTCATGTCCGACTTTGCAATGCTACAGACTGGCCCGCCAGGCTCCTCTGTCCATGGGGTTCTCCAGCCAAGAATAATGGAGTGGTTTGTCATGCCCTTCACCAAACCAAACACTGTTTTAAACATTCAACATCTATTAGTGTAATTTAGATTTCACAACAGTCCTTTGTAGTAGGTATTGCTATATCTTCAGATGAAAAAACTAAGGCACATGGAGTTAGATAACTTGTCCAAGCTCACATAGCTAGTAAGTAGTAGAGCCAAAAAGTTCCATGGGTGGCAGGGAGGAGACTGGGGATTGAACAGCACATGGGAAACACATCAAAAGTTTAGCATTAGGAATTCTTGGATAAGGGGATTAAGATTTTTTGTATTGCTATGTGTTGTTTAAATAATGTTTAAATCATTACTATACAATCTGTGTATCAGGATATGTTATTATGTCAAAATAACTAAATGGTCTTGCTCTCCTTTGTCAACCCCATTACATGATCAGGTCATTACAAAGACAAGTTTATTCTATGGTTCATCCTCTGCTCCAAAGATCAGCATGGATTATTTTTAGATGTAAGCAATCTTTAATAGCTAATGTAATTTCTCATTTATACAAATCATAAATGTAGCCAGCTGTTCTTTTCAACTCTCTTTTGTTCTTCTTGTTAGAAGAACAAATCACATGTCTTCATCAGTCTCGATCAGTTGGTAGAGCAAGATTTCCTTTTCTTCCTCTCTGTCAAAATCAAATGTCTAATAACTGTTTGCATAGAATATTTCTGAATTTATGAAGCAATTTCATATATATTATCTTGTCTGACCCTTCTCACAACTATCCTGTAATGAAATTGACAGTTTTTAGATTATAATAATACGACGAGTTGGAGAGAAATTCACAACTCACACCCAGATCTCTGCTTGTGGGTCCAGAGCCCTTCCTAGTACCCACTATTCCTCCCCAAATGGTTCTGGAGTTTAGCAGAACACTAATCACTAAAGTAGTAAAATATTAGTTACAAAGGAACAAAAAGGAACAAACTATACATTATGTAAAATAAAGTTCTATGGGCTATGAAAGAAATAAAAATGATGAGGAAAGGAAATTATAATCAGGCAAATGGAATTAAAAAATCTGGTCTTGAGGGCCATAGACATTTTAATTCAGAAATAATGAGACTTTGAATTTTTCTAAATTTCCTAAAAATACAAGACTGATACTGCAACTTTGTGGACAGAAAGCTATGCTACTAAGTTGCTTCAGTCATGTCCGACTCTGTGCGACCCCATAGACGGCAGCCCACCGGGCTCCCCCATCCCTGGGATTCTCCAGGCAAAAACACTGGAGTGGGTTGCCATTTCCTTTCCCAATGCATGAAAGTGAAAAGCGAAAGTGAAGTCACTCAGTCATGTCCGACTCTTAGCGACCCCATGGACTACAGTCTACCAGGCTCCTCCATCCATGGGATTTTCCAGGCAAGAGTACTGGAGTGGGGTGCCATTGCCTTCTCCAACGGAAAGCTATCAGTTCAGTTCAGTTCAGTCACTCAGTCGTGTCCGACTCTTTGCGACCCCATGAGTCGCAGCACGCCAGGCCTCCCTGTCCATCATCAACTCCCGGAGTTCACACAGACTCACGTCCATCGAGTCAGTGATGCCATCCAGCCATCTCATCCTCTGTCGTCCCCTTCTCCTCCTGCCCCCAATCCTTCCCAGCATCAGAGTCTTTTCCAATGAGTCAACTCTTCGCATCAGGTGGCCAAAGTACTGGAGTTTCAGCTTTAGCATCATTCCTTCCAAAGAAATCCCAGGGCTGATCTTCAGAATGGACTGGCTGGATCTCCTTGCAGTCCAAGGGACTCTGAAGAGTCTTCTCCAACACCACAGTTCAAAAGCTATAGAAAGCTATAAAATCACCGCACCTTGTTATTTCAATGAATACAGTAGATACATACTTTGTTGTCTGTCTAGCATCTTTTTTGAGGAAAATGTCCACCCTTCACTAATGCGGTACCCACAACTATTATTCACAAGATGATTTGGTCCCTGAGGCAATCATTAATTGGTCTAAAGTGGATATTCCAAGCTGGGCAATAGTCTCCTTCTCAGAAATCTGAAATTGAAACTAACAGATTTTAAAATCAGGCTAAGACAGACTCTTAAAAATAGTTATAACCTTGAAAACTATGTGCATCCATGTTGTTTACTATATAATCTGGGGATCTGAGAAAACTTGTGTTTTTAGGGAAAACAGAGTGGATGCTTAAAGAGAAGCAGAAGTAATAGATAAGTTTTAAAAGTACTTGAATCCTTTGCTCTAGTTTCATGAGTTTCCCTTATGTTTCTAATATTTTTTCTAGCTTAAAAAAGATCCAACTAATATATCATAAAAAGAATATGATACATATTAATAAATAGTAACTAGAATTACAAGCAAAACTTAGTCACCAAACTTTTACAAGTGTCTATATCTTTCTTATGTTCATATCATAGTGTACATAGAATAAGATCCTTTCTGTTTACACAATAAAACATTAAATATAAAAATAATTTTTCTTGGTACAATATATAAAATCTATTAAATGTTTTGCTTTGTGGGGATGGAGACAAGTTCTATACTTTCATGTACAATTTTATTCATCTAATAACACACTATTTTTTCAAATATTAGCATAAGTTTTCTGGGTACAGGTTTGTAAGATGTTTTTAAATATTTTTTTTCTGAATTAAAAACCTAATGATGATTAGTTTTAAAAAGCAGCAAAAAGCAATAAACTATTTTTGGTAAACAATTAGACAAAACTATTGAAAATGCAGCTATAAAATTAAAAGACAATTTGCTCCTTTGAAGAAAAGCTACGACAAACCTAGACAGCATATTAAAAAGTAGAGACATCACTTTGCCAACAAAGGTCCACAGAGTCAAAACTATGGTTTTTCCAGTAGTCATGTATGGGTGTGAGAGTTGAGTACCAAAGAACTGAGGTGCTGGAGAAGATTCTTGAGGGTCCCTTGGACAGCATGGAGATCAAATCAGTCAATCCTACAGGAAATCAACCCTGAATATTCACTGGATGGACTGATGCTGAAGCTGAAGTTTCAATATTATGGCTACGTAATGCAAAAGGCCAACTCACTAGAAAAGACACTGATGCTGAGAAGGACTGAGGGAAGGAGGAGAAGGGGGCAACAGAGGATGAGATGGTTGGATGGCATCATCTTCCCAATGGACATGAGTTTGAGCAAACTCCAGGAGATAGCAAAGGACAAGGAAGCCTGACATGCTGCAGTCCATGGGGTCGCAAAGAGTTGGACATGACTGAGCAACTGAACAACAACAAAAACAACTGAAAATACATAAGGCCTAGTGTTGGATTAAAGAAAATACCAGATGGAAATTTAAATATATCCTAATTAACTCAGTAACCACGAATAACAGAAAAGAGACTCTAGATTCTCCTTAGGAGAGGAATTAGGGTGGGTATCATGAGGTGTTTCTGAAGTAGTAAATGCCCTGATAACAGGAAAAAGGTTTGAATTGTGAACAGTTTAAATATGTAATCAATAAACTTTTGGAAAAGAAAAAAAAATTAAAAATTGTTTTGTAAGACCTGAAGCGAATGTTCTTCATGCAGAAGGGACACCTAAACTTAAAGAACACCCAAGGTTAAAAGAAGACTGAACATTTATCTCTGTATCTGTCTAAAACTACTCTAGGGTCACTGGCCCTTTTTCAATTGCACCTCAATTCCTGGGTTAATTTGCACTTCGCTAAGTAAAGTCTGAGATTTCTTTGGCTCCCACTTAGTCTCTCTTAAAGAAAAACATATCCCCCAAAACCAGAAAAAAAGGAAGCCTGAATTGTCAGTTATAAAGACAGATTTGTAGTGGATCAAGTGACTGTGGAATATTGTTAATAAATGAACTATGCTCCATCACTGTAAAACAAAATACCTTCAGTCTATTTGACTAGAAAAGGAAAAAAAAGACAAATTATTATGAGTATGTGACCACATAGAGTCATATAATGATAGCAATCTGTTGTGCCAACATTTCATTTTCTTTAGGTCCAGGATTATACAAAAGAATATTTTCTTATAACAAATTCTTGTGTGTCTCTTCATTTATTCCATTTTATTTAGAATTTTTCATTTCTGAGATAGCCTCCTGGGACACGCATCTCATTTCCATGAGGGTCCCTGAGAGACTGGAGCATACAGTATTTACTTCAGAACAATGTCAACAACATATTGCAGAACATTTCATCTAAAATAATAATAGAAAATGTTGAACCATCTTTCCATTTGGAAAATATATCTGGAAGAATGTGATATCTGATGCAATCCACATTGCTTAAATACACTGTGCCATCTCAGCTTGTTTTGGTAATTTAAAGATACATATATGTGTATGTGAGTATATTCATATATATATATATATAAAAGAATGGAACAGTGAAGAGAGATAAAAGGCTATTCCCTTAGGGAAGAAAAGATTAATGGATATTATATACAGTGCCTGGCACAGAGTAAATAAGAGCTGATGACCTTGTGTAGTCAGTGAGCTGACGAACTTGTGAGGTCAAAAGTGAGCTGACTACCTTGTGAGGTCAAAAGTAAAATTACTGAATTTGTAGATAAAGAAAATTTTTCTACAAAGTAAACTGTTACTTACATTAATGTCCTAAAATATGTTCTTTCAAGGTCCTATAATCACTTTCGCAGCAGCATTTTTAATTAATCCTTTGAACTGCATGGTCAACATCAAACACAAGGCCAATGAAGGAAGATAATTAAATTTACCCATTATGTTATTCAAGTTTTTCATTTAGACATGAGAATATTATTTATCAACTAAAAAATGAAAATTGTTTGCCATGTGGATGCTAGACAGTAATCCACCAAATTTCCCTCCCCCTTTATCAATAATAGCAATCTATAGGAATAAGATTTCGTAAGATTCAGAAACATTTTTCTTGTTAAGCATTATCTCTCCTGGCCTCCACTAACTGAGATTTTCAAGGCTGAGAGCAATGCTAACAATCAGTGAGGTGTTCAATAAGTGCATGCTCTCTGCTAAGGGTTTACATGTATTATCTCATTCAATCTTCATTATGACTTCATAAGCTATGTTCCGTTATTTTTTATTTCACTAATATGAAAACTGAAGTACAGAGGGATTAAGGAATTTATTGAAGAACATATAACTACTAGTGCAGTTATGCTCCAGAGATTGGGCTTGTAACCACTATGCCTAAACATCAGGCAAAGGTATAGAAAGAAATGAATAATGAATTCCACTATTTTGGTTTACTAGATATAAGACAGAACTTTACAAACAGATCCTAATGTACAAACTACTTTTACCTGATTCTGAGTGTCATCCTTAACATGGGTCTACTTCCTACCTCAGGAAGACCACTAACTTAAGTTCTTTATTCAAGAATAATATAGTCATGCTGATTTTCCAACATTCTCTCACCTGCAGTCAAAATAAAATGTGTGAAGTCATTTGGTTTAGGAAGAGGAGTATTAGGCAGAGAATCAGACAAATGGTTTAATAGTAACAGGTGGGAGAGGAACTATGTACTTAGTACACATACAGGGACAATTAATGAAGCCATAATGTGGAGAACGCTTGTATTTCAGGTGAGATGTTTGAATTACATTTTTGTTGCTTCTGCTGTATTTTTTGAGTCTGAGATTAAAATGTATTCCTACCCATCTATTTTAAGATTCTATTTTAAAAATTAAAGATTTCTATCTCAGCCTAACATAACACAGACTTCACAAGAAAGCTTTGGAGCCAATTGCCTGGGTTCAAATTATGATTCCATCATTTAGTAGCTTTGTGGCCTGGAGAAAGTTCCTTATCTTCCTGTGCCTCAGTCTCCTTAATAGTAAAAAGGAAGGATGAAATTGTTGTATGAGAGTTAAATAACTTAGAACAGTGTCTGATCAAAAGTAAGAAATTTGTAATTGCTCAAAAAATATTACCTTTACTTATTATTACTATTACTATCTTTAGCTACTATTACTAATAATTACTATTATTATTAACATTACCATCATGACTATTTTTTGTCATCCATCTATTTCTGAATAGCATACTTTTTAATGATTTCCAGATATCTACAAAATGAAAGCTATTTGTGCAATGCACAATTTAACTTTTGCACACACTCACTGTTTTGGAGCACCAAACTCCAAAATACCAAAGCAAAGAAACCAGAGCAGTTATTTCCATTATTAACTGAAAATACACTGGATAACAACATTAGCTGGCGAGAATTTAAAAAAAAATCATGTTAGAATTTTCAAGTGCTGATGATTATAAATATCTGAATCTTTAGAAATATTAGATGGTTAAATTTTTAACTTTTTCAATAAAACTTCATATTTTGAACAAGAAATTTCTTTTTTCCATCGTTCTTCATATCAAAAATTATCCACCAGTAAATTCAACCAACTTGTATCCATTATAACAATTTCATATAGTCTAAGAGTTTCACACTCAGTTCATGATTAAAACAAACAAAGCAAAAAAACAAACACAGCAGCAACAGAAAGAAAGCTACTGTAATCTGATAAAAGTGTTCACAAAAAGCCCATAGCAAGTTTCTTCTTAACGATGAAATACTAAAGGCTTTCAGTCAGATCAGGAATAAAACTGCCATTATTCTCAGGTGATGTAATTATGTACAAAATCCAAAACAGTTAACAGAACACTATTAGATTAATAAGTGAGTTTAACAAGATCAATCACTATATACATACAAGGTCAATATTCAAAATTAAAATTGTATGTCTATAAATCAACAACAAATAATATGACACCCTGTGTTATGGGCTGAATTGTGTCTCCACAAAATTCATATACTGAAATTCTAAACCCCAGTACCTTAGAATGTGACAGTATTTGGACATCCTTAAAAGAATATGGTAAAATCAGGTTACACAGGGGGATCTTACTCCACTATGACTATGTCTTTATAAGAAGAGTAGGTGTTTTATACCTTATATTAGCTCACAGATATACACACAGACACAGGGAAGACCACATGAAGACATAGGGATAAGGCCATCTGTAAGTTAATGAAAGAGCCTCAGAATGACACCAATCATACTGACACCTTGATCTTGGACTTCTAGCTTCTACAAACTTCTATTGTGTAAGCCATTGACTCTGTGGTACTTTGTTGTGGCAGCCCTAACAAACTAATAAAACATTGGCACTAGCATCAAAAATACTCAAACACAAATCTAAAAGGATCTGCAAATGACTTCTACACAGAAAACTTTAAAACATTAAGAGGAATTAAAGAAGACTCAAATATATGGAGGAATATATTAATACTATATATTACTACTATTCACATTAATTGATATAGTATTAATGCAGTATTGATGCCAGCTCTCTTCAAATTAATTTATAGATTCAGTATTGTTTACTTGCTAAAGTCGTGTCTGATTCTTTTGTGACCCCATGGACTGTAGTCCGCCAGGCTCCTCTGTACATGGAATTCCCCAGGTAAGAATACTGGAGTGGGTTGTGATTTTTCTCCTCCAGAGATTAAATATAATCCCAATTAAAATCCCAGCAGAGGACTCCCTTGGTGGTCTAGTGGTTAAGAAACCATCTGCCAATGCAGTGTACACAGGTTCAATCCCTGGTCCAGAAGGATTCCACATACCATGGAGCAACTAAGCCTATGGGTCACAACCACTGAGTCTGCACTCTAGAGTCCCCGAGCTGCAACTACTGAGCCCACATGCCTAAAGCCTGTGCTCCGCAACAAGAGAAGCCACCCCAATGAGAAGCCCATGCACAGCAACAGAGCAGCCCCACTTACCAAAACTAGAGACAAGCCCAAGTAGCAATGAAGACCCAGCACAGTCAAAAATAAATAAATTAAAAAATTCCAGATTATTTTTGTAGAAACTGGCAACTTGATATCTAAAATAGCTGAAAAACAGTCAAAATAATTTTTAAAAAGGAAAAATGTTGGAGAGATTTCACTACCAGATATAAGAATTAGCATAAATTTGCAATAATTTAAAAAGTGTTCTAATGACATAAAAAGAAACAAATGAACCAACAGAATAGAGAATTCAGAAATAGATCCACATATATAAGGTCACTTACTTTGTGTCAAAGATGACAATGGGGTATAGTGAGGTCTTTTCAAAACACAATACTGGGATAAACGGATATCCATTTGGAACAACAACAAAAATGAATCTTTACTCCTAGTTCACATCATACTCAAATCAAGTTCAAGTGTACATCTAAATGTGTAAGTAAACAATAGCTTCTAAAAGACTGTATAGGAGAATACTTTTCTGACTTTTGGGTAGGTAAAGATTCCATTAACAGGGTACAGAGACGCCTTGCACGTGTGCTGTTGCTCTTGCGACCCTATGGACCATAGCCTGTGAGGCTCCGCTGTCTATAGGATTCTCCAGGCAAGAAAACTGGAGTGGGTTGCCATTTCCTCCTCCAGCAGGGCTTCCCTACCCAGGGATCAAACCTGCATCTCCTGCATCTCCTGCACTGGCAGGCAGGTTCTTTACCACTAGCTCTACCTCAGAAGCCCACAGAAATGCCTTATCTAATCAGAAAAGAGAAACTGATCATCTGAATTTTTTAAGCAGCAGAGTAGAAGACATGTTTCTACCACAGAATAAAAGATATCTGTATTATAAAACCTCTGTCTGACAAAGGACTTATATCAAAAACATAAAGAACTCCTAAATTAATATGAGAGAGAGAGAATCAAATATGAGAGAGAAAAGTTGTGAACAGACTTGGCTGGGCACTACCCAAAAAAGAATATCAAAATGGGCAGAAAAAACATATAAAATGTTTCAATCTCAGCAGAGAAATGCAAATTAAAATAATAATGCATAATATTATATGCCACCAGAATGACTAATATTTTTTAAAGTGGTAATGCCAGTGCTGACCAAGACATAGAGCAACTGGACCTCTTATACATTACTGGTGGGAGTATAAATTGTCACAACCATTCTGGAAAACTATATAGTAATATTTACTAAAGTTGAACATATGCATACCCTATAACCTAGCAATCTGACTTCAATATACATTTCTAATAGAAATGAGTCTACAAGCACACCAAAAAGATATATACAAAATAGTCATAGCATTTCCTGTAATAGTCCCAAACTAGAAAGTGCTCAAGTGACCATCCACAGCAGAATGAATAAACAAAATATAGTATTTTTATAAATTGGGTTACTATGCTGTAATAAAAGTACACAAGTTACTGCTTTGTGCAAACACAGAAGTATCTCATAGACATAAAAGGGATCAATAGAAGGCAGATATAAACTCATAAATACTGTGAATCTAATTATTTCATGTTTAACAGTAGACAAAAATAACCCATAGTGACTAAAGCCAGGGTAGTGGCTACCTTTAGTGAAAAGAGAGTAGTAAATGGGAGTGGATAGAAGAGAATTACTAGGGTGCTCTTTTGTTTGCCTTAAAATATTCTTTGGAGCCTTAAAATAGTCGCTGAAGTAAATCTAAATTTTAATCAAACTTTTTAATTGAAGTAGAATGCATACATAGAAGAGTGTATCAAAGTGGACAGCTTGATGAGTACTTACAAACCACCCACATAACTGCTACCCAAATCTACCCACTTCAGCCTCTTCACACATCACTCTCAACATTCACTGTCAGCACTGCAGCTATAATACCTTTCTCTCAGCCTCATAATATTCACCAGGTTTCTCTCCTACCTGCTAGGGACCTTTGCTCATGCCCATATGTGGAATGCAAATGCTCTTCCTTGTCAGCACTTAATCAGATACTGTTCAGTATTTCTTACACTCAAACTTCACTTCAAGGAAGCCTTTCATAACCTCTGACCAGTTTAAATTCCTTATCACCACCTCTTATACTTCTCCTTTGTAGAACTTGTTATAGCTCCAATTCTATGTTTTAGATGGTTTATTTTATTAATATCTATAGATGCTAATAACTACTTATGTAATTAATTAGTAATTAACATAGACATCAATTATAAGATGCTAAGCAGATACTCACCATTATACTCCTAACAGTAAGCATAGGGCCTGTCACACAGCAAGTAGTCAATGAATATTTGTTAAATAAATGAATGAAAAGAAATTTGATACAATCAGACAATAAAATAGTATGGAGTTAAGAAATATATATTAGTGACTTTTCCTTTATACAGCAGTTTTTATTTTTGCTGATGCTCAGGAGTGAATTTACAAATATTTACACGTTTTGGAAACCATCACTGACACCAAGATACAAAGTTTTCCAATTGAGGTATAATCAACGCTATGCTCTAAAATGTGTTCCTTTTTCATTTAGCAAATTTTCTTGTACTGGGAAGGGTAGGTACTTCTAAATTTTTCATAACTATATCCATAGTCAGAAGTTGAGAAAACAGAGCTCCATAACATGGGTAACTATTGATAGTAAAACCAAAACAAACAAAACCTCAAAGCCTCTTTTTAAATCACTCTTTATATTCTCTGGAGAAGGAAATGGCAACCCACTCCAGCGTTCCTGCCTGGAGAATCCCAGGGACGGGGGAGCCTGGTGGCTTCTGTCTATGGGGTTGCAGAGTCGGACACAACTGAAGCGACTTAGCAGCAGCCCTAGCAGCTATATTCTTGTGGGGAAGGTGGGAAGGGAGGGAAAAAAAGAATACTAACCTTATCAATCTATGAAAAGTTTAATCAATTCTCAATATGATGTACAGAAAAAGATGACTCAAAATCATAGTTAGAAATAATAAAACCAAGACACAAAACTGTCTTCAAACTTCAGTTAACATTAACCAATGTCATTCCAAAGCTATTTATTCAAAAGCACGAGGTATTTTTAAAAAAAATTACTATTCTACTAACATTACCCAATAGTGTAAAAATAATAAAATAGTTTAAAAACACCAAATACCACACACGTGGAAGAAAGCAGACCAAAAGCTTGCCATCTGTTAAAATGGCCTATTGCTGACTGGTACAGAGCTGTATTCTTTTTTCAATACTAGAAGGAAGCCTATGCAACATGAGCTCATCATTCTGCAAACTATCTTTTTTACTTGCTATAGGTTGAGCAGATACAAGACTCTTTAAACCCAACACATGGAAAATCATAGTTTAAGAGTTAGTGCCTTCTCTCTCCTGAGTTTAGAAGGGCTTAAAATAAATAAATTAATTAATTAATGGGGCTTCCCTGGTGGCTCAGCTGGTAAAGAATCCACCTGCAATATGGGAGACCTAGGTTTGACCCCTGGGTTGGGAAGACCCCTTGGAGAAGGGAAAGGCTACCCACTCCAGCGTTCTGGCCTGGAGAATTCCATGGACTGTATAGTCCATGGGGTTGCAAAGAGTTGAACATGACTTAGCGACTTTCATTTCAGTTCTTAAGTTAAAAAGCCCCTGCCCTTAATACCATATCATATGTCTTTCTGACCATGCTCTTGGATGTTTGTAAGGTCACAGAGAGGCCTGTCACAAACATATCTAGAATGATAAAATGTTTAAAAAAAAACAAACTTTCTGTTTGAGTTACCTCATTTTTAACAGCAAAGTCATGAGCTTACATGAATACTAGTTTCTCTCTACCCTATCCCTCATTCAACCCTTCCTCCCTACTCTCAGTTTTAAAAATAAAATCACCTCTTGGGAGAAAATTAGAGAATCCTTTTATTCCTTGTCTGAGGAAATGGCAATCCACTCCAATATTCTTGCTTGGAAAATTCCGTGGATTGAGGAGGCTGGTAGGCTACAGTCCACGGGGTCGCAAAGAGTCGGACACGACTGAGCAACTTAGCTTTGCTTTGCCATAAGAAACAGATTTTTGCACAGGCTGTCATGTTGTTATCAGAGCATACGGCTCAAGTTATTTAGAACTTTTCTACTCATTCCCCTTAATCCATCCCACATTCTCCCACTTCCCAGGATATACAGTTAAGAAATGGCTGCCAGTGGGAAGTACATGCTTCACTGTTAATGGGAATAGGCCATCCTACTGCGGGAGTAAATAACATCTGATCCTTAATGATTCTTATGTAATTCCAAACAACAGACACTTCTTAATACATTGTAACTTTTTTCTTCACTATGCCAAGTCTAGTATCACAATCTAGCAGTCCAATTAATGCAGTGGAAATTATTCCATTTTGTTATATTCACTTTTAGTCTCAATTCGTATAGTTGTTTTTATATAGACGTTGTCAAAGTAAGTGTAATTTTTTATCTTGTTATAATATATGCATCTTTATGTGTTAATATATAAGGCTTTAGCACTGAAATATCCTACTGGAATATTTACTGGGATATACTATGGCACAAAATATCTCTTTTAATGGGATAATTTGTTTAACCATTGCCATAATATTATACCTTTTTTTTTTTAGATTCAAATGGATCTACTTTACTGTACAATGGCTGTATATATATGTGTATGATGTTTTGTGTGTGTCTGTACACGCTCATGCAAGTACAGATACAATTTTGAAAACACAATTATGTATTACATATGTATATATTATCCATAAGATGTATAAAAAATGTAGTTTTACTCATGGAAATCAAAAGTTACTATGATCATTAACACTCCTTGAGTGACTAATGTGCTTAGCACTTTATAGAGTTTTTCTCCAACTCAGCATAAATCTATAGGGTTGGAATTATTTTTTCAGGTTACAAAGGAAGAAGCTGAGGTTCTGAGAATTAAGTAATAATGACCAAAAACATGGTTATTGGGGCAGCCTGTTCTTGCAGCACAGGCTGGCCTGCCCAGGCTCTGGGACATAGCGATCTGATGAAAATGCTGCAAGTCTCACCGTCAGTTACTCATTCTCAGCTTCTCTCTCTCAAGTGGCATTACACCCCACTTCCTGTTCTCTGTGAAGTGCACTGGCGGCTGGGCGGGTCCACTTACCCCAGGCGACCATTTCTATTAGAGCCGAGGGAATCAGTGGCACATACATATCTCCTAAGCTCTGGCCGCTGAGAGGGCCTAGAAGCAGGGAGATCGTAATGGCAGTGGGAACACCAGCATTCAGATCTTGGTTTTCAGATCCCATTCTCCAACGAAAGAACAAAAGCTCCATGGAGAAGTGTTTGGTTTCAGGGCTGGATATGATGACGAGACAGGTGGAGAATCCCCCGGGCCATTAGCAAAGTCTTTGAGTCCATTACCAGGTACAGGAGATGCAGGAGGGCAAGGAAGCCTGCTCCTCTGAGGTCTGTGGCTGGACTTGTTCCCTGAAAGCCCAGATCTTCCCAGTGGTCTCCGTGGAGGGTACAGTCAAACTTGGAGCCAGTCAGCTTCTTATAGATGGTCTGCAGGACTCAGCCATGCATGGGGTCTTGGCTATCCAGGTCACACTGAGCAATGGTCAAGACCAAGTCCTTTTCTTCACGGAGGCCTTGGTGGAACTTTGGAGGCCCGAAGAGGTAGTGCCGGAGGGCAGCGAGCCCGGTCCTTTGGATGGTGGGCTGGATTCTTTTCTTAAAGGAGAAGAGGTCCACTGTCTGGAAATGCTGTAGGGCCTCACTGAAGGAGATGAGCCACCCAGGCTGGTCCATGCTGGCCCGGCTCCCTGTCTCTGGGTGGATGCTGTCCACAGCTTCCCATTCTTCTTGGGCTTGGAGGACTTCTGTACTCACAACACTGGGCTCCCAGCCGTTCGCCTCTGCTGTCAGGGCCTGGAGGATGTTGTGGTTCTTCAACTCTGAGATAGCAATTCCTCTGAAAGCCAGAAGAGCACTGCTGTCCTTGTCACATAGTGGAGAGGACCCAGCAGACACACTTTCAACCTGTCCATCTCTTAATTCTTTCTCATGGAAAGAGTGAGAGTTTTCATTCATGACTCAAACTCATTTGTTCAAGTGATTTTTGTCCTTGGGCTCAGAAAGGAGTTTAACAGGTCTGAGATTAGAAGCTATGGGGAGAGCCTGGGATTTGACTGTTCTACCATTGCCCTCCTTCTTGGCAGTCGTTCAGACTAAGAACAAGAAAACAGTCCCTGTGTGCCCTCACCAGGGTGGAGGTTTCTGTGAGTCCTGAAAGAAGTCCTTGAGGACTCACTCTGAAGTCCCAGCCCTTGGGAAGATGATTGGCAGATATGGCGACCACAAGCTCAGTGAGGCTGTTTTATTACTGGGCTTGAATTGAGTTCAGCAGTGTTGAATCATGACCAGCTTTACATGCCTGCTAGTGATCAGTTATGGCTGGAGCCCCGCCAGGACTCCAAGAGGGGCATTCACGATCACCGGTCATCCAGCGAGTCCCCGGCAGAGGGCAGACCACAACCCAGGTCTCCCGTCTGCCGGGATCGGGAGTCTCTCTCGGTCCTACAGCTCTCAGCCTTGTCTCACCCCAGGGCGACCATTTCCGCCCCACATTCCTCCTCCTCTGACCCCCGCCCGGGGATCGGGGCTGAGTCCCGGAGTTCCCAGTTCTTTGCTGTTGGGGTCTCGCAGCCCCGCCGGGCTCCTCCGCGCAGGAGCGCTTTTGTACCTCTTAATTAGAGCAGCAAGTTCTAGTAGTTTGCTCTTCCCTGAGAAAGCTCTATACTTTTCTGTTTTCCTAAATTTGTCTCTTGCCAGTTCTAAAACCCTAAATAATGAGCTTGTTATTCTCATACTCCTTTCCAATTCCCTTTGCTCTTGACAAATTTTCTCTAAAGATACTATGACCAGAATCTTAAGAAATAGTCTAAGGGCAGAACTTATAGAACTTGCATTAAATAGAAAGGCAGGATGCTCTCTCCTTTCTTCCCTTCCTCCTTCTCACCCCATCCTTCATTTCCTCTCTCCCTTCCCTTTCTTTCCCTACCCAAGTTATTTTTCTGATGATTATGAGACTTAACTTTCCTTTTTGGTTACAAATACATTTTATGCTGATATGCATATCTCCTCTGTTCCAACTACCAAATTTGGACCTAGTACAAATTTTATGAATGACACAGAATATAGGAATATCTGTCCCCTATTCTGTGCCCATGGAAATATGGGAAAAGGTGTAGATATGAAATAGTAATTTTTCTACTGTGTGTTTTAAGAGGAAAGTAGGAAAGGAAAGAGTTAAGAGAGAAGAATCTGCTATAAGGATAGAGACCCCAGGGTCTTAATGTCAACAGCCTGGCTGTCATAGCCAAAATCATTTTATCAATAACTGAACTTAGGTATTAAAGGTGACACTTCCCAGGTGGCACTAGCGGTAAAGAATCTGCCTGCCAATGCAGGAGATGTAAGAGATGTGGGTTTGATCCCTGGGTGGGGAAGATCCCCTGGAGGAGCACATGGCAACCCACTCTAGTATTCTTGCCTGGAGAATGCCATGCTCAGAGGAGCCCGGCAGGCTACAGTCCCTGGGGTCACACAGAGTCAGACATGACTGAAGTGACTTAGCAGGCATGCACACAAGTATCAAAGAAAATAACTAGTCACAGAAGCAATGGAAATCACGTTTGTGGGTCTAGCAGATTCTTGCTCCATTACTTTCTGGCCACTGGGTATTTGGCAATTGTGCCTGGGAGGAGGCGTCATGCTGGGGAGCTTCCCATTTAACTCAGGAAATACCTTGCCAAGATCTGCAGCAGTGTCAATATAAGCAGGAATAAGATTCCTACAATAACATACCCATAACAACCAGCTTGCTAAAGCAACCATTCGGTCTTCTGAATGTCAACAAGGTCACAGACTATAATGTGGTTTCTTAAGCTGATAAGAGGTAAAGCTAGTTTTAAAATTGTCATATTTTTCTAGGTTCACCTCTATCATGAATATGAAGAACATTTCAGCCCTATGCTTTAAGTCTCTATTTTCCAGGATAATGAATGTATCGTATACATCAGCATACACCACAACATAATCAATATCTTAACTGCTCCATAAGATGCTGATGGATCTCAAACTAGGAAGACAGTGATGGGCTCTCCTTTGATCAGAAACTTCCTATTCTCAGTCCTGAATCTTATACTCTCCATGAGTCAAATCATATTGTTACAGTCAATGAACAGATCACTGATGGCTATGCTCTCCATTTTGCAAATGTTTTCAGCATACTAACAAAGAGCTCAATATGATCCAAGTCAATTTAATTTGATATTCAGTACCCTTTCTCAGAAGTGCATTTGCTGGCAATGCAATCCAGTGATCACGGAGAATGATAGTGCAAGGGTTATTTTTATGAACAAGTATATATTGATCTAGGGGTCCTTGTCGTGATTTAAATAATAATTCAACCTATCATTCTGTAAGCAGTCTTGGTTATTCCACTACATACTTGTTCACATGAAGGCTAAACTCACACTGCTTTGCTTACTGGCATTTACTATTCACTTAACAAATAACCGGGGTACCCAAATATAGACAAGGCACCATGCCTACTCAAATTGTCCAGCATTTTGTTTGTATTAGGAATACACTGTAAGCCACCATATTTTAACATGTACTTTCTTTTCATGATATTTTTTAATATCAACTAAAACAAGCTTAGTTTGATTATGCATTATATGCATTTCTTCATTCAAAAGACTGTCTACTATTTCTTCCATTACTTTCCCCTGTCTCATTGCCCATTCTCTTTTCAAAAGACATTTACCCTAATTCCATAATGATAGTCAACAACAAGGGGCTTCCCAGGTGGTGCTGGTGGTAAAGAATACACTTGTCAAAGCAGGAGATGTAAGAGATGTGAGTTCAATCCCTGGGTCGGGAAGATCTGCTGGAGTAGGAAATGACACCCCACTCCAGTATACTTGCCTGGAAAATTCCATGGGCAGAGGAGCCTGGCAGGCTACAGTCCATGGAATGGCAAACAGTTGGACATGACTAAGCAACTGACCATACATACACAGTTAACAACAACCATAATAATTACTTAAAATATGGAAAAATATTAGAAGCTTAGTCATCTGCTGAGACCTCACAAATTACATCACTTTCTGTTGAAAACCATGCCCTCTTATCTTGTTTTGAACAAAGTGAGTCTCATTAACGCCAGAGCAGCCTTCCTATTAGCATGAGTATTTAGCTTAGTCAAAAACTCAATTAGTTCTCTAAACTGCTAAGATGGGTTAATTTCTAGCAAGTGATATGCTTCCTAGAAATTTTCATCATGTTTCACATAAAAGATAAAAAACAGAAAAGTTGGTTTACATTACAACTTTTTTTCAGCTTCCTGGTGAAAGACAAAGGCTCAGTCTCTGTTATACACAAAGAAAAATTTCTAGGAACCATAGAGTTGATTTGAGTACTGGAAAAGTCAGTCTAGTTGTTTGTTCCGTTGTTTTTTTAATACATAGAATAAATACATTACTGAAAAATTAACCCTAAAGTAAAACTCTGTTCATACTTTTCTTCCTTCATTAAGAAACTTCTGAAACTCAAGTTTTTACATTTATCTTATGGAGAAAAAGTAGGAAGCCATGCTGGTTTTAATTCTGTTCATATACTTTTAGGGGTGGCTATATTTTAAAATAGTTCTCTGTGATTTCTTAATCAAGGTAAAAAGGACTATTCAATGGGTCAAAGACATTCTTAAGCCAGACCCTAACTCATCCAATTTAAGTTTAGCATGTAACATTTTCAAGGTCAGTTCAATCCTTACACCTAGGCAGCGAATATTCTTTACTTCAGTCTCTCATTTGATGAAGTTATGCTTTAATTTTCCTAACTGGAAAATGATAAAAAACAATGGCTTTAAAATGCTCATTTAGAGAAAAAACTTATTTCTTCAAACTCTTCTTATGGAACTGAACAATTTAAAATGTTACTTTACGGTTTTTTATATTTATAATTAAGATACAGCTAATTATTGATACATTGGTACCAAGACATCATATGAATCTGTATACTTAAATGAAACAGTCCATGAGTGGAAAATTATTGAGTTTGGGAGATAGCTATATGGGTATTCATAATATTATTCTCTCTAATTTTATATATGTTTGAAAATTTTCCTCATTTCAAAGTTAGAAAAGAAAAAGAAAAATTAAGCATTAAATAGCTACCAAAATACCACTAGAGTCTCTACATTACTATTTCCAACCACTGTTCTATCAACAAATAATTGCCCATTCAGTTTGTTTTTTATTGGTGAACCCAAACTATAAGTTGTCAATTTCTCAACAGTTAAAGAATAAGTAGTTGACATTGGGATATTTACTCATCCTTTGTAATATAAATTAATATAAACTAAGTGACAATATTTTAAAGATTATGCTCTATTATTAAAAATAGGAAAATTGCTTTATAAATTAAATATAGGATAGCATTTAAAGAGGAATATTTGAAAAAATAAAAGTTATTTGGAATAACTCTTGAAGAAACTTATACATAAAACAGAAAAACTGCAACACTATGTTGTTATGCAGACATTTATTTAATTTATGTTGATAACTCATTTTGTTTTTAATTCATTTAATAAGGCCTTCCAGGCATCTATTTCTATTTAGGATCATTAATACTAGAGTGGGAGGACTATTTGTTTGAATCTATGAATTGTTTTATGATATGTGATTTTTTCATCACTGACATAGCTAAGTGACCATCGTAAAATGACTGCATCATCTGTTGTTTGTTGCCGAGAGGATATAATCTTTGAGCAACTGCATTCATTTAAATTCATACTAATATTGCATTCTTCCTTCTGAAGCATGAAAGGTCATTCTCACTTTTTACTTAGCAATTGTTATCTGCCTTGGTTTCTGGAATGCTTTATTTATATATTCCATAATTAAACTTATTTATTACTTAGACTTTGGAGAAGGCAATGGCAACCCACTCCAGTACTCTTGCCTGGGAAATCTCATGGACAGAGGAGCCTGGTAGGCTATAGTCCATGGGGTTGTAAAGAGTCGGACATGACTGAGAGACTTCACTTTCACTTTTCACTTTCATGCACTGGAGAAGGAAATGGCAACTCACTCCAGTATTCTTGCCTGGAGAATCCCAGGGACAGAGGAGCCTCGTGGGCTGCCATCTATGGGGTCACACAGAGTCAGACACGACTGATGTGACTCAGCAGCAGCATTACTTAGATTTAAGTAAATAAGATATTTGCTTCCTAAAACGTGACCTTACCTACTAAATATCCCTAATTCTTCTCAATTTAAGTGAAGTTGAATTTTGAAAACTGTCCCCTTATCAAATTTCTGATTTCTAACCATGCATGGCTCTGGGTGGCTTGGGAATCCTCAGCCCCCTTTTCCATTCCCAAAAGGAGCATTATAAATATTTAAAATTCTCCTTAAATCCCTTAATAACTTCCATCATCTCCACCCACTAGAGGTAAATGGTCTTACCTCCAAGACAACAGAGAAAAATAACAAACAACAGGTAGTCAATTATCATTCCATTTCTCCTTTCTAAATATATCTATATCCTTCTGTCCAGAGCTAACCTACAAACATGTGCTCTTCACACCATCACCCTCCTATATCTTCCTGTATCTCTTTCAGTTGCTTGGCCTTCAATAACATCTCAATAGACTTCTTCTTCTTAACTTATAGACATATCCCAATCTCTCTCATCTCACAAAACTCATTCCTTCTACTGATAAGCCATTTTTTTTCTTTCTTATCAAAACATTTCATGGGGCGTGTAGGGAAACAACTCTCAATTCTATATAATAGGATAATATTAATAATAATACTTAACACTACATTAACTCATTCAATCCTCACCACAACTCTATAAGCTAGGCAGTATTTATCTCCATTTTATGGGAAAGTAAATTGAGGCACAAAGAGGTAAAGTGACCTGCTTAAAGTCATCTAGCTAGTAAGTGATAGCTGGGAAACCAGGTACCAGAGCCCAGGTTCTTTCCAATTATGCAACACTTCATCCCTTGGCTAAGCATATTTACTCACGTGACTTTATTAGTTACACACTAATTATCACTACCATCAATCTATCCGGTTTTAATTTTTCCCTAGTTTCATTACCTTTTATGTTGAGATACTTTGATTTCAATATAATCAAAAGACCTAGCCTCCATCTCTTTTCCCCCTATGCTTTGTCTACACTGCTACAAAATAAAAATCTATCCAATATGCTTTTCACCTTACAAACCTTCAATGACTCTCCATCACCTACAGAATAGGGTCTTCAAACTCTTTAGCAAGACACAGGAGACTCTTCATAACCTGCTCCAAAATTACCTTCTCACTTCTGCTCCTGCAATTACTTATATATATCCTCTAACCATCACACTCTGAGATGTGTTTACCATGCTTGGTCACATCTTCTGTTGCACATCGAGAACCTTCTCTATGTTCAATGAACCATTTGGGAAGTAATTTCTTCATTCTCCCTCAATGAATCATTACTGTATTTTCTGAACTGCCTCTCCTTCACTTTCCCCAGGTAAAGCTAATCTCTCTCTCTTACTTCTATATTACCAAAATATTTGTTGGGTTTTTTTAAACCTCTGTCATCAAAATATAACACTGTACTGTCATCAGTAGTAAAGACTATGAGCTCTTAGAGAACTGGAACTTTCTCTTTTTGATATTTGTAATCAGTACCCAGAACAGAGCAGTCACTCAGAACATATTTGATAAATGAATACATGTAGCTCTTTTTTATTATTCAAAATCAATGTGCTCTGGATATAGGAATATAAATGAATACATCATAGGAGACATCATAATCACTATTTACCTATAAAATGCCTAAAAACCTAACAATATGCAGAGAATATCTTTGTTCAAATAGTGATATAAGTATAGACTCTTTCTTGAAGTGCCAGTGAACAAAGAACTCTACCATTTACACAAGCAATCTTTAAGAGATAAAAAATACATAAAGGCAAAAGAAGTCGGAAATGTTAGGCCTATCTAAAAGCCACAAAACTTGATCATAAATGACCATCATATTATAAATAAGCTACCCACATGAACCAAACAAACACTGAAGTTTTAGTCTCAATAGTTTTTCTTGCTGCTCTAACTCCTGCGTGTATAACATAAAATATTTTGGCACTTGTATGATACACCATGGCATTTATTAAATGGTTTACTAAATTACATTTATAAATCACGGAGGCATCAGTTTACATGCCAAATGCTTACAAGTTGTGGGGTGGATTGAAGCTGCTTCACTCAGCCTTAAGTGGAGGAAACTCATGGCACAGTTTTTGCTTATATGAGTAAACTATTGCAAGAAGATCTTTACAGAAAAATTCAGCCAGAAAGCAATGTGATTTCCACTATGTTTTAAATAGCAGTTTCCTCTGCAGGCAGTTCCTTTTAATTCTACTGAGAGAAAAAAAAATGCAAAGGTTACAAAATAAGGTGATGAGAGAAATGGAAAGTAGTACAAACAAAACAATAATGAAATATTCAGAGCAGTTTAGTTACTTACGCTACAATGAAGTCGACTTAATGTGTCTTATTTCTTTAAAAACTATTGAGTATCTCACTGAGAGTTTTTTCCTAATTTATAGTACATTCTAATATCAACAGTCTCTGATGGCATTTAATAATATGAGTGGTCTTGAGTGATTCTGATCCTGAAGTGACTTCCTTATACACTAATGTTCATACATAGGCTGGTCTAGAGTTCAGAGTTCAAAATAATTCAACTTTTAATACATACAATGAAAAATTACACCTAAGTCACTCATCAGAACACAAAAGCAACATTAATATTGCTGTTGTAGACTAAACAAAAGCAGGAGTAGGCAGTCTTTAAAACTTTTACTGTTTTTCTAGCCTCCAACAGGAAGAGCATTTTGGAAATACAGGGCTCATTAAAGAAGCCCTTTAAACTACTGTTGGAACTCAAGATTTTTGCCTTATACAGGGAACTCTACACAGAGATTTAATGATCGTTCTTATTTATACTTGTCAGTATTTTAAAATTTTATACTCTACAAAGAACAGCTGATGTTTGACATTGCAACTTCATTGTTAAAAGCATAGTATATCAAAGCCCAAGACACAAAAAGAGAAACAAAACTGATTTGTTAAGTAAAAACCTTATCATGTACAGTTTACTTTCCTTCCTGCATCACCAAGTCTGTATGTTTATCTTACTTGCAATTTATGGACTAAAACTCAAATGAATTAAAATTAATTAATTAAAAAAAAACAAATGCAAATATTAAATCACCAAAATACAAGAACAAAAACAAATCTCTAGGAATGCTTAAACAAAAATTTTGGAGCTTAAAAAAGAGCTATTTGCAAGCTTTCCTGAATTAACAAAAGGGCAGGTAATAATGATGGCTTGTATGACAATATTGTCTTTGTTAGTTTAGCCCCAACAGAACTAAAGATTTCCTGATTACAACTTGGTAATCTAAGTCAACTGAAAAGATTTCTGGGGAAGGGAAACAAAGAGGAGTCTGAGTGCTAGCATTTAAGTGGAATGTATTACCTAAGTTTATACTCTTCATTGTGGGACACTGTAAATAAGAGGGGCTCCTACTTTGACAGCCCATGCTAGGTCATGACCTGAACTCACTGTACTGGTGTAAAAGAGAAAGTTCTGCGGGACTCTCAGATTTGCATGCTTCTCTGCTTCACCTTGACATAGGGCCTTACAATGGAGTGTTCACTCTGTACTCTATCTCATTGTCAAGATTTTTAAACAGTTGCTTTTTTATTGTAATGAGCCAATTATGAGCCAGTCACTCATGCAGTCATTAACAATAGATTTTTTAAATTGCATTTTTAATGAATTTTATTTTGGATAAAAGCCCTTAAAAGTACCTATGGCAAAGGGTAATCATACGCTGAATTAACAGCAGAATCTGTTTAATAATTACTTGTCTTTTATTTACTACAACAAAATAAATTCCAGTGAGAACGCTAAAAAATTGACAGTGTCAGGGAAGAAAGGTTGCAGGGCTGGAGAGAGAGTTGTATGCTGCTAAAAAATAAAACTGAAAACATGACTTTTTCCTTTCCTAACTTCAATACAAATAAAATAACATCTTATCAATATAGACCTTGCTCTATATTTAGAAAATAATGTTATTAATATTTTATCCATAAGCTATTGAAAATGCTTAATATAATTATAAAACAAGCTAAACTGAAAAGGGAAAAGAGGCTCATTTCAAATTTAATGTGCTCATTTCTAAAGTTGAATATACAGATATTAGTTTTTTAAAAACTGTGTTGTTTAAACAAAATCTATAGTGTAAAAAACTTCATTCATTTCAAAAGACTTTCTATGCATGTATGAATGGAAATGTCCTTGCTGAAGATAAAAAAAATGATCTTAATGAAAATGTGAATGTATATTGTTTGTGATCAGTCAGATACATAAATGTATTTTTTTAGGTTGACTCTATTGAAACCTCTTAAGTCTTAATCATAATGAAGAGCTCATTACCAAATGTGACTTAATAAATCGTTAATCAGTAAGTTTTAAAAATGTACAGTGACACTAGAAAAATCTTCTCATTGGGGGCCATAAATGTCATACTTTGGATAGAGTAAAAAAAATAATTCATTCAAATCACTCATTGGTGCAAAGAGACAAAAATTACATATATGTTCATATATACACATATATATTTATATATGTATAAGCAAAAGTATTCCCAGAAAAACTGTCACTATACACTGATTTTGTTAAGAAAATAAAAACTTTTTGGAATGTTCAAGGTTTTAAAAACATTGCATTTTCTGCCTCAAGAATGGGCTGACTAAAAGCATGAGGCTCTGCAGACTCTGGTTAATTAATCTGCGGCTGAATGACAGCGCGCCTAGGGGCATGGCGCTGGCATCCCACACAGGGTCCCAATGTGCTTTAAGCCTTGGATAGCTACATACTGCACGCCAAGACTTTGCCCAACAAATAGCAGAGAGGCCTTCAGAGCCTTTCTTCTTCTGTCTGAAACATTCCATTAATTAATGTAATCTCTCTTTATCTTAAAGTTTTAATAAATTTAGGTGAGGCAAAATCAACACATCTATTGCACTGAATGCTACAACTAGTTGCCCTAAAACTTTTCTTATGTACTCCAAAGGCTTCTTCACAGAGCATAAAGAAAATGAAAGCAAAAAATAAAAATAAAAATGTTATAACATATTTAGAAATTTTTAGACATGCTATGTGATCTATAAAATATACAAATATTTGTACAACCTAATGTTTAAAAATTCAATTAAATGAATCTGGTAATTTCCATTCTACCAGACTTTAAGATTTTGTTATAAAAATATAAATCATATATCCACCCCAAAATACTTCGAAAATTACTAATACCTAGTCTTGAGGAAGGTGAAGCTGTTTTTTTAGCAACAGGATACAAAGGACATTCTTCTAATCCCTTTTACTGCCAGAACAAAACATCTTTCAAATCAAGATAAAATCACTGCATCATGAATGTTAATATCATTCTGAGAAAAAATAATACCTTATGACTAGAAAAGACTATCCCTTTAGGGAGAAATGTTGTGTTAAAGTGGATTATTCTCTTAGTAGTATAATAGAATAGTTTCTACCTAGTCTCAGATGGAAAATCAAAATCTGCATTTAAATGGAAATATTTTAAAACAGATAGGACAAAAGGCTAAAACCATAAGGAATATCTCCATCCCTACATTTCAAAAATCCAAAATGCCTCATGAGAACTTTTCTGTATGGTACAGCTTTAAGATTTTGTTTGTATGTTTGTTTCATTTTTATGAAGAGCTTGCAGAGTAACATAATTTCACAGTTCTGTGATTAACACATACTATTTGTGCATATTATATCAAATTCACAAATTGGTGCAAGAAGTAGGGCCACAAAATTTTTACTATTACAAGAAACAGATTTATGGTTTAGGTTTATGCAGAGTTAAGAATGAGTTCTCTATTTTCTTCCTATTTTTAACCATGCTGTTTTATATGTAATTCTTACAAGGCAATAGCAGTTTGCTGAAACCAAATAAAATCTGAGTTTCTTCAGCATTGACTCAAATCACCACCATGGTTAGAGTAAAAAGAAAGCAAAGTGCTAGGCAATATTATAACAACTGCTCTTTGCAACCTAAAAGATTATTTTCAGCTCTTCAATAGTTGGGGCAATTTTCTTAAATCCTGAAGGAGCCTGACAGCACTGCACATTTCTTAAAGCTTGCATTTACTTTTACATTATAAAACAATAAAACAGCAGGGTAATGTTCATGCAGTTTAGAGACTTGTAACATTACCGCAAATAATTCTACTGTATTATGGCAAAACATAAGCTTTTTAAATGTAAGGCTGACTAAAGAAAGGGCAATCTATATTCATTGAAAGTACACAGACAAATAAGGTTGAAAATGTAACATAAATGTTGTATCTAGTTCTAAAATAATATTTGCAAAAGGTTGAAAAAAATCCATGCTGGATGAAATTTTTTGTCATAAATTAAAATACAATTAATTTCAAGGGTGGTGCTTATTGGCAAGGGAAAGGCTTCTCTCCTTTCTTTGAGTTACAATAGACTACATGGCTCTGCCGCCTCAGAAACCAACTACATTAGGTAATTTGAGCATTTTCCTCAACATTGTTGTAAACCAAGATACTCTACAATTACCAGCTTCAAATATGCAAGCATTCTGATGGTAGTCACATTTGACTACTGGACTCTAAACAATAGGTCAACATGCAAAACTTGGCCATACCATCTCCTTTCCAAAATCAGCTCATCAGCTCTGAAATGTTTTTATTGCAAGAAGCTGCTGGCTTTTGTACAGGAAACTGTGTGGATCTCTTTACTTAAAAGATATACAAATAGAAGGCACCTTATTAAAAAGTGTAATAAGAACAAAAACTCGTGCATATGTACTGAACGTTTTTCTCACTTTCAACAGGTAATTCATTTCAATCCAGTTGTCCATGATTCTCCTAAGGGATAACCATAGGGATGAAAAGAATAAGAGCATTTATCTGCAGCAACCTAATTCTCATTTACAATAGAGCTTCCATGCCTGCTCCCAATTCCCTACCTAAAGCCCTCATTCCCAAACCTTCCAACAGAAAAATTTTTAACTATCAGTGGGAAATGATATAACAAAATCTAATCATTAAAAGTAAACCTTGATACATATCATCATTAATCTAAGTAGCAAACTAAATTTGGGAAGCTGTATATGGGACATCACAGAAGATCTAAGACTCATGGATATTTTAAATCATCTGCTTTACAGATGCCTAGAGAACAATTGGAGAAACATAGCAAATTATGATTTAAAAGAAACTACCTCTACAACCTTGCAGATACTAGGCTTTTAGAGCTAATGCTTGAAGAAACAGACGTTTAAACTCAATACTCCTGTCCTAAACGAATGGTACTCTCAGTTATTAGATAAGCAGAGTCTAAAATCTCACAATTCTAAGTGTGGCCTCGCAACAGCAGCAATGGCATCACCCAGGCATTTGTTAGAAAATCTTAAGCTCTTCCCAGGCCAACTGAATCAAAACACGAATCTTTAATAATTCATCCAGATGATTTATCTGTAGTTTGAGAAGCTCTGGTTTAAGTTTTCCTCATTCCACCATTTATTATTCACTGAGAGACATAAAAGAACAGAACAGCTTATACCCATGAAAACACATTAATATTAGAGATGACCACAATTTAAATAATAAAAGAGAAAACGGGGAAAAAGCAAGTAAAACAAATAATTAAATTAGATCTAGAAACTGCACTCTTTGCTTTTAACACTTGAAAATTCACTTATATGTGTGGATGTGCATGCACAGACACATGTGAGAGGAGAAAGAGAAAGAGAGAAAGGAAAGGGAGAATGAGAATGAGAGAAAAAAGACTAGGGAAAGAATGGAACCGAAAGAGCATACATAGGGTGTAGATGTAGATATATTCAGGGCTGAAAAGTAGACGAAACAAAGTGAGAACCCAGCAGGTTGGGTTGCCCTCTTCTTAACCACTTTCCCACACACTCTCTCTTACACATGCCCAAGACAGGGTGGTGGGAATGTTTTTCATCTCACTACCAAGAAACCATCAATAAATTAGCATTAAAAAGCAAAATATGTCACAAAAACCAGGATTCCCTAACTATATTAAAAACAATGCAAGTAAAGATGAAAAGAATTAGTTCTGAGAAAGTAAAGAGACCAACACCACAAGGTAACTATAATACTAAAAAGGTGATTTAATATTCTTTTTCCAAAGTCTAAATAATCATTCAGAAATAAGTACCATAAAATAAACATTGTTTTATTCTTACAAATGAATGCACTATTGTTACTGTTACTATTTCTATACTAAAACAGTAAATTTAAAGTAGTAGCACTATAATTTTTATTGTTCTTAATCACATAATAAAAATAGCGAACAATTAATAACACAAGTTCTAAAAGAAAGAGAAACATATTTTCTATCAGACATAAAGTAATGGCTTAAACCTGCAGTAATAATTTGCAGAGTGTGAGGTTTACCTAAAATATTACATTTGATTTTAATGTATATATGTATATACATACATCTAAAAAACTAATCTACTATGATTAATCCAATATTTTATCATTTATTTAATGAGAGAAAATACTGACAAACTTGATGATACCAATAGCAAATAAACCAGTCGATATCCAGGAGAACATAATGGTTAGAATACAGAACTTTCTGGGAAAAAAAATGTATTATGATTAATGTTACATTGTACCAGTTAATAATAATGTATATGTCTACATCTGTGTCTGTATTCATCCACATGGCACATTATTAGTAAACGGTGTACTAAAATTCAGCTCACTTTGCAGCTGATCATCTATCGAATATAGCCCCATTAAATCACTGAGACGGACTTCTCACAATAATAGAGGGAAAAAAATCACCCTGTGTCTTGCATTTCATGACTGAGCTGCCCTAACACATATCTTTCTAGTTTTACTCCAGGAAAAAAAAAAATGCAATAAAAGATGGGCAGGATCCTACTCCCAGCTTGTATTCACCAAATGCCAGGAACTGTAAAGACCGGATTCCAAGTTGAGGTTTCAGATACTTATTAAACAAAGAATCAGAATTTCCAAATATAAATAATACATGTACAAACAGGTATACTATTTATTAAATCAACTAGGCAATTTATATCAATGGTTTTAAAAATAATCACATACTTTGATCCATTAATTCTATGTCTGAAAATCTATCCTAAGGAATTAATTTTTTAATGTAGACAATAATTGATGCACCCACATCAAAGTGCTATTATTTATAGTAAAAATTAGATTCAATCTAATTTACAAAATTAGGGAATCATTATGGAAATTATTATACAGTCACATGATGGAATGTTAAGTAGTCATTAAATTATATTCATAAAGAGGTTTTAGTGACATGAAAAATCCTCCTGATATTTTAAGTTAAAAAAAAAAGTGTTGTAAAGTTATCCACAAAAAGTGTACTGTGTATAATTATATATGCATTTATATGTATGGATGTGGAAAATATGTCAAAATATTAATGACTCTGAATGAGTAAATTTTGAGTAAGATATTTTCTATCCTTTTGTATGTGCGTATTAGTTGTTCAGTCGTATCTGACTCTGCGACCCCACGGACTGCAGCCCGCCAGGCTCCTCTGTCCATGGGAATTCTCCAGGCAAGAATACTGGAGTGGATTGCCATTCCTTTCTCCAGAGATATTTTAAGTATTTTTTTTTAATTTAATAATCAATTATTTTAAATATCGAAGAAAATTGAGTAATAATTTAGATTAAAAAGCAAGATATGAGAAGTAAGGGTGGGATAAGGTTACTACAAGGTTCAGTTCAGTTTGGTTCAGTTCAGTCGCTCAGTTGTGTCCGACTCTGCAACCCCATGAATCACAGCACACCAGGCCTCCCTGTCTATCACCATCTCCCAGAGTTCACTCAGACTCATGTCCATCGAGTCAGTGATGCCATCCAGCCATCTCATCCTCTGTCGTCACCTTCTCCTCCTGCCCCTAATCCCTCCCAGCATCAGTCTTTTCCAATGAGTCTTTTCCATGAGGTGGCCAAAGTACTGGAGCTTCAGCTTTAGCATCATTCCTTCTAAAGAAATCCCAGGGTTGATCTCCTTCAGAATGGACTGGTTGGATCTCCTTGCAGTCCAAGGGACTCTCAAGAGTCTTCTCCAACACCACAGTTCAAAAGCATCAATTCTTCGGCGCTCAGCCTTCTTCACAGTCCAACTCTCACATCCATACATGACCACAGGAAAAACCATAGCCTTGACTAGATGGACCTTAGTCGGCAAAGTAATGTCTCTGCTTTGGAATATACTATCTAGGTCATGAGTTTTACCTATATACATCATTGTATTGTCTAAAATATACACAAGTAACAATCTGAGAAGAAATTATATATGCTCAACAGCAGGAAGGATCAAGCTACTCAAAGCTGAAGACAAAATTTCTATATAAGTATAAACACTCAAGACCTTCACCTGAAAAACAAGGCCCTTGATATTAACCTAAAATTAAGGTTTAAATGACCTAGTCTTTGACAGAATCTAGCCTATGACAGCCCTGAAAAGTACCTAAAATTAATGAGATGATGCTTCCATAAATAATGGGGCGAGGTAGTTTCTGGCTTTCCACAGTAACTAATTTAAAACAGTACATAGTGTTGAATTAATGACCCCAAGATACACTGAATTAGAAGTCAGATCTAATTTTAGTATAAAATCACCCTTGACTTTGGCAAAACTAGTACTGTGATAGAAGAAGCTGTTAACATGTCATTATCTGCTGTCCATTGTGGAGCACCAGGACAGGTAGGAAACTTAGAGACTCTAAATCGGTTAAAAAGAAATGACTAAATTATAATCAAAAGTATAAGTTAAATCAAGGTTCATAAGTATAATCCACAAACAGGCCCAGTTAGAGCAATACTGAGCCTTAAAGACCACAGGACTCTTAGGTGAAATTAAGTGACAGTGGCAGACAAGGAAAGATGAACGCCAACTCATGGAACAAAGGTACACTACAAAGAATATGAAGTATTTTTTAAAAAGCTAAGAATTCATTACAAATAATAATTCTGATGAATACAGAACAGTAACTTTTTCCTTTAAAACTCCAAGTGCCAAGTCCTGAGACAGGTACTGTGCCTTAATCATCTACACGTCTAGCAACTAGAAATAAATCTGGTAAAACAAGAGAAAAAATAAATGTGTATTAATGTTCTACAATTCACATGTATAAACATTATGAATAATGGTTATATAGTATGTGACTTCTTGTCTTTGTATCTCTTGCATTAGTCATTTTATTGAAGCTCAAAGAAAAAAGAGAATAAAATCATCTGAGGAAATCCTCCTCATATTGTTTTCTCATATAAAGTTTTCAAATTCTAGTGATGTGACCGTTTTCTGTTTACAAACCTGTCTAGGCAATTAGTTTTTAGTAGCTGGGCACATGAAAGACTCTTTAGAAAAACTGAACCCTGGAAAACATTCAATCAATTCCAGTGGTATCGAGCTAAAGCAAAGTGAAAAACAGACACAGTGAAATGCATACATTTTGACATCATATTCACCAAGGTCAAAGCAATTCATACCTAACGCATAAAGAGGAAAGACAATTAAAGACAAAATAAAGAGTAGCAGAATTTCTACCACACTATACCTAAAGACACAGAACAGCATGGTTAACTTCTCTAAGAACAAGATCAACAGGTAACAATGATCTTAAGTTAGTTAAGAGCAATGCTCTATTGCTCCAAAGCAAAAAAAAAAAAAAAAAAAAAAAGAAACATTATACTTTACTTACTGGTGAATAATAATGATAATAATGTAATAGTTAACATTTACTGAGGTTTCCTCTATGATCCATTTTAATGTCCCGTTAATGTTCATGACAATCCTATGACGGTAATATTGCTAGCCCCACTTTACAAATGTGAAAGCCAAAGTGTAGAAAAATTAACTAAACCAAGGTCATACAGCTAGCATGTAGCAGAGCCTGGAACACAGACAAGTCTGACTACAGGTCCTCAGTTAGCCTTTGGAAGCAAAACATGCCCCATCATTTCTTGTTACACACAACCTTGGCTTTCTGAAATACATGTAATTATGAAGATATCACCGGTCATCATTAAAGCAAAAAGGGAAAATACACAGTGTAACGTACATGCATGGTAAGTCGCTTCAGTCATGCCCGACTCTTTGCTAACCCATGGACTATAGCCCATCAGGCTCCTCTGTCCATGGGATTCTCCAGGCAAGAATATTGGAGTGGGTTCCCATGCCCTCCTCCAGGGGATCTTTCCAACCTAGGGATCAAACCGTGTCTCTTATGTCTCCTGCTTTGGCAAGCAGGTTCTTTATCGCTAGCGTCACCTGGGAAGACCATACAGTGTAACAGGGGCTGTCAACTTCTTTTTAATCTCCAAACACTGTCACAACATATTACCCTTCATCACAATCCAGTGAGAAGCTGAAGAGGAAATAGCAACCAGCTAATCCTGATATACCCACCTTAAGAATTCCACAGTATACATACACATCTTTTTTGTAAGCAACAGTACTTATGGTACCATTCAGATCTTGCTGAGGTTCTTAAAGATCTTTAAATAAAATGTATATTCAAAGATTTTGGCCACATTCCTCTCACACAAGACTCATATTAAAAAAAATCCATCGTATACTTCAATAACAACTTATAATAAAGAAAACTGAATTAATAAAAATTAAAAAATGCTATTTTGTCTCAGGTTTAATATTCATTCAGCAATGGCAATGATCTAGTCTCACATTCTACCACCTTGAAGAAATTTAAAGAAGGATTTTTTTAAGAGGACTGCTATAAAATTATCATTGACATTTTAATTAAAAAAAGAAATGTATGTAGAATAAACAGGACATTTCTTCTAACAGTCTGCAGTGGCTGCACCATTGCTTCTTTGTACAGTCTGGGTAAATTATGCGGGCTCTCACTAGACAGAGCAGCTGTATTTCACTGTCTTCAGTAATGTAATCTACATTTATCATTATTTTAATTAAGCAGATTCTTAATTTGGTACTTTCATCGCAAAGAAAAAATACCTTACTCATTCCTTCTTGGTAGACAGCAGTTTGTCAGTCTTGTAAACCAGAATTTAATTTTAAACATGTTTCCTACTGCAACTAGCCATTTTTAAAAAGAACTACCATATTTGGTTTATTAAGAGCTTGCTCATTTTCAATCTATAGGCTTAAACATTCGTTGCTTCTTTAGAATGATTTAAAAAAATGGTTTTGTAGTTATCAATGTTAACCTAAATTATATACTAAAACCAATATATGCTTTATTATAATATTAAATTTAAGGTTATTCAAAATCAATATGAAGCACAAATAAGAACTTTATAAGAAAAACAGCACTTTACAAAATGTTGAGAAAATTCAATCCAGTAGCTCTTTGAGAAAGATTATGTTTATAATCAGGTTATTTGAAATGCCCAAATATTTAGCTAAATCTGTCACTGGGGAATATAGCCACTTTTAATCATTTTGAAGACAAGTTTTGAATTTTTAAAAATTCATTTATGATTATTATTTGTAGTTATCACAATTTGACTTTAAAGAATTACAGTTTGACTTTAATAAATTACTCTAGAGGTGTGCTTATTTTAAGTGGTTCACAGAGAAATAGTTACTGTAATATCATGTAACTACATAAAATTGCGTATTTTAGTACATAAATCTTGAATTTTACATATCAATTAAAAAAAAGGCTTGATGCTAATTTTTTTTTTACTCAGCATACATTAATTGAGCACCTTTTATGTGCCAGGTAAAGAATTAAGTGCTTTATATTCAAACCAAAGTATAACAAAATTTTTGCACAAAAAAGTAGGGTGTGTGTGTGTGTCTGTGTGTACACACACACATATACATTTATGGTACAGTGCCAAGTGATTTTTAAAGTTTGTTCTTTCGAAGGGGAGGGTTTTTAGTCCCCCAAGTCCACTTTAACCAGAAAAGCTCCACTTTCATCTATTTTTACACATCTTTTTTGTAGTTGGGTGAAGAGAGCAAAAGCCATTTACTACAAAATAGAATAAGGGCTCTAGACTACCACTAAGAGCACAGGTAAATGAAAAGTATCCTAAATGCTCCCAGATACACTGAATGGAAACAATAAAAGATTCCTTTTTTTGAGTTTCATTCATCATCAGCTTTCTCATGTTGTCAATATCGATTTGTGGGTAAATATCTACTAAAGTAAAGTTTATAAACATGGTCTGTTTAAGAAATTTGGGGAGGAGGTCTGCAGGGAATTGAAAGTTAATGCACATCTCACTTTGTCAGTCCACATTACCAAGGAATACTATGCCAACTTTCAGATTCACATAAATCATAAGTTATGAGATCAGAACTTTTAAAGAAATCTATAGTACATTAAATGTGTTCTAGATTTATACTAAAATTTCTCCAGGTAAGACAATACCACTTACCTTCACACTGGGATATTTGGATTATGGTTACCATCTGAGCACGTACAATGCCTTGTCCAATTAATACACATTATCTCTCACCCCTTACAAAATCCTCAAAAGATAAACTATTTTCACTCCCATTTGGCAGATGAGAAAGCAGGCTCAGAGGTTAAGAAATGTGTTCAATATTATATAGTAAATATAGGAGAAGCTATGATTTGGGTCCATGCTTTTTTAATTAAAACACTCTCAAAAGTTAAACTTTGCACATGTAATTTTTCTCTTCTAATCACAGCTAAATATGATACCTTCTTTTACTATCATTTAATAGCTTTAAGTAAAGTTGTTTTACAACAAAAAATTTAGCTATCAACCTATATGATCAAATAGGTAACCAAAAAAGAGAAACGAAAATCTAAAATTTAAATTAATGCTAATGAATGAAAAATAATTTAGTCATTGTATAACTCCTTTAACTTGAATTTAAATAATGTCACGTATAAAGCCTGGGTAACCCAGTTCTGGAATAAGTAAAAGTTAAGTTCTAGGCAGCCCACTCAGGCTCTAATTAAATAGAAGAAATGAGTAGAAAGAAACTATATTATTTACTGAAATACTCTTATTGGAACTCAACTTCAAAAAGATATTTCATGAAGAGATAGTACAGCTTGTAAGATTCCTTCTATCTCAGATTACTCTGATGAATGTCTGATAAAACTTGATATTTACCACTGGGTAACAACAAGAGGTAGCCAATAATTCTAAATGAAAACTCAGAATGGTTTTTTGTTTCCTTTGTTTAAAGTAAAGCCGCTAGTGAAAAACAAGAATGTCTGCTTAGGAATAAGGAGTCTCCTGTCTGAGCAAAAATTAAATTTAAATATCCTGCTTCTTACCTGAATATTCTAAATCATCTACATTTCTCTACTGTTCACTAGAAGACTACAGAGGGCACTGTTGCATCAGCTTTGAAGCTCTACAACGGAATCCGAGAAAAACGTCTACAATATGTAATTTCTTTAAAGGGTCAAATGCATGGAAATCTACTAAGCCTAAAAAAGGGAAAAGGCCAAAATGTATGTTTTTCTAAAATAGGCTAGACTTCAATGGGGCAAAAAACTTAACAAAAACAACTGTCAAATTGAGAACACCACATTGCACACTTTTTGCATTTCCCTTTGTAGTGCTTTCATGAGAAAGGTAACTAATCATGGCACCTCCTTATCCAATGGAAACAGCACCCCACTGCAAAGTCCTCCTCACAATCAATAGGAAAATGAATGTGGCACCTCAGGCAATCCTTCCATAATTCTGTCAACAGAAAGAATGCAGTCTGTTTGCATACTTTTGTCTAAAAGGCCACTTCCATTTGCCGCCTCTTTGGGAAAAATGATAGGTACAGATCAATCACTCTCACATGAAAGTAAACACACTGCAAAAACAAAACAAACAAACAAAAGGATAAAAATTGAAATCCTCACCTTTTTAAAATGAAATTCTACTATATGTAAAAACTCCAAGAAAAATAGAAAAAACAAGTTTTTACTCAGAGATAGGAATTTTGTTGCTGTTATGCAACAGTTCTGGCATATAAAAGAAAGGTTATATACAACAATATTCACTGATCTTATAATTACATATGGACAACATTCACTTAAACTTCCAAGTATTTTCTGCCCTGTCACATCACTCCTGTTATAATTCTTTGAAACTAAATTCAATTAAGTACAGGGCCAAAGATCTCTTTAAATACATATGTTTGCAATGTATTACAATAAGACTAGTATATAAAATACAAAGATTCTTATTATACTACCACCTAAACTTTTCCACTTGTTTGTTTACCAAAAATTAAAATTTTTGACAATATGAATAGTATAAAAGGGAAAGGGAAATCAAATAATTTTATTTTGGTAATTTAAAAATAATGTCCTGAATTGCTGAACCTCTGTAGAAATACTAACATTAGCTGTAAGAATTAAAACATCATGACCAGGCAACTACAGATAACATGTAAAATGAGAAATGCATTAATGCACATCAGGTCACAACATCACATCAGAAGTTAGATGAATCAACATTAATAAAAGTATCATCATAAAACCAAGGTCTTGGAATTCTCTGGCAGTCCAGTGGTTAGGACTCCTTGCTTTCACTGCCAAAGCCAAGAGCCCAGGTTCAATCCCTGGTTGGGGTACTAAGATCCCACAAGTTGCACAGTGCAACCAAAAAAATAATAATAATAATAAAATAAAACTAAGGCTTCAAATTAAGAATTCCAAATTCCCTAGAAAAACAGTATACAGCTCATTTTGTCACTCTCAAAATTCCAGAGAGATTAGCACTTTCTCTGAAATCAAAGTGCAGAACTGTGAAAGTGTTACAAATTCTTTAATAATATGTCAACCTACTCATAAATCAAAAAGAGGGGAAGGGGCTTCAGATGGTATGTTAGATTTAATTTTATTTCAAAAGCTCCAATTTAACAAGTTATTTTCTGCCAATAAAAGTCAGAAGTAAAGCATTATTAAAGTGGCCAGTACTGACTCTAAAGCTTTAACTTTATTAACTTAACCAAAATGCTACTTGAGTATTGCTCCCTTAAATTATAAATTTATGAGTTTTGCTTAGTCTCCTCCTGAGGCAAGGCAGTTTATAGGTATGCTGAGTGCATGTAAATAAACAGAAAGCTTCTATAATAGTCTAATGATACACTAAACATAATAAAACAACCTTTTTTAATCAACACTGAACACTTAATCAATCCTATGAACTAAGTTTATACAAATGGGCCATGTAATTTTAAGAAACTGTACAATCTCTAGGAAGTAAATGTATAAAACCAGAAAAATTAAATACAAGCCCATGGCTTCTCACTGATCTGATAAAATGCATTCAGTACAATCAAAGTGGAGCTGTATACCACATGCAATGTTAAAGAAATCTAAGAAATGTCGTGAACTGTGAGCAAAATTGGGATATTGCTCTCCGTCTACCACAAAGATGATTGCAAAAAAGGAAAACAGGTAATGTCTTTAGTATTAAGGTTATTTAGGTAGATATTTTAGTTTCCTATTATAAAAAGAAATGTAGCATATTAAAATCAATTTTGTTTAACTTTAATTTATGCAAAGCTTGATTGTGAGCAATAGCTGCTAAAAGGATGCAGCATTGTTGATTCATATACAAGCATTTTACTTAACTACATTGGATAATAGCAGTGCTTCTAAAGGAGTATAAAAAGCAAAGTGATTAGCAGTCATTACTGTTAATTAGTGCTCACATTACATTCCTTGGGATGAATCTCCTTTAACTTGTATACATGGAAAGTTTATTTTTGAAGGACTGCCAAACCTTGCCTAGGTAAGTAGTGGAATAAGCCGTCAACTACCAGTAAGCAAAATAAAAAACAGGGACAGATCAGTATCCAATTAGTATGTCTAAGTTTTTAAACAGGAAAAGGGCTGAGGGGAATGAGTAAAACTGGAAACTCATACTTCACATTCTGCAATCTCACTGATAAAAGGAGGAAATGTGTGTTTATCAAACTTGCTGTGAGCACACAGTTCATTGGGAGTCCTGTAAACAATCGCCTGGCTGCCCACTTCCAAATGCATGTGAAAATCTTGGAGATTCAGAGCATCATATTCAGCAAGCAAGGTCATGCAAGTAATGCCCTGGAAATGGGAAATTAGGAAAACGTGGCAATCAGAGGATTCTGGCTGACCAGAAAAAGCCCGGGGGCTGGCTCACCATCCTGCACCACCAGTCAGGCTGTCTCTGCCTATTTAGTATTAACACAACGGCGCTGCAAATGAATGAAAAGAACTCCACACACCTAACTGGGACATTGGCTTTCTTGTTTAGAAAAGGATAGGCATTTGTCACAGAAGGAAAAAAAAACAACCTCACACATAGCTTTCAAGAACCAGCTGTAAAAGAAAAGAAAACAGGCTCCTGGTGAAGCTTCAGAATAGGGCCTGGGGAATGGGGACATCCTGTTAATTATCAGGTATCCTTCACTCCTATACTATTCTGTGCATTTTAAGATGGACGCTACATCTTCAGCAAAAAAGCTTCAAAAGCAATACATGCTCATTAGAAGGAAAGAATCAAAAATTCAAATGAGCAAAAATTATATAAATGCTCTTAATACTTTCCACAGACTTAAAATTTATCTTTCAGATCTTTTTCTATGCATGTATTTGTACAAATACTTCTAAAAAATGTAATTATACCAAAAAGAGTATTTGGTAATCCATTTCCTTCTCTTCATAATAGACTTCCCTGGTGGCTCAGATGGTAAAGCGTCTGTCTACAATGCAGGAGAGCTGGGTTCGATCCCTGGGTCAGGAAGTTCCCTGGAGAAGGAAAAGGCAACCCACTCCAGTACTCTTGCCTAGAAAATCCCATGGATGGAGGAGCCTGGTGTCCATGGGGTCGCAAAGAGTTGGACACGATTGAGCGACTTCACTTTAACTTTCTCTTCATAATACATATAAATGTATTTGTGTAACTTAATTTTTGATCTATACATTATTCCATTGTGTGGATAAATCATAATTTAGTTTGCCAGTCATTTCTAAATCTTTGAGTCAACTTAATATATCCTCAAAAGTGGAAGGGCTGGATAAAGACATGCTGTATTTTTTGTTTTCTGATGAGTTCTCCCAAATTACCTTCAAAAAGGCTGAACCAACTTATAGGACTACCTGTAGCACATAACAGTACTCACTTCTTCAAAATCAATATAATTTCTTAATCCTGCCCAAATGATGGGCTTCCCAGGTGGAGATAGTGGTAAAGAACCCACCTGCCAATGCAAGAGACATAAGAGACACGGGTTCGATCCCTGGGTTGGGAAGATCCCCTAGAGGAGGGCATGCAACCCATTTCAGCATTTGTCCTGGGATAATCCCATGGAAGAGAAGGCTGGCAGGCTACAGCCAGAGGGTCACAATGAGTCTGACACCACTGAAGAAACTTAGCACGCTCACATACCCAAGTGATAGCTGCAGTTTGGGATTACTGAGATTGAACACTGGCAACTTCAATTTCTTTCTCTAAGAAAAATGCCTGTTCATATCCTCAGCCCATTTCTCTATCTGGAGGCCAACTTTTAAACATCCAAAAAAATAGTGATGAAAAGAACTCATCAAATGCTGCTTTAGGGGATCACCAAAAAGAGATTATTTTAAAGAGGAGATGGTAACCGTATGAACACTAAAAGACACTGTTAGGATTAGTAACTGAGCATGTAATTATTTTACATTATATTATAGAAGGCTTCCCAATCCACTTAAAAAGAAAAATTAGGAACTGAACTGGTTTTGCAAATATTAATTTAGTGAAACTATCTTTGCTTTCTGTAAATGTAAATGCTATTATGCCAAAACAGCATCATCTGCAATGTCCTGGAGCTATCTTTTTTCTTTTCTGTTATTCCAATAAACCATTTGAACACACAAAAATTTCAAAGTACATTATTAGCTACTTTGATAAGTCAAGGAAGGAAGCTATAACTATAAATTATAGACATATCCCTCATGCTACTATCTTGTATCAAGGACTAAATTAAAATGTGTCATTCTTGAGAATAATACTAAGTATAAGGGGAAAAAAAAGTCCTCCTTCCCTAAAAAATCCATTCCATTTAAGGCCTTTTCTCACAGGATCAAGAAACTGCCCAAGCAGCCAAATATACCAATTCCTAATTCATCTGCAGTCAAGTTTAGATTAGAATGTAATTTCAAGCTCTAGATCATGTTTTGTCTTCTTCAGACAAATAGCCTAAAAACTTGATGCTTTTGAACTGTCGTGCTAGAGAGTCTTGAGAGTCCCTTGAACTGCAAGGAGATCCAACCACTCCATCCTAAAGGAAATCAATCTTGAATACTCACGAAAGGACTGATGCTAAAGCTGAATACTTTGGCCAATATTTTGGCCACGTGATGAGAAGAAACAACACATTGGAAAAGACCATGATGCTGGGGAAGATTGAAGACAGGAGGAGAAGGGGGTGACAGAGGGTGAGATTGTTGGATGGCATCATCGACTCAATGGACATGAGTCTGAGCAAGCTCCAGAAGATAGTGAAGGACAAGGAAGCGAAGCCTGGCATGCTGCAGTCCACGGGGTTGCAAAGAGTCAGAAATGACTGAGCAACTGAACAACAAGATCAGTGCTTCTCCAACTGTGTTAAAGATAACTTTAAGAAAGAAAAAATGCAAACCTCCAAAGACCACAACTTTTGCAAAATACAATTAAAATGAATTACTAAAAAAATTTTAAAAGCTACAAGGCCAAATTATCATTATTAGGGTCAAGAAATATAAAATTACTCTCAAATAACTATAAAAGTTTCTAAATACTTATTTTCAATTTCTATAAATAGCTGACCTTAAACCAATGGAAAACACTTCTTGGACTAGCACCAGCCCCTAGACCAAACTTGAGTAGCAATAATCTAAAGCTATTCTGAAAGCTTTGAAATGAGATGAGATCACAGATATAGCATTTTAATCCATGATTTAAAAATTTCCTCTCCTTAGTCAAATCACATCTGTCACTCTGTCTCACTGTTCATTCATACATGCCTTATTGGTCTATATATGTATATATATGTACTGTTATATGGTAATATCTGCATGAGTTAACACATATGTATTGCTGGGAGACAACAGAACACAGAGATTAAAAGTGCATATTCTACTTTCTAGCTATATAACCTTGGATAAGTTATTTGTCCTGTATTTCAATGACTTATCTGCAAAGCAGGGATAATAAACAGGGCTGAGGTAAAAATAAATTAAAATATAATGTGTAGAGATTAGGGCAGGGCCTGGCAGGTAGTCCTCCATGAACAATAGCAATTATAATTACAAAAATAACAGAAAAAAAAAAAAAAACATGGTTCAGCACTAATAATCAATACAGAGAGGAAACGAAAATGAGTTGCATGATTTAGTGTTCATACAATAAAAACTAATAGTTGGAGTAAGGCAAACTGATATAAAGACTAAGTCCGGAAAGAAATTTCACCCTTGGATTGTTATAAAGTTGCATATGTAATATGGGAAAAATCTTCAACGGCATCCCCAGGGAAAATATATAATGAAAAATTCTGTGTATTTCTTATGGACAGGGCACCATGATGAGCATTACAGAGTATCCAAAATGGAAAAACACAAAGTCATGCCTTCAAGAGGTTATATACTAGCAAAGAAGATATAATATATTAGCAAATAAGGGTGCAAACAAAGTATAATGTAATGAAAACCCAAAACAGTAACTAAACACAACAGAAATTCAGAAGAAGAAACTTGTACTTGAGGAAATCAGGAACACTGCATTTGTATCCTTGTCCTTTTCTCCTTCAACGGAAAATCCAAAGGCCTATTAAGAACCATCCTGAAAACACACAGGACCCAAGTCTATTGGTCCTTCTCTGGTCATCTTCCTTTCTTACATGAAATAATAAGATGGCATTTTTCACTCTATTATCTTTCAGTTCAGTTCAGTCATTCACTCATGTATGACTCTGTGACCCCATAGAATGCAGCACACCACACTTCCCTGTCCATCACCAACTCCCAGAGCTTCCTCAAACTCATGTCCATTAAGTCAGTGTTGCCATCCAACCATCTCATTCTCAGTCATCCCCCTCTTCTCCTGCCTTCAATCTTTCCCAGTATGAGGGTCTTTTCAAATGAGTCAGTTCTTCCCACCAGGTGGCCAAAGTACTGGAGCTTCAGCTAAGATCAGTCCTTTCAATGAATATTCAGGACTGATTTCCTTTAGAGTTAACTGGTTGGATCACCTTGCTGTCCAAGGGACTCTCAAGAGTCTTCTCCAACGCCACAGTTCAAAAGCATGAAATCTTCGGCACTCAGCTTTCTTTACTGTCCAACTCTCGCATTCATATGTAACTACTGGAAAAACCATAGCTTTGACTAGACGGACCTTTGTTGGTGAAGTAATGCCTCTGCTTTTTAATATTCTGCCTAAGTTTATCATAGCTTTTCTTCCAAGGAGCAAGTGTCTTTAAATTTCATGGCTGTAGTCACCATATGCAATGATTTTTGGAGCCTGAGAAAATAAAGTCTCTCACTGTTTCCATTGTTTCCCCAGCTATTTGTCATGAAGTGATGGGACAGGATGCCAATATTTTAGTTTTTTGAATGATGAGTTTTAAGCTTTTCATTCTCCTCTTTCAGAATAATCAAGAGCTCTTCAGTTCCTCTTCACTTTCTGGCATAAGGGTGGTGTCATCTGCATATCTGAGGTATTTGATATTTTTCCCGGCAATCTTGATTCCAGCTTGTGTTTCATCCAGCCTGGCATTTTGCAGGATGTACTGTGCATAGAAGTTAAATAGGCAGGTGGTGAAATATAAGCAGGGTGGTGAAATATAAGCAGGGTGGATAAATAAGTTAAATATATGGCCTTGACGTACTCCTTTCCTAATTTGGAACCTGTCTGTTGTTCCATGTCCAGTTCTTACTGTTGCTTCTTGACCTGCACACAGATTTCTCAGGCGGCAAGTAAGGTGGTCTGGTATTCCCATCTCTTAAAGAATTTTCCACAGTTTTCTGTGATCTACACAGCCAAAGGCTTTGGTATAGTCAATAAAGCAGAAGTAGATGTTTTTTCTGGAATTCTCTCGCTTTTTTGATGATCCAACGGATGTTGGCAATTTGATCTCTGGTTCCTCTGGCTTTTCTAAATCCAGCTTCAATATCTGGAAGTTCTTGATTCATGTACTGTTGAAGCCTTATTTTGAGCAATATTTTTCTAGTGTGTAAGATAAATGCAATTTTGCGATAGTTTGAACAGTCTTTGGCATTGCCTTTCTTTGGGATTGGAATGAAAACTGACCTTTTCCAGTCCTGTGGCCACTGTTGAGTTTTCCAAATTTGCTGGCTTATTGAGTGTGGCATTTTCACAGCATCGTCTTTTAGGATCTGAAATAGCTCAGTTGAATTCTATCACCTCCACCTTTGTTCGTAATACTTCCTAAGGCCCACTGGACTTCACATTCCAGGATGTCTGGCTCTAGGTGAGTGATCACACCATCGTGGTTATCTGGGTCATGAAGATCTTTTTGGTATAGTTCTTCTGCTACCTTTTCTTAATCTCTTCTGCTTTTGTTAGGCCCATACTGTGTCTGTCCTTTATTATATCCATCTTTGCATGAAATGGTGCTTTTTATTGTTTTCCTCTATTTCTTTGCACTAATCACTGAGGAAGGCTTTCTTATCTCTCCTTGCTATTCTTTGGAACTCTGCATTCAGATGGGTACCTCTTTCCTTTTTCCTTTGCCTTTTGTGTCTCTTCTTTTCTCAGCTATTTATAAGGCCTCCTCAGACAACCATTTTGCCTTTTTGCATTTGCTTTTCTTGAGAATGGTCTTGATCACTGCCTCCTGTACAATGTCATGTATCTCTGTCCATAGTTCTTCAGGCACTCTGTCTATGAGATCTAATCCCTTGAATCTATTTCTCACTTGCACATTATAATCCTAAGGGATTTGATTTAGGTCATACCTGAATGGTCTAGTTGTTTTCCCTATTTTCTTCCATTTAAGTCTGAATTTGGTAATAAGGAGTTCATGATCTGAGCCACAGTCAGCTCCCGGTCTTGTTTTTTGCTGACTGTATAGATCTTCTCCATCTTTGGCTGCAAAGAATATAAGCAATCTCATTTCGGACCATCTGGTGATGTCCATGTGTACAGTCTTCTCTTGTGTTGTTGGAAGAGGGTGTTTGCTATGATCAGTGTATTCTCTTGGCAAAACTCTGCTAGCTTTTGCCCTGCTTTGTTTTGTACTCCAAGGCCAAACTTGTCTGTCACTCCAGGTTATCTCTTGACTTCTTACTCTTGCATTCCAGTCCCCTATGATGAAAAGAACATCTTTTTTTTGATGTTAGTTCCAGAAGGTCTTTTAGGTTTTCATAGAACCATTCAACTTCAGCTTCTTCAGCATTAGTGTTTGGGGCATAGACTTGGATTACTATGATACTGAATGGTTTGCCTTGGAAATGAACAGAGATCATTATGTCATTTTTAAGACTGCACCCAAATACTGCATTTTGGACTCTTTTGCTGACTACTAGGGCTACTCCATTTCTTCTAAGGGATTCTTGCCCACAGTAGTAGATATAATAGTCATCTGAATTAAATTCAGATTATCTTTGAGATTTTATTATCTTTGAGATCTTAATATCTTTCTTGAGAGATGCTGGACATTCACATCTGCTTTCAGGTACACTAACTCCATGCTACTTTCCTCATTGCTTTTTGGAAGCCATAGAAGCCCCTTCTGACTTCATAGTACATAGCATATTATAGGCTTAGTGGACAATAGATTCTTAACTTGAATAATAATGGCTACAAGTAGCCAAGTAGCCTAGGCTACAAGGCTTTCTGAAATTGATAGTTTAAACAGTAATACTCAAACTTTAAAAAAAGAACAGATCATTTTGGGACTATAATAAAAATTTAGACCTCTCATGATAAAAATTTATATTCACAAAAGAACTTCACAAAAATTTCAGGGTTCAAAAACACTTCTCCCCTCTAGGTTAAGAAAGCCTGTCTTAAAATATCACATTAGCCTGCACTGAACTCCACTAGACTGACTCTTATTAGCTTCCTGTGATCAAGTCCAAACTATACGATCAGTAAAAATCAGTAAAACTTGTGTGAGGTTTAAGGAAGTCACAAAAATGACTGTGAGACAAATAAACATTATTAAAGGAGTGAAATTGTGAAAGGCTCAAAAGGGAAGGCCATGGGGTATGTACTAAGTGACAATGACTCCTCCTCCTCTCTGGTAAACTTGCAAAATTACTACACAGAAAGGAATTCACAAGGGAACTTGTTTTATAACAGACCACTGACCATTTCAATTGCCCTGGAACCAATCTTATAATAGGTAGCAAAGAATTTTGCACACAGAACAACTTCTGATTTGTCTCTATTTGTATAGAAATATAAGGATCAATATTAGCTAAAGTAAGTCTAATTAAACAACTGCTCATTGAGCACCTACTCTGTGCAAGTACACAAAATGATCACATGCTTCAGCACTGTAGATTCTATGAGCAACGGTGGGATAATTCTGCTGGCAGTAAAAGATAACTGCTCTTATAAACAGGAGTATGCATAACAGTTATATTTTAATGCCTCTGCCTTGTTTTAGAGCCATTTAAAAAATCTCTTAATTCTTTATATACTGTCTCAAAAGTTGAAAATTCTCTAAATTTAGTTAATGTAACTTTCAATTAAAGTTTTTGCCTGAGGCTTTTTACAAATGAGTTAATAGAAAATACACTGACTCAATTTTAAAAATAAGCATAGAGTTAAACCCTAAAAGAACATGCCAAAACAAATTTTAATGGAAAAAAAAAGCATCTAGCAATAAGATCTTTGGGTTGCTTCTTTATCTTCTTTTGAAACAATGCATGCCTCTGTTTACCTATATAAGAAACTGGATAGGAAACATTAATTCTACACATCTTTTGGAACATTGTACTACTGGACTAAAAGAGTCTTAAAAAAAATTCTGGAGGGCCAAGAATTATAGGCAACAAATGTAGAAGAATAAATTCAATCCAATATATAATATAAATTTGCCCCCATTAAAACCTCTTTCACAATTTGAACGATTACCTCTCTTTTTCTTCTCTGCATTAACATACTAATAAAGTCAAGAGGAATTACACTCATCTCAATGGCAACTTGAAGCCACTACTTAATATTAATATACTAATGGAAATTTGTATGCAATAAAAAAATTGATTTTATTTAGTTTTACTAGAGTATTTGGGAAGCTAGGGTAAAGATGAAAGAAAATCTGAGACTGAAATAAAATTGGCAGGTTTTAAAAAAACTAAATTATACAACATCTTTTATTCTAGAAACCTAAAGAGGCTCTCATATATTTTTTCATTTATTCTCAAAACAAATAAAAAGGATAGAAGGAAGCTATATACAATTTTACAGATAGAAAAAGTGAATTCCAGAGAGTAGTTGAACATAATGCCTGTACAGTCCAAGGAGTGTGTAGGGTTTCATAAAAAATAAAAAAGAACAAAATACAATCCTTGCCCCTTGAAGTAATTATAACTTTTGAACAAAAACCCACTACAGAAACAAAACACACAACAAAACAAAGCCAGTAGTTCTGGATATTAAGATAGATTAAGTACTATAAGAGAAGTACAATGTTGCATGAAAGTCTCAGAGAAGAAGATATTATACTCAAGCGGGGCATTTCAAGGAAGGAATCAGGGAGCTGCCGTGTAAAAGAATGAAACGGAGAAGAAAATTATTTCTGAATAATACATAGCACTAGGCAGGAAAGACAAGAACTATGTGGGGAAGAAAGAGTCCTGACAACAGTCTAGTGCAGGTGAGACATAGGTTCTACGTGGGGGAATACTGGGAAAATGTGAAAGAGAAGATGAAGTAATATTGCAGGGAACCTGGGGGTCAGCGGAAAAGATTTCTGATGAAGAGAAAAATGTGCCTGGATCTATGCTCTAGAAAAACTAACCTGGCAGGAGTTTCCAGGAGACATTATGGAGTGTGAAAGACTGGAGAAAGACCATGGTAATTTGAATCCCACCTACATACATTACTATTATGTCAAAACATTAGTACTGTACATTGCACTCCCTTGTAGGTACTTTATTATTTATTTAAAGTCACGAAATAGGATAGAATATTTCAGTTGCTGTGTACTACATACAACTCTATGAAGAAAATGTAAAAGGACCAACAAGACTAACATTTATTAAGAGGTAATCTTGATTAAATTAACCCAGATGGATATGAAGTATCTTCTATACCATCCTATACAGATTAAAGAGATGACAAAGTTAGGGTGCTGCAAATTGAGGATCACAGTATTTATAATAGACAGCTACCATAATTCACTTTGATCATCAACACTGCCCAGGGAAAGCTGAGTAGATTAGCCATGTAACTGTCAGTTACTAAGGCACCTTACAATGACTCCTTGTTCCCCTTTATTTCAATACTACCATCAAGCCTTATCAACCCACCTCTTCAATGTCCCCTCTTCAACTCTCTCACTTGTATTCCCCCAGTCATGTGCTCAGAACCTTTCAGCTAACCAAGTATCTGAGTTTTCAGTTTGAACCCTCATCTCCAGTCCACAGGATCTCAAACAGTCAGACATGGCTAAGCAACTGAACAACAACATCCCACTTCTTAACATTATTAGTGGTTCAAACTAATGCCCTTGAAGCTTCCTTCAGCCATATATTTCTACGTCATTTCTTTTGCAAAATCCTTCAAGGTGGTGGCTTTCAAACTTGTTTAATTGCAACAACTTTTTAACAGTAAGAAACATATATATATATATATAATGTTAACAGCTTAACATGCACATCACACATGTGTATACACACACATATGTTTCACAAAATAATAAATACCATGTACAATGGATTTTTATATTTTCTATCTTATTGTAGGTTCTTTCACTTAAAGGAAAAAATGTGACCGCTAAATTCAGTTTGGAAAATATCGCCTTGGGTCTCTTCACTGCCTGAACTTGGTCTAAAATGTAAGTCACTCTTCTTGGTAGCTTTAATCTACCTTTCCAGACTTATTCCCACTACTCCTTAAAATTCAGCTTTAGCCAAACTGAACTACTATTTCCCTAATATATCTTATGATTTCCTGCTTCCATGACTGTGGCTAAACTAAGCTCTTAATTTGCAACATTCTCTTAGGCATATTCCATGCTTGCCTTTGTCAAAATTGAAACAACCTTTAAGGATATCCTAGCCACAGGCTTCCTAGTGGCTCAGAGGGTAAAGCGTCTGCCTGCAGTGCAGGAGACCTGGGTTCGATCCCTGGGTTGGGAAGATCTCCTGGAGAAGGAAATGGCAACCCATTCCAGTTCTCTTGCCTGGAAAATCCCATGGACGGCGAAGCCTGGTAGGCTACCTGATGGAGTCGCAAAGAGTCGGACACGACTGTGCGATTTCACTTTCTTTAAGAATATCAAACGTAACTTCCCCTGGAAAGCCTCTAGTGACTTCCCAACACAGGGGACTTTTTTCTTTTCTGAATCCCCACAGCTCATTAAAGGCACACTCTAATGGCAACTCTACATTATACTAGTTTTTTGTTTCTGTGTATTATCAGGATCTTGTACATCTCTTTACTTTACAATAGTGGTACATTATAAGCACTCAATTAATGTTTACAAAATTAAAGACTTGAAGAGTGAAGGTAAAAGGAGAAGGGGGTGGCAAAGGATGAGATGGTTAGATAGTCTTACTGGCTCAATGGACTTGAATTTAAGCTCTGGGAGATAGCGAAGGATGGGGGGAACCTGGCGTGCTGCAGCCCATGGCATTGCAGAGTCGGCCATGACTTAGTAACTGAACAACAATGACAAAATGAAAGACATAAGAAACGTCTCTAAATATTAATAGTATCAGTATAGGTTAAAGTTAACAGGAAAAGTCAAGGTCAAATTGACACATATTTGATTCTCACATGTCATAAAACAAGACTCTATTAAATAATTTCCTATCAATTAAAAAACCCTCTAAATATTTATTGACATTATCATTGATTTTATGGTTAATTTGAGGTTTGTAGTAGCATGTGTGTGTGCTCACTTGTTCAGCTGCGTCTGGCTCTCTGCAGTCCCACGGTCTATAGCCTGCCAGGCTCCTCTGCCCGTGGGATTTTCCAGGCAAGAGCACTGAAGTGGGGTGCCATTTTCTACTCCAGGGAATCTTCCTTACCCAGGGATCAAACCCACGTCTCCTGCGTCTCTTGCATTGGCTGATGGATTCTTTACCACTAGCACACCTGGGAAGCCCCACTTTACAGTTTAGGCACTACAAATTGCTGAATGAAGATGTTCCCTATTTAAAAGGGAAAACCAACATAAAAAGTTCAATTCACAACCTATCATTTTGTTGTGAGACCACCAACAGAGTCTTATGTTACAAAAAAAATGTAGAGACAACAATAAAGGAATACAGTAATCTACACTTATAAATCTTTGTAATGTGTTCTTGGTTATTTAATAGAGAAAATAACAAAGATGTGGTAAACTACAGGTACAGAAATGAAATAATGGGCTGTGGAACAGAAGCATACAACTAGCATCTTAGACAACTCCAGAAGTAGACATTAACAAAGGATTTCTTAAAAAATAAACAGTAGCATTGTCAGGAAAATAGTAAAAAAAAAAAAAAAAAGTCAATAGGACACAAACATCAGAGTTTGAAAAGCATAAAAGAAAGAAATTTGAGAGACAAGTCAAACATACCCAATACACTTTAAAATATATACAGTAGATGATAAGATAGAAAAGAAATCTATGGTTCGTAGAAGAGAGGAAAACAAGGACATAAAAGTAAGTCAATTGGTGAATTTACAGAGTCCATGAATCAGCCAAAAGATAAAGAATATGTAAGTGCATGTGTAATGTACACATACAATCACTGATACTAAGTTCAAGGGTGAGGAGACAGAATGACAGCTTTGCTAGGATGAGGAGGTCATGTTTTTCAGGCTTTAAGGGAAATCTATAGATGAAGACTGTAGATCTGTGATAAGTTTACACACTGTAATAACTGACAAGTATAATCTAACATTTTATTTCCAGACAGATCATCCATCAGGTACTTTCTCATGCATGCTTGACTTGAAGATCAAAAGGGCCAGAGATGGCACAGCCTCAATACAGACACACCTGGAAGTCAAAATGACACTGGTCTATGCTAATTTGAAATCTTCCTGTTTGGAGTCCAGAATCAATACTAGCAAAGCATTTCTTATGCCAAGGAACTAGGCTTAATGTCCATATCTTGGGAACTGACAGGGCTTGAGGCAAGCTGTACAATACGTAAGATCCAGGAGCAATGTGTACAGTGCTGTGTGCCTGTTTAATTAGCACTATGGGTCCTCCCTGCAATCTTAAGGCCTCTTCTATGTTCTTCCCACTCAAAACTCTTTGGATTTGCCTTAAGCCATCCAATGATCTAGGGTTTTTTTCCCCTGAGATCCAAAGTGAAAAGAGATTCACAAAGCAATTTTCCACCATAACAAGGAGGTTTTCTAAGATACATGTATCAATCTGGAAAAGTATCTGCTTAGCATTTTTATGAAATATTCTGCAGCTGGAAATTATTCCTGGTAAACTTGGCGACACTGTCATATCAATAAGATATAATATTTTGAAAAGTTTCACTATCATGTCCATTCTATTTAAGCTTCTAAATGAAAAACAAAAATAAAATTGCCAATGGTTTTACATCATATTTTTAAACAATGTTGTGACTTCCCTTGCATTAGATAAATTATTATATAAATAATCCATTACATTTCAGACTAATTTGTTCAACAATCCTTTAAAAGACATCTAAAGTAATGCTCAACATTCCCCAAGCCGGGCTTCAGCAATACATGAACCATGAACTTCCAGATGTTCAGGCTGGTTTTAGGAAAGGCAGAGGAACCAGAGATCAAACTGCCAACATCTGCTGGATCATGGAAAAAGCAAGAGAGTTCCAGAAAAACATCTATTTCTGCTTTATTGACTATGCCAAAGCCTTTGACTATGTGGATCACAATAAATCGTGGAAAATTCTGAAAGAGATGGGAATACCAGACCACCTGACCTGCCTCTTGAGAAACCTATATGCAGGTCAGGAAGCAACAGTTAGAACTGGACATGGAACAACAGACTGGTTCCAAATAGCAAAAAGAGTATGTCAAGGCTGTATATTGTCACCCTGCTTATTTAACTTCTATGCAGAGTACATCATGAGAAACGTTGGGCTGGAAGAAGCACAAGCTGGAATCAAGATGGCTGGGAGAAATATCAATAACCTCAGATATGCAGATGACACCACCCTTATGGCAGAAAGTGAAGAGGAACTAAAGAGCCTCTTGATGAAAGTGAAAGTGGAGAGTGAAAAAGTTGGCTTAAAGCTCAACATTCAGAAAACGAAGATCATGGCATCTGGTCCCATCAGTTCATGGGAAATAGATGGGGAAACAGTGGAAACAGTGTCAGACTTTATTTTTAGGGACTCTAAAATCACTGTAGACGGTGACTGGAGCCATGAAATTAAAAGACACTTACTCCTTGGAAGGAAAGTTATGAGCAACCTAGATAGCATATTCAAAAGCAGAGACATTACTTTGCCGACTAAGATACGTCTAGTCAAGACTATGGTTTTTCCTGTGGTCATGTATGGATGTGAGAGTTGGACTGTGAAGAAAGCTGAGTGCTGAAGGACTGATGCTTTTGAACCGTGGTGTTGGAGAAGACTCTTGAGAGTCCCTTGGAGCGCAAGGAGATCCAATCAGTCCATTCTAAAGGAAGTCGGTCCTGGGTGTTCATTGGAAGGACTGATGCTAAAGTGGAAACGCCAATACTTTGGCTACCTCATGTGAAGAGTTGATTCATTAAAAAAGACTCTGATGCTGGGAGGGATTGGGGGCAGGAGGAGAAGGGGACAACAGAGGATGAGATGGCTGGATGGCATCACCAACTTGATGGACATGAGTTTGAGTAGACTCTGGGAGTTGGTGATGGACAGGGAGGCCTTGCATACTGCAATTCATGGGGTCGTAAAGAGTAGGACATGACTGAGCAACTGAACTGAATATGCCAGGAACATAGCTGGACACCAGAGATATAAAAGTGTACAGCACTGAGATTGTCTTTGAGGGTCTCACAGTATAGCAAGAGACAATCATATAAACAATCCGAGTAATGTACTGAGAAGTACAGCGGAGTTATAGACAAGCTGCCAAGATATAGGAATGTAAATCAGAGCCTATTTCACAGAAGGGTATGAAGCAAGAAGGAGTTCAGGAGAACAAAGAGATAAAGGCAAAGAAAAGCACAGGCAAAAATCTCAGATACAAAAAAGCAATCTCCTGGAAACCTAATTTGTTCAATATAACTTGACCCAGAAGCTTGTGTGAGAATAGCAGGATCAGACAACAGGTGGGACTGCAAAGGCCTTTTCCTAAACAGTATTTTTTGCCAGGCTAATTTGTTTGGACTTTATCTTAAACATGGGTATTTAAGGACTTAATGCAGATCATGTATGCATGCTCAGCCACTGAGTCATGTCCAACTCTTTGAAACCCTGTAGACTAGGGCTCATCAGGCTCCTCCTCCAAGGGGTTCCTTCCACCCCAGGGATTGAACCCACAACTCTTACATCTCCTGCATTGGCAGGCAGATTCTTTACCTCTGCACAAATTGGGAAGCCCATATTTACAGATTGGCTGATAATAATGTGGTACAAAGGTTGGCAGGTACACAAGGCAATACTGAAGGCAAGTGGACCAGTTAGAAGACTTGTACAGTCTAGACAAAAAAAAACTAGTTATGGTCAAAATGAAGTCAAAGGATCAACTTCAGAGGTAACAGAAGTAATATCAAAAGGTCCTAAAGATCTAAGGATTGTGGTTGAGATGGGAGGGAACTGAGAAAGTGGAAGTCTGGTAGTGAAGCCCCAGGTTACACTCAAGTAATGGGATAAATAACAATGCTTCTAACTAAGAGGGAAATACAGGAAAGGGAGCAAATTTGCATAAAAAGATGATGAGGAAACATTGAACTTGTTGAGTTTATCATGCCTATGGAGAAGGAAATGGCAACCCACTCCAGTATTCTTGCCTGGAGAATCCCATGGATGGAGGAGCTTGGTGGGCTACAGTCCACGAGTCGCAAAGAGTCAGACACGACTAAGCGACTTCACTTTCATGAGCAACTAAATATACAGGTCCTAGAGTAGAAGCTCACTGTCGTGGCTCTAATTATCAACTATTTTTTTTTTTTAAACAAGCTAAGAAGGAACAGAAAGAGGGAGGGAGGAAGCCAAAAAAAGAAGGGGTGGGGAGAAAGGGAAGAAAATACTGAAAGAAGAACCATCAAGAATGGCTCTCAAGCTTGTGAGCAATTGGAACCTATTTACTTTCAGGAAAATTGTTATTCTTGAACCCCCTACAACAGTTTAGCCTCCTATCAGCAACAGCCTGCTTTATATTTGGAGATCTATCCTTCCAATACTGGGTCCTGTTCTTCTCCTAGTTCAGTTCAGCCGCTCAGTCGTGTCCGACTCTTTGCGACCCCATGAATCGCAGAACGCCAGGCCTCCCTGTCCATCACCAACTCCCGGAGTTCACTCAGACTCACGTCCATCGAGTCCATGATGCCATCCAGCCATCTCATCCTCTGTCGTCACCTTCTCCTGCCCCCAATCCCTCCCAGCATCAGAGTCTTTTCCAATGAGTTTTTTCCATGAGGTGGCCAAAGTACTGGAGCTTCAGCTTTAGCATCATTCCTTCTAAAGAAATCCCAGGGTTGATCTCCTTCAGAATGGACTGGTTGGATCTCCTTGCAGTCCAAGGGACTCTCAAGAGTCTTCTCCAACACCGCAGTTCAAAAGCATCAATTCTTTGGTGCTCAGCCTTCTTCACAGTCCAACTCTCACATCCATACATGACCACAGGAAAAACCATAGCCTTGACTAGACAGACCTTAGCTGGCAAAGTAATGTCTCTGCTTTTGAATATACTATCTAGGTTGGTCATAACTTTTCTTCCAAGGAGTAAGCATCTTTTAATTTCATGGCTGCAGTCACCATCTGCAGTAATTTTGGAGCCCAAAAAAATAAAGTCTTACACTGTTTCTACTGTTTCCCCATCTATTTCCCATGAAGTGATGGGACCAGATGCCATGATCTTCATTTTCTGAATGTTGAGCTTTAAGCCAGCTTTTTCACTCTCCTCTTTCACTTTCATCAAGAGGCTTTTTAGCTTCTCTTCACTTTCTGCCAAAAGGGTGGTGTCATCTGAATATCTGAGGTTATTGATATTTCTCCTGGCAACCTTGATTCCAGCTTGTGTTTCTTCCAGTCCAGCGTTTCTCATGATGTACTCTGCATAGAAGTTACATAAGCAGGGTGACAATATACAGCCTGGACGTACTCCTTTTCCTATTTGGAACCAGTCTGTTGTTCCATGTCCAGTTCTAACTGTTGCTTCCTGACCTGCATACAGGTTTCTCAAGAGGCAGGTTAGGTGGTCTGGTATTCATCTCTCTCAGAATTTTCCACAGTTTATTGAGATCCACACATTCAAAGGCTTTGGCATAGTCAATAAAGCAGAAATAGATGTTTTTCTGGAACTCTCTTGCTTTTTCCATGATCCAGTGGATGGTGGCAATTTGATCTCTGGTTCCTCTGCCTTTTCTAAAACCAGCTTGAACATCAGGGAGTTCACGGTTCACATATTGCTGAAGTCTGGCTTGCAGAATTTTGAGCATTACTTTACTAGCGTGTGAGATGAGTGCAATTGTGCGGTAGTTTGAGCATTCTTTGGCATTGCCTTTCTTTGGAATTGGAACAAAAACTGACCTTTTCCAGTCCTGTGGCCACTGCTGAGTTTTCCAAACTTGCTGGCATATTGAGTGCAGTACTTTCACAGCATCATCTTTCAGGATTTGAAACAGCTCAACTGGAATTCCATCACCTCCACTAGCTTTGTTCATAGTGATGCTTTCTAAGGCCCACTTGACTTCACATTCCAAGATGTCTGGCTCTAGATTAGTGATCACATCATCATGATTATAGGGTTATGAAGATCTTTTTTGTACAGTTCTTCCGTGTATTCTTGCCACCTCTTCTTAATATCTTCTGCTTCTGTTAGGTCCATACCATTTCTGTCCTTTATCGAGCCCATCTTTGCATGAAATGTTCCCTTGGTATCTCTAATTTTCTTGAAGAGATCTCTAGTCTTTCCCATTCTGTTGTTTTCCTCTATTTCTTTGCATTGATTGCTGAAGAAGGCTTTCTTATCTCTTCTTGCTATTCTTTGGAACTCTGCATTCAGATGTTTATATCTTTGCTTTTCTCCTTTGCTTTTCGCCTGTCTTCTTTTCACAGCTATTTGTAAGGCCTCCCCAGAAAGCCATTTTGCTTTTTTGCATTTCTTTTCCATGGGGATGGTCTTGATCCCTGTCTCCTGTACAATGTCACGAACTTCATTCCATAGTTCATCAGGCACTCTATCTATCAGATCTAGACCCTTAAATCTATTTCTCACTTCTGCTGTATAATCATAAGGGATTTGATTTAGGTCATACCTGAATGGTCTAGCGGTTTTCCCTACTTTCTTCAATTTAAGTCTGAATTTGGCAATAAGGAGTTCATGATCTGAGCCACAGTCAGCTCCCGGTCTTGTTTTTGTTGACTGTATAGAGCTTCTCCATCTTTGGCTGCAAAGAATATAATCAATCTGATTTCAGTGTTGACCATCTGGTGATGTCCATGTGTAGTGTCTTCTCTTTTGTTGTTGGAAGAGGGTGTTTGCTATGACCAGTGCATTTTCTTGGCAAAACTCTTTAGTCTTTGCCCTGCTTCATTCCGCATTCCAAGGCCAAATGTGCCTGTTACTCCAGGTGTTTCTTGACTTTCTATTTTTGCATTCCAGTCCCCTATAATGAAAAGGACATCTTTTTTGGGTGTTAGTTCTGAAAGATCTCGTAGGTCTTCATAAGACTGTTCAACTTCAGCTTCTTCAGCGTTACTGGTTGGGGCACAGACTTGGATAACTGTGATATTGAATGGTTTGCCTCGGAGATGAACAGATATCATTCTCTGTTGTTTTTGAGATTGCATCCAAGTACTGCATTTAGAACTCTTTTGTTGACCATGATGGCTACTCCATTTCTTCTGAGGGATTCCTGCCCGCAGTAGTAGATGTAATGGTCATCTGAGTTAAATTCACCCATTCCAGTCCATTTTACTTCTTCCCCTAGAACCACAGTAAATGTGGTTTCAGTAATCATGACTCAGTCTCTTGCTCCAGGACTGGCACAGGATCTAGACCTGTCGCATCAAACAAAATCATCTTCTCCCAACAACAGGTTCATGGATGATACAAGTCAAGCCACTGAATGACAATGAACCATAATTATATTTTTCTTTCAGCTATTTGAGATTACTACTTTTCCTACTAAGTATGGACTTCCCAGGTAGGACAGTGGTAAAGAACCCATCTGCCAATGCAGGAGACACAAGAGATGCAGGTTCAAACCCTGGGTTGGGAAGATCCCCAGAGCTGTACATGACTGAGTGTGTGGGCACATGCGTGCGCACGCACACACACACACACACACACACACACACACACACACACACACATATATGAGCTAGAAAGGATGTAATTACAAGCCATCGACTACAGGGGTCCAAATCGAGAATAGAATCAACAGAAAGTAAAGGCAAGAGATTAAAAATGGGTGTGTCTATGTGTGTTTGTGTTCTGATTACATAGTTTGTATCTTGTTTCTAATCTACTTAAAGCTAACTTATCTTCAGGTCATTATCAGTAAATTCTCTTTTTATTTAAATCAGCTTGAACAAGACTTTCTGCTTCTTGTAATCAAAAGAATTTTAACCAATATAAAGAGTAAAGTAGTAATCAATGTTTTTTAAAAATATTAAATTAAAATTCATTTTAAAAAATCAGTTATTCACGTCTTTCTATCAACAGTAAATATTCTACTGAAAAAAGAAAATTATGCATTTATTGTTGCATTTAAATTAAAACTATCCATTAAGTAATTTAAAATCATATTTAACATAATTAATACCAATATAAAATCCCTAATGCAAAAAAGAACATGAAAGAAGAAAAGTATTAAAGATTAGAAGAGGAAGATTGAAACTTAGGGAAGAATATTAAATGAATTTCATTAGAATGAAATTAACACAGATTTCTAGATCAAGAGATTCCATTAAAATGAAAACAAAGTTATAAGCTCTAAAAAAACAAAGAAAACCGGCGGGGAGGCATCAACAGAGTAGGGATTTCAATTAGATTCTTGAGTCAGAAAGCAGCAGAGAAGGAACAATGACTGATAAATCAACAGAGGAAGTTGTAGCCCACAGTTTGTATAGGAGAGAAGAAAGCCAAGAAAGGAACTAAACAAGGCCACACTATCCTGAGCTCCAGGTATAACAAGGATGAAGTGTGAAGCTGAAAAAACTGTAATCTCAAAAAATAGCATCTGTTCAGCTTTCCTCTTGCCTTTTTCTTAGATATGAACAAGTAACCAAGACATTTGAGAAAAGCCTTCAACATGAAAGAGAAGAAAACATGAGAAAACAGACCCCAAAGGAAACACGAATATTTCAGAGAATGAAATGTTTAAAGACTCTAATCTGTATTTTAAGATGGTTATAAAGATGTTATTAATACATCTATAGAAGGAAAAAGAGGTTGTTATTAAAAAGGAACAATCAATAAACAAGCAAAGTTCCTGATTGCTAAAATAAAAAGAAAATTTCAACAAGAAAGTAAGGTGTTTAAAAGAGAAACCTCACAGAATGTACAACAAAAAACAGAGATGGAAGATATGTGAGAAGAGACAAGAGACATGAAAATTCAAACTGGGAGGTCTAAAGTGTGATCAATTAGAGTATCAGCAAAAGAGAATAAAGAAGATCAAAGGGAGTCAGTTATCAAATAATGGAAGGGCATTTTGCAGAGCCATTCTCACACTGCAATTCTATTGCCTCTGCCACTTTTTGTGTGTCAGATTAGACAGCTGGTTCTCCTCTTTCTCTATCAAAAAAAGAAAGCAGTAGCAGTTTTAGGTCTCACATCCACATATTGCTCCATGCAGGAGAAAGACCTTATCTTTTGCCAACTGTCCATCATCTTACGTTTCATCCTATGCGGTACAATGCAGATTAATAAAAACAACCGTGACCTAATGGCTAGGGCCAGGATGCCATGCTGTGACTGGCTTTCATCTGGATTAGGATAAAAGGAAAGAGGTATGCTGCTCCTCAATAGAAAACTGTAGAAAGGATACAGGGAAGCCACTTTCAACGTCCAGTGTGCTGCTGTGACATTTCATTACATCAAACATAACGACACAATCATAAAAGACAACAGAGAAGAAACACGAGTCAGCTAAAAGGAACAAATATCACACTAGCATGAAACCTCTCATCACAAAATGCTAGAGGACCATGGAACAATGCCTTTAATGATTTGAGGAAAAGTGACCTTCATCCTAAAATATTAAATTTAATGAATATACTAATCAAATATGAGGGTAGAATAAGAACATTTGCAAACTGCAAGGACTTCTCTAAGGAAATCTCTTATTGATGGATTCCATTGAAATCAGGGAATAAACCAAGAAAGAGGACAATATCAGATCCAGTAAGAAGCAGCTCCAGTTGAGAAAGAAAGAATAAGTGATCCTCAAATATATTCTCTATAGAGTTATGGTATTTAGACATATCATGCAGGAACTATTGTATTGCTTTATGTGACTTAAAAGAAAAACACCCCAGAATTTGAAAATTACTATATTTTTAGAGAATAATACAAGTTATCTATATGCCAAACTAACCCAGATGAGAATCAAATGATATTTTAATATTAAAGAAATTTTAAAGAATAAAAGACTAGCTATATGAAAGCCAGATATTTTGCAAACAGCTTGAGATATATATATATATATACACACACCTGTCATAATCACCTGACAATCCATAAGACATAGAGGCTTATTCCACTTCTATTAGCTTTCATGACTTCTATAAAATGTTGATAGTTAGGAAATCTTTAATTCTGCAAATTCTTCCAAGTCTTTCCTACTTCTTTTAAGCAATTAGTCAATTAAATTCTTTGTAAAAAACAAACATCTCCTATTCAAATATTAGCTCTAATATCTGGGGGTAAAAAGAGTTAACAATAACAAAAGTCTGACATACATGTGAAAGTCACAAAACTACAACCTGTTATAAATAAATGTTTAAAATGAAAATGAATCTAAATGCTTTCAATTCTTCATTAATATTCAAAGGATTAAAAAATGCAATTCCATCTTTTTCTTGGAACAAGGGAAGACGAACTTGAAGAATTATAGCTCTTCTCAACTCGTTTTTTCCCATAATTACTCAATTATTCATTAGAATATGTAAGACCGCTATTGGAATCTTTGCACCAGTGTTTCATAAATGGATTTAACTATAAAAGCCTGGTTATACAATCTCTTCCATAAAAGCAGTATATTTCTGATATTTATGTCCTTAAAATATCCTATAGTAAAATTAATATTTTTGCACAGGAAAAGAAGGAACTATTTAGTCCCAGACAACTTGATAACATCTCTTTCAGCTATAGTTATAATTATCATGTACAAACTTCCAAAGCAGAAGTTGTCAAGATTTAACATTAACATTAATTTATGTCATAACTGACGGTTACTATAAAGATAATGGCAAAGCATCCATTTCTCCAAAGACAAAATGTATCAAAAGGGAAATTTCTTCTTAATTACTACTAATCAGCCCATTTTTAATTAAATTGATTAGTAATTTATTATCTTTCCCTTTCTCGGAAGGGTGTTATTATCACAGTTTCTCCAAAGTTATCAGTTATCAGTGGTTTTTAAGCAACCTAATTACCTGTAGTATTGAGTCCTACGATTTTGTAACGTTGGCTTATGCTACAAACTTAATACCTAGTTTCTTTGTACCCTGAGGAAGAATTTTGAGAATGAGGAATTTGCACTCAATATTTCACACCTCAAAGTGAACGTTGTCAAAGTCTTAGTGGTTCACATGGATAGAGGTGAAATTTCTTTTATGCCTTCTCTGTTGTTTGACAGGACTTTCCAGTTGGTTCAGTGGTAAGAAATCCACCTGCCAACACAGGAGACACAGGAGACGCGGGTTTTTTCCCTGAGTTGGGAAGACCCCTTGGAAGAGGAAATGGCAACCCACTCCAGTATTCTTGCCTGGAAAATTGCATAGACAGAGGAGCCTGGTGGGCTATGGTCCATAGGGTCACAAAGAATTAGACATGATGATAATCAAAATAGTTGTTATTAGCATGTATATTCCTAAAAGGAAGAAATCAGGTCCCTGCGATTTCCTTTGAAAAGTATTTACCTTTTATGCTACCCATATCCAAACAGCAATTGTTTTTTTCTAAATAGGAAATTATAGAACCATTCTTTCCCTTTCAGTTTTGTTTTTTAAAGGCTAAATAAAAATAAGACTTTTCTGTGTTGGAGAAGACTCAAGAGTCCCCTGGACTGCAAGGAGATCAAACCAATTAACCCCAAAGGAAATCAGTCTTGAATATTCCTTGGAAGGACATGCTGAAGCTGAAGCTTCAATATTTTGGCCACCTGATACAAAGAATGGACTCACTGGCAAAGATTCTGATGCTGGGAAAGATTGAAGGCAGGAGGAGAAGGGGATGACTGAGGACGAGATGGTTGGATGGCATCACCAACTCGATGGACATGAGTTTGAGCAAGCTTTGGGAGTTAGTGATGGACAGGGAAGCCTGGCGTGTTGCAGTCCCTGGGGTCACAGAGTCAGATACCACTGAGCAACTAAACTGAACTGAACTGATGTAGAAAATAAGAGATATTTTCAAAGTTAAAAGAAATGAAGAGTTTCATATATTTTTAAAATCAAAATTCTTAGCTAATATTAGGCTTTGATCAGCATCAAATCTGAAGTACAGCACTAAAGTAGCTATTTGAGACTAGCAAATTTTTTCATGACAGGGGTTCATAACATAACTTCTGAAAAGCTAAACTTCTCTAAAGAATGAGAAAATAAAATGCAATGTCCCTTGGTACAAGAAGGGACAGAAATTTTCTTTCCTTTGTAAAAAAATAAGACATCAAGGAAATATTTGGTTTAAATTCTCTATTTTACTAGCTACACCTTATATGAATTGCCTGTAGTTGACTGGATAAAATTCATATTTAAGAGTACTGAACTGTATTAAAATAGTTGACTATATTAAGAATAAAAAGATGACTGCTTAATATAAAAGGATATCTATTAATTAACATTTACTACGTATAGTACCTAGTAGATAGATAAGTCCCATACTTTCTCTCCTCAATTTTCCATCCAGAGAAATTAAGAATGAATGCACAATTGCTGCAAAGTCTTATATTCAGAAACGTAAGTATTTAATTTATAAACCTCTTTCACGAACTTAAAGTAAGGCCCAGTCTCTCTTTCATTAGATCTACTGAAATTTCACCAAAGCAGCAAGGTCTTTCTGGACCATCACTCACTGCCATCACTCTTCATCACCTTGACTCCGCTTCATCTTTCTTCACAGTACTCTTCACCACCACGCATATAATTTATTTGTTTGCTTACTGACCTGTCTCCTACAGAAAAGTAAGCTCCAACAAAACAAGACTTTTTCTATCTGTTCATTGTCCTATCCCTGGTGCCTAGAACTACATATAACAAGACATTCAAAAAAATATTTGCTAAAAACATGATTGAAAATTCATCAGCTCCAAAATCCTAAGGAAAACTTAGGTAAATATCAATTATCGGTGCCAGACTATACCAAAAATTCTATTTTTAAACAATATTTAATATAAAGGCATAGTAACAGTTTTCTAACTGAAAAGACAAACTAGCTTTTCAAAGAATAGTTGGGCTTCTTGGAGTTATAAAATATTTATTACTAAATAATTCAGTAAATATAATTTACTAAATTACACACTAAACTCAGTAAATGTAATTAGTCGCTCTGCATACCTTAACAAGTTTCAAAAGCTCATAGAGATCTTCAACTTCATCACCTTCACATTTGGTGTACGCTGGTCCCGTATCCATGCTCTTTCCCCTTATGGTACGGCGATAGAGGGGAAGAGCCATCGCTTCTGCATACAAATCAATGGCATGATGACCCACTGTCTGATACATGTAGCTATCCAGTTCATCTGACCCCTCTGCAACAGATAAAGGGAAATAATCAAACAGAATGAAAGACAGTGGGTTTGAAAGTCCACCTGAGTTTCACTGCCTAGAGAGCAGTCAATACAACTTGATTCCAAAAACATCAATAAGAACAAAAATATTCAAAACAGATGAATCACCTACCTGAACCTTTTTAGTGATACAAATGAACTTAGAAATATACTGGAATAGGCTTTTTGATTTCTTTACTCTATTTTTTAGAAAAAAGAACCATGAAAATACATAAAGATTATTTGTAAAGATAGTCATCACAGCATTTTTTATAATATCAATAGATTAAAATTATAGTATATTCACATAATACTATGCAGCTATTAATATAATTTTGAAGAAGAGTATTTTCTAAAGTATGTTCTGCAGAATAGAAATCCCATGAGATATTATTAGGTACTGGATGAAAAAATAAAGGATTCCGTGGGCAAATGAATTTATATAAAAAATGAGGATAAACCATATTAAATAGGTGTTTTAACTGCAATTCTTCCTAGGCTAAGCAGCTTTAAGATGCTCTAACAAGGCGAGAGTGTATGAATTATCTCTCAAATTTATCTATCTATATAACACTTACATTTTCGTAGGGTATTTATGTTGCAAACACAATATCTAGAAATGCTATGGTAAATAATAATGAAAAGGAAGGTGTTAAAAAATATTTTTAAGCTTTTAAAAAGTTACAAAACAATGTTTGACATATATGTGTGTATCTGTGTGTATCTGTGTATATATGCATATATGCCAAGCAGATCTAGGCTTTCCACTGAATGTGAAAGCATTTCATCAAAAGGCATGAAAAATTATATTGTAAGGGCCTTCAATAATCAAAATCACCATAGTATGCCATCAGATTTTGGCTCACACAACAGATTGCTATCCATGTACTCACATTTTTATTGTAAATCTGTTTAGCCCTGGTTTCAGTAGGAAGGAGAGCTATAGCCAAAGTAACCTAAAAGCCTCTTAGATTACCTTCATCTCAAATTTAAACTAGATCTTTAAATGTATTAGCTTTAAAGACAATTAATACAATCGAATTAATATATTTAAATAACTTTCAGTTTCTCAGCCAGAAACTTCCTGATGTTAGCAAAATAATTACAACATTTTACTGAATTCAAAAACCTAGAAGACAATTTTCCTTTAAGGCTCCATTTAGTCCCAACCACAATGTAATTTTTATTAATGGAAGCTAGATAACAATAATAGTATGAGATCAAATAAAACCAAAAGGCTCCACCGTTGCCTGAAGCACCTCAATTAACATGCCACAAAAGTTTCTACTACAAATTTAAAGAGATAGCTTTGTGAATTTTATGACAAGTTCACATTTATCCCCATTATGGGGATAAACTCTTTTCCAGACTACCCACTGAAAACTCAGTGCTATGATTTAGTTTAACCAACTTTATACTGGAGTCATCTCTACCAGTCATTCCTCATTAAGATTCCTTTTACATGTTTAGGGGGAGAAAAAAAGCCAGTCAACGAATCATTCAATAATCACCAACATCCTGTTGATTTTAAATCAAGATTAGCTAAACTCTATCCACCAACCCATAGCCATCTATTTGCTTCCATTATAATAAGAGTGCAGCTGATTTCCTCAAGCTTTTAGTTTATAATATTCCAATTCCATTTACTACTAAATTCTTTCTAACAATATTCTAGGGTTTCCCTAGTGGCTCAGCTGGTAAAGAATCCACCTGCAATGCAGGAGAACCAGGTTTGATCCTTGGGTTGGGATGATACTCTGGAGAAGGGAAAGGCAACCTCCAGTATTCTTGCCTGGAGAATCCCATGGACAGAGGAGCCTTCCACTAAGGGGCATAATTGAAAGATATACTTTGCCTGTCATCTTACCCACCTTGCTAGTGAACCTTAAGCACAAGGAAGATTATAAAGATGATTCAAAGCAGGATTTTTCAACTTTATAGTGGTTCAAAAGCAATACACATTAAATAAAAATTGTACTTCAAATTCTGAATTGTCATCTTTTCCCAGACTAGTGATACATGATCCATTCTCTCTGTGATACTGGGCAGCAGCAGTAGATAGCCACAACTCCCAGGCAACCACATGATCAAGACTGCCAACAACTAATATACTTAAGAACCATTCTATTTTTCACTTTCACACACTACAGAATTCAATAAACTACATAAGATATTCAACACTTTATTATAAAAGAAGCTTTGTGTTAGATGATTTTGCCCTACTGTAGGCTAATATAAGCGTTCTAAGCAGAGTTAAGGTAGGCTAGGCTAAGTTATCATGATCAGTAGGTTGGGTGTATTAAATGAATTTCTGACAGAATATTTTCAACTAATGTAAGTCAAAATCTGTACATCAGTGATTCAGTACAAGGGAACTATAACTATTCATGTAGAAAAGTTGAAGACAAGATAAAAATTCCATGGAGTGAAATTACATCATGTATGTATTATATAAACAATCTTCTTTTTAAATACCAACACCTCTAAAGATAGAAAGCTTAAAAAACTTACTTGCCTGACTGGCCACAAAGGATAAGAAAATTCTTTCCTGAAGTAACAGAATACAACCTACAAGGAAATTCTGCTGCCTCTTTTATAATACAGACATTGTAGTATAGTTCCCACTCACCCTTAAATAATTTTCTCTTCATTATTTAAAGTCAGAAATAGGAGGTCACTTTCTAAACATCCAGAGAAGGCAATGGCAACCCACTCCAGTACTCTTGCCTGGAAAATCCTGTGGACGGAGGAGCCTGGTAGGCTGCAGTCCATGGGGTCACTAGGAGTCGGACACGACTGAGCGACTTCACTTTCCCTTCCCTTTCTAAACATACTACTTTGAAAATACTATTATTATTAATCATCAGAAACCCATACAAAATCCTAAAGTGTATGTTTACACCTGACCCTCCACAGGACCTTCACAGGACCTATTCTACTTCCTCGTATAAAATATTTCTAATCTTTATACTTCCACTTCACTTCAAGCATTACTTGGCTCTTGACTTCTCCTCTCAAGAAGTTTACAAAAAATCTATTTGGGCATTAAAAAAATAGAAAACAACTCTAAAATGATATAAAAATAAAAATTCAATAGGCTGGCAGCACTGAAGAAGGAACAAAGGAAGGAAGAAAAATATCTAGTGCAAGATTCAGATTTTACTGGCTTCCCTGGGAGCTCAGAGGGTAAAGAATCTGCTCGCAACCCAGGTTCAATCCCTGGATCAGGAAGATCCTCTGGAGAAGAGAATGGCTACCCACTCCAGTATTTTTGCCTGGAGAATTCCATGGACAGAGGAGCCTGGTGGGCTACAATCCAAAGTTCTGCAAAGAGTCGGACATAACTAAGCGATTAACACTCACTTTTACTCACTCACTCAGATTAAACTAAATTTGTTGGGGACCTACTTCACACCAGGAATTATTAGTGTTTTTGCATATAATACTCATTTAATTAAACCTAAAATAACAGTAGAGCAAAAGCATGGAATCTTAAAAGAAGCTGAGTAAAGGGAATGATAAAAAGATCTTAGTAGAAAAGCAGTAAGAGTTAGACAAGTTTAATCTCCCTCTATTACATTTTAACAGTTAATATCTATGGTTGCATGAGTATAATAAAAGAATATGAAAAGCAAATCAATGAATATTTTTCTTTTATTTAAAAGTCTGATTGGGAAAAATATATATATAATTATGTGTAGTGATGGATGTAAAGTAAACTTACTGTGGTAATCAAGTGAAATGATTATATATTATATATATATAAAATCACTGTTATATACATAAAGTGAATACAGTATTATATATCAACTATATCTCAATTAAAAAAAAAAAGATTTTGTTGGTTGAACTGTGTCACTCCCAAATACTTGGAGTAAAGTCCTAACATCTAATACCTCAAAATGTTACCTTGTTTGGGAATAGAGTCATTGAAGATATAATTAGTTAAAATGAAGTCATTAGTGTGAGCCCTTCACCAAATATGACTGGTGTCCATATTAAAAGAGGAAATTTGGATACCATGGACACAGAGGGAAAAAAATATCTAAATGGAGAAATTTCACTGGAGAGAAACTGAAAAAAGTAGCTAAAATAAGGTCTGTGGATTATTTGTAGGTGTCCTTATTACCATAGATGAATAAAAAGTGGAAATGTATTGTTCAATGGCTTTCTCAAGTATCACACATTTAGTTTACATCTAAGATGGCTAAACTGAATGCTTTTAATAACAAAATTTACATATTATCATTTATGTCTTACTTTCCAAGCTCCAAAGAGTTGTATGCTATTTACCCGTGCATTGCCAACAACACTTGGAAAATTGTTGTAATGGAACAACAGTGCACTCTGAAGTAAGAGGATTCAAGTATCAGCTCTACAAGTTTGTATTAGCTATTTTACCTTGGACAAAACTGTAAAACTCTAAGCTTCAGTATCTTTGCCTAGGAGTAACTTTCTAGGAGTTCTTAGGAGGATTAAATATTACATAATTGAAAACACTTAGCTCAGAATGTAGCATCTGCTGCTGCTGCTAAGCCACTTCAGTCGTGTCTGACTCTGTGCGACCCCAGAGATGGCAGCCCACCAGGCTCCCCTGTCCCGGAGATTCTCCAGGCAAGAACACTGGAGTGGGTTGCCATTTCCTTCTCCAATGCATGAAAGTGAAAAGTGAAAGCGAATGTAGCATCTAAACAGTGTTAAAGATATAAGAGTTCCCATTAATTGTTTGCATATTGCATACAAGAGAATGCAATTATGAGGCTGGAGTTTAGAGAACTTTAGTCATTTAGAGAACTTTCCAATATACGTATACACTTACCTTGGTTTTCAGCAGGTCTTAGATTTGCTAAAGCAACAATCTGATGCCCAGCAGCAACGCACTGCATCATATTATAACAGCTGTCCTTCCCACCACTAAAAAAATAAATAGATAAGCAGACAAATAAATATCAGGTTACTGTTATTAAATATAGATTCATTATACATCAAAACAGAACACATTATTTTTTTCAGCTTTTCAGAATATAAGAGACTTAGTTCGCATTAGAATGTGTAATTTCCACAGCATATGCAACTGATCAAAGGAAACTGAATATCTGAAGTCGTTACTCACAAGGGCTTATAAAATTATATGCCATAATAACAAAGATTATGCTAAAATGGTAACTCTTTGGTTTCTGATAGCTGTTTTGCTTTAAAATATAAAGTGTTTTGCAAATAAAAAATGATTTAATTTTACATTCCAGTTAAACACATTATATATACTGCTCAGATGAAATTTTTTATGAAAAAGTACAAAAAGTACCTGTTCTTTCCCACTTTGAGAATGCTAATGATGGTCGCCAGCACCAATTAAAGGATCAAATTAAAAATCTGAGATGCAGTCAAATGACAAAGTTTGACATACTTGGTGGGTTCAAATTCTGTAGAGGTTGAAATTGAAATGCTGAATTACACTGATAAAGTTAAACATCAGTACTGTAAGAACTTCAGCTTTCAACCATCACCACATACGATGGCAGGATAAGGCTTGAGTCATAAATCTAATAAACAAATTGACAGGAACTTCTAAATTCTGGTACCAAATCCACCTAAGGCAAATCACTTACTCAAGACCAGTGTCAGTTCATCTTTAACAAAGTTGAATTGCAACCATTATAGTATTTTGGTTAAATACTCTACTGTTCCTCTCTATGCATGTTTCTTCTTTTAAAAAAAATCATTGTCTCTCTTCCTTTGTTTTATTCCTGTTTCCTTTCGTATATATCCAAAATCAGAACTTGGCCTTTTATTTTAAAATATGCTAAGACCTAAAATACGATTTTAAAACAGTATTTCCCAAATTGTGCCCTGTAGGTAGCCGTTCCCTTCTCCAGGGGATTTTCCCAACCCAAGGATCAAACCCAGGTCTCCCACATTGCAGGTGGATTCTTTACCAGCTGAGCCACCAGGGAAGCCCAAGAATACTAGAGTGGGTAGATGATCCTTTCTCCAGCAGATGTTTCCAAACTAGGAATCCAACAGGGATCTCCTGCATTGCAGGTGGATTCTTTACCAGCTGAGCTACATGGGAAGCCCCCTGTGGGACAACAGTGTCCAACAAATGCTCTAAGAACATAAGCTTTTCAAGGTCAAATTAAGTTTAGAAAAGGCTGAGTCCCTTACTCACTTCTTAGAACATCACAAAATACATAACATATGTTAGGGGAGACATCCTACAGAAGATCAGAATTTTAGTTCCCAATTCTGGAATACTAAGCTAAGTTACTCATTGTGCTTGGGTTTGTATGCTTTGTTACAAAATTAGAGAATGACCTAACTAATCTTCAAGGTGCCATTCAACTGTAAAATTAAATGACTCAATCTTTTGTATATTAGGAAAATAATGTTCTTCACAGTCTAAAGATACGTAAGAATCTTGGTTTCACTTATTCCCTAGAATGCACACACATATCTCATCTCTTAGTGCACCCACATACACACACGAAACATACTTATTACAAGTAGAGTCACAGTATTAAATTCAAATCCAAATACATTCAAGTGTATGTGCATACAAATATATATATGTACTATGTATGCATTCACATTTATATTGGAGAAGGAAATGGCAAACCACTCCAGTACTCTTGCCTGAAAATCCCATGGACGAAGGAGCCTGGTAGGTTACAGTCCATGGGGTGGCAAAGAGTCAGACACGACTGAGCGACTTCACTTCACTCACTTCATACTTTATCACTGGAGAAGGAAATGGCAACCTACTCCAATATTCTTGCCTGCAGAATCCCATGGACAGAGGAGCCTGGCGGGCCATGGTCCATTGGGTCGCAGAGAGTCGGACACAACTGAAGTGACTAAGCACGCACGCACTCACATTTGTATGTACATACTATGTTCTGTAGTCCAACTTATAGCATATCTTCCAACACTTACACAGATCTTACATTTTAGCAACAATTTTCCAACACTGCTTCTTTTAAAAAGTAATTAGCTTATTATAAAAGTAAAATATGTACACAATATATAGTGTAATAAATTATACAAATTTTCTTCTCTCTTTCCCTCCAACATTTCTGAGACTGTAGCTAAGTGTCCTACTTGAATGGTTAAACTTTTGGTAAACTGCATGTGGCTGTGAATTACTCATTTCCTGGACTGCTTTTTATTCTTACTGATCTATATCAACTGAAGTTCATTCATAATGGTGAAAGCTTAATCATTCAGTTTACAGAAGAAATTCACTGTATAAAAATAATTATTTTGGCACTATAGTCTTAGTATCTTAACAATGGCACTGAAGTAAAAGATGTTATATTGAGAGTTCTTAATGGGTCACACTGTTTTCAGCCAGTATTAATTTCCTAAGGTACTGAACAAAGATTTTCATGAAATCTTCCAGGTTGCATGGCTGCGTGTAACTCACTCTACATCGATCCAATTCTCATCAAACAAACGTTCAAACAGTTTAAATTCCCTTTTGCATGTTGTTACTTTGTTCCCTTTTGTTTCAGTCCATAGAACGAGTATGGAGCCATTTAAACTGACCAGCCTTTGGTCGTCATAGACACCTAAACATGATGGGTTACTACAGACTTCAAACTCTTTTTGGAATGTGGAGTATGTTACCATAAAGTCACTTTTCTAAACACAATGAGTCTCCAAAGCAATGGCAGCTGGATCTAGGATAAAACAGGATAATTCCATCTCTATCCTTGACACCAAGGTAAAGAACATCCTCGTCAGAAGCAATTCTGTCATTACTGGGTTGCAGAAGAGGGAGAGGTGGTCTTTTGTGAGAGGGGGCGGGGCTGGTAGCAACCTAGGGAATAAGGCTGGGCCGGAGGACCCGCAGAAAGATAGGATCCTGAGAAGAAAACGAAGAGAAAAGGGTAGGGGGACACTAAGTGGCGTCAAGTACTGCCTCTCAAACTCCACAGCCTATTACAGCTTTTGAGAATCCGACCCAGGTCCAAGTCAGACTAACTAAACGCTCTGGCGGTGAGTGCCAGGCATCAGTAGTTTAAAACGTAAATCCAATCTGAACCTAAGTCTGGAGCCCAGACGACCAGAGAGGCGGCGACGGGCAGACAGGAGTGCCAGCCCGGGACCTGGGACCCGAAGGCTCCGCCTCTTCCTGCGGCCAGGAGGAGCAGCCGAGCCCGCGACGAGCGGCTCCTGCACGGATACCGCCCGATCGGCGGCGGCGGCGGCGGCAGCGGCGGCAGCTCCCGCCCGGTCAGTCGGAAAGGACTAGAGGCTGACAGGGAAGAGGAAGGCAGCGTGGACGCCGCGTTACCTGATCAGAGCTGCGACCCTCATGCTGGGCGCAGTGCGCGTGCGTGCGGCGAGCGCGGGTGGGAGCTGGGAAGTCGCCGCCGTCGCCCCCGCCCCCGCCGTGACGTGCCCGGGGCCTCAAGCGCCTGTTCGCTCCGTCGCCTGTCAGGCAACCGGCGCTGCCGCCGGTGCGGCGGCCAGAGGGATACCTGGGCGCGGAGCACGCGTCACTTGGAGCCTAGTCCGTGAGTCACGGATGTCGCGTCCCCGGAAAGAACGCTGTTTAGGCACGGCCTAACCACCTAAGTAAGGGCACTGAAGCTGCCTGGGAAGGTCAAGGCCCGCATCGCAGAGCTGGGCTCGGGGGCACTGGATTTGTTTGGGTAGAAAAATGTTCAAAGTCACTTACGACGCTACCAATCGAAACACCTGTGGACGTACAAAGGGAGAGTACGTTGGTCTTTACTAACTCAACCACCCATCTAAAAGAACCGAACCCTTCAGTTTTTTAGGTTTGATCTCAATACCTCAAACTTCCTTCTGGAGCTATTCCCAGGACCGCTAGGCCCCCTGTGGTTTGGTCACTCTGTAATAAAGAAGCTAGGAAGCCCATTAAGGCTTGATTACCAAGACCAGCAGCCTTGCAGAAGGAAATTCTAGCTTCTAAACTTTTTCACCAGGTATTCATTGAATGCCTTTTGGGTATCTGGTTCTGTTTCAGGCTCTTGAGTTTCAGGAAGGGTGCTCCTGTCCAGGGCCCCAGAATGAGCTCTTCTCTAACGCTGTAAGTGAACTGTCTGAGGAGACACAGGTATGGACAAAGCAAGAGACTTTATTGGAAAGGGGTGCGCGAGCGCAGAGTAGAAGGGTAAGGGAGACCAGGAGGACTGCTCTGCCACCATGGTTGCAATCTCAGGCCTTATGTTGATGGGGTTAGTTTCCTAGATTCTGGCCAATCACTCTTGACTCAGGATCCTTCCTGGTGGCATGCTCATTGCTCAGCCAATATGGATTCCAGTGAAGAGGATTCTGGGAAGTTGGTAGGACATATGATGTCTCAACTTTCCCGAGTTCTTCCATCTTGTTAGTTCCTTGTTCCTTACCAGGAAGCAACCTAAGTTACTGTGGTGCCTGGCCAGCGTGGATGGTTTTGGTCAGTTTCCCCTAATACTTGGGATACATCCAAGAATAAAATAAAAATTGCTTACATCCCACTTTACTCCTGTGGAGTGTATGTGGAGGTGGGGAGAGCAGGCAATGTGCAGCTAAAAAGTTACATAGTATATTAAAAAAAGGAGTGCCATGTGAAAAAGAATAGAGCTTGACAAGAATCAGGAAGAAGGTGAGGGACAAGTTGCCAACTTGAAGAAAAGTCAACTGTATAAGTAACTTGTTATACTCTAGGCAGAAGAAGGGCTTCCCTGATGGCACAGAGACTATGCTGCAATACAGGAGACTCAGGTCTCCTGCATTTAATCCTTGGGTTGAGAAGATCCCCTGGAGAAGGCAATGGCAACCACTCCAGTATGCTTGCCTGGAGGATTCCATGGACAGAGAAGCCTGGCTGGCTACGGTCCATGGAGTTGCAAACAGTCGGACAAGACAGACTGACTAACACACACACATGCACGCACGCTTGCACACACACACACGTGCGCAGAAGAAAAAACTAGAGCCAAGACTTTAGATGCATTATGTGTCTGTGGAAAAACAAGGCTAGTCAGTGTTGCTGAAGCAGCCCAGAGAAGTGGGAAAGGAGTTTCTAGTGATGGAGGAAGGAGCATCATATTATTGATACCAGCCGGTGTTCTTGGCTTGCCCAATCAATAGAAATTGATAAGAGGTCAGACAAGAAATTCAGGCAAACAGAGGACAGTGAAAACAAGTAACAGTTCCCCTTGCTCACTCCTGGAGGCAGAGAGTGAGTCGGTTCCTTATGCAAGGTAAGGGTAGCAGTGTGTCCGGAAGTCATATTGGAGGGGTGGTTTGGGTGGCTTAGGTGGTTTGCCCACTCCTTTGGAGGGCTTCCTAGGTGGCACTAGTGGTAAAGGACTTGCCTGCCAATACAGAGGAATAAAGAGAGACAGGTTCAATCCCTGGATCCAGAAGATACCCTGGAGGAGGAAATGGCAACCCACTCTAGTATTCTTGCCTGGAGAATCCCATGGACAGAGGAGCCAGGTGAGCTACTGTCCATAGGATTGCAGAGTCTCACGTCACACACCTGAAGCGATTTAGCATGCATACACCACTCCTTTAGTAGTGTTGGGGCTTCCCATGTGGCACAGTGGTAAAGAATCCTCCTGCCAGTTCAGGAGACACAAGTGATGTGAGTTTGATCTCTGAGTCAGGAAGATTGCCTGGAGTAGGAAATGGCAAATGACTTGGCCACCATACATGCACACTGGTGATGTTAAGCACAGGGGGCATGTGCAGTACCCTCTTTCTTTTGCTCCCAACACCTTGTGTTTGCTCCCAGTTCTTCAGAAGTGGTAGTTAGAATTTTTTTGGTCTTTTTGTATCTTGTATACTTCTCATGCAAGCACTTATTTTTAGTCCTTTAAAGTTTCTTTGTATTTTGTTCCTGGAGAAATGTTTGTTCAGGTGTAAGCACTGCAGCAAAGGGTATCAGGTCCCAGCCTGTCTCGTATTATCAATCCTTTTGTATGGGAAGCACACTGACTGAAACCACCCACTCTGAACAGGTACCATAGTAACCATTTGCATGAGTTGTTTTACAACAGGAGATCCTGGTAAATATCACAGAACTAATAAGCCACCACCAACCGGAAGAGTTCAGGAAAGGTTAAAAGGAGACACCACATGTCCAACCACCTCCAGATCCTTTTTGCTGGTATCCATCTTGGCTGAGCAAGGTGTGCACCACCAGGAAGGACTCTGAGTCAGAATGATTGACTGCAGACGACCCAGAAACTAACCCCATCACCATAAAACCCGAGACTGCGGAACAGTCAGTTCTGCTGGGTTCCCTTACCCTAACTGCTCTCTGCCCGGGCAACCTTCCCCAATATAATCTCTTGCTTTGTCAGCACATGTGTCTCCTTGGACAATTCATTTCCAACTGTTAACCGAGAGCCCAGTTTCGGACCCTGAAAGGGGTCTCCCTTCCTGCAACACCTTCAAGTTAGGCTCTAACAAGGGTCCTCCTGCCTGGTTCTGTTTAGAAGCAAAACAGATCTTTGTTGTTGTTGTTTAGTCGCTCAGTCATGTCCTACGCTTTGTGACCCCTGTTTCTGTAGCCTGCCAGGCTCCTCTGTCCATGGGATTTCCCAAGCAAGAATACTGGAGTGGGTTGCCTTACCCTTCGGTCAAAGAATGGAGAGGTGTGAGTTCTAGAAGAACAAACTCTCCTCAGCAGGCCATGGGCAGGGCTGCTTTATGGGGTTTTTGTCCACAGGAAGGGGCGCAATTGTGTTGTTCAGGGTCTTGTATTGTTCAGCACTTAAGTCCTGGGGTGTCAAATGTAGCAGTTCTGCACTAGAACTCCAATTCATGTTTTAGGGGCAAAACCTCTACACAGATGCCCTATAGTAAGTGAAACTAAACACAAAAGAAATTGGACCTGGACACCTAGATTTCATATTTTTTTACGGAATCTCATGTGCTTTGCCAGTGACATAAGCTCTTGTAGGCCACTGAGGACTTTGTCTTTCACACTAAGGAAGTGAGTGGTCTTTGCAGCATTTTGAACAGAGGTATGACTTAAAACATTAAAAGGATGACACTGGGCTGTATTGAGAATACAGCTATTAGGAGGATTTTGCAGTAAGCCTGGAGAGAAATTATGGGGCCTGGAATCTGGATGGTACTAACTTGGATGAGAAGTGGGAAGGTTCTGGCTCTGTTTTAAAGGTAGAGCTAATAGAGCCACATGAGCTAAATATGGAATGTTAGAGGAAAAAAACCATGAAGGATGATGCCAGTTGTTATGAATTAAATAAATAAATACATATGGAACTTGTACCCAGTACATAGTAAGCATTCAATTTTATTATACTGTAATGTTCTCAGCTTCCCAGGTGGCCAGTGGGAAAGAATTCACCTGCCAAGCAGAAGACTGATTCAATCCCTGGGTCAGGACGATCCGCCAGGGAAGAAAACGGCAACTCCAGTATTTTTGCCTGAAAAATCCCATGGACGGAGGAGCCTCGGAGGCTATAGTCAGTCCATGGGGTCACAAAGGGTTGGCCACAACTTAGTGACTAAACCACCACCACCATAATTTTCTCATTAACTCTACTGCTCTTAGTATGGGTGACTAGAGCAGTGGTAGTCTGCATACCAATTTCAGCATCTAAAATGCAGTTTTAAAGTTGTATGACTGTGGACACTTATTAAATGAGCCAAATATTTAAGGAGGTAGCAATGTAGTTGGAGAGATATGACAAATGCATAAAACAAATATTCGCAATGCAAGAGGGCATATTTTGAATGCAACAAGTTATGTAATGCATATGGCAAGAGTCCCATGAGTTGAATCCATAGGATAAATTCTAGAAAAAGAAAAAGACTTGGATGATGGGTAGAAATGAACAAGAGGAATAGGTGGACCTTACAAAGGTAAAGGAGTTCAGAGCATGTCAAACCCAAATATGCCATTTTAACATATTGATTATTTTAAATTAAGGGCACTTGAGAAATAGTAAATGCAAGAAGAGCAATCTGACATCCTTTTTATTTCCAAAAGCAGGAGATAAAAGCCCAACATAAAAAATGCTTTCTCTGTACTTGGAAGGGGAAAGACATTCTCATTGCAACAACAATCCATTTGTCAATAAGCAGGTTGCCAAAGGGCTTCCCAGGTGGCTCAGTGGTAAAGCATCCACCTGCCAATGCAGGAGACACAGGTTCAATCCCTGGGTTGGGAAGATCCCGTGGAGAAGGAAATGGCCACCCACTCCAGTATTCTTGCCTGGAAAATCCAGGGAGCTGGTGGGCTACAGGCCATGGGGTTGCAAAAGAGTAAGACATAGTGACTAAAACAACAATTTGCCAAAACCTCAAGAAAAGTTGCCTTAGCCAGAACCCTATATGCATAATGTTCTACATGGATAGTGTAAAGGTAGGAGCAGCCCAGTCAATGTCAACAAATTAATAGATTTTATATCAGTATAGTCTAAGTTGATACTCTTTATACTATATTGAAATGACTTGCCCAAGATTTACCATTCAAAGCCATTTTGAGCTCGCTTCCTACAATCTCAAACTATTATAAATGATTATGGATTAGTTTGCAGGGCCAACAAAATAGGTGAATGGAAAATTGGCATAAAAAAATCTCACATCCTTGCCAGTTTACTTAGGGGAAACTCTCATAGCCAAACACTGTTGCTGGTAATAAGAAGTTGCAAGCTGTCACTGAATTCTGCTTCCTTGGCAGCACATCTAAATGATGTACTGATTGATAAAGAGTCAGATGCTCAAATCAAAACCTCGATATTCTATAGGTAGTTACTCCTCAGAGAGTATGTGTGGATTTACATCTCAAGTCAGTGCATCTCTGTGAAGTCACTGCATATAAGGACTCATCAGAAGTTTCCTTGGTGAAGATTTAGGAAAAAAGTAAATGAGTGATTATTTGGAAGGTAAATTGAAGGGCATCCTACATGAGCATCTGATGCATTTATATTAATAATGATAACTTCTATGGACCAGGCACTTTTCTAAGTGTTTTAGGTATAGAGACATTTAAACATAGCATCAAACATATAATATAGGATACATTGTTTTTCCCATTTTCAGATGAGAAAACTGAGCACAAAGAAGTTAAATTACCTGTTTTAGTCAGTTTGAGCAGCTTTAACAAAATAATATAGTAGTAGTTAACTTAAATAACAGCTATTTCTTTCAGTTCTGGAGGCTGGGAAGTCTGATATCAGAGTGCCAACATGGTCAGGTTCTTATGAGAGATCTGTTCCTGGTCTGTGGGTGGATGTAACCTCACATGGTGGAGAGAGACGTTTCCATTCACGAGAGTTCAATGTCAGCTCCAAAAGGCCCCACCCCCAAGCACCATCATATAAGGGATTACAGCTTCAACAGATGAATTTTGGGGTGATGCAAACATTCAGTCCATAGCACTGCCTTAAGTTCTAGAGCTAATAAGTGACAAAACAAAGATTCAAACCCAGGCAGTCTATCTCTAAAGTCTGTGTTCTTAACCACTGTATTATACCTGCCACTGAAGTGGTCAGCTTGAAATTTTCGCTAATGTATTTCCAAAATATGTCTGGAAGGACATTGCCATCATTCACTTCCTGAATTTCCTTTTTCTGTGCTTCCAAACTGACCGATCCGTTTTCTGAATGACACAGATTGTATTACATGAATTAATATATTGCATTAGGTCATGGTTAAATATTATATGCCTGAGAGTCATTTTGTCTCTTTTAGATATCTTTTTTCTTTACTCCATAATGTGCTGTGCTGTGCTTAGTCACTTTGTCGTGTCTGACTCTTTGTGACCTCATGGACTGTAGCCCGCCAGGCTCCTCTGTCCATGGGATTCTCCAGGCAAGAATACTAGAATGGGTTGCCATTCCCTTCTCCAGGGTATCTTCCAGACCCAGGGATCAAAACCAACTCTCCAGCATTGCAGGTGGATTCTTTACCATCTGAGCCATCTAAAGTAGAACGGCAAATTCGGAAGCCATAGGAGCCAGACAGGTAACATAAATGAGTGAAGTAACCTGGAATAAGACAATTTGGAATGGTGAAGACTGTGGCACTCATCACTTTGTGGTAGCTGTCTGGGCAAATGTGAACCCAGTGTTACCAGACCTTCCAATTTTCCAGGAGATGACGGAAATCTTCATTTTACTTAATTCTATTCTTCAGTGTTGAAAACTAATTTTTAAAATTGTAATTACTATGCACAGCAAATAAAACGTATCTCCTTATTTTTAATTTTATAATTTAACTTTAGAGAAAAATCTTTATTCTTTTGCTCAATTAGTATTTATTGATGGCCCGTTATATGTTTATGTATAAAAATTTGAAATATTAACACAGCTACAGAGATATTTTGTGATCATACATGTGCAAAAATGTATGAGAATGTCCACTGAAGAAAAATGGAAATCTCATCAGGACAGGGACTTTTAAATTATTATATTCTTACATATAATATTATGTATTATATTGTTCTGTTCATTAATTTATATTATTATTTGTTATTCACTTATTGAACAGTCCTGGTATATAGTATGTCCTTATTATATATGTATTGACATACACATATATGTGATTAACCTAAATTTAATCAACAGAGCTGGTTTAATAAATTATTGTGCCTCCACATGGTGAAATAATGTGTAACAGTTAAAGGAAAATGAAAAATTCTCTAAGATATCTTTTCAAGTGTAAAAAGCCAGTTGCAGAATATGTTTTCATTTGTATCAAAAGAAAATTAAACATATATACATAAATATATAAGTGAATATTAAAAACTCTATAAAGTTATATATTAAACTGTTAAAATGATACTTCTGATGAGAAAAATGGGAGGTGAGACTTCTACTTTCACTTCATATCAGTCTATTATTTCACTACTTTTGATGAATACATATGCATTACTTGTATATCTTAAAAGACTAACAATGTAGCTCCAATAACAAGCAAATGAAATAAAATAACGTGATATTATTTGTTAACTTTCAGGTTAGCAGAGACTATGAAAAAGCAATAACTGGTGAGGACAGAGACCAATGCTGGCAGGAATACAGGGAAAGGGAAAATCTCAAGCTCAGTTGCTGAAGAAGTAAGTACAACTTTTCTGGAAGGCAATTTGGGACTACATAATAAATCTTTAATGTGCATAGAGTCTGACTAAGCATTCCCATTACTAGGAATTATCTTAAGGGGATAAATGGATAATACTACAGAGAATGTTCTTTGCAATGTCATTTGTAGTATTGAATAACAGAAAACATGATAAAATTTTAGTTATTAGTTACATAAAATTACTGTGTAAATATAACCATGAGTTGATAGTTGACATACAAAGAATACACACACACACGCACACACACACATACACACACATGGAGGCAAAAATATGGTAGACAATGTAGAATTATGGTTAAGTAAGAGGTTGATACAAACGTAATTGCGGTTTTGGACTGTGAACTTTAAATCATTAAAACTAGATACATCTTTATTAATCAAAACAGGAACTGTTACAATCAACACATATTTTGCCAATGAGAAATAAGCTTGTTTATTCCTGTAGCATAAAAATCTGTGCCTAGGGATTTGATGAACTCTTGGCAAGCATTTTCTGCCTCCTGCTGGTTGTGGAAGTGTTTTCCCTGCAAAAAGTTGTCAGGATGCTTGAAGAAATGGTAGGGGATTGACAAGAGGTCAGGTGAATGTGGTGGATCAGGGAAAACTTCATAGCCCAATTCGTTTGACTTTTGAAGCATTGGTCATGCTACATGTGGTCACACATTATCATGGAGAAGAATTAGGCACATTTTGTTGACCAATCCTAGCTGCAGGTGTTGCTGTTTTCAGTGCATCTCATCAATTTGCTGAGCATACTTCTCAGATATAATGGTTTCACTGGGATTCAGAAAGCTGTAGTGAAGCAGACCAGCAGCAGACCACCAAACAGTATGATCATGACCTTTTGTTGGTGCAAGTTTGGCTTTGGGAAATGCTTTGGAGCTTTTTCTTGGTCCAACCACTGAGCTGGTTGTCACTGGTAGTCATAAAATCCACTGTTTCATCAGATCAAGAAATGGTTCATTGTTCTTACATAGAATAAGAGAAGACAATGCTTCAAATCAATGATTTTTTTGGTTTTTTGTCAGCACATGAGACATCCACTTATTGAGCTTTTTTGCCTTTCCGATTTGATTCAAATGTTGAATGACCATAGGATGGTTGACTGAAGTTGAGTTCTATGGCAACTTCTCATGTAGTTAGAAGAGGATTAGCTTCAATGATAACTCTCAGTTGGTTGTTGTCAACTTCTGATGGCTGGCCACTATGCTCATTTTCAAGGCTCTCGTCTCTTTTGCCAAACTTCTTGAACCACCACTGCACTATACATTCATTAGCAGTTGCAAGTTATCTCTGCTGCTTTATGAACCATTTTGAACTCAAATTAAAAAAAAATGCTTGCATTTGCTTTTTTATAACATAATTTCTATAGTCTAAAATAAATGTAAAGTAAACAGCAAGTAATCATTAGCCAAAAGACTTAAATCCAGAAATGTGAATTAAAATTATTTATAACATAACCACACTTGTTTAAGAATGTATTCTGTATCAAACGGAAAAGTTCAACAATGTAAAACCACAATTACATTTGTACCAACCTAATACTTCCAGTCTGGAATCAAACTAACTCCCTCAATATGAATGTCAATACTACCAATTACTAAGCTTTGTAATTTGAGACAAAGTACTGAAAACTTCTTTTCTTTAGTTTTGTTATTTGTAAGATAGGATTAAAATATGATCTACCACACAGTTGTTTTAAGAATTTAATCAAATAGTTAAATAGTTCATTATAATAACATAGTCTATTTTTGTTTTACATAAAGAAAAATCTGGAAAAATTCATTAACATGTTGATGGTGGTAGTCTTTGGGTGGTAAAACTGAATGGATTATTTTTACTATCATATATATCTTTCATTTTAATTTTCTAAAATTAACACACATCTTTGTAAATAGAGTAGATCTTTGGAAAAATGGATGACTGGGAGACTGGAAGGAAGGAAAGGAGGCAGGATACCTGACTGCTTCAGGCTAGGTCTGACAGGTAGGGAATACTCTGATGATATTACAGAAAAGTATAGGATCTAGTCTTTAGTTTCGTAGATTCAAAGAGTCTTTATCATTCATGCAGTATAGATCAGATTTTAGGGAACTAATAGAAGCTACACAGCTATTTTAGACTATAGAAATGATAGAAAAAAGCATATTCTTGGATTTCTTATTAACAAATCAGAATATATGTAAGTCAGTTGATTTATTGCCAATAGGAAAATGCAATTTGGAAACACATCTCTTTCATTGAAACATTGCCTAACAAATTGCAATCACAATGAGATACCAATACATACCCACTAAAATAGCTAACATAATAAAGACTGACAATACTAAGTGTTGACAAGGATATGGAGCAACTAAAACTCTAGTGTATTGTTAGTAGGAATGCAAAAATGGTATATCCTCTTTGTAAAACAGTTTGGCAGAACCTTACAAAATTGGACACATTTTTACCTTATGATCCAGGGATTCTATTCCTTGTATGTACTCCAGGGAAATAAACATACATATCCATATAAAATGTGTATTTGAATATTTATAACAGTATTAAATAGCTAATAACATAAAGCAATCCAAATTTTCATCACCTGATGAGTAAATAAATAATGGTACGTTCATACCATAGAATACTGTTCAGCAATATACAAAGCAACATGGGTGAATTTTAAAAGCATGCTAAAGTGAAAGAAGCCAAGCACGAAAGACTACATTTTGTGCAGCTCCATTTTTATGAAATGCTAGAAAAGGCAAAGCTACCAATAGTAGAAAGGGTATCAGTATTGCCTGGAGTCAGGCATGAGACAAGCTCACCAAAGATAAAAGGCCTTAAGGAGACTTTTTAGGGTGAAGGAAGTGTTCTACATCTTGATAGTAGAAGTGGTTATACAATTATATGCAATTACCAGAATTCATCAAATTTTAATGTACACTTAATATACAAATTTTAATGTATACTTTAAAGTGGTAATAGTCATTGTATGCAATTGGTATCTTAATTAACAAAACTGTTATTGGTAAGGATGGAGTCAGTTTTTATTATCTGATAAATGGTATCATCCCATTAAATCCCTTTCTCAAAATACATGGATAGATAGCTAGATAGATAGATCTATGAGCCTGGCAGGCTGCAGTCCATGGGTTGCGAGTCGGATATGACTGAAGTGACTTAGCACGCATGGATATAAGTGCCATAAGATTTAAACTTTGAAGGAGACCAGAATATCTTCATCCATTGGTGGGGCCTCCTTTTCCTCTTATTCTTTTTCCCAAACAATGGGAGTTCTAGGATTTCTATATCAAAAATGTTTTAGGAATGTCTATATGGTTAAAAAAGGAGGCAAAGGATTATAAGGGGGTTGCTGCTGCTAAGTTGCTTCAGTCATGTCCAACTCTGTGTGACCCCAGAGATGGCAGCCCACCAGGCTCCCCTGTCCCTGGGATTCTCCAGGCAAGAACACTGGAGTGGGTTGCCACTTCCTTCTCCAATACATGAAAGTGAAAAGTGAAAGTGAAGTCGGTCAGTCATGTCTGATTCCTAGGGACCCCATGGACTGCAGCCTACAGGGCTCCACCATCCATGGGATTTGCCAGGCAATAGTACTGGAGTGGGTTGCCATTGCCTCTAAAACCATTTTAGTGCCAGTTATATTTTCAAATACTATATTGATTTCAGTTAGGCACTAGTCATTTATAAATATATGAAAGGAAATTTCCATTACACATCAAAAATATCGGAATATATTTTAAAACTTTGCCTCAAGGGTAAGGCTTACTTCTGCAGATAGCTAATTTCTTCCTTGTATTTTACTGTAGTAACTTTAAAGAGAGAGCGATAATATTACCATATTTTTTTAATGTTATAGATTTCTGTTTATTTTGATATTAGCTATTCTGCCAATCCATTATGTTTAGACTCTATTCTTTTTATAATATTCAGATATATATTCAATAATTTAAAATTTAATAACAATTCAGTTTTTAGTTTATGTGTCTTTTATGGGATTCTGATTATATCAAAGTTGAAAGTTATTACATTATTTTCCTAATATTACAATGTATGTTTGAAGTCAGGCAAACATGGGTTTTAATTCTTGTTCTGAGACATTTATTTATAATTTCAACAATATGTTTTTCCTTCATCTGCAAAATATGGATATTCACTTTTACCTTACGAGGTTAGGATTACATATATATACATATGCATACGTGTGTGTGTGTTAGTCACTCAGTCATGTCTGACTCTTTGCAACCCATGGACTATAGTCCACCAGGCTCCTCTGTCCATGGAATTCTCTAGGCAAGAATACTGGAGGGGGTTGCCATTCTCTTCTCCAGGGGATCTTCCTGACCCAGGGATAGAACTGGGTTTCCTGCATTGCAGACAAATTTTTTACTGTCTGGGTCACCAGGCAATCTCACACACACACACACACACACACACACACACACACACACACACACATGCTAGTCACAGTAGCTGTCACATGTAAAACCTAAAGGAAACACTTAGAGATTATAAAGCACAGATTTATAGCTAAAAAGCCAAAAAGGAGGTAAGGTAGAATCATATAAAAATACTGTATTAGTCTAAAAGAAGGCAGAAAAAAAGAGAAAAGGGGGAAAATGATACAGAAAACAAATATCAAGATATTAGATTTAAATCCAATAATATCAATAATCACATTAAATGTTGATGTTTAAACATCTAAAATGCAAGTAGAAAGATTAGACAAGGAAGTAAGACCCAACTATATCATGTTTATAAGAAACTCCGAATGTGAAGCCACAGGTTAAAAGTAAAAGTAAAATAAGATGTAAATATTTACTATGCATCTGTAGTAGTGTTAGTTGTTCAGTCGTGTCCGATTCTTTGTGGCCCCATGAACTGTAGCTCACCAGCCTCTACTGTCCATGGGATTCTCCAGGCAAGAACTGGAGTGGGTTGCCATTCCCTTCTCCAGAGGGTCTTCCCAACCCAGGAATCAAACCCAGGTCTCCTGCATTGTAGGCAGATTCTCTGAACTTCAGGGGCTATGCAAACACTATTCCAAAAAAAGCTAGGGTGGCTGTATACATATCAGACAATGTGGATTTCAGAGTAAGGAATAAACTTAGTCTTTCTCCCTCCTCAGACCTCCAGTCCTCCAGATGCCTTCCTGTGAGGCAACACTTTACCCACTGTTCTGTATCTTTCCAGAATGAGTTTATGAGAGTATAAACATATATCACTTTTATTTTTCACTAAGGGGAGCATACTATATTCACTGTTGTGACTTTGTTTTACTAAATATTTCTAGGGCATTATTTTGTACCATTGTATATAGATAACAACTGCATAGTAAAGAATGAAGTTTTTTTAAGAGAACCAGAACAAATTCTAGCTAATGTGGCTAGGTGAAGTTACTCTAAAGTAAGACTGGATATAACTAGTTTAAGGATGCTGGACACCTGCATCTACAGCACATTCAAGACTGAGTTCACTATCTTAACATGTCACACTCCTACGCCATTACACCAACTCACACTTCTACCAATTTGTTGTTAGTTGAGGACATAACCCTCCAACAATTTGGTCTCCATGGTAATTATTAACTTCTTCTTCTCCCTTGCTGCTGCTAAGTCACTTCAGTCGGGTCCGACTCTGTGTGACCCCATAGACAGCAGCCCACCAGGCTCCCCTGTCCCTGGGATTCTCCAGGCAAGAACACTGGAGTGGGTTGCCATTTCCTTCCCTTATCCTTCCACAAACTGCAATCAAGTCTTATAGATTCTATTCTCAAGATATCTCAATAGGTCAGAAATGGATAGTGAAATTCTTTTTGAAATTCATTGCTACTTATTCAATATATTGTAAATAAGACTAATGTAGTAGTGGTGTAGTTGCTGAGTTGTGTCCATCTCTTGAGACCCCATGGACTGTGGCCTGCCAGGATCCTCCGTCTGTAGGATTCTTCAGGCAAGAATACTGGAGTGGGTTGCCATTTCCTTCTCTAGGGGATCTTCCCAACCCAGGGATTGAACCTGGGACTCCTACATTGCAGGTAGATTCTTTACCAACTGAGTTATGAGGGAAGCCCCAATAAGACTAACATCTACATCTAATTTCAGTCTCCAGTGTCAGACATTTTATCTATAAAATTGATCATAGAAAAAATTTAGAGTTTCTTAAAGTGACAAATTGATATTTTTAATATTCCCTATTCAAGAAGTTTCTTTTCAGATTCCTTCTTTATAATTCTATACATCATTCTTATTTATGAAAATGTTTCTGGAATACATATATAGTGTTGTATAAGTATAATGAGGATTTGTGGATCATCTTTCTTTTGACAAATGCCGAATACTTCAGCAAGTCCTAATTCATGTATCCTAATAATATACCTTTGAAATAGGAAGAAAATATTTTCTTTGCACTTTATTAAAGAAAAGACAGAAACAAAGATATATCAGATAATTAGTGCTTGCCCACAGAGTGTGATAATGACAGAGCTGGAACTAGAACCCAGGTTTCCTGACTTTCAAGCCATTATAAGTTTCAGAATCATAAAACTGTCACCTCTGCAATTTTGCAAAAGTAATAGCCTATACTTTCACACTTTCTGAATTTCTAGAGCTTAATAATAATCCATTAAAAAATTAAAAAAATCTTCCTTCTAATCTCATTGGAAAAAAAACGCTTCTCAAGAAATGCCGAGAATATGTATTCAACCACTGATTCTCTTCATCAAGAATTTTGCTGTAAAATGAGCTTAAAAAGTGATGACATCAGGCTCACTGTTACAACTATTTTCACTTCTCTAAATTATTATCCAAACATATAAATGCCTTAGACCCTAAATCAATCATTTGAAACTGATCAACCACAGCTTTGAAAATATTGGAAGCATCATAAACATCATGCCCATCTGTCACTTCTCTTTCATCATGGAACATATATAGCCTGTAATCATTCATAGCAATATCTCATGGCTCTGGTAAAAGCTTATGAATAACCTTCTGTGTCCAGCTGTGTATTTCTGAGTAATTAGATAAATTAAAAAATCCAACAAACTAAATTCTGAACGATGACTCAGTGGCAACAGGAATAGTTAAATAAATGAGTTTGTTTAAGTGGAAAACCTATATTTCTCTGAAGGAGAGCAATTTGCAAGAAGAACTGAGAGGAAAACAGTTTATAAAAAGAGAATTTGAACTTGGAAAATTTTCATTGTAACTATAGTAATATGTTAGAATTTGATTGAACAACATTTTAATTATGGTCATTTTCTCTTTGAGCTTTTCATTTCATAAATGTCTATATACATACATTGGCTTTGCTCTTTTTATAGAACCCAATAGATTAATTTTTTATTGTGTTTAGCAATGTGTATTTTGGACTGTATGTGTACACGATCCTAGTATTGTTTTTCATTTCTCATATCTGTATCTGAGCATGTGTATACACACGAAGAAATAAATGATATTTGAGAACTACTCAGCTCTGAGGAAGGAGAACAAATTCTTGATGTGATTTAATTTATCTACAGTAAAATACATGACAGAAATGATATAGGTAGGAGTTCTGATCAAGCAAAATTTACTATATAAGAATGAATATAATAAAAATAATGGGGGATTTTGATAAATAATAGGCAATGAACACTTTAAATTGTTAATCACACAATTGGTATTATAATTCTAGAAATTAAACAAGATATTCTGTATTTCTTTACTGATATTAATTTGAACTTTTCCACATTTAATTTTTATTTGTATCTATATACAAACATAATTTTAACATAATTGTTATTTTGAGAGAATGTGTTCTGATTTAGAAAAATGGATACTTTTTATAGATAAGAAATTATTTGAAAAAGTACAGTAGATATTAATTTCATTTAATATTTTAAAATATTTTTTAAATGAAGAAGAATTGTTCTCTAAATTCTCTTCCTATTTTTTTAAATAAAAGGTAAAGATATAAGTTAATAAAGAACAAATAATTAGCCTACCTGATTTGATATAGGATTTTCTTTCTTTTTAATATCACTGATTCCTTTTTCTCTCTTAGGCAAAAGGAAATTTATATGTCCTTAATTCTACTCTCTTTTAAGATGCATGATAATTATTACCCAGCCAGTTGAAATATTCTAATGTGATTAGTACAGAATACTAATATGTGGACAGATGGAAACATTTTGCTTATATCTGTTAGACCAAGTGAAAAACTCAACTTTAATGTTGTCTCTTATGAAAAGACTTTTGCTTCCTAAGACCCTACCAAGACTTCTCAGTCATCAATTGATAATTTCCCATCCATTGGCAAGATCCCATCTGGTAGATGTAGTATTTATTACTGTTCACCAAATATTCTATTTTTCTTCCCTATGAAGTCCTTTGCCCAGAGACCACTGATCTCTATCCAAAGATCATGTGATTTGTTTTGGCCAAATAAATGAACAGAGGAGACGGAAGTCATTTCTGGCAAGAACTTTTAAGATCCGCTACATAGTTCACTGATTCTCTTTTTCTTCTACCAAGAGACTGGTAATCAGAGTGATCGTTGCTCTACTAGTGTAAATCCTGAAACAAAATCCCTGCCTGTTTTAAGATGGATACTTAAAATGATTGAGAAATAAACCTTTGTTGTCACAAGTCACTGAGACTTTAGAGGTTATTGAAATGTGAAGTCCACCGAATTACCTAAGGGAGGAGATAAACCTGCCAGTTGGTATGGGTAGCAATCTCTAAAGAGGCAAGGGAAGAAATGATGTCATTGGATCTTTTTAGATATTGGAGTGATGGGAGAGGAATCAGTCACTAGACATGAGCTGTAGTGATAGAGGGATACAGTCATTATCATAATAGTACACCAAGAAAGAGAGATCACAGATCTCTTCTCCATCTGGTTTGCCATCTCCTACCAGTGCCTCTCACTGACTGAATTCCACAGGAAGAATATAAGGAAACATGTGGATACAATTCACAGAGAAGAGCCCCTTGGGGTTGAGTTGGCAGGGAAGACAAAAAAGGATGAAGGGTTGGTTTTGGAAGGGCAAACAGAACCTTAAACCTCCTCGTTGCTCTATTTCTAATTCCTGTTTGTTTGTTGGCCTGGTGCATGGGAAATGCTTAAGGTTTTTTAATGGATGAAAGAATAACATAGACTTTAAAACCAAAGTAATCTGGATACTAAGATTACCCTGCATTTCTTGATACTAAAAAGTAAAGTAATTGGGGAAGCAATTGTGAAAGAGATCATCAGTTCAGTTCAGTCGTTCAGTTCGGTCACTCAGTCGTGTCGAACTCTTTGCGACCCCATGAATCACAGCATGCCAGGCCTCCCTGTCCATCACCAGCTCCCAGAGTTGACTCAAACTCATGTCCATCGAATCGGTGATGCCATCCAGCCATCTCATCCTCTGTCGTCCCCTTCTCTTCCTGCCTCCAATCCCTCATTAGAAAAACCATGGCCTTGACTAGACAGACTTTTGTTGGCAAAGTAATGTCTCTGCTTTTGAATATGCTATCTAGGTTGGTCATAACTTTCCTTCCAAGGAGTAAGCCTCTTTTAATTTCGTGGCTGCAGTCACCATCTGCAGCGATTTTGGAGCCCCAAAAAATAGTCTGACACTGTTTCCACTGTTTCCCCATCTATTTCCCATGAAGTGATGGGACCAGATACCATGATCTTCATTTTCTGAATGTTGAGCTTTAAGCCAACTTTTTCACTCTCCTCTTTCACTTTCATCAAGAGGCTTTTTAGCTCCTCTTCACTTTTCTGCCATAAGAGTGGTGTCATCTGTGTATCTGAGGTTATTATTTCTCCTGGCAATCTTGATTCCAGCTTGTGCTTCTTCCAGCCCAGTGTTTCTCATGATGTACTCTGCATATAAGTTTAATAAAGTGAAAGTGAAAGTGAAGTCGCTCAGTTGTGTCCGACTCTTTGCGACCCCATAGACTGTAGTCTACCAGGCTCCTCTGTCCACAGCCTTGACGTACTCCTTTTCCTATCTGGAACCAGTCTGTTGTTCCATATCTAGTTCTAACTGTTGCTTCCTGACCTGCACATAGGTTTCTCAAGAGGCAGGTCAGGTGGTCTGGTATTCCCATCGCTTTCAGAATTTTCTACAGTTTATTGTGATCCACACAGTCAAAGGCTTGGCATAGTCAACAAAGCAGAAATAGATGTTTTTCTGGAACTCTCTTGCTTTTTCCATGATCCAGTGGATGTTGGCAATTTGATCTCTGGTTCCTCTTCCTTTTCTAAAACCAGCTTGAACATCTGGAAGTTCATGGTTCACGTATTGCTGAGGCCTGGCTGGCAGAATTTTGAGCATTACTTTACTAGTGTCTGAGATGTGTGCAATTGTACAGTAGTTTGAACATTCTTTAGTATTGCCTTTCTTTGGGATTGGAATGAAAACTGGCCTTTTCCAGTCCTGTGGTCACTGCTGAGTTTTCCAGATTTGCTGGCATATTGAGTGCAGCACTTTCACAGTATCGTCTTTCAGGATTTGAAATAGCTCAACTGGAATTCCATCACCGCCACTAGTTTTGTTCATAGTGATGCTTTTAAGGCCCACTTGACTTCACATTCCAGGATGTCTGGCTCTAGGTGAGTGATCACACCATCGTGATTATCTGGGTCATAATCTCTTTTGTACAGTTCTTCTGTGTATTCTTGCCACCTCTTCTTAATATCATCTGCTTCTGTTAGGTCCATACCATTTCTGTCCTTTATCGAGCCCATCTTTGCATGAAATGTTCCCTTGGTGTCTCTACTTTTCTTGAAGACATCTCTACCATTCTGTTGTTTTCCTCTATTTCTTTGCATTGATTGCTGAGGAAGGCTTTCTTGTCTCTCCTTGCTATCCTTTGGAACTCTGCATTCAGATGCTTATATCTTTCCTTTCCTCTGTTGTTTTTTGCCTCTCTTCTTTTCACAGCTATTTGTAAGGCCTCCCCAGACAGCCATTTTGTTTGTTTGCATTTCTTTTCCATGGGGTTGGTCTTGATCCCTGTCTCCTGTACAATGTCATGAATCTCTGTCCATAGTTCATCAGGCACTCAGATCTAGGCCCTTAAATCTATTTCTCACTTCCACTGTATAATCATAAGGGATTTGATTTACATCGTACCTGAATGGTCTAGTGGTTTCCCTACTTTCTTCAATTTAAGTCTGAATTTGGCAATAAGGGGTTCATGATCTGAGCCACAGTGAGCTCCTGGTCTTGTTTTTGTTGACTGTATAGAGCTTCTCCATCTTTGGCTGCAAAGAATGTAATCAATCTGATTTCAGTGTTGACCATCTGGTGATGTCCATGTGTAGAGTCTTATTTTGTGTTGTTGGAAGAGAATGTTTGTTATAACCAGTATGTTCTCTTGGCAAAACTCTATTAGCCTTTGCCCTGCTTCATTCCGTACTCCAAGGCCAAATTTGCCTGTTACTGCAGGTGTTTGTTGACTTCCTACTTTTGCATTCCAGTCCCCTATAATGAAAAGGACATCTATTTTGGGTGTTAGTTCTAAAAGGTCCTGTAAGTCTTCATAGAACCATTCAACTTCAGCTTCTTCAGCATTACTGGTTGGGGCACAGACTTGGATTACTGTGGTATTGAATGGTTTGCCTTGGAAACAAACAAAGATCATTCTCTGTTGTTTTTGAGATTGTGTCCAAGTACTGCATTTCAGACTCTTTTGTTGACCATGATGGCTACTCCATTTCTTCTAAGGGATTCCTGCCCACAGTAGTAGATATAATGGTCATCTGAGTTAAATTCACCCATTCCAGTCTATTTTAGTTCGCTGATTCCTAGAATGTCGACGTTCACTCTTGCCATCTCCTGTTTGACCACTTCCAATTTGCCTTGATTCATGGACCTAACATTCCAGGTTCCTATGCAATATTGCTCTTTACAGCATCAGACCTTGCTTCTATCACCGGTCACATCCACAGCTGGGTATTGTTTTTGCTTTGGCTCCATCCCTTCATTCTTTCTGGAGTTATTTCTCCCCTGATCTCCAGTAGCATATTGGGCACCTACCAACGCGGGGAGTTCCTCCTTCAGTATCCTATCATTTTGCCTTTTCATACTGTTCATGGGGTTCTCAAGGCAGGAATACTGAAGTGGTTTGCCATTCTCTTCTCCAGTGGACACTTTCTTCAAACCTCTCCCCAATGACCCGTCTGTCTTGGGTGGTCCCACAGGGCATGGCTTAGTTTCATTGAGTTAGACAAGGCTGTGGTCCATGTGATCAGATTGGCTAGTTTTCTGTGATTATGGTTTCAGAGTGTCTGCCCTCTGATGCCCTCTTGCAACACTTACCATCTTACCTGGGTTTCTCTTACCTTGGACATGGGGTATCGCCTCACGGCTGCTGCAGCAAAGCGCAGCCACTGCTCCTCATATTAGTATGCAAAAAATGAGGTGATTCATTTTGAACAAGTTTATTTAGCAGATAATTAAGTGAAGAAGGTGAGTCAGAAAATGTAATTCATGGCATGCAGTTATATGCAATTACTCAGATTATCACTGTTATTGATACTGGGTAGAGATCAGCTGGGGCAAGGCATTAGAAGGACACATGGTTGTGGCATCTGATTACTACAGCAACAATGATGATTAAAAGACTGTGGGATAGACTATCTCTGTGTTGTAAAGCTTATGAAAAAGAAAAAAAAATTAAGCTTAGCATTTGAACTCTCAAAGCAAAGCATGAAGAGAATATCAGAAGGTTTATATGGATTTTTTTCAGCAAGATTTTCTAAACCTAGGATACACATTAAGAATGCACATTTCTTATCTAAGGTAGGGACACTTATTGGGAAGAAGTGAAAACTATTCTTTGAAATAAGGACATTTGGACAGGCATAGATGAGACTGAGAACTTAGAAACTCAAATTCCTTTGACGCTGCCATGAGAATAGAACTGCTTTTTCCCACTGTCTGATGAAACCAGTCATTCTCTGTAGAAAAACTCTTCAATAACTTCAGCTGGGGCAGCTGCCTCTCAAAAGTGTTTCTTTTCTACTCAAGACACTCCTGCCCTAGAACCATAGTATTACCTTATTGCCTCCAGAACCTTTAATAAGATTAAATCCCAGCATAACCTTGAGAGAAAATTGCAAGGTCTGCTCTGAGAGATCATCTTGCCAATTTATATAAACAAGAATCTGGCAAACATGAATTAGATTGAATGCTAAAGAGATTAGGTCAAGATGAATGAATGATAAGATTTGATTGGCAGTGGTTCTCAAAATGTGGTCATTGGACCAACCAGCATTAGTGTCACATGAGAACCTGATAGGAATGCATATTTCCTAGACTCCCATCCTAGACCTAATGAATCAGAAACTCTAGAGCATGGGGTCTGGAAATCTGTTTTTACAAATCATCCAGGTGATTCTGGTACATGTTAAAATTTGAGAATCATTGGAATGTGCTAACTGTATGCGTAATGTGGCCTCTATTAAAATTTGAGATGTTGGTATTTTAGCCAGAAAAAATTGAGAGTAAGTCTAACAGTTTGCTGGTAAATGAAAGTCTGGACTCAGCAATTGCCTGTGATCAATGAGTTTAAGATTTCAGAACTACACTGACATAATGTAGAAAAGGAAGTTTAATGGCTTAAAGAAATGAGCATATTAGAACAGATTTTAAAATGTTCGATTTGGTCTACACCTTCTCAGTCATGTCCAACTCTTTGCAACCTCGTGGACTATATATAGCCCACTCAGCAAGAATACTGGAGTGGGTTGTCATTTCCTCCTCTAGAGGATCGTCCTGACCCAGGGATCAAACTCATGCCTCCTGCAGCTCCTGAATTGTCAGGCAGCTTCTCTACCACTGAGCCACTTGGGAAGCCCCAACTCTTATCTTCCATGGAGGTCACCTACTTCATTCAAACATAATAGAATGCAATGGTTAAAGGAAGGGCGGCAACCTTTAAAACCTCTGTGCTGGCATCCCTAAGAGCTGATGATGGACATGAGAGATGTTGCCATGAAAATAAACTCCCTGAGTAGTAGGGCCAAGTGGCTGCTCAAAATTGTTGGAAATAAGGTGGGCACATTATTCTAGTATCCTTATTAATAATAATGTCTTATTAGTAGTAGTAATAATTCTATTATGAATAATAATATAATTTATTAGTAATAATAATATATTAAACACAGTTTACAGAGTGGTAACCAGAGTGTTTTAACCAGCATGGATGTGTGTCAGTGACTAATTGATCACAAGGTCACTGACAATTAAATATGTGGGTAATCTTCTGTTTCTTGACTAATACAAAATAAAAACCAGTATAAATTGTCATAGTGAAAATTAGCCTCATACCCAATTCCCAGACTTTAGCCAACTCACAGATCTGAAGTTCTTTAATTTGGCAACAGGCCGTGTCCATTTGAGGAAGAATATAGCCTGAAATATGGCCACAAATGGCATCCATGTCTTTTCCAGATGAACTTGTCATTTACCAAATGATTTTTACTGGGATAGGGAAAGCCTCAGTCCTAATAGTGAATCTGAGGTAATGCCAGTCTGTAGGAGACAAAACACTATCATGGGCCAGTATGGGCTTATAGAGATCAAGTGATGAATGAAGTCTTGACTTCATTTAATCTGACAGTGGCTTCAATAACACATCTTCCTGTGGTCATTTCCATAGTTTCTGAATATATTTGAAAAATAGATTTTTTTCTTTTTTGTCTGCTGAAGCATCAACTTAGAAACAGCTGGTAAGTTTAGGTTGCTATGCTGTAGAACGTAGTATGTGACTTAAACTAACATTAGACGTTTAATATACAGTGCCATTTTCTTTATAGCCAGAATTCAGAGATTAAGAAAACAAAGAATGGAGGTGGGAGTTACCTCTGTCAGTATTATATATCATATTTCTTCTAAGTATTCAGAAGATTTAGAAATCCTAAATTCCAAGGTAGAACAATTTTTGACAGGAAATATAGTCATTGTTCCATTAAATTAAGAGCTGAGACAATCCTTTGACAATTTGGGGGCTTCCCCACTGAAGAACCAACAGCAAGACCTTACTTTACTGCCTAAAGTAATTGTATGTGAAAATTGGGTTAAAATGATACAATAGAGGCAAGAAAAACATGTGTGAAACTCAAGGATTTCACTGGGGAACTTCTTACTCTTCCATGAGAATAGTCTATGGGAAACTGTGGAATCTCAATAAAGTTGTCACCACTAAGAATTTTTAAATTGTAAAAATAAATGTTTAGTTCACCCAACCAGGTAAATAACCTCAATCAGAAAAGTATTAATATATGAAAAAAGTAATATATATTTAATTTTAGATCTCATGCCCAGCTACCAAAGCAGATATTATAGGAGCTATATTTTATGTTAATTTCTTTTCATTTCCCCCTGTTTGCTGCTATTGAATATAAAAATGTTCTGATGGGAAGTCATTTATCATTTACATTTTAGGAAGGAGCATGAATGAACTGAAATCACTCCATATTTATAGCACAGCTGATGTCAGTTTTGTGTGTGGGGTAAGAATTTCCCCATGTGATTGAGGGGCAAAAATTTATGCTATAAGGCAAAAATGGTGAACTAAGGCAGTTATGCTCTCTCCCCACTCTTCCCATCTATTGATTATCTACTGTGACATAAAAAATTACTCCCCAAACCTAGCATCTTAAAACAACAATATTTTACTAGCTCCCAATTTCTGTGGATCAGAAATCCAGATATGGATTATTTAGATACTCTGACTCAGGTTCCCTCAGAGGGCTGAAGCTTATCCAAAGACTTGTCTGGTAAAGATCTGCTTCTAAGGTCATTCACATGGCTATTGGCAGAATTCAATTCCTTAGGGTTGTTGGACTGAGGGCCTCAATTCCTTGCTGGGCTGGAGACTGTTTTGTTTTTTTTTTTTCTCCTCTCAGTAGGGCAGCTGGCTTCCCACAGAATGAGGAAGTGAGAGGGCAAGGGAAAACGTCCAATATGGAAGCCCATGATGGAAGCCAGGATGGAATCATATCATGGAAGTGACTTTTCAACACTTGTCACATTCTATTCATTAGAAGTGTGTGACAATGTCCAGCCTTGATTCAAAGGGAAGATACACAAGGGAAAGAATACCAGGAGGCGGTGATTGTTGGGAGCCACCTTGGAGGCTGCTTCTCAGACCCTCAATTCATTCTGTCCCCTATTCTGCCCTGGTATGGATATCAGTTGGACAGCATCACTCAGGCTCTTACCCTTTGGCTTTCTATTGGGTTTTGCCAATGGGAAATCCAGGCAGAAGAATGAAAAAGGAAAGAGAAGCAGAAATACAGTAGAAATATTTCTTTTCCTGCCTTTTTTTTTTTTTTTTTTTTTTTTTTTTTTGCGTTCACTCTGTGTTTCTGGAAGTGGCTAAATTATTCTGCCTCATAATTCGTCTTACCTGAGTGAGTCTGAGCTCCAGACATCACTCAGTAGTGATAATGCCATTCCTCCACTTCCCTCTTCAGGCTTGGGAATGGTTTAGGCTTCCCACAATTTCTAGTCCCTGAAATACCTCAACATCCATTGCTGATTCTTTAATTCTGCACACACATCTATAAATGTTTCTTTCATTAAATTCTTTTATTTCTCTAATAGAATCTTGAATAGTATACACTTCTTAAAGGAAGACATTATGTATTATTAGTTTTTTAGTCATAGTGCCTTACATGGTAAACATTTAACCATTGTTGGGTGATTAAGGGCATGAGTGAATGGGTAGATGAGTGAGCCCAGTTTAGAAAATATATTGTTATATGAAAATTCTTTACTGACACAGAGACATTAAGCTTCTTATGTTTTGTTTGAAGCTATAACAGAGAAAAGAATAAAATGATCTCTAATGAAATCTGACTGTGGCTCAGATCATGAACTCCTTATTGCCAAATTTGGACTTAAATTGAAGAAAGTAGGGAAAACCACTAGACCATTCAGGTATGACCTAAATCAAATCTCTTACAGTGGAAGTGAGAAGTTGGTTTAAGGGACTAGATCTGATAGAGTGCCTGAAGAACTATGGACAGAAGTTTGTAAAATTGTACAGGAGTCAGGGATCAAGACTATCCCCAAGGAAATGAAATGCAAAAAAGGCAAAATGGCTGTCTGAGGAGGCCTTACAAATAGCTGTGAAAAGTAGAGAAGCGAAAAGCAAAGGATAAAAGTAAAATTATATCCATTTGAATGCAAAGTTCCAAAGAATAGCAAGGAGAGACAAGAAAGCCTTCCTCAGTGATCAATGCAAAGAAATAGAGGAAAACAACAGAATGGGAAAGACTAGAGATCTCTTCAGGAAAATAAGAGATACCAAGGGAACGTTTCATGCAAAGATGGGCACAATAAAGAACAGAAATTGTATGGACCTAACAGAGCAGAAGATATTAAGAAGAGGTGGCAAGAATACACAGAAGAACTGTACAAAAAAGATCTTCACAACCCAGATAATCATGATGGTGTGATCACTCATCTAGAGCCAGACATCTTGGAATGTGAAGTCAAGTGGGCCTTAGAAAGCATCACTACAAGCAAAGCTAGTGGAGGTGATGGAATTCCAGTTGAGCTATTTAAAATCCTGAAAGATAATGCTGTGAAAGTGCTGCACTCAAAATGCCAGCAAATTTGGAAAACTCAGCAGTTGCCACTGAACTGGAAAAGGTCCTTTTTCATTCCAATCCCAAAGAAAGGCAATGCCAAAGAATGCTCAAACTACCGCCAATTGCACTCATCTCACATGCTAGCAAAGTAATGCTCAAAATTCTCCAAGCCAGGCTTCAACAATATGTGAACCGTGAACTTCCAGATGTTCAAGCTGGTTTTAGAAAAGGCAGAGGAACCAGAGATCAAATTGCCAACATCCGTTGGATGATGGAAAAAGCAAGAGAGTTCCAGAAAAACATCTATTTCTGCTTTATTGACTATGCCAGTTTTCCTTTTTGTGTAAAAAAAACTGGAAAATTCTGAAAGAGATGGTAATACGAGACCACCTGACCTGCCTCTTGAGAAATCTGTATGCAGGTCAGGAAGCAACAGTTAGAATTGGACATGGAACAACAGACTGGTTCCAAATAGGAAAAGGAGTACGTCAATGCTGTATACTGTCACCCTGCTTATTTAACTTATATACAGAATACATCATGAGAAACACTGGGCTGGATGAAGCACAAGCTGGAATCAAGATTGCCGGGAGAAATATCAATAACCTCAGATATGCAGATGACACCACCCTTATGGCAGAAAGTGAAGAAGAACTAAAGAGCCTCTTGATGAAAGTGAAAGAAGAGAGTGAAAAAGTTGACTGAAAGCTCAACATTTGGAAAACTAAGATCATGGCATCTGGTCCCACTTCATTGGAAATAGATGGGGAAACAGTGGAAAAAGTGGCAGACTTTATATTTTTGGGCTCCAAAATCACTTCAGATGGTGACCACAGCCATGGAATTAATACATGCTTACTCCTTGTAAGGAAAGTATGACCAACCCAGACAGCATATTAAAAAGCAGAGACATTACTTTGCCAACAAAAGTCCATCTAGTCAAGGCTATGGCTTTTCCAGTCATGTATGGATGTGAGAGTTGGAGTATAAGGAAAGCTAATCTCTGAAGAATTGATGCTTTTGAGCTGTGGTGTTGGAGAAGACTCTTGAGAGTCCCTTGGACTGCAGGAGATACAATCAGTCCATCCTAAAAGAAATCAGTCCTGAATATTCATTGGAAGGACTGATGCTGAAGTTGAAACCCCAATACCGGTCACTTCATGCGAAGAATTTACTCATTTGAAAAGACCCTAATGCTGGGAAAGATTGAAGGCGGGAGGAGAAGGGGATGACAGAGGATGAGATGGCTGGATGGCATCACCGACTCAAATGTCATGAGTTTGAGTAAACTCCAGGAGCTAATGATGGACAGGGAGGCCTGGCGTGCTGTAGTCCAAGGGATCGTAAAGATTTCACACATGACTGAGCGACTGAACTGGCTGACTGACTGAATGCAAACTGGAAATTTTAAAGAAATAATTTTTTTTTCTTTTGATAGAGAAGAAAAAAAGAAACTTACTTAAACATGCCAACAAATTTACAGTAATGTAAACAGAGATTTTTCAGAGGATTACCAAGTTTATGAAGGCAAAATGCATACCAATACTAGATAGGCATAACCTGAAGTGTGGTTATGTTTATACCATTTCTAAACAATTAAGATTTTTCTAGCTATATGTGTCATGAAAGATGTTTAAATTTTTGTCAGTAATAAAGGACAATTAGGCTGATGTTTGAAAGTATTTAAGAGTTTTAGACATAAAATAAAACATACTGTACTGTTCTAAATGTTAATATACAATTAATAAAGAATTCTAACTCATAGAGGAAAGACAATTAAAAGCATTTACTGTTGTATAACTTCACTCTGCAAGATGTAATATTGTGGAAATATGTATTTTTCATAATTTAGTTTGTCAAGGCAAGGTACCATATTCTTTGAGATTTTGGCTTCTATCATTTTGCCACCATAGTAAGAAATAGCCTTAGTGTTCTGGGCTAGAATTTACCTGTCAATACAAGGCAAATTCTGGAGACCATGTGTTTTCTTTCTGTAAAGTATGTTATAGCTGCCTTGTAAATAACTTTCAAAAATTGACTTTCTCATTATTTTCCCTACCTGTCCTAGCCTTAGGGGACATATATTTGAACAGGAAATTCATAATCTTTGCTACGAGGCACACTTGGTTACTTCCAGTGGATATGTGATTAAGGAAATATTTGCAAGGTTCATGTAGAGACTATGAGGATGAGTAGAATTTAAAGGTAGAATCCAGTCAGCTCCAAAGCATCTTATTAGTGAGAAATTTATTTTTGATGTTTTTTTATATAGCCCAACTACCTAGCTAATTTGTTTTTAAAACAAAATCTCTAGGAGTACCTTTTCTTAATTGGCAGTTTTATTGGCATGGTGTTGACAACAGTCCTCATTAATACAACATTCATTGCACTTAAAGAAACCTAAGATGGTGTGCTGCAGGGTGTAAAAATATCTCAAACAACTCTGCACCTTCTTCCCAACATTTGCAATGAATAAAATAAAAATGTTGAGAGATATTAATAAAGTGACAGAAACCAATAATGTTCAAAAAGAAACTAAAACTAAGAGCTTCGACTTCTTAATTACGTCTTCTCTTCCATTTCAAACACAGACATGCACAAACCTACATATATCTTAATTTCAGCATATTCAAAGATACACTCACTTTTTCAGACTTGAGCTAACTTACAGATTCCCAAAGAGGTGCAAGGTTTAGGAAATAGTTCAGTTAATAGAGAACCAAGAATTCTTTTAACTAGAAATATTTGTAATCAACCTCCCAAGGGGGTAATAAAATATGTGACTGAATGTGAAACAGGCAAAAGTAAGAAGTGACAAATTCATTTATTTCTTAAAAATCAAAACATTATATTGAAAAATCTGTTACTCACTTACCTGCCAAGTTCTAAGATTAGAAATCTTTGTTTTCACTGCAACAGTTGATGCTACTGCAAACTGCTAAGTCACTTGAAGAACCTCCCCCCTGTTCTGTTTCAGATATTTCTTCTTCAATAACTTTTTAATTAAAAAGCTTTACAGATAACCCTAAACTTAGAGTCATAAGAACAATGCTTTTAGATTTTTCCCCTCTCTCATGTGTGTATATATGTCTATAATTCTCCAGATTTATTAATATTAAAATAAGTGATGTCCTGCACTGAAATAAAGCTACAAGTACAATATCTGTCTCAGTTCTTTAATTACTTCATGGATATCTACAAATGTATTAATTAACTTCTAAAGTTAATGACTTTGTCAACTGTACAGTTACTTTCCTCAGTATCTGCTCTTAGTATTGTCCATAGTTTTAAAAATCAAATCAATCATTTTCTATAGGTTTCATTTAATTCAATCACTACAGCTATTTAGTTTATCATTTCATTAAGATACTACTTCTTATTTATAATATTATCATGGTATATTTATTTATTTGTTTGTAATAGAGAGAAATATAAGGAACCACTAATAGTATCATAGTATCCAATAGTCACAAATAGATTTAAGAGTTGGACTACAAAGAAAGCTGAGTGCCAAAGAATCGATGTTTTTGAACTGTGGTATTGGAGAAGACTCTTGAGAGTCCCTTGGACTGCAAGGAGATCCAACCAGTCCATTCTAGAACACATGTACACCCGTGGTGGATTCATGTCAATGTATGGCAAAACCAATACAGTATTGTAAAGTAAAATAAAGTAAAAATAAAAATTAAAAAAAATAATAAAGGAGATCAGTCCTGAATATTCATTGGAAAGACTGATGCTGAAACTCTAATACTTTGGCCACCTGCTGTGAAGAACTGACTCATCTGAAAAGACCCTGATGCTGGGAAAGATTGAAGGCAGGAGGAAGAAAGGGAAGACAGAGGATGAGATGGTTGGATGGCATCACCTACTCAATGGACATTAGTTTGAGTAAACTCTGAGAGCTGGTGATGGACAGGGAGGTCTGGTGTGTTGCAGTCTATGGGGTTGCAAAGAGTCAGACATGACTGAGCGACTGAACTGAACTGAACTGAATAGTATCATGGGTTAAGAGATGCTAAAAGTTCAGAATCTACTGAAAACCATTCTTCTATACATGGTATGGTGTGTAAAACTCTCACCATCAGTGTCACTTTATTTCATTAAGTTGAATGGACCAGGACAATTATATAACCTGATACTATTACAAGGAAGTAATCTAATATCACAACAGTAACATGATTGGGGTAACTTGAAACCAATCTAAAAAAACAGTCTTTGCCATTGGGTTTGGGACCAAACTTAACTTTTCACCGAGTCTTCAAATTCTACAACTTTTCCATCATTCATTTAAGATGAATTCTTTAAAACTCCAGGAAAAAAATTAAAAAGAATCTCTTCCCCCACACACTATTACATAGCTAAGGTTTAGAGAAAGCTCCAAAAGTTGAGGGATATGTGTAAAAGATCTTAAAGGACAGAGCTGTTTTTGTTCACTACCCCCTCCTCTGCTTCAAAGAAAAACAACATGAGTTACCTATAAGAATCAGGGAAACAGATTTCCATCTGTAAGCCTATAAGGGGCCACTGAAAACAAGGATGTGAAAAAAAAAGTTTTAAAAAACACATTCAGAGAAGACTTTAAAATGAAAGCAAACAATTAGTGAATTGGGTAACAACAGAAATTGAGCCTATGCTGAAGCCTGCCATCTATCTCCTGTCTCTTCAGTGACAGAAACAGCTTTTTTTTTTTTCTTTCACTGTGTAACCCTATCCTGAACTTTGTGACCTTTACAAGAAAGAAAGGTATTCACAAAATAAAATCAGGATTATCATTGCTGGTGGCAAAATGATAGACCAGTGGGTTTATTGTTTGGAAACCATTCTAAGTAGGAATACTAAAGCAAGGAAATTAAAGTTTGTCTGAAAATAACTTTGATACAAAGAACACATTGAAGTTGCAAGTCTATAAACTGCATAATGTTCTAGAGTAACTTCATGGGCAATAATGGCATGATATTTTAAGGAATTTGCTTATATATGAAGATACTTAATCTGGATAATTTAAAGAAGTAGTTATAACCTTGGGCGAGTTTGTTAATCTTACTCTATGTATCTCAGTTTTCCCATTCTTAAAATAGAAACAACAACTCATCTCATAATTTGTTTTTTCTGCTGCTAACCTATACAATATATTTAAAATATTTAGAGTTGTGGCTGGCACAAAGTAAGCACTCAATAAATATTACTACTATGCCTTTAAAAACAGATTTTTGCTAAAATATAAGTCACAATGTCACTGGCTAAGACACAGCATTTGGCCCAGATCAGAAATTTAATCTCAGTGCTCTTCTGGCGTAAAATAGAATCCACAAAATTTGCAGATGTTCTGTTATTTTTTGTTTGTGTTGTCACTTAGTCATGTACGACTCTTTGCAATCCCATGAATTGTAGCCCTGTAGGCTACTCTGTCTGTAGAATTATCCAGGCAAAGATACTGGATTGGATAGCTATTCCCTTCTCCAGGGGATCTTCCTAACCCAGGAATTGAAACTGGGTCTCCTGCATTGCAGGTGGCTTCTTTACCATCTGAGTTTAAGTGATACTTATGAGCCTGAAAGCTACAAACCAGTGAGCTCTTTTAGAAAATGTTTGGTTACCAGAAGAAAAAAAATGCTTTTTCTGGTCCTCCGACAAAATTTGTACATGATTTATTCACTAAATTAAACATCTCACTGTGGACCAGCCAGATCATTCATTTGATGGTAAATGATTATCCATCTAAACTTGTTAATTAAAAATACACAGTATTAGGTTTTTGTAGCTCAGTTGGTAAAGAGTCTGCCTGCAGTGCAGGAGACCCGGGTTCAATTCCTAGGTCGGGAAGATCCCCTGGAGAAGGAAATGGAAACCCACTCAAGTATTCTTGCCTGGAGAATCCCATGAACACAGGAGCCTGGCAGACTACGGTCTATGGGGTCTCAAGAGTCGGACACGACTAAGCACACAACACACATCTTAGGTTTTTTCCCATCAGAGAACATCTCTATTGCCTACTGATTAGTCAAATAGAAACAATACCCCAAGATTTAAGTGGTTCTTATTTTGGAGATGATACATTTCTTCCTATGGCAATGAATGTATGCAAAGCCCACAAGAGCTGGTGTAAGAAATATCAAGAGGCTTTGTGGTTTATGAACCCTAGGTTAAGAACTCAAGACAGAAAGAATTTCAAATATAAAGCAAGATTTTCAGGCGTTTTTGTGACAACACAGAGCTTAGGGTGTCAGTTTGGATTTTTGTCCTGAATTGAAAAGAATTAGTTGCATCATATATCTTTAATGCATTTGGGTGGTGAAGTGAAAGTGAAGTTGCTCAGTCGTGTCCGACTCTTTGTGACCCCACGGACTGTAGCCTGTCAGGCTCCTCCGTCCATGGGATTTTCCAGGCAAGAGTGTGGGAGTGGGTTGCCATTTCCTTCTCCAGGGGACCTTCCCAACCCAGGAATCGAACCCGAGTCTCCCACATTGCGGGCAGATGCTTTACCATGGGAGCTATCGGGGAAGCAGAATTGGCAAAAACTAATATTGTATTTGATTTGGTGTTGCAAATAGACTTTTATTAAAACTTTCTATTTATATAGGATAGTGTATTAGTTGTCTAGGGCTGCTATAAGAAACTTCCACAGACTGAATGGCTTGAACAATAGACATTTATTTTCTCACTATTATGGAAACTAGAAGTCCAAGATCTAGGGACTGGTAGGGTTGGTTTCTTCTGAGGCCTCTCTTTAGTTTGAAAATGGTGCCTTCTTGCTGCCTTTTCTTACAATTTTCCCTCTGTGAGTTCATACTCTTAGTATCTCTTCATACATCCAAATTTTTTCTTCTTAGGTCACCAGACAGATTGGATTAGGATCCACCCATATGACCTCATTTAATTTTTACCACTTCTTTAAAGGCCCTATTTCTTATACAGTCACATTCTTAGGCATGAGGGTTGGGAGAGTAGGGCATCAACATTTGAATTTAATTGGGACACAATTCAGGCCATAATACACAGTACATGAATTTAATTGGTTCTCTTTGCTTCTAAAAGTGTTCTTTCAAATTCCAAATTTTCTTAGTTGAATTATCTATCCTTCAGAGACATTACATTGTATAGAAATTGTACCTCATTTTCTTACATTAACCTGATGTCAATAAAACTAACAATGGTTAATTTGTGATCCAAAGAAAACAACTATAGACAAAAGGCTTCATAAAGTAGTAATAACTGTAGTTTGTAGAGGTTTTCTTGACCTTAAATGTCATCATGGAACAAGTAATATAAATAAGCAATATGTAGTTTTGAAAAGATTTATAATATTTGTTTAATTGTCATATTTGCTTTTTATCTAGAAGATTTGGTATACAAGTTATTCTTGGCAATGAAAGGGCTATACAAATTATGTTTTAATTCTTACCTTGCTACTGATTTTGCTATGTTAGAAGAATATCAATACTATATTTGCAAATCTGCCAGCTGAGGTTGGAAATTGCAAGGGAGTAAGAATTGATAGGTTTATATATACAATAGGCTAAAAGATCAAACATTAGCATTTATTTAGAAATATTATATTTATTGTTAACTTTCACTGTTAAACTAACCTTCCCAAATAAAATATCTTATATTGGTGTGCATGCAGGAATGACAAAAGCTGAATACAAAGAGGTAACAGCTATAGAGCTGAACAGTGGACACAAATCCAAAGCAAATAAAATCAATATTGGATATTAAAATGGTAAATATTTAGGCAATAAATCTTAGAATATGAAGATTATCAGTAGGTCAACTTCCACATTTGTGAAAAAGATGTAAAAAAGAGACCAGTCTACTTAGTCCTTTTCCCTTACCAAAAATCTTTTTGCAAAGAGGAAATCAATATTTTGTGAGTTAGATTTTTTAAAAATTTTGAGTGTGCAACCAGTTTTAAGTAATATTAAAAGCATTTAAACCCAGAAAATGTGCAAAATATCAACAAAAATTTAACCCTATTGCATAGTGTGGTTAGATGAACAACAGAAGTAATTGCTGTCAGTTTGTATTTTTTTGACCAATAATTCTCTGTATTTCCTGCAAGTAACTTGAGTGATGCAAATGACCTTATTTTTACAGCATGCTTTTATTAAATAGTTTATTATTTTGGCAGACTAATAAAGATTTTGGTATTTGCTTTTATTTGCAATAATATTACCACCACATAAAAAAGGATTTTATGTTCTTTTTGAGGAACAAGGAGGATAAAAGTGGTGATGGATAGCGCAACTGAGGCATCAGCAATGAGCTGGAAATGAGACACATAAATATGAAAGCAGAGCTAAGAAAATAGAACTGCACCCTTGGCCTTTCTTAAAAGAACATGCACACTTCAAGGTTCATTCACACTGTTACAAAAACTTCTTTTGTTTCTGATGAATCAGGGCCTGCACTTAAAGTCTGAAACACTATTCTTACTCATAACTGACTGACTCCTTCTATTTAATTAGATTCATTCTAGGGAAATATTTCCAAGCTTTCTGAGGATGTTTTGATTTGAGAGGGAAAAAAAAATCAATTGAAAATTTGGTGGCTGGAGGCAGTGGAAGGGAATCAAAACAGATTGACTATTTTTAACTTTATTTAGCACAGTGCTCATAAATGAAAGCTTTCTACACTGTAGCATCTAAGAGTCAATACAGCAATTGCGTAGTGTTTAAGGATGTAGGTGGCTAGGCAATTGAATGTGTCATTAGGACAAATAATATTCAGTATATGTACATATACATATACGTATTCAGTGTATATATATACACATATATATATAAACACATTGGGCACATTGCATTGGATGGAGTCTTTGGGAATTATAGCATTATATCTTGCCAGTGATGGTATGTGTTTATTCAAAAATTATAATTGTTTTCATGTTGCATGTTTTCTGATTTAATGTCAGTATGGAAAATTTACATGTCAAATATTATATATTTATTGTCACCAGAGTATGTTTAGCATTAATTTTATCTTTTCCCATTAATAACTTGTTTCCTTGTAGCAGCATTTAATTGTTACCATGAATGAAGGTAAGCAGGCTGTGATAAAGAGAGGAGGGAAGGTAAATCTTTTATTCAGGGCTAGAACCTGAATTGGCAGCTCTTAACTCTGTAATATTCAAACGTGGAACTATTTTTTCTTTGCACATGAAAGTGCAGCCAATAGATGAAAGTAGGAAGAAGTAATATGTTGTGAGCTGAGAAATCCACTGCTTCATTATCGACAGAATTCTTCAGATCTTACAGAGGGAGAGAGCTCTACCATTTGGACTCTTGTCGCAAAGGCTTACAATAGACACGATTCTGACAAGAGGTTGGTGGTAGCTGAACAGACTTAACAATTAATGGTATGCCAAGGCTGAGTTCAGAGAATTGCTTTACCCAATGCCAATCATTCATTCCTGGCAGTAGCACTTCACATCTTTCCTGGGATGCCGTCCAACCACAGTGGCATCTAAAATATATCGAGCAGTGTTACAGTTGGAGGTGAAATTGAAATTTGCGCCAAACAGAAGTGACAAATTCACATGGCTGAGTGTTGCCTAGCAATCAGGTCCAAGGGGGATGTGGCAATTCTGCCTTTACCCATGGGGGTGTGTAAGAGGGAAAAGAAACAGTTATGTTAGAGCTTAGGTGGGTTCACAAGTAGAGCCAGGTGTATGAGTGACTTCATTTTACTTTCAGAGTGTAAGGAGGTAGGAATTGAAGTGGCGTAGGGAAAGGAGGGCAGCAGCTGAAGTTGGTAGGATAAGCAGCTTTCATGCTGGAGGTTCTCGGCAACTAACCTGGGGGAGGGGGAGAGCAGCAGGATGCCAAGTTGCCAGACTTCCTGCAGAAATTCATGGCAGTTGGCCATCCTGCTGCCTTTTGACTGCAGGCCTCTGATGCACCTCTGTTCAGCTGACATTTGGCAGCTGGGTGGCCCCAGGGTAAAGTGAGCAAATGGTGGCTTTCTCTTCCCAGAAATCCACCTGGGAGCAAAGCTCAGCTGGGCAGCCAGACTCAAGAGATGAGTGGAAGGAATGAAACAGTCAGGCTGAAATTCTTATCTTGTGCCCTCATCTACTGTTTCTTTGGGGGGTTTCCCATTCCACCTATTTTTTATTAGTCTTTTCTTTATCTTGAGGAATGCTACTCAAACTCCCCCTACTCTATCCTCTAAAGGATGAAGTGACTATCAGAATCAGTGATCAATATACAAAACAGCAAAAGGGTATATCAAAATACCAACTCTGGGGAAAGAAACCCAATGCTTGCCCTGTACAATTTTCTCAGGTAACCACCTAAGAAATCTTGTGTAAATTATTTTGTGTTGGGTTTTCTACCTCTCCTTGTTTGGAAGAAGCATGAACCTGGAAATGTGTGGCGTAGGTTTAACTGTTTAGTGGAGGAATCCATGGGGGTATACAGCCATCACATCATAGGTTGTTTTCCTTTTTGCCTACTTTTTTGATATTTTTTTTTCTTTGGAAATGTTAGGACCTCATTAACCTAATGAGTATAGTCTTCACAGCCCTATATGAGAGAAGAGCCCAACCTTGACTGAGATGGTGTTCACTATCATTCCCCAGTGTGGTGCTGATTAATCCATAGACTTACTCTTAATGACTCTCAGCCTGAGCAAATGCCTATTCATACTGTTGCAAAACTTCAGTGCTATGTCTGGGATGTTTGGCTAAATTTGTATGTAATCTCTTGTTTTCTTAAGGCAACTAGAACTTCCTAAGGGTAGGAACCTAAGTAGGATCAGATAAAATAAAAAGGTGAAAATGTAAATGCTATATAATTGTGAGGTATTTTTCTTATTCTTATGTGTAGTATGCAGTTCATTTTGCAAAAGATGTTTAATAAATTCTGGTGGGTCAATGGTCAAACTAAATTCATGGATCAATTGATAATGACTGATGAATGTATAAAACTACATATATGTTTAAGAGTCTATAGATCATAAAACTGGGTAGTAATAATAGCAACAACTAAATTTATGGACTGCTGATTCTGTTATCCTAAATTCTTTAATTAACTCATTTAATTCTCACAGCAACAATATGAGGTAGATATTATGATTCTCATTTAAAATGAGTTGTTTGCACAAAAAGGTTAATCAGTTTTCCCAAATTGTTAGTAAATGAGACTAATTTGTTTCTAACTGGACTTCAGAAATAACCTCCATTAATGGCATTAATTGCTCATATATATTAAAATTCAGATCTATTCTATTTAATTTCTGTAAGAATGAAAAGCTAAAGCAGAATGCAGTCAGTACACACTTAACGGCCAGCAGAATTTGCTGTTTTTCAGTCGCTCAGTCGTGTCTGACTCTTTGCAACCTCATGGACTATGGCACACCAGGCTTTCCTGTTCTTCACCATCTCCTAGAGCTTGCTCAAGCTCTTATCCATTCAGTCGATGATGCCATTGAATCATTTCATTCTCTGTTTCCCTCTTCTCCTGCCTTCAATCTTCCCCAGCATCAGAGTCTTTTCCAATGAATCAGTTCTTCACATCAAGTGGCCAAAGTACTGGAGCTTCAGCTTCAGCATTAGTCCTTAAAATGAACATTCAGGACAGATCCTTTAGGATTGACTGCAGTTCCAAGGGACTCTCAAGAGTCTTCTCTAACATCAGAATTCAAAAGCATCAATTCTTCACCCCTCAGCCTTTTTTTACTGACGGAATAGTAGTGAAGTGAAAGTCACTCAGTCATGTCTGACACTTGCGACCCTATGCATGTAGCCCACAAGGTTCCTCTGTCCATGGGATTCTCCAGGCAAGAATACTGGAGTGGGTTGCCATTTCCTTCTCCAGAATAGGACACTTCAAAAATTACCATATCCAATCCCTGAAACCTTTGAATATGTTACCTTACATGGCAAAAAGGAATTAAGGTTGCAGATGGGATTATGGTTGCTTATCAGATTACCTTAACCTAGGGAAAGGTTTGCCTTGGAGATGAACAGAGATCATTCTGTCATTTTTGAGATTGCATCCAAGTACTGCATTTTGGACTCTTGTTGACCATGATGGCTACTCCATTTCTTTTGAGGGATTCCTGCCCGCAGTAGTAGATATAATGGTCATCTGAGTTAAATTCATCCATTCCAGTCCATTTTAGTTCGCTGATTCCTGGAATGTCGACATTCACCCTTGCCATCTCTTGTTTGACCACTTACAATTTGCCTTGATTCATGGACCTAACATTCCAGGTTCCTATGCAATATTGCTCTTTACAGCATCGGATCTTGCTTCTATCACCAGTCACATCCACACCTGGGTATTGTTTTTGCTTTGGCTCCATCCCTTCGTTCTTTCTGTAGTTATTTCTCCTCTGATCTCCAGTAGCATATTGGGCATTTAATGACCTGGGGAGTTCCTCGTTTGGTATCCTATCATATTGCCTTTTCATACTGTTCATGGGGTTCTCAAGGCAAGAATTCTGAAGTGGCTTGCCATTCCCTTCTCCAGTGGACCACATTCTGTCAGACCTCTCCACCATGACCCACCCGTCTTGGGTTGCCCGGCAGGCATGGCTTGATTTCATTGAGTTAGACAAGGCTGTGGTCCTAGTGTGATTAGAAAAGATGATGCTGTGAAAGTGCTTCACTCAATATGCCAGCAAATTTGGAAAACACAGCAGTGGCCACAGGACTGGAAAAGGTCAGTTTTCATTCCAATTCCAAAGAAAGGCAATGCCAAAGAATGCTCAAACTACCATACAATTGCACTCATCTCACATGCTAGTAAAGTAATGCTCAAAATTCTCCAAGCCAGGCTTCAGCAATACGTGAACCGTGAACTCTCTGACATTCAAGCTGGTTTTAGAAAAGGCAGAGGAACCAGAGATCAAATTGCCAACATCTGCTGGATCATGGAAAAAGCAAGAGAGTTCCAGAAAAACATCTATTTCTGCTTTATTGACTATGCCAAAGCCTTTGACTGTGTGGATCACAATAAACTGTGGAACATTCTGAAAGAGATGGGAATACCAGACCACCTGACCTGCCTCTTGAAAAATCTGTATGCAGGTCAGGAAGCAACAGTTAGAACTGGACATGGAACAACAGACTGGTTCCAAATAGGAAAAGGAGTATGTCAAGGCTATATATTGTCACCCTGCTTATAACTTCTGTGCAGAGTACATCATGAGAAACGCTGGACTGGAAGAACCACAAGCTGGAATCAAGATTGCCGGGAGAAATATCAATAACCTCAGATATGCAGATGACACCACCCTTTTGGCAGAAAGTGAAGAGGAACTAAAAAGCCTCTTGATGAAAGTGAAAAAGGAGAGTGAAAAAGTTGGCCTAAAGCTCAACATTCAGAAAACAAAGATCATGGTATCTGGTCCCATCACTTCATGGGAAATAGATGAGGAATCAGTGGAAACAGTGTCAGACTTTATTTTTTTTGGCTCCCAAATCACTGTAGATGGTGACTACAGCCATGAAATTAAAAGATGCTTACTCCTTGGAAGAAAAGTTATAAGCAACCTAGGTAGCATATTCAAAAGCAGAGACATTACTTTGACGACTAAGATACGTCTAGTCAAGGCTATGGTTTTTCCTATGGTCATGTATGGATGTGAGTTGGACTGTGAAGAAGGCTGAGCACCAAAGAATTGATGCTTTTGAACTGCAGTGTTGGAGAAGACTCTTGAGAGTCCCTTGGACTACAAGGACATCCAACCAGTCCATTCTGAAGGAGATCAACCCTGGGATTTATTTGGAAGGAATGATGCTAAAGCTGAAACTCCAGTACTTTGGCCACCTTGTGTGAAGAGTTGACTCATTGGAAAAAACTCTGATGCTGGGAGGGACTGAGGGCAGGAGGAGAAGGGGACGACCGAGGATCAGATGGCTGGATGGCATCACGGACTCGATGGACGTGAGTCTGAGTGAACTCCGGGAGATGGTGATGAACAGGGAGGCCTGGCGTGCTGTGATTCATGGGGTCGCAAAGAGTCGGACACGACTGAGCGACTGAACTGAACTGAAGGGAAAGGTTATCCTTGATTAACCGGTGGATCCAATAAAATCTAATCCAAGAAAATACAGAGATGATACTGAAGAGAGAGGCAGAAGATTGTCAGAGGAATCACTGTGAGAAAGAGTTGACTGCCATTACTAGTTTTGAAGATGAAAGGGGACCGTCATCCAAGGAATGCATACAGAGTCTAGAAGCTGAGACGAGCAAAGGTTTCTGGGCCCTGCCCATACCTTGATTTTAACCCAGTGAGGCCCTTTTTAGACCTCTAACCTCCAAAGCTGAAACATAATGAAATCATATTTTTTGAAGTAATTAGTTTTACAATAATTTATTATAGCAGAAATAGGAAACTAATACAGTTTTCAAATTCCAAGATTACAGAATGATTTTTGATTTCTTGCAAATCTAATACTGGAGGAGATTATTGATATAAGTTCTAGGAGTCAAAAATTGGAAGGCTTGGCCTGATTTAGATTCATTATTAATCTTATTTTCATTTGAACTAGTACAAGGAAAATCTCTTTACATAATCTATAAATTCTGAGCACTTTCTTTTCTCTAAAACAAGCAATATCTATTTTTATTCCATTTTAAGAATTTTATTTTATTCCAATTTAAGCATATTGTTATTGTTAAACTTATAGACATCAGTTCATTTCAGTCGCTCAGTCGTGTCCAACTCTTTGCGACCCAATAAATCACAGCACGCCAGGCCTCCCTGTCTATCACCAACTCCCGGAGTTCACTCAGACTCACGTCCATCGAGTCAGTGATGCCATGCAGCCATCTCATCCTCTGTCGTCCCCTTCTCCTCCTGCCCCCAGTCCCTCCCAGCGTCAGAATCTTTTCTAATGAGTCAACTCTTCGTATGAGGTGGCCAAGGATAGGAAAATTACTTGGAAAAGAGAAACATCAAATTCCATGGTCCATGATTTAAGCTATTCTGCCCCGTTACTTCACATTCCTTGCTCTTTTTGTCTTTCCTCCTCTTTTCCGTCTTCCTTTACCAGTCCTTTGTTTAACTCTCAAAACAATGATTTCCTCACACTTGATACTTCTCTGGCTAAAGATCCATAAGAATACATCCCTTTTTAAAAAGTCTCAGTAACCTAATATTTCTATTTCTCTTCTCTTCCCCTTTAGTGTAATAGTAGTAATAATAACAATAAATGAAAATTTTAAGCACTTCCTATGTGCTAATATTGTGAAAAATGCTTTACATACATTATATCATTTAATCCTCATAAAAAATAAGAGGTAATTACTCCATTTTTGTTTTCAGATAAGAAAAGGGAGGCTTAAAGGTTAGAGACTTGCCCTAAATCAGTTCGCTCAAAAGTAGAAGAGCAGGGATTCAAATCTAGAGAAGTATCCACTTCAGGTGAGTGATTTTAACCTCACTTTCTGCTACCCTCTTGTTTAGTTTCTCCCTGGGAGCAGCTACTATACTATCTCCTATGCAAAAAATACCTGAATGCACAGTGCTTAGGATAAAAAATTATAAACTGTCAAGTGCTCTGTCCTGAGGGGAGCTCTAGCTGGTTAAGAAATAAACAGAGTAAAAGTGGGGGAAGTGAACAACCCAGCCAAGTGTTGTGGATGCAAAAGTCAAGGGTATCCATGTTAGAAAATAGGCCCTGGGAATATCAAGGCAGAGCCTTTGGATTATTTAGTTTCATATTTTGAGAACTTCGCACCAAGTCTGTATACGGTGAGTGTTCTACCAGTGATTTTAAAGCTGATATTGCTGGACCATTAGGGATGTGATGATAATATTGGAGAATCATGTGTTTTATAGTCAGTATTCTAATATGTCAAAGAAAATTATCCCTCTACAATGATAAGACTACACAGACTATTTTAAAAGATGAGTTTCTTAGCTGTTGGCTAGGATTATATCAGTTCGGTAAAGTTATATCCTTGTTACTTCATCATGACCAGAATCTTTGCTTAACAGATGTGTATGTGTAAGAAAATAGGAAACCAAATATTATTTAAACTGTTTGTTAAACAATATATATCAAAACACAAGGATTGTGGAGTATAATGAATTGAAAGCTTTACAATGGTGAAATAGGCCAGAACTGTAATGTGTACTCGAAAATTAATTCAAAGTTGAGTTTAGTTCAGTTCAGTCATTCAGTAGTGTCCAACTATATGCAAGCTCATGGACTGCAGCAGGGCAGGCTTCCCTGTCGATCTCAAACTCCTGGAGCTTACTCAAACTCATGTTCACAGAGTCGGTGATGTCATCCAACCATCTCATTCTCTGTCGTCCTCTTCTCCTCCTGTCCTCGATCTTCCCCAGCATAAGGGTCTTTCCAAATGAGTCAGTTCTTTGCAGCAGGTGCCAGAGTATTGGAGTTTCAGCTTCAACATCAGTCCTTCCAGTGAATATTTAGGACTCATGTCCTTTAGGATGGACTGGTTGGATCTCTTTGTAGTTCCAGGGAATCTCAAGAGTATTCTCCAATACCAGAATTCAAAAGCATCATTTCTTCAATGCTCAGCTTTCTGTATAGTCCAACTCTCACATGCATACATGACTACTGGAAAAACCATAGCTTTGACTAGACAGATCTTTGTTGGCAAAGTAATGTTTCTGCTTTTTAATATGCTGTCTAGGTTGGTCATACCTTTTCTTCCAAGGAGCAAGCGGCTTTTAATTTCATGGCTGCAGTTACTTTGGAGCCCTCCCCCCAAATAAAGTCTGTCACTGTTTCCATTGTTTCCCCATCTATTTCCATGAAGTGATGGGACTGAATGCCATGATCTTAGTTTTCTGAATGTTGAGTTTTAAGCCAGGTTTTTCACTCTCATCTTTCACGTTCATCAAGAGGCTTTTTAGTTCTTCTTCACATTCTGCCATAAGTGTGGTGTCATCTGCATAACTGAGGTTATTGACATATCTCCCAGCAATCTTGATTTCAGCTTATGCTTCATCTAGCTCAGCATTTTGCATGATTTACTCTGCATATAAGTTAAATAAGCAGAGTGAAAGTATACAGCCTTGACGTACTCCTTTCCTGATTTGAAACTGGTCTCTTGTTCCATGTTCTTGCTTCTTGACCTACATACACATTTCTTAGGAGGCAGGTCAGGAGGTCTGGTATTGCCATCTCTTTAAGAATTTTCAGAGTTTGTTGTATTCCACACAGTCAAAGGCTTTGGCATAGTCAATAAAGCAAGGGTAGATGTTTTTCTGGAACTCTCTTGCTTTTTTGACGATCCAACAGACATCAGCAATTTGACCTCTGGTTCTTCTGCCTTTTCAAAATCAAGCTTGAACATCTGGAAGTTCATGCTTTTACGTACTCTTGAAGCCTGGCTTGAAGATTTTTGAGCATTACTTTTCTAGCATGTGAGATGAATGCAGTTGTGCTTTTGTTTGAACAGTCTTTGGCATTGCCTTTCTTTGAGATTGGAATGAAAACTGACTTTTTCTAGTCCTGTGGCCACTGCTGAGTTTTTTGCTGGTATATTTAGTGCAGCACTTTCACAGCATCATTTTTTAGGATTTGACATAGCTCAACTGTAATTCCATCACCTCCACTAGCATTGTTTGTAGTGATGCTTCCTAAGGCCTACTTGAGGTTGCATTCCAGGACGTCTGACTCTAGGTGAGTAATCACACTATCATGGTCATCTAGGTCATGAAGATCTTTTTTCTATAGTTCTTCTGTGTATTGTTACCACCTCTTCTTAATATCTTCTTCTGTTAGGTCCATACCATTTCTGTCCTTTATTGTGCCCTTCTTTGCATGAAATGTTCCCTTGGTATCTCTACTTTTATTGAAGAGATTTCTCTCTAGTCTTTCCCTTTCTATTGTTTTCCTTTATTTCTTTGTATGGATCACTGAAGAAGGCTTCCTTTTCTCTCCTTGTTATTCTTTGGACCACTGCATTCAAACGAGTATATCTTTCCTTTTCTCCTTTGCCTTTTGCATCTTTTCTTTTGTCAGCTATTTGTAATGCCTCCTAGGACAACTATTTTGCCCTTTTGAATTTCTTTGTCTTGGTGATAGTCTTATTCACTGTCTCTTGTACAATGTCATGGACCTCCATCCATAGTTTCAGGCATTCTATCTATCAGCTCTAATTCCTTGAAGCTATTCCTCCTTTCCACTGTATAATCATAAGGGATTTGATTTAGGTCATATCTGAATGGTCTAGTGGTTTTCCCCACTTTCTTCAGTTTAAGTCTGAATTTGGCAATAAAGAGTTCATGGTCTGTGCCACAGTCAGCTCCTGGTCTTTTCTTTCTCATTCTGTAGAGCTTCTCCATCTTTGGCGGCAAAGAATTTAATAAATCTGATTTTTGTATTGAGCATCTGGTGATGTCCATGTGTAGAGTCTTCTCTTGTGTTGTTGGAAGAGGGTGTTTGCTATAACCAGTGTGTTGTCTTGGCAAAACTCTGTTAGTCTTTGACCTGCTTTGTTTCTTCTCCAAGGCCAAATTTACCTATTACTCCAGTTATCTCTTTACTGCCTACTTTTGCATTCCAGTCCGCTGTAATGAAAAGGACATCTTTTTTGGGTGTTAGTTCCAGAAGGTCTTGTAGGTCTTCATAAAACCATTCAGCTTCAGCTTTCTTTAGCATTACTGGTTAGGGCATGGGCTTGGATAAAAGTTGAGTGAATAGGTTAAAGTTTTATGTTTCCAAATATGCCCAGTTATAATCTAATACTTCCATGAACAGAGCAATGAATTACTTCTTGTCATCATACTTTAGTGCTAATTGACTTTTCAGCTCAACTTCTGTGCCAGGTGACATATAGCTGAGATATGGACACAGAGGAATGTGTCAGAAGGAAGACAATTTTTCTGGAAAGGACTACACAGTTTTATCTAGTAGGAAGTATTAAGGGGCTAGTTTCTTTGGGGCTTGGGGGGGGTGTAGGTATAGAAGAGAGTAACATAAAAGAGAATAAAAATTATGAAAACAAGAGGTAAGATAATATAACTAGAGGTAAATGTTTATTTTACAATTTTTCTACTCTTGGTACTTAAACCAAAATGGAAACAAAAAATAATTTCTAGGCCTCTACTTGAATGGACTGCACCATTCAAAATATAATGCTGTCCCCAAAAGGGAAATGAGATTTGAACACAGGTCTGGTACTAGGATGAGGAGAGTCAAGGAACATCATCTAAAGCATATGAAAGTGTATATAGTAGCATAAAAAAATCATAATTTCATTTAATAATACAGTATATATCACATGGTAGTACTGAAAAAATTAACCAGGAAGTGGTGCAAAACTGGGAAGAGGGAGCCATCATTAAGGCCTGGATTCAAGAGGTACAGGACAAATATACAGGGGTCTGAAGGGCGCATCTGTCTGATTTGCCCTGTATTCCCAGGCATGTACCACATTGGATTCAGTTCAGTTCAGTTCAGCTGCTTAATCATGTCCAACTCTTTGCAACCCCATGGACTGCAGCACACCAGGCTTCCCTGCCCATCATCAACTCCCAGGGTTTACCAAAACTCATGTCCATTGAGTCGGTGCTGCCATCCAACCATCTCATCCTCTGTTGTTCCCTACTCCTCTGGCCCTCAATCTTTCCCATCATCAGGGTCTTTTCAAATGAGTCAACTCTTCGCATCAGGTGGCCAAAGTGTTGGAGTTTCAGCTTCAACATCAGTCCTTCCAATGAACACCCAGGACTGATCTCCTTTAGAATGGACTGGTTGGATCTCCTTGCAGTCCAAGGGATTCTCAAGAGTCTTCTCCAACACCACAGTTCAAAAGCATCCATTCTTCTGCATTCAGCTTTCTTTATAGTCCGACTCTCACATCCAAACATGACTACTGGAAAAATCATAGCCTTGACTAGACAGAACTTTGTTGGCAAAGTAATGTCTCTGCTTTTTAATATGCTGTCTACTTTGGTCATAACTTTCTTTCCAAGGAGTAAGTGTCTTTTAATTTCATGGCTGCAGTTACCATCTGCAGTGATTCTGGAGCCCCAAAAAATAAAGTCAGCCACTGTTTCCACTGTTTCCCCATCTATTTGCCATGAAGTGATGGGACCAGAAGACATGATCTTCGTTTTCTGAATGTTGAGCATTGGATTACTCTTACTAAAAGAGATTTTTCATTCTCTCTTCTCATAGTATATAGATGAGGGCAACTGAAACTCAAGGGACCCCTTTTTTCTTCTCATGACAGCCCTAAGATTCTCAACCTAGCTGGCAAATTCTATAGTACTAATCAGAGGGCTGGCCCCATAGATCCACACAATAAATACTCTCTAATGGACAGGGAGGCCTGGCGTGCTGCGATTCATGGGGTCACAAAGAGTTGGACATGACTGAGCAACTGAACTGAACTGAATTATACAGTGAAACATAAAAAACATTTAACTTGGAGATCTCAGCAAATGGCGACTCTGATATTTCCTAGCAGTATGAATTTGGGTCAGTTATGTATTAATTTTGTTTTCCTTATCTGTATAACAGGATTACTAAGTTCAACAAAAGATTAACTGAACTATAAGCATAACTGAGGTAACATGCAAGTGTGTCTGATAATTATTAAAAGCTCAAATGTTGACTATAAATTTGAAAGGTGACCATATTGCTATATACAGCTGGAGGCTGCCACCTTTCATTGAGAGAAGTTGTGTGGTATTTAGAAATTGGGTCTTACTGCTCAAGGCAGTTAGATCTGGAAGATCACTGAAATTCTGTTTCTGAGAAGCAACCATCTAGTCACCTTCTTTCTAGGTCCTAAAGTACTGATACAAAATATAATACAAAAAGATTAATAGAAAACTTAACTACACTCTTTACTCATTGTGCATATGCTTACATCTTGGCTGTGTATCAGTTGGGGTCAGTGGGTGATGATATTATTAGGCTGGCAAAATTAAAAACACAAACAAAAAGTAGTAAGCATTTTATTTAGTCAAATGTATTTGACTTAACAGGAAAACACATCTTATTCAGGGATTCTTTCTACTATATTTGTATCAAATTGTCTTTTCTTAATACAGTGGTGATAAAAGATAGTAATTGTTCAAATTACCTTTCATATGAAAATGAAAAGTTTTCACTCTATATCAATTTCGCAGTTTTTTCTATTGTCAATTAATTTATAAGTTAATTAAATTAGAAAGTCTAGAAGTTCCTGACTGTAGCACCAACCAATTAATAGTTTTTATTTTTATTATTAGCATTGACATAATCATGAACAGTGCTAAGAGGAAACTTTCTGAAAACAATATCTGATTGTTCATTGAAAAATGCCAAGTTTTAAAATCCTTACTTGCCTTTCTCAGTATCAAAACCTAACCCCCACCCCCTCAACCTCCTACCCCTAGCTCTGAGGAGGAAAAGATGTGAGAGGAAAGAATAAGCAAGATTCAGACATTTTTGTGCTCCTGTGGGATTCTACTGACTGAAATATTTAAAAGTGTGGAAGTGGCACAGAGGAAGCCCACTTACTGCTAAGAGGAAAGGTTGCAAGTGGGCTTGCACCATCCTCTGCAAGCCAGCTCAGAAGGCTTCTCTGCCCTGACCTAGCTCTAGGCAAGTGGCTATCAGGCCTGTTTGGGGTAAGCAATACAAAGAAGATAAAACACCAACAGCAGTTTGAATATCAAAACTGCTACTTGAGTTGCCACATTCCCAGCAGAATAATGCAGTCACATTTTAGAGGATTTTCATGGAATGAAATTTCAACAGATATAATAGAAAAATTGAAGAAAATAACTCTATAAAAGTTTAAAGTCCATGCACAGTGGTAGATTTTAAATCCATTGTAAAGTCTTGATTTTGGCTATCTCTGATTAACTTTCAAAAACATTTCTACTGTAAATTAATAAAAAAACCTTTTCTAAGAACTGGAAATAGTTTCTGACCTAAGAACTTAATCATAAAGTTGTTAATCTTTAAATGAATTATTATTAACAAATATAAAAAGCTACTATTTTTTATATTTTCTGAAATTTACCAGCAATATTTGTCATATTCTTATCACTATCTCTTCATTTAATTTGACTTGAAAAGTAATTTTTATTTGCAAATGTCAACTCTGAGTGTTATGGTGAGTTATATCAGACCTGTTATTCAGACATATTCACATTAAGTTTAGAGAAACAAAGAGAACCTACAAACTCTGAGATCTCACCAGATTAATCTATTATCAGAGCCAAGAACATACATGTAGAAGTTTGGTTTGCTCAAACTATTTCAAGCCCCACTCATAGTCCTAGACACTTATTTAATCTGAACATATATTTATAAGAGAATTTGCTAAAAAACCTCATGTCAATAAGTGACAGGAATAGTTGCAATAATACAAATAGACTTGACAATAGCAATAATAACATACATTCCCTACAGAACAAATATCCTCTTCAACATGGTGGCATTTATGTTCTTTGATTAAGATTTGATATTTTACTGCCCAGGAGATCATCCCATCCTTTGACCTCTTCTTCTGAGTTAAGAATTATTAATTGCTCATCTCTGATTCTGTTTATCTGTTAGAAAAAACAGAAAGGAGTTTCACCTCTTTCCCATTTTTATGCATCCTTTGTGACTGGCTAAGTTATATTAGATTATATATATATATATATATATTAGGATAAGTATATATGCCAAGAGAACACGCTGGTCATAACAAACACCCCTCTTCCAACAACACAAGAGAAGATGACACATGGACATCACTAGATGATCAATACCAAAATCAGATTGATAATATTCTTTGCAACCAAAGATGGAAAAGTTCTATACAGTCAGTAAAAACAAGACTGGGAGCTGACTGTGGCACAGACTATGAACTCTTTATTGCCAAATTCAGACATAAATTGAAGAAAGTAGGGAAAACCACTAGACCATTTGGGTATGACCAAAATCAAATGCCTAACGATTATACAGTGGAAGTGACAAATAGATTCAAGCGATTAGATCTGATAGAGTGCATGAAGAACTATGGACGGAGGTCCATGACATTGTACAGGAGTCAGGGATCAGGACCATCCCGAAGGAAAAGAAATGCAAAAAGGCAAAATGGTTGTCTGAGGAGGCCTTACAAAGAGCTGTGAAAAGAAAAGCAAAAGGCAAAGGAGAAAAGGAAAGATATACCCATTTGAATGCAGAGTTCCAAAGAATAGCAAGCAGAGATAAGAAAGCCTTCCTCAGTGATAGGTGGAAAGAAATACAGGAAAATGACGGAATGGGAATGCAAAGGGAACATTTCATTCCAAGATGGGTATGATAAAGGACAGAAATGGTATGGACCTAACAGAAGCAGAAGATATTAAGAAGAGGTGGCAAGAATACCCAGAAGAACTGTACAAAAAAGATCTTCATGACCCAGATAACCATGATGGTGTGATCACTCACCTAGAGCCAGACATCCTGGAATGTGAAGTCAAGTGGGCCTTAGAAAGCATCACTACGAACAAAGCTAGTGGGAAGTGGTGAAATTCCAGCTGAGCTATTTCAAATCCTGAAAGGTGATGCTGTGAAAGTGCTGCACTCAATATGCCAGCAAATTTGGAAAACTCAGCAGTTGCCACTGAACTGGAAAAGGTCAGTTTTCATTCCAATCCCAAAGAAAGGCAATGCCAAAGAATAGTGAAACTACTGCACAATTGCACTCATGTCACATGCTAGTAAAGTATTGCTCAAAATTCTCCAAGCCAGGCTTTAACAGTATGTGAATTGTGAACTTCCAGATGTTCAAGCTGGATTTAGAAAAGGCAGAGGAAACAGAGATAAAATTACCAACATCCGTTGGATCATCAAAAAAGTGAGAGAGTTCCAGAAAAACATCTAATTCTGCTTTATTGACTATGCCAAAGAAGTTTGTTGTTGTGGACTACAACAAACTGTGGAAAATTCTGAAAGAGATGGGAATACCAGACCACCTGACCTGCCTCTTGAGAAATCTGCATGCAGGTCAGGAAGCAACAGTTAGAACTGGACATGGAACAACAGACTGGTTCCAAATAGAGAATGGAGTAGGTCAAGGCTGTATATTGTCATCTTGCTTATTTAACTTATATGCAGAGTAAATCATGCAAAATGCCCTGCTGGAGGAAGCACAAGCTGGAATCAAGATTGCTGGGAGAAATATCAATAACCTCAGTTATGCAGATGACACCACCCTTATGGCAGAAAGTGAAGAAGAACTAAAGAGCCTCTTGATGAAAGTGAAAGAGGAGAGTGAAAAAGTTGGCTTAAAGCTCAACATTCAGAAACCTAAGTTCATGGCATCTGGTCCCATCACTTCATGGCAAATAGATGGAGAAACAGTGGAAACAGTGAGAGAGTTTGTTTTCTTTGGCTCCAAAATCACTGCAGATGGTGACTGCAGCCATGAAATTGAAAGACCCTTGCTCCTTGGAAGAAAAGTTACGACCAAACTAGACAGCATATTAAAAAGCAGAGACATTACTTTGCCAACAAAGGTCTGTCTAGTCAAAGCTATGGTTTTCCCTGTAGTCATATACAGATGTGAGAGTTGGACTATAACGAAAGCTGAGAGCCGAAGAACTGATGCTTTTGAACTGTGATATTGGAGAGACTCTTGAGAGTCCCTTGCGATGCAAGGAGATCCAACCAGTTCATCCTACAGGAAATCAGTCCTGAATATTCATCAAAAGGACTGATGCTGCAGCTGAAACTCCAGTACTGTGGCCACCTGCTGCGAACAACTGACTCATTTGAAAAGACTCTGATGCTTGGAAAGATTGAAGGCGGGAGGAGAAGGGGACAACAGAGTATGAAATGGTTTGGTGGCATCGCCGACTCAATGAACATGAGTTTGAGTAAGCTATGGGAGTTGGTGATGCGTAGGGAGGCCTGGCGTGCTGCAGTCCATGAGGTCACAAAGAATTGGACACGACTGAGCCACTGAACTGAAATGAACCAATATTAAAGTGGTTACCATGTATAACAGAACACCATTCATGCATGCACCTGTCTTCCTCAGGTTTATTCTGACAGTGGGTATGTGTGTGTGTATGTGTATGTGTTTGAAGGGAAGAAAATAAATACAGCCATGTATATTTTGACACAATATTGAATGTCATAAAGCAAAATTTAATATTTTTCTTTTTTAAAGCCAGAAATAAAGACCATTCATCAATGAATCTATTAAAGTTAAATTGACTGGAGAAATATGTTTATTTTCTTTAACTTTTTTTTTGTATCTTGATGTTGAAAATTACTCTTAAATTTATCCCTGATCCTCATTTTGTGTCTGTAATTTTTTGATTGACTAAATTTAGTTTTTTTTTTTGATGAAGTATAACTCTGTAATTTTTAAAGATAGCCTTACCAGTCAGAGTGGATCTTCAGGTGCATATGTGTGGAACCTGGGAAAAGGTGGCACATACATCTTTAATATCTCTCCTGCCTTTAGATTTATGGCAAAATCCTTTAAACATAGTATTATGTTTTTATAACATCATTGAGAAATTGAAAAATTAAAATTTTAAAATAATTTTTGTCAAAACTAGATCATTATAGTCTAAAAAATATATTTGAACTCATGCTACATCAAAACTCAGGACAGGCATGGCTATTCAGGTATTGTTCCCTGATCAAATCATGCAGGGTAAGATTTTTGCTTTTAGACTTTCAGACAAGAAGTTTTAGAAAATGAATATATAGTTTACCTTAAGTTAATTTCCTTTGAAATCAATATATTTTATTGATATTAAAGGGATATATAGACTGCATTAACGTACTGTATTTGAATGGACCATTCTAAGAATGAGCAATATATTTGTATGTAAGGATGTGTGTGTGTATACACACCCATTTTTAATATTTAATAAAAAAGAATTCATGGGTCTATATTCAAACCTGAGTACACATATTCATATTTTATGATCAAGCACAGTTCTGACATCACTGACACTTTGCACTGGAATAGGACAAGCTGGTGTCACCAAACAGGAAAATTAATTCGTTCAATCCTTAGTGCACTCATGGAAGCCATACAATTCATTATAAGCATATTGCCAGTAGAAAGACAAACAACATGTTTGTTCTGTTAGATCTAAATCATAGCAGGGAGCTGGGCTGGTGGAAATATAGTGCATCCAGCCTTAAGCATTCTGAGTTGTATTCGTGAATGACTTACAATATGCCTGGGTTCCACTCCAGTTCCTTATAATTTACACTGGGTTATTATACATTGTGCTTCTTCCCATATCAGCTTATCCATAAGAGACTCATGCATTATGGAGCCAGGGGAACACTCAGGACCAGCCAAAGAATGCTCTGTCCACTGGGGAAATGGCAAAATAAAAACCACTCCCTATATAAATGCACAAAGAATGCTGGTCCCTAAACATCAGATATTTCTAAAACCCCACTTAAGAAAAGTTCAATGTCTGGTTTCAAGAAGTGTATGACTGTCAGTTTGGAGTAGATAATTTTAGCTGTCATCAAGTTGGGGAGCCTGGCTGGTTAAATCTTTTGCAAGTCTATTGCTTTTCCAAACATTCCTCAGAGTTTCTAACACACAAACATACTTTATTGAGCAACAACAAAGGTTGTTTTTTCCACCCACCCTACTACTTTATTCAGACTAATACAGGAATTAAGACCAATGAAAGGGAAAAAGTAAAACCCTAAGTGTTTAAAGTTTTTTGCTCAGACAAGATTATTTTTTCAAGTTTTGAATTTGTAGCACGCCTTCATGGATACCCTACTTTTAAATTTCAGTATAGCATTAGTAGTACTTTCTGCTTTAAAAACAGATAGCTAATGGGAATTTGCTGTATGACTCAGGGAACTCAAACCGAGGCTCTGTAACAACCTAGAGGAGTAGGATGGGGAGAGAGATGGGAGGGAGGGGATATATGTATACCTATGGATGATTCTTGTTTGTGTTTGGCAGAAACCAAAGAATTCTGTTGCTTGACCTGAGGCCAAACTATGGTGGAGGTAATTACCTAAATCAAATCCCTTACAATTATAGAGTGGAAGTGACAAATAGATTCAAAGGATTAGATCTGATACACAGAGGGCCTGAAGAACTATGGATGGAGGTTCGTGACATTGTACAGGAGGTAGGAATCAAGATCATCCCCAAGAAAAAGAAATGCAAAAGGGCAAAATGGTTGAATGACAAGGCCTTACAAATAGCTGAGAAAAGAAGAGAAGTGAAAGGCAAAGGAGAAAAGGAAAGATACTCATTTGAATGAAGAGTTCCAAAGAATAGCAAGGAGAGATAAGAAAACTTCTTCAGTGATCAATGCAAAGAAATAGAGGGAAAAAAATAGATTGGGAAAGATTAGAGATCTCATGAAAATGAGAGATACCAAGGGAACATTTCATGCAAAGATGAGCACAATAAAGGACAGAAAAGATATGGACCTAACAGAAACAGAAGGTATTCAGAAGAGGTGGCAAGAATATACAGAAGAACTATACAAAAAGATCTTCATGACCCAGATGACCATGATGCTGTGATCACTCATCTAGAGCCAGACATCCTGGAATGTGAAGTCAGGTGTAGGTGATGGAATTCCAGTTGAGCTATTTAAAATCCTAAAAGATGATCCTGTGAAAGTGCTGCACTCAATATGCCAGCAAATCTGGAAAACTCAGTAGTGGCCACAGGACTGGAAAAGATCAGTTTCATTCTAGTTCCAAAGAAAGGCAATGCCAAAGACTATTCAAACTATGCCCAATTGCACTCATCTCACACACTAGCAAAGTAATGCTAAAAATTCTCCAAGCCAGGCTTCAACAGTATGTGAACTGTGAACTTCCAGATGTTTAAGCTGGATTTAGGAAAGGCAGAGGAACCAGAAATCAAATTGCCAACATCATTAGATCATTGAAAAAGCAAGAGAGTTCCAGAAAAACATCTACTTTTGCTTCATTGACTATGCCAAACCCTTTGACTGTGTGGACCACAACAAACTCTGGAAAATTCTTAAAGAGATGGGAATGCCAGACCACTTCACCTGCCTCCTGAGAGATCTATATGCATGTCAAGAAGCAACAGAACTGAACATGGAACAACAGACTGGTTCCAAATAGGGAAAAGAGTACGTCAAGGCTATGTATTTTCACCCTGCTATTTAACTTATATGCAGTGCACATCATAAGAAATGCCAGGCTGGATGAAGCACAAGCTCGAATCAAGATTGCTGGGAGAAATATCAATAACCTCAGATACGCAGATGACACAACCCTTATGGCAGAAAGTGAAGAAGAACTAAAGAGTCTCTTGATGAAAGTGAAAGAGGACAGTGAAAAAGTTGGCTTAAAACAAAACATTCAGAAAACTAAGATCATGGCATCCGGTCTCATCACTTCATGGTAAATAGATGGGGAAACAATGGAAACAGTGACAGACTTTATTTTTCTGGGCTCCAAAATCACTGCAGATGGTGACTGCAGCCATGAAATTAAAAGATGCTTGCTCCTTGGAAGAAAAGCTATGGCCATCCTAGATAGCATATTAAAAAGCAGAGAAAATACTTTACCAACAATGGTCCATCTAGTCAAAGCTATAATTTTTCCAGTAGTCAAATATGAATGTGAGAGTTGGACTATAAAGACAAGCACAGAAGAATTGATGCTTTTGAACTGTGGTGTGGGAGAGGACTCTTGAGATTTCCTTTGAGTGCAAGGAGATCCAACCTGTCCATCCTAAAGGAAATCAGTCCTGAATATTCATTGGAAGGACTGATGCTGAAGCTGAAACTACAATACTTTAGCCACCTGCTGCAAAGAACTGACTCATTTGAAAAGACCATGATGCTGGTAAAGATTGAAGGTGAGGAGAAGGGGATGACAGAAGATGAGATGGTTGGATGGCATTACCGACTCAATGGACATGAGTCTGAGTAGACTCTGGAAGTTGGTGATAGACAAGGAAGCCTGGGTGCTTTAGTCCATGGGGTCACAAACAGTCAGACACAACTGAGCGACTAAACTGACCAAAACAATTCTGTAAAGGAATTATCCTTCAATTAATAAATAAATTAAAAATTAAAAAACTATATTGTTAAGCCTATATGAAGGGATGATTTAAGTTCTATATGAGACTAGACTAAGAAGTTTAATAGTGAAATATTCAATTAATGCTGTTCTAATATATGAGCATTTTTTTAGCAAACATTTTTAATGGAAACTAGATATATGCTCTAATAGTAGTTTTATGTATTTTTCTCACTATTGTATTGCTAGTAGCTAGACCATAGGAGACATTCAACGCATATTGTTAAGAAATCTATGGTTTGGTGACATGTCAGAGAGAGAACACAGCTTTGAACAGGTGGTATGTTTATCACATTGGAATTTATTTCTCTATGTATGTATGCTTGGAAATCCAGAGGATAAGACGTTAAGCAAGTTTTAATAACGGGTGTACTAATATCTGTTCTGATCTTTGTCTGTGGCCAGAACAGGGTCAAAGGGGTCTTCAGGGATGTATTTGGCTACAAATATCAGAAGGCTCCCATAGTGGCCCTAACAGACCTGGTTTTGTCTTCTGCAGCAAGAAGTTTGGGAGTAGGTAGAACAAGGTAGGTGTGGTAGCTCAATAATGCTACTGCTGCTGCTAAAGTCGCTTCAGTCGTGTCTGACTCTGTGCGACCCTATAGATGGCAGCCCACCAGGCTCCCCCATCCCTGGGATTCTCCAGGCAAGAACACTGGAGTGGGTTGCCATTTCCTTCTCCAATGCATGAAAGTGAAAAGTGAAAGTGAAGTCTCTCAGTCGTGTCCTACTCTCAGCGACCCCGTGGACTGAAGCCCACCAGGCTCCCCCATCCCTGGGATTCTCCAAGCAAGAACACTAGGGTGGGTTGCCATTTCCTTCTCCAATGCATGAAAGTGAAAAGTGAAAGTGAAGTCTCTCAGTCGTGTCCTACTCTCAGCGACCCTGTGGACTGCAGCCCACCAGGCTCCTCCGTCCATGGGATTTTCCAGGCAAGAGTACTGAAGTGGGGTGCCATTGCCTTCTCCGAATAATGCTACTAGGAACCTCAATTCTTTCCATCTTTCTGTTCTTCCAGACATAATCTGTGGGCTCTTGCTCTCAAGCTTGGCATCTTATGAATGCAAGAAAGATACCTGCTGCCATGTCTTAAGCTAATATTTCATCAGGCAAAAAGGAAACACAGAGGCAATGGGGAATTGGGAATGGATGATGACAGCACCAGAAGCAACTGCCTTCCCATCAATCCCAGCAAATGTCTGCTTACGTTTCATAGAGTAGGAGGTGCCACATCATTAGGATACCATGCAGTCTGGGATCAGTTCAGTTCAGTTGCTCATCCACATCCAACTCTTTGTGACCCCATGGACTGCAGCACGCCAGGCTTCCCTGTCCATCGCCAACTCCTGGAGCTTGCTCAAACTCATGTCTATCGAGTTGGTGATGCCAGCCAACCGTCTTATCCTCTGTCATCCCCTTCTCCTCCTGCCTTCAATCTTTCCCAGCAAGAGGGTCTTTTCTAATGAGTCAGTTCTTCACATCAGGTGGCCAAACTATTGGAGTTTCAGCTTCAGCATCAGTCCTTTCAATGAACATTCAGGACTGGTTTCCTTAAGGATTGACTGGTTTGATCTCCTTGCAGTCCAAGGGACTCTCAAGAGTCTTCTCCAACACCACAGTTCAAAAATCCACAGTCTGGGATAGCAAATGATTTTTAGCTAGATGGTTTGTTTCATCTCCAAAAGCCAGGGTTTTATTAGACAAAGCAGCAGTGAGGAAAGATATTGGGTAGATATCTGGCTATATCTGCCCAAGGACTGAAGTGAAGAAATTAGTTTAACTGTCATAACATAAAATCTGAGCAGTGTTCCTCTTGATTTACCCTTCTATAAGTAAATTCAAACTAAAGCAGTTCTATGGTGAAACAGTTTTAGTGAATATTTTCATGACTGAATTAATTCAGACCTTGTTGTTTTCATAATTAGCTTAATAGGTAAAGATCTCATGATGGATTTTCATCCTGCATTTATGGCCTAGGAAACAGAAAATAATCTTTCTATTGCCCTGAACTTAGAGTCTTCTCTTATCTGAGTCAACTTCTTCCTTTTTCCTCCTTTCAAAATAATTTTCTCTAAATAGCTCTCAAAGAAGGAATATTATAAAGAAATTTGTACCCAAATGTAAATGTTTGACAGTATTTTTCTATGTTGTCCTGTTGGTGGGATATTTGAAGTTTAATGGGATAATTGCCTTAAAATCTATCTCTAATAGAAAGAGTGGCCAAGAGACATATTTTTGAATTCAGGAATCTTAACCTTAGATACGTAGTCATCTGTTATGGGCAGTTGTCTTTCTTATCTAAGAATTGAACTTTGTTTATCTTTACCAAGAATGCTAAAAGAGTAATAATAATGTCTCTTTAATACTTGACAGTGTGCCAGTGGAACAATTGATTTCTTTAGCAGATGACTTATATGAAACATGTAATTCTATGACTCTTTGCTTATAGAAATATAAACAATTTAATACTTGTTAGGAGTTGGAGATGCTCAAATTTTTATTTAAGGTTCTGGCCCTTTCCTTGGATTCATTACTTTTATATTAGACCAAGACTTTTATTAATATAATGTTGGGAAATGTTTGGCAGAAAGGTATAATGTAAGCTAATCCTTTGTAAATTTAAGAAAACTAGAAAGAGGGGAAGGAATAAGTGATTCATGACTAAAACAATGGAAGCTGTTGTTGCAGGTGTTCCTGGATGTTGCATGTGGACCAAGAAAGTCTTTATAGTCTTCAAAACAATTTGTCTTCACCTACAGACCGCATAGCCTTATCATGTATTTACTGCTCACTACCCCATGTGCTCCTATAAATTTCCTTTTTTGCCTTCAGTCTTAACGCTCTTGGCAAAGGAGAAAGCCTATGGAAAATATTCATTGACTTCTTACTGAAGCAGTGTTGTTTCTGCATAGGAGGCAGGCTCAAGGAGTATAGCTACAGATCCCAGAACAACTTCCTTGATTTTACAAGGGCTCTGAGGGACCTTTACTGCAGTAATACAAGCAGAAACTCTCATTCTAAGGTTTCACAGAAATGCACATTACCCTCTCTTTACTCACATTGCTAGAAGACCTTGCCCTTAGAGAATCAGAACCTGGGCTCTAGGTGTATGTGGACAAGAGACATCTGAAGGGGCACTGTTTTTACTGTTATTTGCTCTAGGATACCCTCTCATCTCTGTTCTGTTATCTCCCAGGCAGGCCTTTCTGAGGCTCTGTAGGGTCTTCCTCTCTGCTGAACTGCCCCAAACTTCCTGCCCTAGGTTGGGAGTGGGGGATGAGGATGTGTAGAATAAATGTAAATGGATCTTTCCCAACAATTGTCAAGGAACAAGGAACATTAGAGAATTTCTTTGCCCACATATGGAGCACATTGTCCCTGGCTGTTCAGAATAAGCCTCTCAGTCTCAGAGAATCCTGTCCCTCAGGAATGCCACAGGAATAGCCCCAATTTACAGAATGTAAATTACTTGAGTCAGGATCATATACTTAACGACAATCTTTCCTCCCAAATGACATGAATTCTTGAATAATTTAGAAGGAAAAAATAATTAAATACAAGGGTACTCTCTTTAGATTTAGAGGATGCTTGTGGCCATGCTCAAACATACATTTGTGCCATATGGGAGGGTTAGTACTAGAGAAGTTTAAACAGCTTTAAAGTGGAACAGAGTTGATATTTTCAACCTATAAAAAGCTCTTTTTAAATACATAGAATGACATCAAGATCCCAGGTAGATAAATGGACAAAAGTTATTGAGGCAACTTATTCATGAGAAAGTAAAATAAGGAAACAGAGGAAATATTCACCTTCTTTTTTGGAGGAATCCAGAAAATGCAGATTAAAACAATAAAGGCCCATTTTATCATTAAAGTAAGTAAAACTTTAAAAATTATATTATATAATACTAGTGAGATTGTGGAGATAAAATATTTATATTTATTGCTGGCTGTAGTGTAAAACTTCAGAAACAATTTTGGACATTTTATTACATCAAAAGCTGTGAGAAGTTTTGTGACCAATGATCCGAAGAAATAATTCAATAAAATATTGAAAACTACATGAAAGAAGGGTAATTGCTATGTTTTCTATAATAGCTAAAGTGAATTGAAGTCGCTCAGTCATGTCAGACTCTTTGTGACCCCATGGACTGTAGCCTACCAGGCTCCTCTCTCCGTGGGATTTTCCAGGCAATAACACAATAGTATTGGAGTGGATTGCCATTTCCTTCTGCAAGGGATCTTCCCAACCCAGGGATCGAACCCGGGTTGCCCACATTGTAGACAGACACTTTACCATCTGAGCCACCAGGGAAGTCTAATAGCTAAAATTAGAAGCAAATATGAAAAAGGCACAATAGTTACAAATTATAAAATAACAGTTCAGTGGAATCAAATGTCTTTTAAAATGGATGATTATACTATGCTAGCTTATGATACATGAAATAAAAATTACTCAAAATTTAAATTACACTCTGTATATAGCTATGTAAAATATTTAACTATATGTATAAGCCCTAAGAAGAAATTTATAAAATAGTATCAATATACTAATTTAGTATGATTTTCATAGATTTATTCTTAAATTTGTTTTAAGATGATAAAATTTAAAATATGTATTGAGTTTTGTGAGGACCTTCAGCTTGTTAGGGATAAATGTGAATTAGATTTATTTCTCTGATAACTCTGTACTATGCTGAGTTCTTTATTTTTTTTGCTGAGGTACTACTTCCAATTCTATAACTTAACAATCTTTTAAGTTATCAGGACAGTTTCTCTAGTTTTTAAAAACTCAGTCCTGTTTTGTAATTTCAATCTCACATTCAATTCAAAACTTTCCCATTTCCCTCCGTCTTCAGTTAAATTCATGACTTGCTATGGATTGCATGTTTGTGCTTCACCAGAATTCATATGTTGAAACCCAAACCCCACTGTTAACGGTATTTGCAGGTAGAGCCTTTGAAAGGTAATTAGGTTTAAATGAAGTCATGAGGATTGAATCTTCACAATGGGATTAGTGCCCTTATGAGAAGAGACCTGCTCCATACAAGGATACAGTGAGAAGGTAGCTAACTGTAAATCAGGAAAAGGGGCCTCACCAGAACCCAACAACCTTGAAGTTGTGTTTCCCATCCGTCAGAACAATGAGAAATAATTTTTTGTTGTTTAAGGCACCCAGTCTATGGTATTCTGTTAGAGCAGCCCCACATGACCTTTCCCTTCCCTTTTCCCTGTACTTCTATTTTGATGGACATGGCTTCTTTGTGTGTTTCTTTTTAACAAGTTAATCTCCATCTAATGCTGATTGGCCATCATTCTCCTTTGGTTCATTGGAGGGTCCTGGGAATGCCCCCATGTATCTCCTGGAATGGCTTTAGTCTTTTCCTCCTAGGTCAACCCTTTTCACAAGCCACACTTGCTATAGACTCTTACTGCTGGGATCCTCTTAGTTAATAGATAGCCTTATTGCGGATGGGTTGATACCAGCAAGTCAGCTCAAGCCAGCCATCCTACTCAGTGTTTCATAGGAAATTACGGATCATAGTACACACTTAACAGTGGAATGCAGACTGTTTCACGGACCTCTCTTACATGCCATCTTCTTCTTTCCCTTTATCTGTGTTTAGTATCACACATTCTGCTGGCCTAGTAGCCTGGAAATTTTAAAATAAAGTGTAGATAGTCATTGAGAGTAATTCTCCTGGAACCTTCCCCTCTCTATTTTGGCAACAAGTATGCCATCTTTATTCTTCTGTGGGAAAGAAATAGCTTTGATTTTCAAATTTATAACCCTTGTACTCTCTAGAAAAGCCATGCCTCATTTCCCATAACCAGTCTTTCTCTTATGTTGGTGATGATGGTGGTGGAGGTGATCTTTATGGTTATGTTGAAAGAGCGCTTTTCTACAGGCCTTACAGGGAAGATGATGCTGGCTACAATTACTGGCATTCCTTTGAACTTAGAAGATTATTTAGATTACAGTTCTGGCACCATTTAAAAACAGGGAATTATCATTAAATGATAGTTTGTAGTTAATTTATAGAATCAGGGAAATAAACAAGATGCTTTATTACTGGTAAATATAGTTAATGACACTGATATTTATTGATTGAATTATTAAATGGTTTTTCAAAAAGATCAGGACAATAATTCAAAATGTTTCAGAAAGAATTCCTAAGCCATCCAAACACAATCACATAGATAATTTATTTTCGGAGTTACTGCCAAAGAGTTCTATCTGCTGAAAATCCTTTCTCTCTCCAAATACTTGTCTTGTATAAATCTTCTCTACAGAAGATCGGTTAAACTTGTCACTTCTGAGTTAAAGTTGTCACTATTATAGATAGAGAAAGGAGATTTTGAGTGAAGAGGTCTGGAATGATGGAACCAATGGAGAGATGGGACTTCTAATTACTTGTTTTATGTTTTACCAGGGTTAGCACCAGCAAAGACATGATAATCAGCAGAAATTCTGTACTTCCTTCTCAAATCTACTTATGAGTACTTATTAACTCACAAGCAGTTAAAGGGCCTAAGGGCACAATTCTCTGTCTTGTCAGTAAAATGCAGAGGTATTGCCTAACACTAAATAATGTGGAAACTACTATTTTGAATCTATTTTTGAATTAGAAGACAATGGTACAATTTCAAATCAATCAGTTTTTCAGAGCTAAAGATAAAAAATACTATTTAGAGTTGACGAGAGAAGGAGAGAAAGTCTTTTATTGTTCCTGTTTATGAACTTTTGAAAATTAGAAAAATGTCATGGAAACCTAAGTCTTTGGGATGCTTTTGAATTTAAGTCAAAATATTATTCTATTTGTCTATATTTGAACAAAAACTGTCCATTTTTTTAATGGATTTTACTTGAGTTGTGCATCATAGATATATTTTTAAATTAATCAATTTGACATAGTAGTTTAAAATACAACATGTCCCTTAAGACCCAACATCTTTGAAAGTGGGAAGCTTGAGGTTGAAATAGCTTAATGCAGAGTTCAAAAAATGGGCTATATTAATATCAGTAAGCTTATTTTGCTTTTGATCATGCACCAACAGAAAATCATGTCTCAGAGGTGAAAATGTTGAGTATTATCAACATGCCTCTCCATTGTTACATTTTACAGTGAAAGCTGATTCTTTATTTAGAACCAAATGTTCAGTTTTTTAGACTATCTTTAAAATGACATGTAATTGGATATAATAAAATCAGTAAAATGTAAAATATCACACGCTAGATGAATCTATAGTAGCTGCTGTGATAAATTAGACTCTGGAAAGAGAAGAGCTAAAGGGTCTGTTGATTGTAATTCTGATCTATGCTTGATGACTGCCTCCCAAGAAACAATAGCCAAATAGCATATTTAAACATAAACTTCACATGAACCAAGTGAATGAAACTTTGACTTTTTTTTTTAAAGTATGTAGGCTCAGTCATATATGTTACTACTATCTAGCATTTAACTGCAAACTGTTTTGTTTTCTATTTAATTTTATACGTATAAATGTTATGTATATGCAAAGATTTTATTTTCTATTATATCTCTTGTCTATTTCTAGCCTGCAATCTCTTTATATCTTATCAGAAAGATAAAGATTAGGGAATATGTGGGAAACCTGGGCTCAGTCCCCGGGTTGGGAAGATCTCCTGGAGAAGGGAAAGTCTACCCATGCAAGTATTCTGGCCTGGAGAATTCTATATAGTCCATGGGGTCACAAAGTGTCAGACATGACTGAGCAACTTTCACTCACTCACTTTTAACTTGGTGCAACATTTGAATGTCTGATTTTTCCTTCCTGAAAACTTGTGGGTGTGATAATACCTTGTTACAACTTTGCTGAACCTCTGGTACTCAGATCTCTCTGCTAATTTCAGCCTCACTTGCATTATATTCCTCACCCTTGTACCTTGTAGTAACAAGTGACAATTTAGTAGCTAATTGATTAGGGATGAATACTGGTAGCCTCACTCATACTTCAATTACTGAGCCTCAGAAGTGTAGAAGTAGCAGGCAGAAGGCTAAAAGCAGCTCAGTTTTGTCAAAATGATTTGAGTTGATTGATAGTAAATGAAATCTGATATTTTCCCACTTCCTACATGGTTAGGAATTTTGCTTCTCAAAAGGTGTTGAATTTAATAGTGAGAACTACTGGGAGCCACATCTATGTCTCTGAGAACAATGATTAATTATACAGGTTCTTGAAAATCTAGTTCCAATCCATGTTACTCAAGAGAGCTGCTAAAATTAGATTTTTTTTTTCTATTTCAAGATATCAGTACTGAAATTCCAAACTTTCATAAGTCATGGTCTTCTTTGAACCACAATTCCCATATGTTTTATATTGTCACTGCATGAATTCTCTATTCCTTTGATGTAGCAATAATTTATTACTTTTTGCATTTTTTTTGTGACACAGATCAAAGAGCCATAAGAAACTGACCATTCATTTCATATAATTTGGGCTTAAAAGATGATAGAAAACAAGAGTAAAAATAGTCACTATATCAAATTACTTTACGAGTAACAAATCTTATTCCATTGAATGAACTTCTCTATAAAAGAATGATATTGTTTTAAAATTTTATATAATGACAACCTGTTCTACAATAAAATTCTGCTTATGTCTATATATAATCATAAAACCTGACGTTTTCAATTCTTTTTTACCAAAGCCAGTTGAGCCAGAGAAAAAGACCCAAATATTTAAAGTTTGATATGAGCCATCATTAAACTCAACCAATTATGGTAACTGAGGCTCAAAATGCTGGATATTGCATGGCCTCTACCACTTTTCCTGACCACACAAACAATTTTTTTTTTTTTTCATTCGCAAGCTAACTCAGACTAGGGAAACCTGTCAGATTCTTTTTATCTTTATCACACGTGGATGGCAAGTTAAATTTCAAGTAAGATTCCATTCTGAAGCAATTGGAGAACCTGATGCAATTTTTGTGTGTGTGTTTAAGTTACAGAAATCTAGCAACATAGGTTAAATTCCATTATAAATTTGTGTGTGTGTGCAATCATGTGCATGGAGAGAAGTGGGCAAAGATACTATGTACTTTTCCCCATCAAAAGTCAGAAATATAACACCTCCCTGCAAACTCAAATATATTCATAATTTCTATCTATGGTTAAAATACAATCACTCATCTTGATTGGTATATAACATTTTAAAAGACTCTAATATTGGGAAACATATGACTGTATTGTCTTTCAACACTTAAATAGGATAGAGGGAAAATACCAAGCCACACAAAACATCATATTTTATCAAGGACAACCACAGCTACCTACTTGGAGATGGGCATGGATATATAAGTCCTGAATCCTTTTACGCTCCTAGTATTTTCTAACACTGAAATCCTGAGCAACAGAAGGCAACCATGATAAGGGTCTTAGCATTCTTTAATTACTGTTAGACATTCTCTCCCTTTTGTTATGGTATTTAAAATGTTTACTTTTACCTTTCAAACATAAATTACTAGTTATTGTTACTTTTCTGTGGCCAACAGTTACTTTTCTTTACTGTAATTTTATTGATTTTTGTCCTCACACATTTTGTGGCACATGTATTCCTATGGGTTCTCTTTCCTTTATGCTGAAATGCAGGCCTTATTGATGTTTATGGTGAGGATCTGTGTGTGGCAAACTCTAAGTCTCTGTAGGTCTGATGATGTGTTTACTTTGCCCTCATTCTGAAGTAACAGTTTGAACAGATATAAAATTCTAAATTGATGTCTCTTTTCCTCAACATTTTGAAGGTGTTGTTCCATTGTTTTCTGATTTCTATTGCCTTAGGTAACATATCAATCTATTTTCATTCCTTTGTAGATTTTCAGATAGCTTTTAAATTTTTTGATATTTTACAGTTCAATATAGCTTTTGGTGTGGGCTTATTATTTTGGGTACATTCCCTATTTCATGTTTTTCTTCAATTCTGGAAAATTCCTTTCAAATATTTATTCAAATATTGCTTCTTTTTCATAGTGTCTAGTTTATTTGTCTGAGACTTGTTAGATAAAATTGAGAGTTTCGCAATTTGTGTTACATTCTTAAAATTGCTCTTCCTATTTAAAAAAGCTCATTGTCTCTAGGATACTGGGTGGTTTCTTTGCTCCTTTTCCTACTGTCACTAATTCTCTCTTCAATTATATATAATTCAGTTTAATCCAACCATTGTGTTTTTAATTTTAATGGCTATATTTCTAATATTTCTAATTGGTCATTTTTGATATAAATATTTTTTTTGTAATTTCTAAATAGAAGTTATTAACTCATATCTCTATAAGCATTCAATTTATATTTATTCTGAAGTCCATCAGCCTTTTCTATGAAATTGCTTTCCTATGAAACAACTTCATGTTCTGATTGCTTTATTTTTTTTCTTATTGGTAAATTTCTTCATAAGTTTGGAAACACTGCTTTGTAAAGTTATTTTAAATAAGTTGTTTGTTTAAATAAGTTATTTTAAATAAGCTCTCTTGGCGTACTCCCTTTCTTTTCTAGGAAATTTGAGGTCTCATCCATTTGGATCCATCTTAGCAAATATTCATGTACTCTCCTACATTTTAAAGCATTTTTAATATTTAACTTTGGGGATATGTTACTAGTTCTGACAAATAGGCTGTGAGTGGAGGTAACATGTATCATTCCTAGTCCAAAAATAGTTAAGGGCATATGTGGAATAGCCATGTATCTTATTTATGGGTATGAAGAACACTGAATTGGCAGATATGCTACTTTCAATCATCCAGATTTCCATGTCACTGTTGGAGGACAAATCTTGAGGAGAATCATCTGATCTGCATTGGATTGTGATGTGAACATAGGATAAAACTTTCCATGTCATCTAAGTCTGGTAATATTTTGGGTTAATTTGTTACTACAACATAACTTAGCCCTAACTGATCTACCACATGCCGACTTACTGTCTTCCCTAGCCTTTATTCCAGAAGTAGGTTATAAAATGATGGTTCAAAGTTCCTACCTTATTGTGATATTTGAGATACTGAAGATTAATCCACTAAGCCAGCAGGCAAGTTTCAGTTCTTATTAGAAGGATAGTGTCTATATTCCCTATTCCTTAGATCTGAGGACTTCTTTTGTCCCAGGCAGGAAGCACCAAATGTTCTCTAACTTCTGGCTACAAGCTGTAAAGCTGACTCTTGTTCTTCTGGAGTGCCTTATGCTTCTGAAACTGAAGTACTTCCTCTCCATCTCTTGTGGACCTGATACCCAGTGAGTCAGGAGCTTCAGCCTTGCTTATCTCTATGAATTTTGGTTCACAGTGATGCTTATTTTTTTAAATGCCTTTTTTCCCTTTTCAAAGTTACTATATGTCTATAGTAGAGGGTTGTGTCAAGTCTTGCATTTACTGGCTTGACTAAGAAAACTTCAAATACATTTCTCCAATCTGGAGTTTAAAGATTTGAATTCATGGGAAAGCAATTCATGTAGGCCTTCTCAGAGCCCTGTGGCAGTAAGAGAATGTGCAGTTGTTCTCAGCTATGGTTTCTGGTGTCATAATCGACTTTATGCAGTTCTTGACTTTCTGTATATACATTCACTATCTGTATACCTTTGCCATTTCACATTCTGACAACTTTTATAATGCTTTTTAGAGATGCTTTGAAAGCTGTGGTAGAAGCAATAAGCTAGGCTAGTGAATCTCAAATTTGAATGATATGTGGTCTTCTTTTGAAAGAGAAAAATATTCAAGGACATCCTTAATGTTGATTGACATTGTTATTTATTAATTCACTTAACATACAAACATAAAACTAGATATATGCTTATTATTAGAGCTTAGATACAACTATAACAAAAGTAAATTTATAAATTAAGTAAAACTATAAAACCAATAAAATTCAGAGTAATATATTTATTTTAATATGACAGAGGATGTTGTTTCAATTAATTCAAATTGATGTTCATAATATGAACAGAGTAATGACCATTGAGATTCATTGTATCAGTTGGATCATGGTGGAAAATGAAAAGCATTTATTTTAGGTGTAGTTGAAGAGAATGTAATAAAGGAAATATATACAAAGGTGTATACAGGCTCAGAAGAAACTGAAGAAGGTTGCATATTTTAGTAGTGAAGAGCCATTAAGCTGTGAGACTATAAAGGCAAATGAAGATGTGATCATCAGAGCCTGGAGAGAGCGGCTGCAGTTGTAGAACAATGCAGAGAAGCTGTGCTCTTTGTTAAAGGAATACAGTCCATTTGCAGGAATCCAGTGGGAAGGGAGCCATCAACATAAATACCTTGAAAATTGTGGTATACATATACAATGGAATATTACTCAGTCATAAAAGGAACAAATGTGAATCAATTGAACTGAGGTAGATGAACCTAGAGCCTGTTATACAGAGTGAAGTAAGTCAGATAGAGAAAAACAAATATATATTAACAAAACAAATACATATTAATGCATGTATATGAAATCTAGAAAAATGGTACTGATGAATCTATTTGCAGGGAAGGAATGGAGGTACAGATGTGGAGAATGGACTTGTATACACAGTGGAAGAAGGAGAAGGTGGGATAAAGTGAAAAGGTAGCATTAACATATATACACTACCATGTGTAAAAACAGATAACTAGTGGGAAGCTGCTATATAATACAAGGAACCCAGCCTGGTGCTCTGGGATGGGACAGCCTAGAGGGATGGGATGGGGGAGTTGGAAGGAGACTGAAGAGGGAGGGGGTATATTATATATATATATATATACACACACCCATATACATTTATCAGTTGTATGACTGATATATATTGGTCATATGACCGATTCGTGTTGCTGTACAGCAGAAAACAAACAACACTGTAAAGCAAATATTCTCCAGTTAAAAAAGCAAATGAAATGAATATCTTGACCTTACTCTTCTCATTCTTCAGCCTCTTGCTACTAACTCCCATTTACTGAACCCAATCAGAAACCAGAAAGCAAGGGAACTCCTTGATGAAGGTTATGGGCACAGAATAGAATGGAGAGGGGTAGAGAGAGTTGTCTAGAAAGGCAAAGAAAAATGTTTATCCAAGTTCTTTGGAGTTCAGTATGTACTATTAGATACTTTGTGATAACAGTTCTCTCATAACATTTTTTTTAATTCAAATGTATAAAAAAATTTGCCTTTCCTTTGGCATGAATACAAATTTACATTTGAAGTTCACTTTTTATTTCTTATTAGTCCATAGCAATTTAAATTATAATTAGTGCTAACATGATGATGAACAGAAAGAAGGCATAAGCACTGAAACTTGTGGTATATTTAATTATAATATGGTCATCCAGCTGAACCTAAATTGTCTTTTTGAATTACTGTTAATGGAGAAAAGAGAATCCTCCTACACTGTTGGTATGTCAATTGGTACAGCCACTACAAAAAACAGTATGGAGGTTCCTCAGAAAATGAAAAGTAAAATTATGATATGATCCCACTCCTGGGCATGTGCTTGGACAAAACTATAATTCTAAAAGACAGGCACTCCTGTGTTCATAGTAGCCAAATAGTCAAAACATGGAAACAGCCTAAATGTCCACTGACAGATGAATGGATAAAGAAGATGTGGTACATATAAGCAATGGAATAATATTTAGCCATAAAAAGAACAAATAACACCATTTGCAGAAATAGGGAGCAACTAGAGATTATCATACTAAATGAAGTGAGTCAGAATGAGAAAGACAAATGCCATATGATATCACTTATATATGGAATATAAAATATGACACAAATGAATCTTCTCTACAAAACAGAAACAGACACAAAGAGCAATCAGACTTGTGGTTCCCAAGGGGGAGAAGGGGAGGAAGAGGGATGGACTGGGAATCTGGGGTTGGTAGATGCAAACTATTAAATTTAGAATGGATAAACAACAACAAGATCCAACTGTATGGCACAAGGAAACGATATCCAATTTCCTGGAATAAACCATAACGGAAAAGAATAATTTAGAAAAGAATGTATATATGTGTCAAACTGAGTCATTTTGCTGTATAGAATAGATTGGCAAAGCACTGTAAATCAACTATACTTCAATAAAAAAAGAAAAGGCTATTTCATGGCATGCAGTATTATATGAATCAAAAAAAATTTGTGAATATACAATATTTTAAATGATAAAACAAATAAGCAAATAATAACAACAAAATCCTCAAAAAGATCTTCAAATTGTGCCTAAAGATCCACTGAGTTCATGGACCTCATTTGAGAAGTTTTGAGCTAAGCCATTTCATGTTTATATCTGGATAATTTCTTCACATTCTAGAGCAACCTGCACTTTCTTGTCTGCTGAAAAAATCTACTGAAGCTCTTCTGTGATAATATCTATTAAAAAAAACTTTAATGGGTCCTCTTAGCCTACAGAATTCAGTATAAGGTTCTCAACCTAGAATTCAAAAACCTCCACTTATTTTTCAAGTTTTATATTCATGATCCCTTAGATATAGAATATATTCTAGCCAAACTAGGATGTGTATTGTGACCTGAATAGATCCTATGTTATTCTGCTTTATTTTCACAATACCTGATTTTTCCCCTCTGCTTGGAATATCAGTTGCTTCATTTCTGCCTTTTAAAATCCTAAATATCTCTCTTAACTCATTTCAGATTCTGCCTCTTCCTTGAAGACTGAGTTAACATCAAGGATCAGAATGTCAGACCAAACTCATAGCTCTTATGACAAATCATTCCTCTTATACATTATCAAGCTTTTGCGCCATTTTCAAGAATGTAAGCACTCAAAAGCCAAAGGCAGACCAGAGAGCAGCCTGGGACATCCCACAAGATTCCCCATGTCTCCTTTTTGGTAGATGTGCTCTCCAGCCCAGAATAATAGGCAAGGTCTCTAATGAGGACTGCAGGTCACCTCACATAGTTCAAAGCATTTAAGTTAGGAAACATCTCCGCCTCATGCTCCAGGGTCCAGGGAGCTGTATTGCTTAATCATATTCTATAGGGAACCATGCATCATAAGTCCATAGATTATAGGCTTGTTCATCCTAAACAGTCCTAAACCAGGGACATCCTACATTATCAGTGTATTTCCCCAGAATTCTAGTAATTATATTTGCAAGAACATTAGATTCAGTCATTGTCTTCTTTTTCTAGAAATATCCCTATGGTAATCAAGAAAGAAATGGATCACTGGTCAACTGCTTTAACTTCTTTCTCTATAAGCACCTTCCTGATTGCATCAATGTTATATAATCGTTCCCTCCTATCTCTTTGTGACTCTATCATAGAATTATTTTTCTTCTTTGCATTATGCTTATATAAATTATGGCCTCCCTTCTTGCAACACAGCAGAAGGGACATGGTTTATTAATTTTGGGGTCACTAGCAGTTTAGGGCTTCCCAGGTGGCACTAGTGGTAAAGAATCTGCCTGAAAATGTAGAAGACTCAAGAGATGCAGGTTTGATCCTTGTGTCCTGGAGATCCCCTGGAGAAGGAAATGGCAAACCTCTCCAGTATTCTTGCTTAGAAAACCCCATGAACAGAGGAGTGTGGGATGCTACTGTCCATGGGGTTGCAAAGAGTCAGACATGACTGAGCAACCAAGCACACACAATAGCGCTTTACAAAGTGTCTTGCATATAACTATTTTACATTTAATAACTGTTGGAAGAGGTTAGGAGGAAGATAATTTTCTATTCTCACTATTTCCCACAAATACCACTGTTGAGTCCAGGACAATGGAGAGGAATGGGACCAAGTTTAATTGAGTCTAAATATCTGCTTGAGTAGATAACTTAATAGCAGCCCCACAAAACTATGCAAAATTACACAGTAGATGAAGTTGTTTTTAAGGTCTTCCTCCTGAGCACTGTTTCTCTCTCTACTCAAGTGCCTATATCTGGATCTTGCTTGTGGGGTGGACTTTGACCAGGTGAGAAGCTGGCTAGAAGAGTGCTTCACCGTTCATAATCTCCTGCACTTCTTAATGTCCTAGGGGATACTTTATGGAAATTTACTCTTGAAATATCAGCATCAATAGCAGGAAAAATAAGAGCAGTAATGACACCATCCTTGGTGGTGGGGAAGTTGGAAAATAATTAAAACATCAACAGGAAGGATAAGACAGAGACATCAACCATTGAGACACAATAAAGAAGACAGAGGACAGGAAAATATACTAGCTGTTGAGGTGAATGGTTCAATATACAGGTCTGAAAAACCTGGAGTATCTTTGGTGGTGTTGCTTTTATGTGGGTCTTAGAAAACTTTGCTGGGTTAGGAGCAGAGACTTAAAAGAATAGAGCTAACCTGACTAACAGGGTTCTTATGCTCCTCTCAATTCATACAAAATTTCTTTTTCAATATGTGAAAATCATTGATAATAGTTTAAAATGTCTTCTTTCTGAGGAATGTATACATATGCCTAGAATGCAGAGTCTTAGGCTAAAATGATGAAGGAAGTATTTGTTATTGAGTTGAAGAAAATTAGTGCCATATGGACTTTCCTCGACTGAGCAACTGAACTGACTGACTGAATGCTACTTAAATTACTTGGTTGGATGTCAGGATGTCTCCTCTTTATTTGGCTCCTTAATACTGAGAATTTATGGACATTTATAAGCCTAACCTCTCTAACTGGTAATATAATAACAAGTTTCATGCTGTTTCTTTTTCCCTGTGGAGAGAGTTCAAAAGCCCATAGGTATATTTAATTCATGTTTTTGCTGTTTACATAATGTGTTTCCCCTTATCTGTTTTGAACAGTGTACTTCTCAGAGATTTTATTATTTTTCTATTACTGATAAAAATTATCACAAAATTGTTTAAAGCAACACAAATTTACTATCTCCCACAGTTTCTGTGGGGTGAGAGTCTGAACCTGATTCACCAGGGTCCTTGGTTTAGGTTCTCATGAGGCTACAGCCAAGGTATTGGATTAGGTTGGGTTCTCACCAGAGGCTTGAGTAGGGAAGGATCTATTTCCATGCTCCTGAGGTTGTTGGTAGATTCATTTCCTATCAGTTTCTTTCTAGAAGTCTGTAACAGAGAGACTTGAGTAAGTTGGGTGCTATGCTAATATGCAGTCACACACATGTAATCACATATATTCCATCACATTTGCTATATTCCGTAGGGTAGAAGCAAGTCACAAGGCCTGTCAATAATCTAGGGGAGGAGATTGCACAAAGATGTGAAACCAGGAGGCAAAAATCTTGGAGGACCATCTTAGGATATTTCTGCCACAGAGGTATAATGCTGTTTATATAAACTGAAAGTGCCAATCAGTCTAGACTCATGTAGATTCTCCTTGGCAATATAGTGATAATGACTCTAATAGTAATGAAGATAATGGATATTCAGGGCCAGATAGCAGACATTTGTACAAGGCCTCTAAGGTAGAAAGATGGCTTAAGTTCATAGACTTTCTCCAGCAACATACAACTTGATGTGTGAAATGTATCCTGATAAAATGTCTTATAACCAGAAATTAAATTTCTATCCCATGCATCTCATAAACCTTGTAGTTCTTAAGTGTTATATTCCCTCCACAATGTTTTAGTGACTTAAACAGATCTCTTTTATCTGCAGTGATTTAGTATATAAAGTAGGTAGTTAAAATAGCTTCAGTTCAGTTCAGTCGCTCAGTTGTGTCCAACTCTTTGCAACCCCATGGACTGCAGCATGCCAGGCTTCCCTGTCCATCACCAGCTCCTGGAGCTTGCTCAAACTCATGTCCATAGAGTCGGTGATGCCATCCAACCATCTCATCCTCTGTTGTCCCCTTCTCCTCCTGCATTCCGTCTTTCCTAGCATCAGGGTCTTTTCCAATGAGTCAGTTCTTTGCATCAGGTGGCTAAAGTATTGGAGTTTCAGCTTCAGCATCAGTCCTTCCAATGAACACCCAGGACTGATCTCCTTTAGGATGGACTGGTTGGATCTCCTTGCAGTCCAAGGGACTCTCAAGAGTCTTCTCCAACACCACAGTTCAAAAGCATCAATACTTTAGCGCTCAGCTTTCTTTATAGTCCAACTCTCACATACAAAATTGATTACTGGAAGAACCATAGCTTTGACTAGATGGATCTTTGTTGGTAAAGTAATGTCTCTGCTTTTTAATAAGCTTTCTAGGTTGGTCATAGTTTTTCTTTCAAGGAGCAAGCATCTTTTAATTTCATGGCTGCAGTGACCATCTGCGCTGATTTTGGAGCTCAAGAAAAGAAAGTCTCTATTTTCACTGTTTCCCCATCTATTTGACATGACATAATGGTACCAGATGGCATGATCTTAGTTTTCTGAGTGTTGAGTTTCAGCCAACTTTTTCATTCTCCTCTTTTACTTTCATCAAGAGGCTCTTTAGTTCTTCACTTTCTGCCATAAGGGTAATGTCATCTGCATATCTAAGATTATTGATATTTCTCTCAGCAATCTTGATTCCAGCTAGTGCTTCATTCAGCCTGGCATTTCACATGATGTACACTGCATATATGTTAAATAAGTAGGGTGACAATATATAGCCTTGATGTACTCCTTTCCCGATTTGAAACCAGTCTGTTATTCCATGTTCAGTTCTAACTGTTGCTTCTTGACCAGCACACAGATTTCTCAGGCAGCAAGTAAGGTGGTCTGGTATTCCCATCTCTTCAAGAATTTTTCACAGTTTGCTGTGATCCACACAGTCAAAGGCTTTGGCATAGTCAATAAAACAGAAATAGATGTTCTTCTGGAACTCTCTTGCTTTTTTGCTGATCCAACTGAAGTTGGCAATTTGATCTCTGATCCCTCTGCCTTTTCTAAATCCAGTCTGAACATCTGGAAGTTCACGGTTCATGTACTGTTGAAACCTAGCTTGGAGAATTTTGAGCATTACTTTGCTAGCGTGTGAGATGAGTGCAATTATGCAGTAGTTTGAACAGTCTTTGGCATTGCCTTTCTTTGGGATGGAATGAAAACTGACCTTTTCCAGTCCTGTGGCCACTGTTGAGTTTTCCAGATTTGCTGGCATATTGAGTGCAGCATCATTGTTTAGGACTTGATATAGCTCAACTGGAATCCCATCACCTCCACCAGCTTTGTTTGTAGCGATGCTTCCTAAGGCCCACTTAACTTCATATACCAAGGTGTCTGGCTCTAAGGGAGTGATCACACCATCATGGTTATCTGGGTCATGAAAATCTTTTTTGTATAGTTCTTCTATGTATTCTTGCCACCTCTTCTGAATATCTTCTGCTTCTGTTAGGTCCATACCATTTCTGTCCTTTATTGAGCCCATCTTTGCATGAAATGTTCCCTTGGTATCTCTCATTTTCTTGAAGAGATCTCTAGTCTTTCCCAATTCTATTGTTTTTCTGTTTCTTTGCATTGATCACTGAGGAAGACTTTCTTATCTCTCCTTGCTATTCTTTGGAACTCTGCATTCAAATGGGTATATCTTTCCTTTTCTCCTTTGCCTTTTTCTTATCTTCTTTTCACAGCTATTTGTAAGGCCTCCTCGGACAACGATTTTGCTTTTTTGCATTTCTTTTTCTTGGGAATGTCTTGATCCCTGTCTCCTGTACAATGTCGTGAACCTCCATCCATAATTCTTCGGGCACTCTATCAGATCTAATCCCTTGAATCTATTTGTCACTTCCACTGTATAATCATAAGGGATTTGATTTTGGTCATACCTGAATGATCTAGTGGTTTTCCCTACTTTCTTCCATTTAAGTCTGAATTTGGCAATAAGGAGTTCATGATCTGACCACAGTTAGGTCCTGGTCTTATGAATGCTCAACAAATGCTTATTGACCTGAATTTAGGAGTCATAACAAAATATTGTATTGCCTGAGTCAACTCTGAGATGAGGTCCTCATATTAATAATAATAATTTCAGTATTAAACCATTCTTACTTAGAACATCAGTAAACTCTTTGTTAATAAATCTATTGGATTTTTCAGTGGCATCTGAACTGTTGACCATATACTCCTTCAAATATTTTCTTTCCCTAGGAATGAGAGTAAGAATTGGTTAAAGGGATTTGGCTCAGGTGGCATGTTAAGCTCATTAGAAACTGGGACCAGAATCTCTTTCTTCTTTACTGTGGTGCAAAGCATGGGCTCTTGGAAGATGCTACTTATCCTAAATGGGGCTTATGACAAGTGGAGACCCTAAGGGGAAGGGTCAATGTCCTGAAGGAAAAGAGAAAGCACTGGGCTTGGTTTCAAGGAGGCAATCAGAAAATAAAACAGAGCTGACTATCTGGAATGGATGATGACACCATCTGCCTTCATAGTCTCACATTAAGCAATGTCCAGTACTTTATGTTTCAGGAGGGAAAAAATCCCATTACCTTATACATTTTTCACTCAGTAAATTATTAAAATCTGGAAATTATCCTTCATTCTACCTTTATTTTGGCATTTTTTCCCTTTGATGCTTGGTTCTTTCGGATTTCTAAACTAGACTAGAACTCGAAAAATATTAATGATGATTGTTTCTCCTGCTGAAAGACTGGGATGTGTATTGCAACCTTGCAGGTATGAGAGCTGCCTTGCCAAATACAGTGTTGTGGAAGTCCCTAGTGGGTCTAGAAAGGTTTGCAGAAAGAGCAAGCACATCACATGTTCTAAATATCCTGAAATGTACCACTAGGACTTACATTTTCAGTCATTTCTTGATTTTTACTCATTACTTCAGCTATATTCTAGGTAAAGAAGTGGGCAGAAGAAATAAAAAAGAGGAATAAAAGAAATACATAGAACACCTTTGTTTGTAATCCTTAGCTCCTAGAGTTAGCATGAAGATTACCATTATGATAACTAAATTGTTATATCTTCAGAAAGTTACCCTTAGCTTTTGTTTAGGGTCCTCAAGCTAATGTTTGACTTCTGAGTTGACAATCTAGATCAGCATGCTTTTGAAAAACATACTTCAACCAGGATCAAAAGAATTCATCGTCAGTAACTGTTAGAACATTTTCATACTCTTCCCCATGACTTTTGGGCCCTTGTATAGAATCACAGAATTTTTGTACTGAAAGATAGTAGAGATAATAAAATAAAACCTCTTCAATTTTGAGCCCAAACTTTGACTTCTGAAGTTTCAAATTCATAATTTGTTCATTGTTACTTGGTTGTTAACAGTACAATTGTGACTAGAAGCGATTTCCCCCTCCTTGTCTAGTGTTTTTCCTTTTACACTTGATGCCCAGTGTTCTCCTTTCTTTTTGATAATTTTCTCCAAAACCTCCTCTGGAGTGACTGAATAAGACTGCTTGCCAAGTTGTTTTTTTTTTTTTTTTTTTTTTTTTTAATGTGAGCTCCATTTTTATTCTTTCTCAACAGGAATCTCCTCTGATGGAAAGAATCTGAATATTAGTATTAGAAGGGGTATTTGTGGATTCTAATCTCCTTATTTTACAAATGTAAAAACCAAGGCCTAGGGAGTCAACTGTATGCAATTGTATGTATGTAAAGAGAAATCTGTATGCAAGTCAAGAAGCAACAGTTAGAACTGAACATAGAACAACAGACTGGTTCCAAATTGGGAAAGGAGCATGTCAAGGCTGTATATTTTCACCCTGCTTATTTAACTTATATGCAGATTACATCATGCAAAATGCTGGGCTGGAAGAATCACAAGCTGGAATCAAGATTGCTGGGAGAAATATCAATAACCTCAGATATGCAGATGACACCATCCTTATGGCAGAATGCAAAGAAGAACTAAAGAGCCTCTTGATGAAAGTGAAAGAGAAGAGTGAAAAAGCTGGCTTAAAACTCAACATTCAGAAAACGAAAATCATGGCATCTGGTCCCATCACTTCATGGCAAATAGGTGCGAAAACAATGGAAACAGTGAGACACTTTATTTTTGGGGGCTCCAAAATCAGTGCAGATAGTGACTACAGCCATGAAATTAAAAGATGCTTGCTCCTAGAAAGAAAAGCTATGACCAATCTAGACAGCATATTAAAAAGCAGAGACATTACTTTACCAACAAAGGTCTGTCTAGTCAAAGCTATGATTTTTCCAGTAATTGTGTACAGATGTAAGAGTTGGACTATAAAGAAAGCTGAGCACTGAAGAATTGATCCTTTTGAAGTGTAGCATTGGAGAAGACTCTTGAGATTCCCTTGGACAGCAAGGATATCCAACCAGTCAACTGTAAAGGAAATCAGTCCTGAATATTCATTGGAAGGACTGATGCTGAAGCTGAAACTCCAATAATTTGGCCACCTGATGTGAAGAACTGTCACTGAAAAAGATCCTGATGCTGGGGAAGATTGAAGGCAGGAGGAGAAGGGGACAACAGAGGATGAGATGGTTGGATGACATCACCAATTTGATGGACATGAGTTTGAGTAAGCTCCAGGAGTTGGTGATAGACAGGGAAGCCTGGGTGCTGCAGTCCATGGGGTCACAAAGAGTCAGACGTGACTGAGCGACTGAACTGAACTGAGGGAGTCAACTTACCCAAGGTCACAGAGTCATTGGTAATCTTGGGGTGTGAACTCAGCATTCCTGTGAAGTTAATGGCTTGCAGAGAGCTTCAGTACCTTAGGAGAGCCATCTCTTTTTCTGAGCCACGTACACAATGACTGAATACATTCTGGCTGTTAATTAAATTAAAGACAAGGAAGATTTAGGACTCCAGATTCCATGAGACACAGATGTTCTAGTATACCATGTGTCTTAGAGAATTAGTGAGGAAAGAAAATAGCAAAAATAGAAAGAAAAAAGTTGTAAATAAAAATCAGTATTTAAAGTGAAACTCTATAGATAACAGTGATTTGTGCTTTTTTACCATTATCGGTTCATTAACTAACAGCATTCCTGATGTTAAAGACTAGTGTCCAATATTTTTCCTCTGGAAAATGCAAAGTTACCAGCTTGTTTTAAGGCTCCACGCCATTCCCTGTGGATTGTACATGGCCTCTGCTGTCACAGACAATAACCAGAAAAAGGAATTTGACAGACAGGAAAAAAAAAAAAAAATCCTTAACAGCTTGAGCTTTAATTTACCTACCTGGGAAAAAATATTTCGGTTTCTGAGATTTCTCCTGGGTTGCCTGATTTGGAGGTAGAAAGAGAAGCCAGAGGAAAAATCACCAAAAAAGCTTTTAAAAGAAACACTATGAAAAGAGCAAATCCTGAGAATTGTGTTTAATAACAGTAATGATGAATTTCCTGGCAGTCTGTACTGAGCAGTTAAAGACCAACCAGCGTGTGAAAGAGGCTGAATTAGGATGGTCTAGAGCAGCCTAATAAAGAGTGCCAGAAGATTTATCCTTTCATATGTATAATTTTGAGATATGAATTATTTTACATTTAAGAAATGTGTTACAACCATCACATTAATTTTTACTAAGAACTTCTAGTTTGACTCAAATCAGGGTCTGAAAAATGGAAGAACCATACTTCCACCAAGTTAGTGCCCCACAGAATATTTTAAAATTATTTAACACGCATCATCTCAGTGTCAACAACTCATCACAGATACACTATCTAATTAACAGAACCCTTCATACTATTTGATAACTGAGTCTTGGCTCAGTTTTTATACCAGAAGGGCAATCCTTGATAAGCAGAAATTATAAAAGCAGATTTTAAAAGCATTAATTCAGAAATAAAATCAAATTGGGCTCAAATTAACCCCCTATTGGTATTTAAACTTATTTAAAACCACTTGGCTTCAAGATAACACTTGGAGAGGCTGCCTTTGACCAGAGTCAGGCTTTGTCTAGACTGTCAGCCTCTGTAGTTTGATTCCTTTTGTTATGTACCAGCCTCCCCATGCCCAGGATAATTGATATGGGTCCTGCACTAGGGACAGATGAGTTTATCCTGTCATTGAAGCCCTCCACAAGATGCCTTAATTATTAGAGCTAATTCAAGGATTTGGAAGCTCGATTGTTTTCTCATTCTAATTCCATGTTGGCAACATTTCTGATGACAAATCCAATAAAGAATTTGTAATTTGGCTTCCTGTGGTTGTGGAAAAAGGACAGCAAGAATGAGCAACGATAATAGTTTCTGTTTGTATAGTATTTTTTTTTTTAATATGAGAAAGTTATTGCTACAGTTTAGGGACAAAGACTCATGAAAAAGTAGAAATGAATTTGAGTTTCTGTAAGGATGGTAACTTTTGATCCTTTGATCTCTGCTGATAATGTGCATTTTGCAACTAAGTGGGAAATTGTAGTTTCCGAAGGAGAGAATTGGGGATAAAGAACAAGCAAGACCCTGCCATTAAAAATGGTATCCCTATGTTTAGAATACAATGTGACAAAGAGGAAAAAGACACCATTAAATTGTGCTTGTTGTAATCAGATAAATCAGGTTACCAAACTCTGAACATACATATTTGATGTAAGTGAACTCTTTGGGGCTAGGAATCTACTCTTATATTTCTATATTTCTCTTATATTCCTTAATTAAACCACATGTTAAATTAAGGCTTACTGAATCTCATCCTGCATAATAGCTGGAACAGCAGAGGCATCCATATATTACCAAAAGAATGTACTTCTCAAGATTGCAAGCAATGTTTATTGCCTGCTTCCATTCTGCTGTTACGGATGGGTCAGCACAGAGATGGTTGATACCCAGGTATTAATTGTAATGTTTGCTAAGTGGTGAAACTATGACAATTTTTATTTTCTTTGTGTATGTGTATTGATTATATTTTCTAAAATGAGCATGCATTACTTCTGTAATAACAAAAGACTTATTTTCAAAGTGCCTGCTTTGTGATAGTCCTTCAGATGCATACATACTGATTTTCAACATTCAGCTGGGGGAAATCAGGATATATAATAAATGCAAACCCTCAGCTATTTCATTCATGCTATCTCACTGGTTTCTAGGGTTGGTTGTTAACTAGATTTTACCCTCCCTCTGAAAATTATTAGGGTCTTCCCTCATTGCTCAGCTGGTAAAGAATCTGCTTGAAATGCAGGAGACCCCGGTTCGATTCCTGGATCAGGAAGATCCCGCAGAGAAGGGATAGGCTACCCACTCCAGTATTCCTGGGCATCCCTTGTGGCTCAGCTGGTAAAGAAGCCACCTGCAATGTGGGAGACCTTGGTTCAATCCCTGGGTTGGGAAGATTCGCCTGGAGAAGGGAAAGGCTACCCACTCTAGTATTCTGGCCTGGAGAATTCCAGGGACTATACAGTCCATGGGGTCACAAAGAGTCTACTATTCAGATAGAACAGATAAACATGAAATATACTGTTATTGCCTGGAGGAATCTTGTTTCTGATATACATAAATTCAACCAGTTTAACAACTTTTCCTCATCTCCCTTCTTATTCACTACTCTTTGCTTATAAGTAGACCAACAAAGAGGAAACTATAACATTGTAGTTTTTCAGTATCACACTAGCATTGTATAACTTAGCATAAGGATGGAAAGACATAGATTGTTTGTGTAGAAATTTTCTGGGTACCCAATTTAAGAATGGGCACTTCATGGCAAATGGACTTTGATGTCGCTATTTGAGCTTCACAGTGGCCCCCTTGAGTCTAGTCCCCTTGAAGAAAAATTTAAATTTTCCAGATTATCTTCTTGTGGTTATGATTATTTTAACTACTGAGTGATAATTTATACAATGAACATTTCAGATTTCACAACCTCATTTGGAAGCTGGCTATTAAAAATTAGATTTCCTTTTCTTAGCCTAAAATTTTCATACTTATTTTCCCATTCTTTTAATTTACTGCATCTGTGTCCAGATCACTGCATAGACATCCTTCATGTACTTGCAGGCCAATATTAATTGATCCCTTAATCTTTCCTTCTTTAGGTTTAATGTCCTTATTTCCTTTAGAAAATATGTCTTTTAAAAATTAAAGTTTATTTGATGTACAGTGTATATAAGGTTCAGGTGTACAACACAGTGATTCACAGTTTTTTAAAGGTTATATTCCTTATAGTTATAAAGTATTGGCTGTATTCCTCGTGTTGTATAATATGTCCTTGTAGTTTATTTTATACATAATAGTTTTACTTCTTAGTTCCCTACCCCTATGTTGCCTCTCCTTCATCCCTCTCCACACTGGTAATGACTAGTTTGTTCTTGTGAGTCTATTTCTTTTCTGTTAAATTTACTAGTTTGTTATATTTTTTAGATTTTGCATAAAAGTGTTATCATACAATATGTCTTTCTCTGACTGACTTATTTCACTTAGCCTAATGCCCACCATGTCCATCTATGTTACTGCAAATGTTTGTTCTTTTTAATGGCCGAGTGGTTTTCCATTGTGTGTGTGTGTGTGTGTGTGTGTGTGTGTATTGGGCTTTCCTGGTGGCACTAGTGGTAAGGAACCTGCCTGCCAATGCAGAAGGTATAAGAGAGGCAGGTTTTATCCCTGGGTTGGGAAGATCTCCTAGAGGAGGGCATGGCAACCCACAACAATATTCTTGCCTGAAGAATCCTTATGGACAGAAGAGCCTGGCAGAATACAGTCAATAGGGTTGCCAAGAGATAGACGTGACTAAAGCTACTTAGCACACATGCATATATATATATGGTAGGCTACAGTCCATGTGGTCGAAAAGAGTTGGACACGACTGAGTGACTTCACTTTCTCTGTTTCTATAGTTTATTTTGGGGAGGGAAATGGCAACCCACTCCAGTGTTCTTGCCTGGAGAATCCCATGGACAGAGGGGCCTGGTGGGCTGCGGTCTATGGGGTTGCAAAGAGTCAGACATGACTAAGCAACTAACACACACACACCACACACACACACACACACACACACACACACACATATATGTATACTATATACATACACGTATATAGTACATTTTTATCCATTCATTTGCTGATGGACACTTAGGTTGCTTCTATATTTTAGAAATTATAAATAATACTTCTTTGAACATTATGCTACATGTATCTTTTCAAATCAGTATTTTTGCTTTTTTTTGGATATATATGCAGGAGTGGAATTACTGGGTCATGTTAGGCTTCCCAGGTGGTTCAATAATAAAGAATCCACCTGCAGTGCAGGAGATGCAGGTTCGATCCCTGGGTCAGGAAGATCCCCCAGAGAAGGAAATGGCAACCCATTCCAGTATTCTTGCCTGGGAAATCCCATGGACAAAGGAGCTTGGTAGGCTATAGTCCATGGGGTCGCAAAAGAGTCAGACATAACATAGTGACCAAATAACAACAATAACATGTTAGCTCTATTTTTAGTTTATTGAGAAATCTCCAAACTGTTTTTCTAGCAGATTGGTAGCTGCAGCAATTTATATTCCTACCAACAATGTATAAGGGTCTAAGGAGGTGAAAGACCTGTATTTGGAAAACTGCAAGACACTGATGAAAGCAATTGAAAACAACACAAATGGGTGAAAACAAATATGGTGTTCTTGGGTTAGAAGAAATTAATATCGTTACTGATGTTTTCACTTTTTGGACTTCCCCAATTGCTCAGACAGTAAAGAAACTGCCTGCAATGCAGGAGATCTGGTTTTGATCAGCCCTGGGTTGGGAAGAACCCCTAGAGAAGGGAATGGCTACCCACTCCAGTATTCTTGCCTGGAGAATTCCATGAACAGAAGAGCCTGGGAGGCCACAGTCCCTGGTTGCAAAGAGTTGGACACAGCTGAGTGACTAATACTTTCATTTTCTTTCACCCAAGGCAATCTATAGATTTAGTGAAATTCCTATCAAAATACCAATGGTAGTTTTCACAGAGCTAGAACAGGTAATCCTGAAATTTTTATGGAAATACAGAAGATGCTGATGGACAAAACAATCTTGAGAAAGAAGAACAGAGCTGGAGGAATCATTCTCTCTGACTTCAGACTATACTGCAAAACTTCAGTAATCAAAACAGTATGGTACTGCATAGAAACTGGCCCACAGATCAATGGAACAGATTAGAGAGCCCAGAAATAAACTCATACACTTATGGTCAGTGCGTCTACAACACTGTAGTGAGTCTACAACAAAGGAGGTAAGAAAGTAAAACGGAGAAATAAGTTGCTCTGGGGAAACTGTACAGCTATATGTAAAAGAGTGAAAATAGAACATTCTCTAACTCCATATGCAAAAATAAACTCAAAGTGAATTTAAGGCCTAAATGTAAGATCAGAAAACATAAACCATTTAGAGATAAAATTAGAACATTTTTTAACATTATATATATATATCAAATTATATATATATATGTGTATATATATATATATATCAAATACCTCAGACATGTAGATGACACCACCCTTATGGCAGAAAGCAAAGAGGAACTAAAGAACTTCTTGATGAAAATGCAAGAGGAGAGTGAAAAAACTGGCTTAAAACTCAACATTCTAAAAACAAAGATCATGGCATCTGATCCCATCACTTCATGGCAAATAGATGGGGAAACAATGGAAATAGTGAGAGACTTTCTTTTCTTGGGCTCCAAAATCACTGCATTTGGTGACTGCAGCCATGAAATTAAAAGATGCTTGCCCCTTGAAAGAAAAGCTGTGACAAACCTAGACAGCATATTAAAAAGCAGAGATATTACTTTGCCAACAAAGGTCTGTATAGTCAGAGCTATGGTTTTTCCAGTAGTCATGTATGGATGTGAGAATTGGACCATAAAGAAAGCTGAGTGCTGAAGAACTAATGCTTTTGAACTGTGGTGTCAGAGGTGACTCTTGAGGGTCCCTTGGACTGCAAGGAGATCAAACCAGTCAATCCTAAAGGAAGTCAATCCTGAATAGTCATTGGAATAACTGATGCTGAAGCTGAAGCTCCAATACTTTGGCCACCTGATGCAAAGAACTGACTCATTGGAAAGACCCTGATTCTTGGAAAAATTCAAAACAGGAGAAGAAGGGAATGACAGAGGATGAGATGGTTGGATGGCATCACTGACTCAATGGACATGAGTTTGAACAAGTTCTGGGAGATGGTGAAGGACAGGGAAGCCTCGTGTGCTACAGTCCATGGAGTCACAAAGAGCCTGACATGACTAAGTGATTGAATAACAACAACAACAAATATATATATATATATATATATATATATATATATATATATATATACACACACACATATATATCAATAACATATATATATATATATAAAATCTGTCCATTTAAGCAAAGGAAATAAAGCTGGAAAGAAACAAATGGGACCTGATTAAACTTAAAAGTTTTTGCACAGAAAAAGAATCATCAACAAAATAAAAAACACTGCCTATGGAATGGGAGAAGATATTTGCCAATTATATGACCAGCAAAGTGTTTTTATCCAAAATGTATTAACAGCTCATACAACTTAACATCAAAAAAACCAAACAACCCAATTAAAAACTGGGAAGACCTGAATAGGTATTTTTCCAAAGAGAAAGTGCAGATGGCTAATAGGCACATGAAAAGATGCTCAACATTCAAATCGAAACCACAATAAGACATCACATCACACCTGTCAGAATAGCTGTCATCAAAAAACACATACACACACACAAACATAAATTACACATGTTGGTGAGGATATGGAGAAAATAAAATATATGTCTTTCATTTCCCCATATGGTTCTTCTTTGGTTCATAGTGGAGGCCATGAATATGGTATACTAAAATTCTCAAGCTTTTTTTTTTTTTTTCTTTTGAGAATTTAAGGCAGTAATTCTCATTAGTCATGGTTCAAAATGACTTTTGGACCCCAGCTTTGGAGATACTAAATTTGTAGTTCTACAGTAAGATATGAGCTTGCCTTTATATTTCTTAACACTGTCTTTTGAAGAAGAAATTTTTAATTTTAACAAAACATAATTTACCAATTTTCATAGCCTGTAATTTTTGAGTCATTTAGGTATCTGCTTGATCTAAGATGACTAAAATTTTCTTCTAGAAGTTTTATAATTTTCACTTTCAAATTTGGGTCTATGATTCATTTTGGATCAATATTTATATGAAGAGGTAAAGGTCCAGAGTTGTGGTCGTTTTTTTAACTAGTGAATATTGTCTTAGCACTTTGGAAATCACTTTTCTACATTGAGTTGGCTTGTCACTCATCAAATATCAACAATCTACAATATATTGGTCTATTTCTTGACTTTTGTTCCATTTATATATATATTAATTTTTATACCAATATCTTGATTATTGTAGCTTTTAGTATAAATCTTAAAATCAGGTAATGTAAGTCTCACAATTTTTTGTTTTTAACATTTTTTGGGGTGGGATATTCTTGATCCTTTATACTTCCAAATACTTTTTAGAGTTAATTTATCAGTTTCTGAAAAGAAAGTCTATTGGATTTGAATGGAATTGCATTGACTCTATAGATTAATTTGGGGAAAACTGACATTTTATAATATTGATTCTTTCAATTCATTGTGCTGTATAGTATATATCTAAGACATCTTTAATATCTTTTAAAAATGTTCTGTAGTTTTCAGTATTAAAGTCTTAAATATATTTCAAATTTGTCCTTTCTGTATCTCATATTTTAAAGGCTACTTTAAATTGAACTATTTTCTTTATTTTTATATCTTTTAGTTATTTATTTCTACCCATTTATTGAAGTATAACTGAAGTACAACAAAATGACACATGTAATGTATACAACTTGATCAGTTTTTACTTATTTATATACTTATGAAACTAGGGTCACAATCAAGACAAAAACATCTCCATCGCCTTTCGAAATTCCCTCATGCCATTTGCAGTTGATCTTTTTCCCCAACTATAGCCCCAGACAACCATTAATTAACCTACCTTCTGTCATTATGGATTAGTCTGAATGCTCTGGAATTTTATGTAAATTGACTCATCCAACAATGTGTCTTTTGGCTTCTTTCACGAAACATAATGATATTAAGATTAATCTATGTTGTTGCAAGTATGAATAATTCATTTCATTTTATTACTGAGAAGTATTCTATTGTATGGCTACATCAGGATTTGTTTCTTTCTTCACCCGTTGATGAATACTGGGTTGTTTTCAGTTTTCAGGGGTTACAAATATATTTGTGATAAAAATTTGTGTATAAGCCTCTGTGTAGACATATGCTTTTTTTTTTTTTTCTTTTGGGTAAATACCTAGAAGTGGAATGGCTTGGTTGAATGGCATGTGAATGTTCAATTTTTTAAGAAATATTTTTGTGATTTCAGATTCTTATTGTTCAGTTCAGTTCGGTTCAGTCACTCAGTCGTGTCCGACTCTTTGTGACCCCATGAACTGCAACACGCCAGGCCTCCCTGTCCATCACCAACTCCCAGAGTCCACCCAAACCCATGTCCATTGAGTGGGTGATGCCATCCAACCATCTCATCCTCTGTCATCCCCTTCTCCTGCCTTCAATCTTTCCCAAGATCAGGATCTTTTCAAATGAGGCAGCTCTTCACATCAGGTGGCCAAAGTATTGGGGTTTCACCTTCAGCATCAGTCCTTCCAATGAACACCCAGGACTGATCTCCCTTAGGATGGACTGGTTGGATCTCCTTGCAGTCCAAGGGTCTCTCAAGAATCTTCTCCAACACCACAGTTCAAAAGCATCAATTCTTCGGCGCTCAGTTTTCTTTATAGTCCAACTCTCATATCCGTACATGACCACTGGGAAAACCATAGCCTTGACTGGACAGACCTTTGTGGACAAAGTAATATCTCTACTTTTTAATATGCTGTCTAGGTTGGTCATAACTTTTCCTCCAAGGAGTAAGCATCTTTATATATATAGAAATGCAGGTGGTTTTTAAATTCAGTTTGCTAATATGTAGAAATTTAACATAATTTGCATTGTATCCTATGGTTTTGCCATATTCACTTATTTATTTCATTGCTTTTTGGGTTTAGATTCCTTAGGGTTTTCAGTAAAGATGATTGTCCTGTCAGCAAATATAGACAACTGTTCAGTTCAGTTCAGTTCAGTCGCTCAGTTGTGTCTTAACTCTTTGCGACCCCATGAATCGCAGAACGCCAGGCCTCCCTGTCAACTGTTCTTCTATTTAAATTTGTAAGCCTTTTATTTATTTTTTCTTGATTGCCCTGGCCAGCATCTCCACTTTATTACTGACTTAAAGTGGGCTTCCCTAGTAGCTCAGCTGGAAAAGAATCTGCCTGCAACGCAGGAGACCCCAGTTCGATTCCTGGGTCAGAACGATCCCTTGGGGAAGGGATGGGCTACCCACATTAGTATTCTTGGGCTTCCCTGGTGGTTCAGCTGGTAAAGAATCTGCCTGCAATGCGGGAGACCTGGGTTTGATCCCTGGGTTGGGAAGATCGCCTGCAGAAGGGAAGAGCTACCCACTCCAGTATTCTGGCCTGGAGAATTCCATGCACTGTATTAGTCTTGGGGTCGCAAAGAGTCAGACATGACTGAGCCACTTTCACTCTCACTTTCAAAGTGGTAAAAGTGGTCATTCCTATATATATATATATATATTTTTTTTCTTTTTCTGGCTTTTGTATCAAGGTAGGATGGTCTCATTGTTTGAGCTGGAAATAATTCTTTCCTCTTTTACTTTGGGAAAAGTCTGAATAGAATTAATTTATTTTCTTTTAAAATATTCTGTAGAATTCACCAGTGAAGTCATCTGGATCTGAAGTTTTCTTTGTTGGATGTTTTAAAGTAATAATTCAATTTTTCTGATAGATATAGGGACTTTCAACTTATCTATTTCTACTTTAGTGGGTTTGTAGTTCAGGTCGTTCAAGGAAATTGTGCATTTTATTTCAGTTATCAAAGTACTTAACACATAGTTGTTCATAAAATTACTTCATCAGTCTCTTAAAAACCATAGAATCAGTAGTGATGTCTTTCATTCATGATAATGGTAAATTGTCTTCTCTTTTTTTCTTGATCAGCATTACTAAAAGTTTATCAATTTTCTTGTTCTTTTCAAAGAAACAGCTTTTGTTTTCCTTGATTTTCTCTAGTGTTTTTTCTGTTTATATTTTATTGCCTCCTGCTCTGATCATTGTGATATCAATTCTCCTTCAGTTTAATTTTCTTTTTTTTCTAGTTTCTTAAGCTGGAAGCTTAGGTCATTAATTGGATGTCTTCCCTTTTCTTCCTGACATAAGTATTTAATGCTATAAACTTTCCTCTAACACTGCTTCACAAATCTTGTTATATTGTATAATAATTCATCAGAGTTACAAATATTTTCTAATTAATGTTGTGATTTCTTCTGTGACCTAGGATTTACTTAGTTATGTGTCATTTAACTTAAAATATTTGACCAATGTCCAAGATACTATTTTAAAAATTTGATTTTTAATTTAAATCAGTGTGATCAGAGAATGCATTGTTTTTTCAACTTCTTTAGTTTATTGATTCTTGTTTGAAGACGCAAAATGGTCTATCTTCCTGAAAGAAAAAAATGTGCATTTTAATATTGCTTTGAGTATTCCATAAACATATACTTGGTTAAGTTGGTTGGTAGTGTTATTCAAGCCTTATCTAGCCACACTGATATTTTCTCTTGTTTATCAATTATTGAGAGTATTAAAATCTCTAACTAAAATTATGGATTTGTCTAATTTTGCATTTAGTTTGATCGGATTTTGCTTCACGACTTTGAATCTCTGATATTAAGTGCAAAAACAGAATAATTAAGGCCTCTTGGAAAGTTGACTCTATCAGCATCATGAATTTCCCTCTCTACCCCTGGTAATATTCATAGTTCTGAAGTCCGCTCTGTCTAATATTAATATAGTCACTTCTTTTTTCTTAGACTGATGTTTTCATGTATGTATATTTTGCTATCCTTTTACTTTTACATGTTATAACTTTATCAAATAAACTTTCTTAATACAGTATAAAATTGGTACTGTTTATTTTTCATGTAATTTAACAGTGTATGCCTTTTACTTGGAATATATAGAAATTTATTTCTAAGTATTTTATATTTTTGAGACTATTTTAAACTGCATTATTTTCTTTCTTTTTCTATCTTCTTTTGTTACATATTTTACAAATTTATTGAGGTATAATTCACACGGAACTGAACTTAAACCATACATATTTAAATATATAATTAGATAATTTTTAGACTTATATATGTACCCATGAAACCATCACCATAGTCAAAAAATGAATTTTTACATCACTGAGCTATTCTCTTATATAGTATATATTTGAGTATTGGTATGGTCATGTATAAATCTACCAACCCCATTCTGCTCTTTGTTCCTTTTCTTCTCTGTTACTTTTTCTAGTCAGATTAGTGTTTTAAAATAACTCTATTTTATTCTATTATTAGCATGTTATCTATACATCTTTATTTCATTTGCTATATGGTCAGTGTAGAGTTTACATTATATACTTTAAATTTATCACAATCTATTTTCAAATAATGTCATATCATTTGGCATATGATGTGAGAAACCTGTAACCATGTGTTTTCATTTTGTCCCTGCCAGCCTTTGTGCTATATTTGTAACAAGTTGTACTTCCAAATCTACAAGCCCCATAATATGTGGTTATTACTTTTCCTTTAAGGAGAGAAAAAAAAATCTTTTATATTTTGTCACCTTTCCTGTGAACTTCATTTCTTTGAATAGATCCACATTTCCATCTAGGTTTATTTTCCTTCTGCCTGAAGAACTTCATTGAGTATTATCTGTAGTTTAGTCTGCTGGAGATGAATCCTTTCAGCTTTGGTAAGCCTGAATAAGTATTTGTGTTTTTAAAATATATTTGTCTGGTTATAGAATTCTGGATTGACAGTTCTTTTTTTCTTTCCTTTTGTTTGTAGTTTAAAGATATTTTATGATCTCTGTTTTGTCTTGCATATTTTCTTATGAGAAGTCTACTGCATTCTTTTCCCTTTTGTACACAATGTGCCTTTTTCCCCATCTGGGTACTTTTATGACTGTTGCCGTCAACCCTCCCATGCCTGAAGTTTACATAAATTTTATTTTGATATGCTTTTGTGTAATTTTCTTTTTTGCTTCTGCTTGACTTTTGGTGAGCTTATTGGATTTGTGGATTTATGATTTTTGTCAAATTTAGATTTTTTTCAGCCATTATTACTTCAAATATTTTTTCTGTCTCCCCCCTCCATTTGGGGATGTCAGTTACCCTTATGTTAGGTTTCTTGTTATTTTCCCACAATCCACTGGTATTCTATTTTAATTTCACTTTTTTCTCTATATGTTTCATTTTGTATAATTCATATTGCTATGTTTGTAAGTTCAGTGACTTCTGTGAAGTTTATTCTATTCTTAATCTCATTTTGGTGCAATTTTTATTTCATATATTTATTTCTCATCCCTAGAAATTCATTTTTTCTTTTTGATTTTCTATTTCTCTCTCCAAAATAGTCATGCTTTCCTATATTTCTTTAACAAATGCAGTATATATATACTAAGTTTTTAAACATTCTATTTTTTAAAATTAATTCTATTCTTTCTATGATTCTTTACATGTTTCTTATAATTTTCTCTTGGTTTTAAGTCTATTTTATTGCTTCTTTGCATATTTGATAAATTTTTATTGGATGCTAGCAAGGATTTTAGATGGTTGTTTTGTGCATTTTTTTGTGAGGGGCTAATACTTTGAATATTTGGAAGCTTGGTTCTAGGATAAAGTTAAGTTACTTCTATCAGTTTTATCCTTTGGGGTTTCCTTTCAAGGTATGTTAGCATAGATCCATTCTTTCAGTTCACTTCAGTTCAGTTCAGTCCCTCAGTCACGTCTGACTGTTTGCGACCCCATGAATTGCAGCACTCCAGGCCTCCCTGTCTGTCACCAACCCCCGGAATTTACTCAAACTCATGTCCATCAAGTCGGTGATGCCATCCAGCCATCTCATCCTCTGTCGTCCCCTTCTCCTCCTGCCCCCAATCCCTCCCAGCATCACAGTCTTTTCCAATGAGTCAACCCTTCACAGGAAGTGGCCAAAGTATTGGAGTTTCAGCTTCAACATCAATCCTTCCAATGAACACCCAGGACTGATCTCCTTTAGAATGGACTGTTTGGATCTCCTTGCAGTCCAAGGGACTCTCAAGAGTCTTCTCTAACACCACAGTTCAAAAGCATCAATTCTTTGGTGCTCAGCTGTCTTCACGGTCCAACTCTCACATCCATACATGACCACTGGAAAAACCATAGCCTTGACTAGACGGACCTTTGTTGGCAGAGTAATGTCTCTGCTTTTTAATATGATATCTAGGTTGGTCATAACTTTCCTTCCAAGGAGTAAGCGTCTAGATGGACCTTTGTTGGCAAAGTAATGTCTCTGCTTTTTAATTAGCTATCTAGGTTGGTCATAACTTTCCTTCCAAAGAGGAAGCATCTTTTAATTTCATGGCTGCAATCACCATCTGCAGTGATTTTGGAGACCAGAAAAATAAAGTCTGACACTGTTTCCACTGTTTCCCCATCTATTTGCCATGAAGTGATGGGACCAGATGCCCTGATCTTCGTTTTCTGAATGTTGAGCTTTAAGCCAACTTTTCACTCTCCTCTTTCACTTTCATCAAGAGGCTTTTTAGTTCCTTTTCACTTTCTGCCATAAAGGTGGTATCATCTGCATATCTGAGGTTATTGATATTTCTCCCGGCAGTCTTGATTCCAGCTTGTGCTTCTTCCAGCCAAGCATTTCTCATGATGTACTCTGCATATAAGTTAAATAAGCAGGGTGACAATATACAGCCTTGATGTACTCCTTTTCCTATTTGGAACCAGTCTGTTGTTCCATGTCCAGTTCTAACTGTTGCTTCCTGACCTGCATATAGGTTTCTCAAGACATTCTTTAGTCTTGGTAAATTTACTACAATTATTCAAGTAGTATAATTCTGAAGATTCTACTCCATGCTTCATTTATTAGAAAGTTCCTCTACTATGTAGAACCTATTTCTGGGCCAATTTATCCCTTCAAGGATTTATTTGCCACTTCTTTTCTGGTGATTTTTTCCCTGGCCTCATACTCATTTGGAGATCAGACCCAGCCAGTTATTCAAGAGAAATTTTTTTGGAGCTCTCCTTCTCTTAGTGGCAACCTTTCTTCCTCTTAGTGGCAGCCTCCTTCTTCTTTGATTCTTTGCTTTCAAAATTATACCCACTTTTGGTCTCTTCCAACTCTGAATTATTTGTGTGAAACTCAGTCCATGGGGTTGCTGGGAATTGGACACGACTGAGCGACTTCACTTTCACTCTTCACTTTCATGCATTGGAGAAGGAAATGGCAACCCACTCCAGTGTTCTTGCCTGGAGAATCCCAGGGACGGAGGAGCCTGGTGAGCTGCCATCTCTGGGATCGCACAGAGTCGGACACGACTGAAGCGACTTAGCAGCAGCAGCAGCAGCCTGAGCAGACTCCTCTGACTGTGGTCTCTTTTTTGTGTTCCTTCCTTGTCCTTTGACCTGGAAAATCTCTTCAAGTAGTGAGATAAGGCATTTGTTGGGTTCAAATATTTGTTTCTACTTTCTCAGGGATCACTATCTAGTGCTTCCTGTTGTCCAATGGTTTTTTGTTGTTGTTGTTGCTGTTATTCTATATCTTTTGTCTGTTTTTTTTTTTTTTTAGTTGTTTACTGATATAGGGTAAATCGAGTATCTAATACTTTATCATGGCTAGGCATAATATGCTTTAAATGCAAAAAACGTGGGATTCATTTTATAAGTGTTAGTTGCTTAGTCATGTCTAACTCTTTGTGACCCCATGGACTGTAGCCCACCAGGCTCCTCAGTCCATAGAATTCTACAGGCAATACTGGAGTGGGTTGCCATTCCCTTCTCCAGGGGATTTTCCCAACCCAAGGATCAAACTTGGGTCTCCTGCATTGCAGGCAGATTCTTTGCCATCTGAGCCACCAGGGAAGCTACGTCTCTTATTTATTGAATAGAAGGGCATATAAAAAACTCAAGAAAAAGAATACAACCAAGATATAGGAATAAGGAATTTATAGCTTTCAGCATCCCAGGCAATACTTTCTTTCCCTGTCTCTTATCTCTACATCTTTCTGTCAGTCTCTGTGTATAGGCTTTCTCTGTTTCTCTGCTCTTTATGGCTAAATGTATCCATTTCATAGTTACCAGATTTACATATTATTGTTGTATTCACTTGTAGAAACTTTTTTTGTGGGTATTTTTCTTTACCAAATGTATTTATTTACAAAATGCTTTGAGATTATTAAAATGTATATTTTATTAAATATTATTTAAACAATATTATTTTACCTATTTTAAGTAGTATGCTTAATGCTATTAAATCTTGATGAACTTAGAGAGTGCTTGGTTGTTTGTTGATCCACTATAATGATGTCTATTTGTTCTTCAATGTACACAATTGATTGAGAACCCATATGTGGGTTTTAAATAATTAAATATTTCCTGCCATTGTGTATAACTTTATGTTCATCTGTTCTCAATTTTGTTTCATTCCATTGTCTGATTGACATTATTAAGGCTTTTCTGGAAGCCATCATATCTTCTCAACTTTGTCTCAACTAAATTGCTTGGTGCTGCCGGTAATTTTTACATTTGAACAGTTTATTAATTACATAGCATATCAATTCTCCTTGTAGTAAATTATGCCATCATTTGATACCTACTACTGACCCTTTCCATCACAAAACAGATGCTGCTCCTTTATCTTTAACAAATTAAGAATTGCTTTGGAACAAAACTGAGAGTTTTTAACTTTACATCTTCTGTGGACTTAATGCAATGTAAAAGAATACTATTAGTTTAAGATCAGTGTAAAACTGCATCATTAAGGATTTTGAATGAATGTGAGACAGGTTATGCCCAGCATGTAGTAACTGTTCAAAATATTGGTTGAATGAATAAATATTGAATGCAATGTGAGCTCTGCTCATTCATAAGCTAAACATGAATCTCAGTGAATTGGAAGGAAATAGATCATCTGCAAATATTCCATAATAAAATATGTGATTATATTCACTATTATACAAAAACACATGCATTGTTGATTTTATACCTTTTGGACGGTTTGAATTTTGTTTTTACTTTGTGTGTGTGTGTGTGTGTGTGTGTGTATATATGTATATATATATTTCTAAAAAATAAAATTCTTATACAATGGAGTAAAGACAATCTCTTTAACAAGTGGTGCTGGGAAAACTGGTCAACCACTTGTAAAAGAATGAAACTAGATCACTTTCTAACACCACACACAAAAATAAACTCAAAATGGATTAAAGATCTTAATGTAAGACCAGAAACTATAAAACTCCTAGAGGAGAACATAGGCAAAACACTCTCAGACATATATCACAGCAGGATCCTCTATGATCCACCTCCCAGAATTCTGGAAATAAAAGCAAAAATAAACAAATGGGATCTAATTAAAATTAAAAGCTTCTGCACAACAAAGGAAAGTATAAGCAAGGTGAAAAGTCAGCCTTCTGAATGGGAGAAAATAATAGCAAATGAAGCAACTGACAAACAACTAATCTCAAAAATATACAAACAACTTATGCAGCTCAATTCCAAAAAAATAAATGACCCAATCAGAAAATGAGCCAAAGAACTAAATAGACATTTCTCCAAAGAAGACATACGGATGGCTAACAAACACATGAAAAGATGCTCAACATCACTCATTATCAGAGAAATGCAAATCAAGGCCACAATGAGGTACCATTTCACACCAGTCAGAATGGCTGCGATCCAAAAGTCTGCAAGCAATAAATGCTGGAGAGGGTGTGGAGAAAAGGGAACCCTCTTACACTGTTGGTGGGAATGCAAACTAGTACAGCCACTATGGAGAAGAGTGTGGAGATTCCTTAAAAAATTGCAAATAGAACTGCCTTATGACCCAGCAATCCCACTTCTGGGCATACACACCGAGGAAACCAGAATTGAAAGAGACACATGTACCCCAATGTTCATTGCAACACTGTTTATAATAGCCAGGACATGGAAATAACCTAGATGTCCATCAGCAGATGAATGGATAAGAAAGCTGTGGTACATATACACAATGGAGTATTACTCAGCCATTAAAAAGAATACATTTGAATCAGTTCTAATGAGATGGATGAAACTGGAGCCGATTATACAGAATGAAGTAAACCAGAAAGAAAAACACCAATTCAGTATACTAACACATATATATGGAATTTAGAAAGATGGTAAGGATAACCCTCTATGCGAGACAGCAAAAGAGACACAGATGTATAAAACAGACTTTTGGACTCCGAGGGAGAGGGAGAGGGTGGGATGATTAGGGAGAATGGCATTGAAACATGTATACTATCATGTAAGAAACGAATCGCCAGTCTATGTTCAATACAGGATACGGGATGCTTGGGGCTGGTGCACGGGGATGATCCAGAGAGATGATATGGGATGGGAGGTGGGAGGGGGGTTCAGGATTGGGAACTCATTTACACCCGTGGCAGATTCATGTCAATGTATGGCAAAACCAATACAGATTGTAAGGTAAAATACAGTAAAAATAAAAATAAAAATTAAAAAATAAAGTTCTTATTAAACATTCAAAAATGAAAAAAGTTATAATGAAAAATGATTTCTCAGATTTGACAGCAAAAGCACAATCCATAAGAAGAAAAATTGATAAATTGGACCTTATCAAGATTTAAAACTTTTGCTCTGTTAAAAGAATGAAAAGACCAGCTTCAGACTAGGAGAAAATTGCTGCAGACCACATATATGACAAAGAACTTGTATCTAGAATCTATAAAGAGCTATCAAAACTCAACTGTAATGATGCAAATAATCTCATTAGAAAATGGGCAAAATACATAAGCAGACATTTCACTGAGGAGGATAACCAAACGGACAAATAAGCACATGAAAAGATGTTCACCGTTATTAGCTATTAGGGAAAGGCAAATTAAAACCACAGTGAGATATCATGCATCCCTTTCAGAATGGCTATAATAAAAAATAATAATAACACAAAATCTTGGCAATGATGTAGAGAAACTGGTTCACTCATACATTCCTGGTGCAAATTTAGGTAGATACAGCCACTCTAGTAAAGAGTATGAAAATTTCTTACAAAGTTAAACATGTGCTTACCATATGACCAAGTGAATGCACACTTGTGCGTTTATCCAAGATATATGAAAATCTACATTCACACAAAAACCTGTACATTAATTCTCAAAGTAGATTTATCTTCATAATGAAAAATAGAAATAACCCAAATGTCCTTCAGTGGATCAGTGTTTGAACAAATTGTAGTACATGCTACCTATGGAACGGTACTCAGCCATCAGAAGAGGAGAACTATTGTACATCCTTTCGATGGATTTCACGGAAATTGTACTGAGTGAAAAAGTCACTCTCAAAGGTTATATACTGGATGACTTCATTTATATAACAGTCTTGAAATGATAAAATTACAGAGATGGAGAAGAGATAAGGGGTTTCTAGGAGTCATGGAGGAGAATTGGAAAAAGCACTGCCGTGGTGAAAGAGTCGCACTGTTCTGATCTTCACTGTTGGGTTGGTCACATCACTCTCTATATGTGATAAAATTGCATAGAAATACATATAGACACAGACATAAATGTGTGCATATACAACTAGTGAAGTCTGAATTGAGTCAGTGGTTTTTCTCTATCTTAATTTAGTGGTTGTAATATTGTACTCTAGTTCTGCAAGATGTTACTATTAAGAGAAACTGGCTAAAGGGTAGTGGGACCTCTCTGCATTATTTCTTAGATGTGCATGTGACTTTATAATTACCTCAAAATAAAAACAGAAAATTATTACTATCATTATGAGTCCACTACTAGAGTCTGTATTACCATTTCTGCAGACATTAGTCAGAATTGTATCAAGTGACTGATTGGATCACATCAGAAAGTGTTGGGAACTCGACTGAAATGAGTGATTTATTGTGAATCCTGAAGGTGATGCCAAGATTAGAAGCTTGAGTAACCAGTTTAGTTGGAGGATATGATCAAGAGGTAGCATTCATGTCATAGGTCCAGGTTGAGCAGAAGGGCACTGGCTTGAGCTTGACTGTAGGCTAGGCTTTCTGGAAGCAGATGATGAGATGGAATTTAGGATGTTTATTGAGGTGTGACAAATATGAAAGGAAGGTGAAGGACTGAATAGACTTGAACTCTGGAGGGAGTATTTCTTTTCAGAGTCATCCTGAGTTGTACCCTATGGCCTTACACAGTCATCAAATATAGACAACCCTCAGTGGGCATGACCTGAGGTGAACTGGCTCTCTGTAACTGAGGCAGATCCTCAAAAAAACCCTGGCAGCTTCAGGGTCTCTGCTAACTGCATTCCCCACAGCTGGGCAAGTTAATCCTGCCTGGAAGGAGGTTCAGGCAGTATATCTCTGTGTTGACACAGTTGGCATACATAGACATACATAGTCAGTGACTGAGCTAATATTGAATTCAAGAAAATAGTAAAAAAAAAAGGAATTTGGAGAGTGAGACTGGGAACACACATGCAGTTCTTCTTAACAACACGATTGGATGTAACAGGGTGGATGCTGGGAAGGCACTGACTTCTCCCTTCAATTTGAAAAAAAAGTATGCAGGGAATGTGGCACAGACTTTGGTCTTTTAAGTCTTGCCTTTAAAAAAAAATATCCCATTCTAGATAGGGTTTGCTATTGCTGGATTACTAAGCAATACAGTTGAAGTGATGCAAGGGCTTTTATTATTAGACTGTATCTTTAGGCTTTGCAGAAAAAAGTTTTAACCCAACCACTTCATAACTTAAGGAGTGACTTGCTACCTATCTGTTAGTTGCATAAAGTATTGACAGAGTTTTACTCACTGAACTTATTTCATCCTCCATTTTAGCAATGTGATATTTTACAAATATGAGAAGCTGCTATTTATCATCCACTTAGAACTCTTACAGTGCATTCATAAGAAGATGGTTAGAATTGGCATGTAACACAGGAAAGCTCTTCAAATGAGACACTTAACATTTCCTTATACCCGCTGAATGAAACCTGGAAAAAAAGCTATTGTTACATTTCTTATGGAGTTCCCCAATGCCTCTTATAAATGAGCCATATTTAGTTTTAAACAAATTTCCTGAAGTAAACAGTATATTTCCCTGATTTTCATCTTTCTTGGTGAACTTCCAAAAAACTTGGAAGTGAATTAGTGTGCAATTTGCATCCAAATCTTAGCCAAGGGGATGTGGTTTATTATAATACATGGTCCTCCTAATTATTGAACAGCTCAAGAAAACTCGGCCCAGTATGCATCTGTTCTTGCTTGACCACACTGCCAAACATAATTTGGCAAGCACAGATATGTACATTGAGCAGACCTACAGTCTAATTTGCATTAGAGTTTGTGGTAATTATATAAAAGCTGTAACTGAATGAACTTGTCCTCTCTTTTTAGATCACTTCATTTCTGAAAAATAAACAATAAGCAAACCCCCAAAGAATTTCCCTTTTTATGTGTCTTTGAGCTTTCTCAATGTGATCTAATCATTGCCCAAGTATTAGTTCTACTTATATGTTAAGAGAAAACCTCTTTCCCACATATTTTACACAGACTTTCTTCTATTATCCTTGATTTCTCTGGGTTGACTTTGCATGTTTCAATATATATTTGATATCATTCATTGCTCAAGAGAGAGAATTTGGCTACTGCTGACCAAATGTCTGCTTTATTTGGGAATTTGCATCCAAGAATCAGTAAATAGATTCATCCTTTAATTGTTTTAAGAAGTAACAGGAATTATAGAAACAGCTATAAACTAGAAATCACAAAGTTCCCCTTGAATTGTTATCTTTGTTAGGCAACCTTAAATAAATCTCTAAGTTTCTCCGAGTCTCAGTTTCCTTATCTATCAAATGGGGATATTGGCGCCTGCTTTATCAACTGTTTACATAGTTGATATGAATGCCAACTGGAAGGAAAAAAAGATTTAGAAGTATTTTGGTATGAAACTTACAAAAGGCAAGATTGTTTAAAATAATATTATTATTAAGTACCTACCAATGCATACAAAGAAACCTTAGCCAATAATGTGGCATACTTTAGGATCTGCCCTCAGAGACCATTAGGGAATCTGAAACTCCAGCTGAGGGCAGGGTTCTGGGAGTTGAGAGTGATTATGACCTACGTGCTGTATAGCAGTATGGTCCAATATGGTAGACACATGTAGCCACTGAACTTGGAATGTAGCTAGTCCAAAATGAGATATAAGTGTAAAGTACACACAATATTTCCAACTGAATATTGAAAAAAAAGTTAAAAAACCCAATATTTGAATGACAATTGTCTACAATATATTGGGCTAAGTACAATGTATTACAAAGTAAATTGTCTCTATTTCTTTTTATTTTTTAAATGTTCAGTTCAGTCGCTCAGTCCTGTCCGACTCTTTGCGACCCCATGAATCACAGCATGCCAGGCCTCCCTGTCCATCACCAACTCCCAAAGTTCACTCAGACTCACGTCCATCGAGTCCGTGATGCCATCCAGCCATCTGATCCTCGGTCGTCCCCTTCTCCTCCTGCCCCCAATTCCTCCCAGCATCAGAGTCTTTTCCAATGAGTCAACTCTTCGCATAAGATGTCCAAAGTACTGGAGCTTCAGCTTTAGCATCATTCCTTCCAAAGAAATCCCAGGGCTGATCTCCTTCAGAATGGACAGGTTGGATCTCCTTGCAGTCCAAGGGGCTCTCAAGAGTCTTCTCCAACACCACAGTTCAAAAGCATCAATTCTTTGGCACTCAGCCTTCTTCACAGTCCAACTCTCACATCCATGCATGACCACTGGAAGAACCATAGCCTTGACTAGACGGACCTTAGTCAGCAAAGTAATGTCTCTGCTTTTGAATATGCTATCTAGGTTGGTTATAACTTTCCTTCCAAGGAGTCAGCATCTTTTAATTTCATGGCTGCAATCACCATCTGCAGTGATTTTGGAGCCCAAAAACATAAAGTCTGACACTGTTTCCACTGTTTCCCCATCTATTTCCCATGGAGCGATGGGACTGGATGCCATGATCTTCGTTTTCTGAATGTTGAGCTTTGAGCCAACTTTTTCACTCTCCTCTTTCACCTTCATCAAGAGGCTTTTTAGTTCCTCTTCACTTCCTGCCATAAGGGTGGTGTCACTTTTTAAATGTAGTTACTGGAAATTGGGAATTTCATTTGTACTTCACATTGTATTTCTCTTAGTGCTTCTCTGGGGCATGGAGCTATGGGAGATCTGAATTATATCCCAAGCTAAATCCAGAGTTGGGAGCAAATTAAGCAATTGATTCACAAATGAGGAACAAAGCAACAGGGTAGTGACTAGGGACACCAAGCCAGAGCTAGTGGATTTGGAAGGGTGGTAGGAAATGGAGCTCAGAAACATTTTTTTGGAACTTGTATTGGAATTGTGGTTCTAGAAAGCCCTTGGCCTTGTTTGTGGGTGGAGAGGGAGCTGTTCAGGTCACCAACTAGTTCAGACATACCAGTATTATTCTTCAAAAACAATTATACTTAATAGTACCACAACAGTGTAGAGCCTTCAGGGAATGCATGCATGAATTTTTACAAATGAGTATTCTGGTTATGTTAATGTTTGTCCTTTAAATATTAAAGCTAAGCAAAACTATGAAGCATTTTGTATGGAAATATTTCTTTAAATATATTAGAACCTTTTGCCTTCTTTTAAAGAATACACTGAACATAATTTTTGTGACATCCTATCCTGTTTATACAAGGTAACCATTATGGATCTAATTATAGTTTTCTATAATATATTAATGATCCACATAATACTGTGGGGTTTGAATTTCAAGTAGCTGCTTGCTCCAGTATTAAATGGCCCCAGGTGGGAATATGTTCCAAGTTGTCTTTTCTTATATTTCTTTACATTCTGTCTTGTTATCAGACTACTAACACACACATTGATGCTTTTGAACTGTGGTGTTGAAGACTCTTGAGAGTCCCTTGGACTGCAAGGAGATCCAACCAGTCCATCCTGAAGGAGATCAGTCTTGGGTGTTCATTGGAAGGACTGATGTTGAAGCTGAAACTCCAGTACTTTGGCCACCTGATGCAAAGGGTTGACTCATTGGAAAAGACCCTGATGCTGGGGAGAACAGGAGGAGAACAGGAGGACAGAGGATGAGATGGTTGTATGGCATCACCGACTCAATGGACATGGGTTTGGGTGGACTCCGGGAGTTGGAGATGGACAGGGAGGCCTGGCGTGCTGTGGTTCATGGGGTCGCAAAGAGTCGGACATGACTGAGTGACTGAACTGAACACACACATTCTTGTATTGTCAATGTGTCTGCAAATAGCAATCTCCACCCATTAATTTATTATTTTCAATTGGCTGTGGGACTGGAAATGGGAGTAAGGGGCTCTTTTGAGCTGTAGAAAAAGCAAGTGTAAATATGTTCTAAGGGTTCTCATCAATGTGTAAGTTATGATGAATTTTGTGACAATTTCCTTAATCACAGTTGTTTTTTTGTTTGTTTGTTTTAATGTTGTAAGCTGTGACCTAAGATTATTTGCCTGACTACTCAAGTTTCAAATATCTGAGATCCAAATATGATAAATTTCACTGTGATACAGACAGAAATAATGAACCTGTTTTGGCCTGCCAAAAAGGAATGCATCCCTTTGTATTGGGAAGAGAACATGCCTTCGGCTAGTTGAGATCCAACACTAAACTGTCTCTTCCAGAGCATCAAGCTCATGGATCAGTTTAGAACTTCTATTATTTGACATGCTATTTCTTAACACATCTGTGCAAAGTAAGGAGACAGGAGTAGAAATAATGGCAAAATATTTAACTTTGCCAAATGCTTAGTAATGTTACTTACAAACTCATTTAGATGATCATGCTTTGTTAAGCGTAATCATGTAGACTACAAAAAATTTCCATGTAAGAAATGAATTAATAGGTTTAAAAGTAGAAAGTCAGATTTTAGGATAGGTCACTGGTCTTGGATGGATATTTTTATCTATTTTACTGTTAGTTGTATGTTTACTGAGGCATCTCATCTAAGTTTTATAGCCAAAAATGTAAATTTGGCTACTGAAGTTTAACTCGAAACATATACAAAAAATGTTCCAATATCTTGTTTTATCTCCGTCTATAAAACTTGCATTTTTTTGGAGCTGGACATGCCACAAATTACAATCACTAATTGTGGAGTCTGAAATGGCAATTTCTTATCTCTAGGAGATGCCCATTTACTGTTTAGCCACTGAGGGCTCTGATTCCTGTCAAGTGACAGTGTAATCACCCAGGAGGCTGTGCATCTGGGCTAAGGGCATGAGACATTGGAGCTAACCTCAGTTTGGCAGTGTAACAGCTATATGATGCATCCTTTCTGTTCTACACTCCTCCCTTTCATCTGTGATGTAGAGATGGTAATAATACCCACTCCTTGGCACCAAGTCAGTGTAGCTAGTATTAATGTTGTATTTTGAACTAGTAACAGTTTTTAAACAAAACTGAGACAAGAAACATGAATTTTTATGTATAGTTTTCATTTCTGAAACAGAACAATATATATGTTTGTTTGATATTGGGTTTTAAAGTATTTCAACCAAGGATAAGGTGGCCAATTTCACAGAAAAACATCTATGGCCTGTGAAGAGAAGCAGTGACAGCATACATAGTGGGAAATCCTGCAAAGAGCTGATAAAATTTCACACCAGAAAGTACTATTAATTTGTCCAATATGCTACTGCTAAGTCGCTTCAGTCGTGTCCAACTCTGTGCGACCCCATAGATGGCAGCCTACCAGGCTCCCCCGTCCCTGGGATTCTCCAGGCAAGAACACTGGAGTGGGTTGCCATTTCCTTCTCCAATGCATGCAAGTGAAAAGTGAAAGTGAAGTCGCTCAGTCGTGTCTGACTCTTACTGACCCCATGGACTGCAGCCTACCAGGCTCCTCCATCCATGGGATTTTCCAGGCAAAAGTACTGTCCAATATGGAGAGCTAAATATTCATGTACCATAAAGATAGGTGAAAGACCATTCACCATTGCAACGAAAAGAATAAAATACTTAGGAATATATCTACCTAAAGAAACTAAAGACCTATATATAGAAAACTATAAAACACTGATGAAAGAAATCAAAGAGGACACTAATAAATGGAGAAATATACCATGTTCATGGATCGGGAGAATCAATATAGTGAAAAGGAGTATACTACCCAAAGCAATTTACAAATTCAATGCAATCCCTATCAAGCTACCAGCCATATTTTTCACAGAACTAGAACAAATAATTTCAAGATTTGTATGGAAATACAAAAAACCTCGAATTGCCAAAGCAATCTTGAGCAAGAAGAATGGAACTGGAGGAATCAACTTGCCTGACTTCAGGCTCTACTACAAAGCCACAGTCATCAAAACAGTATGGTACTGGCACAAAGACAGACATATAGATCAATGGAACAAAATAGAAAGCCCAGAGATAAATCCACACACATATGGACACCTTATCTTTGACAAAGTAGGCAAGAATATACAATGGAGTAAAGACAATCTCTTTAACAAGTGGTGCTGGGAAAACTGGTCAACCACTTGTAAAAGAATGAAACTAGATCACTTTCTAACACCCCACACAAAAATAAACTCAAAATGGATTAAAGATCTAAATGTAAGACCAGAAACTATAAAACTCCTAGAGGAGAACATAGGCAAAACACTCTCAGACATATATCACAGCAGGATCCTCTATGATCCACCTCCCAGAATTCTGGAAATAAAAGCAAAAATAAACAAATGGGATCTAATTAAAATTAAAAGCTTCTGCACAACAAAGGAAAATACAAGCAAGGTGAAAAGACAGCCTTCTGAATGGGAGAAAATAATAGCAAATGAAGCAACTGACAAACAACTAATCTCAAAAATATACAAGCAACTTATGCAGCTCAATTCCAGAAAAATAAACGACCCAATCAAAAAATGGGCCAAAGAACTAAATAGACATTTCTCCAAAGAAGACATACGGATGGCTAAGAAACACATGAAAAGATGCTCAACATCACTCATTATCAGAGAAATGCAAATCAAAACCACAATGAGGCACCACTTCACACCAGTCAGAATGGCTGCGATCCAAAAATCTGCAAGCAATAAATGCTGGAGAGGGTGTGGAGAAAAGGGAACCCTCCTACACTGTTGGTGGGAATGCAAACTAGTACAGCCACTATGGAGAAGAGTGTGGAGATTCCTTAAAAAATTGCAAATAGAACTACCTTATGACCCAGCAATCCCACTTCTGGGCATACACACCGAGGAAACCAGAATTGAAAGAGACACATGTACCCCAATGTTCATCGCAGCACTGTTTATAATAGCCAGGACATGGAAACAACCTAGATGTCCATCAGCAGATGAATGGATAAGAAAGCTGTGGTACATATACACAATGGAGTATTACTCAGCCGTTAAAAAGAATTCATTTGAATCAGTTCTAATGAGATGGATGAAACTGGAGCTGATTATACAGAGTGAAGTAAGCCAGAAAGAAAAACACCAATACAGTATACTAACACATATATATGGAATTTAGAAAGATGGCAATGATGACCCTGTATGCAAGACAGGAAAAAAGACACAGCTGTGTATAACGGACTTTTGGACTCAGAGGGAGAGGGAGAGGGTGGGATGATTAGGGAGAATGGCATTCTAACATGTATACTATCATGTAAGAATTGAATCCCCAGTCTATGTCTGACGCAGGATACAGCATGCTTGGGGCTGGTGCATGGGGATGACCCACAGAGATGTTATGGGGAGGGAGGTGGAGGGGGTTCATGTTTGGGAACACATGTAAGAATTAAAGATTTTAAAATTAAAAAAATAAAAAACTAAAAAAAAAAAGATACGTGAAAGAGGACAAATATGATATAAGATGATAAAAGTATCAATACAAGGAGTCTAGCACTTTTAAAAAGAAATATTATTGGATTAGTAGAACTAATCAGTAAACTTTCTACCATCGTTCTTGATTTTCCCCTTACATTGCCATCCAGATTAAAGAAATAGAGTCTCAAAAACTGAAGAAGAAACAATTCGCTACAAATCTAGTGAAATAATTATTGAATTGCTTTAGATATGCTGTTGAAATATTCCTTAAATTAAAACTTGTTATCATTGTTAGTTTAATATATGTCCAATGCCTCTACAAATGATTTTTCTTGTTTAATCTTTACCTATTAAATTTTTAATCTTTACCTCCTTTTGTGAAGATAAAGGTAAAGATTGTTTAATCTTTGCCTCCTTTGCTGCTACTGCTGCTACTAAGTCGCTTCAGTCGTGTCCGACTTTGTGCCATCTCATAGACGGCAGCCCTCCAGGCTCCCCCATCTCTGGAATTCTCCCGGCAAGAACAGTGGAGTGGGCTGCCGTTTCCTTCTCCATTAGTATCCCCATTTTATAGAAGAAGATACTGAGGTATGAAAGGCCTTATAAATTGTGTTAGTGTAGCCAAATAATAAGAGGCAAAGGTGATATTTGAACAGAGGCAGGTTGCCCTTTGTGTGTGTGTGTGTGTGTTTTATTGATATACAGTTTATTTTCAATGTTTCAGGTGTATGACAAAGTGATTCAGTTATTTATATGTATATATACATATATATGTATATTCTTTTTCAGAATCTTTTCCATTATAGGTTATTATAAGATCATGAATATAGTTCCCTGTACTCTACAGTAGGTCCTTATTGTTGATCTATTTTATGTATTATAGTGTGTATCTGTTAATCCCATATTATCAATTTATCCTCCTCCTTTTCCCCTTTGGTAACCATAAATTTGTTTGCTATGTATGTGAGTCTGTTTTGGTTTTGTAACTAATTTCATTTGTATCATTTTTAAAGATTACAGATAAAAATGATATCATGTGGCATTTGTCTTTTTTTGACTTAGTTCACTTTGTATGATAATCTCTAGGTCCGCCTATGTTGCTGCAAATGGCATCATTTCATTCTTCTGTATGGCTGAGTAATATTCCAGTGTGTATATATACATCATATCTTCCTCTATTCATCTGTTGATGGATATTTAGATTGTTTCTATGTCTTGGCTATTGTAAATAGTGCTGCTATTAATATTGGGGTGTATGTATCTTTTCAAATTAGAATTTTTGTGTTTTATGGATATACACTCAGTAGTGGAATTGCCGGATCATAGGGTAACACTCTTTTCAGTTTTCTGAGGAAACCCTATACTGTTTACCATATTTGTAAATTGACTACATGCACCAATTTACATTTCCACCAGCAGTGTAGGAGGGAGCACAGGTAGGTGGTTCTTAATTTTCAAGTGAGCACATAATGATTTTGACAGCTGTTTTAGCTTAAACAATCAGCAGGGATCAGTTTTTATGATGACTCAGAAGTATCATTGGATTAATTGTTCTTCTTTATGGAACACATAGACTGATCAGCTTTACCCAAATTATCTTTAAAATGTCTCATAAAGCCATCTAATACCTATGCACAGAATATTTTAATTCATTTTTTGTTAATAATATTCATACAGAGTATAACCCCAGATCTAAATAAGAACAAATCCTGTCTAGAGCTAGAGAAATTCCTGAAGATATTAATCTTTGTAATGAGAAATCTGTGGGCTCTACCCCAGATCTTTCTTTTAGTTTGATGTCTTAGTCTATTCAGGCTGTTTTATAATAAACTACCGTAGACTCAGTATTTATCTTTTGCATTTGAAAAACATGATAAAGAATCTGCTTGCAATGCAGAAGACCTGGGTTCAGAAAGATCCACTGAAGAAGGGAATGTCAACCCACTCTAGTATTCTTGCCTAGGGAATTCCATGGACAGGGGAGCCTGGTGGGCTATAATCCACAGGCTCACAAAAGAGTTGGACATGAATGAGCAGCTAACACTTTCACTTTCATAGTTCATTTATATGTATGTTAGTTTCAGGTGTACAGAAAGGTGAATCAGTTTATATATACATATATCCACTCTTTTTTAAGATTCTTTTCCCATACAGGTCATTACAGAGTATTGAGTAGAGTTTCATGTGTTATCCAGTAGGTCCTTATTAGTTAACCATTTTATATATAGTAGTGTGTATTTGTCAACCCCAATCTCCCAATTTATCCCTCCCCTGCTCTTTTTTTAAAATTTATTTTTAACTGAAAGATAATTGTTTTGAGTGTTGTATTGGTTTCTGCCATAAAACATGAATCAGCTAAAAGTATACATATGTCCCCTCCTTCCTGAATTTCCCTCCCACACATTCCTATCCCACTCCCCTAGGCCGTCACAGAGAACCAAGGTGAGCTCCCTATTATACAGCAACTTTCCACTATCTATTTTACACATAGTGTACATGTACATCTGTGTTCGTTGCAGCACTACTGACAACAGCCAGGACAAGGAAACAACCTAGATGACTGAATGTCTTCTAAACAACAGAAATTCATTTCTCACAGTTTGGGAGGCTGGAAGTCTGAGCGCAGAATGCCAGCATGGTTGTGTTCTGGTGAGGACCCTCTTCCATTCTGCAGACTGCTGACTTCTTGTATCCTCACATAGCAGAGAACAGAGATGGGGAAGCAAACTCTTTGGTAACTCCTATAAGGGCACTAATCTCGTTTATGAAGGTTCCACCTTCATGACTTCATCTAATCCTAATTACCTTCCAGAGGCACCACATTGTAATGCCATCAAAGGGTAGGGGGGAGGATAGGGTTTCAACATGTGATTTTGGGGGAGGTACAAAAATATGCAGTCTGTAACAGTTGAGTATAACTATAATTCATCTGTTTGTGTGTTAGTTGTTCATTCGTGTCTGTCTCTTTGCGACCCCATGGACTGTAGCTTGCCTGGTTCCTCTGTCCATGAAATTTTCCAGGCAAGAACACTGGATTGGGTAGCCATTCCCTTCTCCAGGGGATCTTCCCCACCCAGGAATCAAACCCTGGTCTCCTGCATTGCTGGCAGATTCTTTACTGTTTGAGCCACCAGAGAATCCAGATCCAAATTCTAACTGTCCCGTCTAATGACCAAATTCTCTGACATTATCACAGTAAATCACCTATGTGAAAGCATTTTGAAACAACCACTATACAATTAGTTATAATTCTATTTTGAACCACTATTTTCCTTTCCTTTTCATAGGTAAAGTTTGCTGTTTTAATTTAAGGCTTCCATGTCTGTCCACTTAGACTCTCTGAGACTCTAGATCCATCAGATCTGTATTAGGAAATGCTTATCCTTCTGATCAGTGAGGTGTACAGTATGCCACCAGATAGCATCAGCTCTGATGGTGATGTGAGATCTGAAGAAAGTAAGAGTTGTCCTTGCCTGGAATTTTCTAAATTATGGTAAACTTCATGAGAGTAAAGATATAATCTTACTTGCCTATGTATTCCCAGCATAAATGTCTATAGAATGAATTCATTATGGTGACCCACTGGCATAGTGGTGACAGGGAGGAAGAGAACCTGTGTATTAAACATGGTTTTCTAGTCTGGCCACTACCTGAACTTTCATTCTTGTATCCTGCAAAGAGTACAGGTTAAGGGATTCTGTTATGCTTCAGAGTGAGGTGTTTATAACCCATAAGGGTTCTATGAAAAGCCTATAACCCACTATCTGAATGCAGGTAACTAGGGGGAGGAGGGCATGGCAAACAGTTCCAGTGCTTCTTTACACATTATTCCTTAGAATCCCCCCACACCCCTAACCTTCAGCAATATGGGGCAAAGAAGCAGCAGGGCCTATCAAGTCCCAAGGAATATCAAGGGAGGAACTCACAGCCATATGAGATAAATGTGAATAACAATATTCTAATCTGTACTATTATTTCTATCAATAATAATACTTTTCACTTCTCTTTTTGAATTTGTATTAAAGACATATATGCTTAAGTTAATAGGAGCTCTGAATTTATTCATGGTATATATTTAATATTCTCCCTCTGACACCATTTCGATATTTAATCTTTGCCACATATACACAGTATCTTATGGTGCCATAAAATCTATATCAGAGAAACACAATGAAGTCTAGATTACTTAAGGTCAAATTCTGTTTTTGACCCCAGAAGTGTTTAGAAAATTGAGATGAAAGAGGCTGAAATTTTAGATTTGATATCACTCAGCAATACCATGCAATAAAATAAACTTTCCTTTGTGAAGTCTAGAAGTAAACAGTAATATCCAAATCTTCTACTGAATCTAATATCAAAGTAATACTTAAGCTAGGCTTGAGGCTGGAGGGGAGGGAGAAAGAGGAGCTCTTCTTTGTACACAGACTGCAGCACTCTAGTGTTTCTCACATTTCTGGAAAGACTTATTTAATCCACCTTGTCATGTGCTGACATTTAATAAACACCTCATTCCTCTGTAGGTATTCTTAACAGTGAGCTGCAGAATAGTAAATCCCTTGCCAGTTAACATTATTGAAATGGCCAAACAGCTTTTCTCTTGAAAAATAAAATTAATGGAAAAATTTTCTATTTTAGTGTGATTTTTTAATTCTATCAACTGTTTACATGTGCATATCTGCAGTGTATACTGCTTGCTATGAGTGAAACATACTTCTTTATGATGATAATGATACTCCTATAATATTATACATATGGTTCCATTTGAATGACATATAATTCATTACTCTCCTTCACTGGTTACTATTTTTATGAGAATTTTTCTCCCTAGACTAATGTAAAATGTGCCTCCCTGAGCATTGTACACATCTTCAAAGAAGGATAATACTTTACAAATTTGCTCGCTAATGTGTAATCTGCAGCAAATATCCGCCTCATCTGACAAACACCATCTCCGCTCAGGAAGCCACGTTGAATCAGTCTATCAGATCTGACACTGGTGGTATCCATGCAGCCCTTCCCGGCACACACCCTGCCTTTAAAGGCCTTCCCATTCCCTGTTATTGGTCTCACAGATGATAGAGTATGACACTCCATAAACAATGAGCTAGGCCTTTTGTAGGCTGCTTTGCTTTTCTTGGCTTCAAACTGCCACTGAATGTCAAATCAATTTGGCTCTCATTAGAACAGCTTTATATGTGCAAATGTATTTGGGTCTGGTTGCCACTTTTTTTCCCCTATTTTTTTCCCTTCTTTCCATTTCTCCTCTTCTCTTCAAGATGATGTAATTCTTTTCTAATCCATGCCAACACCTGTTTCTCTCAAAGAGAAAGGAGAGGGAAAAAAGGGAGAAGAGAAAGAAGAGCGAGAGAAAAATCTGTGTGCTGCTCTTTATCACAATTAGCATGAACACCAGGCTGGCACATTATGGCTCAAGTTTCCCCAGAACAAAGAAAAAAGGCCTTGTTGCCACGATATTGTACATCACAGGGTGCAGATAAAGTGCGGAGTCTATGTAAACCTTGGTTCCTGATGTCTGGAGAGACGGCTGTCGAGATAGAGAAAGGTGTGTAAGCCGGTTTTATTGATAAGTGATGAAGCCAGCAATAAATCTGACGCAGTGCTTAAGGAAGTCTGAGCCTGAGCACCATGTTTGATGGAAGACTGTTTTCCTCTTGAGCTGAGAGAAATAGAGGGCTACACCTTAGAAAAGAGCGCAGACTTAAAGAGACAGCAGGAAGCTAAACAATGAACAGAGAGCCAGGGGGAGAGAGAGAAGAAAACACAAACTATAGGCTGATCAGTCTTCATACATTTGACCTGCATGTATTTTTAGGTTTACGTGAGAGTATTTCCCTCCCCATACATGGACTTCAAGGTATCTGATTCAACTAAGTCATTTTACTGCTTAAAAGAAAATGTTCGGTGTACATGAATGCCTTTTAAAGGAATGCATGCAGCTGGATTTATGATTTCACTGCTACACACTCTTGTTGAATTTACTGATGTAAAAGAACTATAGCATAGAGTGGGTTGAATCTAAATTCATAAATTAGATAATTCTTAACATTGTGTGACACCCCTGAGGGATTCAGGTGTTTGAGAGTTCACCAATGTGTGTGTTTACATGCCTACTTATTCATTTATTGAGTGCATGTTATACACACTATTTGTAAGTGCTTGGGGTACATCCATGCACAAAGCAATCCCCGTCTTTGTGTAGCTTACATTCTAGTGGAGGGATACAGATAATAAATAATGAGTCTAAGAAACAGTTGAAATATAGTTTGTTAGAAAGTGATAAACGTTACCCTCACATGCTGAGTAGAGTAAAGAAGGTTAAGAACGCTTGACTATTTGATTATACTTTTTAATAGAGGGGGTTAGGTAGAAATTATCAAGAGGGTGACTTTTGAACAAAATCATGAAGAATGTAAGGAAGTGAAATGTCTACAAATCTGGGGGAGAAGGCATCAGGCAGAGGGAACAACCAGTGCAAAAGCTCTGATGTGCACCTAAGACTGGAAGGCATGGAGGGCAGTGTGGCCAGAGAATATGAACTTGGGGAAAAGGGAGGTAATGAGGTGACCCAGATAATGTAATACCTACCAGGCCACTGGAAAGCCAAAAACTTTGTGCAAGATGGAGACTTATTAGAGTTTTGAACACAAGAAGTATATGATTGTGTATGTCATACATTTGTTTTTATAAAAAAACATGTTTGCTCAGATTGTGGTCATTTTGGAGTTTGTATAATTTCTCATGAAGGCTGACAGATGAAGAAGAGTAAGAGCAGCAAGATTTAGGCATTTTGTGGATTTCTAAGAAGGACTGTTAATCAGGATGAAAACCAAACCCATATCAGAACTCTATTAGGATGTCAGAGCTGAAATCTTGCTGAGCAAGTTATGGACGAATTAACTGAGAAATTAAAAGTGACCTATTTATATTACTATGAGTACAGAATTTGTGTAGATTAAAGGAAATTAAAGTAAAATTAATATTCATTCCGGTGTAACAGATATTGCAACTACACAAACATTTTTCTACTCCAGCTGTGTTATGATCTATATGATGTTCAGTTCAGTTCAGTTCAGTTGCTCAGTCATGTCCGACTCTTTGCGACCCCATGAATCGCAGTACGCAAGGCCTCCCTGTCCATCACCATCTCCCGGAGTTCACTCAGACTCACGGCCATCCAGTTGGTGATGCCATCCAGCCATCTCATCCTCTGTCATCCCCTTCTCCTTCTGCCCCCAATTCCTCCCAGCATCAGAGTCTTTTCCAATGAGTCAACTCCTCGCATGAGATGGCCAAAGCACTGGAGTTTCAGCTTTAGCATCATTCCTTCCAAAGAACTGGAAGGGCTGTTCTCCAGGGCTGATCTCCTTTAGAATGGACTGGTTGGATCTCCTTGCAGTCCACGGGACTCTCAAGAGTCTTCTCCCACACTGCAGTTCAAAAGCATCAATTCTTCAGTATTCAGCTTTCTTCACAGTCCAACTCTCACATCCATACGTGACCACAGGAAAAACCACAGCCTTGACTAGACGGACCTTAGTCGGCAAAGTAATGTCTTTGCTTTTCAATATGCTATCTAAGCTGGTCATAACTTTTCTTCCAAGGAGTAAGCGTCTTTTAATTTCATGGCTGCAGTCACCATCTTCAGTGATTTTGGAGTCCAAAAAGATAAAGTCTGACACTGTTTCCACTGTTTCCCCATCTATTTCCCATGAAGTGATGGGACCAGATGCTGTGTTGTTAGGCTACTTAATTAATATCTTTTAATGTGTTTTCATCATAAAATAGGGATAACAATAACAGCTCCCTTGCACAGTTGTTTTGAGGATTAAATTATATAGCCTATGTGTGGCTGACCTAAAGTGCGTGTTCAACATACTGTAGTTTCTTCCTCTGTATCCTCCATGGAATCCACATTGAACAAATATTTTCAAATTATTTTAGAGATGGTAGTGGCCAATTTAAGCAGTGGGGAGAAAAGCATAATGAAACAGAATAAATCTGATTAAATCAGTCTCCCACAATTTCCTAGGTAGGTGATGCATAAACATTCACTTACCTACATATTTCTTAGGCATCCCAACCCCTAAAAGTCCCAGTGCAAATCAAATACACAAGAGCTATGTCAACAAAGGGTGCTTCTTTTGGTGGACCTCTGTCTGGCCCATTCACGGACTGCTGTAGATTCAGCTCAGCAAATATTTGTTAAATATGGCTATGTGGGCTCTTTGGTAGAATAAAACATTGCCCTTCAGAGGCTTCTGGTTGGGGGGAAAAGTTCCTAGTTGGTGGTAATTACCTAACTCTTTATCCTCCAACAAAGAGTTTTAGCTTATTAGTTTTTTGTATTCTGAATCATAATGTTATCATTTACTCCTTCCAGAAATATTCCTTGTATTTTCTTGTTTGGCAAGCAGTCACTATTATGTAAATGAGCAGGTATGAAGGAATAGGGATAAACATTTCTGTTGTTATGGCAGTGTACAATTACAGAACTCATCCTTCTCCAGAAGATTAATTTTTCAAGGTTAGTGTAGATGTCCTCAAGGATGATAGGGGCAAGAGTTAAGATACTATTCTATCATTGATGGTAAAGAGGAAAATACTTTAATTCACTATTTTCTGGTAGCTACAAGCCAAAATGCTTGAATTGATTTAATAAAACTGAAGAGAAAAAATGAAGTAAAACTTTTAAGCCCTGAAGATTCTTAAAAATAGTTTTTAAAAGGAAGGAAAAAAAAAAAAAGCCAGAAGAATTCCTTTAAATTCCTGGGTCCCTCAAATGAGATTTTAGTAGTGGCAAGTAAAACATATTGATTGGCACCAAAGTATAAGATCTTTGTCACCATCTGTTTCCTGATTGTGTCAGCAAGTATTTTTTCCCCATGAGAGTGTGAGAATACACCATAGCCTAAAAGTATCAAAGTGTCAATTATGCACCACATTTAAAAGTTGGAAGCCCAGTTCATGAAAGTCGGTGACAAAAGTCCTGATTCTCTTTTCTTCCTAAACTGAAATCCTTAATTATTTTGTGACCTACAAGAAGACCAGTGGCTTCATGGCTCACTGGGGTAGGAAGCTATAATAAAAAAGGTTTGGAAAAAAATAATCTAAAATGAATATTTATTGAAAACCTCCCCCATGCAAGTCACTTTGCTATAATATGATATGAAGTTATTATGAATGCTATATGCAAATAATTTTTAACAAGTATGGGTGACAGGGAGGAATAAAGAATTGAAAGGAAAGAGGATCTGGAAAGTGAGAAGGATGGGTAAACAGGCAAACATTTGGGAGTTTGGGCTAGAAATTGAAAATAAAATGCACTGATAGAACTAGTGGAAAAATTAGGCCACAGGCGATGAAAGTTGGATAGGATAGGATCTTCCAGAAAGATTCAAAATCCAAGTTTTCAGGCTGAAAATGAAAGTGAAAGCGTTAGCCACTCAGTCATGTCCGACTCTTTGCAACCTCATGGACTGTAGCCTGCCAGGCTCCTCTGACCATGGAATTCTCCAGGCAAGAATACTGGAGTGAGTTGCCATTCCAGGGACCAAACCTGGGTCTCTTGCATTGCGGGTGGATTCTTTACCATCTGAGCCACCAGGGAAGCCCCTTTTCAGGCTGAAATTAAGATGATTTTCACCTGTTTTCTCTTTTATCTAGTAATTTTCCTGTTATTTAAATTTGATGTGTGGTATCCTTTTTTCCCTCCTATTACAATCACTGCTATTGCTGATCAGAGCTAGTAGTTAATTATGCTGATTTTTTAAGTTTTGAGTTCCTTCACATATCTCTCTCTGTTCTGGGTAGGGAGAAGAACTGTCTTCCTTTATCTGCTCTGATTATTTTTTTGATGTTTCTACAGCCAATTGTCAGCCGGGCTATTGGCTTCGACTCATTCTGTTACCCAAGAGTGTTGCAATAAAGTGCTGAAGCCATTCCTGCAGCACTAGAGGAATGGCCTATGCTCCAATCAGGTGGTCACAGATACCATCTGTCTGCCCAAGAGTTTTTCCTTTCATGATAAATCCTGGGGAGTTGTTTCTCTCAGTTGGATATATCCATTCTTTAATTTAGAGATGGGAGACTTGGGTTCTCATAACACATTCACTCATGTTAAAAGATAAAGTGAGGAATATAAAAAAAATAATTTTTAAGCTTAAGCAAAAATTGATTAAATCAAGCAGTGACAAGCATAATTGATTAGGACACTTCATTGACAGGAGCTGGGACTTTATAGAGAGAAGGTATAGAAGCAAAGGGAGGAAATTATTTGATTGATTATAGTTGGTTGTTTATGATTGGTTGTCCTTGGGTTTTGCTTTCATAACCTTGAGACATTTATAGGCTCAGATTTTGGTTTGCTTAAGCAGGCCAGCATGACATTAGAGCCAGCCCAGTCTAATTGCTTTCTCATTGGTGCCTAACATCAAAACCCAACATCATCAAAAAAATCTACAAACAGTAAATGCTGGAGAGGGGGTGGAGAAAAGTGAACCCTCTTGCACTGTCAGTGGGAATGCAAATTGATACAGCTACTATAGAGAACCTACGAAGATTCCTTTAAAAACTAGGGATAAAACTAAGTGCTGTGCTGTGCTTAGTCACTCAGTGGTGTCTGATTCTTTGCAACCTCATGGACTGTAGTCTCCCAGGCTCCTCTGCCATGGGGATTCTCCAGGCAAGAATACTCAAGTGGGTTGCCATGTTTCCTCCAGGGGAATCTTCCCAATCCAGGGACTGAACCTAGTCTCCTGCATTGGAGGCAGATTCTTTATCGTCTGAGCCACCAGGGAAGCCCAAGAAACTGGAGTGGGTAGCCTATCCTTTCTCAAGGGTATCTCCCCGACCCAAGAATCGAAATGGGGTCTCCTGCATTGCAGGTGGATTTTTTACCACCTGAGCTACAAGGGAAGTACTAAAACTACCGTATGACCCAGCTATCCCACTACTGGGCATATACCCTACAACTGAAAAAGACGTGTACCTCAATGTTTGTTGCTGCACTATTTCAATAGCTAGGACCTGAAAGCAACCTAGATGTCCATTGACAGATGAATGGATAAAGAAACTGTGGTATGTATATACAATGGAATAGTCACATCAGTTCAGTTCAGTCACTCAGTAGTGTCCAACTCTTAGTGACCCCAGGGACTGCTGCATGCCAGGCTTCCCTGTCTATCACATCTCCCGTGGCTTGCTGATACTCATGTCCATCGAGTCAGTGATGCCATCCAACCATCTCACCCTCTGTCACCCCCTTCTCCTCCTGCCTTCAATCTTTCCCAGAGTCAGGGTCTTTGCTAATGAGTCAGTTCTTTGCATCAGGTGGCAAAAGTATTGAAACTTCAGCTTCAGCATCAGTCTCTCCAATGAATATATTCAGGGCTGATTTCCTTTAGGATCAACTGGTTTGATCTTGCAGTTCATGGGACTTTCAAGAGTCTTCTCCAATACCACAGTTCAAAAACATCAATTCTTCAGCACTCAGCTTCTTTATGGTCCAACACTCACATCCATACATGACTACTGGAAAAACCATAGATTTGACTTAGATGGACCTTTGTTGCCAAAGTAATGTCTCTGCTTTATAATATGCTGTCTAGGTTGGTCATTGCTTTTCTTCCAAGGAGCGCACGTCTTTTAATTTCATGGCTGCAATCACCATCTGCAGTGATTTTGGAACCCCCCAAAATAAAGTCTGTCACACTTTCCATTGTTTTCCCATTATTTACCATGAAGTAATGGGACCAGATGCCATGATCTACGTTTTCTGAATATTGAGTTTTAAGTCAGCTTTTTCACTCTCCTCATTCATTTTCATCAAGAGGCTCTAGTTCCTCTTCACTTTCTGCCCTAAGGGTGAAGTCCTCTGCATATTTGAGGTTATTGATATTTCTCCTGGCAATCTTGATTCCAGCTTGTGCTTCCTCCAGCTCGGCATTTTGCATGATGTACTCTGCATATAAGTTAAATAAGCAGGGTGACAATATATAGCCTTGACATACTCCTTTCCTGATTTGGAACCAGTCCATTTTTCCACATCCAGTTCTAACTGTTGCTTCTTGACCTGCATACAATTTCTCAGGAGGCTGGTAACGTGGTCTGGTATTCCCATCTATAAGAATTTTCCACAGTGTGTTGTGATCCACACAAAGACTTTGGCATAGTCAATAAAGCAGAAGTAGATGGTTTTCTGAAATTCTCTTGCTCTTTCTATGATCCAACAGATGGTGGCAATTTGATCTTTGGTTCCTCTGACTTTTCTTAATCCAGCTTGAACATCTGGAATTTCACACTTTCATGTACTGTTGAAGCCTGGTTTGAAGATTTTTGAGCATTGCTTTGTTGGTGTTTGAGATGAGTGCAATTGTGCAGTAGTTTGAACAATCTTTGGCATTGCCTTTCTTTGGGATTGGAATGAAAACTGACCTTTTCCAGTCCTGTGGCTACTGCTGAGTTTTCCAAATTTGCTGGCACATTTTGTGCAGCACTTTCACAGCACCATCTCTTAGGATTTGAAATAGTTCAACTGGAATTCCATCACTACCACTAGCTTTGTAGTGATGTTTCCTAAGGCCCACTTGACTTCATATTCCAGGATGTCTGGCTCTAGGTGAGTGATCACACCATAGTGGTTATCTGGGTCATGAAGATCTTTTTTGTATAGTTCTTCTGTGTATTCTTGCTACCCCTTCTTAATATTTTTTGCTTTTGTTAGGTCCATACTGTTTCCGTCCTTTATTGTGCCCATTTTTGCATTAAATGTTCCTTTGGTACCTCTAATTTTCTTGAAGAGAACTCTAGTCTTTCCCATTCTGTGGTTTTCCTCTATTTCTTTGCATTGATCACTTATTGGAATGTTACTCAGCCATAAGGCAAATGCATCTGAGTTAGTTCTAGTGTAGTGGATGAACTTAGAGGCTATTACACAGAGTGAAGTAAGTCAGAAAGAGAAAAACAAATGCTGTGCATTAATACATATATATGGAATCTAGAAAAATGGTAGTGGTGAACTTATTTGCAGGGCAAGAAGAGGGACCAGACATAGAGAACAGACTTTGGACACAGTGGGGGAAGGAGAAGTTGGGATAAACTGAGAGAGTTTATCATATATAAAATAGATACCTATGGAAGTTGCTGTAGAACACAGGGAGCTCAATCTGATACTCTGTGACCACCTAGAGGGGTGGGAAAGGGTGGAGTGGGAGGGTTTAAGAGGGAGGGGACCTATGTATGCTTATGACTGATTCACTTTGTGTATGGCAGAAGCCAACACAATATTGTAAAGCAATTATCCTCAAATTAAAATTTAATTTTAAAGAACTTTACATCAAAACACAAGAATTTATGTTTGCACCAAGGTGTGTGTAGATTTGCAGAGACAGAGGGCTCGATGGAATAATCGAAAGCCTGCGCCAATAAGAAAAAAAGCATGCCACTCCTCTTTCTTGTACTCACCTGGGTTAACCTATGAGGTGGCAGGAATACCCTACCTGGTGGAAAGACCAGCTTGGCAGGGTTTTCCAGGCTATAGATGTAACAGGAAAGTAATCAGTCAAATTCTCTGTTAAAATGTGATTAATTTGATTAAATAAAGTATTGCAGCCTGCCAGATGGGTCTTGTTACAGTCTCCAAGCATATGTAACTATAATTTAAGTTAAACTTGTTTGTGTACATCTGGAAACCACCTAATACATTAGGTGCTGTGAGTTTGATTTCTATTTTAATACACTGATTGTATGAAGAGAGGAGAAACCAAAGAGTCTTTTGTCAGAGAAGTATCAGATAAAGTTTCAGAACCATTCAAAACATGCCATTCATTTATTGATTCCATAGAAAGCACTGGGCAGGTAATATTAAATGGGTAATCTGACAGCTTACCTTTTACTGGGGGAGAAAAAAATAAGTACAAAAATTAATAAAACAACATCATATTATAATAATGCTATACAGGAAAAGAGCAAAGAATCTACATAAGAGGGGTAGGGGCAGTAGTGTAAGGGGTGAAGGTGTGCCTGGTCTGATAACAAGCTAAACATGAAAGATATTGGGTCATCTGAGCTCCCTGTTTTGTCACTCACATTTTTAACTTTTTTATTACTCTCATTTTTTGTACTCTAGTACAATTTTTTTACTTGTAGTTCTTACTTCTCTTTCTAATCTAAGAGTTCCATGATAATATGAAATTGCTAGTTGTCTAGCAGGCATTCAATGAATATTCTCTGAGTAAAGATAAATCAAATTCAATCAGCAGAAAGCCTCCTAGTTAAAAATCAGAGAAATTTTGTGTATGAGGAAAAGTAGGTTCTTAAATTGGGTTTCCTGAAGCCACTCTCCCACCAAAAAAGGCAAATCTTATGACAAGAATTGGGTATAAGGAGTTTTTATGAAAAGTCACCTTAGGAAGCATTGTGAGTGAGGAAGTGAGAGAGAGAAGAAATGGGAGTCAATAAAGAGTGCAGGTTTTCACTGATATTAGAAAGTAGAGCATTCCTATGAAACATTTCTAAGCTGAAATGGCATAAAGTGAAGACAAAAATACCCTGATACCCTTGCTAGTGGATATATGAAATAAATCCAGATAGAGCACAGTTGCTCACAGAAACAGTTCAAAGCTATGGTGGGCTGATGCTGAGGTGCTTAGCATAGTTCCCAGGGAAGGAGCTTGGCGGTGCCACTCTTCCCTTTATAAGGGTTCATGGCAAAAAAATGCTGAAAGCTACTTTTACCTCTTTTGCAAAAGTGAAACTCCTTTTTATATTTCTTTCAGTTAGCAAAAATAGGTACTAATGTGGGTCTTCTGTAAAATGAAGTGGTATAAAGCAAAATTTTAGAAAGTGGGGTGGAGGTACTGGGGGTGAATGGTGGGGATACCTGTATACTAATAAGTGAGTCGTCCATATGGACAACTGGACTTAGCCTTGTTGGGGAATTCTGAGAAATAGTGTGAAATATAATTCAGAAGTTTCCCTATGAAGTATGAGGAAGGGTGTGGGCCATCCCTTGTTAGTTAGAGCTTGTTTTGGTGATGTTTAGCATTACACTGCAGAAGATAGTGAAGGACAAGGAAGCCTGACATGCTACAGTCCATGGGGTCGCAAAGAGTCTGACACAACTTAGTGAGTGAACAACAATTTTGTCCATTTATTTTACTTTCTCTCCCATGACTGTTGTGCTTATTCTCTAACAGCTGAATGGGGAGTTGCTACCTGATCACTTGCTGCTGCTGCTAAGTTGCTTCAGTCATGTCCAACTCTGTGCGACCCCAGAGATGGCAGCCCACCAGGCTTCCCCTGTCTCCAGGTAAGAACACTGGAGTGGGTTGCCATTTCCTTCTCCAATGCATGAAAGTGGAGAGTGAAAGTGAAGTTGCTCAGTCATGTCTGACTCTTAGCGACCCCATGGACTGCAGCCCACCAGGCTCCTCCGTCCATGGGATTTCCCAGGCAAGAGTACTGGAGTTCATTTTCCTATGGGTGGTGGGGCTCTAAGAATAATCCCAAATAGCCTGTGCTCTTTGGCTTAGTGTTTTCTGGTCAATGTTTACAAAAACAATTCTCTGAAAAGGTTATATAGCCTGCCAGTGATAACAGAGGTATGCTCTTTCAAGGGTATACTTGAAGGTAGTCAAGTAAACTTTCCTCACTTGACACAGAGTTCTTTAAGAAAGTGATTTGGAGATAGCACCCATATGAATGTTGCAATAGTGCTTGAATTAGGGGGAGAGGTAGTAATGATATACTGGGTCTTCTTCGCACTCTTTGACATCATGGGGATCCAACCCAAAGCACTGGGGTGAGGTATTCTACAAGTTTCAGAGCTCTCCTCTATCGAACCTACTGTCTATTAAAGGAGTTTATGCTCAAGTCCTTTTTTTACTCCGGGAAAGAAAGCATGTGAACCATGAAGAGCTCACTTGGATGAGATGCTTCAGGAGAGGCAAATATCCATCACTTCATATCTGAAATGTCCCACAGAGAACCTGGGGCCATTGGAGTAGATGTTATATGAACTCAATGCTTGATCCAGTCTTCCTAAAGGAGCAGCGCTTTAAGGCCTCTAAAGAGATCACTGGCAGTACTGAGAGTACCAAGGCACTTAGAGTGCTGCTTACGTTTCAGTTAGAAGCTCTCCTGCTATAAGTGACAATAAAAGAAATTGTTGTAGATAACCTTAGCAAAGGAGACTGTCTCTAGCTTTAAGATATACTAATCATGAGACAAGAGTTCTGCTTAACAAACTGTGTGGAAGTCTTAGCTGCTTGCAAAGAAGGCATGGTCCCTCTGGTGGTAACTTTTGATTGATGAAGATTATGAGACTAGGAAAATCTTTCCAAAGAATGAGATTTTTGTAAGACTCATCCAGAGTCAAAGCAGCTAGCCATGAATGTAGCATCAGAAGGAGTCACAGATGATATATTCCCCCTTGTTGCCATCACTGCATCCCAAATTTTGAGAGAAAAATTAAAATTCAGAAACTTAGTAATGTTGTCAAAAATACATTCTGAGTAGCTGCATAAATTGTGAAACAGGTCCTATTTGTTCTTTGGTTGTAGAAAAATATAATTGTTTCCATCAAGATAGGAAATGAAAACACAGAGACACTATGGAATCTGGATGAAATTGGACTCTTCACTAGTTATTATTAACCTAGGGTTAAGACAAAGAATTGAGACCTACATGCCTTGTAAGTTTGATTACCCTCAGAGTTAATATTTGGTGCCTATGTCTTAGCCTTTAGGTTTTTACTGTCACATTCACTCGGAGCTATAATCCATGATAAAGTATTTTGGGAGGCTTACCTTTTGCCTCTTTCCTACATGGCTGAGTGATACTTACCATAAAACTTTAATTTACTTTGTTTCCTCTTCATATGTATGACCAGTCCACAAGTGTCCATGCTCTCATCATGGAGGCATGCATAACCCAGAAGGTAAGTCTGATATTTGTAAGCTTTATCTACACAGACCAGCTGTACTCTTAGCTCTTCTATTCTGAAGCTTTCAAAATAAAAAAGAGATGAAGTGTCACTCATATCCCTAAGTCTTTTTAAAGTTTTATTTTTCACATGATCATGCAGTAAAATTGATGGTTTTTTTTGGTATAAAGTTCTATGAATTTTAACACATGGATAGATTTATGTAACAACCACTATTCTTAGGAAACAGAACAGTTCATCATCACCAACAGCCCTCTGTGTCCCTTTATAGTCACATCCTCTGCCTTCCTTAGCAGTCACTCATCTGTCCACTGTCACTACAGCTTTGCCTTTTTGAAAATGTCATATGAATTGAATCATATAATATGATATCTTTTAAGACTAATGATCTAGTTAGACTAGATAATAAAAGGCAGTGGAAGGTACACTCTAGATTGTGTGAAATAGAAAAGTGGTTGAAAAGCTTCATTAAGGCAACATTATTGTTGAAATAGAATAGGCTATGACATGCTTCATGGAAGAGGTCAAGTGTGGAGGTTGGGTCTCAGAATTCAGGCATCTTCGTTGCTCTTAAAATTGAGAGCAACATGAACAAAATAGTTTTTGAAGATTAGTTAGCAGAGATACAAGAGAAGTATTACCTGGCGTGTAATATTTGGAAGACAAAAGTGATGGTTGAAGCCTCAAGAACTCTGTGAAGGAGAGAAAGCAGAGGGCAGTTAGCATAGGATCAAAGACAAAAACTTGAATGACAGCTGGGGCATGGGAAGAGAAGGGAGACCTCTAGAACTATTAAATGAGAAACAGAGAAAGAGCAATCATAGAGGTGAAATGAAACCAATTTTTAAACAAGAAGCAGGTAATCAAAACATTAAATTTCATACAGAATTTGAGAGCGTGGCATAGAAGAAACTATGAATAGCATTGGAGAAATTTAGTTGCAATGGAATTTGGGCATAAAGGCCAGATTACAATGGAATTAAGTGGATACATTGAAGATGTAGAAGAACTCAAGGCAGACTGGCTATGAATTGGTCCCATATTTAGAATGAGTTGCAGGATCAAGGGAAAGGCTTATAAACTGAGTGATAAAAATAAGCACTGCAGGCAGGGAGGAGATGTAGTGAGTGAAAACAGTAGAGTCAAGAAATTTCCCTCAGAATCCAAAGCTTATTAGGAGTTACTTTAGTCAGTTACCTTTCATTGTTGTTTAGTCACTAAATTGTGTCTGACTTTTGCAGCCCCATGGACTGTGGCCTGCCAGGCTCCTCTGTCCATGGGATTCTCCAGGCAAGAATACTGGAGTGGGTTGCCATTCCCTTCTCCAGGGGATCTTCCCAACCCAGGGATTGAACCCAGGTCTTCTGCATTGCAGGCAGATTCTTTACTGATGGAGCTGCAAGGGAAGCCCCAAAACTAGTTTTATATGTGTTTTATCTGATTAGATTCATGGGCCAAATGGACTGTCAGTAGCTTCCATCTAGTTCTCTCATCACTACCAAAAGCAGATTATTATAATCGCTATGTTACTTAAATTTTCCAGTTGTCACAGAATTTACTATCATCTATCATAAACTCTGATTGACTTAGAAAGAGGACTCTAATTCTGAGCAAATGAATTAATACTGAAGTAAACTGATTGCAACTATTTACAGATGTAAGCACTTTAATTTGTAAAGACACTCATAAGGATTTTTATTTCAATCATGAATAATATTTTGAGTGATAATAAAAACTACTACTATGGTAGAGCAGTAGGTGGAGGTTTACGAAACCTCATTATAAAGACAACACAATTCTCTCCTGGAACTCAACCATGTCAGTCACACAGTAGCATGCCAAAGCATTTACCTCCAATTTTCTTGAATGGAAGAATCTCTCATAGTTGTTAGTATATAGCAAGTTGAAGTTTTAAACAAGGCTTTGCTTGCAACCAAAATTGATTTCTGTAATTCTCTCTAGCATGGCTTTTCTGACAAGGCTATTTCTAGATTACCAGTGTTTGGACTTAGCACATGCTGCTTATGCAACTTTAATTCTTGCCTCTAAGCTGCAACCTGGTCTGTCTGCCAATCACAGCTGGAAGCATCCTCCCAAGTTATGGACCTTTTCATCAACTGGGCTCTACCAATCACTACTATCGATCCTCCACTCCTCATAAAATAAAACAGAGATTTCGAGGGCTTTTTGACATTTTGCTGTGGTTCCCTGAAGACCCATCCAGGATACTTCCATGGATCTGCTTTACTCTGTAAGGATGATCTATTTCACAAAGACCTTACCATAACTCAAAGTAATCTTTAAAATAAACCTTGTAAGATAGGCTAGGGCATATTGATTACCTCTTCTCTACACTCTTGTCCTGGATAGAAGCCAGCCTGACTTCTGTGAATTCTGGAAACTTATAACTTTCTATTAAAGAAACATAGTGGTGTGGTAGAGCTAGCACCTGGGGTCCAACCAGAATTGAAAACTATTATTTTCTGAGGCTCTTCAGATACCATTTTCTATTAGGCTAAAGAACATGTAAATTCAGCTCTTAGTATGTGCATAGGGCAAGGTTTTTGCAAAAATCTTATAAATTTATATTATATTCTACCTGGAATTCATACACCTTCTATTTTTGGGTATCTTTCTAAATTTATTGACAATCAAAATGTGGCAGAGTTGATAATTGAGAACTATCTTAGTCAGTTCTCTGTAGTTGATTACTGTCTACATTCCATAGACAATGGATTGAAACAGGACTCTGCTTTTAGTTTTACAGAAGTAATGAGTACTGGGAAATGGGCTGCCTTTTCCTGACAGGTGATGTGAACTCCTTAGAAGATGAATGTCTCTGTATAGATAAAGTGAAACAAGGCCTTTTACAAACTGGGCTCTGAGTTAAACCTATATATGAAGATGCAAAAATCAGTCACCTGTAGGTGCAATTGCCAGTCACCTTGCTTCCAGTTCTTCTGAAACACGTTTAAGGGAGCCTGAATTTCCCAATGAAAGTAATATATTTGAATTAAATTTTACCTTCCTTAAGCAAGTTCTCTTATGAGAAGCAACTCTGTTAAGGTAGTAACATATTAATACAAGTTAGGTAATCAGCTTTATCTTCTGCCATATTCAGAGTGATCTTAGGCACATGAGAATTTCGGGTTTGAGGAAATGGCATGCAGGCAAAGGGGAAAGAGAATTCATTCAGAAAGAGGGGAAAAAGAGAGTTAAACAGTTTGGTTTAAAAGAGTTAAAAGTGAGAGTTAAACAATCTACTTTGGATTGCTTTTGCTAAGCTAGTAGTGATTGATTCTGTGCTGCAATGTCTTTGACCCCTTTGCAGACATGGCCATTGCAGTGTTATGTGGCATGTCCCAGTGACCAATGGAAAAGAGAGCAATATGCTGCTGTGCGGGAGAAGGAAAGGCAGAACAGACCTTCTGAATCTTTAGCATTGCTTGTTTTATATAAAGGAGAAAGTAGTAATTCCAAAATTCATCAAATTAGAATAAATCACCCTACAATTTATTATTGAGAGAACCCATGTTTGTTACACAGTGACTCCTTTCCTCATTACTTTATAAACAGTAAAATAATTTCAGGGAAAGTACCTAATATTTCAAGAAATAGAGAAAACTACCTTCATAAAAGGCCTACTTAAGCTAGATCACCATTTTTGGAAGCAAAGATGTCAGCAGAGAATCTCAAGAGAAAAACTGTATAGTCTATACTGAAATTTGAAGGGACTGTTATGCAGGGAATAGCTACAGGGCTTCAGTGCTCAAATTCAATTGAAGAATAAAGATTCATGCATGGATACCAAGGAGAAAGGTCAAGTGAAGCAGGAGAAAATTAAGGATTTACCTACCAAAAGGCCAAAAACCTTCTTCAAGAACTAAGAGGGAGTGCACATTTGAAAAATTAATTAGACCAGAGGTCAGTGGAGAATAAAGCAATACTGGTACAGTAAAGGATTTGTTCTAACAGTGAGGGTAAGATACAGCTAAGGGAAAATAAAATGTTGGGGAGGTTATATTCAAGGCTGCTTCACAAAGGAACCTAAAATAGATGGTTAGCAATAAGTGAAACAAACTGCTGGTATAAAATTGTAAATGACAGAAAGGAAAAGAAAAGACAGCTAAATATTTACTGTTACTGCATAGATCTCAAATGAAGCCATCTTTCCAACAATCATTAGCCAAAAAAATTACATGACTCATGATCAATATAGAGTTTGGCACAAATCAATTAGAACAAACTTATAGATTTTTAAAAATTAGAATGAGATAGGGAAATTAAAGGCAGAGGGAGTGGAGTCAGGTGAGAATACCCGTGACCAAAGAGTCTAGTTTCAGTTATGCTCAGAACAAGAAAAACTAGAGAGGCATTGATCTTTGGCTAGGAGCAAGTGGAAGGATAATAGATGAAGCAGAGCCAGTTAATCCCAATTTTGTTTCCTCTCTGTCAAGGAGGAATAAACGTATTACAATTAAGTTAGAAATGTTTCTGTGAAAACGGTTAGAAAATACTAAGATACTCTCAATATCTAATGTTGATATATCCTTAAGAAGAAATGAGTTTTTGTGAATGTGATTTCATGCTATGATCACAATGAATGCTAATAGCCACTTTCTTATTTTGACGTGACTTTAAAATTATGCATGTTCTTTACAGTGCCTGCCTGTCGGTTATTTTTAAACTTCTGATCCTGACCTACAGTAACAAATAACTTTATTATTTTTTTTGTATTTATTGTATTTTTTGTATTTATTTGTATTTTTTGTATTTATTTTTTTTGTATTCCAATATAACTAACACAAAATTTTCATAAATTTCTGACTTTATACTTGAGTTATATTTGAATCTATTCTTTTCCTTTTCTCAACAATGAGGAAAAAACCACAACCTATGACCCACTAAACTGATATCATGGCTCACCAATTGGATGACATCCCACAGTTTGAAAACCACTGGTCTAGATTATAGACAGCTTATTGGCAAAATGGATTCAGTCCTGTCATTGGTTCCTTTGTTACTCAAATACATTTTGTCATATTCTTCTTATTGAAAAGAGTAGTTAATGTTTCCTTTTTCCTTTGGTAAAATAAGTAGCTTCATGGCACTCAATATAATGTAGCTTGGTTGTAAGTATCCGAAGTAAACCCCTAGACTCCCAATAAAGTACTGACTTGCTTTAGGGTTAGTTACATATAAAACTGAACAGTATTGCCAGGGATAAACTTTGCAACCAAGTGCTTTGCAAGCTACTTTTAGAGTCTTTAAGTGAACTATTTAAACATAGAACCATATTTAAATATAGCAGGAAAAAATGTTTAAAGGTTAGTTGCTAAATGTCTGTAAATTAAAACAACCACTCCCATGGCTCAATTTTCTTGTAAATTTGGTTTTTTTTTTAAACAAAACAAAACAAAACAAAATAAGCTTTCAAAGAGAACCACAAAAACACCTACAAGAGTCCCTCCCAGAAGAAATGTTTTCAATATAATCATTTATGCTATAAATATGTATAAATTATTTTTCTAAATAATTAGACAATATCCTGTTGACTAATGCACCCAACCAATTCTAAGCTCATTTCATAACTTTGAGTTATTTCTCATTCATAGATGCCCACGGGTCACAAGATTGGCCAAAGTTTGCTATACTAATTTCAAACTCTATACCTTTTAATCCGTATAGTTTGACATTGCCATAATGTTGGGACAGTTATTTTACAGTGGTTTGATGCAAGAATTTATGCTTTGTACTTACCCTCCTGATTTATTTTGAGATAAGACTTTCACTTAAGATCTATTAGACTTAAGATCTATATCTAGAATAGGCCTGAGGACAGCATCAGGAGCCAGAATTACCTTTGGATTTCTAGGTTGATACTCTTTGTTCAAAATTTTATCTTATAGGTAGCAAATAGTCATTTAAGCTTAAATTTCTGATCTTCTGCTCCAAACTTCTCTCACAGTAACTTTCCTACATTGATCTTATCTTACCAGATTATTTGACCTCGGGTGTTCTCAAACACTCTTCTCATTTATCTACGTGTATATCTTTGATCACAAAAGTCTTTCTCAGGCATAACCTTCTTCACTGTTCAAATTTTAATTGTTTCAAGGTGGTTGCTTCCATCTCTTAAGCGCTTATTATCTATGTAACTTACTTATCAGTTATGGGCAATATAAAGTGGTATAGTGTTTTGTTTTTTGTATTTTAAAGTAACTTTTCATTTATATGTTTTTTTATATTTGTATAAATCATTAGTTCCACTACTATCATTTATTCTTTGCTCTATTTCTCAAAAACATATTGAGTGTCTGCTATGTATCAGACACTGTGTTAGGAATCAGCCTATATGTGGACATTAATATTCTACATTGTAAAATATGAAGTAGTACATTACAGGGCAATACGCTTGATGAACACAGATGCAAAAATCCTCAACAAAATATTAACAAACCAAAATCTAGGAATACGCTGAAATGATCATATACCATGATCAAGTGGAATTTACTCCAGTAATTCAAGAATGGTTCAACATCTGAAATCAATCAATATTGTACATAGCATTAGCAAAATGAAGGACAAAAGTCACATTATCATCTGAATAGATGCAGAAAAAGAATTTTATAAGGTTCACCATTCATTTATGATTTAAAAAAAAAAGAAAACTCTCAACAAAAAGGGTATAGAAGGAATTTGATTATTAGTCATTCAGTTGTATCCAACTCTTTGTGACGCCATGGACTGTAGCCCACTAGGGTCCCCTGTCCATGGAATTCTGTAGGCAAGAATACTGGAGCATGTTGCCATTTCCTTCTACCTCAACATAGTAAAGACTATATATGACAAATCCATGGCAAACATAATACTCAACAGTGAAAAGCTGAAAGCTTTTCCTGTAAGATCAGGAACAAGACAAAAATGCCTGCTCTTTCCACCTTCATTCAACACAGTATTGGAAGTCCTAACCACCACAATTAGTCAAGAAAAAAGAATAAAAGGAATCCAAATTGGAAAGGAAGTAGTAAAGCTGTCACTATTTGTAGATGACTTTATACTATATAGATAGAACCATAAAGACTCCACTAAAACTGTTAGAACTAATTAATAAATTCAGTAAAGTCACAGGATACAAAATCAATATACAGGAATCTTTGGCATTTCTATACACTAATAATGAACTATCAGAAAGTGAAAATAAGAAAATAATCCAATTTATAATTGCACTGCAAAGAATCAAATACCTTGGAATAAACTTAACCATGGAGGTGAAAAAAAATGTGTGTTAGTCACTGAGTCATGTCCTACTCTTTGAAACTCCATGGACTGTAATCCACAAGGCTCCTCTGTCCATGGAATTTTCCAGACAAGAATAGTGGAATGAGTTGCCATTTCCTACTCCAGGGCACCCTCCCAGCCCAGGGATCAAACCTGGGTCTCCTACATTGCAGGTGGATTTTTTATGGTCTGAGCTACCAGGGAAACCTATGGAGGTGAAATACCTGTATACTATAAACTATAATACACTGATGAAAGGCATTGAAGAAGACATAAATGAATGGAAAGATACTCCATGTCTATGTATTGGAAGAATTAACATTATTAAAATTTCCAAATTGTGCAAAGCAGTTACAGAGTCAGTACAATCCCTATGAAAATTCTAATGACATATTTCACAGAACTAAGAGAAATAATTTTAAAATTTGTATGAAACACAAAACATCTTGAGAAAGAAGAACAAGGCTGGAATTATCACACCCCTGACTTCAGACTGTACTACAAAGCTGCATTGATAAAAACAGTATGGAACTGGCACATAATTAGACACAAAGATAAATGGAACAGGATAGACAACTCAGAAATAAACCCATACTTATATGGTCAATTAATCTATGATAAGGAAGCAAAGAGTCGGACACGACTGAACGACTGAACTGGACTGAACTGAACTGAAGGAAGTGAGAATATACAATGAGGAAAAGACAACCTCTTCAATAGATGGTATTAGGAAAACTGAACAACTTCATGCAAAAGGGTCAAACTGGACTACTGTCTCACATCATATACAAAAATAAACACAAAATGGATTAAACTTAACTGTAAGACTTGAAACTACAAAACTGCTAGAAGAAAGTAGCAGTTTCACACACACAGTAGAATATTAGCCATAAAAAGAATGAAATATTGTCATTTGTGACAAAATGGATAGACCTTGAGGGTATTATGCTAACTGAAATAAGTCAGAAATGTAAAAACACAAAATAAATGAACATGCAAAATAAAGGAAGAACAAACTAATAAATACAGAGATCAGATTAATGGTTACCATTAGGGAAGGGGATTGGTGGGTGGGTGGAAATGGTTGAAGAAGGTCAAATATATGATGATGGATGGTAACTAGAATTGTGGCAGTGATCAGTTTAAAAAGAGAGAAAATGAAGTAGTATGATATTCTAGGACTTATTCATTTATTTCTTAGAAGACTATCAGGGAATGTTTGTATTTACCAAAAATTCATTTGCTCCTCAGTATTTCCCAGTTCCCATGCATTTGGGTGGGGTACTGATTCTCACTGCTAGAAAATGAGAAGTAATGTGTCATTCTTGTTGGAGGCAGGAGAGAGTGAAAGTGAAACAAAGTAAAAGTGTTAATTGCTCAGTTGTCTCTGACTTTTTGTGACGCCATGGACTGTAGTCCACCAGGCAGCTCCTCTATCCATGGAATTCTCCAGGCAAGAATACTGGAGTGTACTCCATTCCTTTCTTCAGGAGATCTTCCCAACCAAGGATTGAACCAGGTCTGCCACATTGCAGGCAGATTCTTTACCATCTGAGCCACCAGGGAAGCCCAGGATAGAGTAAGAGGCACATTAAATCTCTGCAACTGGAATTGAAAGACTTTGAGATGACAGAGTTTTAAGTTGGAAGCAAACAAGTGCTGAGTTCCCACTTGTAGAGACCAGCAAAGAATAGCTGCACAACTTGTATCTGATTGTAGCATGAATGAGAAATACATTTACATTATTAAGTCACCAAAATTTGGGGGTTTATCTGTTACTGAAACACAGGCAATGCTATCCTGATTATTAGAATAATGATTTTGTGTATTTTAATGATCGGATCATTAAAGATGTTTGAATGACATTAACCCTGACTCAGTTACACAATCCTTAAGAGTAGATTAAAGATGTTTGAATGATACTGAAAAGTGAAAAGAAAGTGAAGTCGCTCAGGCGTGTCTGACTCTTTGTGACCCTGTGGACTGTAGCCCACCAGGCTCCTCCATCCATGGGATTCTCCAGGCAAGAATACTGGAGTGGGTTGCCATTTCCTTCTCCAGGGGATCTTCCCGACCCAGGGATCAAACCCAGGTCTCCTGCAATGCAGGCAGACGCTTTAACCTCTGAGCCATCAGGGAAGCCCTGAATGATACTAACCTTGACTAAATTATATGATACTGGAGAATAGAGATTTTATGTTTTATGTATAACTTTTTCAGGGTGAAGACCAGTGATAGGTATATGGCAAACTTTCAGTAAATATTCATTGAATTGATTAATAAGGAAATTCAGGGTGGTTACTAAGAGAAATCACTAGGGCAGACCAAGAGGAAGTAACTAGTTATAAAATCCAGAAATATCTAAGATACACATATAGAGTTAGAAGCAGAATTTGGCAAAAAGGAGATTAAAGATTAGCAAATGAAAATTGCTGTTGAATTATCAGAATTTCTACATTTTGAACAGTTCTTCAGCTTCATCAGCATTACTAATCGGGGCATAGACTTGGATTACTACGATTTTGAATGATTTGCCTTGGAAACGAATAGAAATCATTCTTCATTTTTGAGATTGCATCCAAGTACTGCATTTTGGACTCTTTTGTTGACTGTAATGGCTACGCCATTTCTTCTAAGGGATTCTTGCCCACAGTAGTAGATATAATGGTTGTCTGAGTTAAATTCACCCATTCCAGTTCATTTTAGTTCACTGATTCCTAAAATGTTGATGTTCACTCTTGCCATCTCCTATTTGACCACTTCCAATTTGCCTTGACTCATGGAACTAACATTCCAAGTTCCTATGCAATATTGCTCTTTACAGCATTGGGCTTTGCTTCTATTACCAGTCACATCCAGAACTGGGTGTTGTTTTTGCTTTTGCTTTCTGGAGTTATTTCTCCACTGGTCTCCAGGAGCATATTGGGCACCTACTGACCTAGGTGTTCATCTTTCAGTGTCCTATCATTATGCCTTTATGTACTGCTCATGAGGTTCTCAAGGTAAGAATACTGAAGTGGTTTGCCATTCCCTTCTCCAGTGGACAACATTGTGTTGCAGACTGGAATGCAAAGTAGGAAGTCAAGAAACACCTGGAGTAACAGGCACATTTGGCCTTGGAGTACAGAATGAAGCAGGGCAAAGGCTAATAGAGTTTTGCCAAGAGAACACACTGGTCATAGCAAACAGCCTCTTCCAACAACACAAGAGAAGATGCTACACATGGACATCACCAGATGGTCAATACCAAAATCAGGTTGATTATATTCTTTGCAGCTAAAGATGGAGAAGCTCTATACAGACAGCAAAAACAGGACTGGGACCTGACTGTGGCTCAGATCATGAACTCCTTATTGCCAAATTCGGACTTAAATTGAAGAAAGTAGGGAAAACCACTAGACCATTCATGTATGACCTAAATCAAATCCCTTAGGATTATACAGTGGAAGTACAAACAGATTCAAAGGATTAGATCTGTTAGACAGAGTGCCTGAAGAAGTGTGGACGGTCATTTGTGAAATTGTACAGGAAGCAGGGATCAAGACCATATCCAAGAAAATGAAATGCAAAAAAGCAAAATGGTTGTCTGAGGAGGCCTTACAGATAGCCGTGTAAAGAAGAGAAGCAAAAAGCAAAGAAGAAAAGGAAAGTTATACTTATTTGAATTCAGAGTTCCAAAGAATAGCAAGGAGAGAAAAGAAAGCCTTCCTCAGTGATCAGTGCAAAGAAATAGAGGAAAATAATAGAATGGGAAAGACTAGAGATCTCTTCAAGAAAATTAGCAATACCAAGGGAACATTTCACTGTAAGATGGGCACAGTAAAGGTCAGAAATGGTATGGAACTAACAGAAGCAGAAGATATTAAGAAGAGGTGGCAAGAACACACAGAAGAACTATACAGAAAAGATCTTCGCAACCCAGATAATCATGATGGTGCGATCACTCTCCTAGAGCCAGACATCCTGAAATGCAAAGGAAAGTGGGCCTTAGGAAGCATCACTATGAACAAAGCTAGTGGAGGTAATGGAATTCCAGTTGAGCTTTCAAGTCCTAAAAGATGATGCTGTGAAAGTGCTGCACTCAGTATGCCAGAAATTTGGAAAACTCAACAGTGGCCATAGGACTGGAAAAGGTCAGTTTTTATTCCAACCCCAAAGAAAGGCAATGCCAAAGAATTCTCAAACTACTGCACAATTGCACTCATCTGACATGCTAGCAAAGTAATGCTCAAAATTCTCCAAGCCAGGCTTCAACAGTATGTGAACTGTGAACTACCAAGTGTTCAAGCTGGATTTAGAAAAGGCTGAGGAACCAGAGACCAAATTGCCAACATCCACTGGATCATCAAAAAAGCAAGAGAGTTCCAAAAAAACATCTACTTCTGCTTTATTGACTATGCCAAAGCCTCTGACTTGTGGATCACAACAAACTGTGGAAAATTCTTAAAGAGATGGGAATACTGGACCTGCTGACCTGCCTCTTGAGAAATCTGTATGCAGGTCAGGAAGCAACAGTTAGAACTGGACATGGAACAGCAGAGTGGTTCCAAATAGGGAAAGGAGTACATCAAGGCTGTATATCATCACCCTGCTTATTTAACTTATATGAAGAGTACATCATGAGAAATTCTGGGCTGGATGAGGCACAAGCTGGAATCAAGATTGCCAGGAGAAATATCAATAACCTCAGATATGCAGATGACACCACCCTTATGGCAGAAAGTGAAAAGGAACTAAAGAGGCTCTTGATGAAAGTGAAAGAGGAGAGTGAAAAAGTTGGCTTAAAACTCAACATTCAGAAAACTAAGATCATGGCATCTGGTCCCATCACTTCATGGCAAATAGATGGGGAAACAATGGAAGCAATGACAGACTTTATTTTGGGGGGCTCCAAATTCATTAAGCAGAGACATTACTTTGCCAACAAAGGTCCATCTAGTCAAAGCTATGGTTTTCCAGTAGTCATGTATGGATGTGAGAGTTGGACTATAAAGAAAGCTGAGCACTGAAGAATTGATGCTTTTGAACTATGGTGTTGGAGAAGACTGTGAGAGTCCCCTGGACAGTAAGGAGATCCAACCAGTCAAACCTAAAGGAAATCAGTCCTGAATATATTCATTGGAATGACTGATACTGAAGCTGAAACTCAAATATTTTGGCCACCTCATGCAAAGAACCAACTCATTTGAAAAGACCTTTATGCTGGGAACGATTGCAGGCAGGAGGAGAAGGGGACAACAGAGGATGAGATGGTTGGATGGCATCACCTACTCAATGGACATGAGTTTGAGCGAACTCTGGAGATGTTGATGGACAGGGATGCCTGGCATGCTGCAGTCCATGGGGTCGCAAAGAGTCGGACAAGACTGAGAGACTGAACAACAATTAGTGCCTGGTGGTAAACTGTTTTTTGTGATTCGTTGGGAGAAGGAGATAGGTGTGGGCTAAGAGGAAATTTTGTCAGTCCTTTAAGCACATTAATCTTTTCTCTTTAAGCTACCAGGTGTTTTCCATTGGAGAATGGCATGGGAGTTTCAGCTTCTCAGTTAACTCTTAGAGAGTCCTCTAGCTAGCTGATGCTTCCTGTCTCAAAAGATATCTTCTCCCTAGTGCAGGTATGTTAGTTTCTCAGTCATGTCCAACTCTTACAGACTGTAGCACACCAGGCTCCTCTATCCATGGAATTCTCCAGGCAAGGATACTGGAGTGGGTCACCAATCCCTTCTTCAGGGGATTTTCCCAACCCAGAGATTGAATCTGGGTCTCCTGCATTACAGGCAGATTCTTTACCATGTGACCCATCAGGGAAGTGCATAATTTTCTCTCTGCTTCCTACTCTTTGGAGGATGTAGATGCCTACATACGTCCATGTTCAGTTGCTCAGTCATGTCCTATTCTTTGTGACGCCATGAACTGTAGCCTGCCTGACTCCTCTGTCCAGGGGATTTCCTAAGCAAGCATACTGGAGCAGGTTGCCATTTCCTCCTCCAGCAGATTTTCCTGACCCAGCGATCAAACCCATGTCTCCTGCATCTCCTGCTTTGGCAGGCAGGCTCTTTACCACTATGCCTCCTGGGAAGGGTGTATAGTGTTGGTAGGATCATAATAAATAAAATACGAGGAATGGACACATTCTCCCTGTTGAAAGAGTAGAAATTATTTTTCTAGTCATTTTTGCCTTCTATTTTCTATTATATACCCAGGGCCAACTCTATTCGCTCTTGGGCAAACCAGCATTCAAGATCCTTGATGGAGGATGGGTGTTATAGCTAATAGATGTTTAGCTATGATATCAGATTGTGGAATTGTGAATATATTAATTAATTAGTTTTATTTTAAAGATGTAAAGTGACAGAAGTTATCTATTTAAGATAAACATATCCATATAGTTTTCTGGATATCCATGCTGCTGCTGCTGCTGCTAAGTCGCTTCAGTCGTGTCTGACTCTGCATGACCCCATAGACGGCAGCCCACCAGGCTCCCCCATCCCTGGGATTCTCCAGGCAAGAACACTGGAGTGGGTTGCCATTCCTTCTCCAATGCATGAAAGTGAAAAGTGAAAGTGAAGTTGCTCAGTCGTGTCCGACTCTTAGCGACCGCATGGACTGCAGCCCACCAGGCTCCTCCATCCATGGGATTTTCCAGGCAAGAGTACTGGAGTGGGGTGCCATTGCCTTCTCCTCTGGATATCCATAGATAGATCTATATATAGATATCTCTTGTCATTTTACCTCAGTACTCTTAATGAATATTGAAGTTTAGGCAGAGTAAATTTTCAGTACACTGAATTATGGAACAGGCATCTATATGATTGGTATATAGATCAAAAAGAAAAGAAGAGAAAGACAATACTTGAGTATATATTTGCTATAAAAAAGAAGCTAGTATTATTGAATGATGTGCCTCTTACATAAGGATATATAAACCAGACACAAAATGTAATGGAATTGATAAAGTGCATTCACCCCAAAAACAGTTTCACTCTCTGCCTTTTATATAGTGTGTTCATTTATTATAAAGTGTTATCTTTTAAAATCTTTTTGGCAGTCTCAGAGAGTAAGAAAGATAGGTTTCATCATTTACATATTGGAAATAAGGATTTTCCCACCCAAAGGTGTGATCTGCTTGCTCAAGGCCAACCAGCTCCTTTGTAGTCAGGCTGGCCAAGCTCAGTTCTGCTGACTCCTAGTCTGGGGCTCTTTGTACTTTACCACATTTTAACACGTATGAAGATTGTTACTCTAAGGCCAGTCATAGATATGAGAGTTAGGTGTGGGGAGTGGGACCAACCACCAGACTGCCACCACAGTTCACTGACAACCCCAGATGCCCTAATATCTCACTCAGGGCTGCGCACCTTTGAGACACAAAGAAACGCAGTTCAGCTCCATCCTTTTGACGTCTTTGGGCCTGACCCTCTCAGACAGTCAGGTATAGCACTCTCCTTTACATAGTTGATGGCCTTTCCTGAAGGCTACCAAACGTATCTGCTAAGATGGCACTAAATAAAATGGCTGTCACCAAGCCATCTGGTGCATTTGAACTTTTTCCCCTCTAAGATGCAAGTTTTCAGTTTGCACAGCACTTCAAAATTCTTAATACACTTGACTAAGTCATTAATATTTCACTTTCATTACCATGTATTAATAACATAAGAATTTAGAATAATCTTGTTCGTCTAACTCCTAGAAAACAAATAATTACTTTCGTGCATATTGACTGTCAGATAACTAAAGATGTTTAGCCTGGAGCTATGAGAAATTCACCAGCAGGCCCAGTTTTGGTTCTTAGCCACGTTGAAAATATATGAAGCTGCTATCTCTGAAACACTAGAGACAGCAGGGGAGGAGTTCTGTGAGTTAGAATGGAACAACTAATAGATCCCTTACAGGTTTCCAGTCCTTTAGGAGGTATTTTCTTCAGGAGGGAGTTGGAAAAGAGTACTCAGGTGATAGACCAAAGATTTTGTCCTGGGTGGTTTGCCTAGTCTCATTTTATTTTTTGTTGTGCAGAGGCACATTCTCTTCCCTTTCCTACTCTTTGTCTTAATGACAGGTTTTAATGGTAAAAAAGTACCTTAGACATTATTCAGTGATTTAACATTCACTCAAAGAGTTAGTATATATCTACCAAAAACTGGGTACTGGGCTAGATCACTGGCAATCTAACATGGACAAAACAGTCCTATTTCCTACTTACCAGTAGGAGAGGCAAGCAATATGAAAGTGAGCTAACTTTAAAAAAAATTCCTTATGACTGTTTTTTCCAGTTTTATTAACATATAATCGACATATAACATTGTATCAGTTTAAAGTGTACAATTAAGTAATTTAATATATATTTATACTGTAAAAATATTACATTGTATTAAGATTTGTTAATATCCATTACTCCACACAGTTACTGTGTGTGTGTGTGTGTATGTGTGTGTGTGTGTGGTGAAAATATTTAAGATCTACTCTCTTAGTAACTTTCAAGTACGCAATGCAGTATTGTTAGCTATAGTCATCTTGCTGTACATTTAGGTCCCCAGAACTTATTCATTTTATAACTAGAAGTTTGTACCCTTTGACCACTGTCTCCCATCCCCATCACCTCCAGGAACCTGGCAACTATCAATCTCTTCTATGAGTCTGGCTTTTTAGATTCTGCACATAAGTGATATCATAGTATTTGTCTTTCTCTGTCTGATGTTTTTCACTTAGCAGAATTTGCTCAGGTTTCATCCCTGTTACAAATGACAGAATTTCCTTCTCTCTTATACCTGAGTAATATTCCATTGCTTATATATATCACATCTTATTTATCCATTCATCCATCAATTGTTTTCATATCTTGTCTATTGTAAATAATGCTGCAATGAACATAAGGGTGCAGATATTTCTTCCACATAGTGATTTAATTTCCTTTGGCTATATCCCAGAAGTGGGGATGCTGGATCATATGGTAGTTTCATTTGTAGTTTTTTGAGGAACCTCCATATTGTTTTTCATAGAGGCTTTATGGGTTTACATTTCCATCAAGAGTACACAAGCATTCTCTTTCCTCCACCTCCTCTTGTTCACTCATCTTTTGTCTTTTTGATCAAAGCCATTCTAGCAGATGTGAAGTGGTTTTGATTTGTATTTCACTGATGATAAGTAAAGTTAAATATCTTTTCTTAGATCTGTTAGCCATTTGCATGTCTTCTTTTGAAAAACATCTAATCAGATCCTTTGTCCATTTTTAAATTATTTGTTTTTTGCTATTAAGTTGTGTAAGTTCCTCGTAAATGTTGGCTATTAACTCCTTATTAGATATATCACTTGCAAATATTTTCTCCCATTTCATAGGTTGCCTTTTCATTTGTTGATTGTTTCTTTTGCTGTGCAGAAGCTTTTTAGCTTGAGGTAATCATACTTATACTTGTTGACTTTTGCTGTTTATACTTTTATGTCATATCTCCAAAAATTGTTGTCAAAAAGTTTTTTCCCTACATTTTATTAGAGAAATTTTGAAATTTGGGGGATTACATTTAAATCTTTAGTTGATTTTGAGTTAATCTTTGTGAATGGTGTAATATAAGGGTCCAATTTCATTCTTTGGCATGTAGTCATCCAGTTTTCTAAGCACCATTTATTAAAGAGACTGTCATTTCCCCATGAGTATTCATGATTCCCTTGTAAAAAATTAGTTGACTGTATAAGCATGAATTTATTTCTGGGCTCTTGATTCTGTTCCATTGGTCTATATGTCTGTTTTTATGTAAGTGAGTAAGATAATTCAAGACAATAATAAATACAATAAGGAAAATAAAGCAAGCTTCTCTGATGTGTGTGTGTATAGCTGTGTTTGTGTGTGTGTGTGTGTGTGTGTGTGTGTGTGTGTGTGTGTGTATAGGGAAAGATATCTCTTTTTCAGATAAGGGTTAAGGAAGGCCTACTGTAGAGGATGCCTGGGTTAAGATGAAGGATTAAGGGCTTTCCTGGTGCCTCAGTGGTGAAGAGTCTGCCTGCCAATGCAGGAGATGTGGGTTCGATCCCTGACCTGGGAAGATCCTACATGCCGTGGGGCAACTAAGCCTGTATGCCACAGCTATTGAGCTCTAGAGTCCAGGAGCCACAACTACTGAGGCCTGCATGCCTTAGAGCCCATGCTCTTCAAGAAGAGAAGCTGCTACAATGAGAAGCATGCATCACAACTAGAGAGTAGTTCCGCTAGCTGCAACTAGAGAAAGCCAGAGCAGCAACAAACACCCAGCACAGCCAAAATAAATAACAGTAATAAAACAGATGAAAGATGAAAAGCCATACAGATGAAGAACTAAGAGACGAATATATTAGGTACAGGGAACAGCAAGTAAAAGACCACAAGACAGAAAAGTGTTTAGCTGATTCTAGACACAAAAAAGGCCAGAGAGAGAAAAGAAAAAAATAACACAAGTGAGGTTCAAGAGACAGGCAAGGGGCCAAGTCATGCAAACCTGTGTAGACTGCAATAGGAGTGTAGATTTTCTTCTTCTGCATACAGATTGTTAAGCAAAAGAGTATGATTTGGGAGAATGGCATTGAAACATGTATAATATCATATATGAAATGAATCGCCAGTCCAGGTTCGATGCATGATACTGGATGCTTGGGGCTGGTGCACTGAGACGACCCAGAGGGATGGTACGGGGAGGGAGGAGGGTGGGTTGTTCAGGATGGGGAACACATGTATACCTGTGGCGGATTCATGTTGATATATGGCAAAACCAATACAATATTGTAAAGTAATTAACCTCCAATTAAAATAAATTAATTTATATATTTTTTAAAAAGAGTAGCATCTGGAGTGAGAGAAACATGGAAACAGGTTTCTGGCTTTAGTCACCTGGTAGGTGGTGACACCAACTATTAAGCTGGAGAAAACAGGGAAGTGAGGGAACTATTAAGCTGTGAGGGAAGCAGAGAAACCAGGGAAGAAAGATCAGTTAGGAGGCAGCCTTTTAAATCCTGGTGTCTTTTAAGAGTGTGATCATTTGTTTTGCTGTTCCCAGGACAGTCAATTACTAATTTTGCCACTTTTTACTCCAAAATGTACTGGTTTGAGCACTCAAGCATCTGGGCCTGTTGACTACCAATACTGCCACTTCTCTCCATCCAAAGGGAAGAGTTGGCAGTTTAGTCAGGATGGAGTACACTTCCTCCTCGTTTCTTATGTGCCCTTCACCTTTGCCTACTAATCATTTCTAGCTCCCAGTTAAGCTATGAAGTTTCTTCCAAATATGAGTGAACACTGGTTTATTGGGGGAAAGTTTACTGTACCACATCATACAGTGTTCATTCCTAACCCATTCTCTACCAGTCAATACAGAGCAAGGTTGCAGGCAACAGCTGCAGTTTGGGTGAAGACTCCATGAGGTTGATGACACCTGAGGTTTTTCAGGACTCCTGTGCTCTCGGGCACACATCCCATATAAGGAGTTTGTGCCAAGATTACTCTCCTTTCTGAGTCTGCAGATCAGGGCAATGGCACCAACTATTCTTTCCCTTTCTAATTTGAGTTGAGATCTGTCTTCTTCAAACCAGAGGCATCAAAATTCAACTTCAGGAATCATGAGCCAGATCAGCCTTAAATAGCTATGAAGTTTTTCATACTCTCTATATTTTGTCTTTCCAGTTCCCTTTCATTTGTTTTTGCTTCTTCTTTATTCATACCTTAAACTTAAAAGTATCAAGCAGTTTGACCTTTCATACATCACATGCTCTTGAACTATAACCCCCTGCATGTGGACTTTTTCCCCTGCCTGTAAGTTATCTGAGTGATCAATTCCTTTGCATCTTCCAAGACTTTTTTTTAATATAAATTTATTTATTTTAATTGGAGGTTAATTACTTTACAATATTGTATTGGTTTTGCCATACATCAACATGAATCCGCCACAGGTATACACGTGTTCCCCATCCTGAACCCCCCTCCCTCCTCCCTCCCTGTACCATCTTGTACTGTTTTCATGGACATCTCCATGAAAAAAATCTTATTATCATGATTTGAAATGTCATAAGATCATAAGATCATAAATCTTATTATCATAATATCTGTATTCCTGAGATTGGGCACAGATTCAAAGATGGTAAATAAAGTACATGCATCTATAAGGTTAGGTAGTGTTTATAGAAGAGAGATAGGGCCTTCAAACTTTATCCACTGGCTGCATGGGCAGGAAAGGAGGCTTCAGTGCTCAGGTGTGTGACAGCTCTCTTTCTCTGAATCCACAGGAGCACCTTCTACTCCTTCTATAGAGGCCCCAAACTATCTTATTTAGAACTGGAAACCATAGCTTTTTCTCCTTCCCCTGAGTCTGTGGAACTGGCATAGAGGATTCACCATGCAAAAAAGCTGGCTTAGAAAGGAGGAAAACACTCTTTTTAATAAGCAGATGGTCTCTATAGATGAGGGAGTGTTAACATTAAAAACATATGCTTGTTACTAGGGAGGGAGAAACACAAAAGAGGATCACGAGGCACATGGTCTCTGTAAACAAGTAGTCTTTGTGGAAGTTTCTAATGTGTGGGGAAACAGCTTTAGAGGGTGGTATGAAGAAACTAGCCTGAATAATTCTGACTTCATCTGCAAGACTGTTTACCTGACATGAATTATAATAGCACATTACCAAGAAATGACATCTGCAGAGATGATAGCTAGATGAGCTTGTGTTTACTTGTTTGGTTTTGTTTTCCAACCCATTTGATGAAATAAAAGCATTAGGAAATAGTCACAATGATCTTGTAGTCAATTTCTGTGTTTATAGCAGAGAAACATAACTGACATGTCAGCATTTGATATTTGCTGCATCACTCTCTAACATATACAGAAGAAAACAAAAATAGATATAAAGACCATCCATATTTGTGATTACTTTAATGATGTAATTTCTAATTAATGTGCTAATTTGATTTTGGGGTAGGAATCTGTATCAAAGATAAAGAGAACTGAGTAGACAATAAAACATCCCCATATTAAAAATATCTTATTGCTTATGGGTTAAATTTAGCCTAGTTTATCTTATTCTTATTTCCCTAAGTAGAAATTAATAAAGAGGCATACTTGTATTATGATTAGTGTACTTTTCCCCTTTCTACATGAAAAGATAACGCATAGAAGTGATGACAAAGATGATGAGCTAAAACTATAATGTAATGAAATGAGCACTGATCAAGAGTTAAAAGATTTTGGTTCTGCCATTAACTAGCTGGTGACTTTGGTTAAAGTCATGTTATTACTATTGGTTTCATTTCCTAGACTGTGAAGCAAAAAGGTCCATTTAAGTAAAAGGTAACAAATTCAAATTTCTACAGTCCAGTATGGTATCACACATGAGTACATCTGCCCAGGTATAAACCTGTTGGTGGTGGTGTGGCTTGTGATGAACTGGAGAAAGCATGTTTCTTTTACGGGGCAGCTGCTACCAAGCTCCAGACAAATATTGCCATTTGGGAAAGGAAGGACATGTGTTTCAAAAGCTTCTAGTTTTCCAGTTTAGAAATCTACATTTTTGTATAAAATAGCTCAGTTTTCCGAGGAGGATAATTCATTCAATTTTTAAAAAAGAAAAAAAAAATGTGTGGATTGAATAATCATGTCAACAGGCTGCATAATGCTTCATGAGATGTAAGAGAGGACCCTAGGCTAAAAGATCTCCAAGGTATCTTCTGGTTTAAAAATTTGAGGACTCAAGGGTAGAAATTGCATCAAGAAGAAATTTTCTTCTGCTCAAAGCACACTATGTCCGTTTTTTTAAATGATCTGAAAAGAAAAAAGCCTGCCAGAGATATAGCATGTTAATTCAAATATGGAGGTGCTAAAGAAGAGTCTGGACAGTCATTGCTGGAATGTGGTAGGGGGTGTTTTCATATCTAACATGTGTGCATGTGTGTGTGCCTTGAAAGTGTGTGGTGTGTGTATGTGTGTGTATTTGTATACTGGTGAAAAAAGTGGGAGCTAAACTAAATTATTCCACCAGTGCTTTCTGATTTTGTGAGTCTGTGGTATGGATTCTAGCATTGTACTCTTTCTACTTCTCTATGTTTTCTTTCTTTCTTCTCTTATTGTCTTTATTTTTGCTTATTTCTCTGTGATTTTTCAGTAAAGAGTCTGGATATTTAAAATCGGTAGGACGAGAATCGGGGCAATGAGTCTGAAGGAAGGTGTAAGAAGGAGGGGAGGGAGGTAAAGGGAGTTGAATTACCTGCTGATATTGTAGTTGGGAAAGTCTGTTATTTCAAGCTTGACTTATCTTTACTGTGGACATAAAATATGATCAGGGAGTGTGATGTCAGTGCATCTACTCTCAATAATTGATATGATGAATAATCTCAACCTTCCAACACCTTCTGTATCTCCCTGCATCTCAAGAAACTTCATTCATCAGCCACGTTTGAAATGTTTAAGTAATCTCAATGATGTATGGAACCCTGACACTCCCTTGTTAGAAATTCGTGCTACTAACATTCTATCAAATTAAAAAGCCACTGAGCTCTTGTGCATAAAATTATCATAAATTACCTTCTGAAGGTTCATTGCTGTTTGGAATGTTTAATTGCTCACTCAGCTGAACTTTAACAGCTCAGTATTATTAATCAACTTGTCAAATGGTTTTTCATTATGTAGTCTTTAGATAAAATTGGGCAAGGTACAAACTTGTACTTAAGTTAGTCTGATTATAGCAAATCCCCAATAAATCTTGATAGAGTTTGGCATCTTTTGTTCACTAATTATGATATTTTTACAAAAGACTCATAGGCACTTGGTTCTTCTATAGTTTTCAATAAAGAAAATAAACTCCTTTTAAAAGTAGAGAATTATATGACCATTTAAGAGCTGAAGAAGGCAGATGAATAATTGATGACATCTATGTGTGATCTTACACATTCCTATTGATTTATGACAAGCATGATGGATAAACTTCAAAATGTTATCCTCTGTTCCTATGATGGCCTGTAATGTGATTTTATAATAACTTCTTGATTAAAAACAGTGTGTGGGAGAATAGGATGTTTTATATCATTGAATTGTGTTCAGCATACTTTTGTCCTGAGGCCAAGGTTCTCTCATTTCCTAAAGGAATGAGTTTTTTTCTTCTTCTTAGTTTATAAAGCCTTGTCACAGATTAAGAATTCTTACTGAGCTCTAGTTGCTTTGACTTTTAAATACAAAAAAAGTATTTATAGCTCAGTGGACATAAATAGTATTTATTTGTATATATAAATACAAAAAAAAAGTATTTATAGCTCAGTCACTACTTTCATAAGCTCAATTCAGTTCAATTGCTTAGTTGTATTCAACTCTTTGTTACCCCATGGACTGCAGCATGCTAGGTTTCCCTGTCCATTGCAATTCCCAGAGTTTGCTCAATTTCATGTCCATCAAGTTGGTGATACCATCCAACCATCTTATCCTCTGTTGTCCCTTTCTCCTTCTGCCTTCAATCTTTCCCAACATCAGGAGTCTTATCTAATGATTCAGTTCTTCGCATCAGGTGGCCAAATTATTGGAGCTTCAGCTTTAGCATCAGTCCTTCCAGTGAATATTCAGAACTGATTTCCTTTAGGATTGACTGGTATGATGTTGCAGTCCAAGGGACTTTCAAGAGTCTTCTCCTTGAGATGTTCTCTTTTGAGGTTCAAAAGCATCAATTTTTTGGCGCTCAGCTTTCTTTATAGTCCAACTCTCACATCCATACATGATTACTGGAAAAACCATAGCTTTGACTAGATGGATCTTTGTTAGCAAAGTAATGTCTCTGTTTTTTAATATACTATCTAGGTTGGTCATAGCTTTTCTTCCAAGAAGCACTCATTTTTAATTTCATGGCTGCAGTCACCATCTGCAGTGATTTTGGAGCCCCCCAATATTAAGTCTGTCACTGTTTCCATTGTTTCCCCATCTATTTGCCATGAAGTAATGGGACCAGATGCCATGATCTTCGTTTTTTGAATGTTGAGTTTTAAGCCACCTTTTTCACTCTCCTCTTTCACTTTCATCAAGAGGCTCTTTAGTTCCTCTTTGCATTCTGCCATAAGGGTGGTGCCATCTGCATATCTGAGGTTTTGATATTTCTCCCAGAAGCCTTGATTCCAGCTTGTGCTTCATCCAAGCCAGCATTTCTCATGATGTATTCTGCATATAAGTTAAACAAGCAGGGTGACAATATACAGCCTTAATATACTCCTTTCCCAATTTGGAACCAGTCCATTGTTCCATGTCCGGTTCTAACTGTTGCTTCCTGACCTGCATACAAATTTCTCAGGAGGCAGGTAAGATGGTCTGGTATTCCCATCTATTTAAGAATTTTCTACAGTTTGTTGTGATCCACACAGTCAAAGACTATAGTGTAGCCAATGAATAAGAAATAGATGTTTTTCTGGAATTATCTTGTTTTTTCTATGATCCAATGGATTTTGGCATTTTGATCTCTGGTTCTTCTAACTTTTCTAAATCTAGCTTGAACATCTGGAGGTTCTTGATTCACATACTGTTGAAGCCTCACTTGGAGAATTTTGAGCATTACTTTGCTAGTGTGTGAGATGAGTGCAATTGTGCAGTAGTTTGAACCTTCTTTGGCATTGCTTTTCTTTGGAATTAGAATGAAAACTGACCTTTTCCAGTTATGTGGTACTGCTGAGTTTTCCAAATTTGCTAGCATATTGAGTGTAGCACTTTTACAGCATCATCTTTAGGATTTGAAATAGCTCAACTGGAATTCCATAGCTCAAGGTGGAATAGCTCAAGGTGGAATTCCACCTCCACTAGCTTTATTCGTAGTGATGCTTTCTAAGGCCCACTTGACTTCACATTCCAGGATGTTTGGCTCTAGATGAGTGATCACACCATCGTGGTTATCTGGGACACTTAGATCTTTTCTGTATAGTTCTTCTGTGTATTCTTGCCACCTCTTCTTAGTATCTTCTGCTTCTATTAGGTCCATACCATTTCTGTCCTTTTTTGTGCCCATTTTGCATGAAATTTTCCCTTGATATCTCTAATTTTCTTGAAGAGATCTGTAGTCTTTCCCATTCTATTGTTTTCTTCTATTTCTTTGCATAAGCTCAGGAATATGAAAATACTTTAAGAAAACTAAAATGATTTGGCATTTACACTGTGAATAATTATTCCCTATTCTTCTCTTTATTTCTTAATTTCCCTTTGTTTGTGTGTTTATTTTAGAAACAACTGTGCAAATATCTGAAAAAAATAACATTACATGATGTTTTTCCATTAACCCTGTATTTTCATATCTGTAAAGTAAGTTTGTTCCTCAAACACAAGAAATAAATAACATCCTAACACAAGAAATAAATAACATCCTCCAAAGAAATTGTTGGTGTTTATGGGTGGCATTCAGAAGACTAATATTCTGAGCCTACTGATAATATTGTTGCATATAAAATTTTTGCAAATGACTGCTTCCTATGGCCACAAAAATAAAAACTGGAGTCTTATTATGATGCTGTCAGGACCAGCCAATGGATGGCCAAATTTACTGAAAAGACCTTTGGTATTGAAAAGGAATCCTTATTAGTTGGTAAATGAACTGCCTTTGCCAGGCATTCTTCTTTAAAGAAATAATTTTGAGTGAAGTTTCAGTATGCTTGTCTCATTACTTTTCATGTTGCAAAGAATGGAAAAAAGACATCTGCAGGAAAAAATTATTCAGATGCAACTGGATACTGAGATGACTAAGGATTCTTCTCCCTGCCCACGTCCCCCTCCACCCACACACCAAAGCCAGAATGATATAATTTCATTCAAAATACTCATGAGCAACATGTAGTAATATTAAAACCAAAGACACTATAATTTACCTTATGCTTTCTCTCTTGCCAACATTGCTTTCATCATTTTCTGTCCCCTCATGGACTGAGAAGAATGGTGCAGTTAGGGAAGGAAAGCAACTTACAAAGTTTGAGAAATATTTTGCATTAATGAATTTGATGTCAATGGATAATAGGTAGAATTGTTTAGCTGCAAAGTCATGTCCAATTCTTTTGCAACCCCATGGACTGTAGTGTGCCAAGCTCTTCTGTCCATGGGATTTCCCAGGCAAAAATAATGAAGTGGGTTGCCATTTCCTTCTCCAGGTGATCTTTCTAATCAAACCTGTGTTTCCTTCATTGGCAGGCAGATTCTTTACCACTATGCCATCAGGGAAGCCCAATAGGCAGTGTACTAAATACTTCCAATAAAATGGGAAGACTGATTCTGGATATATCTCACTGGTAGAAGTCTCACAGTAAATACCTCAAAATACCTCATTATAATGATCATGGTATCAATTATGACTGTGCTGGGTGGCAAGTAGCAGAACACCTGATGAATGACTGAAACAAGTTTTATTATTCTCATATGGTGGGAAGTCAGGAGACAGGCAATTATAGGTGCTGATGCTATTGATCAGTTTCTCAAAGATGCCATTGAAGATTTAAGCTCTTTTTCTATAGTTTTGGTCCATTGTCTTTGCTGCATTGGTTTTTGTTCACATTCTTGCTACTGAGTGGTTAGAAAGGAAATTTTCATGAGTCAATCAACTGTTTCAGCAACAAATTAATCAAATTTATTTAGTGATCACAAGGAAAAGACTCTGATGCTCGGAAAGATTGAAGGCAAAAGGAGAAGAGAGCAGCAAAGGGTGAGATGGTCAGATAGCATCACGGGCTCAGCGGCCAAAAATCTGAGCAAACTCTAGGAGATAGTGAAGAACATGGAAGCCTAGAGTGCTGGAGTCCATGGAGTCACAAAGATTCAGACATAGCTGAGCGACTGAACAACAACATAAGATTAAATGTCTCTGTTGACAGCTCTACTAATTTTTATTCAATCACATTTTTAGCTCTGGTCCTGTATGTTTAACAGAAAAATTTAAACTTAGAAGTAAGATTGTTAAATAAGGTATAACAAAAGATTAAAATAAGTTAATTAAAGAAATATTTAAAGTCTTTCCTCCAACTATAGGAAAGGTGATTAGAAATATATTGACCAAATGCGTTACTTATCCAATACAAAGGAAATGAAAAAAATCTATTATCACCTGCATAAGAATTTGTTGTCAATAAGGATTTGGGGATCCTGCATTTTGTAACTTTTTTGAAAGCTATAAGAATACCTTAGAAAATAATGTATTTGAAATAATTAAGCAAACTTGCTTTGAGTCAGGCTTCATGAAATGATCTCTTGAGGTTCTGTTCACTTTGATGTCTCTCTGGTTCTGTGATGCTAAATTTTGATATGATTGACTAGAATGCCTAGGACTAAATTTCACTGAGTGAGCCCAGTATCACAGAAGGAAAAAAACCTGGAAATTACCTCTTTATGCACCATTGCAGCAGCTGGCTTTCCCCCCGCCCAAAAAACTCTGTAGTGAGTGATGTATATTGGAGAGTAAAGTGGAACTTATAGTGTAAATTTTCTTTAGTGCATGGATTATTGATTTAATAGATCATGACAATCTATTTTATCAGACCTGCTACCACATGGGTTCTGAGTCAGTAGGCAGACGAGCCTTATAAACTATTTGCTGTTAAAAAAAAAAAAGCCACTGCATAAGATAAAATTAAACTCAATATTGTTATAGTCAATTTCCTGAAAGTAAGGTGATCACAACCTGGTCTTCCCTGGTGGCTCAGATGGTAAAGAGTCCGGATGCTATGCAGGAGACCTGTGTTCAATCCCTGGGTTGGGAAGATCCCCTGGAGGAGGGCATGGCAACCCACTCCAGTACTTTTTCCTGGAGAATTCCATGGACAGAGGAGCCTTGCAGGCTACAGTCTATGGGGTTGCAAAGAGTTGGGACAGGACTGAGCAACAACGCATAGCACATCAAGGTGATCACAACCCAAGAACCAAAACCATTTGAGGAAAATGAAGTAATTTGCTTTTTTGCTTTTGTTTCTGTCACCTGAAAGACAAATTTTGACTCAGAGGAAGAAAAAACAAATTTTGGATCATTTAAGAATGTATAATATGAAGGATGAAATTATATCCAGTTGGATTTTTGATTGTCAAAGGCAAATCAGTCAGTCTGGAAACAGACTGATTTGGCTATTTGGTTGCAGGCAGTTTACTGAGTAGCAAAGGAAAGTGGGACTGGACAGAGGGATGAATCAAATTGTGATACAGTTGCAGCAATAGCTTCAGCCAACTCAAAGGGAGCTCTGAAGCTAGAATATTCTTTTAAAGATGTCTCAAGTGGAGGCAAGGGGATTGAACTTTTGCACCCTTGTAATGATCAGCCATTGTATGTGGTCCCTCCCTGTGTCAAGCATCTCTCTTTGGCCAAGGGCAATTCTTGGAGAGGGTTACAGTTGAGAAAATAAATGGCTTGGTCCTCGGCGAAATATGGGGGGCACACTACAGATCCAATGTAGCCCAATCCCTCTGCCACTAAAATCAGCTTGCTTCATATAATAAGTCAACCCATCTGGGAAGAGCTACTTCATTCTGATTGGTTTCTTTACCTGTGTAAGCCTTCATGAGAAAGTCAAGAGGAACTCTAGCCCCAGTCAGGACAACTGGTCTCAAAGCTGTCCCTGATATTTATCATCTCCTTCCTTTACTATGCATTCCAAATTTCCCCTCACCTTTGATTAAGAACTCTGCTTATCCAGGTGGCTTACTGCAAGGGTTACTAAACTCTCATTCATGAGCCTATGGTCACCATACTCTTCTTGGTACGTGACTGAGGTACTTGTTCATTTGCCATTAAAACTGGCCATCGGAATTGCCAAGAGATGTCTTAGTAGATCACTAGGGCACAAAACTTATTCTTCCTTTTCCTTTTTATGTGAAGGCACAAAACTTATTCTTCCTTTTCCTTTTTATGTGAAAATAGACTCACATCTTCCTGATTATTTGAGGGTCAGTTGTCTCTGTTAGGATGAAGACTTTTTTCTCTATCTCCTAATCTCTTGTTCCTAGGAACCCAAAGTAACCAAGAGGCACTTGAAAGTTTAATGAGACTCTGGATGTTTCCAGAATTGAAAACCCCACTATAGAATACGTCCCATAGGACTCCTGTGCTAACCATCACAGTTCAGGATCCTGGGAAACATACTTGAGATTTGGAGACTTGAATGTAGGAGGTTTACTGGGGCACCTTTCTGGAACAACACCTATGAGAGGCAAAGGGTAGCAGGATTGGACAGCTGAAGAAACTGAACTATAATGTGGTTGCAGTAACAGCCTCAAAAGTGTTCCCACAGGGAGCTTTGAAGCTGGAATGATCCTTTGAAGATTTCCCAAATTGAGGAAAGGGCCCAGGCTTTTAAATCTTACATTAACCAGTCATTGGAAACAGTTGGACTCCAGGGAGAACCATAAACTTGGGCACAATAGTTTCCACTGGCCAAGAGAAATTTCTGTAGGAGGCTGTACCTGTGATCTGTGAGTTGGAAGAAAGAAAGCCTCAGTCCTGTAGGGGAACCTGGGTGCTACACCATAGTATCCTCCACTTAGATTCTGAATATACCACCTATACATTTAAGATAAAACTCTGGTTTTAGGGTCAGATGATTTTTATTCCTTCCATCATTATTAATACTCAGTATCTCTTTTGAATAGGTGAATGATTGCAGTGACTGAGTGTCTATGATATGCTAGAACTCTTCTATATATGTTTTGGTAAAACAAATATGGGCTTCCCCGATGGCTTGACAGGTAAAGAATCCTCCAGAAATGCAGGAGATGTAGGAGACTCGTGTTCTATCCCTGGGTCAGTAAGATTCCCTGGAGGAGGAAATAGCAGCCCACTCCAGTATTCTTGCCTGAAAAATCCCATGGACAGGGGACCCTGGTGGATTATAGTCCAAAGTGTCTCAAAGAATTAGATGCAACTGATCACACGTGCATGCAAAATGAATATAGAAGGCAGGCACAATCTGCCTTGGAACTTAATGAGTGTCATTGCTCTCTCTACCCTTCACTGAAAGCAGATGTATGCAAGCAAGTTATTTAAAATCGTGTACCTGTTTTGTTTTCTGTAAACTGGGAAGAAAGATGTTTCTCCTGTTCACCTCAAGATTATAATAATCAAAGCAGTGCGTGGAAGGTCTTGGAAGATGTAAAAGGTGTTTTGTAATTATCTGTGTAGAATCCTTGTTATAAAAGTTGTAATATTTAACAAATAATCAACAAATAAGTGCTTTAGTTTATGTTGGCTGGAGTTGCCATTAAGTAGACCTTGAATGTTATTTGAATACTTTGGACAGGATGTTGTTAGAGGTACTAATTTGAGAATGAAAATTGAAGTTTAATGCCCTTTACTTATAGCTTACTGGATTTAATTTCATTATTATTATTATTGTATCAAAACAATGTATCACAATAGGCATTTGGACAATTTAAACACTTGGATAAAATACATAATTTAAAAAATTCCACTGTTTTACTATTTCGTTCATTTTAACAGTTAAATATATTTTGTTTTTTACTATTATAATTTTAATGATTTTCTTCAATTTTTCTTTCTTAATAATAATTGTTTTCTTATTTTCTTTCAAATTTCATGATGGAGAAATATATTTATATCAGTATGATTAATTTTGGCTGAGAATTTCATCTGAAGACTGGTCTTAGTACTTACCAGTATATACAGAGAACTGATAGTTAAAGGGGCTTGGTAGAGTCATGGCAGACCACACCTGTCTCCATCCCACAAAACTGAACAAATAACTCAATGACGATTACTGTACACTTAAAGCATACAAAGCTCTGAGCCAGGTGATGTGAAGACAAAGATGAATAAGATGTGATCCATGGTCTACAGGGTCTCACACTGAAGTGAAATATGTTCACATTTGATCAGGCATAAATAAGCAAAATGCATTTACCCCATGTCAGTCCAGTGGAAGGAGGATTGAAATAAATAGCTTATTATTCTAGCTAGAATAGCTACTTTAAGAAAATATTAAAAATGTGGATGTTAACATATTGTGGTGATCATTTTACTCTACATACAAGTAGTAAATCATGCTGTACACCTAAAACTAATGTTATATATTGCTTATACCTAAATTTTTAAACTGACAATCGTTCTTTTTCCAAATTTTAATTTTCTCAGGAGAAACTGTCTTCTTAGGGCTTCATCTCTGTTTGCATTATTACCATATATTATCTACCTGCCTCCCGGGGTACTAACTGACACCAGTTATAGACTAAGACAGAGGAGGAGAATTGGAGCCTATCCATCCTTGTGCCTCCCTGTGCCCCCTTGGGTATCCTTGTGCATTCTGGGTATACAAAGCCATCCTGGTCCAGATGATTTGCAAATATCTGCTTTGGAAAAAGTATGCTTTGTCTAGATTTATTTTTTACCAGCTGTATAAGAGAGATAATTTCTCTATAGCTTGGAAGGTAGTATGGTTTCTTCATCACTTGCCTGCTGAAGATTTGTTCACGTTCTGTTGTTGAGGCTGTTATACACATCCTAAAGCCAAACACAGCAGCAGCAACAACCAGAACTACTGAGCCTACCCTCACTGCATACAATAAGTAACATGATGATCCACAGGTGCTTTTCAGTTTCAATGACCTTACTGGGTTTGGGGGTAAAAAAGACTTTCTCAGAGGTGGTAGAAATGAGTTAGTGCATGGGCAAAGGAAATGTCTGTCATGAGTGCATGGCCCTCAGGGAACCAAGCAATATTCAATTCTTGTCTTGAAGTAGGTCTTATAAAAGTCAAAAGGCAGTAAAATAAAAATCTAGAAACAAAGTCTTAGCCATCCATAGCATTCATATTTCCCAGTGTTTCTATGAAGTAGTTTAGTGATCTATTAAGCTGACAAGGAACAGGTTTTATTTTACCAGGCAGAAGAATTTTCTAAGGATATCATCAATGAAACATGCATTGCAGAATTAAATAGCTTAAAATGAGCAGTTGGAGGGCAATGTAGAACACCTGGTAGACAGGTAAATCAGTGTGTAAAGATGTATAAGGAATCTTAAGCATCTGTTCTACCAAGCAAATCCAAAACCTGGCCTGGAATGAGAACTTAAGGATAAAACTAAGATATTCCATGGATTGTGATGATAAGCACGTCAAATCTCTAAGAAAGCACATTTATAGAACTAAGTATTGGTTATAGTTTACTGGCAGGACATATCATTTAGCATTTATAATTGAGAACCTATCAGTTCTGAATTGTCCACATGAATATAACAGAAGCCTAGGCATTAATGATTTCAGACATGATTTAGAAAATCATGCTTAATTTTAACAAATAGTTATTGAATGTTACTTTGTTGAAGGAACTGTGCTTGACCTGTTAGAGTCTTTCTTCAAGGAGGAACATAAGACCAAGTCAATCAACTAGTAGTACATTTACCAGGTACAATGTAATGAGTGCCACAAAATGGATGCAGAGGAGGGAGAAAGTTTATCTGGAAGGGCAAATTATAAAAGACTTCATGGAGGAGACAGTAGTAGTACTTCAACAATCAAATGGGAATTGGGAGGGGTGGTATATGGTTAGGTCACTCAAGATAGCTGTTCTCTTGCTGTCTTTACATTCCCTGCTAGATACTAATGCCTGTTTCACCTAAACCCTATGCGTAGGACTGATCTTCCTACATACTTGCCCCAGGGCCCCAGGTATCAAAGGGGCCCTAACTTATCAAAGGGGTGGTGAGGGGCATTGCCCCTCTTCTGATTTCCTTGGTAAACAATAAGCCAACCTGAAGTTAATTCCTCCTATAGGGCAATCTCCTCTCCTCCTCAGGCACAAAGACTACCACTGTGTCCTGCTCATTGTGCACACACACAGTGGGAAGTTGCTCCAGGACTTTGCTCAGATGCATTAGCTCCCCCACCCCACCCACATCCATTAAACCACTAATGTCTCTGTTGCTGACTCTGGGCTCTTTCTTTGGTCTTGAAGCTGAGCAAGCATGGAACTTGTAGGCTTGTGGGTGAAGCCCAACAGGTAGTGCGAAAATGTTCCTAGATGAGAGAATTAATAGTAAAAGCAAAATTGGTAAGGTGAAAAATGAGAGATATATTTGGGAAATGAGGAATAGATAGTTTTTGCTTGATCTATACAGCACTTGGAGGGCAATAGGAATTTAGTCTGGAAAGGAAGCTGGGAAATATTTTGAAGAGCCTTACATTTGGGGGTAAGAGATCCACTTGATACTGTATGACAGAGTGGCTGAACCTTGCCACTGTGGATATTTTGGCACTAAGAATAGAAACCAGATAATTCTTTGTTGCCAGGGGCTGTCCTGTGCATTGGTTCTGTGCCCTGGTCTAGTGGCATTCTTCTCCTTATCTTCCCTTTTCTGACAACCAAAAATGTCTCCAGACTTTATCATATTCCCCCAAGGGAAAAACTGCCCCTCCCCCACAACAGGGCACTGCTCAAAGAATAGCATACATCAAGTGATAAATGCAAAATATTTTATGCTGAAATGGTTCATAGTAAAGTATTACCTTAGGTTTTGGGTACTTAATATCACTACTGTAGACAAAGACAAGCCTTCATATAGTCAAAGAAATGCTTTCTCTTATTTTCTACACATAACCCATCACCAAGTAATCTAAAATCTTCCTAAATGTCTCTTGGATATTTTCTTTGTATCGTTATTGCTATTGACTTAGGAAAGGCCTTCATCCTTTCCACAGAGATCTCTGCAATAGCATCTCATTATGTTTCTGCTCCAGGCCCTGCCACCTAAAAAATATTTTCATATCCTTTCTCACCCTTTTTCAAAATACAAATCTGATCATGTTGTCACTCTACACAAAGAGCTTCAAAGACTCTCCATTGCTGTCATGGTAGAATCTAAATTACTACACTGGCTTACGTGGGTCACCTCACTTGTGCAACCTCATCACTTCTGTCTTAGAATCACATATCCTGGCCATGTGTGTGCATGCTGTCACTCAGTCATGTCCGACTCTTTGTGACCCTATGGACTGTAACCCGCCAGACTCCTCTGTCCATGGAATTTTCCATGCAGAAATACTGGAGTGGCTTTCCATTTCTTTCTACAGGGGATTTTCCCAACCCAGGATCAAACCTGTGTCTCCTGCATCTCCTGCATTGGCAGGCAGATTCTTTACCGCTGAGCCACCTGGGAAGCCCATCCCAGCCATAATGGACTACTAAAGTTTCTTGAAATTGTCATATTTTTTCATATTGTCATGTGTTTGTATATGGTAGTCTTTCTGCCTGGGACTCCAGTCCCCTTGATTAATGGCTAATGCTTATCTAATTTAAAACACTTCAGGTATTATCACATCCAAGCATCAGAATTTCTTTCTACCATCATCACCCATGCCACTAACATACTTCTGTAACTGCTGTACTTTGTGCTATTCTCTGACCAGGGACCAATTACGTTCCTTTGTAACTCTCTGTGCATGTTTTTACCTGCTCTACTGGAATATATTTTTATTGAGGGAAATATTAGTCATTATTTTTATATATCCATGGTAGACACTCAACAGTGGTGGCAGTGGCAAAAGACTAGATGTGGGGAAATGAATTCAAGGCTAATGCAATAATATAGGAAAGAAATGATTAGGATCTGAACTCGAGTATAGGAAAAGGGAAATGAAAGGAGGTAGTGGAGGTAGTGGATAGCAAAATATTTAACTATAGATATAGAGGATTTTGTCAGCTAATTCTAGGAATGTAAAATAAGGAAAGAAGAAATAAGAGGACAAATGATGCTTTGCTATTTGGTAGCAGGGTTTAATGAGTCCATTTCTGACATAAGACTTAGGAGGCAAATGGAAAAATAAGTCTGGGGTTAGAATAAATAGCAGTGTGGATTGTGGAGTCATTAGTAAAAATACTGACTTGGTAGGGTAAATAAAAATGCAAAGTTTGAAAGGATAAAGAATAGACAGGATTGCAGACCAAGGCCTGTCAAGTACCCAAATTTAGGAGTGAGTGAAAGAAGAACAAATGGATTAATGAACCAGAGTTGGATTCAGTTCCATTCAGTTCAGTTCAGTTGCTCAGTCGTGTACAACTCTTTGTGACCCCATGAATTGCAGCAGGCCAGGCCTCCCTATCCATCACCAACTCCCAGAGTTCACTCAAACTCATGTCCATTGAGTTGGTGATACCATCCAGCCATCTCATCCTCTGTCGTCCCCTTCTCCTCCTGCCCCCAATCCCTCCCAGCATCAGTCTTTTCCAATGAGTCAACTCTTTGCATGATAGTTAGGGGCAAAAATGAGAATGGTGAATATCAATCTTATCACTTTAACTTGCCTTAACTGCTAATAGCCCAAGGGTTTGTTGATGTGACATTGTGAAATCTAGTAGTAATTCTGATTACTTATTATTTATAAAATATTAGAAACTCAAATCTCACTGTCGGGAGTAGCCAGTGATCTTACTGTAAAATTTTGAGTTCTTAAAGTGTTGTCAGCTAACACGCAGCTTAACACACCCAGTTAAGTTTAATTTCAGATAAATAACGAATGATTTTTGGTATTAACATGCCCTATGCAATGTTTGGGACATACTTATATCAAAAATTATTTCTCATTTATTTAGAATTCAAATTTAACTGAGTGTCCTGTGTTTTGTTTGCTAGATCTGGCAAGCCTAGTCATCACTCTGAGACTTTTTGTATTTCCTTAAGGAGAAGCAACATAGTTTTTTAAATGGAAGTGTAGTTGATTTACAATATTGTGTTAATTACTGTTGTATAGCAAAGTAACTCAGTTTTACATATATATACATACTTTTATCTATTTTTTCCATTATGGTTTATCACAGAATATTGAATATAGTTACCTGAGCTATACAGTAGAAACTTATTTATCCATTCTATATATTCCAGTTTGTATTAGCTAATCCCAAACTCCCAAGCTAACCCTCTCCCACCCATCCCCACCTTTGGCAACCTCCAATCTATTCTCTATGTCCGTGATTCTGATTCTGAAACAGTGTGCTACCAAAAAAAAAAAAAATTCATTTGGGTTTTTCTATAAGATGTTACACAAAAACCCAAACAAACTTTATGGCCCACCCAATATCAATAGTTTAGACTATTTGTTGTTGGAAACCATTATATTCTGTAAGGAGTTGGCCTTCTAAGGATACTTACACATAAGGGTTTGCTAGCCTTTGGGATAACCTCTGCTTTTTACTACTTTCCAGGATGAGAAGAATCTACCAACTGCCAACAGCTGCTTAAATTATATGGGCTCATTAGTATTTAGGTTTTGTGAAGGAACTGTTTTCCTATCTACTAGTAAAGCGCAGTCTGCCAGCTATATGATGACCTCTGGCTTCACTTAGACCATAGTCCTTAATCTGAGTCCCTTGAAACTCTAGATGTTCCATATAGGTTTGTGATCTTACACAGTTGTTTTCTGAGAAAGACTGCATAGTTCTGATAGATTTTGAAATGGCTCAGAATTCTAAAAGTGTTAAAAATAATTTTCTTGTAGAGAGCACCCTTTATGGAGAGCACCAGATATCAAGTAAAAATTTAAGTCCTTGTTTCTTATAGAATCTACTTGGCAATTATCAAAAGTTTCTTTGACTACAAACACAAAGGAAATGTCTGAATATGGTAAAAAAAAAAAAATCAGACATGATTAAAGTGCTGCTTTAAAAATAAGGGCAAAATGCCCTGTTTTCTTTTCTTTCTCAAACAGAGAGAAAAAAAGATAAGCTGAGATGCTAAATTTTCTGGAAACAATTTCAGCATCTGCAAAAGGTCTATACTGTTTTTGAGTGCTGGCTACTCCCAGGTCTGACATGTGCCACCTTAATCAACACTTTGGTGCAGGCGTAATGGAAAACATGTTTTCTCTGCCATAACTCTAGCATAAGTTTCTGACATCAGCCAAATGGGACAGACAGCCTGAGTCCTGCGATAGACAGGCCTTCTGACAACTAAATAGAGGACACTTTGCTTGTGAAAGATAGCCTTTAGAGATACCACAGACTCCAAGTGGAAAACCCTCTCTTGGAATAGAGAAATTTGGCCCCATTTTCCCTAGGAGCTATGTCAAAGATCTTTAATACTAAGAAAGTGCTTATAATCACACACTCTATTGGTTGGTCTACTGACACAAGTGCTTGGTGCTTTTCCATCTAATCAGACTTGAGCATGGAAACAGCCTAAGGTTTCCTCAGGTGTTTATATTATTTCAATGGTACTTCCTTTGATTTACCTAAAGGATGTTTTGTTTTAATTAAAGTTTATGACCAAAGATGGGTTGAAAAGTATTGAAGTGGATGTACATTGTTTATGGGTTTTGAATACAATTATATCAACCATAAAAATAGACCAAACAATTTTGCTTGTCTGCCAGAAATCAATTCTTGATCATGAGATTTCAGGTCTTCATTTTGTTTTCATTTAAAGTAATAAAAGGTGCTTGCTGATCATTAACTAGAGAAAACTATGTAGTCAGTGAATCTGGAAACTAACATTTATTAAGTTTCAGTGGGAAATGTTATATGGAGATCTGATGTTGGTTAAATTATGGACTCTTTCCAATTAGTTGGCTCTCCCTCCAAAGCAAATGTACTAAAAATAAAATGACTTCCTTTTTGATGTCAATTGTAAAGTGTGTATTTTTTTCTTCTCTTTTTGTCTTTTAGGTTTTGATAAGATTTGGCAAGATAGTTGCTTGTGAACCTATCTGACACCTGCCTCAGAAATCATGCCAAATGTCATAAGGTCATGATCCATTTCCTTCACACTCTCTATGCTTTTATGTACCAGCTTCTTAAATTAGAAGCAAGAGAAATGATGCACTAGGTCATCCATTTTTATTGAGGACTTTTATTAAAACCAAATGAGCTCTCCTGGGGGAAAATACTAGGTAAAAATGGCTTCCAAAATATACCCATCAGCTCGTTGGCAGGTCATAGTACTCCCTTAATACAGAACCTTGATTCTTAGAATAAGATTTCTAAATTCTGGGGCTTTCCTCTGTGTTTGCAAAGATACTGAGGAACACAATAGCCCTGCTTCAAGATAACCAGATACGTATGGCCCTGGGTCTGCAACTGCTTTGTGTTCTTCTCACATTTAGCAAATAGAGCAGTATGAATCAGGGTCATAGTCCTCAGTCTCAAGTCCCTTCTTGAGCACTAATGGGAATGTTTCAAAGAAAATGTTAGCAAAACAACAAAATCACTGTTTCATTTAGTGTGTAAAAATGGCTTGCTTCAGGCATTTTTACTCCTCGAGATGAGTTTTGAAGTTGGGGGTTAGGAAGCAAATGTATATTTGTGAATATACAAATTATATCAGGAAGATTTGATTAATACAACAAAGTTTTTATTTTAACTAAGAGCATGGAATTTTAAATAGAAAATCTGGCTTCCATTTCTGATTTCATTGTTTATTATTGCATGTTCTTAGTTAAGCCATTGACAGCTTAAAGTGAGGACACTGATACTGCTTTGTAGGAGAAATAACCTGAGGGTTTCTTTGCTGGAGGATTGCTGCTGTGAATTGCTTGGGTTCATTTTGTGACAGTGCTAAGAGCTGTGCCATGTCAAAGACTGGCTTACACTTGAATGTGACCCTATTAGATACTCTTATCCCTGCCCCACAAGTTTGTATGTTACCTTGAGAGGGAACAGGCCGTCTCTTGGGTTGTCACTTGGAAGGTGAAGTGAGAGTGACTTAGAAGACTGAGATCTAGGGTACCCACTCTCTTGATTTGAATTTCTACTCTGGCTTATTGGCACATGCATTCCAGATTGGTCTTTTCTTCCATTGGAATGGTCAGATCTGACAGTCAGGCTTTGGACCATGGTGGTAAGAAGCTGTATTGGTCTTTAGAATTTCTTTGACTTTGCTTTACTTAAGCCTGCATTGCTAGGGCAAAAGAAGTCTTCCACATGGCCCATACGAGAAGGCTAGGAATCCATGTCAGCGTTGCGTCAAAGCCCCAGTTAGTAAGACAGTAATAAATTACTCTTTATCTCCTTGAGCAATTTTTTTTTTTTTTAAATTCTGGGAGCTTGTGGAGAGATTAGTATAGGACAGGATATAGTTATTTGGAATCTTCCTTCTTGGCCATTTATCTCTCAATAGATAAGTATCTACTGGCATTCCATTTTTGACATGATTTAGACTTATCTCACAAGGTGGTTTACAAGATTAGTTGAAATAATATATGTCAAAATACACGCTTCAGGCACTATAAATAATTCTACAGATACTTGTTATTTGTTATTATTTATTGTAGGCATATTGTACAGGTGTATTTCTACTGCTTATTATTTATTACAGTATATTGTACTAGGGAGTTTGCAATTGTTTATTAGTCACAGGTCAATTCTCTAGCTTTTTCCTTCTCTTTACTACATTCAGATTTTCCATCTGAATTTTTTTCTGCTTCTATGCAGTTCATGTGTATATGTCATGGACTTTAAGATTCTCTTTAAACTTACTCAATGACTAGATTTTACATTTCAGAGGCTTTGTGGTTCCAACTACAAAAAAGTCTCTGGATTACATTTTTGGCTGTTTTTCTCTGAAGTATGATAATGTCTTTTCTCAAGTATGATAATGTCTTTCTTTTTAACCTCTTTGTTCTTTTCACATTGCTGCACAGGGTGTAGATGTCTGATCAGTCTTGTCTCTGCCTTTTAAAGTCGGTCTTGCCCTCCCAACTCGACACTTTCCCAGGGCGGTAAAAACCAATGGAGAACCGTGCCAGAAATTTCCTCAGCACAGTCCTCCTACTTCATCTCCTATTGCTGTCTCTGCTGTCATCTCCACGCCTCATTTTTCATTAGCTACTTCTGATTCTCTTAGTTTGGGATCTCTTTCACATTTTTGCAGGATGGTTGTTGCAGAACTTTTACCTGCTGGGCTAAGTCCTTCTCTCCCATTTGTTCCCCATTTAAGAGAAGAGAATTCATTATATTTTGATAATTATACTTGTCCATATAAGACCAGGTATGAGCTCCCCTCCACATCAATGTTAATATCTTCCTTTGCCTGCCCTTGGCCATCTTGTTTGTATCTTCTTATGTCACCTACTCTTTTCTGTGTATTTATGTATGGCTTTGTCTCTTTCACTGAATTGTTAGTTATTGAAAAAGTTATATCACCTTGTTCATCTTTGTATAATTCAGAGCAATCACACCATCCTTTTTATATGAGTAGTATGCAAGTAACTATGTATGGAGTTAGTTTGTGTTGAAATGATTTATCTTCACACACACACACCACTGCCTCTCCCTGGAAGACTCTTCTGCCTTTTATCTGCTTAATACTTGCTCATCCTTCCTCTTCTCACCTAGACACTGCTACCTCAGGTATCTCCTGGGTTATGTTAAAGGTCTTTAAGAAATACTCTATTAGCAGGTATTGTTGTTGTTTAGTCGCTAAATCAGGTCTGACTTTTATAACCCCATGGACTGTAGCCTACCAGGCTCCTCGATCCATGGGATTTCCCAGGCAAGAATACTAGAGTGGGTTGCCACTTCCTTCTCCAGGGGAATCTTCCTGACCCATGGATTGAATCTGGGTCTCCTACATTGGCAGGCAGATCCTTTACCACGGAGCCGTCAGGAAAGCCCTGTTAGCACATGTACTTAATAAGATTCAGCACACTTAAAAGTTTTGTTTAGTATCTATTTTCTCTGGTAAATGGTAAACTACATGTTGACAGAGGCAAGACATGCCTGTCTAGTTTACCACTTTTTACCTAGCACAGGACAACTATCTGTTGATTTGTGGACTAAAACTCGCTGTTTTTTTCTTCTTATTATTTTTTTTAGAAGCAATCCCTCAGTGAATGGAGCACAAGGGCTAAAATAAAATTATAAGGATTGTATCATAGCTCTCTCACTTATTGTTGTATACCCTTAATCTCTCTCACTTACTGTTGTATACCCTTAATCTCTCTGTTCCTCAAATTCTTTGTGCTTAAGGTGGGTATTTTAACAATATCTGTATACTCTGATAGAAAGGATGTGTTCAAGATTAAGAGAGAGAACGTGGATTGCTTGGCACAGTGCCTTACACATGTGAACATTAACTATTATCATCATCCAGGCATCCTTATGGAAAAGAGAACAGAAATAGATAATATAGGAAACTGTTAAAAATTCATTCCTTTCCAGCTATAGAATCTTTTTAAACCAAGCCAAGGGATCACTCAGAAATGTATATGTTAATTTATTCATGCCAACCTTCACTACTGGGCAGCTCATTATTCCCATGAGCTGCTTCTATGGGACTATGACCTGGTGTGGATATGCAGGTGTGAGCAGGGGCCTCCCTAAGATTGAGATTTCATGATAAAAATAATGAGTATCCCTCCTGCTTTGTGCCTGTCCTCTGAGATAAGGTCTCCCTCAAAAGCACTGAACTAAAATGGGTCCGTCAGTGCCTCTTTGATTCCAGGGATACATATTAGATCTGATGCGAAAGCACCTTTGAGCAAATAATTACAGATGCATAAAATTCTGACCTACGGTACTTTTCAAGAACTTTCATCCAAGTTGCACTGGGTTGTTTTCATAGCTGCAGCCAACACCAATACCCTCTGTTTCTTCATTTTCTTGACATTTTACCCGATCAATTATGAAGTAAATTGCTCTTTGCCCTCAAAATGGCATGGGTTTCTTTCTTTTGAACAAGCTTATGAAAATGTCAGAAATTATTAAAGGAAGTGAAGAAACAAAAAGCCACAGAGAAGAAATGTGGCTTTTATGTCTCATTGATATATTGCCTGTCGTTTAGCCCTAGTGATTTGAAATTGTGTGCTTTAAGGGTAAGGGACGGAGAAGGCAACCCACTCGGGTACTCTTGCCTGGCAAATCCCATGGACGGAAGAGTTTAGTAGGCTGCAGTCCATGGGGTCGCTAGGAGTCGGACATGACTGAGCGACTTCACTTTCACTTTTAACTTTCATGCATTGGAGAAGGAAATGGAAACCCACTCCAGTGTTCTTGCCTGGAGCATCCTAGGGACGGGGGAGCCTGGTGGGCTGCCGTCTATGGGGTCGTACAGAGTCGGACACAACTGAAGCGGCTTAGCAGCAGTAGCAGCAGCAGAGATAAGGAACCTGTGACTCAGTGACTCACTCAAGGTCTTAGGCTCTAAACTTTCAATTGATTTCTAACCGCAGCCCCACCACTTACTAGTTCTATGACTTTCAAAAGATACTGTTTCTTTTTGTGTCTTAGTTTTCTCATCTGTAAAAGTTGAGATAACGCTTCCATCTTAGGGTTCTTGTTAGGATTAATTTATTTTCTAAAAATTGTGATATTCATGTAGTAAGTGATTAGTGCCAGCTATTAATACAGTATTGCAAAATAATAATATGTATCTTTTAGGATTATAGTGAGGTTTGAATAAGATAATTCACGAAAAATGCTTAGGCATTTCCTGGTTTAAAAAAAAGAAGCAATTAGTGTTTGGAGTCCTTTCAATATTATTTTTATGTTTATTCTGTTCCAGCATCGTGATGAAATATATACTCAAATGAGTTATTGGTTGGAGACTGAAAGGTAGTTTTAGTCATTCCTTCACATGAATGCTAGTGACAACTCTCTAAGTACTTTTTAATGTCGTTTACTATCATGTTTTAAAATAAACTGTTAAATAAACTGTGTGGATTAAAGATATAGAAACTCATTGGTTGGATAAATTGAATAAAGGTAATCATTTGGCCATGAATATTCTTTACTGATTCAACAACTGTCATAAAGAAATATCTGTGTTTATTATTTTCTCTCATTGTTAGGCATTATTTCATATGTAGAAGTTTTAGAGAGCACTTGAGGACATATGAAGAGAAAGGCAGCTGGTGATAACAGACTTTGTGCTTGGCAGCATTGCTTTCAATGTATAGCCTTCTCCTCCTCCCTCTTACACATTCCTGAGGTTTAGCTACACAGGCATATCCTGGGAATAGGCTTATCCAGGAAGTAAACTATTTTAAACCAAACAAAATCATTGACAACATTATTAAATGAGTATTTTAACTTCGCCCATTATAAACCACCGAACTCTAAGAAACTGATTTCATAAAAGGATACAAAGGCCAGTAACATTTTTTTCAGGTTTGGATTAGGTTAGAGCTTGAGCTCTTTGTCTTTTTAATATCAAGAAGTTATTCTGCTAAGTAAATATATACAAATAAGGTTTTTGTCAGGCTTAAATTTTCAGTATTGATGAAAGAAATTTGAAAAACCACAGTGTGCTTGCTTGAGGTGTGAGGTGTGATGAAACAGCAGCATAACTTGCCTCACCAGTCTTATTGTCCGGCTCAAAGAAGAGTGCTCATCGTTAGCCGCTCAGTCATGTCTGACTCTTTGTGACCCCGTACACTGTAGCCCACCAGATCCCTCTGTCCATGAGATTCTCCAGGCAAGAATATTGGAGTGTGTAGCCATTCCCTTCTCCAGGGAATCTTCCTAACTCAGGGATCAAACCCAGGTCTCCTGCATTGCAGGTATTTCTTTACCCTCTGAGCCACGAGGAAAGCCCTGCTGGAAGAATAGTGATTTTGAATTATCTCTAGTGATTTTTAATTATCTCTAATAATCCTAAGGTGCTTGAGCAAGCAACATGAATTTAGCTGCTAAGCTGGATGTGCAGCTATAATATGCTCTGCCTCTCTAGGTTTAAATGGGCTATGTCTTAAATTCCTGGATTTGAAGAACATAAAATGATATCAGGTTCAGTTCTTCAGTATAACTAGAGAAGAGACATTTCTGGCCTTTAATATAATTTTAAATATTTTAGATTTGAGTCTGAAATATCTAGTAGAGTTGTCCATACAGGCCAAATTCTTCAAGTAATTATCAAAACACAAACAGTACATAGAAACCATTCCCAATACAGTATCACCGTATTTGGAGGGCATCTTTAGTGTCTTCAACTATGGCAGCCTATTTGTCTGAGAATCCAGCTATAGAGTGGAAGTTTACATGGATCTTCTTCCCAAGGGCTTTCAGAGTAGTCAGTATAAAGTCCGGAAAAAAAAAATAATAAGGGTAGATTGTTCTTAGTATGCAGGAAGGAAGTTGTCAGGCGGAAAGAGGATATGGGTCTGTTTGCATGCAAGGGTCAGTATTTGCTGGCTAGATATTTCCGCTGTGTCCACACGACAAGAAAATCCTCAGTTTCCTGTGCTGGACAAATGGCAGGAAAGGGTGTGAGGCTTATTGACTGACATTATCATGTTAGAGTCTCATGGGTGAGGAAAGCCTGCTTATCAAACCTGATAGCAGTGCAGGGCTTGTTTGGGGAGGAGACCCAAGGTGCTGGAGTCACTTTGGGCGTTTTTCCTCTTGGGTGCTTTAGATCACTTGGCTTTTGCAGACCTCACATTCTTTCTCTCAGATAGAAGGGACTGCTCTCACTCACTGGAAAGTTACTATCAGTTCCATTATTTGCCATCTCCTATTCAGCAAACAGTTCAGGTGCATAGGAAATAAGAAACAGCTTGATTAGCAAAGTAGAAAATACCAAGATGTAAAATTTGCACTGAGCTTGACAACAACCTTCTCGTGTTTAGCCATAGTTGCTCCTGCTTACTCAAGTTTAGATTTTGTTTAATGCAAAGCTCATTTCCAGTAACTGCTGGTGCAGTAGCTTAAATGAGCATGAGAATTAAATGTACAGTTTACTCTGCCACTTTAAAGATTCCAGATGAGAAAATAGTTTCTTAATTTCTAACTTATCCAGTTGGAGAAATATGTTGGTAATGTCCACATTCCTGACCTCTAAATCTATTAAGATCATGATTTAAATGTGTAATTGGGCATTTATTAATTTGTCCTATAATTAATTAGGGTTTGTCACTTTTAGTAATTATTGCAACCTCAAGTCAAGCAATTTGATATTAAGTGAATTGTAGAAGCTTTCTTACCAACAATCTATTTTCTATAATGAGCAATTTTAAAATTAGCATTCCGGAAATTTTTAAAATTGGAAAATACCATGAGTAAAATTGGGTAGAGGATAATATTTGCATTTACTGAAAGGTATTCTGTTTCTTAATTTAAATTCAACTGCAAGCTCACTCATTTCCCAGCAAAAACATTTAAGTTCAAAAAGAAAGGAAAGGATCAAGGCCTATTTTCAAGGAGAAATCTTGTTCTAAAAATAAATAATAGGAAAAACTAATCTTCTGAGAAACACATCAAAGATAATTTAACTAAATTTTTAAAGGAAATATAAAATGACTAACAGAAAATATTGTAGAATATTAAAATGCCAGTAGAAGAGACTTTCAAAAATATTCTTCAGAAAAATGTATCAAGTCTTTACACTCTGGGGATGAGGGCTGTAGTTTATCTTGAAGTTAGGAAATCATTTATTCTCTTATATTAATTTGGAGATACCCTTTCTCATATAAGTTTATCAAATAAACATTTTATCTGGGCCATAAGTACTTCTAAAAAACTTATAGCCAAGTTATATTTTAAAAATTTATAGTAGGAAGAATAATCATGACTGTAAATTTTTAAGGTAAAATTACCATGTTAAGTACCAAATTTCTCCATTTCACCACTGAAAACAGTGATGTTTTAGATACTACTTGTATGAAAAATATTATGTATAGTTATTTGTGTGTACTCTGAACTTAGTTGAAGCAATCAAAAGTCAAATAAATGTCTATAGATTGCCTGTCTTAATTTTATTCTTCCTATTTGGGGAAAAAGGCTGGTTCAGGTTTTCAGATGTCATTGAGATGTTTTCTCATCACTATATTGCTACATGTTAATTTTCTGGGGCTTATGTCTTCTCATTAACATGTGGAATTACAAATAACTCTGTTTACATACTGAAATGTAGTGTGTTGTTGATATACTCTGCTCTTTCCTTGGGGAGGGATCCTTCCTATTTCTGGGTCTGTGGGAACTCTGGGAAAGTGGTAAAGAGGCATAAGATGCTATAGAGGAAAAGGGCCTCCTACCGTTTCATATATGTGTAAGCATTCAGTAACTGGTTTCAGAGGTTGTTTAGGGTTTCTTACTCTTGGAGTCACTGTCATCATTTTTTTCTGTTCAACTTGATTCCCAACCTCCCAAGCACTTTTCACTTTAAACATTTTCTACACATGTCTCAGAAATATTTCACTTTCTGAGTGCTCTGACCATGTCACTCTGCTTCTCACAGGCCCCCAGAGGCTTCTCTTCACTCTCTAGCTTGGATGTCGACTCCTGCCTTTAGAACTCTCTCACACTGTTCCCACATTACCTATCTGTCCTTCCCTCCCCAAAGTCACAGCAATATGTTGTGTGAAATAGCTAAAAGGACTCAGGGAAGAAGGCTTTGGCTGTGCACTTCTTTGTTAATCTGGCCACGTCCTGCTTGTTTTCACCTATTCCCCAGGTAGTTGCAAGCTAAATGAGAAGCTCTGAGTCAGAACTTGCTTGGGTTACAGGACTTCATGTGATCCAAACCTTTGTACACAAGTGGTAGGAATATATACGTTCGATAGACATTTTCATAAGCATTTTTTCTCTTTTTTTAACTTTAATGCCTTCTCATATTGCATTCATCTGCATAACAGTAAACACATGCCCCGACAGAAAGTTGCAGGCAGGGATATTTATTTATAACAGATGGTGCAAAGCAGGAGCATGATGAATTGGTGTGTGGCTCCTGAACTAGCAGGCCCATAAATAAAGTATCCTCAAAGCTACTTTGGGGATCTTGCTTGCTCAGAAGGAAGAAAGGAAAGATGATGCTTACAGTTTTGTTGCCTTATATGATATAATCCCAAATATGTGCAATTTAACCACAGGTAACCATAATTTTATAACTCTGAATTTTTTATCCAAAAATCTGTTCATAGGTAGTGTTTCAGACCTATGACATAATTATAGCAATAACCATTTTTCTTCCTTAGTTCCTTTAATGCTTATTGATCTAAAGACTCAATGCATTTAAAAAAGTATGTAATTGCAAACTGATAATGGTCTAAACAAGACATAGACCAATAACATTTATATAACCCTTTGCTTAAAACCCTATGTATTGATAGCTAGAATAATGAGATTATTTCCAAGACCACAGTTATCAAAGATACACACTTATTCCTTAAATTTCTTAAGTTGATTTTTCAACTTAAAATATTTACTAGGATAGTAAATACAAAGGCCAAGTTCAGCAGATCTTATGAATGCAAATTATTCATTTAAAGAATCCAGAGACTAAGCATTTGAATTTCTTCTTCAACTTTGGGGCTTCATTGATCTTGTCACTATTTTAAAGTGTCTTGAAAGAGATTGAAGTTTACCAGTTTTATCAATTCTGGAACACATATAGTAAGCCAAACATTTTCATAGAATTCTGTGTATATGTGTGTGTGTGTACTATAAAGTAGTACCCCTTTATCTGTGTGGCATACCTACACCTTCCAAGACCCTAAATGGATGCCTAAAACTGTGGATACCTATGATAAAGTCTGACTCATAAATTAGGCAGTTAAGAGATTAACAACAATAATCATAAAATAGAAAAATTATAACAGTATACTGTAATAGAAGTTATGTGATTGTGGTCTTTCTCACTCTCAAAATATCTTGTTGTACTGTACTCACACTTCTTCTTGTAATGATATGAGGTGATAAAATGCCTACCTGATGAGAGAGGTAACATGGATGACATAGGCATTGTGAGGTAGTGCTAGCTACTATTGACCTTCTGACACGTGTCATATTAGGATTATCTGTAGATGAGGATCATATGCTTCAGATGATTCTGAACCTTCAGGCCATGACGATGTTGATGGTTGGATGTCATGAGTGGCCAATTTCAATTGTTGGGGATTTGGGGCGGGATGGACAGAGTACAGTAGTGTGCCTTTTTTTCACACTACTCAGAACAGTATGCAACTTAAAACATGAATTATTTCTGTAATTTTCCATTTAATATTTTTAGACCTTGATTGACTATGGGTAATTGAAACTGTATAAATTGCAATTATGGATAAGGGAGGTCTGCAGTACACACACACACACAAACACACACACACATATATGCACACACAAATATACTAATATGTTTGCATATGTATATAGGAAATTGCACCCCACTCCAGTATTCTTGCCTGGAAAATATCATGGACACAGGAGCCTGGTGGACTACCATCTGTGGGGTCTTAAAGAGTTGGACACAACTGAGTGAGCACATACATGCATGTATACATGTACATGTATGCTTATGTATATATGTACATGTATGCTTGTGTATACATGTATACATGCTTCTACATACTTCTGCATGCTGCTTCTACATGCTTCTAAGGCAAGAATCCCTTAGAAGAAGTGGAGTAGCCATCATAGTCAACAAAAGAGTCTGAAATGCAGTACTTGGATGCAATCTCAAAAATTACAGAATGTTCTTTTTTCATTTCCAAGGCAAACCATTCAATATCACAGTAATCCAAGTCTATGCTCCTACCAGTAATGCTGAATAAGCTGAAGTTGAATGGTTCTATGAACACCTACAAACCTTCTAGAACTAACACCCAAAAAAGATGTCCTTTTCATTATAGGGGACAGGAATGAAAAAGTAGGAAGTCAAGAAATACCTGGACTAATAAGCAAATTTGACCTTGGAGTACAGAATGAAGCAGGGCAAAGGCTGGTAGAGTTTTGCCAAGAGAACACACTAGTCATAGTAAATACCCTCTTCCAACAACACAAGAAATGACTCTACACATGGACATCACCAGATGGTCAATACCGAAGTCAGATTGATTATATTCTTTGCAGCCAAAGATAGAGAGGCTCTATACAGTCAGCAAAAACAAGACCAGGAACTGACCATGCCTCAAATCATGAACTCCTTACTGTCAAATGCAGACTTAAATTGAATAAAGTAGGGAAAACCAATGGACCTTTCGGATATGACCTAAATTAAATCCCTTATGATTATACAGTGGAAGTGACAAATAGATTCAACGGATTAGATCTGATAGAGAGTGCCTGAAGAACTATGGACAGAGGTTTGTGACACTGTACAGGAGGCAGGATTCAAGACTATCACCAAGGAAAAAAAATGCAAAAAGGCAAAATGGTTGTCTGACGAGGCCCTACAAATAACTGTGAAAAGATGAGAAGTGAAAGGCAAAGGAGAAAAGGAAAGATATACCTATTTGAATGCAGAGTTTCAAAGAATAGCAAGGAGAGAGATAAGAAAGCCTTCCTCAGTGATCAGTGCAAAGAAATAGAGGAAAACAATAGAATGGGAAAGACTAGTGATCTCTTCAAGAAATATCAAGGGTATTTAGAGATACCAAGGGAACATTTCATGCAAAGATGGGCTCAATAAAGGACAGAAATGGTATGAACCTAACAGAAGCAAAAGATATTAGGAAGAGGTGGCAAGAATATACAGAAGAATTATACAAAAAAGATCTTCAAGACCCAAATAATCATGATGGTGTGATCACTCACCTAGAGCCAGACATCCTGGAATGTGAAGTCAAGTGGGCCTTAGGAAGCATCACTATGAATAAAGCTAATGGAGGTGATGGAATTCCAGGTGAGCTATTTCAAATCGTAAAAGATGGTGTGTGAAAGTGCTGCACTCAATATCCCAGCAAATTTGGAAAACCCAGCAGTGGCCACAGAACTGGAAAAGGTCAGTTTTCATTCCAATCCCAAAAAAGGCAAGGTCAAACAATGCTCAAACTATCGCACAATTGCACTCATCTCACACACTAGTAAAGTCATGCTTAAAATTCTGCACACCAGGCTTCAACAGTATGTGAACCGAGAATTCCAGACATTCAAGCTGGATTTAAAAAAGGCAGAAGAATCAGAGATCCAATTGCCAATATCTGATGGATCATCGGAAAAGCAAGAGAGTTCCAGAAAAACATCTACTTCTGCTTTATTGACTAAGCCAAAGCCTTTGACTATGTGGATCACAACGAATGGAAAATTCTTAAAGAAATGGGAATACCAGACCTCCTGACCTACCTCTTGAGAAATCTGTGTGCAGGTCAGGAAGCAACAGTTAGAACTGGACATGGAACAACAGACTGGTTCCAAATAGGGAAAGGAGTGCATCAAGGCTGTATATTGTCACCCTGCTTATTTAGCTTATGTGCAGAGTACATCATGAGAAATGCTGGGCTGGATGAAGCACAAGCTGGAATCAAGATTGCCAGGAGAAATATCAATAACCTCAGATATGCAGATGATACCACCGTTATGGCAGAAAGTTAAGAAGAACTAAAAGGCCTCTTAATGAAAGTGAAAGAGGAGAGTGAAAAAGGTGGCTTAAAAGTCAACATTCAGAAAACTAAGATCATGGCATCTTGACCCATCACTTCATGGCACATGGATGGGGAAACAGTGGAAACAGTGATAGAGTTTATTTTGGGGGGCTCCAAAATCACTGCAGATGGTGATTGCAGCCATGAAATTAAAAGATGCTTGCTCCTTGGAATAAAAGCTATGACCAACCTAGATAACATATTAAGAAGCAGAGACATTACTTTGCCAACAAAGGTCCATCTAGTCAAAGCTGTAGTTTTTCCAATAGTCATGTACGGATGTGAGAGTTGGACTAGAAAGAAAGCTGAGTGCCAAAGAATCGATGCTTTTGAACTGTGGTGTTGGAGAAGACTCTTGAGAGTCTCTTAGACTGCAAGGAGATCCCACCAGTCCATCATAAAGGAAATCAGTCCTGAATATTCATTGGAAAGACTGATGCTGAAGCTGAGACTCCAATACTTTGACTACCTGATGTGAAGAGCTGACTCATTTGAAAAGAACTGATGCTGGGAAAGATTGAAGGCAGAAGGAGAAGGAGATGACAGAGGATGAGATGATTGGATGGCATCACTGACTCAATGAACACGAGTTTGAGTAAATTCCAGGAGTTGTGGATAGGGAGGCCTGGCGTGCTGCAGTCTATGGGGTCACAAAGAGTCGGACACAACTGAGCGACTAAACAGACTGATACATGCTTATATACTTTAACCTTCAAAAGGCTGCTATTATTTTGATAATGGAAAAAATAACTGATATAGATAAGTTTTAGCTAAATAAGAAATATTTTCCACTTTTTAGACATATAATCTGGATTTTAACTCTGCTTTATAAACAGATAATACTTCCTATTGTGTTTGGATTGGCAATTGTTTAAGTAAAATATGCAGTTTGACTCAACATCAAATTTACCATTTTGGCTTTGTTTTCTTCAGTGAGGGGAAGGAACATCAGAGGCTCATAATCTTTATAAGTTAAACAAAATAGGCTAATATCTTAAGGTGAAACAGTCCCCACAAACACAAAGTCAAGTTGCTGTAAGCCCTTTTCATATGTTTAATAGAAAAAAATTTACTAGAGAGAAAAATAAAGGGCAATATAACTCAGTGAAATAGCTGTAAGGAAAGAACAAAATTATTATATTAAAAAAAGCTGAAGACAATTTAAAAACATTTCTCTTTAATAGAAAAATATTTATTGAATACTTACAGTATTATGTGACGTATGCTAGATGCCTTTAACACAAAGGTGCATAAGAAAATCTTATCGGGAAAACAGACAGAGAGATAAGTTTAATAGAATGTGGCAAGAGACATGACAGAGATGTTCAAAAGTTGTTCTGGGAGCAGAGGAGCAACACCCAATCCAGCTCAGTGTGCAGTTGGTAGGAAGAATTTCCTGTGTTTCAAATACTACATAGAATTGGAATATGGCTAACTGCCTCTTACTAACGTTTCTTGGGAAGAACATTTTAAAAATGTATAAGAATTATTTGCACTTTGAAATTGATGTGTATATGATTTGTGGAATGTTTTTGAAACTAATAGTTTAAAAGAATCTTGAGGGTGTTTCAAAAAGACCAGGGTTCTCATCAGGTAATTCCTTGTAAACTGTTCAGTTCAGTTCAGTCACTCAGTTGTGTCCGACTCTTTGCAAGACCATGAACCGCAGCATGCCAGGCCTCCCTGTCCATCACCAACTCCCGGAGTTTACCCAAACTCATGTCCATTGAATTAATGATGCCATCCAACCATCTCATCCTCTGTTGCCCCCTTCTCCTCCTGCCCTCATTCTTTCCCAGCATCAGGTTCTTTTCAAATGAGTCAGCTCTTCACATCAGGTGGCCAAAGTATTGGAGTTTCAGCTTCGATATCAGTCCTTCCAATGAACACCCAGGACTGATCTCCTTTAAGATGGACTGGTTGGATCTCCTTGTAGTCCAAGGGACTCTCAAGAGTCTTCTCCAACACCACCGTTTAAAAGCATCAATTCTTCGGCACTCAGCTTTCTTTATAGTCCAACTCTCATATCCATACATGACCACTAGAAAAACCATTGCCTTGACTAGACGGAACTTTGTTGGCAAAGTAATGTCTCTGCTTTTTAATATGCTGTCTAGGTTGGTCATAACTTTCTTTCCAAGGAGTAACCGTCTTTTAATTTTATGGCTACAATCACTATCTGCAGTGATTTTGGAGCTCAGAGAAATAAAATCAGCCACTGTTTCCACTGTTTCCCCATCTATCTGCCATGAAGTGATGGGACCAGATGCCATGATCTTAGTTTTCTGATGCTGAGCTTTAAGCCAACTTTTCCACTCTCCTCTTTCATTTTCATCAAGAGGCTCTTTAGTTCTTCTTCACTTTCTGCCATGAGGGTGGTGTCATCTGCATACCTGAGGTTATTGATATTTCTCCCAGCAATCTTGATTCCAGTTTGTGCTTCCTACAGCCCAGCGTTTCTCATGATTTACCCTGCATATAAGTTAAATAAGCAGGGTGACAACATACAGCCTTGACATATGCTTTATAAAACTATGTACTGGCAGCACATGGTAAATCCTGTAAGTATATGCTGCTATTATTATTACTGTTACTGGCAACCACTCCGGTATTCTTGCTTTGAGAATCTCCATGGACAGAGGAACCTGGCAGGCTGCAGTCCATAGGGTGGCAAAGAGTCAGACACTACTGAGTGACTAAGCACAGCACAGCACATAATTGTTATTATTGTTACTACCTCTATGACTGATACTACTTAACCCATTTCACAGGTTTGTGGTTAGAAATAATAGCATGATATAAGAGAGGAAAGTGTATAAAAATAGAAGACATTTTCCTTCTTATGGCTGAATGATATTCCATTGTATATATCCACAACATCTTCTTTATCCATTCATCTGTCATTGGACATCTAGGTTGTTTCCATGTCTGGCTATTGAATGAACTGGGAGATTAGGATTGACATATCTACATGACCACGTATAAAATAGATAGCTAGTAAGAACCTTCTGTACAGCATATGAAGCTCAGTTCTGTGCTCTGTGATGATCTAGATGGGTGGGATGGGCAGGGGGAGGGAGATCCAAGAGAGAGAGGATATGTGTATATGTATATCTGATGCACTTTGTTGTACTGAAGAAATTAACACAACATTGAAAAGCAGTTATATTCCTATATATATATATATATATATATATATTACTAGTTAGGAGTGTGGTCAGCTTTAAGAACAAGAATAAATGATAGCTCAAAAAGTGGTTCTGATGTTGTGTTTTTGTTTTGCATAAAACAAAAGTCAAAAAAGATTGCTTCCAGCAATGATGTAGCAGCTTTGTACTACCAGGGTCCACTTCTCTGTGTTTTGTTTTTTTTTTTCCCCCATCTTTTTCTTTTTTAAAATTAATTAATTTATTTTAATTGGAGGATAACTACTTTACAATATTGTGATGGTTTTTGCCATACATCAACATGAATCAGCCATAGGCATACATGTGTTGCCCTCATCCTGAACTCCCCCACCCCACCTCCCTCCCCACCCCATCCCTCTGAGTTGTCTCAGAGCACCAGGTTTGGGTGCCCTGCTTCATGCATTGAACTTGCACTGGTCATCTATTTCACATATGGTAAAGTATGTTTCAGTGTTATTCTCTCAAGTCATCCCACCCTCGCCTTCTCCCATTGAGTCCAAAAGTCTGTTCTTTACATCTATGTCTTGTTTGCTGCCCTGCATGTAGGCTCATCAATACCATCTTTTAAAATTCCATGTATATATGTATTAATATACACTATTTGTCTTTCTCTTTCTGACTCACTTCACTCTGTATAATAGGCTCTAGGTTCATCCACCTCATTAGAACTGACTCAAATGTGTTCCTTTTTATAGCTGAGTAATATTACATTGTGTATATGTACCATATTTCCTTATCCATTCCTCTGCTGATGGACAGCTAGGTTGCTTCCATGTCCTAGCTATTGAAAACAGTGCTGCGATGAACATTGGGGTGCATGTGTCTCTCAGTTAATGGCCATTATCAAAAGGTCTACAGACAATAAATGTGGAGAGGGTATGGAGAAAAGAGAACGATCTTACACTGTTGGTGGGAATGCAAACTGGTACAGCCACCTTGGAGAACAGTGTGGGGATTCCTTAAAAAACTGGGAATAAAACTGCCATACGACCCAGCAATCCCACTGCTGGGCATATACCCCAAGGAAACCAGAACTGAAAGAGACACACACATAACCTTTTTCTTACCCTCTTGATTCATTGGTATAGGATGACTATTGAACCTCCAGGCATCTTGTTTGTATTTCAAACAGGAAAAAGGAGAAAATAGTGCTTTGTGACGCTTTGTCCTTTTGTTCTATAAAGTAAGCCTTTTAACAGAATTCTACATTTTCAACAGAATTCTGCCTAACTCCCATGGCGGAGAACTGTCACATGGCCAACTTAGTTACAAGAGAGGCAAGAAAGTGGAATATTCAACTTTCCAATATTTAGAGTAGAGGAAGGCAAGGAACAAACTTTTGGGGGGAAAAGTTTTTAATGTACTAATCTATATTGTCTGACATGATGTTATAATTAATATTGTAAGTATCAAAACTGCTGATTTACATTTTCATAGTCATAACTAGAGTCCAATGTCTAGATTAAATGCATTGACTCTGATAGGTATTTATGAATGTTTTCTTTATATTTATGAACTTTTTATTAGATAAATTAACTAAGATCTTGGACAAACTATAATCTTTTTGATATACTTTATTTTTAAAGAAAAAATATGCTATTAAAATAAATATATTGTCTATAAAATAAACAGAGTATGTCTGTGCATTATATGCATTATGGCAATCTGTTTATAATTTTTAATCTGCAGATCTATGTGAGGTTGGTGATAATCAGCTTGATACTCTCAAATCTTTACAAAATTGTGAATGAAAGATTAATGGAAGCAGTGATGCCAAGTATTTGAAAAGGGAACTGTCCCAGAAAATCCAATACCCATGGTTACTATAACTATATTTTACTTCTAGAACAGTAAAGGTCCAAAAGCACATTTTGGAAACTTTTTAAATGATAAAAATGTATGTCTGTGGTGCTTTGTCATTCCCCATCCCCAGCCCAAGCTAAACACATACAACTGAAAAAATTAACTTCAGCCCATGTTAATTGCCTAATGGTGCTGGTTAATGGAACTGTCATGCATATTTACTTATATTTGCTGATAATCCATCACACTAGATAAATCAGTTTGTGTATGTTGGTGTTAGATTATAATCTCCCCAGCTAGATTATAACACTGTGATTTCTTTCTCCTTTTTCTCGCCCACACCTAGACAATGATCCAAGCCCTCCTTAACCATTCTGCATTCTTCTTGCTCTTTTGCTCTTTTTTATTTTTCATTGTTTTACAGTACTGTATCTCAAGATTAGCTTAATATAGAAATAGCAAATAGAAAGTGCCAAGGGTCCCAGAATATACTTTCCTGGGAAAAACAAACTGGTGTTGCTCAGTCTCATTTGCATTCCCTCATACCAGAAAATGGCAAAGTTTGTATACACAATTGCCATTTATAAATATTTAGCAGTCTCATCTTCCCTAGGCAGTAAAAGAGAGTTTTGAGGTGATTAGATATTCACGACTAACTAACGGCCTAAAGAACATGATTTCTGGAAAAGATTTAAGTCAATGCATTGATACTTGTTCTCTCTTATCCACTCAGCATATATTTTCCTCTGTTAATCAGTCAGTATGTTATTTTGGCTCTAGCCACATGTGCCTCTGTTACAGAAATCAGTATTTTTCAGGGAATGTAAAAATATCCCCTACAGATAACCAGTTTTCTTTCTTTGCCTCATACTTTAGAAATCCATTCAAGAAGAGACCTAGCCTTATGTGGATCTCCTTATTTGTAAACTCAGCAATCAAACCTGGGTAACTTGGGGAGACTCCAAAGGATGGAATTAAATTTGCAATGTGGTAGTCATCAAAACAAAGAGGGTCAAAAGGAACAGATTTATTGTTCTGTTTTTGCTAAAGACAGAGGCATTAAATCCTAATATGTGATCCTGGTTAAGTAATTTTGAGTCTTTGTTTTCCTATCTAACATAAAATATTTCTATTTGCTATTCTAAAAGTCTATTGAGAGAAAGTGGAAATTCTAAGTACAGTTTACTCTGAAAAGCACTTTGGTTAAAGTCTCAAACTTCACTTGTCAAATATTTGCTATCTGTAATATTTGCCATCTGTAATCTTTCAGATTATTTTTTCTAGTGCCATTATTTGCCCAAACAGATTCTACAGAATTTTAGAAATACAATAATTAAAACAACAGGTTTTTTTTTTTTTTCCCTTTGGGATCCACATGTTATTCTTCTGTACCTCAGTGGGTTAAGTACTTAGGATTTCAATCTAATTTGACATGCTCAGCTGTTTTTGACCTTTTTCTCAGAAACTATGTAGTCAATCCACTGCTCTGATGGTCTGCAAGACCATTACTATTTTATGGACCTCCTCACAACCCCCAGTCATAACTGCTTAGAGAATTTGCCTGCTGGCTCTGTAACTGTCAGCTAAATTGGAAAGATTAAATCCAAAAGCAGCAAGAAGGTATGATAATAACAAGTTCAGAGCAAGCTGAAATGCTTCTAGTTTTGAAAACTGTTCCAGTGGAGGGAAATTCATCATACCCTTTGGAATGTTTGTGTTGCAACTGTTTCTTGGGATATAAGCAAGGACAGGGCAGATACTACAAGAAGGTGACGTGAATGTGTGGTGGCAGTAGAAAAGTGATATTTCCGTAGACTAGAAAGTGATACATATAGGTGATTTTAGGTAAGCTAAATAAAACATGTCTCCAATCACTTTCCCCTCCTTTGTTTATGTCTCTTTTTATCTTTGCTAATTCTGCTTTGGATCTTCTGATACCTACTAATTTTTTCATTTTAAAATCAGTTCTGATTTCCCTTTTCTCTAGAAATCCTATGTTTTAGCCACTGACATCCTGGCATCTAATATTAAATACAGGGCACAGAGATCCATCAAGTTCCACTAAACACTTAAGTTTCTTTAGGGCAATTACCAGGATCTTATTCATTGTTATATTCCAGAATCTAGAATAGTGATTGGTACACAGCTTTTGTATTAAGTAAAGAAAGTTAACCTTTATATTGATATGATCAAGACTTTGTTAGTTCTTTGAAGGCTATTTCAATGTAAGAATAATCTAAATGTGGAGTCATAATACTCACTCCAAAGGGCAAATTGCAACTGTATGTATGTAGAACACACACACACACCCCTAGCACTATTTCTCCAAATTTCTAGTTTGAATCACAGATTTGTTCTTACATGCATATAAAACTGACCCTCATACAATGTGGGGGCTAGCTAGGGGCACTGAAAATATAAATATAACTCTACAGTCAGCCCTTCATATATACATCTCCACATCAGCAGATTCAACCGGATGTGGACAGTATAGTACTGTAACATGTATTCACTGAAAAAATATACCTGTCAGAGAACATGTGCAGTACAAACATGTGATGTTCAAGGATCAATATAGGTTTTTGTGCATTTATATTTTGAAATTTTTGCTCTAGAATTATTTTCCAACATCACTTTTGAATTTGCCAGTTCCCCTTCCACTGTGAATTGGGTATACAAATAATACATGAGTAAAATATTTAAACAGTGAGTACATATTGCAAAACTTGAATATCTCCTCTTATCTTGTGTTCTCCTCACTTCCATTCTTCATATTTAACAAATAAAATTTTTACATAGGTCTATACCTAGTCTTCTGTCCATGGAATTTTCCAGGCAAGAATACTGATGTGCCTTCCCATTTTCTTTTCCAGGGGATCTTCTTGGTCTAGGGATCAAAACCATGTCTCTTGCATCTCCTTGCATTAGCAGGTAGATTATTTACCGCTGTGTCACATGGGAAGTAGAAACGACACACAGTTGAGGATGTGTCTAGCAGTGAAAGTAAAGTCTGATGCTGCAAATAACAATATTGCATAGGAATGTTAAGTCCATGAATCAAGGTAAATTGGGTAAACTGGACATGGTCAAGCAGGAGATGGCAGGAGTGAACATCAACATTTTAGGAATCAGTGAACTATTAATAAAATGAACCAAAATGGGCAAGTTTAATTCAGATGACTATTATATCTACTACTGTGGGCAAGAATCCCTTAGAAGAAATTGAGTAGTTCCTCATAGTCAATGAAAGAATCCAAAAGGCAGTGCTTGGGTGCAATCTCAAAAATGACAGAATGATCTTGGCTTGTTTCATGGCAAACCATTCAACATCACAATAATCCAAGTCTACATTCCAACCACTAATGCTGAAGCTGAAGTTGACTGGTTCTATGAAGACCTACAAGATCTTCTAGAACTAACACCAAAAAGAGATGTACTTTTCATCATAGGGAATGGGAATACAGAAATAGGAAGTAACTACTAGTTACTAGTAACTACAGGAGTAATAGTAAGTTACTCCTGTTACCTGGAGTAACAGGCAAGTTTGGTCTTGGAATACAAAATGAAGCAGGGCAAAGGCTAACAGAGTTTTGCTAAGAGAAAACACTGGTCATAACAAACACCCTTTTCCAACAACACAAGAGACTACTCTATACATGGACATCATCAGATGGTCAATACCAAAATCAGATTGATTATATTCTCTGCAGTTGAAATGGAGAAGCGCTAAACAGCAGAAACAAGACCTGGAGCTGACTGTGGCTTAGCTTATCAGCTCTTTATTGAAAAATTCAGGTTTAAATTGAAGAAACTAGGGAAAAACACTAGGCCATTTAGTTTTGACCTAAATAAAATCCCTAATGATTATATAATGGAGGTGACAAACAGATTTAGAGGATTAGATCTGACAGAGTGCTTGAAGATCTATGGATGGAGGTTTGTAACACTGTACACGAGGTAGTGACCAACCATCCCCCAAAAAAAGAAATGCAAGAAAGCAAAGTGGTCATCTGAGGAAGCTTTACAAATAACTGAGAAAAGAAAGGCAAAAAGCAAGGGAGAAAGGGAAAGATGTACCCAGCTGAATGCAGAGTTCCAGAGAATAGCAAGGAGAGATAAGGCCTTCTTAAGTGAACAATGCAAAGAAAAAAAAGTAGGACTAGAGATCTCTTCAAGAAAACTGGAGATATCAAGGAAGTATTTCATGCAAGGATGGGCACAATAAAGGGTAGATACAGTAAGCACCTAACAGAAGCCAAAGAGATTAATAAGAGATGGCAAGGATATAAAGAACTATTCAAAAAAGTCTTAATGACCTGGAATAATTACAGTGGTGTAGTCACTCACCTAGAGCCAGACATCCTGGTCAGGTGAGCCTTAGGAAACATTACAATGAACAAAGCCAATGGAGGTGATGGAATTTCAGCTGAGCTATTTAAAAATCCTAAAAGATGGTACTGTGAAAGTGCTGCACTAAATATGTCAGCAAACTTGGAAAACTCAGCACTGGTCACAGGACTGGAAAAGGTCAGGTTTCATTCCAATCCCAAAGAAGGGCATGCTGAAGAAATGTTCAACTACCATGCAATTGTGCTCCTTTCACATGCTAGCAAAGTATGCTCAAAATTCTTCAAGCTAGTCTTGAATGGTATATGAACTAAGGACTTCCAGATGTACAAGCTGGGTTTAGAAAAGGCAAAGGAGCCAGAGATCAAGTTGCCAGCATTTGTTGGATCATAGAGAAAGCAAGGGAATTCGAGAGAAACATCTATTCTGCTTCATTGACTATGCTAAGGCCTTTGACTGGATCACAACGAACTATGGAAAATTCTTAAAGAGATAGGAGTACCAGATCACCTTACCTGTCTTCTGAGAAACTGTATGCAGGTCAAGAAGCAACAGTTAGAACTGGACATGGAAAAATGGACTGGTTTCAAACTGGGAAAGGAGTACGACAAACCTGTATATTGTCACCCAGCTTATTTAACTTCTATGCAGAGTACATCATGCAAAATGCTAGGAGGGATGAATCACAAGCTGGAATCAAGATTGCCAGGAGAAATAGCAACAACCTCAGATATGCAGATGATACCATTCTAATGGCAGAAAGTGAAGAGGAATTAAAGAGCCTTTTGATGAGGGTGAAAGAGAAGAGTGGAACAGTTGGCTGAAAACTCAACATTCAAAAAACTAATATAATGGCATCTGGTCCCATTACTTCATGGCAAATAGAAGGGGAAAAAGTGGAAGCAGAGACAGATTTTCTTTTCTTGGGCTCCAAAATCACTGTGGATGGTGACTGCCACCATGAAATTAAAAGACTCCTGCTCCTTGGAAGAAAAGCTCTGACCAACCTAGACAGTGTATTAAAAAGCAAAGACATTACTTTGTGACAAAGGTCCATATAGTTAAAGCTATGATTTTTCCAGTAGTCTTGTGTGGAAGTGAGAGTTGGACCATGAAAAAAGGCTGAGCATCGAAGAATTTATGCTTTTGAATTGCAGTGCTGTAGAAGACTCTTGAGAGTCCCTTGGACTGCAAGGATATCAAACCAGTCAATCCTAAAGGAAATCAACCCTGAATACTCATGGGAATGACTTATGCTAAAGCTTAACCTCCAGTATTTTGGCTGTCTGATGTGAAGAGCTGATTCATTGGAAAAAACCCTGATGCTGCGAAAGATTGAAGGCTACAGAAGAAGGGAGTGGCAGAGGATGAGTTGATTATATAGAATCCCTAACTCAATGGACATGAGCAAACTCTGGGAGACAGTGAAGCAGCAAAGGTTAGGGAAGCCTGGCGTGCTGCAGTCCATGGGGTTGCAAAGAGTCAGAAACAGCTTAACAATTGAACAACTACAAATACCTAGTGTTGGGCTTCCCAAGTGGCTCAGTGGGTAAAGAATCTACCTGCAATGCAGGAGACCCAGAAGACTCAGGTTGGATCCCTGGGTTGGGAAGATCACCTGGGGGAGGGCATGGCAACCCACTCTAGTGTTCTTGCCTTGAGAATCCCATGGACAGAGGAGCCTAGAAGCCTACAGTCCATAGGTTCTCAAAGAGACATGAGTGAAGTGACTGAGCACACACACACATAGCAGGCTTCCCAGGTGGCATCAGTGGTAAAGAATCTGCCTGCAAATACAGGAGACACAAGAGACATGGTTTTGATCTCTGAATTGGGAAGATGCTCTGGAATAGGAAATGCCACTCCACTCCTGTATTCTTGTCTGGAAAAGCCCATGGACGGAGGAGACTGGTGGGCTACAGTCTATGGGGCTGTAAAGAGTTGGACATGACCAGCTTGAACATCTGGAAGTTCACAGTTCATGTATTGCTGAAGCCTGGCTTGGAGAATTTTGAGCACTACTTTACTAGCATGTGAGATGACTGCAATTGTGTGGTAGTTTGAGCATTCTTTCGCATTGCCTTTCTTGGGGATTGGAATGTAAACTGACCTTTTCCAGTCCTGTGGCCACTGCTGAGTTTTCCAAATTTGCTGGCATATTGAGTGCAGCACTTTCACAGCATCATCTTTCAGGATTTGAAACAGCTCAGCTGGAATTCCATCACCTCCACTAGCTTTGTTCGTAGTGATGCTTTCTAAGGCCCACTTGACTACACATTCCAGGATGTCTGGCTCTAGGTGAGTGATCACACCATGGTGATTATCTGGGTCGTGAAGATCTTTTTTGTACAGTTCTGTGTATTCTTGCCACCTCTTCTTAATATCTACTGCTTCTGTTAGGTCCTTAACATTTCTGTCCTTTATCGAGCCCAGCTTTGCATGAAATGTTCCCTTGGTATCTCTGATTTTCTTGAAGAGATCTCTAGTCTTTTCCATTCTGTTGTTTTCCTCTATTTCTTTGCATTGATCACTGAGGAAGGCTTTCTTATCTCTCCTTGCTATTCTTTGGAACTCTGCATTCAAATGGGAGTATCTTTCCTTTTCTCCTTTGCTTTTTGCTTCTCTTCTCTTCTTTTCCCTGGAGAAGGAAATGGCAACCCACTCCAGTATTCTTGCCTGGAGAATCCCATGGATGGAGGAGCTTGGTGGGCTAAAGTCCACAGGTCGCACAGTCGGACACGACTGAATGACTTTCACTTCACTTTCTCTTCTTTTCACAGTTATTTGTAAGGCCTCTTCAGACAGCCATTTTGCTTTTTTTCATTTCTTTTCCATGGAGATGGTCTTGATCCCCTCTCCTGTACAATGTCACGAACATCTGTCCATAGTTCATCAGGTACTCTATCAGATCTAGTCCCTTAAATCTATTTCTCACTTCCACTGTATAATCATAAGGTCATACCTGAATGGTCTAGTGGTTTTCCCTACTTTCTTCAATTTCAGTCTAAATTTGGCAATAAGGAGTTCATGATCTGAGCCACAGTCAGCTCCCGGTCTTGTTTTTGCTGACTGTAGAGAGCTTCTACATCTTTGGCTGCAAAGAATATAATCAATCTGATTTAGCTGTTGACCATCTGGTGATGTCCATGTGTAGAGTCTTCTCTTGTGTTGTTGGAAGAGGGTGTTTGCTATGACCAGTGCATTCTCTTGGCAAAACTCTATTAGCCTTTGCCCTGCTTCATTCTGCATTCCAAGGCCAAATGTGCCTGTTACTCCAGGTGTTTTTGACTTCCTGTTTTTGCATTCCAGTCCCCTATAATGAAAAGGACATCTTTTTTGAGTGTTAGTCCTAAAAGGCCTTGTAGGTCTTCATAGAACTGTTCAACTTCAGCTTCTTCAGCATTACTGGTTGGGGCATAGGCTTGGATTACTGTGATATTGAATGGTTTGCCTTGGAAACGAACAGAGATCATTCCGTTGTTTTTGAGATTGCATCCAAGTACTGCATTTCAGACTCTTTTGTTGACCATGATGGCTACTCCATTTCTTCTGAGGGATTCCTGCCTGCAGTAGTATGTATAATGGTCATCTGAGTTAAATTCACCCATTCCAGTCCATTTTAGTTTGCTGATTCCTAGAATGTCGACATTCAGTCTTGCCATCTTCTGTTTGACCACTTCCTATTTGCCTTGATTCATGGACCTAACATTCCTGGTTCCTATGCAATTTTGCTCTTTACAGCATCGCACCTTACTTCTATCACCAACCACATCCACAGCTGGGTATTGTTCTTGCTTTGGCTCCATCCTTTCATTCTTTCTGGAGTTATTTCTCTGCTGATCCCCAGTAGCATATTGGGCACTTACCAACCTGGGGAGTTCCTCTTTCAGTGTCCTATCATTTTGCCTTTTCATACTGTTCATGGGGTTCTCAAGGCAAGAATACTGAAGTGGTTTGCCATTCCCTTCTTCAGTGGACCACATTCTGTCAGACCTCTCCACCATGACCCGCCCGTCTTGGGTGGCCCCACGGGGCATGGCTTAGTTTCATTGAGTTAGACAAGGCTGTGGTCCATGTGATCAGATTGGCTAGTTTTCTGTGATTATGGTTTCAGTGTATCTGCCCTCTGATGCCCGTCGCAACACCTACCATCTTACTTGGGTTTCTTTTACCTTGGATGTGGGGTATCTCTTCACAGCTGCTCCAGCAAAGCACAGCCACTGCTCCTTACCTTGGAGGAGGTCGCCCTTCCTGTCCTCGAACATGGAGTAGCTCCTCTAGGCCCTCCTACGCCCACGCAGCTGCCCCTCCTAGGACGTGGGGTAGCTCCTCTCCGCCGCCACCCTTGACCTTGGGCATGGGCGTCACCAACTGGAAGCACATGAGTTTGGGTGAACTCGGGAGTTGGTGATGGACAGGGAGGCCCGGCATGCTGTGATTCATGGGGTCTCAAAGAGTCGGACACGACTGAGTGACTGAACTGAACTGAACTGTGCACATTACATACCTAATCTTAGAATTTGATGTTACATAAATGGGTTTACATATGGGAATTACTTGAAATCTTGCTGTTTTACCTAAAAGATGCCTCTTAGAGATAGTTTCATTGTATTGCATACATACATAGTTACATATCAACTAAGTACATGAGCTCTGGTATGAATCCTGTCTCTGTTGCTTATTGTGTAACTTTGGGCAAATTAGCGAAATTCTGGGATCCAATTGCCTCATTTGTAAAGTATAATGATAGTATGAGATTAAATGAAGTTGTATAGCACATTAATGTTGAATTAACATTAGTTACTATATTTATCTCATAATTTTTATTGCTAGTTGGTATTCCATAGACCATACAATTTCTTCTAAGTACTGCTTCAGCTATACCTTTCAATATTAATGTGTAATGTATTCATTGTTCTTCAGGTTTAAATTTTGCTAATTACCACTATGACTTTAATTTTGATTTATTATATATGTATGATTTTAAATTTCCAAACTTGAGATTTTTTGTCGTTTTCTGTTGTTTGTTTTGGTGGAGGAATAATCTTTTAATACTAGAAAGTAGCTATCTTTTTAACATAAATTTCTAATTTTTCTCCTTTTGAATTTTGTGGTCATGGATACAATAGTGTAGATATGGTATACTTTTTTGGTATTTCTTGGTACTTTGTTTCGGGCCAAATATGTGGTCAGTTTTGTAAATGTTCCTAATATAACCTTAAAAATAATGTGTATACGTCAATGTTCAGATGCTGAATTCTATACATGTTAATTAGATTAAATGTGGTTATATTGCTACTCACATCTTCTATATCCTTATTCATTTTCAGTCTTTTTGATCAATTTGGGTGGTCCCTTAATACCACTCATTGTAATTTTGAATTTGTAAATTTTTAATGTAATTTAAGATTTTTTAGAGTTGTTTTCATTAGGTAGATTTAATATTTTTATAGCTTTCTGTGACATGCTCATTTTTTCATAAAATATACTGATTCTGATTATGTTTATTGCTTTTAACCTTAACATATATTTTCTATTATAGTGTAGTATTATTATTGGCTTTATTTTTGTTTTTACTTACTGAGTTTGCTAGTTTGATTATATTGATAATTCCAATTAATGGCGTCTATACATATTCATGCTCTTTGCCATGACTTTGTAGCTCCTCTCATGAAAAGGTGGAGTCTATTTTATTACCCCAAGTTGGTCTGTGACTTGCTCTGGCCAACAGAATGAAGCAGAAATGACACAGTGCCGCTTCTAGGTCTGAGCCTTGAGAGGCCTTTGGTGCGTCTTTTCCTTCTTAGAATCCTGCAGCTGTTCAAGCTGTGCTGGATGATGCATGATATGACCCATCTTCTTCCTTGCTTCATCCAAGAGCTAACATGCAATGAAGCCATCTTAGACCACCAACCTCTGGCCAACTCCCTAGCTGACTCGAGATGCATGAGTGAGTACAGTCAAGGGCAGTTGAACCTGGTCCATATCAGCACAGGTTCCCACCTGATTTGGAACTTGTGAGCAATGATAAATACTTAGTTTTTGAATCAGTGAATGACTTAAAAAGGTGATTTGTTGTGGAGCAATATCTAATTGAATTGGTTTGTTATAGAGCAATAGCTAATTGAGGTGGTTATAGAGCAATAGCTAATTGATACAAACAGTATACTTTTTTAAAGTTTTCCACTGTCTCATTAGTTTTTAAATTGCTATAATATTCTTTTTAATATGCCAGTTTACCATTAGTTTTCTGTCTTACCTCTGCTATATTTTTGCTTTTCTTTAAAATATCCTGTAACTAGATTTAATAAATAAATAATAATTTAATAAATAAATCTGAGAATCTGTTTAATCTATTTCCATTCATTTTGATCACTGATGTCTGTACGTGTGTATATACATAGCATTTTTTGTGATTTCTGTTGATATTTTTGTTGTTATTCATTGTTTATTCTTCCTTGCTTTATACTGAATTAACAAAGTTTTCTACCCTGTTTTCCCACCCTATTAGTTTGTTAGAAACATTTTCAATTTCAATTCTTCAATAATAGTTACCCTGATATTTTTAAGGTGCTTTTGACTTAAGAAACTCTGAAGATGATCAATATATCTACATTCCTTTCAAACAATGCAAGATCATTAGAATATTTTATCTTCTATTACCATCTCTATCTAACATGCTTTATTTCCTAGTATTTTAGTATAACCTCAACTTTAGTTCCTCCATCTAAATAAGTGATCATTACTTCTTTTGTATATCCAGCTCAGGACTTGTGCTTCACCAATCTGGGTATCTTTAACTATCTTTTAGAAAAATATAAGCTATTCCATCTTTGAATACTATTTTTATTCCATTTATTTTGTTATCTATTAGAGGTATATTCAGTTCAGCTCAGTCGCTCAGTCGTGTCCGACTCTTTGCGACCCCATGAACAGCAGCATGCCAGGCCTTCCTGGCCATCACTAACTCCCAGAGTCCACCCAAACCCATGTCCGTTGAGTTGGTGAAGTCATCCAACCATCTCATCCTCTGTCATCCCCTTTTCCTTCTGCCCTGAATCTTTCCCAGCATCAGGGTCTTTTCCAGTCAGTCAGCTTTTCGCGTCAGGTGACCAAAGTATTAGAATTTCAGCTTCAACATCAGTCCTTCCAATGAACACCCAGGACTGATCTCCTTTAGGATGGACTGGTTGGATCTCCTAGGGCTTCCCTGATAGCTAAATTAGTAAAGAATCCGCCTGCAATGCAGGAGACCCCAGTCTGATTCCTGGGTCAGGAAGATCTGCTGGAGAAGGGAAAGGCTACCCACTCCAGTAGTCTTGGGCTTCTGTTGTGGCTCAGCTGGTAAAGAATCTGCCTGCAATGTGGGAGACCTGGTTTTGATCCCTGGGTTGGGTTGCAAAGATGCCCTGGAGAAGGGAAAGTCTACCCATTTCAGTATTCTGGCCTGGAGAATTTCATGGACTATACAGTTGCAAAGAGTCAGACACAACTGAGGGAAATTCATTTTACACTTTCAGAGGTATATTGGTTAACTCTTGGTCTATCTGCTAAGCTTTTATCTATTTTTAACATTTTTCATCTTTCTTTCTCCCTCTCTGTCCTATATACTTAATCAGTTCAGTTCAGTCACTCAGTCATGTCCGACTCTTTGCAACCCCATGAATCACAGCACGCCAAGCCTCCCTGTCCATCACCAACACCTGGAGTTCACTCAGACTCACGTCCATCGAGTCCATGATGCCATCCAGCCATCTCATCCTTGGTCATCCTCTTCTCCTCCTGCCCCCAAACCCTCCCAGCATCAGAGTCTTTTCCAATGAGTCAACTCTTAGCATGAGGTGGCCAAAGTACTGGAGTTTCAGCTTTAGCATCATTCCTTCCAAAGAAATCCCAGGGTTGATCTCCTTCAGAATGGACTGGTTGGATCTCCTTGCAGTCCAAGGAACTCTCAAGAGTCTTCTCCAACACCACAGTTCAAAAGCATCAGTTCTTCAGCACTCAGCTTTCTTTATAGTCCAACTCTTACAACCCATACATGACTATTGGAAAAACCATAGCCTTGACTAGATGGACCTTAGTCAGCAAAGTAATGTCTCTGCTATCTAGGTTGGTCATAACTTTTCTTCCAAGGAGGAAGCGTCTTTTAATTTCATGGCTGCAGTCACCATCTGCAGTGATTTTGGAGCCCCAAAAATAAAGTCTGACACTGTTTATACTGTTTCCCCATCTATTTCCCATGAAGTGATGGGACCAGATGCGATGATCTTCGTTTTCTGAATGTTGAGCTTTAAGCCAACTTTTTCACTCTCCACTTTCACTTTCATCAAGAGGCTTTTTAGTTCCTCTTCCCCTTCTACCATAAGGGTGGTGTCATTGGCATATCTGAGGTTATTGATATTTCTCCTGGCAATCTTGATTCCAGCTTGTGTTTCTTCCAGTCCAGCATTTCTCATGATGTATTCTGCATATAAGTTAAATAAGCAGGGAGACAATATACAGCCTTGAGTACTCCTTTTCCTATTTGGAACCGGTCTGTTGTTCCATGTCCAGTTCTACCTGCTGCTTCCTGACCTGCATACAGGTCAGGCGGTCTGGTATTCCCATCTCTTTCAGAATTTTCCACAGTTTCTTGTGATCCACACAGTCAAAGGCTTTGGCATAGTCAATAAAGCAGAAATAAATATTTTTCTGGAACTCCCTTGCTTTTTAGATGATCCAATGGATGTTGGCAATTTGATCTCTGGTTCCTATGTCTTTTCTAAAACCAGCTTGAACATCTGGAAGTTCACGGTTCATATATTGCTGAAGCCAGGCTTGGAGAATTTTGAGCATTACTTTACTAGCATGTGAGATGAGTGCAATTGTGCAGTAGTTTGAGCATTCTTTTGCATTGCCTTTCTTTGGGATTGGAATGAAAACTGACCTTTTCGAGTCCTGTGGCCACTGCTGAGTTTTCCAAATTTGCTGGCATTTTGAGTGCAGTACTTTTACAGCATCATCTTTCAGGAATTAAAATAGCTTAACTGGAATTCCATCACCTCCACTAGCTTTGTTCATAGTGATACTTTCTAAGGCCCACTTGACTTCATATTACAGGATGTCTGGCTCTAGATGACTGAAAACACCATCATGATTATCTAGGTCATGAAGATCTTTTTTGTACAGTTCTTCTGTGTATTCTTGCCACATATTCTTAATATCTTCTGCTTCTGTTAGGTCCGTACCATTTCTGTCCTTTATCGAGCCCATCTTTGCATGAAATGTTCCTTTGGTATCTCTAATTTTCTTGAAGAGATCTCTACTCTTTCCCATTCTGTTCTTTTCCTCTATTTCTTTGCACTGATGGCTGAAGAAGGCTTTCTTGTCTCTTCTTGCTATTCTTTGGAACTCTGTATTCAGATGCTTATATCTTTCCTTTTCTCCTTTGTTTTTCACCTCTCTTCTTTTCACAGCTATTTGTAAGGCCTCCCCAGACAGCCATTTTGCTTTTTTACATTTCTTTTCCATGGGGATGGTCTTGATCCCTGTCTCCTGTACAATGTCACAAACCTCATTCCATAGTTCATCAGGCACTCTATCTATCAGATCTAGGCCCTTAAATCTATTTCTCACTTCCACTGTATAATCATAAGGGATTTGATTTAGGTCATACCTAAATGGTCTAGTGATTTTCCCTACTTTCTTCAATTTGAGTCTGAATTTGGCAATAAGGAGTTCATGATCTGAGCCACAGTCAGCTCCCGGTCTTGTTTTTGCTGACTGTAGAGAGCTTCTACATCTTTGGCTGCAAAGAATATAATCAATCTGATTTAGCTGTTGACCATCTGGTGATGTCCATGTGTAGAGTCTTCTCTTGTGTTGTTGGAAGAGGGTGTTTGCTATGACCAGTGCATTCTCTTGGCAAAACTCTATTAGCCTTTGCCCTGCTTCATTCTGCATTCCAAGGCCAAATGTGCCTGTTACTCCAGGTGTTTTTGACTTCCTGTTTTTGCATTCCAGTCCCCTATAATGAAAAGGACATCTTTTTTGAGTGTTAGTTCTAAAAGGTCTTGGAGGTCTTCATAGAACTGTTCAACTTCAGCTTCTTCAGCATTACTGGTTGGGGCATAGACTTGGATTACTGTGATATTGAATGGTTTGCCTTGGAAACGAACAGAGATCATTCCGTTGTTTTTGAGATTGCATCCAAGTACTGCATTTCAGACTCTTTTGTTGACCATGATGGCTACTCCATTTCTTCTGAGGGATTCCTGCCTGCAGTAGTATATATAATGGTCATCTGAGTTAAATTCACCCATTCCAGTCCATTTTAGTTTGCTGATTCCTAGAATGTCGATGATCACCCTTGCCACCTCTTGTTTGACCACTTCCAATTTACCTTCATTCATGGACCTGACATTCCAGGTTCCTATGCAATTTTGCTCTTTATAGCATCAGACCTTGCTTCTATCACCAGTCGCATCCACAACTGGGTGGTGTTTTTGCTTTGTCTCCATCCCTTCATTCTTTCTGGAGTTATTTCTCCACTGATCTCCAGTAGCTTGTTGCGCACCTACTGACCTGGGGAGTTCCTCTTTCAGTACCCTATCATTTTGCCTTTTCATACTGTTCATGGGGTTCTCAAGGCAAGAATACTGAAATGGTTTGCCATTCCCTCCTCCAGTGGATCATATTCTGTCAGACCTCTCCACCATGACCTGCCCATCTTGGGTTGCCCTGCGGGCATGGCTTAGTTTCATTGAGTTAAACAAGGCTGTGGTCCTAGTGTGATTAGATTGACTAGTTTGCTGTGAGTATGGTTTCAGTGTGTCTGCCCTCTGATGCCCTCTTGCAACACCTACCATCTTACTTGGGTTTCTCTTACCTTGGGCGTGGGGTATCTCTTCACCGGCAGCCACTGCTCCTTACCTTGGAGGAAGTTTATCTCCTCACCGCCACCGTTCCTGACCTTCAACGTGGGATAGCTCCTCTAGGCCCTCCTGCACCCATGCAGCCACTGCTCCTTGGAAATGGGGTTGCTCCTCTCTGCTGCCGCTGCAGGCCTCGAGCGCGGGGTGGCTCCGCCTGGCAGCCGCTGACCTCGGATGCAGGGTAGCTCCTTTTGGCCGTTCCTGCGCCGTCGCAGCCTGGCACTCTCGGCCGCTGCCCCTAACCTCGGGCGTGTGGTAACTCCTCTTGGCCGCCGCCCTTCGGGCATGGGGTCCTCCTGGCTTCTGCCCCTGACATCAGACGTGGGGTAGTTCCCCTTGGCGTGCTTAGTGCGCCAGTCACAGCCTCCCGCTGTTAGTGCGCCGGCATACTTAATAGTCTCCCAAGATTTATACTTTTATTTTCTAATTAACTCATGTTTGTGTCTAACCTTCTGGTTAACTCATTGACTGTAGTTTCAAAGATGGCTATTTTTATTCTATAATTGCTATTCATTTCTTTCTAAATATGCCTCTTCTTTTGCCTATAGATTTAGTTCATGGTTTGTAGTTTCTAATCCTTCTTTCATGTCTTTAAAACTTTTAAATGTATATGTTTTATACTCTTGTTCAAATTGCTGTTCTGTTTCTCCAGAAATCAGCCTTGAGAAGATTCAAGTGCAAGTGGTTTATTTGAGAGATGAGGGAAATATGTGGGAAACAGCTAGAACAGAACACTTCTCAGAGTTATCACACCACCCTCTCTTGCCCAGGAGCAAGGGTGCTGGGATATTTGCATATTTGTCATTGAAGGGCTGCTCTAGGGGTGTTAATTCCTTGGAATTTATAGCCTGCTACTTGCAAGGATAAAGTGGCTTTTGCTCCTGCTTTAGAGACAGCCCTCAGGCAGACATACAGGTACCTGCAGTTGGGAGTTGACAAACAAACATGAAGTGATAAAGTCCAAAGCCGAAAGCATCCTGGCAGGGAAATCAACATTTGCTACAGGCAATTAATTCTCCCATTGGTTTTTTTACTGACTTTTGCTTATATGTGTTGTGTCAGTTTTAGCTGTGAGCTCATTTTCAGTGATACTGTGTGTGTGTGTGTGTGTGTGTGTGTGTGTAAATTCTCTACCTTCCAGATTTAAGAAGTATCTCCCCAGAGTGGTGTTACTTTTACTTCTGCTTTGTGTCCCTAGAGAAAAATTAATATTTTTTATGAATTTCTCATTTTTAGGGAAATCCTTAACTATGAAGTTGATATAAATTCAGTCTCTAAATGTGCACATGGTTTTTCTTTTTATTGTTTTCTTTTCCCAAAACAAACTTCTTTGTAATCTCCCTTGGGTAGTGGTCTATTTTCTTTCTGTTATCCTTCACTCTGAGGGTGTGGTTTTGAAAGTTCTGACTTTATGCTCAGTTTCAGTTTTAATATCTTGCATCTTAAAGTCCCAAGTTTTGGCCTGCTGTGTTTAGCAGCCCTAAGCCCCGGGCTGTTGCCAAACTATAGGACGCTACCCCAGGGCAGCTGCAGAGTCAGCTGTTCTTACAATTAGGGCTTTCAGTTCCCTGGTTTCTACCACCTGGGACTTTCCTTTTTTTTCTTTCAAAAGAGACATGTATCAGAAATTTTGTTGTGTTTTTCCATTATTTCTAGATGTTGGTAGCAGGATGGTTTCAGATTTATCTGTTTGCTCTTCTTGCTTGGACTGTAGCCCACCAGGCTCCTCTGCACATGGAATTCTCCAGGCAAGAATACTGGAATGGGTTGCCATTTCCTCCTCCAGAGGATCTTCCCAACCCAGGGATCGAACCCGTGTCTCTTGCACATCCTGCATTGGCAGGTGGATTCTTTACCACTACACCACCTGGAAAGCCAGGAATTAATGATTTAAAGTATTTAAAACATGCATAGAATATTTTAAAGTAACATGAGTATGTATGCTTTTAGCAAGGTAATGTGCTATTCAAGAGAAAAGATTCCTGGGAATCTTGACAATCTATCCTAATTGGGTACCTTCTATTAATGAGCTATAGTAGCCTTAGACAAGCTACTTAAAGTTTTTATAATTTAGTTTTATCAAGTGAAAAAGGGAGTAGATATCTGCTAAGGGTCCTTGAAGGAATAAAATTCCACCAGCTAGTTTACAATCTGATATATAGTGCTGATGTAGCCAACTTAATATATTTAACGTAAGTTGTAAATTAAGTCATTTGTTACCCTTTTCACTAGATGGTATTTGATGTGGCAGGAGAGGATAAGGTTACATTTCTATATACTCAATGCCTAGAAGAGTGCCTGGTTCTAATTCCATCAAAACTTGCTGGGAAATTTGTGTATGTGCTCCATACAGAGATTCTAATGGTACAAAAATGACTTTCTTTTCTTTTCTCTTTTTAACACTTTGTCCATTCCTTTGCTTTCTCATTGTAACCAGTTTTCTCTCTAATAAGATAAACTGTTGAGAGTTGCATCTTTTTTCTTTTTTTCTGCTATTACCCTCTTTCCTTTCTTCATGACAAGGCCCAGGAAATCATATTTTGCATCTTTCTCTTTTTATAAACTCTTCTCCATTTTATTTTGTAACCCTGATTTCCCCTGTCCTACTTCCATGTCTCTGATTTTTCTTTCTCAGTTTGTTTCATGGTTTCTGTTTTCAATTCTGTACCTAAGATTTTAATATGATCAACAGTTATGTTTCTTCTAATTCTACATATTCTTCCCAAGTCACATCATCTATTATGAGGGCTTCAGTTACAACTCATACTGGTAATTTTAAAAACTGAAACAATGCATTATAATATGTATATGTGTTGGTGTATTTAGGTTCCTGTAACAACAGCAACAACAACAAAAAACATAAACTGGGTGACTTCCAAACAACAAACATTTCTTTCTCATAGTTCTGGAAGATAGAAAGTCCAAGATCATGGTGCCAGCAGATTTGGTGAAGACCTGTTTCCTGGCTCATGGATAGTATCTCCTTGCTGTATGGTATAAGAGGCAAGAGAGGTCTCTGGGGCCTGTTTTATAAGAGCCCTCAGCCCTTATAATCACTTCCCAAAGGCTTCACCTCCTAATACCACAATCTTGGGGATTAGGAATTCAACATATAAATTTTGGGGGACACAAACATTCAAACTGTATCAATGCGTTTCATTTATTCTATTTGTTAGCTTGTCTCCACTTTTGAATTTAAGCCCCATGTGGGCAGGTACCTTATCTACCTTATTCACCACAGGATCTCCAAAGCTTGGAACAGTAGGCGGCATGTGGTAGGCACTCAACAAATACTACTTGAATAAATGACCAGTTTCAATATGTGATGCCTTACCAGAGCATGTTTGTTTCTTGTCAACAGAGCAAGAAAAATATTCCTGAAAAAAAGAATCTCAAAAATTTGAAAGAATATCAGCTAGGCGTTTTAAGAAGATGGAGATAGTAGTTAGCGGTGTAGTTTGGGGAATTTCCTGTGTAAAATCTGTATAAAAACAAGTAGAAAAAATAGCAAAACAAAAATCCCATAGATAACCCTTAAGGAAAAAACTAGGTGGTAAGGTATCCTCATGAACTCCCAAAGACAAATGAATAGGGACAAACCACATATAGCTGTGAAAGCTTCATGATATTGATGTGAGTGAGAGAAAACGTGGAGAGAAGCAATGGAATGGGAAGAACAGAGCCTTAAAGGAAAAAAAAAAATGTTCCTTGCAACATGGTGGGTCAATTTAAGAGCAGCAGCTAAAACTGGAAGAGATTTTGCTCTTTCTGAGCTGAAAATTTCAAGGGTCCATGATCCTTGCCTCGCTCCTACACACTCTCAAAAGTGATGCTGTGCACCCTTCCAGGACAAGGTCCCACAGTAAGGAAAAACTCCTGGAAGTAGACTCAGAATTTAACAGAAAAAGGAAAGAGAAAGTCAGTTAAATGTAGGGAGCAGAAAACTTGTCTCAGAAGACAAGCCACTAAATTTATTTTTATTGTATAATTGGCATACAATAAATTTTACATATTTAATGTGTGTGATTAGACAAGTTATGACATGTGATAGCATCGCATCACTCAAGCTAGTGAACATATCCATCAACCGTGAAGATTCTCTAGTGCTCCTTTGTGATCTCTCCCTTTTGCCTAACTCAGCACCCCTCCAGGCAATCACTGATCTGCTTTCTGTCACTGTAGGTTAGTTTGCATTTTCCTGTAGTTCTATATAAATTGAATTATAAAGTTTATTTTTTCTCTGCTTTTTTAAAAAAAAAAAAAACTTGGATTCATCATGTTGTTGCATGTGTATAACACTGGTTCATTCTTATTTAATGCTCAGTAGTATTTTATTGAGGCTTCCTGAGTGGCTCAGTGGTAAAGAATTCACCTGCAATGCACTCTTCTATTGTGTAGATATGGCACAAGGTGTTTATCTACTCACCTGTTGTTGGATATTTGGATTGTTTCCAGTTTGGAACTGTTATAAATAAAGCTACTATGAACTTTTGCATATAAATCTTTGCATGGACATATGCTTTTATGTCTCTCATGTAAATACCAAGGGGTAAAATGCCTAGAGCCTAAGGTAGGTGTGAGCTTAAGTTTTTCAGAAAGTGCCAAACAGTTTTCCAAAGGGGTTGTAATATTTTGCATTCCTATTAGCAGTGTATGAAGAGTTCTAGTTCATCCACTTCTTCACCAATATTTACCATGATCAGTGTTTTTAATTTTAGTACTTCTAGTAGGTGTGTAGTAGTATCTCACAGTTTCAATTTTGTATGTCTCTGATAACTAATAATATTGAGCATCTTGGCACCATCTCTCTCTACACATGGAATTTGCTCTCTACGTATTTTCTTGCTGAAGTGAAAAGTCTATTCAATCTTTTTTTCATTTTTAATTGGATTGCTTGTTTTCAGAGTTTTCACAGAGTCGTCTGTGAACATTAAAAAAAAGCTATGTAAGCTAAGCCTCCCTCTAAAAGTTCAGGAAACTAACTGCATAAATATGAGCAGCAAAGAAGTATTGAGCTCAAATTTCATACTAAGTTACTATAAAAAAAGAGGATTAAAGAGCTTCTAGGACCCTGCCTAACACATAGGACAAATCTCTATACTAAATAGTATAGCTGGTTGCATTATAAAATAAAAAATTTAACTCAAAAGGTCTGTTGCTGAGGCCTGCATTTCCATCTTACATTTATTTCTTTGCCTTAATAGTATTAAAAAGAATATACTATCAATGAGATGATATATTTAGTTACCAACACTTCAATGAATAGAATTTTATGTGATCTTTTGAAATGTAACAGAGACCTGAGAAAAACTTCTCAGCAAATGATCCACCCAATAGAGAGAAAATAGAGAGGACAACCTACCACGTAAGAAGATTTTAGTGAAGAGTGGCTTTTGCTAGGGGACGCTGTTGTACCCTGCTTGGTGGTAGTACTGGGGGCAGCATGAAGTCTAGTTTCCTATAGAAGAATGAAAGAAAGTTCTAAAGTAAAAGGAAGCAGAGTAATAATTGCTCACAATTTCATTTGATGCAGTCATGATTCTACCCTCCAGGTGGAAATAAATAAAATAAATAATATAATACAAATGCTTGGCTCTGAGGAAGGTAAAAACTAGAGAGTTCTTACTGATAAAATGTTTATGACTCAGGAAAAAATTACAAGGAATAAGGCAGATGGAGAAATGGAAGCCAAAAGTGGTGTGTATGGGGTGGGGGAAGGGATGGCTAGAAAGAGAAGAGTGAAGAAAAAAGAACACAGAAGATTAAAACAATCTTTTAAAGGTTTGCTCTCTCTTTTTGAAAAATTTAAAAATATTTTCAGCAAACAACACTGCTTCTCTCTTGGTTTTGTTTTGTTCGGTCTTCCTTTCTACACTGTTGTCTGTTCTTTGTTTTGCATCCTAGTTTTGCAGGGGGAATTCTGCCTAACCAGACACCAAGAGAACTGCCAGCTATGTCAATCAGCTGTCATAACTAGGGCCAGAGACCAAAAAAAGAACAGCATAAGCCAAAGAGGAAGAAAAAAAAAAAAAAAAGAGACAGAGATGGTGTGTGGGAGTGTGTTGTAGGGTGGGGGCAGAGGGAGCTTGCAGTGCTGGGAAAATACATTTTACCCATTTCTCCCAAGTCACTTCAGCTATACTTTATTTTTTTTTCTCAGTTCTGTGGGAAATAGCAAAGGCTCAGCTTATCAGTGACTTCACTGAGCCAGGATTCTGAAAGTTGAAGGGACATCCTGTACCAAGCTCTGAAACATTGACCTCAATAGAATCCCCACCCTAAAGATCTAATGGAAAAATATTTGACTTGTGTGTGGTGGCTCTGTAAGATATGTAGGCTAGAGAAGACAGTAGGAAAAATTTAGAGCTGAAAACTGACTTCAGATAAAAATTTGGACAAAATAGTAGAGCTATTTATTATATAAAATGTGTTATGCTGAAAACTACCAAATCCAGCCATTTGCCTGTGTTTGGATTAGTCTTGGGAGAACCATTAGACCTGCATTTCTGCCAAACACAGTTAGGATTTGCCATGCTGAAGCCCAAATACAGACCTGGAGTTCAGTGTTGTGTCTACCATGTGCCTTGTCTAATCCAGAATGGGCTTGTTTGTCATCCTCTTTCCAGACATAACATAAAACACCAGGACAACTGTAATTAACACTGAGAATACTGAATAGCCTTTGGCTAGAGCTATTTTGGTTCAACAGTTTGATGAAGTAGAATAAGACATCTAGGTTCATAACCCTAGCTGAGGTCTGACACCCTCTATGACAGGTTTTTCTTTAAAAAAAAAAAAATTAATTCTACGTCCAAGAGTTGCTTGATAAAAAGTGCATTCAGAGTTTCTCTTTTTATAGGTAACCTACTCCAGTTGCTGGCTCTAATATTGATGATGTGATGTGATATTAACCTAGATTTAAATATGCCAGGTGTGATGGAAAATAAGAATATATGAATTCCTGATACATCATTTTTTACATTTGATATTTGTACTGAAAGATAATCCAGCTCAGCTAAATAATAAATTGGACTACATGAACTTATTGCTAGCAGATATTGGAACTACAATATATATTCTTCGGGTGGTTAATATATTAGAACCAATTATACATAAACACTAGTGAGGTTCGTTTGTAAGGTCCACACAAACATGAATAATATTTCTGATGCCAGATTTATCTTTAAAGACTCTGACTTAACTGAAATATAGGTAATAAATTAAAATAGCCCCATGACTACCTGTACATCATTATTGAAGAGCACTCATTTCAGCAGAGGTCGGCAGTAACACTCTTAATATGTCTCCAGAGGCACATCCTTCACATACTTTATCTGAAATATTTTTATCAATTTCTGGCCAAAACCACATTTGATCCAAATAAAATCCATTCTTTAAATTTGTGGCATCTCATGGGGAAAATTCACATCTATTTGTGATTATTAGGTCCAGGGCAAGCTTTTTTAAACAGCTACTTCCAGAGCATTCACAATCAAGCTAGTGCAGATCAGAAGGCAAGATTTCTCTTAATATGCAGTTCATTTTGAAGAAAGTTGCATTTAGTATATGCACCATAACAGGAAATTATGTGCATGAAATAATATTTTTACAGTGAGTAACATCTTGTCATTTGTCAACACGTTTGTCTTTTATATCCTTCTGCAACTAAATTTGGTTAGAAAAAGTCTATATAAAAAGACATCTATGTATTTATATATTTCTAGTGCTCATCTTGGAAAAGTCAAAGCCCTTGACAACCTGGCTGTTTTAATACAAGATGATACAAAAGGATAAGGAGCAGATACATGGGGAGAATATTAACTTTTTTGTTAAATTCCTAGGTTCTCTGAAACTGAAAATTTTTCACCAGATATGGTCAAAGAGAAATATGCAAGAAGAGTAGTTTGCAAAGATACAGTGATGGCCAAGATCCATGTTTTTACTCCAAGTTCTTAGCTGTGTTTCTTGGAGTAAATTAATTTTTAAATAAATCATATTCACTTTCTTACAAGCAAGTATCAAAACTTATTTGAGGGACTACTCTCACGGTCCCTGGTGGCTCAGAGGATAAAGCGTCTGCCTGCGATGTGGGAGACCTGGGTTCGATTCCCAGGTTGGGAAGATCCCCTGGAGAAGGAAATGGCAATCCACTCCAGTACTCTTGCCTGGAGAATCGCGTGGAGGGAGGAGCCTGGTGAGCTACAGACAATGGGATCGCAAAGAGCAGACACACAAAGCAACTTCACTTCTCACTCTCATGGTCCAGTTGTTAAGACGCTGTACTCTCAATGCAAGGGGCCCAGCTTTGATCCCTGGTCAGGGAACTAGAATCCACATGCCACAATTAAGAGTTTGCATTTGCCACAAAGAAGACCTGGAGCAGCCAGGTAAATAAATATTAGAAAAAAAACCCAACTTATTTGATATTCAGAAGCCAGTATTAAGACTTGGTGTGCTGAATTCATAAAGTGGACACAGGGAAAAGTCTAGGAAGTAGTGGTAAGGAAGCATTATTATTGAACATGTATATGAAGAGGAAGGTAGAGAAAGTGCTTTTTTTCTCTTTTTTTAGTGGATCCTAATTTCTGCAGTAGGGTCGTACTCAAGAGACACATTTAATTAGACTCATAATTAATATAGGTGGAAATTTTTGAATAAGAAAGAAAAAAGGTGATTGTCTAAGACTTGAATTATTTTTAGCACTTCCCAGTTAACACACATCAATTCAGTTCAGTTCAGTCACTCAGTCGTGTCCGACTCTTCGCTACTCCATGAACTGCAGCACGCCAGGCTTCCCTGTCTATCACCGACTCCTAGAGTTTACTCAAACTCATGCCCATTGAGTTGTGATGCCATCCAACCATCTCATCCTCTGTCGTCCCCTTCTCCTCCCGCCTTCAATCATTCCCAGCACCAGGGTTTTTTCCAATGAGTCAGCTCTTCACATGAAGTGGCCAAAGTATTGGAGTTTCAGCTTCAGCATCCGTCCTTCTAATGAATATTCAGGACTGATTTCCTTTAGGATGGACTGGTTGGATCTCCTTGCTGTTAACAAACATACACACATATGTTAACACATATCCACACACAGAATATAAACTTCCCTAAGCCTAAAGTTGGAAAAATTTATGCTTTAACACTTGTCATTTTCCTCTTTTAAAAGGGTTCTTAACCTAAATTGCAAATAGTTGACTTCTTTTATCATTCCATAAAATATTTGGAAAGTTTTTCCATAAACTTTCTCAGAGTCAGTTAAAAATGCCCTTTCACTGTCCCCTGTCTTTCACCCTCCCATTTCCTGTACACACCTACTTGGACAGTTGCTTTTAATGCTAGGTCCATGTTCTGACTTAAAAACTATGATTTCCAAAGATAAGAATCTTTTGATGTGAGAGATGCTTTTATATGCATTCTTAGAAATTTATTATCCCCCCCCCCTTGGAATGTTGAGTAAGAGGCTGGCAGATCTGCCTCCAACTCCAGAACAGGAGAATTTGATTCACTCTTAAATTTCCTTGCTTATTTTTGGAGTGAAGATTCAATGACTTCTTTTCAGAAATGCATTTCCTCCATGTGAACAGGAACTAGGAAGAAAAACAATGACCTGCCTTAGTGCTAGAGATAAGAGCATCTTTGATGAATGTTCAGAGCATCCCTTGACATATTTGACCTTATAATTCCTGGGATTTTCCATAAAGTAATATTGAGAGAAGGAGATTCAGTGTTAAAATTTCAGCATGTCCCTATAGCACAGTATCATTTTTTTCTGATGGCTCTGCTTCTAGAGATGATAGTTCTTGAAATAATATAAATTCACTAGCCATTGTGTGACAGGGTCAGTGTGCAGTCACATATCTGACCCCACATGCCTTCTGTGGGCTCAGGTGTTTGTTTGTGTTGGGGGGAACTCTATTTACAGCCACTCAAAATTTTCTGGCTTTCCCTGGCTTAACTGTTCTTTTCATTTCTCTTTAGCTGTCTTCTAGGCTTTAAGTTCTGTGTTACATTGTCCCTTGAGTACCTCCAGCAGGACCTGAAGTTCATAGTTAACATTAACAAGGTGAACACTGTTAGCAAGGCACTCTACAGTAAATTCCTAGAGTCCGCAGAGATGAATGACATTCAAAGAATGGTGACAAAGGCATAAGGTCAATTTCTGCTCAGCTGTCTGATCAAACATAGAAAATTAGATACTTGCCTAAGTTCTTTGGGCTATACATTTTAGGAATTTGTAAGTTTTGGCATGATTTTTCCTCATTTACTTAGGACAAGAATTCTGAAATATAAGTAAAAAGGATGCTTGTCTCTTTTGCACAACAGTTGCAGAAATGTATATATTGTGATTTTATTAGTAGCAAAATAACCTAGATTATAAAATTCCTTTTTAGACTCTTGACATTAAAAAGGCAGAAAATATTAGCTATATTTGTGTCTTCTATAAGAGCTGACACTGCTTTGTGCACGATAGTTCCCTAATACATTTTAAAAAAATTAATAGCCTATATTTAGTTTTTTCTGAGTTTTCCTGGAAGACTTCCAAAGTGTTTTTACCAAAAGAATGTTACCAAAAGTTCTAGGAGTAATAGATCAATATATATATAGTGAATAGTGAAGTCGCTCAGTCGTGTCTGACTCTTTGCGACCCCATGTAACCCCATTTCACTAAAGAGGAAATAAAGATAAAATGTGACCAAATGACTTCAATGGGGCCATAATATAGAAATAGTTAATAAATTCTAAATTTACTTAGTGGTTTTTACCTAAGTAAGATTATCTATTACATTAGTTTGACTATATTAAATTATATTAGTTTAACTAATACAATCTCTTCTGACCTGAACATATGGTTATGTGGGAAAGGAAGGGAAGATAGATGGAAAGACATTGGGAAAAACCTAGAATGACTCATCTTGTTTCATTCTTTTAGGAATTCAAGTTTATGCATGGCACCTATTACCAAGATCTGTACCATGTTAGATGTTATGGGATGTATAGAAAGGGTTAAGACATATCTCTGACCTTCTGAAGTATAAAGAGAAGGTTTCTTAAAATGCAAACCCAGTTAATTGGACAAGGTAATGAATTAATTCATCATCATCATCAAATACTTACATTTTATCAGCAAACATCGGGACCCTAAGGTCAAAGGACATGGAAAGATAAATGGTGATGGTGGAGGATAGTGAAGCCAAGCACACTGGGCTTTGTCTGGGAGAAATGTGCTGGGGTGGAAGTGGGCTAAGCCACAAGGAGGATTCCTGGTCAACAGAGGTGGTAGGAGGATTCTGAGAGCCTGTCTTGGGAGAAGATTCTAAAACAGAGCTATGCTTCACGATCAAGCTTAGACCTGATCCTGAGCTCTTCTATGGTAATGATAAGGGATTGGTGGAGAATTGGTAGGAAATAAGATGGTGGAGGGGGCAGGCGGTGATGCTTTGGTGTCTTTGTGACCTTTTTGAAGAAGCTTGAAATTAGTGATTATTCAGAAAACATCAGTCCAATTGCAAGGGTTCATGTCTCTATAAGTGTTATTCCTGATGTATTTGCCTTACAATGGGCGATGGACATTGATGGTCCAATGAAAATGTTCAATTTTCTCATAGATATTTTCTTCTCTTCAGACCTGTGCATGAAATTAGTGAAACCAACATTAAACATAGTCAGATCTTTCTTTGTTCAGATTTACTGGAATTCTTATTATAAAACCGTATTTCTTTTTATAAGTATTTTATTTTAAATAACTCTCCCATGCAATTATATAAGCATAGTTTTTGTTACTAACTTTTTTAGAAATGCAAACTATCATATTAAATCATATAAATATTAGCATGTAAAAACATGAAGTAACAATATTATTTCAAGACTTAGTTAAAGTGGGACTGATCTGATAAGTCAATATACTAGGATTTAGGCTGTAATGGAGACTGCAGTGGGTACTTCCTTCAATTTAATTACTATTTTTAAAAGCTGCTAGGAGGAATCTGATTTTAGGTAACTTTTCTTAAATCATCTTTGAACCTGCCCATGCTATTCCTTTGACAGATCTAGAGGGTGGAAAAAAAAATATGAACAAGTTTGGACTTAGTCTTAATGCTTGGGGATAGATTGGTTCTAGAATTAGATAGATGGTCAGGAAAGGATACATTTTTTCCCCCCAACATAGAACTACTGGGAAAATATTGAAGTCCAAGACTTTAATTAAGATTTTTTGGTTACAAGTAGCAGAAAACAACTCAAACACCTTATGAATTTACCATAGGAATATAGGGACATCACCAGGTGCCTGGGGGCAAGAGTGCAGCCAGTTCTTGGAAAAGGATTGAAGTAGTGCCTATGAAAGCCAGCTCCAACTGTCTTTCTGCCTGTTATGCATGGCAAGGACATAGCTCTCACAGGAATTTGTCATACTTCCAATCACATGTTGAACATAGATGAACTTTCTGATAATCTATCAATATTTCCTAATTCTTGGAAATGGATTGACCCAACTTGGATCAGCCATCCAACCTTGACCTAATCACCTTTTTGTGGTAGAGTTGGGTGGGATGAGTGGAGAGCTGAACTAATGAAGACTAGTCAAATGAGCACTTGCTTCTTTGAGTAATTTCCAAAGAGGAGTAAGTCAGCTGAGTTGGGTAGGTACACAAGAGTGATAGCATAAACTTTGAAACTGAAATGGGCTTCAGTGAGTTAATGCAACAGGGTAGGGAAAAGTGAAGGGAAGATGTAAGATAAAAAAAATAAAATGGCAGTAGAGATAAAGTAACTTTATCAACCAGGATTATTGTTGGCCATTCTTAAACTTCTGACTGAGAATATTTCCTCTCCTTTGCCAGCATGGAGATGGAAAGTGCTGTGAGAACTTCATCTCTTATTTAAAACATTTTCTGACTCATCATTTCTCACAGATGCTTTTAACCTCTAAAATTCTCTAATTCTTGTTGAGGTGTTGCTAATATGGTATCTTAAATGTGTTATGCAGAGACATGCTAAAAGTAGACATTTATACCTTCTTCAGAGTAGGAGTCATGTTTTTGTTTCTTTATGACCCACCTGCTTCCAAGAGCACTGAAGGCAGTGATTCACTTAGAGATTGGGCTACTTGAAGGCTGTACCCATTCATAAACTGGAAAGATCAAAAGACTGGATGAGCTTTCAAATGCCTTCTAGAATAACATTCTCTGATTCCAGCTCTCAGATATAAACTCTCCTCCGTCAGTGAATGAAAAACTTTGTGACAAATCACAACCATGGGTTATTTGTGACAATTTTAGCCTGCAGGTGTTGCTGTGGTGTAAGAAGAATTAATAGATGGGGAGGAACACATCAAACAATAGCGAGAAAAAGATGTTTTGAAGGATTCTGTTTACATCCCACAGGCAGGAGTAGGTTTCCCTGCTTCAGCATCTCGCTATGAAAGGACTGAGGTTGGTTTCCCGAATAGGGCAAGAACTAGTGGGTGTGTGTTCTCACCAGCTGGAGCTGGATATCTGACAGGATGTCCTGTTTACATTTGGCACCAGAACCTCGTGATTGCACAGCCTGAGTGCCCCAGAGATGAGATGCAACTCAAATGAGTTTTTCACACAAGTTTAAAATATAACACTCAGCTGACCCTGCCGCTATGTCACCTGGGATTGGTTTATCAAGGGCTTATATATTAAAAGAATGCTTACTAAGAAGGGTGAGGCCATGGTATCCATGGAATGCAGTTTTTGGTGGTGTGGAGGGTTTTACTTTATCCTTTCTCTTTTTCTTCCTTTTTTCTCTCCCTCAATTCTTTTTTTTTTTTTTTTTTTAACAAAGAGAAAAGGGAGAGGGAGAAGCTTGGCTGACAGCCAGACTCATGAAATGACCTGCATAAGTAACTGAACACGGTACAGGGTAATATTATTATAGCTGAGCATTTCAGTAAAGAGAAAATGACCAGAACAAGTATATTTTAAGACCAGAAAAGTTTTTTTTTTCCTTTTATTCCTTCTTTCTCTCCTTCTTATGTCTCATTCTCTTTCTTTCTTCCCTTGTTTCTTTCCTTCACATTTTCCTTTTCCTCCCTTTTCTAGAAAAATAATTTTACAGGTGATGTTGGAGATGATGGTGGGAAGCTAGGACTAAGAAGAGGAAAGGAATGAGAAACTTTAAAAAAAAAAAGAGTTACTGGTGAAAATCATTGTAAAACTCTTAAATAAATGAGTTTGTTAGTCCAGCAATGGAATGCTGTGGCTATAAGAGTTGTTGCCTATTTGTTCATTGCAAACTTTATTAAAAGAAGACATTTTCTTAGGACACATTCTCCAAAGTGTTCTGTCCTTTCTGACAGCTTGCCTTTTCTGGTTTATAGTTAGTATTGAGTACTGTCATTCTTTATTGTTGGATACCATTCTGCCTTAAATCATTCTGGCATTAGCTCAGTTCAGTTCAGTCGCTCAGTCATGTCTAACTCTTTGCAACCCCATGGACTGCAGCACACCAGGATTCCCTGTTCATCACCAACTCCTGGAGCTTGCTTAAACTCATGTTCAAATCCGTGATGCCATCCAACCATCTCATCCTCTGTCATCCCTTTCTCCTTCTACCGTCAATCATCCCCAGCATCAGAATCTTTTCCAGTGAGTCAGTTCTTCGCAGCAGGTGGTCAAAGTATTGGAGTTTCAGCTTGAGAATCAGTCCTTCCAATGAATACTTAGGATTGATTTCCTTTAAGATTGACTGGTTTGATCTCCTTGCAGTCCAAGGGACTCTCAAGAGTCTTTTCCAGCACCACAGTTCGAAAGCATCAATTCTTTGGTGCTCAGCTTTCTTTATAGTCCAAATCTCACATTCATGCGTGACTGCTAGAAAAGCCATAGCTTTGACTAGACGGACCTTTGTTGGAAAAGTAATGTCTCTGCTTTTTAATATGTCTAGGTTGGTCATAGCTTTTCTTCCAAGGAGCAAGCATCTTTTAATTTCATGGCTGCAATCACCATCTGCAGTGATTTTGGAGCCCAAGAAAATAGTCTGTCACTGTTTCCATTGCTTCCCCATCTATGTGCCATGAAGTGATGGGATAGGATGCCATGATTTCAGTTTTTTGAATGTTGAGTTTTATGCCAACTTTTTCTCTTTCCTCTTTCACTTTCATCAAGAGGCTCTTTAGTTCCTCTTTACTTTCTGTCATAAGGGTGGTATCATCTGTGTATCTGAGGTTATTGATATTTATCCCAACAATCTTGATTCCAGCTCGTGCTTCTTCCAGCCCAATATTTCTCATGATGTACTCTGCATATAAGTTAAATAAAAAGGGTGACAATATACAGCCTTGATGTACTCCTTTCCCAATTTAGAACCAGTTTGTTGTTCCATGTCTGGTTCTAACTGTTGCTTCTTGACTTGCATACAGATTTCTCAGGAGGCAGGTAAGGTGGTCTGGTATTCCCATCTCTTTAAGCATTTTCTACAGTTTGTTGTGATCTACACAGTAAAAGGTTTTGGCATAGTCAATAAAGCAGAAGTAGATGTTTTTCTGGAACTCTCTTGCTTTTTCGATGATCCAACAGATGTTAGCAATTTGATTTTGATTCCTCTGCCTTTTCTAAATCCAGCTTGAACATCTGGAAGTTCATGGTTCACGTACTGTTGAAGCCTCACTTGGAGAATTTTGAGCATTACTTTGCTAGTATATGAGATGAGCGCAATAGTGTGGTAATTTGAACATTCTTTGGCACTGCCTTTCTTTGGGATTGGAATGAAAACTGACCTTTTCCAGTTCTGTGACCTCTGCTGAGTTTTCCAAATTTGCTGGCGTATTGAGTGCAGCACTGTCACAGCATCATCTTTCTGGATTTGAAATAGCTCAACTGGAATTCCATCACCTCCACTAGCTTTGTTCGTAGTGATGCTTCCTAAGGCCCGCTTGAATTTGTATTCCAGGATTTCTGGCTCTAGGTTAATGATCACAGCACCATGGTTATCTGATCATGAAAACCTTTTTTGCATGGTTCTGTTTATTCTTGCCACCTTTGGGCTTCCCTTGTGGCTCAGCTGATAAAGAATCTGCCTGCAATGAGAGAGACCTGGGTTTGATTCCTGCGTTGGGAAGATCCTCTGGAGGAGGAAAAGGCTACACTCTCCTTTGGGGTCCCAAAGAGTCAGACACAACTGTGCAACTTTCTGGCATTAAATGGATGGGAAAATACATATATGGATATGGTCTCACAGTTATGGATTCTGACTCTTCAGTGAGATTGTAAGCATCCTAAAGGTAGGTCACCAAGTTCCATTTTTAGACTTTATATAACTACACAGAAATTAATCAGAGCAATCTGATTAAAATTAAACAGAGCAATCTAGAGGTCTCTAACATTTGGCCTTCCCTCCAAAAATATGTACTATATTTCATTTTTTCCTTGTTTATTCTATATTGAGCATGCACAACAAGCTTCAAATATGAATTTGTGTGTGTTTGATGCCAAAACTGCTCTTGCAATAAGTGGAGCCAGAATTAGCAATTGAATAGCCAAGTAAATAAAGACCAGGTACTATAAGCCACCATTTATCATGGGTTTGCAAGACAACTGCATTTATTTCAATCTGTTTGTGAGAGCACTTGCCTAGCAATCAGGTCAGCACTATGAACATTGCACTGTATTTATCCTTAGTCCCTAAACATTGTGTGTAATCAAGGAAGTGAGATGGAGTCATAAAAAACCATTACAGAGTTTTGAAAGCCCTCAATTTCATATTTACATCTTGGAGCCAGCTCATTCTGACTTCATAACTCCTTAATTAGAGGCACAGTCATTTTCTTTTCTGTAGGGCATTTTTTTTTCACCCTCACAATACAAGCATACATTTGGTAACTAATACCAGCAATTAGCCTCATCTGCTATGTAAATGAGTGTAATTGCAATTAAATACTTTAGTAGGCCCAAAGGGAAAACATGCAATCATTACAAAGTAAGTAGGAGAGCATAGTTAAGGGACATTTAGAAGTGTTAGCAGAAGTGCCTTTTCCCTGTGGTGTCAGGAGCCTTTTCTATGGTGAATTATTTCACTGGGAGCCCTGAAATTTGACTTGTATCTCTTGCTCTATTTCCCTACAGAAATCAGGAGAACACTGTCCTTTTCAGCATTTCTAAGGGTTGGTTAGTTTTGGTAAAAGTCAAATTAAGCAATAATTTCTCTTCAGCATGGATTCAGGGCTTAAAAGTATCAACTTTTGGCTACTTTTGTTGTACAGATTGGAAAAACAGCACTATCCTCTCCAAAAAGATAATTTTAGTAGTAATATTTACTTATCAGTAGACCTTAAGCTTGAGAACTGTTGAATGTTAGAACACAAAGGAGAGAAAGATGACCCACTAGGGATTTAAGCAGGACTGGTACTAGTCACCAGCACAAAGTGGCTTACAGCCCAGGCTCTGGAGCCAGAGTTTGGGTCTCTCGCTTTACTAGTTGCATGCACTTGGTCAAGTCATGCACTGTTTTCCCCATATGTAGAATGGGAAGACATAGTACACATCTCCCAGAATTGCTGAGGATGTGATTGGTTCACATACCTACAGCACCTAGAATGCAATGTGACAAAGAGTAAGTGCTGTCAATGAATGTATGTTGAAAGATCTTTAGTTCTTCTATCCTTTATGCAGATTTTCTCCCAGATAAAGCTAGACCTCAAAGCGAAACAGCTAAATGGAATCATTTAGTCTCCAACAGAAGTGAACTTATTGAATTTTCAGCATTCTGCCATTAAAGAGTTTTTTGAGTGACATGATCTCCATGGAACTTACTATTGTAGGCATGCATTTATCCTAGGAGTGAGTCACACTGTGATGCAGGGTCTTCTTAATGAGAATCTGGGTAAAAACTGGTGTTTTTAAATCTATGGACAGTGAACATGTAACAGGTAATTTTTGTTTGTTTGTTTCACTGGTTGCTAGGAGTCTCAAAGGCAAATTTATAACCAACACATCTCTAGTTATCTATATAGGACTCCTTACATCCCAGGCTTCTGTTTCTCCCTCCTTCCTTTAGTTTCATGTTTCCATGGCTTTATTTGTAGAAAATTATTTTTCTATATGCATACTGTAAATCACCTTAATTATTCTTATATAATTGTGTACCACTGAGCAAGTCATTTTGCTTCTTTGAGACACAGTTCCTTCTTAAAATGTAAAACTAGACTAGATGATTTTTATGTTTTTTTTTCTTCCCACCCTTAAAATGCAGATTCCTAATTTAAATAAATTCTTGTTGTTAATGTTGAAGATGATAGAATGAATAAATGAAGAGTCTTCAGGAAACAAATCATGCAAAATGATGCATAATATTATCAGAGCCAAAGGATATAGGAAAATCTTTCAGATCTTATCACTCGGGATATTTCTTCTTTCTTTCTCACTACAAATTTACCCAAAGCATTTAAAGAAATGATCATGAATATTTCAGTCAGATCTTGCTTCCTTTCCAACAGTGAGGGAAAAGGCAGAAGTTTTTTGGCTGTGGAGACAGGTAAGACATTTACTGATTTACCTTGTGTTTCTCAAAGGAAAGGCAAATGGAAAAGCAAGACCTAAAAGAATAAAGAAAATAAGAGGAGACTATAAACTATTTTTTTTTTTTTTTTGCCAGTTTTGGTGGAAGAGAAAAATCTAGAGTTCTTATCTCTTTCTCTTGTTCACCTACCTCTTAAGAGTTACAGGGAAAGCTTCAAAGGCCTAGCATTGTCCACTCTATTGAACTATGTTATCAGAGAAAAGACTGCCAGATGTTTAGCAATCAAACTTGGTGCAGAACATAACTTTAATGGAAAACAGAAGGGCGTTTTGTTTCCCTCCCACTGTGCTATCTTTCTGAGAGACTTTCAGGAGCCCATTTTCTTTAACTTCTTTGAAAAGTACACACACTCTCTGCAGTGCTATAATTTGACCCAATTTAATATAATAACAAGATGAATCTTTGTATATACTTGTGAAAAAAGTAATTTTGCATCCTCAGGGAAGGACTTTATTATAAAGCTTGTATTTTCAAGTGTTAAGACCACCTTAGAAAGCAATTAATTAAACATAATAGGAACATTTGGTATTAAACACACTCGAAAGGGATCAAATCATATTTTTCCTGTTTATATCTGATCAGCTGTCATGGGACCTCAAAGTCAATACACACACATTTGTGTATATGCATACATTTTTATGTGTGTATATACATGTATGTATGTATGTATACATATAAACATACTTTTTTTTGAAAGATCTGGTAGTTTTTAATGGGCTAAGAGGGGTAGAGGTATAGAAAAATGTATTTCTTAGAAAGGAGAAATTTTTTTGTTTTCCCTTTATTACAATGCCTTTAAAAGATGAAAAATCCATTACATTTAGTTTGAATTGAAAAAGAGATGCTTTCAGTTGATCATTTGAATTATGTTGACAATTAAGGAGATACTGCCCAAAACACCAAGATATTATCTGAACTGTCTGAGATGTAAAGTCTCCTTATGTTGCAGAAAACAAAAGGCATCTAACTTATTCAAAACATATCTTTCCTTAGGGTGGAACTGTTGTTTTTAAAGAGTTTGTCCCATACCCAAAAGTTTATTCTTTACAAACTTATCTCACAGTAAAGTGCCCATCTATGGGTTGTAACACTCCAAGACATCTGGCTGTAGTAAGGTCATGGATAACTGTAACGAAAATTTGATTTCCATGGCTGCTTCCTCTAGATGCTATACATTCGGACCCTCTCTTATACACACAAAACAAAAAAAATATAAAATACATGGAAATTCAAATAAAAAAATAATTTGTAGATTTTTTTACCTATTTTGTTAGATTTTAACTTTCATATATATTGAATACAGGATGAAAAAGCTTTGGTATGATTGCAATTTATAGAACTAGTTGGTTGAGCAAATGTTACTCCATTATTTATGACACAGTTCCCAGCCTCATCTCAGGTCTCCTGAGACTCTCCTTCTTCCCCCTGATTATTTTCTATTGAATTTCCAGTGTTTAGTAAGCAGAAGAGACTCAAAAAATAGTTACTGGTTATTGGATTGGGTGCTACTCAAGCCTACATAGGGAAGTTTTCTTTCACAGACCTTTGAGTATGTGCTGTATGCCCAACTTGATTGACAAATGGTGTTTGGAAAGGGAAATTGTTCAGAAGGGAATAAAAATATCTTGGTTTATAAAGTCCGACTGCAAAACAAAGTGAAAAAGTTCTCAGGCCCAATTTTGAGTTCCCTGGTCCAGAGAGATGACCCAGACTGTGTTGAGTCTCACACTATTTCCAGTTTGCCCCTTGAGAGGTGAGCTTAGGCTCTTGGGGTTAGGGTCACCATCTAGATGATTCTGCCCTCCATTCCTCTGCATTCCTTTTTAATAACAATGCTTTCCCCTTGTTAGGCTGCCTGTGTAAGTCCTAAGAGTAGAGTAACCTCTGTGTAAGTGTATCTTTTATTTTCACTCTTATAAAAGTGCTTCAGAGAGAAGTCAAGTTTTTGCCCTGATCTTTTTTCCCAAGTTCATGGCCATGATTCCAATTAAACAGAAGTTCCTAGATTGGATTCCAATCACCTATTTTAGGTATTTCCTGTTTTAGACATTCAGAGAAGGACTTGGTTTTCCAGAAAATGTTTACTATCATATATGTTACTTTTGCATTATTACTGTTAAATATTATATATGCCTATTTTTGATGTTAATGAAAAGCAAAATTATGACAATTTCCTAAAATTCAGTATATTTTAAAAGGGAAGCAACTTAAAAAAGAAGTTGGAAAGTTTTGTGGTTTTTTTTTTTTACTTTAAGGAGGGATTTATTAGATATTTATTTTTGTAGTCATTATTTTAAGAAGAAATAAATCGGAGATGGTATGAAAATGAGTTGACAGTGGAGAGCTGAGCACTAAAGAAGGGATATTTGTCTAATGAAATAAGAATGTATTTAAATCATCTACTATATACTTTGGTATATGTTAGTTCACAGGTATAATTTTTTCTTTAGATCAACAGTTTACATGCCAAAATTCATTAATTTATGACTGCTACTGAGACACTTCCTGTCTTTTAGGCATAGAAACCAAGACAACAAATTTCTTAAAAATTTGTTTTTTTAAAAAGTTCTAAGTACATAACCCATGCCTTTGGGATTCTTTAAGATTTAAAATAATAAATCTTGTTTCTTTGTTTACTTTTTTGGTTATGATAACAAAAATGCTTGATTTATGGCTAAGGAGAAAGTGGAAATAAACCTAACTAAAATTTGAGAACTTAGAAATGTACTCAACCTGAACCACCACTCTACAGTGGATTTCAATGGTCCCCAAAGCAGATGAATTGAGAATATACGATCAGTACTAGTACTAGGGCTTCCCTAGTGGTTCAGACAGTAAAAATATCTGCCTGCAATGCAGGATACCTGGGTTTGATCCCTGGGCCAGGAAGATATCCTGGAGAAGGAAATGGCCACTCACTCCATTATTCTTGCCTGGAGAATTCCATGGACAGAAGAGCCTGGAGGACTGCAGTCCATGGGTTACAAAGAGTCTGACACAACTGAGCATACACATGCACACACATACCAGTACTAGAAAAGAAAATCAAAAGCATCTTCATGGGCAAGTAGCATCATGTTTGCACTCCAAACCACACAGAAGCAGAGGCTTAGTATTTAAGAGAAAGCAGGTTGGGGTGATGATACTAGCAGACTGTTGATGCAAGCTGTCTGGTCTTTTGGTCAACCAAAAAAGTGTTTCTTAGAGATTGTATCTGCCTCAAACTACAATTAAAATGCTAAATCTAAGAAATACATATAATAAATACTTTAAGAATTGAGTAGTTGCATGCTGAATTCCCACTGTGGCCCTGCTTGGTTCATAGGATGTCACAGAGTTGGGCTTAAGCTCTATGAGCCCAGAGAGCTTGTCTGACACTTATGAAAGACCCTTGATATTACTGGAATATAGTAGACACTTAGTAGATATTTGTCCAATGAATGCTGTGGAAAAAATAATACAAAGATCTATAAGATGAATTTTCTGCCCACAAGGAGCCTATTGATTCTAAAAGCATTCATAGAGTGCTTCACAGTTCACAAAATCTATTAACCTACATTATTATCTATTGTAGTCAGTGGTTCCAACTCTGGTTTGTATCACTTGTAATACAGGCTTTCTTTTTTAATGTGCAGATGTTTGCAACCCAACTTGACTTAGAGAATAGAATTTTGTTGGGAATCAGTAGTGATGGTGGGGATACAGTATAGGATTCATTATGTTATTCTGACACACAGCCATATACTGACAGAATGTGTCCCTAGTGAGGAGGACAGGCTGATGCCTCAAACAAGATTGGGTTCAAACCTGGCTCTAGCCCTTTTTAACTTTAAGATTAACTTTCCCAAGCCTCAGTTTTCTCATACATAAAATGGGGAGAATTAAAAAAAAAATCACTACCATCATAGGACGTTTGGGTGGATTCAAGGAGATAATCCATATTAAAATGCACATTCAGCACCAGAAACTCTGGTCTGAAATAAAGCATGGAAGGCCTCTGCATGCCACCCACTGTAAGCAAGTAGCATTAGATTCAGCACAAATGAAAAAAAAAAAAGCCCCTCTTAAAAGAAAAAAAACTGCACATCCCAGGACATGGCACAGAGTAGGGACTCAATAAACTTTATGATTGTTAACCATCAAGAACTGTGGTTTATTTTCAGTTCTAGACCTGCAGAATCACATGCCCTATGTTAGATGAGGCTGTCATATCATTTTCTCTCATCTGTTTAACCACAGAATGGTCTGAGAAACTTGTTCCTCCTTAATCTCAGTCAGGACAAACTAGACATTTGGTGAGGTCAGAATAGAAAAGACTGGCATTTCCGATCCCCACTGGACTTCCTTTTAGGATGAACGTACTCATGTTGTTTCAGGATTTCCAGCTAGGCCTGTCCTGGAAACCAGAAGCTAAAGTTATCCCAAAGTGGCTAGCTCAGGAACTCCATGAAATGTTGATTTGGATCTAGTTTCAAAGGTTATCAAAGGTTCAGGAGCTGAGAAAGGGATGGAAGCTTAAGTGTTAGTGGGAGGGTGTCTAACATTTTACCCATAGGGGAAAATTGTGCTGTAGAGAGAAAAACAAGTTTTGACTGACATAAGTGGCCAAGAAAGCAGGTAACTTTAAATTGATGATAAACTATAATCTGAGTTTTTAAGATAAACACAATAAACAGCTGCACTAGAATGAAGTTTATCAGAGTGTGATAGGAAGGTCAGGCGTGACAAACTGGGAGACTGGTTGTTGAGCGGGTTCATGCCTATTATATAACTAACATCTCTGCTAAATTTAAACACAAGCAGCCTTCTCTGGAGGTGTGTGGGTGGAGAGGTGAAGGGGCAGATTGAAAACAATGGTCTTTATTTTCATAATGAACTTTAATTTTAGGCCAGAGTTGGGGAGAATTTTCAGCTAACAGTATACTTTTTGGCAGTTCTGTGTTTTTCTGAACTGAGGCTACCTTTGGCCCCAAGGAACACCCCTATTTTTCTGTCAAACTACTATATCCAATGCATTTTTCTCTGGCCTCCCTGGAAGTGGAATTGTCTTGGTCTTTCCCCTGCAGAGTCCATAACATAAACACAAGAGCATTAAAATGGAAACAGGATCTTGGTTCTCACTGTTTCACCAGGCTTCTTAGCACTGACCTCTGACCCTCATTAAGATCCCATGGAAAGTCTGGGCATCTGGGGTGTGTATCTCACTGTGGGAATTTTTTTGTTGTTATGATTGTTGCTTTCCTCCTCCTGGATTATTTTGGCTTAACCTGGGGCTATGATGTAAAATAAGCCACTTTCAAGAGCTTTTCCTGACCTGGTTTGGGGATGGGGTTTAGAGGATGGGATTTGACTATGCTGCTGTTGACTCAAAGAATCCATTTTCAAGTCTTCTTTTAAAATTCATGTGAGAAAAAAAAAATAGCATTTCTTACATTCTCTTGCATTAATGACAGGTAAGTTCTTATTTTTGAATACCCATGTAGAATTTTTGAAGATATCCAGGCTTCATGATTTTTTCTACTCACGTGTTATGTTTTTTAAAGTAGGTCTCTGGATCAGATATTGTCTCCCACATTTTTTGATTTATATTGTATCACATCATATTGTCATTGAAGAAAATATCTTTCTTCATATTTTATGGGAAAGATCTCAGAGAAGTTAGGTTTTTTTTTTTTTAATGGAATTCTTTGTTTCCTGGATTAGTTTGAGAGGCTAAAGCCCAGAAATATAATTGGAAGGGAATTTTAACTATTTTGGTTGAGTGTCTAATTTTGTACACATTTAGTGGTAATTAGTAGAGGATTTCGAAAATTTTCAATAAATGCAGAAAAGCAGTCACCAACTATGAGATCGAATAAATCCTTTCTTCTTTGGTTGGATATCTCTTTGCATATCTCTGGGTCATAGACTTCATTCAACAAGGGCCAAGTTTCATCTTAAGCTTTTCTCATCTATCATAGACTTTCTCATGGCTCAGTTCCAGCTGATGTAAGAGTAACTATTAAAAAGTGTTGTGCTCAAAGAAGGCTGATAAGTTTTTTTTACAGGTATTTTAGATTTTGTTTTTAAGAGAGTATTAACAGAAACAAATAATCTTTATAGCGTTTTTTTTCTTACGAAGAATTCAATATACTCTGCTGTAAAAATTCTGACTAGCACAAAATATTTTTATTTTGCAATAAAAAGTGATATTCAAAGGAGGGTGAGTGACTTGCCCAAGGTCTCCGAGTCTCATTGTACACAAAATTCACATTTTTTTTTCTTACCTCTAGTACTCTGTCTATGAAAAAGCTAGGAATGTATACATGTGTCCATTCAAGCTTGCTGTATAAAAGAAAATCATCTTTTCCAAGATGCTCTCTTTTACTGAAAGGGCATATGTGGAATGTTTAAAAACTTCCTAATAGAGTTCATTTTTTGCTTTATTTTAGGATTTATGTTTCTAGAAGGCAGATATATATGTAATTTCTATAGCAGTCCAGACAAATGTCAGGAGGAGAAACAAGGGGAGAATATATGAATGCTAGATGAAACAGGCAACTCCAGGAGGCTATGAACTAGGTCCTTGCTGTTCACACCATTCTTTCTCCCAGAGGATACCATTCTCTCTTGCACTCTTCTATTCCAGGACCAGACCTTTTATAAAAGTTTCCTCTTCAATAAAGTCTCCTTTATTGACACAGTTCAGTTATCTATGAATACCAAGATCAGTCATCTATGAATACCAAGATAGCTTCATTTCACCTCACATGTTTTTCATACCCCTTCTTCAGCTCTTTGTTTTGTCTATTCAGTCTTTTATTTATACTCCTTTTATAAATCACATTTTTTTAACTCCAAAGGGCCTAACATATAGCTCCATGTAGGGAAAGCAATCAATATAAACTTGTTGACTGATCATAATATGACATGAATCATGAACACAATAAATTACTTGACAATGTATAGGATTAATACAACTCTTCTGTGTGGAGATGGGATGGTACCAAAAGAAGAATATGTCTAAAAGCTCATGCATCCTATTTAGGGAGCTCCACATGAGAGCATGCTCTAATCTGGCAAAGTTGAGTTATCTTTATTAATAACAGCTCTTTGGAAATTCAGGTATTTTTAATATCTCGTTTGATTCTCACAAGAAAACTGGGAGTCAATATATATTGATTCCATTTTATGGCAGAGAAAACTAAAGCTCCCAAGGATTTAGTGATTTGTCCATATTCACATCTTACAAGTAGTTGAACCTTGAACCTAGAGTATTGTTTTGTTTTGTTTCCGTTTACCTCTGGGGTTCATACTCTTTCCAACCCACCAGGCTGCTTCTCATTCCATAAAGCTATCACTGCACTGCTCGCAGTTTGTGATTCATTTTGAAGTAACAACCCTGCCTCAAGTGATATATGCAAACATGATTAACCAAGAGAGCCCCTTGACTACTATATGCTTGGTAGCTTCTAGCATAATAAAATTGTACTGAAATAAGAGGTCTTAAAGAACTGAAGGTTACATGAAAAAGAGCCACGTGTAGCTCAAACATTGCATCCTGAACATATTGAGTTCTCATGCTTCATTTGACCAACATGATTCTGGCTTTACCTCAGAAGGAAGTGTAATCTTCTGGGCAAACCGACCCACCAGGGGGAAGATTAGAACATCCTTAACCTTTTTCTCAGAACAAGGAGGGTACATTTAATAGCAACTTTCTGAAGGAGCAGAAAGTCCAATATGTACAAAATTGTCAAAGAGAAATGACCTGTTCATGCAAAATAGTCATTTCCATAATGTGCTTTCAGAACAATGTGAACAATCACAAAGCATTAGTAAAACTTCAGTTAGGCAATATAGAGATACTGGTGGAATTAACTCCTTCCCACCTACCCTCAAACATCAACACCTCACCCTCTGTGGTACTTCCTGTTTGTTTTCTTTTTAAGCCTTTGTTTGCTCTCAGCTAGTTTAGGCATCATAGCCTCCAATTTCTTATGAAGCATAGCTGTTCTGGCTCAGATCTTTACACTGAACCCCACTGCATTGCCCACCCTGAGCTGTAGAGACCAGTTTTCCAGATTTAGTAGAGATCATTACCATCTATAAATTTTATGTGCATTAAAGGTGGTTTCCCCCTCTTGTAATCATTATTAATATTTGATGGCCAAGGTATCATTCTTTATCGATAATTTTATAGATCATAGTTAATTTAGAAAGAAAAAAAATCAGAACTGTAATGCAAAGTACTGTAGCTCCACTTTAAAAAGTGACCTTGTCAAAGAGATGCATTTTTGCTTCAATTAAATTCAAAGTCAGTCAGTCCCATAGGTAATGTTAGCAATTATAAGAATACTTTGCAAAAGTAGTTAAAAAACACTCAGAGAACTTTTATGTGATGCTAGTGTTTAAAGCAAGAATGACTTTCTTCTAAAACTTCAATTCTTTATGAGATCATTTTGGAGTGTACTGTTACATAAAACATGAGGTCAGTAACTAAGGCTAATTAAATTTTAGTAGGAGCAAAAGTCACCAAAAGGTTTTTGCATTCATCCTACCAATTCTAAAACAGTGGTACAATACACCATTAATAGCCTTAGAATTGCTAATTATTTCAACATGAATAGCGATATCAACGCTGTCAGTTTAATTTAATACACTCAGGAGAATTCCTGCAGAATGCATGATTTCTCTATTATTTCCTGGTTTTCACAACCACTAAAAGCTATAAATTCTCTTTCTTTTTTTCAGAGAGAGAGAGATTAGTAGTCTAGACCTTCTCACCTTTTTGAGGAACATTGCAGCTATTATTTTTTTTAAAGAAACAGGAAGTAAAAGCAAAAGAGAAAATCAGGAATTAGAGCAGTCCAGATTTAATTCTGTGATCTAGTATGATGCAAAAATGTTCCTAACTCCAAAAGAATTAAAAGACTCATGTCTTCTAATGGTTCCATGGAGTTTCTACCTAGGGAATGACCTTAGATTTGAGGTTGAAGTGTCTTCGTTTTGGAGAGGAGCTTTGAAAGTCTGGAGGAGTATAAGTGAAATGAAATTATATAATTGAATAAATAAATAGGTTTTATTCATTAGAAACTTTACAAAGTTGAAAGGAAGGCATAATCTACTCATTTCACAAAATACTTCATTTAGAAAAGGCAATAGAAACAACTACAACTTTTTCATGGGGGATGAGTGAGCTAAAATTTATACTACAAAACAATAATTCAATAGTAACTAATTAAAAAGTACTAGTTTAGGCCCTAAAATCATGGAATCTCAGGGTTGGACAAAACCTTAAGGTTAATCTATTCTAAGTTTTTAATGCATATGATCCCTTAACATCCCTTAAAAGTTATTCACCAATATTGACTTGTGTATCTTTAGTGACAGAAAGCTTACTATCTAATTTTTATAACATTTTAGTTGTTTGAAAACTCTTCTTTAGGTCAACTATCCTCGGATTTTCACTCATTTGCTGGTTTCATGTCTCACAAAATGTGGCATTTGATATGGTTTTAGGTGATATACAGGAAATTATCTTTAATTTTAATGGTAATATGTGTTTACATTAAAAAAGCATACTAGTATACAAAACTCAGGATTTTACAGATTATTATTGCATAAAGATGAAGTGAAGGAAAGAAAAAGTGAGTCTACGTAAGGCTGAGTTGGTAACTAGTAAGTAAATGTGTGTGTACTCAGTTGCTCAGTCGTATCTGACTCTTTGCAACCCCATGGATTGTAGCCCATCAGATTCCTCTGTCCGTGGAATTCTTCAGGCAAGAATACTGGAGTGAGTTGACAATTCCTACCCCAGGAAATATTCCTGACCCAGAGATCAAACCTGGGGCTCTTGTGTCTCTTGCACTGGGAGGCAGATTGTTTACCACTGTACCACCTGGAAATGTATGTAAATATGAATATGTATGTAAATATGAAATTATGAAGGTGATTACAAAGTGACCCAGTATGGAAAACAATACCCTAGGTCTACACTCTGGAGACCAGAACAGATGCCATATTCCTATATAGTGGCAGAGACTGTACTGCCATGAGATTAGTCAAGAAGGTATATGTAGATAAATTGTGGCAGAGAGAAGAGGTAGAAGGCTCCTGCAGTAAAGGAGCAGATACAGTGATGGCCTGAACCATGGTGGAGCAGCAGAAACGTTGAAAAAGACATCTATTAGTGGAGTGATATGGAAAGAACACTGTCCTGCACCTCAACAGATTCAGGTCTTGGTCCTACCTCTCCTCTATCTAGACCTCCCCTAACTTCTCAAGGCCTCTGTTTTCCCCATCTGTGCAATGGAATGTTTCTTATGTGATCACCAAAATTCCTTCTAGCTTTGATGACTTTTGATACATAATGTGAATGTGTGAGCTTGGCAAAAGAACTGAAGTACAAGGAAGGGAGAAGAAAAAAATCAAAGATGGTTTGAAGAATGGGTGACTACTGTCTTTCACAGATAAGAGAGTCAAGCAGAGAGAATAATTTGGAATAAGCAAACAAGGAAAAGATTGTATCTGTTGTAATTGAGAGGCCAAGGATGTCTTTTTCTGATATCTGATAGCTCCTTGGACATTTGGGAAAGAGCAAGACTCCAGGTTTTCATTTGTAAAATAGAAATGTGTGTGTGCTAAGTCACTTCTGTCATGTCTGACTCTTTGCGATCCTACAGACCGTAGCCCACCAGGCTCCTCTGTCCATGGGATTCTCTAGGCAAGAATACTGGAGTAGGTTGCCAATTCCTCCTCCAGGGGATCTTCCCCACCCAGAGGTCAAACCTGTGTCTCTTATATCTCCTGCATTGGCAGACAGGTTCTTTACTACTAGGTGCCTAGAAAAGTCCTCAAAATAGAAATGAGGTAATCTATAGAGATTTGGGGTCACTTCACTCATTCACTCACTCATAGAGATTTGGAGTCACTTCAGTTCAGTTCAGTCTCTCAGTCATGTTCGACATTTTGTGACCCCATGGACTGCAGCACTCCAGGCCTCCCTGTCCATCATAGGTGAAATGACAGAAAAGGAAAAGACATGATTCTCACTTAAAGAAAAAATAAAAAAAGACAGGAGAGAACGTTGAAGTTAAGGGAGTTAGCATTTATTGAGAGGCTACTCTGTGCCAGCCATGTTATTGCATCTCACTTAAACATCACAAAAGTCTTGTGATATATGTATACTTCTCTCCATTTTACAAAACAGAAAATGATACATACCGAGGTCCAAGATCCCATACGAATGAATACATAGCTCAGGTTGAACCTGTCTGACTTCCAAATTTACTTGCTGCAGATCCTAAGAGGACAGAGATGTGTGAAACATAGACAGTGAGGGGAAGGGGTGAGGATACTGCAGGGGTGTTCTCCAAGAGATGGAGGGAGAAACCCCTCTATTGTGTGAGGCAAGTGCAGCCAAAGCGGGAGAGAAGGAAAGGAGGGAGCAACTACATTAAATGTTGTAGAGAAAGGTGAGAACTGTTAAAAATTTGGGGTGAGTGGCAAGCAGGCCAATGATGCAAACTCAGAGAGTTTTCCAATATAGACCTCACTGGTGTAGACCTCAGATTGATAGATATAATAGTAAACATATACTGAACTGCTACTATGTGCCAGACACTCTTCTAAGTGATTTGCATATATTAAGTTATTTAATCCTAACAACTGGCTTACTAAATTGACTGGGTTCAGTAGGATTCAAGGCAGAAAATAATTTTTCTCTTCCTGATATAGTCTGTAAATCCCACTCCCTCAGTTCTCCATGACTACCCCTGGTCAACATACTGAGCACATCTTCTAACTTCTCTTGGTCGCTTTGCAGGTACCATGTTAGAAACTACAATCCTTACATTAATATAATGGAGACCATGCGGTGGCAAAGAGAATGAAAATGTTCCTTCTTACTGAAACAAAATATTAAGTGGGGGTGGGGGGGAAAGCAAGAGAGTGAATATAACAACCTACCAATACATAATAAAGGGAAAACATGCATATTTATACTTAATTATATGTGTATTAAATACTACGTGGAAGATCACCAAGGAACTAATGAAAATATATGCCCATGGGAAGGTGAAATTGTTGACTGGGGCAACTGTAGGGGGAAGGAAACTGTTCACTTAATGTCTTTTTATTCTCTTCGACTTTTAATCTGGTTGAATGTATTTCTATTGAACTCAGTCAGCTATTTCCACAATAATAACACATAATAACAATTACTCTCAAACTCAGGGCCATAAGTATTGATTCTCATGCTCACAGATCAGTGGGTCGACTGAGTGGCTTACTTCAGGCTGCAATTGTGTATGTTGTCCGTGATGGGTCTACTTCATTTGCCTCATTTGAGGGCTCCAACTGGAGGGCCAGAGAATTTCTGGGATTTTTGTTTGTTTGTTTGTTTTTAAGAGAGAGAGGCTGGAGCTCCCAAAGGGGTAACAGAAAACATTCGTGCTTCCAACTAAAGGTCTAGGCTTGGAACGTTCACATAGTCACTTCCAACCAACATATTTAAATAAGTAGAGACACGTGCTCCTCCAGGAGGTAGAGAGGAATGAATCATTGCTGAAAAATCATTGATACCACTATTAAAATATTAAATCCAGCTGAGTCTAAAGTCAAATTTTTAATCTCCCATCTAATCCATAATTTCTCATTTCCCTCCTGTAGTTCATGCTTGATCCATATTTAGAAATCTGCAGTGGGGAAAGGAAAATTGCCAGTTTCTTTGGCTCTGTCCCTCCCTTCCCCCTTCCTTCCTTCTTTCCTTCCTTGCTTCTCTTTCTGTCTTTTCATTCTTCTCCTTTCTTCACTGTACTTACTTTCTAACTTTCAGATGCTATTTATTTCTGGCTTCTTCAAAGTTGAGCCTATGGAAGAAGGATGATTAGAAAGAAAAATCAAGTTCTAATGTGGCTGGTCTTTTGTAATATAAATTCAGGTCCTATGTATAGCCCATGACAAGGTAGTTTGTTTCATGAAACATTGTGTGGGTTTGATTGAAATCCCTGGCACGGAACTCATGCTCAACCATTCCTTGGTGTAGATGATTTACCTTCTGCATGATCATTCCTGGCTCCTACTTCTGGTAATACACTATTCACAGAGGTTCTCAGTCTATCAGATCTATCGGGTGAGATTCTTTCAAGTAGTCAAACTCTGCTACTACACGCCACTTAAGAGAAATAAGCACCCTTGCCTGCTGTTGATTAAAGTGTTGCATCTATTGTAGTCTTTATTCTCTGGTAATAGAGGCAGCCAATCATTATTAAACTTTTCCAGATGAAGGACAGTTTTAGGATCTTCAAGGTTTTCTTGAATAATTTTCTCACCTTGGCGTGATCATAAAGAAGCACTTCATCCCATCAAATGTATAGCTCTAATCAAGTCTTTCCAAGGAAATCCTGGCCTCTTTTCTTCCCAGTCTATGTACCCTTCTATTACAAAGGTTAGAAATGGATGGTGGGTTAAGGAGGTAAATGGCATTTAGAATCATGAATTCTAGACAGAGCTTTGTCCCTAACTGTAGAAGTGATATGAATGAGAATCTAGATCAACACTAGTATTCTAAAGAAGAGAAAACTGGACTCATACACTTGATATAACTTGTCCTCTTTCTGCTAACCTGCTAGCCACTAATCTGCTAGATAGTGACAAAGCTCTGCCTAAATCTGTGTTTTTTGAGTTATACTATAATGTATTTTTTCCCCCACTAAATCAAAGCAGGACGTCTTTCCTTATGTTTCAACATCCTTCTTTTTGTGATTTAGATCCTTTCTTCTTCTTCTGGTCTTGGCAAGGACTAGACCAGAAGAACAGCTGGTCACCATTTTTTTATATGTGAACCTTATAAATAAAAAGCCTTTCAAATCTGCCCCAAGAGTTAGGACTTCTTTTAGAGTCTTAAGCCTCAGGGACTCATTTTAGTCCATACAAACCACAAAATACTTGAATTCTGAAGATCTTCATGTGAAAGGGCCCAATAAAGATCTCTCTTCACAGTCAATTCTTCATTTAGTCCCTCTGTAGGGGTTGGGGGAGATGTGCAAAGTCAGCTGAACTAGGAGTTCAGTATTCCTAGAGGAAGGGATATTTCAAGTTTAAAACAAATTCCGCACTCTTTCCTCTGTAGAAGTTCTAAGTAAAGTTCTAAGAAGTTCTACTGCTTAAGTAAAATAACATTCTTAACTCTGAGTATAGAATTCTTAAATAGGAACATATATCTTCTCTTTCTGCCTTTTTTGGAAATTTAAAATTCATTAAGTTATTAACCTTTGAAAGCTTCTATCCTCCCACTTAGCTGTCTGTCAGCCTAAGGTCTCCCCTCCTCCTGTCACAGCTTCTCTCCCTATAAGGATGTGTTCTGTTCCCTTTGTGCTGCTTTTCTCACACTTCTCAACATTATTGCCCTTTCTCTGCCTATATTTGAAGCTCTATGAATATGCAAGTGTATACCCCACATTTAGAAAAACAGTGCAGATATAAGAACAAAATCTCCTGGCTTCTGAGAAAAATTCTAACTGTTCTCGGGTACTGTAGATGTCTTGTTTCATATTCTTGCTTTAAAATATAGGAAGAGTCCTGAATCATGAGCTTGCATTATGCCGTAGAGCAAAGCCTTCATAAAAGTACTATTCCTTCCCTAAAGGAAATAAGAGAGCTATTTAAAACAAGCAATCAATCCATTTAGAACTTGCCACAATCTGAAGAATATTTCTTACAGTGATGAATTGAAGTAAGAGAGGCAAAGAATTTTTTTTAATGGATTTAAAAGGAGATCTTGGACCCATCAGCATTCACTGAGTCCAAACATAGAAATTCAATTCAATTTATCATGTAGAGAAAAGATTAATCACTTTCAGAGATCATGAAATCAGTGTGCTGCATTCCAAGTTGTTAAATGAGGATCATTTTTAATTACCTCTATCTGCTCAGTATTAAACTTTTCTACATGATTTGATCATCTTGCTGTGGCATGAGTTGTCTTTAATTCTCCTCTCTTTCAATCCCCAAATCAAGTTCACAGATACCCACTGAAATTTTTTCAGAGGGTTCAGATTCACCCTTTCTTCTTCTGAAAATCAGCACCTCACAGGAAGTGACTGTATCAGTTCAGTTCAGTTCAGTTGCTCAGTCGTGTCCGACTCTTTGCAACCCCATGAATCGCAGCACGCCAGGCTGCCCTGTCCGTCACCAGCTCCTGGAGTTCACTCAGACTCGCGTCTATCGAGTCAGTGATGCCATCCAGCCATCTCATCCTCTGTCGTCCCCTTCTTCTCCTGCCTCCAATCCCTCCCAGTATCAGAGTCTTTTCCAATGAGTCAACTCTTCACATGAGGTGGCCACAGTACTGGAGTTTCAGCCTCAGCATCATTCCTTCCAAAGAAATCCCAAGGTTGATCTCCTTCAGAATGGACTGGTTGGATCTCCTTGCAGTCCAAGGCAGTAATCAGTTACCTGACTACTGGTTTTATTGTCTTTTCTTTTTTTTTGTCCTGTACACAAAGTAAGGATCATCTACTTGAAGTTCATGGCATTTAGGGAATGCCATTTCAAGGTGAAATCTACCTACTATAGCTTCTAGTTATTTGTTAAACCAAATTTAAACTCAATCATATGACTATAGGATTATGTTTTGGGTTTTGGTGGGTTTTTTTTTTTTTTTTATCACTCAGCTCTCATTTCTCCTGGTAATATTACATCAGTTTGGCTTTACTATACAAAATCTATTGAAACTGTCAATAAAGTTGCCCTGTCCTTCTTTGTTCTAGGCAAAAGTCCATGATTTCCCTGGAACTTGCCAGAAGAGAATGACAAAAAGTCTGAAAACGAGCTTATTCAGTTCCAGGCAGGTTGCCCATTTGCACCTGCTCCCTGCACTCCCAGTGTTGCTATAACTCTTATTTTTGCTGAATCTGCCTCTTCACCTTTCTTCAGGATGCTGTGAACTATTCATTCATCATAAACTTCTGTTCATTGTGCTCAGTTGCTCAGTCTTGTCCAACTCTTTCCAACCCAGTGGATCGTAGCCTGCCAGGCTCCTTTGTCCATAAAATTTTCCAAGCAAGAATACTGAAGTAGGTTGCTATTTCCTATTCCAGGGGATCTTCCTGACCAGAGATCAAACTCACATCTCCTGCCTCTCCTGCACTGACAGGTGGATTCTTTATCACTGAGCCACCTGGGAATCTCCAACTACTCATTATCCTTCCAATAAACTTCTGTTTAGAGTTGGATTTGTTGATTAAATTAGAGTTAGGTTTTTGTTGACTACAAACCAGAGACTTCCAATGAAATATAATGGAATTGGCTTCAAATATCTTCCAGTGTAGTTGGTTTTCCCACCTTTGGTCAAGAGCAGGACAGGCTCTTTTGGGACTATAAATTTACTCTTTGGTCTGTCTAAAATTTCTTCCTTCTTCATGCTACTAAACTTTACCTTTTCATCCTTTATAATATTTATTCAAACTTCACTTTTTTTCATGAAAACCAACTTCATTCAATGTTCCTCCAGAATTTGCTTACCAGTCATTTGCTATTTGCCAAACCTCAAAGGTGGTTCTCCATGCACAGGGAAGATCTCTTAGCATACGCCTCAGAATGAGCTACCAAATGTTGAGCAAATGAAAAACTGAGCCACTGTGTATCCACTCCTGCACATTTTAATGAAGTAAACCAAGAATAACTTTCTGGTTAGATTGATCCTGAATCACTGTTAGCAAATATAAATTATCCATAGTAAAACCATCATCAGTGTTCTTACCCCCCTCAAAGAGCAGGAGATAAAGTATAGCAGACACACAGTCAAATCTAAGCAGATGCACAAAATTTACTTTTGACCCATACCAGAAGAATAGGCTAGCAAACGATCCTAAAATCTCAATGGCTTAACACAGCAACACTTTATTTCTTTCTATTCTCATATCTAACATTGGTTACTAGGGATTTCTATGTGTTATAGCCTTTCAAGGACTTAGTAGGTAAAGGTATCTGCAGATAAACATGTTTTTTTCTTTTGCTCATATTGTATTGTGTAGCAAATAGCATGGTAATGCTATCTTTAGTTGGGCAGGGAAATGAAATCTATCCATGTGCTTGGGAAAGGTATAAGTACTTGATAAATAATACTATTGATTACCCTAGATGCCTGACTCCTCTATACATTTTTCCCTCACCATGATAAGCATTAATCAGTTCACTTTCACTTTCCACCTGAGTCTCAGTATTTTTCTAGGTTTTGCATTTGATTTAACTGAGCTATTATTACTTGATCTTGAATTTGACATTAATTGATAATAACATTAAAGTGATAGAATCTTTATAGTTTACATGGCATTTTATATAAACTATTTCCTTTGACCCTCATAACCACCCAGGGACATATGTAGGACAGAGTATTAATTGTATTCTATACAGATGACTAAACTGAAGCATAAGGAAGCAAAGTGCCTGATCCGAATTCCTGGTGATAGAGCTGGAGCTCAAAAACATATCTTTCCATACTAAACCCATTGCCATGTTACTTTTTCTTTTTGCACCACAGTCAACACAGTGAGCAAGTAAGGTATGTAGCTCCTACTAGTTTCATTATCATATAATAAAAGAACCCCATGAAGATAGAAAATTTTTTCTAGAACCAAAGAAATGGAGCTATAATGACCATCAGGGCAGCCTCTCTAGGCTGCTGGAATGAAGTGATGCTATAATCATGACCCCTGGAAGGAGACTTTGTCCCCTTTCCTTTTATTCACCACACAGATGACCACCTACTTCTCTATCTTTTCTAGAAATAGCTTGTGATAAGAGACCAGGGGGGCATAAGTGCATGTCTCATTGTGAGTTGATTAAAAAGATGAGAACGGGTGATGTATGTGAGAATTGCTTTAAGGGAAAGAAAAGAATCCCTCTGATATTGCTAGTAAAAAGGAGTGGCTAAACTAACCTGAATGCATAGTAACAGTGTCTACCTTTCTATCAAAATAATAGTGTTGCATACATTTTCAATATATACTTTTCAGGTTAGGAAATTGGCCTAATGTGGGCCAATTTAATTACTGGTCAACAGGAACTAGTTTGTTGCAAAAAATTATAGTCATTCCATGTCCTAGAATTTTCTATTTCACATAGGTGTCAGTGTATCTCAACTTCCGGATTTGAACATACTTCTTATCAGGAGAGAGGGAAACAGTGTGGCCATGAACTTGGAAGTACCTCTTGCCATTCACTTTTCCTGTCAGTCTCTCAAAGGCGTGAATTGTATTATAGGAGTATGTTGTGGATAGTACAGGAACTTCAAGGTGACAGGAAAGGAATAGTTGATGTGTAATTGAAAACTCCACTGAAAAAACCTGTAAGATAGATGAAAACATGAAATTGTCTAGCAACATATGCCCCTGAATATCAGTCACTGCCAATCACTAATAAGCTTTTCTAGTAATTCAACCTCATATTCCCCCTTTCCCTAGGAGGGGTCACCATCTCCTGCGTGTGCAGCACACCCGCAGGCAGGCCTCTTCTGGCGTTTGCCTACAGGAAGGTCATTATAAGGCAGAACAAATTAGGATAGCTCCCCCAGCAGCAGCAGTTAACCTTCAAGAACCTAGTAGGCATAGGTATATTTTAGGACTGCAGAAACCATTAACCTTCTCATTATTTAAAGAAGCGAACAGTTGGAGGAAAACCTGAGGTCTTCTTCACTACCACCTCTTTTCACTTCCTCCCTTTCCATCCACCCCTACCCCATCCCACTTCACCCCACCATACCCTTTCCTTGTTTCATTTACACCATAGCGGTCTTTGGAATATGTAGAGTGCCCTACTTAACCTGGGGATGGTGGCAGTTGTAACTTGGTGCCCATCTATAAAGTCTCAGTGTGAGCAGCTCTCAAGGAGATCCCTTACACATGGCTAAGTGACATCTTTTCTGCTCTGGGTTGACCCTGTGGACTAGTCTGAGGGGACTTGATGCAGGTCCTAAACTTTCTGGCCTAGTTCCATGTGGTGGCAGGTGCCACTGATGCCCATCACACATACAGTGCCCCTGCAAGTGCCTCTTAAATGCCCATCCATCTCCCTATCATTTTTTTGCCTCTGGCTCTCTAGATAAAAAGGAAACCTGCCCTCTCTGCAGGGGAGAGCAAACAGCAAGTTGGCCCATTCGTCATTGCCTATGTCAGCTGCAAGCTGTGGGTGAATGTTTAGAAACTGACACAGCACTGGTCAGAACTGACATAACAGTGCCCACTTTCCCTGTTAGCTAGAGATTTCTGATTGGGAAGAAAATAGTATCTACATCATTTTAAATATTAACATCCAATAAATACCATCCAGTTTTGAATGACTGCTATCCTAGTCTATTAGCTAGGATAACTTACATTTAGATTCTATTATACAGAAAGTAGAATCTTTGGGGTTTAATTTAATTTTCAACTAATGATGTTTTATTCTATAAAAGTCACAGTGAAGATCAAAGGAAAACCATGGGACAATAGTACTGAGTCTTTTAAATCAAGTGTCATTGATGCACTTCCATTTAAGAGACAGAGAGAAATTTAATAAATTTAAGAATCCATTTTATTAAAGAACTAGGTGCTATTATTTCATTTTAAAATAATCTGTAGGTTATTAGGCAACAATGTGAAAATATAATCTGGCAACATGTTTATGATTGTCACAAGAGGATACCTATGAAGAAATTCTAAGGAGACCACTGATTCAGTATTTGATATGGCTTCTGGCAAAGTGAAGAGATGCCAGGATTGCCCCTGTCTCTGAGGAAGCCTCTTTAATTTAAATGTGCATGCTGAGATGCAGCTGTGCTGATGAATGCATATTTATTGGACCTGGATAGGAGGCAAATGTGTAACTAATTAAACTATCCTGGTGTCAGATACTCTGGCCAACATCCGCTTTTTCAAAAAACCATCACTGTTGAAAACACATTTTGGCATCAAGAAGTTACCACTCAGAACTGGTTGACATATAGTATCTATGAAGGAATGCTAAAGTTGATTTTACTAAAATTGGAAAAATAGAGTTTAGGAATGTCTTTAATTCAGAGATGATTATAAAAGTTTACTTAATGAAGAATGCTGATCTTATTTTTGAGACAGAAAGGAGGGGCTGTCTAGAAAACATAGAGAATACCTGTTAGTGCACATCTAGTCTATCTTCAGCTGGGATGTAAACTAAGCTTCTCTATTTCTCAGTTTAGAGTTCTTCCATTGCATTACTGTAAGCCAAAGGGGGGAAAATTTTTAATGCTTATCTTAAGAAATGGAATTCATTAGCAAAGTTCTTGAAATTTGTTTCCACAAATCTGGACAAAATAAGTGGCCCTGGTCCAGATGGAGGCAAAGAGGTGGAACTGGTTAGCATCAGAATGCTGGAGTTCTGTTATGTCCTATGCTCTGCAACATCTTAAATGATTCAATCTAGACATTTATTTCATCCAAACTGTACACTCTTTGGATTTTCATTGTCTAATGACTAAGTATCTATTGATAGATCTAGGCTAGGGAGAATATTCTAATTTGGGGGTTTCTGAGGTAGGGCAATAAATAGTGCTTCTCTTCCTTGCCCAGATTCTGAACTAATCAAATAATAAATCAGCAGTAAGCTAATAGAGTAATGAAAGATCACCTTTATTACTGATAAAATTCAAGCAATATATCTTAGAGTGCATTCAGATGGGCTAGAGCTGAATCCCAGAATCCAGTGGGCTTTACTCACTAGTAATAGGCAACAGTAACCTATGACAAGTGGGCAGGCCTGCTCCCAGGAGCAAGGGGAGGGGCAGGGTGATATCACATTTATTAATCCGATAAGTAACTCCATTTGCCTTTCATGCTTTCATCTTTGCTGGTGAAAGCAGGGCAAAATAGATTTGAGTTACTCTCCTTGAACTCCCCGTAGGAAGACATAGGATGGGGAAGAAACATTGCTTCCTAACAAGGGGATTTGAATTTTGGATATTGCCTTTTATGATTTTTCCTTTCAGTTCTTCATGGAAGACATGAAACTTAAAAATTTTTGGAGGCCCTTCCTTCTTTGTCAACTTTGGGGCCACTAAATGTATGTATACATGTGTGTGTTTGAATGGCCTTCTTTCTACAGATTGAGAGAACTATCTCCTTCTGTAAGAGGTGGGAAGAGAGGAAGGAGGAAGAATTTAGTTTCTTTAGAGAAGTGACACATTTTTTTTTTAAAGTTAACATTCAGTTGCTGATATTCAAGTAAAGATTTTGACAAATAAACTAGAAACTAGATGAGAAGAAGAAAGAGCAATTGAGAAAGGACTTTCTTCCTTTAACATGGGCTTCCCTCATAGCTCAGTTGATAAAGAATCCACCTGCAATGCAGGAGTCCCCAGTTCAATTCCTGGGTTGGGAAGATCCACTGGAGACGGGATAGGCTACCCACTCCAGTATTCTGGCCTAGAGAATTCCGTGGACTGTATAGTCCATGGGATCACAAAGAATTAGACACAACTGAGCAACTTTTGCTTCACTTCCTTTCACATGACAAGAGCCAAGCTTAGAAAATTCGCTTCTCCCAAACATTTATTGAATGCTGACTGTGGATTAGAGACTGTTCCAAGCACTATGAATACAGCAGTGAACAAGATCTATTGCTAAAGCTTTGCCCTTGCTGAGCTTTTATTCTAAATGGGATAGAGCTGGGATCCAATGGGTCTATGATGGGAGGGTATCTACTCTGATGAGGTAAATCAAAGGAGGACTTAAATCCTGGATGCCCATATCAATTTCAGTGTAAGAGTCAGACCCCAATCAAGTTGAAATAGGCTATACATCAAGTATACCAGCTACTGACTTCAGACCTGAGTGCCACCAGTAGGTAAAAAAGAAAAATGATAGCAAAGATACCATAAATACCATCAGATTTGAGGACTCCCTCAGTTCACTGACACAAAGTCCCTTCCCCAACATACACTCAGATACCATTTTGAGAAGAAAAGGAAGAAGGTGGCAAAGTTTGCAAGTGCAGATATCCAAACAAGAGTCCTTGAGTGGATCTTCATTAAAAATGAATTATCAGTAAATTAAATGTCAAAAAGGAAGCTTTACACTGGAATGACTGAAATAATTTATTCAGTGTAAATTTACTTTATTTTTGCTGATATCTGCCAGTAGAGAGATTTGCTAGAGTGGTGTGGCCAGCATCATGACCTTGCCATATGATGCTATAGAGATGATGTCACATAAACACCGAAGGTGCTTGGGTGCCTTGTTGCTGACCCTTTGTCCCAAACTAACTTTGAGTCAAACAAAACAAAACAAAACCTTTTTTCTTTCCTCTCTTTGCAGCTAGTTATCTTTGGTAAGTTCCATCTACTGGAGGTGGAAAGATTTGTCGATGATTCCCACTAAAGGTACCAGTGTTCAAAGGGTAATATAGAAATGATAATAGTCCCAGGACCGAGGACTACACATTATTTTTTTAGGTATAGACACTTCGGTTCCTTTTGGATAAGCAAAGAGATATCTCAAGGGGAGAGAGAGGGAGTTGTTAGGCCACAGAAAGTTTAGACCAAGGACTACCTAAGGATTTATGCTTATTTACTTAGATCCAGTGGGTCTCTTTAGTCTTTTTGTTATGTCTTCACTTATTCCCATTCCTACTCTGAGTTCAACCTCCAATTTTATCACTCAAACTGCTTTTCCAAATGTCAGGAAAGACCTCCAAATTATAAATAACTCATCCATATTCCTCCCATTACATTCTCATTTATGGGTGTCACTGCTGAAATTCCATTTCTATGAGATTCTTCCTGTCTTTTTGAAATTTCTTTGTCAATCTCTGTTATGTGCTGAACTATGTTTCCCTCATATTAATATGTTGAAGCCCGAACTCCCTGGATTTCAGAATGTGACTATATTTGGAGATAGGGTCTTTAAAGAAGTAAATGAATTAAAATGAGATTATTAGGACTGGCCTTAATGTCATATGAGCCATGTCGTGAAGTACCACCCAAGACAGACGGGTCATGGTGGAGAGTTCTGACAAAACGTGGTCCACTGGAGAAGGGAATGGCAAACCACTTCAGTATCCTTGCCTTGGGAATGCCATGAAAAGTGTGAAAAGGCAAAAAGATACTGAAAGATGAAATCCCCAGGTCGGTAGGTGCCCAATGTGCTACTGGAGATCAGTGGAGAAATAACTCCAGAAAGAAAAAAAAAAAAACAACAACAGCCAGTTCTGCATGTGACTGGTGATGGAAGTAAAGTCCGATGCTGTAAGGAGCAATACTGCATAGGAACCTGAAATGTTAGGTCCATGAATAAAGGCAAATTGGAAGTGGTCAAACAGGAGAAGTCAAGAGTGAAAGTCAACATTTTAGGAATCAGCAAACTAAAATGGACTGGAATGGGTGGTTTTAACTTAGATGACCAATATATCTACTACTGTGGGCAAGAATCCCTTAGAAAAAATGGAGTAGCCATGATAGTCAACAAAAGAGTCCAAAATGCAGTACTTGGATGTAATTTCAAAAATGAAAGAATGATCTCTGTTCGTTTCCAAGGCAAACCATTCAATAACACAGTACTCTGAATCTATATCCCAACAAATAATGCTGAAGAAGCTGAAATTGAATGGTTCTATGAAGACCTCCAAGACCTTCTAAAACTAACACCCCAAAAAGATGTCCTTTTCATTATAGGGGACTGGAATGCAAAAGTAGGAAGTCAGGAAATACCTGGATTAACAGGCAAATTTGGCCTTGGAGTACAGAATGAAGCAGGGCAAAGGCTAATAGAGTTTTGCCAAGAGAACACACTGGTCATAGCAAATACCCTTTTCCAACAACACAAGAGAACACTCTACATGGGGACATCACCAGATGATCAATCAGATTGCTTATATTCTTTGCAGCCAAAGATGGAGAAGTTCTATACAGTCAGCAAAAACAAGACTGGGAGCTGATTGTGGCTCAGACCATGAACTCCTTATTGTCAAAATCAGACTTAAATTGAAGAAAGTAGGGAAAACCACTAGACCATTCAGGTATAACCTAAATCAAATCCCTTACAATTATACAGTGGAAGTGACAAATAGATTAAAGGGATTGGATCTGATAGAGTGCCTGATGAAGTATGGGTGGAGGTTCATGACATTGTATAGGAGGCAGGGATCAAGACCATCCCCAAAGGAAAGAAATGCAAAAAGGCATAATGGTTGTCTGAGGAGGCCTTACAAATAGCTATGAATAGAAGAAAAGCAAAAGGCAAAGGAGGAAAGAAAAGATATTCCCAATTGAATGCAAAGTTCAAAAGAATAGCAAGGAGAGATAAGAAAGCCTTCCTCAGCAAAATGCAAAGAAATAGAGGAAAACAATAGAATGGGAAAGACTAGAGATCTCTTCAAGAAAATTAGAAATACCAAGGGAACATTTCATGCAAAGATGGACTCGATAAAGGACAGAAATGTAGGGTCCTAACAGAAGCAGAAGATATTAAGAAGAGGTGGCAAGAATACACAGAATAACTATACAAAGAAGATCTTCACAACCCAGATAATCACGATGGTGTGATCACTCATCTAGAGCCAGACATCCTGGAATGTGAAGTCAAGTGGGCCTTAGGAAGCATCACTACGAACAAAGCTAGTGGAGGTGACGGAATTCTAGTTGAGCTATTTCAAATCCTGAAAGATGATGCTGTGAAAGTGCTGTACTCAATATGCCAGCAAATTTGGAAAACTCAGAAGTGGCCACAGGACTCGAAAAGGTCAGTTTTTGTTCCAATCTCACAGAAAGGCAATGTCAAAGAATGCTCAGACTACCACACAATCGCACTCATCTCACACGCTAGTAAAGTAATGCTTAAAATTCTTCAAGCCAGGCTTCAACAATACCTGAATTGTGAACTTCCTGATGTTCAAGCTGGATTTAGTAAAAGCAGGGGAACCAGAGATCAAATTGCCAACATCTACTGGATCATCGAAAAAGCAAGAGAGTTCCAGAAAAACATCTAGTTCTGCTTTATTGACTATGCCAAAGCTTTGACTGTGTGGACCACAACAAACTCTGGAAAATTCTTCAAGAGACGGGGATTCCAGACCATCTGACCTGCCACTTGAGAAACCTGTATGCAGGTCAGGAAGCAACAGTTAGAACTGGACATGAAACAACAGGCTGGTTCCAAATAGGAAAAGGAGTACATCAAGGCTGTATATTGTCACCCTGCTTATTTAACTTATATGCAGAGCACATCATGAGAAATGCTAGACTGGAGGAAGCACAAGCTGGAATAAAGATTGCCAGGAGAAATGTCAATAACCTGACATATTCAGATGACACTACCCTTATGGCAGAAAGTGAAGAGGAACTAAAGAGCTTTTTGATGAAATTGAAAGAAGAGGGTGAAAAAGTTGGCTTAAAACTCAACGTTCAGAAAACTAAGATGGCATCCAGTCCCATCACTTCATGGGAAATAGATGGGGAAACAGTGACAGACAATTTTGGGGGGCTCCAAAATCACTGCAGAGGGTGACTGCAGCCATGAAATTAAAAAATGATTGCTCCTTGGAAGAAAAGTTTTGACCAACCTAAACAGCATATTAAAAAGCAGATGTTACTTTTCAACAAATGTCCATGTAGTCAAGCTATGGTGCTTTCAGTAGTCAAGTGTGGATGTGAGAGTTGGACTGTAAAGAAAGCCGAGTGCCAAAGAACTGATGCTTTTGAACTGCGGTGTTGGAGAAGCCTCTTGAGAGTTGCTTGGACTGAAACGAGATCCAACCAGTCCATCCTAAAGGATATCAGTCCTGAATATTCATTGGAAGGACTGATGCTGAAGCTGAAACTCCAATAATTTGGCCTCCTGCTGTGAAGAACTAACTCATTGGAAAAGACCCTGATGCTGGGAAAGATTGAAGGTGGGAGAAGAGGATGACAGAGGATTAGACTGTGGATGGCATCACCAACTCAATGAACATGAGTTTGAGTAAACTCTGGGAGTTTACTCAGGGAGGCCTGGCGTGCTGCAGTCCATGGGGTCGCAAAGAGTCAGACACGACTGAGCAACTGAACTGAACTGATCTAATGTAATATGACTGGTGTCCTTTTAAAAAGAGAATATTAGGATACAGACTCGTGAAGAGGGAAGACCATGTGAAGATACAAGGAAAAATGGCCATCTATAAGCCAATGATAGAGGCCTCCAAAGAAACCATTCCTTACGGATACTTTGATCTTATACTTACAGCTTCCAGAACTCTGAGAAAATAATTTCTCTTTTAATGTAGTCTGTTTACTTTGTTACAGCAGCCCTAGCAAATGAATATAGTCTCTCTCATTTTTTCTATCTGCTCATCCCCTAAATGTAGACATTCCTCAAAATTCAATTCCTACCTCAGTCTTCATGCTTACCTTTGCCGGTATCACATACCTCCATACCTTTAATTGTTATATGCATGAAAATGATCCTTAAATTTATTAGGTTGAAACATATGACACAGCCATTTTTGTAGGTTGAAAGTAGTTGGTTTTTGGCAGTTTCATATGGCTCAATCTGACATGTTTCTACTCAACTTTCACTAAGCTGCAAACTTATATGTCCCCCTGCCTTTTATATGTTTCTACATGATTATATCAGAGGAACACATCTAAAATGGAACTTGCCATCTTCTTAGGACATTTCTAGGCTTAAAGGAATGGCCTTATCTTTGGGTCATCTCTCTCTCTCAGTGGCTAATCACATCATTATCACATGTATAGTGTCTGCCTTCCACACCTACTTTCTTAGTCAAGGCTCTGTTGTTGGAATCTTAAGAAACTTTCTAATACTTTGCAAGTTAGAATATGGTCCCTGAACTTGAAGCATCCCCACTGTTTTGAAGCATGCTAGACTGAAGAATCTCAATCCTTACCCTGATTTATGCAATCAGAATCTGCATTTTTAAAAAGATCCCCAAGAGATTCTTAAACACATAAAGTTCGAAGAGGACTTTCCTAGAATATGGTTGTAACCATTGGAATTCTAATGTTCCAGAAAGATTGTATTATTTTTCTACTGGTAGCAGGACAGTACAAGAAAACCCAAATCACCTTAGTTTCACCGGCATGGAATATTATCTTTAATTAAAAAAAAAAACCCTACAATTTTGATATATGAAAATTTATATTTTAATAATATCCTCTTTGGTTGCTGGTGAGTTTCTGTATTAATATTTGCCCATTAATTCTCTATGCATAGCATTTGGTAACCGCTTTTCTCATCTAAATATCTGTATACTTTTATAAACTCCACTTTAGTTTTTGCCTTTGGTATTGCAATGCAGACAGTTCCTAGGACCATTTGTTAACATGTTGAATTTGAACTGAAGATTCTTAATATTCCTGATAGATATGCTTTTTAACTAACATCAAATTTGAAGAATAAATTGTTTTCTTCTCAAATGGTTATAGTCAGCTACACAAGTCACCAGTCTTTGCTTAAATTCATGAGCACAATTTAAGGAAACTAATTGATAATGCTTATTTACAAAAAATGCTACAGCTCTTGACACACAGTAGAAATTGAGGATAATTCAGAACTGAGTTGCAGAGAAGAAATTATAATAGTGTGATCGCATTCAGCACTCTCTTTTCTAAACCTAATAGCTGCAACACAAACACACACACTCAGACGAAGAGTGCTTCTAGGGAGCCAAGACGGATACTGAGACTCTGATCACTAGGAATCATGCCCTTTCTTATCATTCAGAATGATTAGTCTGCTGGTTGTGGCCATCTGGGCAACCTGGGAGGTGGCTTGACAAGGTTACTTAGGTCAGAGCAGAATAACAAGCAGCAGAAGAAAGAGCTATATACTATTTAAGAAAATAAATAAACAGCCCTGATCATGCTCCTAAAGCCGGCAGCTTCGCTTTGCAGTTGAGTAAGCTGTACTTGTCTTCCTTGTTTTTCTTTGTTTATGAGGAGTTCTAAGTCTTTGCCTGTTGATGGTGTAATTTGCTTAGCCAGACAAGCAGGTACTGTACACAATAAGTTATTCTAAATAAAAAGGGTGATTAATCAAGGAAAATCAAACTGTAAGCCCTAGTACCACTCCTTCCTGGCTGGTCCCAGACTCCCAGCTTGTTTATTTAGTGTCACCCATAGTCTGTCATGGCTGACCTAAAACTATCAGGAACAGCCACAATGGCAGTCAAGCATAAACAAAAATCTGAACTGAAGGTGCAGAGGGACTGCCATTCCACAGATAAGATCTATTGCTGTAATAGCCCTTGATTATGAAGACCAAAGGAGAAAAAACACCAAATATACAGACACTTTTCTGTTTATTTATACATGAAGAGGGAGGGGAAAGCAAATCATTTACAAAGAGGAGGGAAAAAGAGAATAAGGTTTCATTCCATGTCCGTGTTTCTCAGTTTATACAACAAGATTCTGTGATAGCGGGGTTTTGCTTCTGGTCTCCTTTGTTTGTTTATTGACATTTTGCAATGCTTTTAAAAAATTGCACACTGGGGCCAAAGATAGCAGAGAGAAAGAGGAATTGAGGTGGGAAAACCTACTAGACTGTTACCTAGGGAAAGAATGTTTTTCTTTTCTGTGAAATTGTTCCAACTGAGCTATTATAGATCTGAGCCAAAAATGAGTAGGTTGCTGTATGATCTTTCATGTAAAGTAATGTGTTAGGAGATTATGCTTTTCAGGTAAGCAAGATCCCTTAATTATTGCACATGTGCATGATGCATTTCTAACATGCAAGAAGCAGTCTATGGTGAAATCCTTAGTTTTCTGTTTGCCACAGTATTCTTTCTGCAGTGGAACACTTTCATTTTTTTTTTCCATCAGCTTATTTAATTGTATAAAGCTAGGAATTATTTGGAGAGATAGTTAGTTGGAGATACTTCTTATCAGAATATGATGGATGATGGTGCCAGTTTCTGAGCCAGTCTGTTTACTACTCAAGATGGAATGTGAAAAGATTACTTTCACCCCTAAAGAGGCCCACAAGTTCTGAGAAGCAATGGAAATGGATCTCCTCATTGTTTGTAGGTGCTATACTGCTGTTGCTCAAGTTCCAAGGGCCAAATTTATCCATCTAATGGAGAAGTGTGCTTGTCCTACTAGCATTTCAATTTATAAAATGTGTACGAGGAAGGGCAAGAGGCTTCCAATAGGATACTAGCATTGAGGAATACTGCTTTATTGTTCTCTATTGGTCAATTACTGGGACAAATGGCTGCAAGAAGTTCTCCCCAATCTATTTTCTTACAGCCCATGTAGTATTACATTTCACTCTGAAGAGTAAAGCTCTGATGTTTTATCACATTCCAATGCTCAAAAGGGAAATTGCTGGTAAGGTACTTAACACTAAATGCATCCATTTTGGTATACTGACATTGCCTGGGACTACAGATAAATTTCAAGAAATCACAGTTGTACACCAGGGAATTGGGATCTTATTCTCTGAGGCACTGGTGAAAATAGAAGGCTCTGCCTGGAGTGGGAGCAAAATGAGGCTTGGTATTATCAAGACACTACATTGAAAAGGTGAAAAGTTCTATCAGCTTCTGTGAAAAACTCCAACTGTGTTCACTTGCATGACTATCTGAAAATTCATTTTCTTTTCCCTCTTGGATGTTTCGTGGCAAAGAAAAACATCTGGAAAAGGCTGGCATTAGGACTGACATAGGGTACACAGGAGTCAGATAAAGGTCATGTCATTAGCACTAAGCTAACATCCAAATTTAGATGGATTTTCTACAGGCTGTTCTAAATTCATATTTCTATTTTAGCCGTCTTCTCATGACTTAGGATCCAAAGTCCCGAAGATGCTTCTGAAGTGCAGTACTATTCTTTTTTTCTGAGCCTGTTTACTGTTTATATCATCTCTTTTTCTAGATCCCTCCCAGTCATTTCCAGTGTGGCTCCCACTCTTTACCCAGGAGATGGTGTTTCTGCATAGCGATTGTTTCTGAGGGAATGCTTCCGTGCACACAGATTATCATCTGCATTCAGTCCATTCTTAGGATGAAATACGATGATCAGAATCAAGTGATTTATTATCACATGCATCAATTATCTTCTTAAATTTTCATCTGTTAAAAAATATTTTTTCTCATATAATTTTTAAGTTGAAATATAATTGACATACTACAAAATTCATTCTTTAAAAGTGTACAATTCAGTGGGTTTTATTATATTCTAAAGTTATATAACCATCACCACTACCCAGCTCCAGAACATGTTTATCATCCCCAAAAGAAACCCCATACCCATTAACAGTCAATCCCCACTCTTTCCTCTTCCCAGTTCCTGGGAACTACAAATTTACTTTCTGTATGAATTTGCCTATTCTGGACATTTCATGTAAATGGAATTATATGATATGTAGCCTTTTGTGTCAGGCTTCTTTCATGTTGCATAATATATTAAGGTCCATCCACTCTGTAGCACATATCAGTATTTCATTTTTAAAATTTTTTTAAAGACTTCATTTTTAGAACAATTTTAGGTTTACAAAAAATTAAGAGGGAGTTATAGAGATTTCCCAAATACCTTCTGCTCCCACACATGCATAGGCTCCCCCTTATCAACAGCACAGACTTGAAAGGTACATTTTTTACCAAGAGTAAACCCATGTGGACACATTGTAATCACCCAAAGTTCATAGCTTAAATTACGGTTCACTCTTGGTGTGGGTTTGAACAAGTATCTAATAATGTATTTCCAACATTTTATCCAGTAGTCATGTATGGATGTGAGAGTTGGACTATAAAGTAAGCTGAGTGCCAAAGAATTGATGCTTTTGAACTGTGGTTGAAGAAGACTCTTAAGAGTCCCTTGGACAGCAAGGAGGTGCAACCAGTCCATCCTAAAGGAAATCAGTCCTGAATATTCATTGGAAGGACTGATGCTGAAGCTGAAACTACAATACTTTGGCCACCTGATGCAAAGAACTGACTCATTTGAGAAGACCCTGAAAGCGGAAGGAGAAGGGGACAACAGAGGATGAGATGGTTGGATGGCATCACTGACTCAATGGACATGAGTTTGAGTAAATTCTGGGAGTTGGTGATGGACAGGGAAGCCTGGCATGCTGCAGTCCATGGGATCATAGAGTTGGACACAACTGAGTGACTGAACTGAACTGAACATTATACCATCATATAGAATAATTTCACTGACCTAAAAATCCTCTGTGCTCTATGCATCTCCCCACTAACACGTCTGGCAACCACTGATCTTTTCACTGTCTCCAGAGTTTTGCCTTTTCCAGAACGTCCCTATAGTTGAAATCTTACAGTAGCTTTTCCAGGTTGGCTTCTTTCCCTTAGTAATATACATTCACGCTTCCTCCATGTCTTTTCATGTCTTACAAGCTCATTTCTGTTTAGTGCTGATAATATTTCTTTGTCTGAATGTACCAAATTTACCTGCTGAAGAACATCATCAGTTCATTTCAGTTCGGTTCAGTCGCTCAATCGTGTCTGACTCTTTGCGACCCCATGAATCACAGCACGCCAGGCTTCCCTGTCCATCACCAACTCCTGGAGTTCACTCAGACTCACGTCCATCGACTCAGTGATGCCATCAAGCCATCTCATCCTCTGTCGTCCCCTTCTCCTCCTGCCCCCAATACCTCCCAGCATCAGAGTCTTTTCCAATGAGTCAACTCTTCTCATGAGGTGGCCAAAGTACTGGAGATTCAGCTTCAGCATCATTCCATCCAAAGAAATCCCAGGGTTGATCTCCTTCAGAATGGACTGGTTGGATCTCCTTGCAGTCCAAGGGACTGTCAAGAGTCTTCTCCAACACCACAGTTCAAAAGCATCAATTCTTCGGCACTCAGCCTTCTTCACAGTCCAACTCTCACATCCATACATGACCACAGGAAAACCATATCCTTGACTAGACGGACCTTTGCTGGCAAAATAATGTCTCTGCTTTTGAATATGCTGTCTAGGTTGGTCATAACTTTTCTTCCAAGGAGTAAGCGTCTTTTAATTTCATGGCTGCAATCACAATCTGCTGTGGTTTTGGAGCCCCAAAAAATAATTTCTGACACTGTTTCCACTGTTTCCCCGTCTATTTGCCATGAAATGATGGGACCAGATGCCATGATCTTCGTCTTCTGAATGTTGAGCTTTAGGCCAACTTTTTCACACTCCTCTTTCACTTTAATCAAGAGGCTTTTTAGTTCCTCTTCGCTTTCTGCCATAAGGGTGGTGTCATCTACATATCTGAAGTTATTGATATTTCTCCCGGCAATCTTGATTCCAGCTTGTGGTTCTTCCAGTCCAGCGTTTCTCATGATGTACTCTGAATATAAGTTAAATAAGCAGGGTGACAATATACAGCCTCACGTACTCCTTTTCCTATTTGAAACCAGTCTGCTGTTCCATGTCCAGTTCTAACTGCTGCTTCCTGACCTGCATACAGATTTCTCAAGAGGCAGGTCAGGTGGTCTGGCATTCCCATCTCTCTCAGAATTTTCCACAGTTTATTGTGATCCACACAGTCAAAGGCTTGGGCATAGTCAATAAAGCAGAAATAGATATTTTTCTGGAACTCTCTTGCTTTTTCCATGATCCAGTGGATGTTGGCAATTTGATCTTTGGTTCCTCTGCTTTTCTAAAACCAGTTTGAATATCAGGAAGTTCACGGTTCACGTATTGCTGAAGCCTGGCTTGGAGAATTTTGAGCATTACTTTACTAGCATGTGAGATGAGTGCAATTGGCGGCAGTTTGAGCATTCTTTGGCATTGCCTTTCTTTGGGATTGGAATGAAAACTGACCTTTTCCAGTCCTGTGGCCACTGCTGAGTTTTCCAAATTTGCTGGCATTTTGAGTGCAGCACTTTCACAGCATCATCTTTCAGCATTTGAAATAGCTCAACTAGAATTCCATCACCTCCACTAGCTTTGTTCGTAGCAATGTTTTCCAAGGCCCACTTGACTTCACATTCCAGGATGTCTGGCTCTAGATTAGTGATCACATCATCATGATTATCTGAGTCCTGAAGATCTTTTTTTGTACAGTTCTTCTATGTATTCTTGCCACCTCTTCTTAATATCTTCTGCTTCTATTGGGTCCAGACCATTTCTGTCCTTTATCGAGCCCATTTTTGCATGAAATGTTCCCTTGGTATCTCTAATTTTCTTCTAGTCTTTCCCATTCTGTTGTTTTCCTCTATTTCTTTGCATTGATCGCTGAAGAAGGCTTTCTTATCTCTTCTTGCTATTCTTTGGAACTCTGCATTCAGATGCTTATATCTTTCCTTTTCTCCTTTGTTTTTCACCTCTCTTCTTTTCACAGCTATTTGTAAGGCCTCCCCAGACAGCCATTTTGCTTTTTTGCATTTCTTTTCCATGGGGATGGTCTTGATCCCTGTCTCCTCATTCCATAGTTCATCAGGCACTCTATCTATCAGATCTAGGCCCTTAAATCTATTTCTCACTTCCACTGTATAATCATAAGGGATTTGATTTAGGTCATACCTGAATGGTCTAGTGATTTTCCCTACTTCCTTCAATTTAAGTCTGAATTTGATAATAAGGAGTTCATGATCTGAGCCACAGTCAGCTCCCGGTCTTGTTTTTGTTGACTATATAGAGCTTCTCCATCTTTGTCTGCAGAGAATATGATCAGTCTGATTTCGGTGTTGACCATCTGGTGATGTCCATGTGTAGAGTCTTCTCTTGTGTTGTTGGAAGAGGGTGTTTGCTATGACCAGTGCATTCTCTTGGCAAAACTCTATTAGGTCTTTGTCCTGCTTCATTCCGCATTCCAAGGCCAAATATGCCTGTTACTCCAGGTGTTTTTGACCTCCTACTTTTGAATTCCAGTCCCCTATAATGAAAAGGACATCTTTTGGGGGTGTTAGTTCTAAAAGGTCTTATAGGTCTTCATAAAACCTCAGAACATAAAATCTCAAAAACGACAGAATGATCTCTGTTCGTCTCCAAGGCAAACCATTCATTATCACAGTTATCCAAGTCTATGCCCCAACCAGTAACGCTGAAGTACATCATAGTTGCTTTCAAGTTTGACTATAATGAATAAAGGTGCTATAAACATTTGCATACAGGTTTTTGTGTGGACATAGCTTGAATAAATATCAAAGGGTATTATTATTGGATCATATGGCAAGAGTATGTTTAATTTTATAAGAAACTGAAAAACTATCTTCCAAAGTGGCTGTATACCATTATGCATTTCAACCAGTAATGGAAGGGAGTTGCTGTTGCTCCATATCTTTACCAGCATTTGGTATTATCAGTGTTTCAGATTTTTGCCATATATGTGTGTGTAGTAGAATGCCATTGCTTTAGTTTGCATTTTCCTAATGACATATTATGTGAAACATCTTTTTGTATGCTTATTGCCATCTATGTATTTTATTTTGGAGAGTTATCTGTTAAGGTCTTTGGCCTTTCAATTGGATTTTTGTTTTATTTTTGCGTTTTAAAAGTTCTTTGTGTCTTTTGGATAATAGTACTTAATCACATGTGTCTTTTGCAGCTATTTTACTCCCTGTTTGTGATTTTATTTTCCAATTCTCTTGATATTATCATTCATAGCAAAATTTTAATTTTAATAAAGTACAGCTCATCCTTGATTTATTTCATGGATTGCATCATTGGTGTTGTATTTAAAAATGCATTTCCATACCCAAGGTCATCTAGTTTTTCTTCTATTTCATCTTATAGGAGTTTTATAGATTTACATTTTGCATTTAGTCTGTGATCCATTTTGAGTTAATTTTTGTTAAGGGTATAATATCTGTGTCTAGATTCATTTTGTCTTTTTTTCTTTTTTTTTTTTTTGCATGGTGTGGTGGCTGTTCATTTTTTTCAGCATCATTTGTTGAAATGACAGTCTTTGCTCCACTGTATTGCTTTTGCTCCTTTGTCAAAAGTCAATTGACAGTCTTTATGGGCACTTTTTGGGGGCTCTCCATTCTGTTCCACTGATCTATTTCTCTATTCTTTCATAGTGCCACAAGGTCTTGATTACTGTAGCTTTAGAGTAAGTCTTGAAGATAAACAGTTGTCAGTCAACCAATTTTGTTCTGCTTCAACATTGTGTTGGATATTCAGTCTTTTGCTTCTCTGGATAAAATTTGAATCTGTTTGTTGATTATTTCCTTTTTTATATGACTGAATAATATTCCATTTTATGAATAAACCACATTTTGTTTATACATTCATCAGCTGAAGAACATTTATGCTGTTTCCACATTTTGGCTATGCTGAATAATGCCACTATGAATATTTCTGTACAGGTTTTTGTTTGAAAACTTATCTTCAATTCTATTGAGAATACACTTAAAAGTGTAATTGCTGACTCATATGGTAATTACATGTTTGACTTTTTGAGGGCCTTCCAAACTGTGTTCCAAAGCAGCTAAAAATATAGGTATTTATAAGTTGATAGTGTATAATTGACATTCAACAACTGTTCTTATTTCTATCAAACTATTCCTTGGTTAGAGTTCCATTTTACATATTAAATAATTAATAATAATTAAATTGAATTCAAATACCCAATCTTTTTCCTTAAGCTTTTCCAGGCTCAAAATGTTTAGTATGCCATTGAAGTTAGTATTTGAGACAAATTAAAAGTACGATTACATTGATAATTGATAATCAATATGATGTAGTTGATTGTCTCTCTATATACTCTTTATATATATATATACTCCATATATATATATACACTCTCTCTCTCTCTCTCTCTATATATATATATATATATATACTCTTTTTTGTTTATTTAAATAATATCCTATTTTCCTGAAAATATTATCTGGACCTATATCCTAGCTGTGAAATATTTTATTTAAACATATTCATAAAAATCAAATATGTTTTAATTTACAGTAAGGAAAGAAGGGTACATCATAATTAAAAGAAAGCAGCTATTAACCTTGACAGTAGAATAGTAAAATAACAGCTTTGCCAACCATTTTCTAGGTATTCTAAAAATAATTAGCTAATTGATTGCTTAAAATATTAGTCTGAACTATATTGTTGGGACCAATAAGAAATTGGAGAGTAGATACCTTTTAAACCATTAGAGAACACTACCATCGAGAACTTTTTCAGAGATATGTACAAACATTGGAAATAAAATCCTATTGCTTGTATATCTAGTAAAGGAGAAATGACTCTTTATTTGGGGCCTTGATTGTATAATAATATTATTTTTAGTGAATTAAGAATGGGCTGGGGGAAAAATAATGGTCTGAATTGTCTGTCTTACAATATTGTCTTTCTCCTAGATTTATACTTAGGATCCATTTATCCAACTCTCCCAGTTTATAGCAAGTTTAGATATTCTTGTGTACCATTTTGTGATGAGAACAGGATTAAAGACCCATAAGAAATTGAATCAGGAACAAGAAAGTCCTCTGGGAGAGAATATGAAGTGCATTTTAGAAAATATTAAGTTAAAAACTCAATAACTAAACATTTCTAAAGGTAAATAATATTAGTCAGGAAACAAACAAGCACCATTATGGTCAGTAGTCAGATTAGAGACACTTTCCCTGGCAAGGACCTTGTGGCACCAAGGAAACCAACACAAACTCTGTTAAGATGTTGAAATTGATATTCATTTAGGAGAGTGTCTCATATAAAAGATATACTACACTGTTTCAGACCACATAGCCCACTCAGGTGGAGAGTTACTTGCAGGCTTAAAAGGCTGATGTGCTTTGTGGAGTAGCAGATCGATTTTAGTATAGCAAATTAGCAGTATACACCTTCACAGCAAACTTAGGACAGGTAAAGTCTTCTTGAGAAAAGCTTGAAAATTTTGTATGTAAAAATAATTAGTAGTTGATTCCAATTTTAAAATGGCATTCATTGTTCTGCTTGTCTACTACTGAGATTTATAATAATAATGTCATCATCTATACAATGGAAGTGAGAAATAGATTTAAGGGATTAAATCTGTTAGAGTGCCTGATGAACTATGGATGAAGGTTCGTGACATTGTACAGGAGACAGGAATCAAGACCATCCCCAAGAAAAAGAAAGGCAAAAAAGCAAAATGGCTGTCTGAGGAGGCCTTACAAATAGCTGTGAAAAGAAGGGAAGTGAAAAGCAAAGGAGAAAAGGAAGGTGAAGGTGAAGTCGCTCAGTCGTGTCCGACTCTTTGCGACCTCACAGGAGTCCCCAGGCAAGAATACTGGAGTGGGTTGCCATTTCCTTCTCCAGGGGATCTTCCTGACCCAGAGGATTGAACCCAGGTCTCCTGCATTGGAGGCAAATGCTTTAACCTCTGAGCCACCAGGGAAGCACCCATTTGAATGCAAAGTTCCAAAGAATAGCAAGAAGAGATAAGAAAGCCTTCCTCAGCGATCAGTGCAAAGAAATAGAGGGAAACAATATCAACCCTGGGATTTCTTTGGAAGGAATGATGCTAAAGCTGGAACTCCAGTACTTTGGCCACCTCATGCGAAGAGTTGACTCATTGGAAAAGACTCTGATGCTGGGAGGGATTGAGGGCAGGAGGAGAAGGGGACGACAGAGGATGAGATGGCTGGATGGCATCACGGACTCGATGGACGTGAGTCTGAGTGAACTCTGGGAGATGGTGATGAACAGGGAGGCCTGGCATGCTGCGATTCATGGGGTCGCAAAGAGTCGGACACGACTGAGACTGAACTGAACTGAACTGAATAGAATGGGAAAGACTAGAGATCTCTTCAAGAAAATTAGAAATATCAAGGGAACACTTCATGCAAAGATGGGCTCGATAAAGGACAGAAATGGTATGGACCTAACAGAAGCAGAAGATATTAAGAAGAGGTGGCAAGAATACACAGAAGAACTGTACAAAAAAGATCTTCATGACCCAGATAATCACCATGGTGTGATCACTTGCCTAGAGCCAGACATCCTGGAATGTGAAGTCAGGTGGGCCTTAGAAAGTATCACTATGAACAAAGCTAGTGGAGGTGGTGGAATTCTAGTTGAGTTATTTCAAATCCTGAAAGATGACACTGTGAAAGCATGCCAGCAAATTTGGAAAACTCAGCAGTGGCCACAGGACTCAAAAAGGTCAGTTTTCATTCCAATCCCAAAGATAGGCAATGCCAAAGAATGCTCAAACTACCACACAATTGCACTCATCTCACACGCTAGTAAAGTAATGCTTAAAATTCTCCAAGCCAAGCTTCAGCAATATGTGAACTGTGAAATTCCAGATGTTCAAGCTGGTTTTAGAAAAGGCAGAGGAACCAGAGATCAAATTGCCAACATCCGCTGGATCATGGAAAAAGCAAGAGAGTTCCAGAAAAATATCTATTTCTGCTTTATTGACTATGCCAAAGCCTTTGACTGTGTGGATCACAAGAAACTGTGGAAAATTCTGAAAGAGATGGGAATGCCAGACCACCTGACCTGCCTCTTGAGAAATCTGTATGCAGGTCAGGAAGCAACAGTTAGAACTGGACATGGAACAACAGACTGGTTCCAAATAGGAAAAGGAGTACATCAAGGCGTATATTGTCACCCTGCTTATTTAACTTATATGCAGAGTACATCATGAGAAACGCTGGACGGGAGGAAGCACACGCTGGAATCAAGATTGCCGGGAGAAATATTAATAACTTCAGATATGCAGATGACACCACCCTTTTGGCAGAAAGTGAAGAAGAACTAAAGAGTCTCTTGATGAAAGTGAAAGAGGAGAGTGAAAAAGTTGGCTTAAAGCTCAACATTCAGAAAACGAAGATCATGGCATCCGGTCCCATCACTTCGTGGCAAGTAGATGGGGAAACAGTGGACACAGTGGCTGACTTTATTTTTTGGGGCTCCAAAATCACAGCAGATGGTGATTGCAGCCATGAATTTAAAACACCCTTCCTCCTTGGAAGGAAAGTTATGACCAACCTAGACAGCATATTGAAAAGCAGAGACATTACTTTGCCAACAAAGGTCCGTCTAGTCAAGGCTAGACTATAAAGAAGGCTGAGCACTGAAGAATTGATGCTTTTGAACTGTGGTGTTGGAGAAAACTCTTGAGAGTCACTTGGACTGCAAGGAGATCCAACAATTCCATTCTGAAGGAGATCAGTCCTGGAGGTTCATTGGAGGGACTGATGTTGAAGCTGAAACTCCAGTACTTTGGCCACTTGATGAGAAGAGCTGACTCATTTGAAAAGACCCTGATTCTGGAAAATATTGAGGGCAGGAGCAGAAGGAGACAACGGAGGATGAGATGGTTGGATGGCATCGCCAACTCAATGAACATGGGCTTGGATGGACTCCGGGAATTGGTGATGGACAGGGAGGTCTGGCGTGCTGTGTTTCATGGGGTCGCAAAGAGTCAGACATGACTGAGCAGCTGAACTGAACTGAACTGTCATCATCATTCCTGTTTCAGGGATAGTTTCTGTACAGAACCATATTAGAATATTCTTGTTTTTGTTGTGAATTACAGACGCAGGTAGCATAAAGAAATTCTAGTAAGCTTAGGTTTGCAAGAAGAATACATTACAAAGATACAAAGATGTATCATGGAATCCAGTATGGGAAGGATTTGGTGATTAGGAAGGAGTTGAAACTAAGGACTAGAAAACTTTTTCCTTTTCTTCCTGAAGGCTGATTTCTTCTGCATGACAAGTAAAATCTCTGTCTCACGTTTCTTAGTATACATCTCACAGATCCAGGCAATGATATCCTTTCAGTTCTAAATTCAATTTATGATAGAAGGGTGTCTGTTAGGTTGAGATTGAGGTAGGTGCACATTCTTGGGCCAATCAACCATGGCCAAGGGGTTTGGGTTATAAAAAATATGCCTGCTGATGTAGATGTAGAGGGCCAGGCAGTATAATGTAGCATGTTGTGTGTGATATGGGCTGAAATTGATCCAAGCATGTATCAACTAGAACTAACTTCAGATAAGTCAAGTAGAATGAGAGAGAGTGAAGAAAAAACCATTTGTCCCAATCTTCAACAACAGTAGCTATATTGTATTGCTGTCCCAGAAAACTCTGCATGTGGTTATTATACAAAGAACACAAATATTGACTTATATGTATATTTTTTTCAAAGGATGCATTCTTAAGGGAGAACATGGTGGGTATTGTTTACCACTCTTTTGAATACATACTCCAACCAGGGGGAAAATCAATTGCTTTTTAGTTGTCTTTATTGAAAGTCTTGTGAGGTCTTCAACAAAGAGTTGTCAGTTCAAGAAATTTCAGAGCCAAGTAACTATTTATTCAAGGACAATGTATAAAAGTGCAATTGAATACAGCAATTGTAAGGGTGCTTGGAGTGCCTGCTGAAATACTTGCAGGGCACAATGTTGTCTTTCCTCACATCCTTGAAGAATAAAACTCACACAGACTTTGTTACTAACATAAATGTTTTAGGGGTATCCAATATTCTATAAATACTCAAATAAAAAGCCATAATCGTATGTTAACACTTTTCCAGGAAAATTTTGCTTTGTAATTTTTATATTTATTAAAAAGAAAAGAAAAGAAAGAGAACTTCTAGTTTTCCCCTCCTTTGTCCTTAAGCACATGTTCAACTACATGCCATTTTAACCACACAATTCTCTATTTGCAAAAACAGACAAAAAGAAAACCCAAACAAAAGCACAGACATATATAACTTTACAACAAAGGTATATTAAGAGGTGCTTGTTGCAAATTTTAAAGTATCTTTTGTTAAACTAGGCAGAAACTTCAAAGGATGGAAGGATCACCTTAATTTGAGGAGCAGGAAACCAGACAATGTCTTCATGAAGGAAGGTGAATTTAAATTATAGAAAGAAATTATAGGGTAAGGAAACATCAATCAAAGTCACTGGGTAGGGAGGGAGTGGTAGAAGCAAAATTTCTTAAGCCAATATCATGTGGCAGAGATACTGCTAGGAGATATAGAAATATTTTAAACTGGTGGTAATTGTGAATATTTGACTGAGAAATGGAATATATAAAGAATACGGTACAGGTTGTTTTAGTTTTACATAATAGTGTAGGTTCATAAAAATGAATGTGTAAGTTGAAACCATGCAAAGTGAACTTAATAATCAGTGGGAAAATTACAACTGTCCAGTGATTTTTTAAAAATTATTGTCAGAAGAATAAAAATTGTTGTTTTCAATTATAAATATACAGGGAAATTAAAACATTGAAACTATTTAATACAGTGTAATCAAAGACATTAGAAACACTGAAAATTAAAATACATTATTGTTTTTGTAAAAAAAGTACCTATCAAAAGTGGTTTTTAATGGTACCTGTTATTTTCTTGCCTATAATTTATGATAGGGACTGAACACTTTTTCTATGCACTGACATACTGTCATACTCCTTTATAAGTTTTGATTTTCTAATTTCCAACATTTTATTCTTCATGCTTTCAAAGTCGCAAAATATTTGAGAGTTTCTTTAATGCTGAAGTTGTTTCCCAGCATTAGTTCCTCTGGGACATCTTCATCCTTTTTGTCAAAACCACTTTCATCATTTATGTTGATAAGTTCACCTTCACTAAGTTCCTTTGGCTGTGTATCCTTAGTCTCCCAAATGGTTTCTCTGTCAACAATCTCATGGTCAGCTACTTCTTCTATAACTTGTTTATGATGGATCAGAATTTCACTTTTGAAGTTGCTACATTTCATTTCTTTGTTAGTGTTTTTATATTTGTTGACCAATTCTCTCTTTCAATTATCCATTTTTATAAAGTGGTATATGAATTTATCACTGGGAAACAACACAATTATATGCTTTCCTGTCTGTGCTGGAACTGAATATCAGGTATGCAGTGGCCAATCCCTGGCAGACTTTGAAAGAAGTGATGTGATTGGCCACTGATTATGATGCTTGGCTATTATTTACATAGTGATCTGTGGACTGAAGAGTTAGGTGTGAAGTTTGTACTTCATGCAATGAGTATACAATCATAACTGAAATTTGAGCCTTTTTATTGGAGGACTCTGAGAAGGCAAATAGCACCCCACTCCAGTACTCTTGCCTGGAAAATCCCATGGACGGAGGAGCCTGGTGGGCTGCAGTCCATGGGGTCGCTGAGGGTCGGGCACGACTGAGCGACTTCACTTTCAGTTTTCACTTTCCTGCATTGGAGAAGGAAATAGCAACCCACTCCAGTGTTCTTGCCTGGAGAATCCCAGGGACAGGGGAGCCTGGTGGGTTGTCCTCTATGGGGTCGCACAGAGTCGGGCATGACTGAATTGACTTAGCAGCATTGGAGGACTGATGCAATTGAACTTAACTGTGGTAACTGGAATTCACGCCAGTACCATGTAAGGTGAGAACTGCCTGTATAGAATAGGGATATAGTTTCCAGAGAAGATTGAAATCAGAACAGAAAAAGTCATTTTAATGTCTTTTAGAAATTAAGGTGAAATTCACATAACACAATCATTTTAAAGTGTACAGTTCAGTGGCATTCAGTGTATTCACAGTGTTATACAACTACCATCTCTCTCAACTTTCAGAACTTTTTCATTGCACCAAAAACAAACAAACAAGCCCCACTACTCTGTACTAATTTAGCAGTCACCTATTTTCCCTCCCCCATTCCCTAGTACTAACAATTTATTTTCTGTCTTTGTGGATTTCCCTATATATTGTATAAAAGCAATCATACAAAGTGTGACCTTTGTCTCTGGCTTCCTTCACCAAACATGATGAAAGTTCACCCAAGTTGTAGCATATATCAGCACTTCATTCCTTTTTATGGTTGATTAATATACCATAGCATAGATATACCTCTGGTTTTTTTTTTTCTTGAACTCATCTATGGGCATTTGGGCTGTTTCAACATTTTGACTATTTTCATCTTTTGTATGATGCTGCTATATACATTTCCAAACATGTTTCTGTGTAAATGTATGTTTTCATTTCTTTTAGAGTGGAATCATTAAGTCATATGGTAATTCTATGTTGAACTTTTTGAGGAGCCACGTGTACATAATTGAGGTGCATATATGCATGTATTTCTTTTTGGGTGGAAGTACATCATGAGAAATGCTGGGCTGGAAGAAGCACACGCTGGAATCAAGATTGCCAGGAGAAATATCAATAACCTCAGATATGCAGATGACACCACCCTTATGGCAGAAAGTGAAGAGGAACTAAAAAGCCTCTTGATGAAAGTGAAAGAGAAGAGTGAAAAAGTTGGCTTAAAGCTCAACATTCAGAAAACAAAGATCATGGCATCCAGTCCCATCACTTCATGGGAAATAGATGGGGAAACAGTGTCAGACTTTATTTTTGGGGGCTCCGAAATCACTGCAGATGGTGACTGCAGCCATGAAATTAAAAGACACTTACTCCTTGGAAGGAAAGTTATGACCAACCTAGATAGTATATTCAAAAGCAGAGACATTACTTTGCTGACTAAGATCCGTCTAGTCAAGGATATGGTTTTTCCAGTAGTCATGTATGGATGTGAGAGTTGGGCTGTGAAGAAGGCTGAGCACCGAAGAATTGATGCTTTTGAACTGTGGTGTTGGAGAAGATTCTTGAGAGTCCCTTGGACTGCAAGGAGACCCAACCAGTCCATTCTGAAGGAGATCAGCCCTGGGATTTCTTTGGAGGGAATGATGCTGAAGCTGAAACTCCAGTACTTTGGCCACCTCATGAGAAGAGTTGACCCATTGGGAAAAGACTCTGATGCTGGGAGGAATTGGGGGCAGGAGGAGAAAGGGACGACAGAGGATGAGATGGCTGGATGGCATCACTGACTCGATGGACGTGAGTTTGAGTGAACTCCGGGAGTTGGTGATAGACCAGGAAGCCTGGCATGCTGCGATTCATGGGGTCACAAAGAGTCGGACACGACTGAGCGACTGAACCGAACTGAACTGAACTGAACTGAATGGATCTTAAAATTAGTATATGTTAAGCTTTAACAGATGAGGCTAAACAGTTTCTCAACATAGTTGTATGATTTACATTCCCAATAGCAGTGTATATGAGTTCCAGTTGTTCCACAACCTTGTCAACATTTGGTATTGTAAGGCTTTCTAAGTTTATCAATTTTAGCTGGAGAGTTCTTTTTTCCATGTAGATCACTGACTCCAAAGACCACCTTTTTCCTTAGCACACTGTTGTGCTACCTTTCTTATAAAGCAGGCGTGTCTGTATATACATGGATCTGTGTCTGGTCTCCTTTGTTCCATTGATCCTTTGATTATTGTTGTGCCAGTACGACACTATCTTAAATATTATAGCTTTATAATAAAATTATACATCTAGTTGGATAAATCCTTCAGTTTAGTTCTTCATCTTCAAGGTTGTCTTGACCATATTTGACACCCTGCAGGTCCATATACATTTTGGAATTTGCTTGTTGATTTCTACACATATGCATACCATGTATTATGAAACAACAACAAAATAAAACAAAAATAACCACCTCACTTGGTTGGATTTTGATTCACTCTGCAGATCAATTTGAGGAGAATTAAGCTCTTTAGAACATCTAGCCTTCCAATCTATAACCATTACATATTTCTCCATTATTTAGGTCTTAGCAGTGTTTTATAGTTTCTATTAAAGGACTTGTACAATCTTTTGTTAGATTTATTCCTAGGTATTCATTGATTTTGATGCTATTGCAAGTTGTATTTTTAAAATTTTGTTTCTAATTGTTTTTACTGATATATAATTAATTTTTGTACATTGCTCTTGTATCCAGTAACTTTGCTAACTTTGTTAACTCTGAGAACTTTTGTAGATTATTCAACCACAGTCAAGTCATCTGTGAATAATGAGCTCTCGTCTTATAAACTCTTTGTTTCTTTATTTTTGCCTTTTTGCACTCTCCATTTGCACTCTCCAATACAGTGTTTGATTAAAGTAGAAATTACAAACATAGCTTATCCCTCATCTCAGGGAGAAGGTATTGGCAATGTGCCACACAGGTCATCCATATTCTCAGTCCCAACCTAACTTACTCAGATCTTCACATTTTAGTATTTCAATGTCTTTCTTTCCTGCTCTTTTAAGGTACACAAACAGAATGCCACTCAGAAGGGGGTGACGATATTTTAAATAGCGAGTGTTTTCTTATGTAACCTAGAACTATTTGTGAAAAAGAAAAAAATATTTTCCAAGTCAGGAAGGAGAAGGTGATGGCTTACATACTCAGTCCTCAGGCTGGTCCACCAGGGAGGGAGAAAAAGAAAGCTGGGCATAATTGCTGTCACCACCATGTCCTCATATACCAACACCACCTCACATGGGCTTAGTTCTATGCTTTCAAGAATGTCTTCCAGAGAGAACTATCTGGTTAAATGACATGTAAGAAACATGTAACATCTACACCGTCTGCAGGTTGGAGGGCACTCTCTGACTTTACCAAGGCTGCAGTTTGTCGGCTATCACCAAACTTTCTTCAACTAAGGATACTCCTGTACCCCTTCAATCCCTGAGTCTGAGGAAACTCCCAGAATGCCCTGACACTCTGGCTATTTCACACTTGCTTACTTTGGGGAATCTAGAGGATTGCTGACTTCATGGGATTTGCCCAGAGGCCAGACCAGAGACAGCAGAGAAGAAAGACAAGGAGAAAAAGACCACATTGTAAAAGGTCTTAAATGCTAAGCTGAGACCTTTGGACTTAATTTGGCTTACAGTGGAGAGCCACTGAAGGCTTTTGATGAGTGAAGTGATCAAAGCTATATTTTATAAAAATCAATCCTATGGTAATGGAGAGCTAGTTTGGAAGGGGAGAGATCTATTAGAAAATGATTTTAAGAATCCAGCTGAGAATTAATGAGGGCCTGACCAGTGGCTGTGGACATGGGAGGAAAAAAGGCAAATAGGAGAGGTGTGGTTCCAGTTCCTAAACCAGTCCTCTGCCCACTCCGAGTATTCATTAACTGTTGAGGTATCACGTAGATCCAGGCCCACAGAGCAGTTTATAGCTCTGTTTCTCATGGCAAAAGAATGCTTATTAGATTATCCTATCACTGTTCTCCATCCTACTATGAGATCATATGTAGCTGGTGCATTCATGGCAAATTTACAGGACAGAGTTTCTGTTTTGTGTACATCTGTATCCAATATAGACTGCACAGGGTCTTTTTATTTTCATTTCCTGGTATAGGGTTCTTGACACTTTCTCTCCAGCTCCCCCTACCCCAGCTCCTCCCATTCATTATTCAGAGTTTGCCTGAAGCGTCAAGACCAGAGGGAGAAATTCTAGGAACAGATAGTGTGAGAGCATCAAATTATAAAACACTAAGGTGGCTGGTTGTGGCTAAGTTTTCTGTTTTAGTTGCACTCCATTGCACTTTGGAAAAAAAAGTGCCATGGTGAGCTGCTCTTTTAGAAACTCAATGCTTACCCGCTGTTCAGTCGTCTCAGCCAAATTCTAATGACTCCATAAAGAATAAAACAGGTGCAACTAAAAGCATCCAGGGACTCAGTACTTACACTCCCTTGGAAATCTTGCTGCCAAAGGAAAATCTGAAGAAATGGGTCATAAGGCAAGGTAAGGGGAATCTTTGGCCAGGCAAGCAGTTTAGTGCAAGGACAGTGAAAGAAAACTGTCTGATAAGAACAGGTTCTTGTGGATCCGATGCCAAGCATTTGGAAGACTGAGAGGGTCTACAGCATATAAAGTGACATTATCTGGTTGGGAAGTTTCTGTAATGAGCATGTAAATGTTGCTACTGCAGAAAACCCTGAGACTCCACAGAACCAGCAGATGTGAGTCCTTATATGAGCCAGGTCTCCAGACCCCAGGCTGTTATGAGGCATGGAGATCAGTTAAACTGGAGGAGGATATGGAAAAAATATGTGATTTTTGCTAAGTACAAAATCTTTATAGAGTACTTGGTAACATCTCAACATTGGGAAAGCATATTCAATAATCATTGCTGAGTTTTGCAGTACAAGATAGGCTGTCAGGCTTGCCTTGGAGCTACTTTTATAGATAAAATTCCTGTTGTTACTGTGGGTTATCAAGAATTAGAATAGATTCTTGGTTAAAATACTTCTATACACTTAGAAACATTTTAAAAGTCTGGGTAAGTAACTAATTGCCATATACTTTAATTTCTTCAGCTTTATAAATTATTTTTATTTACTCAGTTTTATTTTAAAGTGTCTTGAAATCTATTTAGTTACCATCTTTAAATTTCCTGGGTTCTCTGACAGTATGCTACATATAAGGAAAAGTCTTCAAGATAAACTATTAGAATTGAGACTTAACACCTTAGACACAAGGCTTTCCTGGTGAAGTTTCCACTTGACTTCATTTTGGTTTATAATGACTAACTTATTGAACATATCACACTCTTGTGGTAACAACTGCTAGTATTATCCTCATTTTACTGTGAAGAAAGTGAGGGTAGGTGAATTTCAGAACTTGGCTGAGGTCGTTTAAGCACTGAATGATGAAGCCTTAGTTCTCTGACTCCAAAGCCCTTCTCTTTCAATTTTAGTATTACATTATAAGAATTTCCTGTTTACTCTTTTTTTCCATTCTTGATTTTATTGCTTTTAAGTGTTTCAAGTCTCTTTTGTCCCCAGTAGTATGTGTTTTTCCTCTCAATGGGATTTTATATTTCTCCAAAATAAGAAGAATGATTTTCTACTTCTTTAATTCTCTTGAAGCAAATGGTATTCCTCTAAGCCTTTAGCAAAAGTTTTTAGTGGTCTATACTATCTCTTTTACTTCTTTCTCTAGAGGGCTGACCAGCAGGTAAGCACTGAGTTTCTCTCTTCTTGGTTGATCAATTAGTTCTCATTTAGTTGGTGATTGTCTTATTGTTTTTATCATTGATCTATTCACTTCTGGTATATGAGACTGTTATCCTGAAAGTGGTCCAAGTATACAAAATGTTTTCTTCATCGGTTCAGTTCAGTTCAGTTCAGTCACTTAGTCGTGTCTGACCCTTTGCGACCCCATGAATTGCAGCACACCAAGCCTCCCTGTCTATCACCAGCTCCCGGAGTTCACTCAGACTCATGTCCATCGAGTCGGTGATGCCATCCAGCCATCTCATCCTCTGTCGTCCCCTTCTCCTCCTGCCCCCAATCCCTGCCAGCATCAGAGTCTTTTCCAGTGAGTCAACTCTTTGCATGAGGTGGCCATAATTGTCTTCATAATTGTATGTAGATCACACATACCTTTAATGTAAATATTTACGTACCCTTGCCAACCAGTTCATAATGCGGGCATAGTCCTTCAATACAGTGTAGTAGAAAATAGTGACAAAGAGGAGGAAAACCACATGAACTTGTTATTCATGGATTTAAAAATAATCTGAGGTTGCTAGAATCATATTTTGTCTATGTTAGCATTTCCTCTTGAATCCAGAAGCCGATATTTTGGGCAGTTTGATAGTTTTGGGCTACTTTGTGGCTGCGAATCTCATGGCTTGCTGACCCCTAATGTGCAGAGCAGTCAAACACAAAGAGTACGGAATCTCTCCTTATCAACTTTGACTATCTGTGTGGCTATTTTTTTCCCCTCAGTGTCTCATTTATATTATAGGAATAGTACTAATGCAGTTCACAGGACTGTTTCATAGACTGCTAAGAAAATGGAGTATCAACATTAGCAACGTTAGATGATTTGCATTAATGAAATTATGGGAAGCAGAGAAATGGCACTCAAAACTCTCACCTTACCTGCATAGTTCAGGCTACAACTTCTGATGCTCATTTCCTGCTGGATTTCATTTCACAATTGTGTTTACACATGGTATGAATTTATATGCTTACATTTTTCATGTGTAGTTTGGTAAAACTAGAAAGAAAAGATTTATTGAATGTATTATTATCATTTTGGGGAGGCTTGTACTTTTCATCACTACTCTCCATATTTAGGGTTTATAACCAGTCTATAAAATATTTACCCAGACTAAAGTTCAGAAAATGAGTGCTCAGTCAGTTTTGAAGTGTGAATTAGCACCAATTTTTAAAACCAATGTAGTGCTACATTTAATATGAATGGGGTCTAAATTATAGTAAAGTTCAAAATATCCTGCTTTAACACTAACAGGTTATGGCAATATCTTTACAAATATATTCTAAAAGGTAAATGACATCACTTCTATGAGAAGGACCTGATGGGCTTATCAACCGAGCTGGCTCGTATTCAGTTATAAAGGTGTATTGCCTTTTTCAGGCTTCCCAGGTGGCGCTAGTTGTAAAGAACCCGCCTGCCAATAGCGTAGACATAAGAGATGTGGGTTTGATCCCTGGGTCAGGAAGATTCCCTGGAGGAGGGGACGGCAACCCATTCCAGTATTCTTGCCTGGAAAATTCCATGGATAGAGGAGCCTGGTGGGCTACAGTCCATGAGGTGGCAGAGAGTTGGGCACAACTGAAGAAACTTAGCGCATAGGCATGCCTCACCATTTTCAGTTTTATCATATGCCTAAATGGTTTCAGTGTATATAAATATATATTTACCTGAAGTGGGTGAATGAGAACCACTTCATTTTATTTTTTGGAGGGATTAAAGTTTTGGAAATTTTGTCTTTTTTTCTTGAAAGAATTTAAGGACAGTAGCTATGTATTCTAGAATACTCTGCTCTATTTACTAATTTTACCATATACAAACTGAGTCAGGTTAGTATTAGTAAAGCCTATTTTTTATTTTCTTTGGTTTTTGGTTAAAATAGCACTTTAGGATGGTGAGATAGATTTTTGAGGATCTTCTGATGCTTCAAAGCATCACTTTCATATAGGGAATAGTCTTGGTCCATTTTACAAAAGAGAAAGAATGTAGGATCTTAAGATTTAGGGAATCACTTGATGGAAAGAACTGTTTCACTGTGAGTGTTTACAACCAGGTATGAAAACACATACACTAAAAATAGCGTATGTTTACTATTCAACATTTTCTATTTACAAGCCACTCTAAGAATGTCTAAGACAACAAAAGGAGTAAAATCATCTCCTCCCTCTTTTGTACAACTAGGTGTGCATTGAGTATTTGGCACCTTCTGCTTCAAAGAAGGTAAATAAATTACATGTGGCTGAATGCTGATGTCCTTGCTGACAGTCTCTTTCTGATGGGATATCAAATCCTATGGGGAAGAAAACAAGTGGGATGAAGAACAAAAGATAGAGGAAATGCAAACAAAAAGAGGAAACTCAAAGAACAAAGGCAATGGGGCAGGAACTTTGGGGCATGTGTCCCTCATGCCTGAGAATTATCCAGTAGGCAGCCTGTGGCCGAAAGGTACTGTGGTCAATTGCTTAGGAGAAGAACTGCTGTGAAGCTAAGCTCTCGAGCACCCAGCAGCCATGTAGACAAGAATCAGAGCCTGCCCCAAAATAGAGGCCAAAGGAGCACTCATGCTGCCAGCATACTGTGCAGTCATTACAGGAAGGGAATCCGTACTGTTTGGGGACTGAATGTATGCTTATTTGACATTTGGACTCCTTGGGGAATAGGATTATTTGTGACCCAGGAGACTTAGAATTCCTAACATGACTCTGGGCCCAGTAGAATGGAGGGAGAGACTCTTGTGTCTGTACTTTATGTCTGGAATCAGGTACTTCAAACCATCTGCATCTGGGATGAGCAGAGGTGGACATCCCTGGCACAGATTTCTTAATTAACAATTTAGTGATTTTGTAAAGGAGATTTTCAGTTTGTTTTGTTGATCTTAGACTAGTTCATGCTTTTCCTTTGTCCATGTTTATTTAGTTATGTATTAAGGTTACTACTGAAATTCAATTATGTTCATAACAATCATATTACTTTTGATATCCTCTCCCCTCCCTTCTTGTAACATTAAAATCATAATTAGAATATAAATCATTCAATTCTCATAATCTATGTCAAGTAGAATATTGACTGCAGTTCTCTTTTTTTCTTAGATATTATCATTCGATGTCCCCCCCCCGGAAGGATAGTAAGAACAATTATATCCAAAGTAATGTCCTTATTGTCATTTACCTACTTTTGGTTGCATTCTTAATCTTTACCAAGCATTCAAAATCTGTGTTTACTAGCTTGTTGACAAATTAGGAATTATATTAGAGCCCAATACACTATTGTTTCATAAACGGCATTACTAGAAGAATGAAGATGAATGTAATGACTAGCTGGGTCATAAAGATAAAATATCAATGAAAGAGATTTTTAATGTCTTAATAATTTGATAACTACTAGAATATCAACCTTCAACTTGATTAGGAAACCTTTTGAAAAGCAACATTTCATTTCATTTTAGAATCAAGAGATATGCAAGGTATTTTCAGCCTCTTGTTATGCTCCTCTGTCCAGTGTTATTTACCCTTTAACCACTACTCCTTCCACAATCACTGTCACTCTTGGACTCTCACGTGGGCTTCCTCCTTCAGCTCTACTGCTAGGGATCATATTCTCAGGCCTCACTAACAGTGACTAACACACTGCTGATGGCATCAGATCATCTCTGTTACTCTCTGTGCTGTACCCCCATGCTGCTAAAGATTGACTAGAGGGATTACGAGGCGGAATGGAAGAGTGAAAACCTATGACAGCATCATCTTTCAACTAAGTGCAGTGAAAGCCTTACTAATCCGTGAGTTCTTCCATATATTATATTTAGGGCTGGAAATTCTTTGACAAAATTATTTTTGGCCTCTTTGAAAAACTGGTATTAAAAAATGACAAGGTAAATATTCATCATCCTTCATGGGCTGTTATTTGCATCTTACGATGCTTGATCCAATCAAGGTAGGATGGCTGCTGAAGAAATATTTGTTTCTGTTAATAGATTGACCTTTATTTAAATTTCCCCTCTGAGGAGAAATATTAGGCCTGAGGCAAACCCCCATGTGTCCCAAGAAAATACAGTCTGGCTCAAGGTGATTAAATGCATCCAATTCAAATTAATTGTCCTACCTCCAGGTCCATCCTCCTTTAACTACTCCCTTCCTGCCACCTCAGGCCATACAATATATAAGTATATGAGTCATTCTTAATCTCTTACACTCCTTCCTCCATCATCAAGTGAAATTATATCACAAATTTCTCCATCTCTCCTCTCTTTTCTATACTGCCATCCTAGTCCAAGCCAAACCCATCTTTCTCTTGGACTTCTGAATTGACTTCTCTTGAATTTTCTTGCTTCTTCTCATGCTTGTCTTCAGTATGTTCTTCATAAAGAATAGCTGGCATTATTTTTGTCCCCCTGCTTGCATGCATGCATGCTAAGTTGCTTCCGACTCTGCAACTCTGTGAACTCTAGCCCACCAGGCTCCTTTGTCCATGAGAATTTCCAGGTGAGAATACTGAAGTGGTTGCCAATTCCTTCTCCAGTCCCCTGCTTAGAATTTCCCAAGAGTTCCTCTTTGAACTTGGAATAAAAACCTTGACTCCTTACTGTGTCCAAAGAGTCCATGGGTGATTTGACCTCTACTCTCAACTCTTTCAGTTTCAGTGTCTGCTATCTGCTAGGTATTGTTCTAAGTGATGGAGAGACAGTTTCTAAGATAGATAAAAGATTCTTCTTTAAAAATCATATGTTCCAGGAGATGAATATATTCCATGAACAGAAAGTTTAAAAAAAATATGATGTGTTAGAATGAGAAAACACCATTTTGGATTAAGTCATGTGAGAAGGCCTCATTTAGAAGTGGCATTTAAGTAGAGGGTCTTCCTGTGTAGCTCAGCTGGTAAAGAATCTGCCTGTAATGCATTAGAGCCCATTCAGTTCCTGGGTCAGGAAGTTTCCCTGGAGAAGAGATAGGCTACCCACTCTACTATTCTTTGGCTTCCCTGGTGGCTCAGATGGTAAAGAATCTCCCTGCAATCCAGGAGACCTGGGTTAGATCCCTGTGGGAAGATCCCCTGGAGGAGGGCATGGCAACCCACTCCAGTATTCTTGCCTGGAGAATTCCCAAGGACAGAGGAGCCTGACTGGAAATCTGAGAGACAAATTGGAACACATCATATGGATATACAAATAGAGGATAGCTGTTGGAGGGTTTAATATAGGCTAGGTATGTGAACTGGTTTTCATTTTTAAGAGATGGATCTGGCTGCTGTGAGGAGAATAGAATTGAAGGAAGCCATGTAGAAGTAGGCACCTCAGTTAGGAATCTATAGCAGTAGTCCAGCCAAGAGGTGATTATAATTGCACTGGGATGGTGAATGAAAAAGGAGTAGATAGATTCAGAATAATGTGTTCCAGCTAACAGGACTAGTTGATTGAGTGAATGCAGGGTGTGAGGGCCAAGAGAAATTGAGTATAACTCCTATCTTTTCAGCTTGGACAACTGAGTGGAGGTGCTATAACTGAGATGGAGAAGACTTGGGGTGGGTGGGTGTGACTCACCACTCATCTGTTCCTGGTGCACTTACACTTAGGTTTCTCCTAAAAATATTTTGCCTGATTTTCCACTACTATAAAAACCCCTTGAAGGCAGAAACAGGGATGCCTCCATTTTGCTCATCACTGAATTCACATTGCCTCGTGGTACATTTGTGTGTTGTGCTCAGTCGTGTCTGACTCTTTGCAACCCCGTGGACTGTAGCCTGCCAGGCTCTTCTGTCCATGGAATTTTCCAGGCAAGAGTACTGGAGTGGGTTGCCATTTCATACTCTAAGGGATCTTCCTAACTCAGGGTTGAACCTTCCTCTCTTGAGTTTCCTGTCATTTAAGAGTCATTTAATAAATACTTTCTGAAAGATTGCATCACATGGACCATTGTGCCAGTTTATTAGTTCAAATGACTACTCAAAAATTGTCATTCCAGCTGAATAGACTTAAATCAAATTTTATTTGATTTATTTGACACCCCCTTGGTTTATACAATGATAGAAAGTTTTAATAGTTTCTTTAGGAAAGTGTTGGTTTCTTTAGAAAATAGGCTGCCTTCCATCTGTCTTTGAATACCCAGTGCTTAGCTCATGGTGACATGGAAAAGGTGTTTTATTTTTCTTTCAAAGCTTCACTTTCATCATCTGTAAAACAGATATAAATATCCTCACTGCTTTAAAGAGTTATTATGAAATTAAATGAGATAATTTGTATAAAGCATCTAGCACAGTTTTAAGTATACTGTAGGCACTTAATATGATGATTGTTACAGTGACTGATATTCATTGCTGAAAGAATAGGAAGTTTGAAGTATCCAGATCCCTTGGAGATGAACAAGTATCTATTCATGAACAAGTTGCTATTCATTCTTATTATCCATAGATAGAAATTGTTGAGTTAATATTAAAAATCTGCATTCCAAACAATATTTTACAATTGCGTGTTCTTTCAAGGTAATTCTTAGACCTGGTGCTTAATGATTTTATGATTTGAACACACTGAATTAAAGGACAGACTTCTTAAGCTTCATACTTAAAAAGAGTTTAGTGGTATGCTTTTAGAAATTCTAAAATGTAAAAATCAGAAAAACCTTTGACTCCTCAGATATGGTCTAGTGATAGCAAACAACTATATCTAATAAGTAGATTAAAAATATCACTGAATATTAGCTAAATATATTTTTATTTTCAATAGGAAAAATGCATCTGACTTCCAGCTGGCAAGTTACTATTTGAAGTGCTTAGTTTTCCTTAGTAAACATCTATAGTTTTGATGATATTGTGTGATCATGAGGTAAATTCTCGATAAGCTTAAGGGCCCAGCATTGTGAAAACACACATTTTTAATGTTTAAAAGGTTTGTGCAATTGTAAATAAGACAGTGCACCCAATATCAGATCATGCTTCATGAGAAAAAGATGCTAAATTTCCTTGACCTACTTTCATCTTCATGTTTAGGAAACAGTGTCTAAGAAGTAAACAAAGTACTTGGGCTTCACGTAGGAGATGATTATTGTTTGAATTTATGATTCATGCCTTGAGCAAAATTTTGTTTGTGGCCTCATTTGCAGCCATAATTTACAACTTTACCAGGGATATGCTGTGTATTTGGGAGGTAATATATCAGACTTGCTTTGTACTGGAACAGTTTTCTAGCTCTGGGTATAGTATTTTCTGTGTTTCTGTTAGCTATAAAATTTCTAGGCATAACATTTATTGTAGCAAATATGGAAATTTTTTAAAAATTGTATTCCCCTTAGGAATGTCTTATTATATTTATATTCTTATTATAGCTAAATCCAACTAGTGTTTAAAGTGGTTGTTAATCCTGCAAATATCTGGTTGCAAAAGAAGAAAGGATTAACCTTTTTAGATTTTGTGAAAATAAGGATTGCCTCATTTTTGCATTTTGCGCACCCTCTCATCTAATAAACTAATAAACAATATGTTGACTCGGATACACTGTATGTGCCCTTCAAATCTAGAAATGTTTTTTCCTATTGCAAATAACAAGTAGGCTGTACTACTGAAAAATGAGTTTTGCCTATTTTCTTTGATCTATGAGTTAGTGAATAATTTCCCACAGTACTCACTGCAAGTTTTATTGTCTGCTCTAATTTCAATTGTCTTAAGCAATACATCTGGAAATACTGGGGATTTTAAAAACAAAGCAAACAAAAAATAAAGCAATTCAAAGTTGCTGAGATTCTCAACTGAATGTAAGCTTCTGCCTAGCACTGATATTTCTTTGCATCCTCCCGTTTTATTTTTATTAGGATGATCTTTTATTAAGAGTAATACTTATTCCCCAAAATAAACATTTAAAAATTAACTTTAAATCTCCATTAGTTTGGGAAATTTAAAGTAGCTTGATTTGAAAATAGTCATTTTCATAAGCACAAATAACAAGTATGATTACAAGCCATAATTTTAAATTACTAAAATTATAATTTCGTATCTAATTACATTTGAGCAAACTCCAGGAGATAGTGGAGGACAGAGGAGCCTGGCAAGCTGCAGTCCACAGGGTTGCAAAGAGTCAGATATGACTTAGCGACTGAACAACAACATCTGATTATAGAAGTTTAAAGCATAACTAAAACGAGGAAGTACTGCCATCTTTTTTGTCTGCTTGATACAAGCAGTGAGAAAGGAAGCAAAAAGCCTGAAGGAAGTTTAAAACTTTAGAAAAAAAGCTTAAACATTAACCTAGTATGCTTCATGCTGCATGTGCTTACATTATAAAAGTAGACTCCTCCAGAAGTTTTCTTCCCTCATCAAGTTCTTAGCAGAGTTTTTCTTGACATACAGGTAAGCAGACTGGATAGCCTACGGAGCAAGAAAAGGGTGACTTTTATTGTAGGAGCAGCAGGGTAAGGAGAAGTAAGATAATGCCTTTAGTCACAATGCCGGGACTTCAAAACCGAATTAAAACTCTGTTTAGTAGTAACATAGGCTCAAGAATCATTTCAGCATTATTACATACTTTTCTTCCCATAGTAATTATTCATCCAGCTTTTATAACTAACCACAGTAATTTTCTTAGAACAAAGGAGAGCATGGCAACAATAGCTTTAAAAATGAGGAAGTTTAAATGCCCAAGGTCAGAGTGTAACATTTTGATTTCCATAAGTATTTCAAATGTTACAAGCTTTATGTAATAATTTTAATGTGAAAAATATGCAGGCCATGCTTCAGTGCTCTTTGCATATACTGCAAAGAGGAAAAAAAAAACCTTAAAAATTGCTTCGCTTTAATTGAGCAAAAGGATTCACATGTGATCTGAACTTGTGGCTCATAATTCCTCTAGACAGCCTCGGTTGCCGCGTGATGATCCTAATTAAATTATGTAACGGCACCGAGCTAGCTGAGCCAGAGGGTCTGTGCTTTCATATCACCTGGCAATTTAACTCTTTGTGGGATTCTGAGTGTGGGGCTGTGGTCTTCCATCACCATTTTGCATGTTTTTCATTGTTAAGGGTCAGAAAACAGTATCGATAGAATCCGCCTTGAAAGTTTTGGCCTGTAGGTGGCAGCATTGTAAGGTTTTGGAAGTCTTGAACTCTGAGGTCTTTGCCTGTTCTGCCTTTCCCCGACGCCTCACAGCTCACACCCTCCACCCCGCCCCCGCCCCCTCCTCATCAGGCCAAGCTAGCATTATTACACACTCAGGTAAAACTAAAATGGAGAGAAATGTCATAGGCAAAAAATTAGGCTTTGTTCACTTCAGTCTGTGTTTCGTTATATCTCTGACAATATGGTACATTTGTAATTTTGACCTGAGATTCAGCTAAAGGAGGCTTCTCTGTAGTCCTATGTTAACCCATTGCAAACCATACACCTTCAAGATAGACATTTTACCAAGGACAGAAAGGGAAATTAAATTTGGAGTGAATAACTAATTTAACTTAAGCATACCTATTTTAATCACTTGGGAACAAGTCGAAGGTTTCATGAATAGGTATCAGAACCACCTCATGAGGACCCCACAGCAACCTAAGCATCCTGACGAAGGTTGCTTGCTCTTTATTCTTTCTTTCTTTGTGCTTGGTCACCTGGTTCAGTTAAGTTCCAAGATTACTTTTTTTTAAATTTGGCCAGAGTAGAGAAAGAGCAAAGATTTACCAAATTTGATATATAATTGAAAAGTTATGATTTATGTGTCTTTTAATAATGTATTACTTTATGCAATACTAATCTTGTTTTGAGTATATAAGTCAAAGTATAATAACTAATAAATGCATTTATACAAATACCAGCATGGATTTTGACTGTTATGTTTTTCATAACATCCACAAAGATCTTGCATTTTCCTCTTGTATACTTCTCCTTCATGAAAGTGATACTTGAAAAACTTCCCTCGGTGATAATGGAAACAGTGTAATGTCAGGATGCTTATATCAGGCCTTGTATGAAGTCTTTTGTTAACTGAATCCTTGGGGAAATTGTTTCTGAGGTCAAGATTGACAAAATTTTTAAGTATTATTGAAAATATAAAACAAAATTGTTTCCTCAATAAATATAATTAGCTATATATACTTCAGTTTCAAGAGCAAGCACTGATATTGGGACCAGCTCTTTAAATAAAATAGGACCTCTGTGGTCTCTGGAGGGAACATGCATAAAGCAAAGTAAATGATTTTCTGTCAACACTAAGTAGACAGGTGCTTACATTGAACAGCATTCTAATATGTCTCTGAATATTTATGTCTTCTTTTTCAAATGCATTGCCCATGAATGTCACAGCTGTCAAACGTCTGTACACAAGAAGATAAAAAATGAAATTAATAAAAGGCAGATCAACATTTCGTTTGTTTGGAACACTTTTTCCTCCCTGCTTCTTTCTTTTTCTTTCTTTCCTTTTTTGAATAAAAAAAAACTCAGCTATTTTTTAAGATTTGGGCACATCTGCATTTTCTAAAAGGCCAAGGGAAATGTGAGTTGACTAGTTGTATTTTGGGCTGGCACCAGGGCCTGTCTCAGTATTTAAACACCAAAATAATCAATGGAATTAATGACCAAGAGAACCAGGGTTTGAGGATTTTTCTAGCCATTTCCGCTGTCCATGTGCTTGGTTTGCTTGGGTGCCACAAACGAGATTCTGACAGGTTGTCACTGCCCCAACCTGAAACTCAAGTTTGTGAGGTGAGAGGCTCTTAAATCTTTCTGTTTCTGTAGCCTAGAGTTTTAGCTCCACACAGCCAGTGCCAAAACAAGCCATCATGTGCCCTCAGAGTTATAGAGGAACTAGGTTTTCAGGGCAGAGATGACTAAATAGAATTGGTGGTGGATCAAAGCAATGTAAAAAGGGCCATTTAGTTGTCAGATCCCTACCTTTCTGCTTCTCATGATTGGTGAAAGGACCATGTATACAAAGAGCGTATGTATGCTGGGATGAACTCACCAGTCACTTGACAAGCATCTATTAACTGGGAAGCAGTGAATTTTGATGTATCTGGTTATTATTATTACTAACTAGTCCTCAGCAAAAATATTCCCCCAGATACTTCTGTATCCACCCTGACTTGTCTGAACAAAACAATTGGCCACAGGAAAGAATCTAATTTAAATGCTGAACCAGGGAATTTAAACTTAGGAACTTTCTCTCTGTATTTTGCCTTTGATGAGAATTATTGTAAACAAAAACTCTCCAAATGGTCAAATAGTTGTTGTAAAAGTCTTAGTTTACTAACACTAAAAATTTGTTGTTCAGTTGACCAAACTGGGGTTTTATTGATAACTACAGATATGAACCACATGTAATAAATACCAGTTTAGCTCTGATTCAATTTTGAGAATATATTGATTGCCCTGATTTTATTTTTATAAAAGTAAAAAGAAAAAATCAACTGTAATGTAAACTATAGACTTTGGGTAATTATGATGTGTCAATTGGTTGTTTATCAATCATAACAAATGTGCCATTTTTGTGGAGGATGTTGATAGCAGTGGTGGCTCTGCATGTGTGAGGGCAGGGAGTAGTTGTGAAATCTCTGTACTTTTCCTTTAATTTTACTATGAACCTAAAAGTGCTCTAAAAAATCAAGTCTTAATCAAAAAGCCCTCATAGATTCAGTTACAGTTTGAGGAGATTCACTCTATTCTTTTATTTCTTTTATGAAAATTTCAGTTCACCTGGCAGTCGGATTAAACAAATATTTTAGTATATTTATATTTGGTATTCTACAGACAGAGTTTTTACATGGCTCAAGTCCCTTTGGTTGGCATTGTGCTATCGATATAGATCCTTACTCCTTAGAAATATCTTTTTTTCCTCTCCTCTCTTTTTACCTAAGACTTTGCATGTAGTTTATTTGAAGTAATTATTATATTTGCATTGGATAATAAATAGTTGTTTATGTATTTACTTCTCTCAATATATCATGAGTTCTTTGAATACAGGATATTTGTCTGTTTAAAATTTGCATTATCGCAGTTCTAGTATTCTTGTTTGCTGATTACTTATAAATGTTGGGGCTTTCAGTGTTGGTTAAATGTTCTTTGTTGCTTGTTTAGTTTATCAGTTTATATTGGTTGAAATGGGTGATTTGGTAGGAAAAAGGCTTGTAGCTATAAAATATCATCTAAGTGCTTACTATTGAAATCATTCTAGGGCATTTCACAACATAGACATAGAATATCTCAAAAATATGCAACCATTAAGAGCAGTTCACTCTTAAGTTCACATTTCAAATAGGTTGCATCTGTTTCTAATCATGTAACTGAATGATTAGCAGGAGAAAAACATATGATTAGAAAGCATGCAACTCTTGCTTATATATATATATTATTTTTAAAGCTCTCCAAAGCTAAGGTCAATAAAGAAATAGTACATGTAGCAAGAAAAGCTAGATTAGAGGAAGACTTTCAGCTGTAAAACCTTTTGTGAGCTATTGTAAAAAATAGAAATAATTTAACTGATGGGTTGAGGTATTTGGGACTGACATGCAAGCTAAGGAATGTGAAAATAGATGAGAAGAATGGTAACTAGTAAAATTATGAGAGCTGTAGTTGGGAGTAGAAAGTTACTGAACAGATGATTTCATTCCTTTTTAAGAGCCATACTTTAACTCAAAGAAAGCTAGTAAGAATAATGGAGGAAAAACACCAAGTTTGATAAAACAAAATAAACAGGGACTATTATAAACAAGAAATGTTGGAAAGGCCTTTGTTTACTTTCATTATTGCAAAAAATTATTTTTGCAGTATTATATTACTTGAAGATCATAGTTATCTCTTAATTTTCTCCATCATACTCCCTTTTTGAACAGTTTTTACACCTTGGAGCCTGAAGTTCACAGAAGGAAAAAACAAAAAGCTCTGTTCTCTACTCCTGATTTGAACCAGACACAACTTACTTCAAAACTGCATGCTGTCCTTCAGTTAATTACTCTCCTGAATTCCATCAGATGCCCCCTTCTCTGTAACTACAGAAAGCCTGCGGTGGAGAAAGGCATGATGAAACTTGCTTTAAGTGACTTGCTTTTGGAATTTACTGGGTATAGTTTTTCCAGGATTTATTACAAAGACTAGCTATACTTTTCTGTAGACCATCTTTACCTAATATAGTTGAGGCTCACTCACTTAACAGCAGTTAATGTCTGAGAACACTAGTGTACCTATATAGTGACTCATATAAGAAGAGAAATTTGGTTTGATGTGAAAGTTCATTATACACAAAATGCATTATAACACTGGGTTTTTTATTGTTATTACTTTTTAAATTGGAATTTGAGGCTCAAGTGAGACTCAGAGTTCCAAGTTCAAAGGAATTTGCAGCCATGGGACTCTTAGCCTTGGGAAATTTTCAGAAATCTTGGAGGGTGTGGACCTTCTAAGGGATATAGGGGAGGGACCTTCAACCAATTTTAACTAGATGTAAAGAACAGAATGACCACACCTGACACTGAGTTACTTTTCATCATTATTCCTTTTTTATTCTGGATATTCATAAGCCTATAATTTAACTACATGCTGTAGTTAATAGTTTTCCTGAAGCGTGTTGTTAGTTGCTAAGTCATGTCTGATGACCCTTGAGACCCCATGGACTGTAGCCCACAGGCTCCTCTGTCCATGGGATTCTTCAGGCATAAATGCTGGAGTAGGTTGCTGTTTCCTTCTTCAGGGGATCTTCCCAACTCTGGTATCAAACCAGCATCTCCTGAAATATTGGGCAGATTCTTTACTGCTGTCAAGAAAGAAATGGCAACCCACTCAAGTACACTTGCCTGGAAAATCCGATGGATGGAGGAGCCTGGTAGGCTAGAGACCATGGGGTTGCAAAGAGTTGAACACAACTGAGCAACTTCACTTCACTTTACTGCTGAGCTGCCTGGGGCGCCCCTACCGGAATCCTCTGCGGATCAAATCCAAAGGTTTGGTAACCGAAGTTCATAAGAATTTGTAATGCAAAATTTGAAATAGGGGTCTATTTTCTATATGGAATGACACTATGTCATTTTATAATCCTAGTGTCTAATTAAAAAAAAATAAACCTTTAAGAACAGACACAATGATTCATACTGTTTCCATCCCAAACTGTTTTTATTGCAACTTTTCCCTATTAAGCTTGTCGATATTCAAATAGAATGGCTGATTGTTTGTTTCCTATATGGCTTTCATAAGATTGAAGTTCATTCATTAGTCTTCCACTTTCCTTGCTCTGGCACCAAACAATTCCATGCTCCTTGATCTTTCCCCAGGGATCTTATTTTCCATAACTAATCGCAAATCCCCTGAACCCATAAAATCATATAATCCAGAATTTGTTATATTTCATCTCTTTTCCTCTTTTTCTTTTCGTTTTTTTTTTCCCCCTTTTCTCCCTGATAGGAATAAAGAGGTGAATAAATGCTTCTTCAAAAGTCATAGTAAGACAGAGCATGTAATATTTTAAATTTCACCATTAAAGTTGTGGATTTTCCACATAGTTTATCTTAGGCTCAACACAGTCAATAAAACCTCTTTTCTAAAATTCAGACTACAAATTCATGTCAATAAATTTGCACCCTGCAAAACAAACCAGCCGACCACTGAGATCTGTCTCAAAGCACATAGGAATCCAGGCGAGCGCTTCTCTTTATAGGACAGTTTAGTTTAAGCAATTAACAATCAAGCCCTGTACACATAAACACACTATAATTAACTGTTTAATAGTGGGAACTTACTTTTCAAATTTTTCCCTTTGAGTACAGTCAAGGTGAATTACTTGATTTTTCCATCACTAAATGCTACAGCAGCTGAGTCTTTTGCAAGTCTCCAGTCTCCACATATTTTCCTATACCCACTATATTTGACAGTAAAACTGCCAAGCTCCATTATTTCCAACTGGCAGCAATTTAATACATAGTTGAGTCAGTTATTTAGCTAAATAAATTGCTTAAACTTAACTCTATTTGTAAGACCACAAGGTGTTTCTAAAATGTGCTGCCCTTTTATATCATAAACCTGGATTAGGTTTACAACCCCATTTCCCCTCAGCAGTTTATAAATCAAACAAAGAACATAGAACAATGCATAAAAATCCCTGTGAAACCACCCTCAGAGTTTTTGTTAATGACAAAAGCATACTGGGAACTGGATTTACTCTGTATGTTGAAGAATAAGTTTGGTTTAAAGTAACCAGAGTTTGTAAGGGTTATCCAAGAGTGATCAACTTTAAAACTAGAATTTTGTGAAGTCCTAAGCCATCTGTTCAATGCTTTATCTACAGAAATGTCAGGCTATGCTAAAAAGCTTTGGGCATGATCTCCCATCTCCTTTTCTCCTACCCATTTAACAAATAACCTGCCAAATGTTCTTAAAAGTACGTGGGAGAGTAAATATTGACTTACTCATGATGTCTCTCCACAGGTGTTCATTAAGTATAAATGAACAAATATACACACACACAAACACACAAAAATGCACAGTGCCTACAATGAGCATGGTGTAACCTTCCAGCTGTAATGTTTTCTTTTTCCAGTTAATCGAGTGCATTTCTGAGCCAAATTAAATCAATCTACTGCTTCCACTGAAGCTATATTTAAAAGAATAGAAGAGAGCTGAATATTTGACCATTTTCTTTAAAAGTCCAGTCTCTTTTAAAAGGGAACATACTTCATTTTTGTGACTTACTTCAAGATCTGTGTTTATATAGAAAAAAGAAAAACTAATGGTTCAATCTGCAAAGAGTAGAAACCTGTAGACTAGAAATCCATGCCATATTTAAATGTGTATCATTTTGTTTAGGTTTAGAAATCGAAACATGGTGATGTTTCTAGGGAATGCTTTTATTTATTTAAATGACACCCTTAGTGCTCTGTAGAGCAGTGCCTGATGTTTCTTGGCTAGATGTTTTCTGAAAGGATGAAGACTGCAGATAGATAGCCTTAAAGCTAGCAAGATTCTGTTAACTTCAAAGTATTTGTACTAACAGAAGGGAAATAGTCCCCAGAATATCTGTACTTGTCTCAGGAGGGACATTTTTATATTCATTTACGCCTGGTGGGCTGCCATCTATGGGGTCGCAGAGTCTGACACGACTGAAGTGACTTAGCAGTAGCAGCACGCCTGAGTATGAGGGTATTGCCCTGCTGATGGAATGGAATGTGCTCTCATTCTGTCTCTATTCACTAGGGCATAGGAAGTTCACCACTTTCTCAACTTGCCTGACTCCCTCCTCACTTACAAACACTGTTCCACTTCTTCTAGGGAGAGACTGGTGTATGGTGGGCTAAATTCCAATTTTAAAGGGTCTGCATGATTTATTTCTTAAGATCAAATTTGGGAGCACAGACTTTTGAAAAACGAAGGTTGATTGAGTAAAGATAGTAGTGTGGAGGCAGGACAAATTCCTCAACAGAAAGAAGCCTGGAAGACTAGATTCAAGCTTTATTTCCCAGGCTGTTGTAAACCCTTGTATTCTGTTGTAGGCCATCACTGATTTCAATCTAGCTTTTTAATAAGTCACATTTCACTAGAGAGGTTAGGGCCCAAGCACCACTTAGGTTGTTTCAATTTCAGCTTTTACTAGTAAGTACTGAAATATTTGCAGAAGACATCAAGAGTGCAACAAAACATCCACAGCTAATCAAGGGCATACAGAGGGGAACAAAAGCAATTATCTACCAAGCCAATTTTTATAGGAGGAAAGAAAATAAATACACTATTAAATGAAAACACACAAAATACAAAACTTAGATTAATTAATGATCTTAATTTTTCAGTATGCTTACCAAACTGCCAGTAAGCAAGCCAAATAGAGCTCTCTGTGATTTATCTTTTTTCCTACCTTGACTTTTTTTTTTTTTTTTTTGGTATTATTATTTTTGTATTCTTTTAAAAAATTGTATTTGTTTGACTGTGCTGGGTCTTAGTTGAAGCACTTGGAATCTTTAATCTTTGTTGTGGCATGTGGGATCTATTAGTTATGGCATATGGAGTCTATTTCCAGACCAGGGATCGAACCTGGACACCCCCCGCCCCCCTACTCCCTATCCCTGGCACTGAAGCTCAAAGTCTAACCAGTGGACCACAAGGGAAGTCTCTGTATCTTGACTTTTTATGGAGAGCTAAAGAAGTGCAAAATTGTCAGAAATCAAGCAAACAGGAAGCAGTGAGCTATCTAAGAATCCATAAGAGTTTACTCCATCAAAAATGTTTGAAAGCAATGCTTAAGACAATGAAACAAAGCAAGACTCAAAAAAGAGCAAGAAAAAAAAAGAACAAAACAGTCCAACTGCATAAAAACTTATTAAATGAGTTTTATGAGTTTTGATAAATTCATAAATATGAGTTTATGAATTACCTCTTTGCTTAGAGAGAACAAAGTTAGCAATGGGAAGGAAATGTTATATAAAGTAGATGCTGAAGAGACTAATTTGACTGAAATAACCAGACATGTTATGTGAAGTAGTGATGTACTTTACACCTCAGATTAGTTGTATCACAATTCTATTTGTTAAAATTTATTATTAAACCTCAATTGTATAATATTTACACACAGTAACCAGTCCCCTAAGAAATATATGAAAATCTTAATTAGGAGCGGTAAGAGAGATGACTACATCTTGCTTCTGATCTGAATGCTGCTACTTCTTGGTCTTCTACCTCTCAATCACTTGATTCTCACTTAAGCCTCTCTTCATCATTCTTGCGGAGAAGGCAATGGCACCCCACTCCAGTTCTCTTGCCTGAAAAATCCCATGGACGGAGGAGCCTGGTAGGCTGCAGTCCTTGGGGTCGCGAAGAGTCGGACACGACTGAGACTTCGCTTTCACTTTTCACTTTCATGCATTGGAGAAGGAACTGGCAACCCACTCCAGTGTTCTTGCCTGGAGAATCCCAGGGACGGGGGAGCCTGGTGGGCTGCCCCAGAGTCAGACACGACTGAAGTGACTTAGCAGCAGCAGCAGCAGCATTCTTGCACGTAATGGGACTTCAAGAGGTCTTGAAATCTTCCAATTTCTGTATACATGACAAATCCTCCAATTTCTGTGTGTGCTGTACTAAGTCACTTCAGTCATGTCCATCTTTTGCCACCCTGTGGACTGTAGCCTGCCGGCTTCCTCAGTTCATGGGATTCTCCAGGCAAGAATACTGGAGTGGGTTGCCATGCCCTCTTCCAGGGGATTTTCCCAACCCAGGGATCTAACTCGCATCTCTTAAGCCTCCTGCTTGGATACCTGTGTTCTTTTACCACTAGCACCACCTGGGAAGCCCGTGTATATATGTCAAGTCTTCTAATTTCTGAACATATACCATTGCCTTCAATGCTTTACTGTCTCTCTGGGTTGCTCTAGTGAGAAGGGATTTATATATACTGCTATGTCCTCCACAAAGCAGAAACTTTCTGGAGGGGACTCCTTAGTTAAAAGTCCTTTACATCATACATATTACAATGTAAGGTATCTTTCTTCTCTATATCATTGTTTTGGTTAAAATTTCTTGCCATTTTATTATTTTGTGGACTCATGAATTTATCACAATAATTTAACAAATTTTATTGAGAACGAACTATTAGTGATCAGGCCAAATCATAAATCCAGATCATAAAGACATCTATTAGACCATAGATCTTGCTTGCCGTGGATTTACACAATGGAGTATAGGATAGACACCATTTCAAATAGAAGACAATTCTTTATGGAATCAGTTTCTAATATTGTTTTAACAGATTCTGGGCATTTTAACTTCATAGCCAAGATCTATCAATTTGCTAGAGCATATGCTCCAGGGAACTTGTTGCTGAGACAGGGGAATTTGTTTTAAAAGGTGATGTTAGTTTTGAGAATGGGTTGATATTTGTTTTATTGTTTGTCTTGTTGATCACTTTTATGGCATGTTTTGATTTAACTGTGTTAAGAATTTCTTTTTTTTTTAAAGTCTGCCTAAAGGCAATAGGGATGGGTTCATTGAGAGATACAAATTGAAAAATAATAAATTCAGAGCATATTTGGTTTATTATTGCCCTTTGGAAAATAGCTAGTAAAATGTCTTATATCATTTCCATATTAAAAATGATGTTGATCTACAGAAATAAATGCTCTATACTTTGGAGTTTTAATTGATAGAAGAGATAACTACCAATAGACACAAAGATTATATAAGACTGAAAATACTGAAGTTTTAAGACCTCAAAGGAATTTTCAAATAAAACTTAAAATTCATCATTCTGTTACATATATATATAATCCTGAAGTTTGATGCCAACCTAGAATCACTTTACCTTATCTGAAACCAGCTTAAATCTTTCTAAATGATTCGCAGTCCTTGCTATGATAAATATATATTTCTTGAAATTGTATTTATTTATTTGAAATATGGTTGATTTATAGTATTATGATTATGGGTATATGGCATAGTGATTCTTTTTTTTTCGATTATATTCCATCATAGATTATTACAAGATATTTCTTGAAGTTTTTGCACTTAAGATCTTTTGTGGCATTGATTCAGAGTTTGAATACTTACCTGGAAATTCTGGCAAATTTGTATTCCTCAATATATTAAAGGAAAACTTTCTGGGGGTGAGAAGGAATAGAAATAACTGGCACTTATTTAATGTGTCTGCACCGTGCTAGACAGTTTGCATTTATTATCCCATGTAGTCTTCATAATAGACTTTTCCTTTTTTTAATGAATGGAAACTAAAAGTACATTTGATATCATGTGGAATATTTGCAAATATTTTTTGATGTTAAAAAGCATGCCCTTAGATTTAAAAATTTTGAGAAGTCATGATTTTATTCATGCTTATTTATCTTATGAGCTTACAGAACTACTAGACAGTTGATAGTATCTTTGTATATTAGTCTTGCCCCTTTCATGAAATTTATTAGGTTTTTAACCTATAACTTTGCTTTTAGTACTGTCAGGATCTAGTTTGCTGAGCCAATGAATTCAAGCCACTTCACATTTCAAAGTTCATAACTGATAAGCAAATGATAAAATAATTCTGCACATAACAGTCTGTAATCTGTGGTTCTCAAAGTGTGGCTCAAGGGACCCCTAGGAGTCCTTCAGATTCTTTCAAGATGTCTTCAAGGACAAAACTCTTTTCATAATAATACTAAGATATTATTTGCCTTTTCAGTCTCATTCTCTCAGGAGTGTAAAGATTTCCAGATGCCACATGACTTGTGCCACTGTTACTGATCTGACAATAATGAAATTTTCCTTTACTTGTGAATTCTTATGTTTAATAGAATTTTCTAAGGTATTGATTTGGGTATATAAATATATGTGCAGTTTTAGAAATTAGCTCCATTTGCTCTCAATTATTTCTCTCTTGCTTTTACCAGTTATTTTCCCTCCTGTAATCTCTGTAACTCATTATTATCCAATAAATTGTTACTGTTAAATGCTGAAATTTCCCTTGCAGCTACTCAGAAACATTAGAAATAAGTGTAGTATGTATCTTGTTTTACAGTAATATTAAGAAAAATATTTTTGAGTATTATATGTTTGTTTTATTTAAGCTATATTTAATATTTAGTAATATTTATTCTAAAGTTTTAAAATTAATGTATGTTTTTATTAAAGTTGAATCACTGGCTTTAAAAAGGAGAGTAGAAGACTTGCCTTTTTAGTTTAGCTCTGTGCTTTGTCTAAAGTTGCCAAAAAGGGTGAAATCTCGTGGAAGGAAAAATTTACTTCAAAGAAATTGGGGAAAAAATAAAAAAGAAATGAAAATATGATGTAAGCTATCTTATCTTTGGTTTTATAGATGTTAGACACTTCCCTTATTATATTTATGCTTTAAAATATTTTTGAATAGTAGTAAGGTGCCAGTTATATTGTAGGATTATTTTGAGATATTAAATGTAGACATGAACTCTTTAAAAGGCAAAAATTGTCTGTTACATTTTTTTAAAACTAGAAATGAAAAATGAATTATCTTACAGGATAAGTTATCACACTGCCTTGACTGGGGAAGTTTACACAATAGCTTGTATGGTTTACAGTGCTGAATTCCAAGTAGATAAGAAATCAGTAAAAATCATGACAGTGCTAACTGACACACTGAATCAAAGATTTAACTGTAACCCTGAAGGCTGAGTTAATATCTTTGAGCAGATTATGGTTTTTGAGTTACAAAAGGGTAACTCCATAGCCTTGGCTGAACTTGCTGTTTTGCTTGTTTTCCTGGTCTCTGCGTCAACAAATCTGCAAGAATCTTTGTTTTTGTGTATGAATACTTGGCAATCAGACAAGTACTGATGCAATATTCAAAGTACTTTAAAGTATTGAATAGCTGTTTTGAATCTCACAGTTTGTCCTGGACCAACTTTTTTGTCATTTGCGAAAGTATTGCTGGATAAAACTGCTGGTGCCTTAGCAAGAAACAAGGCAGTGGAACCCAACTGTACTGGCAGTCATTTGTAGTCATCCCTAACATGCACTCACAAAATAAATGCTAGTTTCATTTAAGAATGTCCTTTGTGAAACAATAGCAATGATTAATTTGATTAAATCTCATTCTTTGAATATATATATTTTTAGCAATCTATGGGAAATATGGTAGAACACTTCTGCTGCATGCCGAAGTATAATAGTTATCTTGAAGATAACCACTCTTGTAATTGTGTATTTTTGGATAACTTGCATCTCTCATAATAAGCTTAATAGATTTCCATATTAAAAAAACTTTTTGATAAATTTGGTGGTGATATAGCTAAATGTTATATTTTGACATTATACAATATCATGTGACATTTGAAAGCTCTGTAAAATTTAGTGAGACAATATTTTCTAAATGACTAATTCATGATGTTAACAAAATCATGTGTGAGTAAAAGACGCATGTAAATGCAAGCTAGATCAGTGGATTTTAATGGAAAGAGAAATGAAAAGCTTATTAATAAATTTCAGATTCTACATTGCCACTAACATTTAAGTAACTATTACTTGTCAAGTTCTGATGTATTATCAAATAAGAATATCCACAATTATCTAAAAAGATAATTATATTACTCCTTTTTCTATCAACATGCCTGTGAGAAGCTGGATTTTCTTCATGTGCTACACCAACACATCACAACAGATTGAATGCAAAAGCAAATATGAGAATCTAGCCTCTTTTATTAAGTAAGATATCAAAAAATATGTGAAAATGCCATTCTTCTCACTAAAATATTTGAGAGTTGCTGCTAAATAGAAGCAAATTGATGAATTTTTGATGGGATATAAAACATCTCCTCCTCATATTTCTCAGAGACTCTTTAAGAAATAAATGGCACTCAAATAGGGTGACAGAAGGGAGTTTATAAAAGGGACATTTTGATAAATTTAGACAAATTAAGGGAAACCAATAAGAAATAGTGAAGCATATTGGGACGAGCAAGGGCAAGAGGCCTTTACTATTAAGCATGAAGGAGCAAGATGAAGTGTTTCCCAGAACCTGGAGGGGACTGGTAGCTGTAACTGTAGAATGATCAGCAAGAACTTTAAAACTTTGGTGGAAAAATTCAGTCTCTGTCAATCTGTAGTCTAGATAGGAGAGCGTAGAGCAATGATACCCCAATCTCTCTTTAACTACTATTTATCTAGTGCCCCTCATTGTCTGAACACAACTGGGAACTAAGCTGGTGCCATCCAAAAAGGTCAGGGTATAAAGAAAGTTGAGAAGAATGGAAGGTGGATCTGGAAGAAAAGTAAAGAATATCCAAAACAGTTATTATTAGCAGAAACAGCAGTATGAAATATTTAGTGTCTATTATGGACTGACGAGTCATAAAAACATTTTCTTTGACCTTAAAGAGCTTATTATACATTTTTAATATTTGGTTTGTATTGATTTCTTCTGTTTTTGAAACTGAAGTATGCTTTATCCAGTTTTACTAGTTTTCCCACTAGTGTTCAGGTTTTCCTTTTTGGGGGTACATAAATGCATGGGGGATTAGAGAGTATAAGAAAAACAACCTACTGAGAACAGTGAGCATGAAAGACAGGAATGAATATGAAAAGTGAGTAATTGTGAAGGCTTTTAATATTTTTTTAAACTCTCTCCTCCCACTGTAACCCTATCTCTTTAGTCTTAATTTTTGTTGATATATAAAAAGCTATAGGGAATTAATGTATACAACTTGGTAATTTTTTTTAATTTAAATTCATTTATTTTAATTGGAGGCTAATTACTTTACAATATTTTATTGGCTTTGCCATACATCAACATGAATCCACCATGGGTGTACATGTGTTCCCCATCCTGAACCCCCTCTCCACCTCCCTCCCCATACCATCCCTCTGGGTCATCCCAGTGCACCAGCCCCAAGCATCCTGTATCCTGCATCGAACCTGGACTGGCGATTTGTTCTTTATATGATATTATACATGTTTCAGTGCCATTCTCCCAAATCATCCCACCCTCTCCCTCTCCCTCAGAGTCCAAAATTCTCTTTTATATATCTGTGTCTCTTTTGCCGTCTCACATACAGGGTTATCATTGCCATCTTTCTAAATTCCATATATATGCATTAGTGTACTGTATTGGTGTTTTTCTTTCTGGCTTACTTCTCTCTGTATAATAGGCTCCAGTTTAATCCACCTCGTTAGAACTGATTCAAATGTATTCTTTTTAATGGCTGAATAATACTCCATTGTGTATATGTACCATAGCTTTCTTATCCATTCATCTGCTGATGGACATCTAGGTTGTTTCCACGTCCTGGCTATTATAAACAGTGCTGTGATGAACACTGGGGTACACGTGTCTCTTTCAATTCTGGTTTCCTTGGTGTGTATGCCGAGCAGTACAATACAATACACTAGTTAGACCTAATTGATATTTATAGGACATTTCACCCCAACTTGGTAATTTTAAGAGTTAACTTATATTAGGTTCTAATTTGTATAAACTTGTTAACAGTAGTAAATGCTGGAGAGTCAGTGATGAGGAGAAATGAGAAGCTGGGGTGAATTTGTATTGTTAGGAAGGATTTCATAATAACTATAGACACGACTGGACTTCCCTGGTAGCTCAACTGGTAAAGAATCCACCTGCAGTGCAGGAGATCCCAGTTCAATTCCTGGATTTGGAAGATCCCCTGGAGAAGAGATAGGCTACCCACTTCAGTATTCATGAGCTTCCCTGATGGCTTAGATGGTAAAGAATCCACCTGCAATGTGGCAGACCTGAGTTTGATCCCTGGGTTGGCAAGATCCCCTAGAGAAGGGCATGGCAACCCACTTCAGTATTCTTACCTGGAGAATCCACATGGACAGAGGAGCCTGGCAGGCTACAGTCCCGGGGATTACAAAGAGTCTGAAAGGACTGAGCAACTAAGGACAAGCAACTAAGCACAGCACAGCACATAGATATGACTAAGAGAAAGGAGGGCCTCCATTGTGGCTCAGCTGGTGAAGAACCACCTGCAATGTGGGAGATCTGTGTTCAGTCTCTGGGTTGGGAAGATCCCCTGGAGAAGGGAAAGGCTACCTATTCCAGTATTCTGGCCTAGAGAATTCCATGGACTGTATAGTCCATGGTGTCACAAAAGAATTCTGATGTGAACTGACTTATTGGGAACGACCCTGATGCTGGGAAAGATTGAAGGCAGGAGGAGAAGGGTATGACAGAGGATGTGATGGTCATGAGTTTGGGTAGGCTCTGGGAGTTGGTGATGGACAGGGAGGCCTGGCGTGCTGTAGTCCATGAGGTCACAAAGGGTTGGGCATGACTGAGTGACTGAACTGACTGAAGAGAAAGGAGAAGAGAAATCTTTCCAGATGGCAGGGGCTATTCCATGGGGTAGGAACCATGTGGATGATAAATAGGCAAAGGACTGACTGGACTGAGGGTTGTGAGGGATGGAGAGAGAAGAGACAGACATTAAGGTGGGCCCAAATTATGAAATGCTTTGAATGACAGAAGATTGTACATGACTTAACTTGCAATAAACAGAGTCATCATCCATGACCAATCTGCCATAGACCCACCAATGTGATGTGTCACAGAATCGGAAGGTTGATAATAATTATGGCAAGACATTCTTATGTGGTAGTAGGGTGAACTACAGCTACTTGATGTGGTGTGAAGATCACCACTCGTCAATAGGGCAGTGAGTCCCCATCATGAGTTCCTGTCTCCTGGCAGATTTTTCACTGTGGGTGGGCTGAGTTGATCAAATAACTTTAGGGGCATGTCTTTGAAGCCAGAGTCACCAGTAGTCTTTGTGCGTTTGCTCTTCTCCTTTCTTTATATATTTTTCACGGAACTTACTTGTGAGTTCAGTAGTGAACTAGAGTAAAAGCAAAGCTAATTTTAGTCTGAATTGTCTTCCTGCTGGCCTTCAAGCTCTAAACTGACTTTGACCTGCCCTAGATCAGTCAGTCACCCAGGACTTTAGGTAGACACTTGGCTTGAAAAGTGTTTTCAAGTCTGGTCTTTGGGAAAGTCTTGAAAGTAAAAAGAATTGACACTCTCATTATAAATTAGAACATAAAACCCTTAGATTTGGCAGAAATTAGTCTGTGACATAAAAGCAGGTTGCTTATTCATCTTTGACAAACAATGGGAACATGCATTATTTACATGAGTTTCAAGTAAAAGTCCATTGTAAGTGAGGTTGCATTTTACATGAGGAAAGAAAAAGTGAAAAGCGTGTGAGAACAGAAGGAATACCAGCTGTGACCTTATCTGCAGTAGTGAAAACTTTTTTTTTACATAATATTCTTGCAACAAAGCATAATCCTTTGAACACTTTTTTTTAAAAACTTGATAGCTCATTGTAAAGGATTAATGATACTACAAGTTCATGAAAGTCATACTTTTAACATGATAATAAAAAAATATTTATTGATGAGGACTCTGCCTCCCCTCAGCTCATGAAAAGAAATAAAATGTCCAATATTTGGTAAATAACTTTGCTATTTAACACATTGTAAACAAACAGAAATTGCATTTTCAATCACTTCTTTTTTTTTTTTTTTTAACCTAAAAGAAGAAAGACAATTGTTGAAGTAAAAACAATGTGTTTGTAACATTGTGGTTTTCAAAGTTAGGAGTTAATGGTCTAAAACCCCAGCCCCTCTTTTCCACTGAGGTAAAACATTTTTTTATTAATGGTTTTTTTCTTTTGCTTTGTAGAATGACCATGTATTCTCTGAAAATTTTGCACTTAAGTGAAAAACTAGCATTAATGTGGAAAGTTATATCTCTTCTGTAGTGTTTTATTTTGGGCAACACAGCAGACCTGTATAGGGAAGCAGGACATTTCATTTTGTGACAATAAATAAAAATAGCAGATATTAATTATACAACTCAAAAAAAAGTGAATGTAAGAGGAATGATCAAAAGTTAATTAGTAAACTACAAGAATTAATATAGTCTAGATGTCTTCCTACATATGAAACCAGGCAATAAATAGCATACCAGTAAAAAGCACAGACCCCAACTAGAGTGGCCACCCAAGGTATAAGAAAGACTTTGAGGCTGATAAATGACTATGTTATACAAACATTCGAAAGAGACCTAATCTCTGCTATGATGAAAAATAAGATAGGTAAAATTTGTCTCCTGTTACCAAAGAAATTGCATTTGATGATACTTTACAAACCATTTGAGCATCATATGCAATTCTTACTGGTGTTTGAATGACACTCAATGGGAGCTTTCTCGACAGGAATGCAGATGGTATTCCTATGTTATGCAGATTTTGTTAAGTCTCACAGAAGCTAGACTTTACCCAAGTGCCTAGTTTGTTAGTTCCAAACATTACATCTCAGACTTCGTAAAGATGCTTCAAATCTTTTTTTATGGTTGCAAAGACTTTTTAAAACTCGATAAACTAACAGAACTTGTTTTGAGAGCCCTCCTAGGTAATTTAAAATTTCTATCTCCATGATGCATTTCTAGAGGTGGAAGCAATTGAAGAAATGACTAGGGCAACATTCAAGACTATAAATATTTCTCTTTCATTTGTGGCTTACGTTTCCCCGATTAGGACAGTGGAAGATGTATCTGCCGCTAACAGTTAATTATGTAGGACAAAGAGTAAGTTAAGTGTATCACTTTTCTCTTCGCCAAACTTTAAGAATCATGCATTTGATGTGCCAATGAATCCTAAGAAACAATTAATTATAAAACATGACAAAAAATGTCAGTGTAGAATCCATCTGCTGATAGGTTGACGTTGTTGGATATTCACTACTTGAAAAATACTAATCATGGGAAATATCATACATTTTTAAGACTATTTTAAGTAGACATGTTTTACAGAAATTTAGAGTCACTAAACTGGAGTGGAGGGGAAGGTGGGGAAAACATTAATTAAGGTCATAAAACTATTTTGCCATGTCTGAAAGAATATCTTAAACTAAAAAATGTAGGAGCTGTTATAGTACTAACAAATATTCATTGAGTGGTTTTTATATAGCATGTGCTAAGCAGACACATTAACTCCTTTAATCCTCATAACAACCATTTGGGATAGGGATTACTATTTTAATTCTCACCTACAGAAGAGAAGTCTTCAGAATAGTGTGAAGTCTCTTGTCCAAGGATAATCTGCTAGTAAATGACAGAGCAGAGATTTGAACTCAGGCAATATGGCCTCGAAGCCCACTTTCATAGTCATTACACTAAGATTATTAGAAAACGAGGAAAGTTGAAAAAAAAGATATGTTTTAACAAATTTCAATTCTGCTTATTTGTAGAAACCCACACTAAAAGAGAACTTAGAGAAATTCTAGATATTTTATATGTTTATTAAAGTATTATTATTTGTAAACATTCTTATGGTCAAATGATCAAAATGAAGAAGGAAAAAAGGAAAGTCAAGTAAATAATAATGGGAGAATCCATATCTCAGAAGATATTGCTAAAAATGAAAACATAGTGCCCTTCAACTCAATTTTTTAGTTTAATTGTGAGACTTTTTAATTGTAGAAGTCATAGAAAGCAATGAAAAAAATGAACGGTATCAGTTTATTTAGTGATATTTACTTGATAGCCCTCTTTTATAATATATAAACTAAGGGTTAATTCTACATACATTAATGTACATATTCAAATAGTAAGAGTATATGTATAACAGAGCAGTGTGAATATTTCATGTTTAAGAATAAGATACACAAGATTACTGCTGAAAAAAATCTCATGTTATCAAACACAACTCTGAATTTCAACTTTAAATAATCTTTATTGCTAGTGATGCAACCTTTTAGTTTCTCATAAGGGCTATAAATGATTATAATGATCACATAAATTATTATTAATTATAATAATATTAGCTACTATTTATGGAAGTCTGTCAGTCTTAAGCACTATGTTAGATGATGTACATAAATGTTCATGAAAAACTTCCTATAACCCCATGTGTTAGGTTCATTTAAGTCATTTTACAGATGAGGAAACTGAAGCTTTATGAGAAAACCTAATTTGTTTATTGCTACAGACATTAAACCTATATCATTTACTTTTCCATCTATTCTACTTGAGCAACATTGTTGAATTTTGTGTTCTCACATATTTCAGAGGCCTATATTAAAGTTATAGTGATATGTATTTTAAAATCCCAAAGTTTTAAAGAATTTTTTTAGATAAATTTATTTAGATAAATTAGAATTACTTAGATACATTTATTTAGATAAATTAAGAATTTATTTAGATAAATGAAGATGAATTATAATTGTTTTCAAAGACTTAGGATAATCAGTGATGATCTGGTAAAATTACATTTCCTGCCAAAGAGCTATATTAGACCAACTTTACCCTCATAATGGTCCAATTATTGGTGCATATATACTATGCTTTATTTTTCCTTTTTCTCTAGGCTTTATCTATAGACAGAAAAAGAGGAACTCCATCTACAACTTTAACTACTTAAGCTTAAAAATAAATTCCTAGACAAAAATTTCAGCCCCCTTGGAGGAAAAATGAGCAGTGACAAGGTTTTCAAAAATCACTTGTCTTTTATTGATAATAAAATTTGCTGTATATAAGTGAATGTTTCCTTCAATACCTAGACACAAAGGAAACTGCTTTTAGTAAGGCAGCACTAAAGCACAAACACACATAGAATTTTTCTTAGTTTGTTTACTCTGTCAGCAGGCAATGTGACATCCTCTGTTAAAGGACTGATATTTTTCTTGTGGGTGGAGACCCAGACAGTTTTGATTGGAGTGGTGTGTGGGCGCATCATGCTTTGCTCTCTTAACACTGACAAATGATCACATTTTCATTAATCAGGGTGTTTGATATGGGGACCTGCATATTCATCATGTAGACACTAGCTATAAACTAGAAACATTTGTAAATAATCATATATTATCAGGTTTAGAGGAGGGGTAGACATGACATGGATATATGGACAGTAAATTTAAATTACCCTTCTAAGTTGAAAATCATTTCATTGATTTGGAAAGAAAACCACAAACTCCATCCAGTTATTCATGAGCTGAGGTAAAAACGATGAGAATGGGAATGAAGAAGTACCATTAGTCCCCAAAGTCCCATGCCTGGCCCTGTGGTGTCTATCATTAATATCTGTACTCGTTTTTAAAGAAAATCATCCTTATGTGATAAGTGCTTTTTACTACTTATTGGATATGTAAGAAGCATCAGCTAGCTCTCACATATGTGGTTATGGGCTATATGTGTGAATGTGTGCTTAGTTTCTTTAGTTGTGTCCAACTCCTTGTGACATTACGGACTGTACCCTGCCAGGCTCCTCTGTCCATAGGATTCTCCATCAAGAATACTGGAGTGGACTGCCATTCCCTCCTTCAAGGGATCTTCCCAACCCAGGGATTGAACCCACGTCTCTTATGTTTCCTGCATTGGCAGGCGGTTTCTGTACCACTAGTGCCACCTGGGAAGGCCAGTGTGCTACACAGAATCCCCAAATCAAACAATTAGATGATGGCTCTTTAACATTGCCCAAACATATTTGATAGTTCTGGTGTATTCTCATAATATATATAAGTGGTTCAGGGTGTTATTAAAAGCATGAAGCAGACTGCCTGTATCTGTGTCCTGGGACTACTTCATACTGGACCTGAGACCTTGGGCAAGTTTCCTTATCTTAAAAAATAATAGTACCTGCCTCATAGGGTTTTATGAGGCTTAAACAATTAATACTTATAAAACCCCATGCCTAGCATATTGTAATAGGTTTATAAAGATGATCTATTTTATTTTATATATGCTATCCATAACATTAATTTTTTTCATTGACAGGTCCTTCAGTCAGTAAGCTGATATCTTACCTAATACCTAACCAACTAGGGTTTGCTATCTATCTACTATCTATCTATTCATCTCTCTATCTGCTTACCTATCTACCTACCTAGCTATCTAACCATTGTGGGTACTCTGCTTGCTGGATATCAGATAGAGAGTGATATACGTTTTCAAGTTGAAATGTTTTTACCAGCTTTATTTAATAACATTAAAGGTCCCCAAACTCTTAGTTAGAAGGATCCACTCTCCTTCTCATTTGGAGCCTGGTGATGACTGGAATTTCAGATGGCAAAAGGGGTAAAGAATTTAGTTATTCAGGGCATATTTATTGACACTGACTGGCGGCTCAGATGGTAAAGCGTCTGCCTGCAATGCGGGAGACCCAGGTGCGATCCCTGGGTTGGGAAGATCTCCTGGAGAAGCAAATGGCAACCCACTCCAGTATTCCTGTCTGGAGAATCCCAGGGACAGAGGAGCCTGGTAGGCTACAGTCCATGGGGTCTCAAAGAGTCAGACATGACTGAGTGACTTCACTTCACTTCAGTTCACTTCATGTGTTAGGCACGTGTCCAGCTCTACAGTCCCATGGAATATAACCCACCAGGTTCCTCTTGCCATGGAATTCTCCAGGCAAGAATACTGGAGTGTGTAGTCATTCCGTTTTCCAGGACCCAGAGATCAGACCTGATTCTCCAGCTTTGCAGATGGGTTCTTTACCATCTGAGCCACCAAGGAAGCCCAAGAATACTGGAGTGGATAGCCATTCCCTTCTTCAGGGAATCTTTCCGACCCAGGGATCAAACCTGGGTCTCCTGCATTGCAGGCAGATTCTTTACTGTCTGAGCCACCAGGGAAGGCCTAAAGATGCTGCTGCTAAAGTGCTGCACTCAATAAGCAAATTTGTAAGCAAATGTAAGCAAATTTGTAAAACTCAGCAGTGACTACAGGACTGGAAAAGGTCAATTTTCATTCCAATCCCAAAGTAGGGTAGTGCCAAAGAATGTTCAAGGTACTGTACAGTTGTATTTATTTCATATGCTAGCAAGGTAATGCTCAAAATCCTTCAAGCTAGGCTTCAGCATTGTGTGAACCAAGAACTTCCAGATGTATAAACTGGATTTAGAAAAGGCAGAGGAACCAGAGTTCAAATTGCCAACATTTGTTAGATCATAGAGAAGACAAGGGAATTCCAGAAAGACTTCTGCTTCATTGACCATTCTAAAGCCTTTAACTGTGTGGATCACAACAATCTGCGGACCATTCTTAAAGAGACAGGTGTACCAGATCACCTTACCTGTCTCCTGAGAAACCTGTATGCAGGACAAGAAGCAATAGCTTTAACCAGACGTGGAACAACAGACTGGTTCCAAGTTGGGAAAGGAGTACATCAAGGATGTATATTGTCATCCTGCTTATTTAACTTATATGCAGAGTAGTCTTGTGAAATGCTGGGCTAGATGAAGCACAAGCTGGAATCAAGATTGCCAGGAGAAAAAGCAACAGCCTTAGATATGCAGATGATACCACTCTAATGGCAGAAAGTGAAGAAGAACTAAAGAGCCTCTCGAGGAACGTGAAAGAGGAGAGCGAAAGACCTGGCTTAAAGCTCAACATTCAAAAAACTAAGATCATGGCATCCGGTCCTATCATTTCATAACAAATCAAAAGGGAAAAAGTGAAACAGTGACAGATTTTATTTTCTTGGGCTCCAAAATCACTGAGGATGGTGACCACAGCCATGAAATTAAAAGCTTGCTCCTTGGAAGGAAAGCTATGACAAACTTAGTCAGTGTATTAAAAAGCAGAGCCATCACTTTGCCAACAACGGGCTGTATAGTCAAAGGTATTTTTTTTTCCAGTAGTCATGTACAGCTGTGAGCTGGACCATAACCAAGGCTAAGCATGGAAGGATTGGTGCTTTTGAATTGTGGTGCTGGAGAAACTCTTGAGAGTCCCTTGAACAGTAAGGAGATCAATCAATCAATCTTATAGGAAATTAACCCTGAATATTCATTGGAAGGATTGATGCTAAAGCTGAAGCTCCAATACTTAGGCCACCTGATGTGAAGAGCTGACTCATTGGAAAAGACCCTGATGCTGGGAAAGGTTGAGGACAGGAGGAGAAGGGAGTGACAGAGGATGAGATGGTTGGATAGCATCACCAACTCAATGGAGATGAGTTTGAGCCAACTCTGGGAGATAGTAAAGGACAGGGAAGCCTGGCATGCTGTAGTTCATGGGGTCACAAAGAGCTGAATTCAACTTAATGACTGAATAACAACAATGTGTTAGGCACAGTTCTAGGTAATTGGGGATATATAGTTAAGTAAGACACATGAAGCCTCTCTTCTTCTGCAGACTTGGGGTGGGAAGGGGCAGACAACAAATTTAAAAGACAAAAAGGAAAACATGCCATGTGGTGATAATTTTCTGCTATTGAGAAAGAAAAAATGGACTGAGATAGAGTGATTCAATGGCCATTTATATTAGGTGGTCATAAAGAGCCATTCTGAGGAAGTGATACTTGAACTGAACTTTGAATGGCAGTAAAGACTCAGGAAAGTGAAGATGGAGAGAGGGGACATTCCCAGCAGAGAGACTGACTTGTGCCAAAATTCTGAATAGAATGAGACTTAGACTGTTTAAAGAGTTTAAAAAGGGCTAGGAGCAAAGGGGAGGTTGGGGTTAAAGATGAGTGCAGAGGCTTTGTAAATCATCTTAGAAGTTTGGATTCTATTCTAAATGCAATGGGAAACCACTGGAGAATTCTAATAAAACAGAGATGTTTTAAACATGTCTCCTGGGCTGCTGTGTGGAAAATAGATCATGGAGGTCAAGAATGTTAGACTCTTTTAGTTAAGCCTAAGCTATCTTGGGAAAAAGGAAATCTACTGAGTAATGAAAACCCAGGAAGGGTTGGAGAACCAAACTATGGGAAAGTCAGAGATATAGCTGGTTCCAGGTAGGCACAGTGGAAAACCAGATTCTTAGATGCTACCAGGACTCTTTTCTTCTATCTTTTTATCCTCTATGTCTTGTATAAATTTTATTTTCCCTTAATTTAGAGAGAACTATTCCTTTCTTGTTAAGCAACATGGCTACAGCTAGCTCTTAAGTTTTATATCTTCATGGCTTCTACCATCAGAATCAATTAAACCTACCTCCCAATAACAGATTGAAATATCTCAGGAGGGGACACTAATTGGCTACTCCTGAGGTAAACTGTATTTGGAGATGAACTCATGAGTCTCACCATATCGATTTCGGGGGACACAGGAGGTAGGGTCATCAGTACAGATCCAAAGGGTAGTAGAAGGGGAGGGATTGGACAGGCAAGTCCATATTGTCGTCACCAGATGAAAGCATATCCTTAAGAGAGTGGGAGAGAGAAAAGGAGTTCACCAAAGTACCAGTTCTTCTTTGGTGCTGGCAATGAAGCAGTAAACAAAACAGATTAAAATCCCTGTCCTCACAGAGGTTCCGTTCTAGACCCAGTGGTAGTTAGGCACCACTAAACAGTGCTCTTTTTTGCTTTGGCTCCATCCCTTCATTCTTTCTGGAGTTATTTCTCCACTGATCTCCAGTAGCATATTGGGCACTTACCGACCTGGGCATGAGTTTGGGTAAACTCTGGGAGTCGGTGATGGACAGGGAGGCTTGGTGTGCTGTGATTCATTGGGTTGCAAAGAGTCGGACATGACTGAGTGATTGAACTGAACTGAACGAACTGAACTGAAACAGTGCTTGGTGGTGCTGTTCTAGCTGCTAGAAGCATAGCAAGGAAGCAAAATAGCCAAAACTTCTCCATCTTGATGGAGCTTAGGGTTGACTGTGCAGTATGGAAGAAGAAGGGACAGGTCTAGGTCTCTCCTGTTGTGCCAGAGATAAAAATGAAGAGGAAGGTGATTCTGAAGTTGATTCGCCACCCCACCATTCCTAGGCCCTTGTCACCATTGTAAATAGGGCAGCATGAGGAAGGTTTCCTGGGCAGAAACTGCTTTGGTGATAGCACCCTCCCTGTGGCCTGGTATACCAAGCTGAGGCCTGAGCAGAGCACCTCAGCCTTCAGGCTAGCTTTTCTTCTGCAGGCTTTACTTTCCCAGTGTGGTGATGCAGGAAGTTCCTATGCTACAGTCAAACTGCTGTGAATCTCCCCTTTTAGTCTAAGTTGCATTTGTAAAACCAGATATTCTGGGCTTAATGCACTGAGGTATTCAGTGCCACATCTGTCAATCAGTTTCAATCACTTGCCAATCAGGTAATAGAGCCAGAAGCTGAGAATATGCCCAGGGCAGGAAAAGATCCAATGGGTTTGTCTGGCAAATGCATCTTAATCCTCTGTTTTAGTGAAATGTTTTGGGTCAACTAACAAACAGAATGAATTACTCAACTTTTTTCTGTTTTGGGGGGAAAAAAGAAAAGGGAACCAGAAATACAGTCTGATAGAATAAATGGCTGGGTATTTAGATTAGATTGACAGAGCTACATAGTCCGTGTACCCTTCTAGACTAATTGAAGGATTAGACAATTGAGCCTCAGCTATATTTGTTTTGGTCAAGAGAATTATATATTTGAGCTTCAGTGGTATGCTGACTATGCCTGTGTGGAAATCAGAATGACCAACCAATGTTTTTAAATGTGAATTTTTTACCTCTCAGCAAAAAGTAAATAGAGAAATAAATGTTAATGAGGTCAAGTTTATAGATTTGGGTTCCACTTGGGTCAATAGTACCCTATTCCAGTACTATGGACCTTTGCCACTTGTTGTAGTGATCAATTTGTTGCCTCCAGCTCCAGATCCACCCATCATTGATTGATTTGCAACAGGGATGAGCCCTTCAAATATTTTCCTTTTTCTTGCCATACCATGTTAAGCTAGGTTCATAGAAGGCACTGGCAAGACACTACAGGAGGAAAAGATTTTTTCTTCCAGGTAATTTATGCTTCTTTGGGCAGAGTTCTGTAGCATAGAGGCCTTCTGTAGCCTGCCCAAACAAACAAAGTGTTTTCTACACTGAGAGCCATTTTCATTAATGTGCAATCTGTGCAGAAACCCAAGGCTCTGTACATCATTTGTGCTCTGCTGTTACCATCTTGAAATACTTAATACTTTTGGAACAAGGTGCCCCACATTCATTTGGAACTAGGTCCTGCAAAAAAAAAAAAAAATGCTGCCAGTCCTGCCTGCATCTCAGGGTAACTTCCCCAAGCAAGGCTCCTGCGGCACCTGGTTCCTGCATGCCACTGTGGTCAGTAGTACACAGTGTCCAACAACTTCCAGCAATACCCTCAGATGCAGTTTAATAGTAGGATCCTTCCATGTGAAGAACTTCCTTATCACCCTAGATTTGAAGTGTTTTCTGGTCCCATTTTGCTATGGCCTTCTTTTCACATGAGGATATTGAGTCCTGTCTCAGCATTGGGCTTGACAAACCAGGTGTCAAACCTCTAAGGGGTGGGATTGGAGCAGAATTAATCTGACACAAGGTCCCTGAGGACTACAGTGGAGATCAAGCAGTCCTGGAAAGGAGGGGCAAAGCAACAAATGGAACATCAAAGGAGGGAAGCATAAAAATACCTTAGGGATTAGGAGCAGTTAAGAACTGGGCACTAGTGGTAAAGAGCCTGTCTGCCAATGCAGGAGACATAAGAGACACGGATTTGACTCTTGGGTTGGAAATGGCAGCCTATTCCAGTGTTCTTCCCTGGTGAATCCCATGGACAGAGGAGCCTGGCAGACTACAGTCTATAGTGTCGCAAAGAGTTGTACACAACTGAAGCAATTTATAACATAACATAACATAACATAGCATAGCATAACATAACATAGCATAGCATAACATAACATAACATAACATAACATAACATCACATCTTCCCTTGTAGCTCAGTCGGTAAAGAATCTACCTGCAGTGCAGGGGACCTGGGTTTGATCCCTGGGTTGAGAATATCCCCTGGAGAAGGAAATGGCAACCTACTCCAGTATCCTTGCCTGGAAAATCTCATGGACAGAGGAGCCTGGTGGACTGCAGTCCATGGGGTTGCAAAGAGTCAGGCACGACTGAGCAACTAACACTTAACACGTACAACATACCCATACCATAAAACATAACATAACATCACATCACATAAGACTTGGTAGCAATTCCTTCAATGGGAGGAACCATTGGAACTACATGAGAGTATGTTGGAAATCACTTCTGGTGATGTCAGCTGCTGCAGAGGCTTTGGTATCCTAACTATAAAGGACAGAACATTCTGATCATCGGTCTTAACACGTTCAAATACAGATGCCAGAATAGACCCTTCTAGCTTGTCCTATCTGTCTCTCTGCCCTGCTTTCTCTTCCTTCATGCTGGGAGCAACCTGATGCTTTTGTTCCACCTTAATGAATAGGTAACAGCAGCATGAGATAAAACCCCTACACTCTCAAATGAACTGAAATAAAATGATTACTGAAGAACAAATCACTTTCTATAATTTATGATACCTATAATTCAAACATGTCGACTTGTATTTTATATTTGCATTAGCTGAGTTTGATGACCCCAGGTTTTCAAAATAGTTACAAATCTCAATCCCTTGTAGCTAGCTTCCTCTCTGTTGAAATGTGGTTGAGAACTAGTTTTATATACACTGGAAACTTCTTAGGAGCTTTAGCAAATGAAATGCCATTATTATGTATCAGTACAGTGACTGGTTTCCTATCTTATTGTAATCTGAGGCTGTAAAAAATTGCTTTTTTGTGTATTTTATTGCCATAAATGATAATGTGATTAAAGAGTTTCTGGGACTTAAAGTTTGCAACATGAAAAAATTATGCTAACCACATTTGAAATTGGATAAATATCTAAAGTGTGTTTCTACTTTTAAATTTCCACGTTCTTTTCAAAAGGTGGCAAAAGTAAAGACAACAAACAAATTAAAAAATAAGAAAAAATGGAACAAATAAAATTTAATATACATAAAATATATTAAGCAATAGAGTGAGTGAAAGTATTTCAGTCATGTCCAACTCTGTGCGACCCCATGGACAGCAGCCCACCAAGGCTCCTCTGTCCATGGGATTCTCCAGGCAAGAACACTGGAGTGGGTTGCCATTTCCTTCCCCATATATATATACTGAATTGTAGCCAGATTCAACAATTTTGTGCTGTAACTAGATACACAATTTTGAGTCATCCCAATCACTAAGGCACTAACATTTTTATATATGGTATGTGCCTAATTATTTTGCTTTCAAGACTCGGAAGAATCTGGCTGTTCAGTTCAGTTCAGTCGCTCAGTCGTGTCCGACTATTTGCGACCCCATGAATCGCAGCATGCCAGGCCTCCCCGTCCATCACCATCTCCTGGATTTCACTCAGACTCACGTCCATCGAGTCCGTGATGCCATCCAGCCATCTCATCCTCGGTCGTCCCCTTCTCCTCCTGCCCCCAATCCCTCCCAGTCTAGTCAAGGCTATGGTTTTTCCTGTGGTCATGTATGGATGTGACAGTTGGACTGTGAAGAAGGCTGAGCACCAAAGAATTGATGCTTTTGAACTGTGGTGTTGGAGAAGACTCTTAAGAGTCCCTTGGACTGCAAGGAGATCCAACCTGTCCATTCTGAAGGAGATCAACCCTGGGATTACTTTGGAAGGAATGATGCTGAAGCTGAAGCTCCAGTACTTTGGCCACCTCATGCGAAGAGTTGACTCACTGGAAAAGGCTCTGATCTGGCTGTTACCAGTGCTCAAAGTAGTAAATATCAATTTCAATATATTCGAGTATTCATCTATCAACAAGGTATTCTGAGTAATGAAGGGGTTAATCGTTTTCTGTATATTTTTAGCTATATTTGAAAACAACTTATAAAGACAAAAAATCTAGAAGTGTTATAAAAGTGATCTCATATTTAATGTCCATGATTATTTCTAATTTGAGGATATTTTGAAACTCTTAACAATAATGTTACATTTTTGATAAACACTATCTTGTAGATAATTCATTTTTTTCAAATCTATGCTTTATGTCTTTAGTTGTACTACATATTTCTTTCTTCAATCCTGGAATATGCTTAAGTATTATCTCTTTAAAAATTTCATTTTTATGCCATTCAACCAATGTTTTATTCTAGAATTTATATCAAATGTATGTTGAAACCTTTGAATTAATTCCATCTTGCTTAACTATTTTTTCATGTTGTTTATTCTGTTTATATTTTGATGCTACATTCTGGAACAGTTTCTTAGTACCTTCTTTTTATTTACTTATTCTTTCTTCAACTATGTTCAGTTTAGAGTTTAACATGTGATATATTAAATTTTAATTATTTTTTATATATTTTCATTTTCTTGATTTAATTGGTTATTTTTTCATATCTACCTGACCTTGTATAATCTGTTTTATGATCTTTTTTTTTTTTAAGCAGTGGAGCATTTTCTGTTTATTATTCTTTGGCATTAATTTCCACATTGTGGTGGTATTATCTTCATTTCATTTGTATTGAATTAATCTCCCAAATAGATTTTACTGACATGGCCTTTCTTCTTCACTTGTTTCTTCTTTCACTTCCTCCCTTCTTTCCTCCTTCTTCCCCTAAACTCTTCTCTGATATGCTTGCCTCATGGTAGTCTCCTAAGTTCAGTTCAAATCTAAGTCTTGAACTGATAACTCAGTTCTGATACCCCACAGTGCAATTAGATATTTCTATTTCTTAGATTTGGTCACCAAATATTTGATGAGTTGGACCAGATTTACCTCTACAATCTTACTCCCTGTGAGATGTAGACCTTGTCTACATTCAGTTGCAGTATTCTCCAGATTCTTATCTTAAGTGGAATTTGATAATATGGGAGGTAAGTGGAGAGGGTCTTACTTTTTCCCAAGCAGTGAACCTTCTTTTGGCTTCCGGCCTCCTGAGGGTGCATTTTAAGTTCTTGTTTCTCTGCAGAGATTCAACTGAACTCTGTGAACCTTTGGGCTCCCCTGGTGGCTCAGATGGCAAAGAATTTGCCTACAATGCAAGAGACCTGGGTTTGATCCCTGATTTGGGAAGATCCCCTGAAGTAGGAAAAGGCAACCCACTCCAGTATTCTTGCCTAGAGAATTCCATGGATAGAGAAGCCTAGGACCTGTGTCCCTGGAAGGGGTGCTTAGTTGTTCAGTTGTATCTGACTCTTTGTGACCCCATGGACTGTAGCCCATCAGGCTACTCTGTCCAGAGGATTCTCCTGGAGGGCTACAACCCATGAGGTCACAAAGAGTCAGACACGACTGAGCGACTAACACTTCACTTCCACTTTAAAGCATGGATTTGAATCACAGTCTTGACAAGCAGTCTCAAGATCTTGAGTATTATATTTCTAGAGCAAGTGCGTGTGTGTGTGTAGTTTTCATTTAAGGTTGAGGTTAAATGACATAATATGTTAATGGATTTGAATTGGAATGTCATCCACAAGTAGTATAATTCAATCACCCAAGAATCATTTACCACATACCAAGCAGAACACTGGTTTCTGTGGGTACAGAGAAAAATAAGTCAGAGGCCCCTCCTCAATGCTTCTTTAGGACCATAGAGGAGACAGAATTGATAACCTCCCTTGTTCTTGACTTTGCTGCAAGTTTGACCTTATGTGATCTCTACTGAGTGTTGAGATTTTAGGAATTCAGTTCAGTTCAGTCACTCAGTCATGTCCGACTCTTTACGATGCCATGAATCCCAGCACACTAGGCCTCCCTGTCCATCACCAACTCCCAGAGTTCACTCAAACTCACATCCATCGAGTCAGTGATGCCATCCAGCCATCTCATCCTCTGTCGTCCCCTTAATCCCTCCCAGCATCAGAGTCTTTTCCAATAAGTCAACTCTTCGCATGATGTGGCCAAAGTACTGGAGTTTCAGCTTTAGCGTCATTCCTCCCAAAGAACACCCAGGGCTGATCTCCTTTAGAATGGACAGGTTGGATCTCCTTGCAGTCCAAGGGACGCTCAAGAGTCTTCTCCAACACCACAGTTCAAAAGCATCAGTTCTTGGGCACTCAGCTTTCTTCACAGCCCAACTCTCACATCCATACATGACCACAGGAAAAACTATAGCCTTAACTAGATGGACCTTTGTTGGCAAAGTAATGTCTCTGCTTTTGAATATGCTATCTAGGTTGGTCATAACTTTCCTTCCAAGGAGTAAGCATCTTTTAATTTCATGGCTTCAATCACCATCTGCAGTGATTTTGGAGCCCCAAAAAATAAAGTCTGACACTGTTTCCCCATCTATTTCCCATGAAGTGATGGGACCAGATGCCCTGATCTTCGTTTTCTGAATGTTGAGCCTTAAAAAGGCCAGTTTTTCACTCTCCTCTTTCAGTTTCATCAAGAGGCTTTTTAGTTCCTCTTCACTTTCTGCCATAAGGGTGGTGTCATCTGCATTACTATGGTTCAAATCAGTTCAGTTCAGTCACTCAGTCATGTCCGACTCTTTATGGCCCCATGGACTACAGCAAGCAAGATTCCCTGTTCATCACCAACTCCAGGAGCTTGCTCAAACTCATGTCCATTGAGTCAGTGGTGCCATTCAATCATCACATCCTCTGGCATCACCTTTTCCTCCTGCCTTCAATCTTTCCCAGCATCAAGGTTTTTTTCTAAATGAGTCAGCTCTTTGCATCAGGTGGCCAAAGTATTGGAGTTTCAGCTTCAGCATGAGTCCTTCCAATGAATCTTCAGGACTGATTTCCTTTAGGATTGACTGGTTGGATCTCCTCACATTCCAACGGACTCTAAGGAGTCTTCTCCAACACCATAGTTCAAAAAAAATCAGTTCTTCAGTACTCAGCTTTCTTTATGGTCCAACTCTCACATCGTTACATGACTACTGGAAAAACCATTGCTTTGACTAGATAGAACTTTGTGGGCAAAGTAATGTCTCTGCTTTTTAATTGCTGTCTAGTTTGGTCATGGAATTTCTTCCAAGGAGCAAGCATCTTTTAATATCATGGCTGCAGTCACCATCTGCAGTGATTTTGGAGCCCCCCAAAATAAAGTCTGTCACTGTTTCCATTGTTTCCCCATGTATTTGCCATGAAGTGATGGGACTGGATAGCAGGATATTCATTTTTTGAAGGTTGAGTTTTAAGCAAGCTTTTCACTCTCCTCTTTCACTTTCATCAAGAGGCTCTTGAGCTCTTCTTCACTTTCTGCCATAAGGGTAGTATCATCTGCATATCTGAGATTATTGATATTTCTCCCGGCAATCTTGATTCCATCTTCTGCTTCATCCAGCCTGGCATTTCACATAATGTACTCTGCATATAAGTTAAATAAGCAGGGTAACAGTATACATCCTTGACATACTCCTTTCCTGACTTGGAACCAGTCTGTTGTTTCGTGTCCAGTTCTAACTGTTTCTTCTTGACTTGCATACAGGTTTCTCAGGAGGCAGGTATGGTGATCTGTTATTCCCATTTCTTTAGGAATGGTCCACAGTTTGTTGTGATCCACACAGTCAAAGGCTTTGGCATAGTCAATACAACAGAAGTAGATGTTTTTCAGGAATTCTCTTGCTTTTTCTGTGATCCACCAGATGTTGGCAATTTGATCTCTAGTTCCTCTGCCACTTGTAAATCCAGCTTGAATATCTGGAAGTTCACAGTTCACATACTGTTGAAGCCTAGTTTGGAGAATTTTCAGCATTACCTGGCTAGTGTGTGAGGTGAGTGCAATTGTGCAGTAGTTTGAACATTCTTTGGCATTGCCTTTCTTTGGGGTTGGAATGAAAACTGACCTTTTCCAGTCCTGTGGCCACTGCTGGGTTTTCCAAACTTGTGGGCATATTAAGTGCAGCCCTTTCACAGCATCATCTTTTAGGATTTGAAATAGCTCAGCTAGAATTATGTCACCTCTACTAGCTTTGTTTGTACTGATGCTTCCCAAGGCCCACTTGACTTCACACTGCAGGATGCCTGGCTCTGGGTGAGTGATCACAGCATCGTGGTTATCTGGGTCATTAAGATCTTTTTGGAATAGTTCATCTGTGTATTTTTGCCACCACTTATTATCTTCTGCTTTTGTTAGGTCCATCCCATATATATCCTTTATTGTGCCCATCTTTGCATCAAATATTCCCTTTGTATCTCTAATTTTCTTGAAGAGATAGCTAATCTTTCCCATTCTATTGTTTTCCTCTATTTCTTTGCACTGATCACTGAGGAAGGCTTTCTTATCTCTCATCACTATTCTTTGGAACTCTGCATTTAGATGGGTATATCTTTCCTTTTCTCCTTTGCTTTAGCTTCCCTTCTTTTCTCACCTATTGGTAAGGCCTCCTCAGGTAACCATTTTGCCTTTTTGCATTTCTTTTACTTGTTGATAGTTTTGATCACTGCCTCCTATACAATGTTATGAACCTCTATCTATATTTCTCAGGCACTCTGTCTGTAGATTCCTTGAATCTATTTTTTACTTCCACTGTATTATCATCAGGGATTTGATATAGATCATGCCTGAATGGTCAGTGGTTCTCCCTCCTTTCTTCAATTTAAGTCTGAATTTTGGAATAAGGAGTCATGATCTGAGCCACAGTCAGCTCCTTGTCCTATTTTAGCTGACTGTATAGAGCTTCTCCATCTTGGCAGCAAAGAATATAATCAATTTAAATGGTATTGACCATCTGGTGGTATCCATGTGTAGAGTCTTCTCTTGTGTTGTTGGAAGAGGTTGTTTGTTATGACGAGTGTGTTCTCTTGTCAAAGCTCTGTTAGCCTTTGCCTTGCTTCATTTTGCACTCCAAGGCCAAGTTTGCCTGTTACTCCAGGTATCTCCTGACTTCCTACTTTTGCATTCCAGTCTCCTATAATGATAAGGACATATTTTTGGGGTGTTAGTCTAGAAAGATCTTATATCTTCATAGAACCATTCGACTTCAGCTTCTTCAGCATTAATGGTTGGGACATAGACTTGGATTACTGTGATACTGAATAGTTTGCCTTTGAAACAAACAAACAGATCATTTTTTTTTTTTAATTTTTGAGATTGCCTCCAAGTACTGCATTTCAGACTCTTTTGTTGACAGTGAGGGCTACTTCATTTTTTCTAAGGGATTCTTGCCCACAGTAGTAATTATAATGGTCATCTGAATTAAATTTGCCTATTCCAGTCCATTGTAGTTCATTGATTCCTAAAATGTTGATGTTCACTCTTGCCATCTCCTGTTTGACTACTTCCAATTTACCTTGATTCATGAACCTAACATTTCAGGTTCCTATCCAATATTGTTCTTTACAGCATCGGACCTTACTTCCATCACCAATCACATCCACACTGAGTGTTGTTTTTTTCTTTGGCTTGGCCTCTTCATTCTTTTCTGGGTACCTACCAACCTGGGGAGTTCATCTTTCAGTGGTTCAGGTGGTTCAATAAATAAAAGCATTTGCAATAGATATTCACAAAATGTTCTCATCAGGTTTGCGATGGCAGTTACTTAAGAACATGAGAGGGTAAGAGCACATATGCATGTCAAAGGATTGCATGGATTTGATCAGCACAACTGAAAGAGTTCAGCTTTCTCTCATCTGCTCCCCAAAATCAGCACAGCTTCTGAAATGCCTATGAAAATAACTGAAACTTTAAAACTCTAGTTTGTTTCTTTGTTTTTTTAATTTAAATAAATAAGACCTAGGCAGGATTAGTAAGAAGTGCCTAGATTAACTTTATTAGCAAAAAATAGTGAGTCAGAAGGGAGAAGCACTGTCAGGAGGACCAGAAGCTGTGCCCAACATGTGCTGTTTTTACCCATTTTTAACTTTTACTTGTACTGTTTTTGTAAAATGGTAAGGAAGAAGGAAAAGACAGACGAAGTAGAGCAAAAGACTGAAACACAAAAGTGATTGCAGAGGGAGAAATTATTCCATAAAACAAAAAGCAGAGAGTTTATTTAGGGGAAGAAAGAAAATGAGACATGAGGTCTGAAAAAAAAATAAAAGCAGACCAGGGACAAATGAATTGTCTTTTCCTTCATACAAGCAGAGTATTCTACATACATACCCTCCTTTTGCTTGCTTGTCACCATCATATATAGTCAAGAGAAAACATACCAGAAAACATCCACCTACTTTTCAATACAAGCAGAAGGATAGCTCTCAAATAAACTCATCTTTCATTCTCCCTGTAAGTCTTAAACAGATTCATCCTCCTAAGAATAAAAATTGTGGAATCTAAGAGTAAAACAATAATCTGGAAAAAAAGTAAGGAGAAAAAGGGCAAAATTTTCTTTTGTTTGCAAATCTAGTGTATTAATTGCATTCCTGGGAGACTTTCTGGACAGAGCCTCTGGTAAACAAATTAGATATAAACCGAAGGCGAGGGCACCAGGGTCACTGTGGTGAGGGAACATCAAGTGACAGGCGCTGGGACCCCCGATGCATGGCTTGCAGAGCAGATGTTCACAAGGATGCAGTGATTATTGAACTGGTAATAAAAAAGCATCAGCTTACAGGCAGCCACGATGGATGCTGGTAATTATAAAGCATCCCCTGGGAAGAAAATGACACAAGTCAGCCACAACTCTGCAATCACCGGGGCATAATTAAAGCTCCAGTAACAGTTGTTAATAGGGTGCAAATAAAACAGGGGGAAAACTTGAACACAACCTTTTATTTCCCCTTTTTAGAAAGAGATGGCAAAGGGCAAAGTAATTACAGGGATAGCAGATTTTATAATTTTGCTTCACATCATAAAACAAAGGGTTGATGGTCATTGATGTTTAAAATATGGGAACCCAAACACACCTATATATATATATATATATATATATACACCAAAGGGAAAAAAATTGTGTTTGCTCTTTGAATATGTAGTATGTGGGGGAGAACAGATTTTTAAACAGAATGTTTATATTCTAATTTTCAAAATGGTAGAAATACAAATATGTAAAGAAAACGGAATACATGTAAATATTTGGCCATTTCATCCTTTCCGGAAGATCTGTAGTGGTATAATGTGCCAAGCTATATGATACTGTTGGTTAAAATGGTTTAGATATTGTTAAATAAAGTCAGCAAATCACTTACAGTGTTGAAAGTGTCACTTTTTCACAGAATGCTGCCAGCCACTCCCTAACCTAAAACATCAAGCAAAACAGGGCTCATTTTCCATGGGCTAAATCACTGATGCTATTTGCCAGAAGAGCTCCTAAGAAAAATACATCTATACCCATTGCAACCCAGTTGCCTGGGCAATTGGGCAACTAACTATGCATCTGGATGTGCATTACCAATTAGGCCTATGTATAGATCTATTTTAAGAGGCAGATGGATAGTATGATGAGAAGGAAAAGAACTCTTGTAAGTTCCTATCTAGCCAGTTTTCCATTCATGGATATTTATAAGATTAGGTTTAAAGGGATGACAAATGTAAAAAACTCACTCTATATTCTTGGGCTAAACTTCATGTGAGAAGTATATGAATACCCATATGTGTCACTTTTCAATAAATTGTAGGAAATGAGGGGAAAGAGAAAAACAATGTTCAGTAGAACTCCCATTTATGGATTTTAACATGGTCACAATTATCTGAAAATCTTTCTCCTGCTTTCTTTCGGTACTTGGAGAGCTGGCCAATTAAAACATAACTAAATACTAATGTATTTAGTATGGAATGCATAAAGAATAAATTATATTTCCAACATGAACATAGATTTCTAGGATTGGAAAGGACCTGACAGCTTATGGCCCTAATTACCCTTAAATGCCTACTGTTTGCAATACACCTAGTAACCATAAAATGTACTAAGAGACAGTATTTGCTCCATAGAAGACTCAAAACAGACACATGAAAAGTTGGCAGATGTAAGAAGGGAAGTCCTTGACTTATGGATCCTCAGGTCATGAAAATTAAAAAGCTTCACGAGTGACTTCTGTTATGAAAAGAAAGATTCAGTGGCACAGGACATACCATCCTAGGACTAAGACATTTAAAAAATGTCAGTATTTTGGCTTTTGGGGGATGAGGCTTCCTTTAATTGAGAGTTAGTTCCTAAAGAAGTAGAAAATACACAATTGTAGGGCCTATCCTGAGAGGAGTAGAACAAAGAATGGGGGAGAGAGAAATAAAGGGAAATCCTGTCCTCAACTGAGGGGGGAGCAGTGAAGAGCATTCTGCAAGTGGTGCCAAATTCTGTCAAAAAAAAAAAAGAGGAGGGGGTTTATAATCAAGTAAGTGGAAATGCTGTTTGGTGCATCTCCCTTTTGGAGATCCACAATCACATTAGCCTATTAAATGCTCTGATCAAACCCCACAACAGACTATATATCACACTTGTTAAATGTACAGCTTGACTTTGGATCTAAATGGTCTTAGTTTGAACCTCAACCCTACTAAAAACTTGGGAAGTTATTCAGCCTATCAAAACAGTAATTAAGCAAGAAAGTTCCAGAAAAACATCTACTTTTGCTTTATTGACTACACCAAAGCCTTTGACTGTGCGGATCACAACAAACTGTGGAAAATTCTGAAAGAGATGGGAATACCAGACTACCTGATCTGCCTCCTGAGAAATCTGTATGCAGGTTAGAAGCAACAGTTAGAACCAGACATGGAACAACAGACTGGTTCCAAATCGGGAAAGGAGTACATCAAGGATGTATATGGTCACCTTGCTTATTTAAATTATATGCACAGTACATGATGCGAAATGTGGGGCTGGATGAGTGAAGCACAAGCTGGAATCAAGATTGCCGGGAGAAATATCAATAACCTCAAATACTCAGATGACACCACCCTTATGGCAGAAAGCAAAGAAGAGCTCAAGAGCCTCTTGATGAAAGTGAAAGAGGAGAGTGAAAAAGTTGGCTTAAAACTCAATCAGAAAATGAAGATCATGGCATCTGGTTCCATCACTTCATGGCAAATAGATGGGGAAACAATGGAAACAGTGACAGACTTTATTTGGGGGGGCTCCAAAATCAGTCCAGATGGTGACTGCAGCCATGAAATTAAAAGATGCTTACTCCTTGGAAAGAAAATTATGACCAACCTAGACAGCATATTCAAAAGCAGAGACATTACTTTGCCAACAAAGTTCCATCTAGTCATGGCTATGGTTCTTCCAGTGATCATGAATGGATGTGAGAGTTGGGCTATAAAGAAGGCTGAGCACCGAAGAATTGATGCTTTTGAACTGTGGTGTTGGAGAAGACTCTTGAGAGTCCCTTGGACTGCAAGGAGACCCAACCAGTCCATCCTAAATGAGATCAGTCCTGGGTGTTCATTGGAGGGACTGATGTTGAAGCTGAAACTCCAATATGTTGGCCACCTGATGAGAAGAGCTGACTCATTGGAAAAGACCCTGATGCTGGGAAAGATTGAAGGCAGGAGGAGAAGGGGATGACAGAGGAAGAGATGGTTGGATGTCATCACCGACTCGATGGACATGGGTTTGGGTAGACTCCGGGAGTTGGTGATGGACAGGGAGGCCTGGTGTGCTACGGTTCATGGGGTCGCAAAGAGTCAGACATGACTGAGCGAGTGAACTGAACTGAATTGAACAAAAAACTGAAGATATACTGTCTTTGGAAGGGATAAATAAGTTTGAAGCACTCACCCTGTGAAGGAATCCTGTGGCCCAAGTTACCACTGTCTGTCTCTTAAAACTTAATCATGTCATAACGTAAATACATTTCCTACTTATCTTTATATTCTTGATAACCTCCCCAAGGTTAATAATGCATTTGAACCCTTCTTTAGATGGGAAAGGTAGATGATTCTCCCATTTTCCTTCAATCTGTTTCAGGAGCCTTTACTTCTACTCTTATTTATTTAGTTTTTTTCTGTTTTCTTGTTTAAATCTCTCCTCTCTTTTGCCTGGATTCTAGCCCTGATGGCTCAAACAGTAAAGCATCTGCCTACAATGTGGGAGAGCCGGGTTCAATCCCTGGGTCCCGAAGATCCTCTGGAGAAGGAAATGGTAACCCACTCCAGAACTCTTGCCTGGAAAATCCCATGGATATCATGGTAGGCTACAGTCCATGGGGTCACAAAGACTTGGACACGACTGACCAACTTCACTTTCTTTCTTTCTCCTTTGCCTAAAGTATAGAAATATAGAAAGAAGAAGAAAGTGAATAGGGGAGTTGATTGGGGCGAAGGCAAAAGGGAAATTGAGAAGGTTTTCGAAGATAGGTGACATGCAGTCATGTTTTTGTCATTTTTCTTAATTTCAAAACAAATGAAAAGAAAAATAATCTAACATAACTTACTCCAAAACTTCTCAGGATGATGATAGAATTTAGAGACGAATTGGAATAAATGTGCTAATGGGACAAAGAGAAATTCTTCAAAGAATATTATATAAATGCAGACAATTTTTAGTGTATTTGCTATAAATTCAAGGATTTTTGTCCATTTTTTAAAAAAGTAAATTTTTTATAGATATTATATACAGTGTTTGTTAATAGCAGTTTTTAACTATTATATAAATCAGTACTTAACAATCTATTTTAGATTTTAAGTAGTCCTAGGATAAAATATATTAATTTTAGGAAAGACTTTGAATAATTTAGAATAATTATAGTCTCTCTAAATAATGGACAATTCTATAAATTTCTTTTGTTTTGTTTTCATAGTAGTTCAACATAAAGCAGACTATTTTGACATCATAGAAATAAGAGCTAGACATGAAAGAAGAGAAAAGATAGAGCAGATTATTTTCAATTTTTTAAAGTGTTTCAAGAAGTGCTCTTGCAGAGTTTTGCTCTCATTGTCTACAATATCAACCACTCAGTGTCCTTAGGATTCTTGCCAAAAATTTTAACCAAATTTGTTTTGAATTTCTGATAGAATTTCTTTGTGGCTGATTTATTTTTAAATCTTCCTCTGGGGATTTTTGCTCCATTATTATTTTTTAAAATTATATGTACCTCTCTTGAATGTTACTAATTTCCAGGTTCATAGTATGAAAGAACATTTGCTTGTCCTAGAAAGAGCTGGAAGAAAAATGGTAATCAATTCCTCCTTATACTAGTGAATCTTTTAATAGTACTGCATTTTTCTAACTGATGCAGTAATGTATTCATTCCTTCCTTTTGGTTAACCAAGTTAATGACCATTTTTTATATTTCAGTGACCATAAAAGGTACTGAGGATGTAGTGAGAATTAGTATAGTCCCAACCACAAAACTTCAAGTCGATGGCATATTAAGAAAACTCATTGTGCCATTTTTTTTCTGTTACAATGGCATGTATAGGGTGCCGTGGGAGTAAGGAAGCCTTGATAGAAAAGCTCTTATTTAAGCTGAATCTTAAAGGATTAACTGGAAATGCAGAATAGGTGGATTGTGTGTGGAACTGATAAGGATTACTCCCTGCTTCCTTCCTGGCCCTTCTCTCTTTTCTAGGTATTCTTACTTCCTAAGTCATCTCTAGTTACATGACTGTCAATTCCATTTATAGTCATGTGATTACTATGTTTATACTTTAGCTCTGACCTTTCTACTGAGTTCTAAATTCTTACTTGTTTATCTAATATTGCACCTGAATATTTAACACCACATTTTGCATACTTAGTAATCTGGAGTTAAAGTTGTTAGATTGCTCTGTAACCAGTCTCAGAATAGGTCAATTCAGTTAAACAGTTATGTCTCTTTTCTGGAGACAATGATGAAGATGAGCCTCAAAGTTAGGCCTTTATTGTATGAGCAAGCAATCATGTATCTAATAAGAGGCATTTATATGGGAACTAAAGAAAACCAAAGGTTATGTTTGGGGCAGAAGATAAACCCAGCCTGAGTCCAGAGGGCAGCCAGAAGAAAGAAGAGATTTCAGATGTAGGGATGAAAGTACCTTTTGCAGTTTGAATGTCTCTGATGATGTCACTGGGTGTTCATGTAAACTTTCTGAGTGGCCCACACAGCAGCAGCACAAAGGTTGTCTAAACATGGCTATTATTGCAGTTTTTCTGGAGTTTATGCCAAGAGGTTTATAGACAATTTGCAGGGCTAAAGGGAAAAGGCATCTTTTTTTTCCTTAGAAATTCCAAGTTAAGAGAAATTTTGGGAGAAAATACTGAGAAAATCAGAAATGTTTAGAATTTATTAGACAGATATTTGAGAAATTAGAAGAATTTTATACCCAACTGAACTTACAGATAGAAAAGAAAACCTGAAAGACAATTAAAAGAAATAAAACCTGATATATCCACAAGTGTATATTGTAGTTACTATGGAGACATATTTTTTCCTCTCTAAAATCACCCTCATTACATCAAAGAAAGCCAAAGTAAGGCTAATTTGTTTGCAAAACAAATCTAATTTCAGTAAGCCTGGCCTGCTTATTTCTGTAAGTGAAGCAAGAATAATGATTTGACCATATAGGCTCTTTTAAATCTGGTTTGCTGGAACTTTTTGTACACAGTCTCTTATTGAACTTTGAAAAGTTTCTGAAGGCCAAGAAAACATGTCAAGGACTCATCATTAGATTTTGCCTACAATATATGCAGATTTGGGTGAATTATTTTCTTCTTGAAGGCCCTCAAATATCCTGTGATTCCTATACCATACTTGGTTAGGCTGTTTGCAGTCCTGTACAAAAGGTACCACACTGTGTTTACGAAAGGCTTCACCGGCTTCATAGTCAACCTTAGTTCCTTAAAGCTGTCTGCCGTATCTGATTTTATGCATGTCATTCTCAAATATGACATTCCAGTGAAGGCCTTGATAATATAACCAAGGTTTCCAATTGTGTCCTATTACAAGGAGAACACAGTCTTGTTGAACTTATGTAAATAAATATTAATATATTGCCATGAAAAATAAGAATATTCAGAGTTTTCAAGTTCTAGAGGGATTAGGGAGGGAGAAAAAAATAATTGCTTTATTTTGTTCACAAATTTACACTTTACCAAATTGCTCTAAGTCATAGTTAACTTAAGAGAATTAAAAAATGTTAATGTTCTTTCTAGGAAAGAAAATTAAAGAACCATCAGTTTTGTCCAAAATGTTATAAAAATTATAGTCATCCTCATCAGTTTATTCAGTCTCATGTTATTATTTCTTATTTTGCTTGAATCCAGTTTTTCCATTTGTTCTGAAAACTCTTAACCAGTTTAGTTTCAAAATCTTAAAGTTAACGGAAACCTGTACTTGCCAGAGTCTTTTCCATCTCCTTGAAGATGAAGTGTATTTTCAAAAGCATCAAACAATAACTGTAAATGACAAAGGACTCCAAAATGGTCATGATTAATGATATGATGAGAGTTTGTGTTAATGCAATTGACAAGGAAATTGACAAGGAAATTGGTTCCTTCTATGGCATATACAACATTTTAAGATAGCTAGAATTATAAGTAATTATTTATACAAGGGCTTCTCATTTCTAGAAATTTCATGCAAGTCTAGAATATATATGTAACTATACAACTACAACATAAGGAAGGCCTAGTATTACTTCTTTTTTTTTTTTTTTTTAATTTTTTATTTATTTATTTATTTTTTTTAATTTTAAAATCTTAAATTCTTACATGCGTTCCCAAACATGAACCCCCCTCCCACCTCCCTCCCCACAACATCTCTCTGGGTCATCCCCATGCACCTGCCCCAAGCAAGCTGCACCCTACGTCAGACATGGACTGGCGATTCAATTCTTACATGACAGTATACATGTTAGAATTCCCATTCTCCCAAATCGTCCCACCCTCTCCCTCTCCCTCTGAGTCCAAAAGTCCGTTATACACATCTGTGTCTTTTTTCCTGTCTTGCATACAGGGTCGTCATTGCCATCTTCCTAAATTCCATATATATGTGTTAGTATACTGTATTGGTGTTTTTCTTTCTGGCTTACTTCACTCTGTATTTTGACAATGCTTCCCATATAATTTAGCATATCAAATAAGCCTAGTTAGCTTAACATTTCTTTCCTTCTCTCTTTTTTTAATAAAGAGAATAAAGAATTCTTTGAAATGTTCCAAGAGCTTTCTGGAAAAATCCCCAAGTTAGTTTGAAGTTGAAAATACTTCATTTAGAATTTCAATTTTGGAAGTTTGTTATAAATATCAAAAGATTTGAACACATGACTAAATAAGGGTTACAGATTATTATAAAACAATACTTAGTTATCTATCTATTTAACTAAAGTGACAGAAGATTTCAAAGGCAACTATAGCTGGGCAAAATTTAGCTCTTTTAAAATGGATAAGATTCAGTTTTTTAAAGTAGTCAAATATCTAATTAAGACAACATGAAGCACAGGAAGCTGTTTTGATAAGACATACAATCTTTGCTTTCTAGGCAAATTACTTAAAAGGTGAAGAAAAAATCTTTCATAACAGCTAAGAGCAGATCAATAGTCCAATAGAACTTTGCACTTTTAGAAGATGAAATAAAATCAAGTTTTAGTTTCAGAAAAGTAAACTATAGCTATTAAAGATTATTTTTCAAACTCCATATAATAACAATTTTTAGCAGCTTAACTGTGCAAGGTAAAATTCACTTTTTCTTTCTTTCTTTCCAACTTTCTATGTCATTTTGTTCTTTACACTACTCTTCCCTATTCTAAAATAACCATTTTTACTTTAGGAACAAATTACCTCTTTACCCTAAACAATAATGTATCTTTATACCTGATACATTTTCTTACCCCCAAACACTTCTACTTTTGCTTATTATTTCTAGTAGTTTTAGTTAAACATGTTAACTAGAATCCTTTACCCTTAAACACTTTAATTTTTAGTGAAAACTAAGAAGTAGACAATTATAAAATGTCTGTTATACTGTATTTTTTTAGATTGGCAAGTTTATGGATACATTTTATTATTTCTGGAGACATGCATCTTTTTAAAAAATGTCTTCCAGTCTTATTTTTGTACGGTACAGTACAAAAATATTTTGTATTGTGCAGTCTTACAATGTGGCGCAAGACATGTTTACTAACAAATCCAAGTATCTTTCATTTCCCTATAATAAGAAGCCAAAAGTATATAAACCTAAGTTCAGTAATTAGTGTTTCATTATTTTATCTTATTTGTAATCATCTAGATACTATATAAATTTCCATCATTTAACTTATTAGTAAAAACTTTAAAGGTATTAAATTATGAAAAAGATTTGGGAAAACTATTTTAAGTACACAATATACAAAATATAATTATTATTGAAAAGTTTACCTAAAAACTCTTATCTCAGATTTATCTACCCCAAATAATTATGTTTAGACTACTCACAAAAGAGAAATTAGATGTCAGCCATAATTCTAAGTTATTGTTTTTTGTTTTCTCTTATTGATAAGTTTCATAATAGAGATATCCTGAATTTATTTAACTAATAAACCTTGGCAAAAAAAAGTATGTCCACATTATATTCAATGTTGATAGCTCTAAAAACATCCATTTTAATTAAACAAACTATCTTTGTTTACCAAAGGTAATCTCAGATCACATGAACTTCAAAAATATTTGGGTTAGTTTCTATATTTCTGTTTTAGGAATATTTAATTCATAGGTTTAAATTTAATCCAATTAAATAGACCTCATCACAATTTAATTTTGCCAATACCATATGGAGGTAGAAAAAAATCACACATCTACAGCATAGCCAGACACAAACATATAGATAGATCAGTTCAGTTCAGTTCAGTCACTCAGTCGTGTCTGACTCCCTGTGACACCATGGACTGTAGCACACCAAGCTTCCCTGTCCATTACTAACTCCTGGAGCCTGCTCCAACTTATGTCCATCGAGTTGTTGATGCCATCCAATCTATTTTTTATAGATATCTATTATATACATTTAGAATAGAGTTATTGGATCAACTTTTACAGTCTCTACTGATACCACCCTGCTTTAAGCCTTCATCATTTCTCTTATGGACTATCACAATCTCCTCTTAACTGATCTCTCTGTGTCTACCCTTGTCCCTTATCATCAGCAGAGCAGCCATGGTGATCCTTTTGAAATGGAACATCCCATCAGCTCTCTTCTCCCAAATCATATAATGGTTCTCTGTTTTACACAAGTGTTCAGTTCAGTTCAGTTGCTCAGTCGTGTCAGACTGTTTGCAAGCCCATGGACTGCAGCACACCAGGCTTCCCTGTCCATCACCAACTCCTGGAGCTTGCTCAAACTCATGTCCATTGAGTTGGTGATGCCATCCAACAATCTCATCCTCTGTCATCCCTTTCTCTGACCTTCAATCTTTCCTAGCGTTAGGGTCTTTTCCACTGAGTCAATCCTTCCCATTAGGTGGCCAAAGTATTGGAGTTTCAGCTTCAACATCAGTCCTTCCAGTGAACAGGAGGCATCAAAGAGAAAACAGATGGCTAGAATTTCTCTCAGATCCTCCTACAAATGACCGGGAAGTCTCAGGTGGAGGCTACTATTCAGGGGCTGAAAGGAGCAATAATAGAGGATTTCCAGTACGCAGGTCAAGAAGCAACAGTTAGAACCAGACATGGAACAACAGACTGTTTCCAAACTGGGATAGGAGTACATCAAGGCTGTATATTGTCACCCTGCTTATTTAACATATATGCAGAGTACATCATGTGAAATGCTGGGCTGGATGAAGCACAAGCTGGAATCAAGATTGCTGGGAGAAATGTCAATAACCTAAGATATGCAGATGATACCACCCTTATGGCAGAAAGTGAAGAGGAACTGAAGAGCCTCTTGATGAAAGCCAAAGAGGAGAATGGAAAAGTTGGCTTACAACTCAACATTCTAAAACATCATGGCATCCAGTCCCATCATTTCATGGCAAATATATGGGGAAACAGTGTAAATAGTGAGAGACTTTATTTTCTTGGGCCCCAAAATCACTGCAGATGGTGACTGCAGCCATGAAATTAAAAGACGCTTGCTCCTTGGAAGAAAAGCTATGACAAAAGATAAGCTAGTCAGCATATTAAAAAGCAGAGACATTACTTTGCCAGCAAAGGTCCGTCTAGTCAAAGCTATGGTTTTTCCAGTAGTCATGTATGGATGTGAGAGTTGGACTATAAAGAAAGCTGAGTGCCGAAGAATTGATGCTTTTTAACTGTGGTGTTCAAGAAGACTCTTGACTCCCTTGGACTGCCAGGAGATCAAACCATTCAATCTTAAAGGAAATCAGTCCTGAAGATTCATTGGAAGGACTGATGTAGAAGCTGAAGATCCAGTACTTTGGTCACCTGATACAAAGAACTGACTCATTGGAAAAGACCCTGATGATGGGAAAGATTGAAGGCAGGAGGAGAAGAGGACAATAGAGGATGAGATGGTTGGATGGCATCACTGACTCAGTGGACATGAGTTTGAGCAAGCTCCTGGAGTTGGTGATGGACAGGGAAGCCTGGCATGCTACAGTCCATGGGGTCACAAAGAGTCAGACACAACTGAGTGAACTGAACTGAAGAAAGCACAGGATATATTTGAAAAAAAAAAAAAAAAAAGGCTACGTGGCCAAATCATAATCTGAGTTCTTATTTTAATAATTGAAGTTATACTGCATTTGTTCCTCTTATTCACTTTTTTTCTTGCATGTCAAATAAAATAAAATGAGTTAGTTTCATTGTATCTCATAGCATCATGTGGCAAAAAGCTGTGGTTTTATTTAGGCTTTAGTGTCTGAAAATCAGCATTGCAAACCAAAAAGCTATATAGCTAGAACAAGTATATCTCTTAGTTTTCTGTTCTTTCCTGATTTCAAAAGTCATTCACCCTTTTCATTGGAGTTAATCCAGCAGTAGTTTATTAGTAATGTTGCCAATCTCAACCGTATTCAGGCAACACCCAAGACAATGACTTTTGGTATGATTTGGAAAGCTCTCCTTTGGGAAATATCTCTCCCTATTGCTCTTTTTGCAATTCTGGAGGCCAGTGTTTTGAATTATCACTTTTATTTAATAGTGATTCCCTATGTTGTTGCTGCAACCACCAACAGGGGAAGTTGTTTAATATACAGCACTTCTGAATCAATAATGGACCTAGAAATCTGAATATTTGGTATGAAGGAAAAAAATTATTTTCCTCTACTCTTCTAGGTTCTTGGCTGAGACATCCATGTAATAAAAGACAAATTAATAGGAGAAAAAGAAATAGAAGTTTAATAACATATATGCCTCCTGTATATGTGAGAGATGCTGAGGGAAATTGAGTTATTCCCTGCAAAAGCTCAAGACACCATCTTAAATATCTTCTTCAGCTGAAGACAAAAAATGCTGGAGGAGGCAGAGGGTGAAGTGGATGAAGGGAGAAGAGAAAGGTTATGGAAGGTCACCAAGAAAGCACAGTAAAAAAGGGTATGATTATTATACAGATTAGATTTTTTGTTGTCTTCTCCATTCATTGATAAGTTTCTCGAAATTTGGTCATCCTCCTCTTCCTGGTATACTGAGGGAGTCATCCTTAAAAATGGAGATTTCACTTATAAATATCCTTTGCTGGGTGCTGTGCTTAGTCACTTAGTCATGTCTGAGTTTTGGTGACCCCATGGATTGTAGCCCACCAGACTCTTCTGCCCATGGGATTCTCCAGGCAAGAATAATGGAGTGGGTAGCCATTCCCTTCTCTAGGGGATCTTCCCAACCCAGGGATAGAACCCAGATCTCCCTGATTGCAGGTGCATTCTTTACCATCTGAGCCACCAGGGAAGCCCATAAATGTCCCTTACAAAAGGGTAACTTCTACCTGGTTTTCAGAGTTTTCCCTGTGTCCATTCTTTCTTAAAATAATCATCCTAAAATAATCCTTTTCCAAAGAAATACATTTTGGGGCGACAAGAAATGAGACTGTGAGAAATACTGCCTTAAAGAGCAAACAATTTATGAGGATAGTGATTCATACATTAAGGTGAATTAATTTACTTGAGTTGCTTTCTTTCTAATAGAAATTCAGAAATATGTATACCTATGACTGATTCATGTTGAGGTTTGACAGAAAACAACAAAATTCTGTAAAGCAATTATTCTTCAATAAAAAATAGATTAATTAAAAAAATAAGGAAATGGAGTGAGGAATAGAGTTCATTCTAAGCAGACATGCAGTGGTGATGTGAAAGTCCTAGTGAGAAACATGGCTACCTGTAGAGAAAGCCTGTATGGCTTATTTATTAATAAGTGGGAGAGGGATGTGCAGCTGTGAAAGCACTGAAAATGCTCTTATTAATTGTGATTTTTTTTCTTTGCTAATTTCTGCCAATATTTCTGTTGAACTATTTCATGTAACTTCATTTTCTTTCCACGGGACTAATCTTACAAATAGTTTAAACCACTTGGAAATGTGCTGAAGAGCATTTAAAAGTTGAATGACCGTATTTTGGTTTTAGAAAACGATGCCGTGGAATTATTTCTGTTCAGTCTAACAAGAGCCAAGTGGACTTGGAAAGGAAACTGTTTCTACACAATGCTTATTTCTGGCCAGTTCTATAGAACTGTTGAAAATTTCTTTAAAAACTCATCATACTCTATTTTTTAAATGGTATTTCTATTTATTTCTGTTTGTGGCATAATAACTACATGAACAGATGCATGCCTCTTAAGACCTAGTTGCTACTCTTTGGCAGCCCTTCTTGTCGAAAAGACTTATTCACTAGTCTCCATCAGTTTAAGCATTAAGAATAATGTCTTTGGCTTGACCAGCAAGCTATTTTATTGTCTAGCTAAATGTTTAATCTCGGCAGAAGCTCTTCATAACTCCTACTTCATAGCTGCGCCAGTGACACTTCTTATTTTAACAGTGTCAAATTATGCCCAATTTATTTTGTTTGATTTCCTTGTTGTGAACTGTTATGTGTTCTCCAAACCTTCTTTCTGGAAGTTAACCCACAGCGGGGAGACACTTGTCACAAGGTGACTTTACTAGCAGTACTTTCTCCTCAGTGATAGAATTGGCTCACCTGCCAGCTTCAAATGGCTTCCCCCAAACACATAATGGCTGCCTCCCACTGAGATCTGAAGCAACCTCCTACATCCTGGAATCTGGCCAAGATGACACTGCTGAGATACACAACCAGGAACTTTGTTATGTTTTCTGATGTGGAAACAGGACAACAGAACTGTGAACAAATCTCCCTAATTTGAGACTCTCCTTCTTGGAGGATACATATTATAATCTTAAATTTTAAATAGAAAAAAAAATTCTGTATTTAAAGACTAAAAATAGGGATTTAATCTTGTAAAAGGAGATTTGAACAAATGAGCAGCCAATAGATCTGAATAAAAATCCTAAAAATGTATTACACATAATGTTGCCACCTAGTAGCTTACAGCTATTTTTGTAGCATTGAGAGTTTTGTTCAGTTATATCACAAAATGTTTAGCTATTTCTGTATTACAGTTGAAAAAAACTAGTTTATTATATTCAGGAAGATAATGTGCTCTAAAGTCTAATATCTGTAAGTATTGTGAGGGGAGAAAAAGAATTTTCTGTCTACCCTTCTAGGTTCTTGGCTGAGACACCCCTGTAATAAAAAGACAGATTGATGGGAGAAAAATAAACAAAATATTGATAACATGTATACTTCCTGTACACTCAGGAAAGATGCCCAGGAAAACTGAGTAACTTCCCCAGATGGGCCAAGCTGCCATCTTAAATATCACCTCCAGATAAAGAAAAAAGATTTAGAGGTGGTGGAGTTAGGGGAAGGCCAGTATGGGAAATTACTAGGAAAAGCAGAGTGAACAAGGACAAGGTTGTTATGCAGATTTAAGTCCCTGCCTTCTGCGTTAATAAGAATTTTCAGAGTCATCCTTCTCTTTCCACTACAGAAATGGAGGCACTCTTTAAAAAATGGAGATTTCCTTTATATATGTAGGTATCTCTTTCAAAAGGGTAACTTCTACTTGGTTTTCAGAGCTTCTCCAGTGTCTGGTCTTTCTTGAAAATAATCAGCCTAAAATAATCCTTAGGCCAAAGAAGCATATTTTGGGATGCAAATTCTTCTCTCCTTCAGTATTATATTTTGACTTATTGTAGTTTATTGTGTTGGAATCCCTATGGATTAATTCTCTTTGACTGGAACTTCTTGTGGCAAGAGATTCTAGCATCTGAGCTTTAGGGAGTCAGTTGCTCTCCTTATTCGATTTCTTTACTCTCTCAACAGTGATGATTTTTAGTTTGTTTGAGGCAAATTACAGTGATATGCATGCATAGTTCCCATTAGTGTCAATAGGAATTACACACAGTGACAGAAGAATAGACCCCATATGTTTATGAAGAATGAATGATTTGAAGCATCTGTGAAACATTTTTAAAGGCATCTCTATCACTGCATGCAACCTAGCAAGTTTTTGTTTTTGTTTTTTTTTTTTTTTTTAAGTAGTGCAAGATTTTCCCTTATTATTTAGGCTTTAAGGAGTTTGCCACTGTAACTAACTATGTATTAAAAAAAAAAAAAAAACTACAGTGAGACACTTCTATGGATGTCAAAGTAACTTAAAAATATGGGCATCCTGTTTCAAAAAATAATGTTTCTTTTGTGGTACTTCCCACGTGCATGTGTGTTTTAATACTGTATTAGCATTTTTATTATGTGAAACTCTACTCGGAGACTATAGTCATGTTTGGCAGATAGTTTTTTAAAGTTTTATTTTTAAATAATCTTAGTTTAACAGAAAAGGTGCAAAGGTGTATAGAGAAACCCTCCATCTAGTTTCTCCTAATTAATCATAGTACATTTATCAAAATTAAAGTTTTCATAGGTTCAGCATAATTAATAGACTTCATTCAGAATTCACCATGTCCTTCTTCTAGTCTAGCATCAAATTCAGGTTACCATGTGCATTTAATACTCATATTGCTTCATTTAATTCTCAGGGGAGTTTCTCAAGTCTTTTCTTGTTTTTCATGGCATTGACAAGTTTGAAGAATGTTGTTCAAGTATTTGATAAAATATCCCTCAATTTAGATTTGTCTGATGTTTTCTTATGATGAGACTGGAATTATGTGTTTTTTTTTTTTTTTTGGAAGAATGCCACAGAGGTGACGTGCCCTTTTCATCATGTCAGGGAGTACCTGTTATCTACATGACTTACCAAAGGTGATATTAGCCTTGATCACTTGGTTAACATCATGTCTGCTAGGTTTCTCCAGTGTAAAAGTAATATTTTTCTTCCTTTTCTATATTCAAATCCTTACCAATGAGTCACTAAGTCCAACTTACCCTGAAGAGGAAGGAAATTAAACTCCACTTTCTGGCAGGAGGATATTTATGTGTATTATTTAGATTTCTTCTGTAAAGATTTGTCAGTCTTTACCTGTCTATGTATATATTTAGCTTCCCAGTTGGTGCAGTGGTAAAGAATCTGTCTGCCAATGCAACAGACACAGGAGACAGGTTCAGTCCCTGAGTTGGGTAGACCCCCTGGAGAAGGGAATGGCTACCCACTCCAGTACTCTTGCCTGGAGAATTCCTTGGACAGAGGAGCCTGGTGGGCTACAGTCCATGGGGTCACAAAGAGCTGGACAAGACTGAGCAACTAAGCACACATACACACTCACAGACATATCTATTCATTCATTCATTTAGTCATGTATTTATATCAGCATTGACTCAAGGGTATTTATTTTATTCTTTTGATAATAACTCAATATTATGGTTTTTAATTTTGATGCTCAAACAAAAACAGATTTGACCAATGGGGGCTCTTTCAGTTTGCCTTCTCTGTCCTTTTGACATGCTTCCATTTTTTTTATTTCTAAATTTTTGAACACTTATTTGGTGCTACAAGATGCTTCACATTTAGTTTGGTCCCCTTTCTCTAGTTTCTTTTTTAAAAATAATTTTATTTATTTATTTTGGTTGAGCTGGGTGTTCCTTCCTGCATGGGCTTTTCTCTAGTTGTGGTGAGCAGGGGCTCTTCTCCAGTTTCAAAACACAGGCTTCTTATTGTGGAAGCTTCTCTTGTTGTGGAGCACAGGCTTTACAAACATAGGCTTAAGTAGTAGTGGCTCCTGGCCTCTAGAACACAGGCTCAGTAGTTGGGGCTCATGGGCTTCGTTGCCTCATGCCACAGCATGTGGGATCTTCCCAGATCAGGGACTGAACCTGTGTCTCCTCCATTGGCAGGCAGATTCTTCGCCACTGAGCCACCCAGGAAGCCTCTTTTTAGTTCCTTAAGTTGGAAGATATTTATTTATTTTAGATTTTTGTTCTTTTCTAATATAAGCATTTAATGGTATAAAATTTCCTCAAAGCACTGTTCCATGTGCACTTGAAAAGAATGTATGGTATAGTTTTGTTGGGTGGAATACATGATAAATATATAATAGACTATATTATCTGATTATTTTAGTCATCAATATCCTTACTGTTTTCCTCCTACTTATTCTATCAGTTACTGAAAGACAAAAGCCTCTAACTCTAAACATGAACTTCACTATCGTTTTTCTTTTCTTTCTTTCTTTTAAACACCTATCAGTATTTGATTCATGCATATTGAAGTTCTGTTGTTAATACATATTTAGGATATTTATGCCTTAAATATCCTAAATATTTAAGCAAAAACAAGACCTGGAGCTGACTGTGGCTTGGATCATGAGTTCCTTATTGTAAAATTCAGGCAAGCACTAGGCCATTCAGGTATGACCTAAACCAAATCCCTTATGATTACACAGTGGTGATGAATAGATTCAAACTATTAGATCTGGTAGACAGAGTTTCCCAAGAACTATGGACAAGGGTTCATAACACTGTACAGGAAGTGGTGACCAAAACCACCCCCAAGAAAAAGAAATGCAAGAAAGCAAAGTGGTACTCTTTGAGGAGGACTTACATACAGCTGAGAAAAGAAGGGAAGTGAAAGGCAAAGGAGAAAGGGAAAGATATACCTATTGAAGATAGAATTCCAGAGAACAGAAAAGAGAGCTAAGAAAGCATTGTTAAGTGAACAATACAAAGAAATAAAGGAAAACAATAGAATGGGAAAGACTAAAGATCTCTTCCAGAAAATTGGAGTTACCAAGAGAACATTTCATGCAAAGATGGGCACAATAAAGGACAATAACAGCAAGGACCCAATAGAAGCAGGCGATTAAGGAGGGGTAGCAAGAATATGCAGAACTATAAAAAAAGGTCTTAATGACTCAGATAACCACAACGGTGTAGTCACTCACCTAGAGCCGGACATCCTGCAGTGTGAAGTCAAGTAGGCCTTAGGAAACATTGCTATGAACAAAGCTAGTAGAAACGATAGAATTCCAGCTAAACTATTTACAGTCCTGAAAGATGATGTTGCATTCAATATGCCAGCAAACTTGGAAAACTCAGCATTGGCCATAGGAATGGAAAAGGTCAGGTTTCATTCCATTCCCAAAGAAAGGCAATGCCAAAGAATCTTCAAATTATCTTTCAATTGTGCTTATTTCACATACTAACAAGATAAAGCTCAAAATCATTTAAGCCAGGCTTCAACAGTATGGGAACCGAGATCTTCCAGATGTACAAACTGGATTTAGAAAGGCAGAGGAACCAGAGATTAAATTGCTAACATCCGTTGGATCATAGAAAAAGCAAAAGAATTCCAGGAAAATATCTACTTCTGCTTCATTGACTATGCTAAAGCCTTTGATTGTGCAGATCACAACAAACTGTGGAAAATTCTTAAAGAGATTGTAGTACCAGGCCACCTTACTTGCTCCCTGAGAAACCTGGATGCAGGTCAGGAATCAATAGTTAGAACCAGACAGGGAACAATGGACTGGTTCAAATACGGAAAGGAGTACATCAAGGCTGTATATTTCACCCTGCTTGTTTAACTTATATACAGGGTACATTATGTGAAATGCTAGGCTGGATGAATCAAAAGCTGGAATCAATATTGCTGAGAGAAATATCAACAACCTCAGATATGCGGATGCTGCTGCTGCTAAGTCGCCTCAGTCATGTCTGACTCTGTGTGACCCCATAGATGTCAGCCTACCAGGCTTCCTGATCCCTGGGATTCTCCAGGAAAGAACACTGGAGTGGGTTGCCATTTCCTTCTCCAATACATGAAAGTGAAGTTGCTCAGTCATGTCTGACCCTTAGCAACCCCATGGACTGCAGCCTACCAGGCTCCTCTGTCCATGGGATTTTCCAGGCAAGAGTACTGGAGTGGGGTGCCATTGCCTTCTCCGGATATGCAGATGATACCATCTAATGGCAGAAAGCAAAGAGGAACTACAGAGCTTCTTGATGAGAGTGAAAAAGGTGGCTTAAAACTCAACATTCAAAAAACTAAGATCATGGCATTCAGTCCCATCACTTTTTGGCAAATAGATTGAGAAAAAGTGGAAACAGTGATAAATTTTATTTTCTTGGGTTTCAAAATCACTGCAAATGGTGACTGCAGCCACAAAATTAAAAGACATTTGCTCCATGGAAGAAAAACTTTGACAAACCTAGACAGCATATTAAAAAGCAGAGACATCACTTGCCAACAGAGATCTGTATAGTCAAATCTATTGTTTTTACAGTAGTCACGTAGGAATGTAAGAGTTGGACCATGAAGAAAGCTGAGTGCCAAAGAATTGGTTCTTTTGAACTGTGGTGCTGGAGAAGACTCTTGAGAGTCCCTGGGACTTCAAGGAGATCAAACCAATCAGATTTAAAGGAAATAAACCCTGAATATACATTGGAAGGACTGATGCAAAGCTGAAGCTCCAATACTTTGGCCAGCTGATGCGAAGAGCCGACATTTTGGAAAAGACTCTGATGCTGGGAAAGATTGAGGGCATGAGGAGAAGGGGAAGAGAGAGGATGAGATGGTTGGATGGCATCATCGACTCAATGGATATGAGTTTGAATAAACTCTGGGAGATAGTGAAGGATAGGGAAGACTGATGTGCTGTAGTCCGTGGGATTGCAAAGAGTTCCACATGACATATCAAATAAACACAATATATCATCTTTGTGAGTTGACCTTACTATCATTGTGTAATGTTCCTCTTTATCATCCATAATGTCCCTGTTCTGAATTCTATTTTATTGGAAATTAATAGAGTTATTCCAGTTTTCTTTTGGTTAGTGTGTGCATGCTCTATCTTTCTCTATCCTCTTACTTTAATGAATGTACATTATATTTAAAGTGGGTTGCTTTGAAATGGTCTCTAGGTGGATCTCATCTTATACAATCCGAGAATCTCTGTTGTTTAATGAGTATGTTTAGATAATTCTTATGTAAAATGATAATTGATTTGGTTGGCTTTAAATATAGAAAGATACTAGACTTTTCCTATTTTGTTTTTATTACATCTTTATTTCTTTTCCCTTCTTTTTGTACTCTAGGATTTAACTGAACATTTTTTATAATTCTATTTTATTTCTATTTATTTACTATTTATATCTCTTAAAAACTTTTGGTAGTTTCTATAGGATTTACAATATAAATTTTTATTTTTCAATTTAAGTATGTTCCTTATAAACTGCATAGAACTGGCTTTTCTTTTGTAGACCTAATTTAGCACTTTTTAAATTTATAATGGGAGATTTAGGCAATCTAGTGTAATGACCAATTTATTAATTTTATGGATTTCATCTTACATTTATGTTTTTCTATTTAATCTGTTTCCCTCCTCATTTTTCTTTCCCATATTTTTGTTGGTTTGATTAAGTTGCTGTTTATCTATTTTTTTCCCATGGTTATTCTGAAAATTCTTTTCTGATTTTCATTTAACTTATTGTTATATCCCTTCCTAACTCTCATATTCAGACAGATATTTTTTTTCCTACTGCTGTTAGAAAACAAGATACCATGCCGCTCAGCAAGATGCTGTATTTCTTTTGGTTCCTTACTTCTTCATAAAGAGAAAACTGCTGGGATGATTTTGCTTCTCTCATCTTGCCCTTCCCTACCCCAGCCTAAATTTTAGAACATTATTTTCTCCTGTCTTACCCCTACTGACATTTCCAAGTTTCAATTAGACAGCTTAGTGCTTTTAGCTCTGTACAATAATTAGAACTTTCTTTGCTCTATGTTTTCTCAGTTTCAAAGACATAGAAAACACTCATATAACATATTTCTATTATCTTACAATATTTATCTACCATCTATCCACGGTCTATTTATCTATCTTTTGAAGTTTATTATTTACCATGGTTCCTTTTCTTCATCTTTCCTCACTATAAAGTCTGATTTTTGACTCATTTGTTATTTGGCTTGAGTACTTATTTGTTTATTGTTGATATGGATTGAGTGATTACTCTCTGATTTATTGTAGTCTAAAATTATCTTCCATCTTGATGTGTGAATAATTTCTCTCCATCAGTGATCTCTAGTTTGGTAGCTTCAAATGTTGCAAATAAGAGGTTGGATGACCGTATGGTTAATTTTTCCTTATTGGTAATCTCTTTTCTGTCTTGAGCATTATTTCTTTACTTATACTTAGACTTCCATCTTTTTTCTGAATGTGTCACATTCCATTTAAAAGGCAAAGAATGATAAGATACTTCGCAATAAATGAAAGAGCAACTCTGTAAGATCTATATAAGGGGAACAATGTAATACTAATGGAAATTCTAAAATGATGTAACTGGAAAAGAAGTTGTCAGTATTACATAGGAAGACTCATTCTATTATAGGAATCAACTATTTATAAAATGATATATACATAACTAGATTTAATGGGTACATTAGTTTGCTAGGACTTCCATAACTAAGTACCACACACAGGGTAGCGTAAACAACAGAAACTTATTCTCTCAGTCCTTGAGGCTAGAAGTTCCAGATCAAGGTGTTGGCAGGTTCCGTTTCTTCTGAGGTCTCTCTCTCTCGCCTATGGATCGCCACCTTCTTGTTTTGCATTCACGTGGTCTTTCCTTTGTGAGTATACATCCTTGGTGTTTTTTCGTGTGTCCAAATTTCCTCTTCTTAGAAAGACACTAACCAGATTGGATTAAGCCCTACCCAAATGACCTCATTTTAGCTTAATCACCTCTTTAAAGGCCCTCTCTCCACATTTAGTCACACTCTGAGGTATTAGAGGTTAAAGTTTTAACACATGAATTTTTAAGGGAGACCACAATTCAGCCCACAGAAAGGGTAATTTACTTTTCACAATAGTCTATTTTATCTCTTTCAAATTTTGTATAGATTGATGCTATATCTTATGAAAGATAACTTCAGAACAATGGCTAGGGACCAAATGTTTATGTTTCCAAAGTTTGTATGTTGAAACCTCTGTCTCCATGTGATAGTATTTGGAGATTGGGCCATCAGAAGGTAATTAGATCATGAGTGGTGCCCTCATTACAGGATTAGTGTCCTTATATGAGAGAGCCTGCTTCCCTTCTCTCTTTTGGCCAAATGAGGACAGAGTGAGACACCACTTATTTACTAGAAACGAGGAAATAGGCCCTCATCAGACACTGGATCTACACGGGGCTTAATCATGGACTTTCCAACCTCCAGAATCATGAGAAATCAATGCTTGTTGTTTAAGCTACCCAGGCTATGGTGTTTTTATTGTAGTAGTCTGAATTAATAAACTGACTGAGATAATGACTTTGTGATAAAAGATATCAAGCTGAAAATTTGGATTCCTATTGGTCCAATAGAAGAGGGATCTATACAGTTTGGTGTGACAATTAATTTGAGTATTAAAATAAATGAATACATATGGGTGTCACTTTAGGTGAAAATGCATTTGAATTCATAAAAAAGATTACTTTATATTTATTTACAATTACTTTAAATGGAGATCTTTCTATATGATTCACCTTGCAGAACTTTTCAGAAGTATTTTATTGTGTAAAGAGAATCACACTTGAAAATTTTTATTAACAGTTTAGTACAACCAAAGTAATATAACATGATTTTCATGTAGAGCAATTTTCATTCTTTGACATTCTATTCTCCTTTGAGTTATGTAGGTTTTGTTTCTGTTTAACAGTGAATTCACACTTACATTTGAATACAGTTTAAAATGGAATGAATAGAAATACTCTTAGTGCAGTAGCCATAAAAAGGCAGTTGTATATATTACTCGCAGATATTGCACAGTTACCATGATAATCTAACAACTGTATGCTTCCATGCAGGCTTCAAAGAACGGTGTGAACAGCCATCTTTCTGGTTTAAATATAGTTGTGAATAGAGGCAAGGGGCCCTTTGGGTAGTTCTTAAGATCCCATTCTGCCTTGTGATTACCGTAGCAACAGTTGTAAAGAGAACACAAAAGCTGCACCTTCTGTAAAACTTGATACATAATTTGGAACTTTTATAAAGGTGGATACCAAACAGATTTCATCTACTAAAATGATTTCTTTTAAGGTAAATATAGGACTACACCAAATGTTAATGAAAAGAATGTCTCATCAGAACACTATCCATTAATTTCTAATTTTTCATGATAATTCCTTAAAATCTAGACTACACACAACTATCTCAAGAAATCAGAGAGATATTTATGCTCTTTAGAGCTGTCATTATATCAAGTCATGAACTAACCAGCATTTTTCACTGAGAATGCATTCACTGAGACTACACTTTGTGAAAGAAGTGGTCTGCAAATGCTCTTCTTGGTTCTGTGATAATTAAGGTAGCTATCTATAGAAACTTTTAGTTGTAACTAAATCAAAGATAATTTCTCTTAGGATTGGGGTAACTGTCTTCAGAGAGGCTATGGTTTTTTAATAATGACAGTTTCATAGAGAACCTTTACAAACACATGAATAGATGGCCCACCTCTCTGTCAACACCATGGCCCCCATTTTGCACTTGATAAATAGATTTGTATATACCATGGGAGGAAACTGGACTAAGTATTTTGACAGTAGACATATCTGTGCTCAACTTGACAAGCTAGAAAAGGCTGCATGAATTCTAGACTTAAGAAGAAAGTATTTAGTACAAGTAAGATAGTGTCAGACTTTATTTTTGGGGACTCCAAAATCACTGCAGATGGTGATTGCAGCCATGAAATTGAAAGACACTTACTCCTTGGAAGGAAAGTTATGACCAACCTAGATAGCATATTCAAAAGCAGAGACATTACTTTGCCAACAAAGGTCCGTCTAGTCAAGGCTATGGTTTTTCCAGTGGTCATGTATGGATGTGAGAGTTGAACTGTGAAGAAGGCTGAGCGCCGAAGAATTGATGCTTTTGAACTGTAGTGTTGGAGAAGACTCTTGAGAGTCCCTTGGACTGCAAGGAGATCCAACCAGTCCATTCTAAAGGAGATCAGCCCTGGGTGTTCTTTGGAAGGACTGATGCTAAAGCTGAAACTCCAATACTTTGGCCACCTCATGCGAAGAGTTGACTCATTGGAAAAGACTATGATGCTGGGAGGGATTAAGAGGACGACAGGATGAGATGGCTGGATGGCATCACCGACTCGATGGACATGAGTTTGAGTGAACTCCAGGAGTTGGTGATGGACAGGGAGGCCTAGTGTGCTGCGATTCATGGGGCTGCAAAGAGTTGGACAAGACTGAGCGACTGAACTGAACTTCGTATATATTTACTCCAAATTGGAGTGTCTAGTGAGAGAATCCTTCTTAGGAAAATTAGACATCCTTCCCTAAAGAATTGAAATCATACTAAATGTCAAGAACCCAGCTAGAAAAACAAATTCAAGTTTCCCTAAATGACATCACCACCATTATATTGTAGCCATTCTACTAGATTATTGCCATACTCAGATCATATATTAACCACTATTTTGGAACATTTATCATATTAGAGTAGATCATATTTCTGGCATTCCACAAGTGAGGATATAAGGTCAAAAACTTCAAAATGCTGTGTCTGGCCACTGGTACAGCATAGAAGAGCCCCAAATTAACATGTACAGGTACAACAAATTCTCTTGTTGCTGTACTATAATTCTGATGTGTCTCCTCAGCCACAAGAAATAGAGGAGCAATATTTCTGAGACAATGTGTGCCATAAATTAGGTGGTGACCATTTGTTCCTGCAAAAGTAATATTTTTCCATCTGCTGGCTAACAGCTTATGAATACAAATGGCAGATTTCCCAAATGCTTGTTTAAAAATTTCAGTAAAGTATTTGTGGCATCATTTTGCTTCACCTATAGATATTGCTATCTGAAGCTGCCTGTTGTAGGAGAAAAAGACAAAACTAGAATGACATATCCTATCAGCTTGTGTGTGTGTGTGTGATATTTTTCTTCTTTTCAGTCTCCACTTGTTTTTCTTTTGGTTTGGTTTCTGGGCTCCCTGGAAATCATGACTGTGCCTGTGTATTACATTCCTGCTTTCAGGTCCAGCCTAGATATCTGGTTTCTAGCCATGAATACATCATCTGATGGCTATTGGTCTATACTGGGGGTCTGTTTGTATTCCTCTCTTTCCTACCAATATGCCATCTAGATCTCTTTGATTGACCAAGGGCTCTCAGTTCTGGCATTATGCTAAGTATATATCTACAGAGGCTACCATAACTCAGTCCTGCCTACAAAAATGTTTTGTAACCCTGTGTAGCATTTGAGGGCTGGAAACAATTCAAAATTGGAAAATGTATCAGTATAATCCCTGCAAAAGTGGAAAGGAGTTAGTTTTCCTAGGAGTTCCTGTGACTGAGGGAATGGTCTTGGGAGGAGACTTAAGGCTTGCTTTCTTGTCAGTTTTATGATCTTGAGCAATTTTTTCTTATGAGAACTGGTGTAATGCAAACCTTAAGGAGGTTGACAGACACATAATTGGCGTGAACGGAATGGGGTCCTATGTACTTTTAGAGGCATTATCTTATCTCACCTTATAAGATGCACATTTGACCTTGTTTTTGCTAATAAGAAGACTGAAGTTTATAGAGGTTTATGTGATATATCTAAAGTCACAGCTATTACATGACAGCTCAGGAGTTCCAACCTAAGTCTGGGTTTGTATCCACCTAGCCTATTACAATAAAGTTGGCTCTGAGAATGCAAAATGAAAGCAGAGTAAAACAAGCAGCAAGAGCAACAACACTTATTTAAAGACACTGAAGAGTAACTGCATTATAAAAAACTTAACAGAACTATAAAGCAATTTATTTTTTGAGAAAGATTTTTATCAAAGGTGCACCTGTCCAAAGGATTACTTGATATTACATTTAATTCACTGTGTGGGAAACATTTTAAATAAGATTTTAAGATAACAGGCTAGTCTTCAAATAATTATTTCTTGTGTCAAGTTCTTGACTAGGAGCTACGTGCAACTGCTGCAATACAAAGAACTGCAGTTGCAGTAGTTTCTGAACATTCTGACTCTTCGCTGTGTTAAATCTGGTCTCTCCTATACTGTAAGGCTAATCTGGCAAACCCTTACAGTAGCAAGTATTCTATTAGACACTCTCAGAGCTCAGCATGCAAAGAAACGCTTTGGGGTTGAATTGTCTGATTTGGGTCTACATGAGACACAATGAAGATTATTTCCCTAGTCATAACAAGATTGCATTTTCAGGAAAAGAAAAATGCTTTGAGCTGGGCTCATTTGGTACTCTTATTTCTCAAATATTTTTTTATTAAAGAAGATACTAAAGCTTAGATTTCCTTTCTTTCCTTTGTATCATCAACTGCGTTTGAAGTAGATTTTAATGTTGTTTTTAACCAAGGTTTCACCTTCAGACAGCAGCTTTCATCACCAGGTTGGAGTCTTCGTTCAGCATTTTTAGAGCAGTCAGGGGTGAGGCCTTCCTGCTCCCACAGCCCCATTAATAAAGGGAGCACTGACTCTGCAGCCACTGGCCATGGCTCCCAGCACAGCTACCCATCACAGCACAGTAGTAAATCAGCCCTGCGTGTTTTCCTAATTTTAGGTTTGGTCTGACTTAATCCATCTAATAGGAAAAACATCTGGTCTAGTTTTACTTTTAATCTGCTCTTTACATCAGGAACCTTATCGCCCTGGGACCAAGTAGTAACAAGAGGTCAGTTCTTGTACCTGGGTATGGCTATACATGCATGGTCCATGCCTAATAAGGGCCTGCTTTCCATTTATGCTTTTCAGTCCTTTACAGACCTTCATTAACAATAAAGCATTGACAGCACAATCAGTTTGGGGTTGTAAATTCCCTGATTAGTGAAAAGCCTGTGTTGTGACATAACTTGGGTCAAGAGGAGCTGCATACATAATCGAGGGTAAAGGAGGTGGTTAAAGTTATTTTTCAGTGATAAATTTGCAAAGATCTGAGTCTTTAACAGCTTTTCCATTAAGGATAAATATTGTAAAATATTGCGTCTGAGTTGAAATTTACTTTTACATGGTTGCATTAGGGCATACAAAATATTGTTTTAAAAATATATGGAAATATCTTTGAGGAAGCAATAAAATACTCTCATATGGAGTCAGTTTAGTTTTTGTTTATATTAGGCATATGAGATAGCACAGCCTATTTAACCTTTTTGAAATGATCATAATGACTTAATTTTAACATTTTTGACTACAGTTAGAAGCAGTTTGGGGTTTTAGAAATCATTTCAATGAAAAGGGAGCAGAGGTCATTTGGTTTCCCAAACAGCATTTTCCAGTTTCTTTGTTTTCCTCCTGACATTCATCTCTGATTATTTTTCTACTCCCAGCTCTCCTCCTTCCTTCAGAACTCTTTCTTTCTCTCTTTTGATTTTGAGAAAACTTTTGATATAGTGTGAAGATGGATTTTCTGATTGAGCTGAGATCAATTGTTGCAAAGATGCCTATCTCCCCACTTGGCTTTCTACTCCTCTGAATTGGTTAGAAAATCATGGACAATGTGAGGTAACAGGGGACTCTATAGGAATTAACTTTAAATAGCCCCGGGCCTGAAAGCTCTTCCCAAATCTACAGTATGTTAGGGGACTTTCACTCCCCAAAGTAATGTAGCTGTTTATGCACTCCTGCCTCTGAGTTCCTTTTAACTGGGGCCTGAGGAAGAGAGCATAAGCAACAGTACTTCGGCAAGCAGGAATTAATTATTGAAATCAATTATTGCGTCTTTCCGATGACTGCAGTCAGTCCTCAGCGAGTTGACATAAAAAATACTTGTCTCAATGGCTGTCTCTGTGAAAAGAGACTGAAATAAATCAAAACGAAAGGCGACTGACTTCAGACTTGGTTCCAATCCATCTCTTAGGATTTCTCAAAAACTTTACTAGTTGGGAGTTAAAAACAGAAAGATCTTAACTCTTTTCTTCCATGGATGGAGAATAATGTTTCCTGCATAGTCAAAGAATTTTTATTTCTCATCATGTAGAGAACTGGTTTGAATTTCTGATATTTAACTATTAAAACTGATCTGAAAGTGTCCCTAGCCTTGCTATTGTTAGTATTATCTGAAGCCTAAACTGGTATCTCTTGAATTTTCTGACTGTATTCCTAGCTTCCTCATCTTTGCCAAGCATGCCATCTTCCTTTTAATTTGTTTATTTTGGAAACATTAAGAATTTACTTGGCAGACACTCTCTAATAGGCTAGGTCATTTACCATTAAACAGACTTTTTAGTATATAGTAATATGGGGGAAACTTCAACAGGAGTATTTCACAGGGTTCTCTGGGGACAGAGGGTCACCTTATGAGTAAGAACAGTTAAATATAAACACACTTCAATTAATTTCAAGTTGGATCATCAACTTTTTTTTTTAATTGTGAAACTAACTTGTCATCTATGAGAAATGGATTGATTTTTAATAGGTTTTGGAGATAGTATGATTCTTAGAAAATAAATGAAGATAGAGCCCAAGGCTAGAATATATACTTGTTCATTTCCCTGAGCAAATTTACTACTCAATGGCAGGCAAAATTTGCAGACCCAACAAGCTTGAGGCTCTACTATATCTGAAAATGAGAAAAAAAGTTGGGGGGAGGGTGCTTTTCAGGCAAATGTAAATAGAAGGGAAAAGGTTTTCCCTTAGAATTGAAAGGATTCCTTTGGATCAGGAGGAGGAAGAGCAGAAATACAGAATAATAATGAATGTAGAGAGATCAGCAAACTCCTAGAAAATGAGTCCAGTAGAGTGGATAGTTGTTTTGACCCCAAAGAATGGAATGCTGAAATATGCATGTAGATAGCCTCACAGAGATGTGTAGGCAAGGCCTTGCAGGATGACCCCTGCTCATGGAAGCCTTGTGGAAAGGAATCAGGAAAAAGTCAACCACAAACCATATGACTTTCAGCCATTAATTGCTTCCCTACGTCCTTACTCACAATATCTTTTCAAAGTACCCAGCCCTACGAAAATCCTCCTGGGAACTAGTGAACCTTGAGGAAGAGGAGTAGGAACCTCCCAAAATAGTAAGGTTAAATTTTCTGCTAATTTAGCAGAACCAAGTAATAGGACTTGAAAGAGAAAAGAAATTGGCTTAGATAAAAATGAGATAATGCATATTTCTTGCAGCTTGAGTTTATGAACTGTGATTTCTACCTGATGTAAATTCCATCCTTCATTCATATCCATTCAAACTGTCCCCAAATCTCTGCAGCTCTGAACTGGCTTATGGCTTATTTCCTTTTCCATTGTCCTTCTTTTGGAACTCATTGTTAGCAGATACTGTGGCATCTACATATTATTGCTATAGAATCTGGATTCTTAATAGAAATTTCAGGAAGCTCAATTATGGGCAGCATATGTGAATTGAAGAGAAATAATATTCTTTTGAGGGGGATCAAGAGGAGTCAAGAATAATTTAACGCTGGCATCCTCTCTTGTCTCTGGTTCTCTCTAGAACCAGTGACAATGATTAGGGATGGATCTCTGTCCCTTGTCTTAGAACCCATGTGGGAATGAGTGATTTCCCATTCTTTCTCTCTAAATGTACGGTTGAACCCTTCAGTAACTTTACCTGCTTTCTCTTAGATCTTAGCAGATATCTGTTAAGTTTATTTTATTTGACTATACAAATTAATTATTAAGGTCAACTGTACATTTAGAGAGAAAGAATGGGAAATCACACAAAAAGGCAGAGGAAGCAGAGATCAAATTGCCAACATTCGCTGGATCATCGAAAAAGCAAGAGAGTTCCAGAAAACCATCTATTTCTGCGTCATTGATTATGCCAAAGCCTTTGACTATGTGGATCACAATAAACTGTGGAAAATTCTGAAAGAGATGGGAATACCAGACCACCTGACCTCCCTCTTGAGAAACCTATATGCAGGTCAGGAAGCAACAGTTAGAACTGGACATGGAACAACAGACTGGTTCCAAATAGGAAAAGGAGTACGTCAAGGCTGTATATTGTCACCCTGTTTATTTAACTTATATGCAGAGTACATCACGAGAAACTCTGGGCTGGAAGAAGCCCAAGCTGGAATCAAGATTGCCGGGAGAAATATCACTAACCTCAGATATGCAGATAACACCACCCTTATGGCAGAAAGTGAAGAGGAACTAAAAAGCCTCTTGATGAAAGTGAAAGAGGAGAGTGAAAAAGTTGGCTTAAAGCTCAACATTCAGAAAACGAAGATCAGGGCATCTGGTTCCATCACTTCATGGCAAATAGATAGGGAAACAGTGGAAACAGTGTCAGACTTTATTTTTTGGGCTCCAAAATCACTGCAGATGGTGATTGAAGCCATGAAATTAAAAGATGCTTACTCCTTGGAAGGAAAGTTATGACCAACCTAGATAGCATATTCAAAAGCAGAGACATTACTTTGCCAACAAAGGTCTGTCTAGTCAAGGCAATGGTTTTTCCTGTGGTCATGTATGGATGTGAGAGTTGGACTGTGAATAAAGCTGAGCACCAAAGAATTGATGCTTTTGAACTGTGGTGTTGGAGAAGACTGTTGAGAGTCCCTTGGACTGCAAGGAGATCCAACCAGTCCATTCTAAAGGAGATCAGTCCTGGGCGTCCTTTGGAAGGAATGATGCTAAAGCTGAAACTCCAGTACTTTGGCTGCCTCATGCAAAGAGCTGTCTCATGGAAAATACTCTGATGCTGGGAGGGATTGGGAGCAGGAGGAGAAGGGGACGACTGAGGATGAGATGGCTGGATGGCATCACCGACTCAATGGACGTGAGTTTGAGTGAACTCTGGGAGTTGGTGATGGACAGGGAGGCCTGGCGTGCTGCGATTCATGGGGTCACAAAGAGTCGGACACGACTGAGCGACTGAACTGAACTGAACAGATATCTAGTTCCTACTGTGTAAGGTATTTCTGAAGGTTTGCCCTAAAAATGATAGATTTAATAACACAAAATACTGACTAGATGGCAGAGAGGCTGAGTGAAGAGAGAAGATGAATGATATGTATGGGCTGCCTTCAGAAATAAACCTCAGCAAAATCACTGCTGGAATATTAGTATTAGGGGTGGTAAGAGTCTAGGTATCAAGGCAAGAACTCACAGCAAATTAAAACTTCTAGAGCTGGAGATTTGAATTTTTATATATTAAAATATTCAATCACTTGTCATGGTTTTATTTTGTTGCACCAACATTCTCCCAAAACTGCCTGTTAAAAACAAAACAAAACTGTTGCTAAGATTTTATTAAGGAAGGCCTCAGAATTATGTGTTTTTCTTGTGTTTGGTAATCTAGTACTTAATTAATATCTTGCTCATGTTCTCTAGAAGCAGAGCCTGAGACAGAAATTTGGGCACATGTTTTTTATTGAGTGGATGCTCTTGGGAGAAAAGAGAGAAGTTCTGAAGCATAAATTGTACCTTAGATCTGGTCTCTCACAATGAGGTAAAGAGCTGACCTTGTGTACCTTTTTGTGAGTCAATCATTGGCAGGAAGTTGTTTATACCACCTTATCGTGTATGTGTGTGTGTGTGTGTGTGTGTGTATGGGTGTGTGAGATTTTCCAGGTGAAGTGGCTCTCCTTAGGTCAAAGGCATTTCTCTAGCACTCATAACATCTCACGCTTACCCAATGAAGGGGATCTGGGCAGGATACCAACAGTATTTACTTTATTTGACATTCTTTTCTAACATTTTTAGTATTTTTAAAAAGTTATAAATTCAAAATGTTTAATTTAACATTTAATTAATTTTATTTTTAGGGACTTCCATGATGACTCAGTGATAAATAATCTGCAATCCAGGAGACCCAGGTTTGATCCTTAGGTAGGGAAGATCCACTGGAGAAGGGAATGGCTACACATTTTAGTACTCTTGCCTGGAGAATTCATGGGACAGAGGAGTCTGGTGGGCTACAGTCCATGGGATTGCAGAGATGGACACAACTAAGCAACTAAAACTTTCACTTTCTTTTAATATTATTTTTAATGTCTTTAGTAATTTTAACACCTTTCCTATTTAACATATGAAACATGCATTTCATATTCTGATATTTTGTTAGAGTAAACTTGTTTATTAGCTGCTCAAAGAATTATTTTTGATGAGTGATTGAATTTTGAAATGTTCTTAAGCAATATAGGGCTTCCCTGGTGGTTCAATGGTACAGAATCTGCCTGCAGTATGGGAGAGCTGGGTTTAATAGCTCGATAGGGAAAATCCCCTGGAGAAGGGAATGGTAACCCACTCTAGTATTCTTGCCTGGAGAATCCTATGGACAGAGGAACCTGGTAGGCTACAGTCCATGGGGTCACAAAGAATCAGCCACTCACCCACAATTGAGTGGCTAACACTAAGCAATATAAATGTTGCTGCTGCTGCTGCTAAGTTGCTTCAGTTGTGTCCGACTCTGCAACCCCATAGACGGTAGCCCACCAGGCTCCACCCTTCCTGGGTTGGTAAATCCCAATATTGACGTTTCATACCAAAGGATGCTAAAAATAAGTTGTGCATGTGCTCAGTTGCTCAAGTCATGTCCAATTCTTTGTGACCCCCAAGGACTATACCCTGCCAGTCAGGAGTGGGTTGCATTTCCTACTCCAGAGGATCTTCCTGACCCAGGGATCAAACCTGCACATCTTGCATCTCCTGCACTGACAGGTGGATTCTTTACCACTGCACCACCTGGGAAGCCTCTAGAAATAAGTTACATGTCATATTTTAGAAATTCTTTACCCATCCCTATTCACCAAGAAAATGTTAATAGGATATGTACTTTCAACAACAAAAAAATGCTTTATTTTACTTTATACAAAATTTTTCATAAAATGAAGCAATAATCTTAATAAAGTGATAGAAAAATAAGTAGGGGAAAGTATTCTTAAAATAAGAGTGCAATGGCAGTATTATAAGTACACAGCTTGGGACTGCCTTTGTACATTTGGAGATTAACACTAAGATTTATAAATATCTAGGAAGCTTCAAATCTCTTACAAAGGTCATTACTGTGTATTAACAATAGGTATTGAGACAATGTATTTGATGAAAATGAATTTTTAAAAAAATTTGTTAGAGACCACACAAAAAATTAACTTTAATCTATCAGTCAGCATTAAGAAAGGAGGAGGAGAAGTCTTGATTATAAGAGTTCAATAACCACCATGAGCTCTTGACTTGGTTCTTCTTTACTTTCACCTTAATGGGCCATTTGGATTTATGCAGGAAAACAAAAGCTCTGTGGGTTTGAAATTGATCATTTTCTCTTTTAACAATGGTCATGTAAGTGTCTTTGTATATTAGATACTGTTACAGAGAGTTTGAGCCATTTGCAAATTTGCAGAAAGATTCATTCCACATTGTGAGGGTTAATGTTTCCTTATTGGCTGACAGAGAACTATTTTTTAAGAGTTTGAAACTTGTTATTTTCACATTGTTACTGTACATATGTCTCCAGAGTGTGGGTGCTTCATAAACAACACATTTTGATCTGAGCAGATGTACTGCATCTCTAGAGGTTAGGAAGTTCATTATTACAGACAGCCCACCTAACATCCTCTTAGTTAGACTCCGTTAGGTATATTAAAATACATTTCAAAATGTCTGAATGAAAAGTTTATTCAGTGATCAACAGAGTGTTTGCATCTCCTCTAGATGAGGGAAAGTTTAGTCCCAATAGCAGTGGCGACATTCAAGTGATATATATTTGTAATATTGAATACCAAGTGGGTACTACTGTTGGCTTTTACTGGTTCCTAAAATAAATATCTTCTAGCAGTACTTTAAAGACATGATCTTAACCACTTTCATATTCCAGGGAGGGAATAATGCTATCATCCTTATAGGATAGAAAGGAACTATGAAAGAAGACAAGGGGGATGCATGATATTCTTATAAGCTTTTGATTCATGTTTCACCTATGTGGTCCTTCTGCTCTAGCAGGAATTATTCTGTTCTTTCAGGGGAAAAAAGGCCTACTTTAGGATTAGCTGGACTGCAAATGGCATTCCTTAAAGCAAAAGGCTTAAAGAGGAAATTATGAAATATATTAAATTTCTCTCAAATGAAATATGACTCCTAGGAGTGGTAATCAATTTTTAGTTGAGAGGTAGTGAATGAGGTTAAATTATGAATTCACACTTTCCCTTGTGATCATCAAATCATCACTCTTAAATTATCTTCTTTAAAGGCTCAAAGTCGCTTGTTGTTTTATGCTTCTCCCATGTTCCTGGTGCTAGCATATTAATGATCTTTGCCATTTGTAGAGTAGCAAGCTGCCAGATCAATAAGCGTGCTTAGCTGCTTGCCATTAAAATTGATCTGTACTATCCTTCCGATTGACGTCACATCCAGCTGTAAATATCATCAAGTAAGCTGTCAACTCATTTTCATTATGAGTGTTTTTCATTTCAAAAGATGAACTTCTGTAGGACAGCATGTTAAGATTTTTCTTCATTATTTCTGACATTTCCCCAATAGTATCAATGCATCCTTAAAGGAAAATCAGGATTGGCCAATAATTTTTTTAAAAAAGGAAGAGAAATTAACAACAGCAATAACAACAACAAACAAAAAAGATAACAACTAAGAATGTCAGAAATTTCTATAAAAGTTGCAAGAAGCAAGATGTGGATGTTCACTTTCAAATGTGAACCAGGTTCATGAGGCATTATGAGTATCTGGGTTTACATAAAGAAAATTATAGTGTTATATTATTGGAAAGATATATTTTTAACAGCGTTCACCATTGGAATTTCAAAGGTATATTTGTTTCTGTGATAATTGACCATGAATTCTTCCTGAGAATTCTTCTTGTATTATCTGCAAACCTTCAGAATTAGGGTCATATGGTGGTGAGAGTAGCTACCTGGATGTCCATCAATGTGAAAATCGTGGGAAGGTCATAATTTTTCTAATGGAATGTCAAGCTTACCATGTTAGCTTTGTTCTTGAAGAATATCCCTCTATTCTCATCTAGTAATATGGAACATAGGTTCCTAGGTCTTTGTCTGCTATCCAGCTCCCATTGAAAGTCTGAAAAGAGAAGCAGTATTTATTATTGATCACTTAAAGATCATTTATTCCTCTAAAAATTCTAAATGGGTACAAATATAAAACATACATGTGTATATATGTACATATATGTAATTATAAATAAACAAATAAGCATTTATTATATTAGGGGTGACGAGATGCACACAGGAAATTGGAGAGCATTTTTCCATTTTTAGATTATCTTACAGCTTGATTATTACATATTTGGATGGTGTTCAACTTTTTGCAGAATTATTACCCAATTATTTTTTACACTAGAACTTAGTTTTAAATCAAAAGATATTGCAAGAGACATCTCTGTAAAATTCATACTAAATTTGTTACAAAAATAATTAAGATTATAACCTATATCACTTCATATATCCTATATGAAGTTTCTACTAAGATATATCTTTTGAGTTCAATGCTAAGTAAATGTTCTTTTTATGAGGCTCTAGAATCTTCTTCTCTGTTGATAACTAGAATTGTTTAACTGATATTTCCATTTAGTTTTGACTTCCAGGAAGCTTGGAATTAAATTTGAAAGGCAGAATAAAATATTAAATAGTCATGATAACAGATATGTTCAGCATGTCTACATTCTTGATTTTATATTTTTATCACTTTACATAAACTATCTTAAATATTTTGTGAGACAGAATATAAGTAATTATAAACAAATAAAATATTGTTTATCAAGGTGCCAGTTTATATTATCTTAAAAATGTCAACTTTCAATAAAAGTGAAAACCATGAGTTATTCATGTCAAGAGAGTCTATATTCTCTTTGACAGAATGTACAAAACTTACAGTACTAATATGACCTAAACAGTGAATGTCTATCCAGCAATAGATGCTAGAATATTTACTGTATCTTTGTTGATCTTTCCAATCACCTTGCAAATAGATAAAATGTATCCCCATTTTTCTGAGGGTCAGAGAGCTTGAGTGACTTATTTATGATAGAACTACTGCCCAAATTCCACACATGAAATGAAGAAACAAACTCTGTCAAGTATACATTGCAGAGATTGGTATACTTTAATTATAGGAGTGATAAGTTCCATGTCTTATGCATCTTTGTCTCCTTGGATGCCAATACTTGTCAAAGAGTAAAGTGTTAAAGATATTTATTACATAATTGATGTAAAAAATGAATAAATTAATTGTGACTAATATGGCAATAACAAAAGTCATGTAATGACTATAACAATATAACAATTATATAATAAAATATTTGAGCTTGTTGATAGTTGTATTATTTATATTACATGTTATATTTAAAGTGATAAGAACTATTACTTCACAAACATTTAATTGGTGATTCAATACAAATTATTTCACTGAACTTTACAGAAAATCTGGGAGGTAGGTATCTAGGAAACCAGCTTCAGAAATCATAGAGCAACCAGCTAAAGATGGTGAATTAGAGTAGGGATTTAAATCCTTAACTCTAGAGCTCATAATCATATAAAATTTTGCTATTAAATCTCTTTGAAATTAATCGTTAATTCTAATGAGTGAGTTCTATATTTTATAAATCTACTCTACCTGCTCACAACTAAATATCAACTTAGTTGATCATTCCTTCTTCCTGAAGACACATTCTTCACTTGACTTCTAGGACCTCATACTCTTTCAGTTTTCCTCCTACCTCATTTATCAATCCATTTGTCCTTTTTGTTGATCCCTCTTCTTTTCTTCAAGGAGTAGGATGCTGGTATGATCTAGTGCTTAGTCCTTGGTCCTTTCCAATTCTCTGTCAACACTCAGTCCTTTGATGATATCCAGAATCAAGGCATAAAATATGATTTTCACCATTATTTCATATGATATCTATTTTTTATAGATACCTATTTTATATATATATATATATTTCTTTATAGATATCTATTAACTCAAACTCAGCCTGCCCAAATCATATATTTTCTCTGAAACTTGCTCTATCTTAGTTTGTCCTCTCCCAGTTGAAGGCAATGGCATCTTCCCCAGTGTTCAGGTCAAACTCCTTGGTGTCATGGTGTCATCCTTTTTTCCCTCTCTCTTTCATACCCCATATTCACACATTAGCAAATCCTATTGGCATTACCACTTAAATATATTTAGAATAGAATTATTAGATCAATTTTTACGGTCTCTACTGATACCACCCTGCTTTAAGCCTTCATCATTTCTCTTGCAGACTATCACAATCTCCTTTTAACTGATCTCTCTGTGTCTACCCTTGTCCCTTATCATCAGCAGAGCAGCCATGGTGATCCTTTTGAAATGGAACATCCCATCAGCTCTCTTCTCCCAAATCATATAATGGTTCTCTGTTTTACTCAAGTGTTCAGTTCAGTTTAGTTGCTCAGTCGTGTCAGACTGTTTGCAAGCCCATGGACTGCAGCACGCCAGGCTTCCCTCTCCATCACCAACTCCTGGAGCTGGCTCAAACTCGTGTCCATTGAATTGATGATGCCATCCAATGATCTCATCCTCTGTCATCCCCTTCTCCTCCAGTCTTCAATCTTTCCTAGCGTTAGGGTCTTTTCCGGTGAGTCAGCTCTTCCCATTAGGTGGCCAAAGTATTGGAGTTTCAGCTTCAGCATCAGTTCTTCCAATGAATATTCAGGACTTATTTCCTTTAGGATGAACTAGTTGGATCTCCTTGCTGTCCAAGGAACTCTCAAGAGTCCTCTCCAACACAAGAGTTCAAAAGCATCAATTCTTCGGCACTCAGCTTTCTTTATAGTTCAATCTCACAGCCACACTTGAATACTGGAACAACCATAGCTTTGACTAGACGGACCTTTGTTGGCAAAGTAATGTCTCTGCATTTTAATATGCTGTCTAAGTTGGTCATAGCTTTCTTCCAAGGAGCAAATGACTTTTAATTTCATGGCTGCAGTCACTATCTGCAGTATTTTGGAGCCCCCAAAAAAGTCTGTCACTGTTTCCGTTGTTTCCCCATCTATTTGACACAAAGTGATGGGACTAGATGCCATGATCTTAGTTTTCTGAATGTTGAGTTTTAAGCCAACTTTTTCACTCTCCTCTTTCATTTCCATCAAGAGGCTCTTTAGTTCTTCACTTTCTGCTGTAAGGGTGGTGTCATCTGACTATCTGAGTTATTGACATTTCTCCCGGCGATCTTGATTCTAGCTTGTGCTTCATCAACCCTGTCATTTCCCTTGATGTATTCTGCATATAAGTAAAATAAACAAAGTGACATTATACAGCCTTGAAGTACTCCTTTCCTGATTTGGAACCAGTCTGTTGTTCCATGTCCAGTTCTATCTGTTGCTTCTTGATCTGCATACAGATTTCTCAGCAGGCTGGTAAGGTGGTCAGATAATCCCATCTCTTTAAGAATGGTCCACAGATTGCTGTGATCCACACAGTCAAAGGCTTTGGCATAGTCAATAAACCAGAAGTAGATGTTTTTATGGAACTCTCTTGCTTTTTCTATGATCAATGGATGTTGACAATTTGATCTCTGGTTCCTCTGCATTTTCTAAATCTAGCTTGAACATCAGAAAGTTCATGGCTCAGGTACTGTTGAAGCCTGACTTAGAGAATTTTGAGCATCACTTTGCTAGTGTGTGAGATACTCATCTTACACAATTGAACATTCTTTGGCATTGCCTTTCTTAGGGATTGGAATGAAAACTGACCTTTTTCAGTCCTGTGGCCACTGTTGAGTTTTCCAAATTTGCTGGCATATTGAGTGTAGCACTTTCACAGACCATCTTTTAGGATTTGAAATAGCTCAACTGGAATTCCATTACCTCTACTAGGTTTGTTCATAGTGATGCTTCCCAAGGCCCACTTGACTTTGCATTCCAGGATGTCTGGCTCTAGGTGAGTGATCACACCATTGTGGTTATCTGGGTCATGAAATTTTTTTGTACAGTTCTTCTGTGTATTCTTGCCACCTCTTCTTAATATCTTCTGCTTCTGATAGGGCCATAGATTTTCTGTCCTTTATTGTGACCAGCTTTGCATGAAATGTTCCCTTGTTATCTCTAATTTTCTTGAAGAGCTCTCTAGTCTTTCCCATTTTGTTGTTTTCCTCTACTTCTTTGCACTGATCACTGAAGAAGGCTTTCTTATCTCTCCTTGCTATTCTTTGGAACTCTGCATTCAAATCGGTATATCTTTCCTTTTCTCCTTTGCTTTAGCTTCTCTTCTTTTCTTACCTATTGGTAAGCCCTCCTCAAACAACCATATTGCGTTTTGCATTTCTTTTTCTTGGGGATGGTCTTGACATCTTCCTCCTATACAATGTCGTGAACCTCCGTCCATATTTCTTCAGGTACTCTGTCTTTCAAATCTAATCCCATGAATTTATTTGTCACCTCAACTGTATAGTCATAAGGGATTTGATATAGATCCTGCCTGAATGGTCTAGTGGTTTTTCCCTCCTTTCTTCAATTTATGTCTGAATTTGGCAATAAGGAGCTCATGATCTGAGCCACAGTCAGCTCCTGGTTTTGTTTTTGCTGACTGTATAGAGCTTCTCCATCTTTGGCTACAAAGAATGTAATCAATATGATTTCGGTATTGACCATCTGGTGATGTCCATGTGTAGAATCTTCTCTTGTGTTGTTGAAAGAGGTTGTTTGTTATGACCAGTGTGTTCTCTTTGCAAAACTCTGTTAGCCTTTGACCTGCTTCATTTTGTATTCCAAAGGCAAACTTGCCCGTTATTCCAGGTGTCTCTTAACTTCCTACTTTTGCATTCCAGTCCCCTAGAATGAAAAATACATCTTTTTTGGGGGGTGTTAGTTCTAGAAGGTCTTGTAGGTCTTCATAGAACCATTCAACTTCAGCTTCTTCAACTGGTTGGGTCATAGACTTGGATTACTGTGATATTGAATGGTTTGCCTTGGAAATGAGCAAAGATTCATTCTGATCATTACTTGGGTATAGCTCTACATTCTGGCCCTCCAAATTCTCTTTGATGTCCTTACTACTCTCATTTACCTTGTTTCCCCAAATATGCCAGGCAGGTAATCAGGTAATCATTTCAAAACCTTTTATTCATTTCAGAAATTTGGGGGGCTGTCTCTTCTATGTGGAATAAGAATATTCCAAGTTGACTTTCTTAATGAGGTAAGAAGTATAATGTGATCACCAAATTTAAAATTGAATCCTTATCCTAAATTCCCATATTCTGATCTACTTTTTCTTTTTTTCACCAACTTATTTCTAATATATCAGTAATACATTAGTTGCTTTTTATGCTTTTCCTTTGTTGATACTTTATGTCAATTTGCTAGAATATAAAATTCTTAAGGGCAGAGGTATTTAAGAAAAAATTACACATATATCCCAGTCTCCTGGAACAGTGTATGAATCATAATATATACACAATAAACAGTTATTAAATTAACAAACTAATTCATATTTGAGAAATTACAGTGTGTTTTTGAAGGTACTACAGGGTCACTGTCAACTATTCTAGGACAAATTACAACTGCCTTTTTGTGATTATAGATGAATTAGGTGATTATGAAAAGTCAAAGTGTTAGTTGCTCAGCTGTATCTGACTCTTTGTGACCCTATGGACTGTAGTCCACCAGGCTCCTCTGTCCATGGAATTCTCCAGGCAAGAATATTGGAATGGGTAGCCATTTTTTTCTCCAGGGCATGTTCCTGACCCAAGGATTGAACCCAGGTCTCCTGCAGTGCAGGCAGATTCTTTACCATCTGAGCCACCAGGGAAGACCAATAGGCAGTTACTGTAGGCAGGCTCATATCATACCCTGCTTTTAAAGTTAAATCAGGGATACCTGTGGTGTAATGCAGTGTGTTCCTTTGACCAAAGTGGAAGTGGAAGTGAAGCCGCTCAGTCGTGTCTGACTCTTAGCGACCCCATGGACTGCAGCCTACCAGGCACTTCCACCCATGGGATTTTCCAGGCAAGAGTATTGGAGTGAGTTGCTATCCCTAAACCTGTTAAGGGCACTCAGAGGCATGCCCTTTTCTTGCCATTTGACATTTTGCCACTCTGTTTATTGATTGTCTAACAAAGATCTAATAAAGTTTAGCACTGCTTATTAATGGTTTCTGCTTATGTTTTAGCAGAAGTAACATTATGTTTGCAGGCAGATATGGCAAGAGCAAATAGTTTTTCTCTTCCTGGCATTCATTTCCAATGCCTTGTCCCTAGAAAGACATTGTCTACAAGTATAGACTGTCTAGAACATGTTATATATATATACTTTTTTTTTAAAGAAATCAGAGGCTCATACACATCTGAGTTTAATTTCCACTTTGGACTATTTTATCTCAATCCTAACTAATAGGTTGTAATTGACATATGATCTTTCATTGGTCTTTAGGAAATCTGATTATTTTTCTTTGTGTGTATATGTGCAGGCACAGAAATATTAAACACATTTTTAGTAAAAGCATCATTTTAACACAATATTTTCATTTTAATATATTATCAGCTTGTCTATTTAATGTATATTTTTTATAACTGAAGTCATAAAATTTGTTTACATCTAATTTTTTTTCTCAAATATAACCTTCAATTGTTAGTCAAACATCTATGTTGCTCAGCCCTGAAGCATTGAGTTTCATAAACACTGGAATCCAGTAACTAGAGAGAAACTCATTTAAAAAAGAGGGCACAACTCTCCCTTTAAAAGACTTTTTCTTCAATTTGATGTATTTATTTCCTTTTAAGCATGTGAGTGAATTTCCTCTGTAACAATAAACAGAAAATGAGGTGATTAAACTTGTGAAGAGTGTTATTAAGTACAATTTATCTTTCTAGGTCTAAAACATAGAGTGACAAAGTCTTAGTATTTTCCACAATTTCATTTCCTATTTTTAAGGGTAATGTTTAAATTTAACTTATTGCTTTTTTTTTTGCTTTTGCTTTCCTTTTTCAAAAACAACAGGTCCTCTTTTATAATGAGTTGCTTAATTTTCTTCTGTCTTGATTAAAAATTTAGATTGTCTTGGGTTTTCAATCTGCTTTGTGAGTTTAACCCTCCTCCCTGAGTTCTATATTCATTTTGCTAGGTTGATTTAATTCACTCTCAATTAATTAATTTATAATTAATTAATTAATCCCCCCTTGACAACTGGCTTAGTGGCATCACAACTCATATTAATGGTGGTGTGCCTATTCTAATTAAAATCAATATGTAGTGCCTAATGACATAGTCTCATCTACTAGAAATACTAAAACACTAGATGAAACACATTCTGTTTTTTGACCAAGATCCGTATAACCAAATACCATTCAACAGTACAATTGAAATAAAATACTTATTTTGTGTATTAAAATATATGATTAAGATCATTTATATTCCAATCATTAATACTCTAATGATTGACATGTCTGGAAATTAAAATGACATTAACTTTTTAAATCAGATAAATCATTACCGTTCCATATATGTTATCTACTTTAGATTTTAGGGATATGTAATACATTCATTCAAATGCCATCCAATTTTTTTAGACTTATCATGAAATAAGCTCCAAATTTGTTGCAAATATTGCTAAGCTTATAGAGTAAAGGCTTCATCTTGAGACCCTTTAGTTCCATTTGTGAATCTGATGTTGACATAAAATAACATATTAGGAGACAACATTACTCCTGTATCCATTCCTAATGAAACAGCATTGATAAAATTTTATAGTGAGATGGTATAAAAATTAAGTTATAGTCTCCTCTCAATTAAAGAACTGCCAGTTTGTTATATATCTTCTGTGTGTCAGAGAACATAGAACTCATTTGATACTAGTTGAAATTTGGCACAGAATTTTGTTTAGAGTGCACTTTGTCTGGTTATGGCTATAATTTTAGAAATAAATTTGTGATCATATACATTAATCTGAAGAGAAGCTGTGACTTCCTGAGATGACCAAAAGATTTAAAATATGTTCTCAGCAACCCAGTTTTCTAAAAATATGTTACTCTGTGCTTGTTTCTCAGACCTACTTTCTTTGGTCAGCCTTATGATTTCTCTTTTTTTTCTTCGACTATTTATGTATCATGTAGAAAATTAGCATCTTCAGACACCATCACAGTCTATATAAGGCTGCTGCTGCTGCTGCTAAGTTGCTTCAGTCGTGTCCAACTCTGTGCGACCCCATAGACAGCAGCCCAACAGGCTCCTCTGTCCCTGGGATTTGCCAGGCAAGAATACTGGAGTGGGTTGCCTTTTCCTTCTCCAATATAAGGTTAAACAATCAATATTAAAACAGTGCTTAATCTGTGCAAAGGCCTGTGGAGAGAGCCATATAAAATCAAGTAGGTTCCTGCTATCAGACGGCAAATACATTCAATTTCTTCTCAATGTCTATTTCTCCCTTCTCAATCATCAGAAATGATCAGTTTTGATAGTTCCTAAAAACCATCCCACTTTACTTTCTCTTTTTAAATTCAGTCTCTTCTCATTATTCCTATTTTGTCTAGATTAACTCTTGTCACAATATTTTGCTCCCCAATTTAGAAGGGTCTCTTTTAGTCCCTTAGTTTACTCCCATTAATGAACCATTGAACAACATAATCCCTATCTCCTATCTAATGTGGAATAGTGAAAGCTTACTTCGGTAGAAACTCAAAACAAACATGAGCTCTGTAATGCGTCTGTGAGGTGCAATTCAGATTATTTATCCCCTGGGAATCACTGGTTCTGCAATATAAAATAAAGCATGTTTCAAGGGAATAATCTAACATGAGTGTTTCTCCTTATCAATGCCAATATTAATCTTTGTTGAAACCTACGTGGAGGAAAATTCTCCTAGTAAATCTGGTGACCAGGGTACTTTGTACATTCAATGACATGTACTAAAATAGCAAATCAAAATTTTAGGTTTAGAAGGCTCCTGGGCTTTCTGGTTTTAATCAGGCTATTGATTCTCTTGCCCAATTGCCTTTACCACCAAACACAGGCGTACAACTCTGGCATACACTATCGATCATCAAAACTAGCCGCTAACACTGGCTTCTAACGTGTGCACATTAAGGTGCTCCGGGATCTATCATGAGGTGCAGAAAATGATCGCTGAAATCACTGATCTGTTACTGTTCTTCACTATAACAGAATATGCATAAAGCATTGTGACCATTCATCTCTCTTCTGCATTGTCTTGACCTGCACCCATATATGATTACATTTTAAAGACTTTAAAAAAATAGAAGGACAAAGGAAATAAGAAACACAAAATTGAATTATTGTATTCAGTGGTAAATAAGGTATCATCCCACACTGTTCTAGTCCCTACTCCTAAAGAAAAACATATTTTTGGTCTATGTGTCCTTACATATCCATTACATTATCTTTCCCTATATCTATTGATCTACCTATCATCCTTTTAAAAATACATATACTGACAGATAATATACATTATTACAAAGTGAATTTTTTACACTAAAAACTATCTGTAGCACAATTCCAACTAAGATATATAGGTACTTCCGCTCAAGGAGGTAGAACATAATTCACCACTGCTTAATTGTGAGATGCTCATGGGGACTTTGTTCTAAAGGTACAGTATGAAAAGGGAGGAAAAGATTAACTTACAGTGGAGAAAACTTGCAAACACTACTTTAGCAGGGTGATCCAGGTTAAGAGTTAAGTTATGTTGATAAGTCATCAGTAATCAGTGGTCATGTGGATAGCATATATCTTGATAACATGCGATAGGGGTGATTTACCTGTGTAGTCTTCCTTTCTATATGCCATAACCCCATCTAGCCATAAGAAACGCATCAGACAAACCCAAATGAAAGGACATTGGGCAAAACACCTGACCAATATTTCTCATCAAGGTCATCGAAAACAAGAGAAGTCTGAGAAACTTTCCCAGTCTAGAGGAGCCTAAGGAGATTTTACAACTTAATATACAATGATATCCTGGATGGGCTCCTAGAATCAAAATAGACACTAGGTAAAAACTACGCTGTGCTCAGCCACATCCAACTTTTTTGTGACCCCATCGACTATAGCCCAACAAGCTCTTCTGTCCATGGGATTTGCCAGGCAAGGATACTGAAATGGGTTGCCATTTCCTTCTCCAGGGTAGGTAAAAACTAAGGAAACCTAAATAAAGTATGGGCCTTAATTATTTCTAATGTAACATTATTGGTATTAGTTGTGACAAATGTATTGTAGTACTTGGGTATGGGGTATATGGGAACTCTCTGCAACACTTTTGCAATTTTTCTGTAGTTTTAAAGTTTTTCTAAAATTGGAAAGTTTGTTGAATGTTTAAAGAAAAGTATTCTTTGTGTATGACTGTTATTGATATTTTTGTTTACTATCATATCCTACCTGATATAAGAATTTACATATTTCAGATATGATTTAACTTTTGGAAATAAATTATATAATTTTAAATAGAATGTATGGAACATTCAAGATTACTCTGTAGATTTATTCTCTTTATCATCTTCAATTTTATATAGCATATGACCAAAGAAATATGAGTCAGATTGCTTGATTTATAATAAAAGTATTAGGAAATTGTGAATAATTCCCACAACCAAGAGTATTCTATATTTCTGTTACTCTTAGAGTATATAGTGTTTAACATTTTCGTTGGTGATGAGGTAGATTTCACAGTTCTCCTACGGTGAATATAAGAGGAGTTTTGATTCTAAGCCTAGATAATAGGTTAAAGTCACAAAAGAACAAATATAATATACACACTTGGGAAAGATTTGTTGGATTTAGACAGAGTAATAAATTTTAACTCTGTATTCCTGGTCATGATAATGATAATGTATTACAGTGATGTGCAAGTTAGGGCTGTGCAGCTCTTGTACTAATAACCCTTAACAGATGTTCAAGATATGGTTAGGCTTCCTAGGTGGCGCTAGTGGTGAAGAATCCACCTGCTGATGCAGGAGAAGCAGGACTCCAGAAAGATCCCCTAGAGTAGGAAATGGTAACCCACTCCAGTATTCTTCGTATGGAAAATTCTATGGACAGGGGACCCTAGCGGGCTACAGTCCATGGGGTTGCAAAAGAGTCAGATGTGACTGAGTGACTTCACACACACACACACATGCACACACTCAAGGTATGGCTAGGGGAGGATTCTGAATAGGAGCCCAGAGCTCATCAGGCTGGTTAGACAATGAGATGAGACAGAGGGAGGGTTGGCCCTGGAAGCCAGTCCTACTCAGAAAACCAGCTACAGAAATGCAAGAATGTATAATGAGGCAGGTGGAAAATGAGATTCAGGGAGAGGAAAAGGATGAGTTGGGAAGATTCTGTAAGAAATAACTTAGAAATTCACTAAATGAATAGAAGAAGCCATGAGACCAATATGAATGTCAACATCTGAACCATTTGCCAGAAGCACCTATTTTCATATCTTTGTGGCTGCTTCTTTTACTGGGTTCACTCTTCCTTTTTCATTAACTCCAATTCCAGCTTTGCAATTCAGTTTTGATATTGTATTTTGGGTAGTGGGGGAAAGGTCCCTAACTCTCCAGGTTGAATTGAGTGCCCCTCCTTTGTGTCTTTTATGGTGTCCTGAACTTTCTATTAGAGACAGTTCTTTTGACCTGAACCATATCTGTTTATCTCTTAGTTTTCTGCTATCATTTGTGAATTTCTTTTCTTTTTTTGTTGTTTAAATCTCTGTATCATGTTCCATTCTTAGTACAATGTGCAATCACTGTAAATACTCTCCTATGTTTGCAGAATAAAAGGATTGGCAAAAATAAGCCAGGGTACCCATACTGAGTTCTCTCAAGTATTTGACAGGATATCAACAGAGACAAACCTAGATTCTGATATTTTGTAATTTAGTGCAGATATCATGAGTCATGAGGGAATCCTCAATAAATACCTTTCATTGTTCAGATCCCAAGACAACCTATATACAATCTACAAGCACACAACCAAAAGCAGATTTTTAGGGAATTGAAAGGAACTAATAACAAAAAGTTGTTTTTGTTTTTGTTTTAAAAAGGCGGAGAAGGCAATGGCACCCCACTCCAGTACTCTTGCCTGGAAAATCCCATGGGCGGAGGAGCCTGGAAGGCTGCAGTCCTTGGGGTTGCGAAGAGTCGGACACGACTGAGACTTCACTTTCACTTTTCACTTTCATGTATTGGAGAAGGAAATGGCAACCCACTCCAGTGTTCTTGCCTGGAGAATCCCAGGGATGGGGGAGCCTGGTGGGCTGCTGTCTATGGGGTTGCACAGAGTTGGACACGACTGAAGTGACTTAGCAGCAGCAGCAGGAGCAGCAGGAACAAAAAGATGACAATTTGTAGGCAAGTAAGTATTTGAAAGAAAGAATAAAGGAAATAGACTTTGTTTCTTTAGGAGCCTAAAAGAGAAGTCAATTTAATAAAAATCTTCATGGTTCAGTAAGGTATTTCCATTTGAATTGAAGATGGAAGAGAAAATTAACCCAAACTTGAGTATAAGAAAAAAATTACCCATCAGTTACAACTGTTTATCATTAAGATACACTTAGGAAAGTAGTCATACAACTCTATTCTGGATAGATTTTTATCTACTGAAGTTAGTTTATGCCTAAGCTCGTATGAAGTCAAGTCAGGGAGCTAAACGATTGCAAAATGCTTTGTCCAGTCCTAAGATTCAATAGTTCCAGCGGTGAAAGTTCATTTCTACTTGTAACATTCATCCTGGAGATGTGTGATTCTCAAAGTAAACTTTAAGATAAAGTATCACAGTTTGGGTCTTCCCAAATGATCTCCTCTAAGTTTTTCTACATGCTTGAGCCTCCGATGGTCATGAATCACTCCTAATCTCTTAGAAACATATTTCTCCAGATAACATCAGTTTCTCTCAGAATATGGAGTGGAAAGAAAGACTGCATTTCCTTTATGCCTGCACTGAGAATAAATGTAGACATTTACTTGAGAACAAAGAAGTTAAGATCACTTTGGTTGGTATTTGGTTTATAAACAGGTGGTTCTTTGTATATAAACCCAGAGGATCCAAACCAGCATCTGGCTTGTTCCTTGTGGTAACTGTGTGCTCAGACAAAACTCCCCTTATATTCCCCGTTAGTCACATTTGCCAGTTACCACTAAACCAAACAAATCTAACCTTCTTTGTCAACCTGGTAACTTATTTTTCAATGATAGTTTAAAGTAATTTCTGAAAATATAATACCTAATAATGTTAATACTATGAGTATTTCAGGTGTTATTTAGCTACTTATGAAAGCAATTGGAGTTTTACAACAGTGGAATAAATTCTGTTATTATGCCGCTTCAAGGACTGTGAAGTCTGTTTTAAACAGCTGCAGAAGGGATCGTCCCCTTCTTACTCTTGTTTACTTCTGCATTTAATTCTCTCGAAGAAAAAGCATTCCAAAAGACCTAAAACCAAAAGGCAAGATGAGCACCTGTAAGTTTTCTAGCTCTGATATGTAAGTAGCAATTTTTCACTTGAAAAACAAATCCTCAAAGCCACCACCCCGCTTTGTAAGGGGGGGAAAAGGCCTGAGGCAAACAATCAACTATTCTAGGAAAAATTTAAAATATGTATGCAGCCATAGGGAATTCCAGTATTTGAGTGGAAATGTGCATTTCCAACTGCAAGATGCTGTTAGGGTTACAGTGCTCTGACCACTTAGGCTGAAAGTGAAAGAGGCATTAATTAAGTAATAACGATCAAGGTATGGGGCATTTCCTGGGGATTAATGACCAGCTCGGGGAGTTGATAGCCCACAGTGCAGCCAAGGGCCATTAACCCCAGCTGGTCATCAATTCCTGGGCCCTGTGTTACAGTCATTATTGCTATCATAAGCCAAAAATGAAAAGCAAATGGGTCTATGGATTACTTTTATGGATGATGCAGTTTCAGTTGGTATCTATAGGGCATTCCTGGAGAATGAATGCTCTGTCTATGAGCCAATCAGGTGCTGTAACATTCTATTCCACTTAGGATGCTGCCTGGGAGGAATGGAGGGCGAATGAGGTAGGCAGCCAACGGTTGAAAAGTTTCAGGTCTTGTTGACACTTGAGAACTATTGAAACCATAAAGACCACATGGAGGAAGATTCAGAGAAAGAAAATAAAATGTGCTATATAAGTAGGTGTGAGTGTTTTCTTGTAGGTGTCCCAGTTTAGTGCCTTTATTGTGAAGTGGAATAAAAAATCATTGGATGGTAATGAGACTCCTAGAAGACAGAAAGTGCCAATTTGCAGAGGGAAAGGGAGAGATGAAAGGCCAATGTTCTCTATTGGAAAAAAAATACACATACATTAAAAATAAAGAATATGAGGGACTGTCATCTTACAGTGATCAGATTGGACAGATAGAAATTAATTATATTAGGTTTAAGAAGCTGTTTCTGCAGCCTTGGTCAATTTTAAAAAGCACATTAGAAGATATCTCAAACTGACTTTCCAATTACCATGGATGGCAGCAAAGTGCTTTGAAACAAAACTCATTTTAAGTAGGTAAATGCATTCAATGCTGACTGACAATATTTTAAAAATTCATAAATTTAGTCACTGGTCAAGCTATTTTGAAGGTGATTTTGAGGAGATTTGACTTTTGCCAAAGGAGAACAATATTAATGGGAGGCCTTTGCCGTCGAATTAATAATTTCAGATAAGAAGATGCAGTGGGACAGTGTGAATCTATGCACAAATGTGTGCCTGTTGCAGGATGCCAGGAGTGAAGAAAGGTTGAACTGAAAAATGATTTTTGTACAAAGTTTCTTTTTAACTATAAAAGAATTTGACAAAAAACAATATTCACCTTTTCGTGGTACCTTATACTGTCTTAGGGGATGAGTTTTCTAATAGAGATATATAAGAAATGAAGAAATTGGGTTTTAGGCAATTATTCTCTATTGTGATTAAACCCTTAAAAATCATAGTTTTTCAGTGGAGAGGGATGGCTTACAAAGCAAAATAAAGTATATCATGTGTCCATATACACACATGCTCCGCTCCCAGTCCATTGGAAGCAAGGGTTAAAGCTAGGCTGAAGGAATATTAGCAAAAGCTCAATGATGAAATAATAAACAGAGTTCCTATGGCTAAGTGGTATAATAAAAGCAGACCTAATTAAATACTAATGAAATACAAATGGCATCACTCTGTTTCTATGGCATGCTTTCATCAGCATGATTTTTTCCTCTATCTGTGATGGCAAAACATTTCAAGAAAGGAGATTCATTTTTAAAAAAACATGGACATGATTTTAAACTCAGAGCATATATTATAACCTGGATTCAGTTATGTTTCTTTGATGACTCAGTATGCAGTGAAGAATCAGCCTATTGATGGTAATCCTTGAGTGTTGAAATTCTCAACTCATCTAATATTCTTCACATATTCCTGGATCATTAAAGACAGATAAGAGAAATTCACTAACTTGTTTGTATCATCTACCTACTTGTAATATAATAGATCTGAGCAAAACAAATCATGTTGAATTATTTATGACTTTTCAAGTTTGCTTCTCTCCAAAACATTATTTACTCTCAGTTTCAGATAATCATCCAAGTGGATGTATTCCAAATCTTCATTTTTAGCACTGATTTCTCACTCAAACTCCAGTACTCAGTTTATAACAAGCTTCAAGACTTTTAGACTTTGCAGACTCCTGATATTCAGTAGCTCTCAAACCAAAGTTGGCACATTTTCCATACCTTCTCTATCTTTTCAAAATCTTACTCTCTGTTTCCAGAACTACAGTTTTCCCATTCATTCAGGCTAAGGACCTTGAAATTATCCTTGATTCTGCCTCTCCATCATTCCATATAACCAGATTATTACCAATTTTTTTCTTTCATCTGAAGAGCACTTTATATTTTTCCTTAGACTCTTTTCCTACCTCTGTTGGCACTAGATGAATGGACTGATATAAACATGAAGGAAACTTTCTTTTGGCTGGGCTGTCCTTGTCAACATTTTAATCAATTAACTTGGACGAAATATACAAATCAATATTAAATAGGCAGATGGCAGGACTCTGAAAGGAATAGGGAGTACTTTTTTTTTTTTTTCCAAAAGAATCAGAATCCATAAGATGTAGACTTATCTCTCCCTTACTTTATGGTTCTTTATCATCTTCAGGCTGGAGTCCATGATTCTCATCCTGGAGCATCAGTCTTTATTTCTTGCCATTGTGTTTCCCACACCTTGTACTCTAGCTTGCCCAACAATTTCTTCATGCATCTTGACTTTTCACACTTCAGTAACTTTCCTCAAGGGGTTTCATCATTTGGAAACAATCTCATGCTACAAGTATTCCTTCTCCTTAAAAAATTCCTACTTATGCTTATCATGCAATCTATAAATCACATTCCTTGATATTTATCCAAATAAGTTGAAAACATATATCCACACAAAACCTGCATACCAGTGTTCATGGCAACTTTATTCATAACTGCCAACGTGTCTTTCAGTAGGTGAGTGGATAAATAAGCTGTGGTACATCCAGACAATGAGTGTTATTCAGTTCTAAAAAGAAATGAGCTATTAAGCCATGAAAAGACGTGCATGAATCTTAAATGCATTTTAGTAATTGAAAGAAGGGCTTCCCCAGTGGTTCAGTCGGTAAAGAGACTGCCTGCAACGTAGAAGAGCTGAGTTTGATCACTGGATCAGGAAGATCCCTAGAGAAGAAAATGACAACCCACTCCAGTATTCTTGCTGGGAAATCCTGTAGACGGAGGAGCCTGGCAGGCTGCAGTCTATGGGGTCACAAGAGTCAAACACAACTTAGCAACTAAACCAACACAAAGTGAGAGAAGCCAATCTGAAAAGCTACATCCTGCATGATTCCAACTGTATAACCTTCTGAAAAGGCAAAACTATGGAAAAAATTAAAAGATTGCCAGGGTTTGGGTTGGGTAGGCAGGGGAGAGATGAACAGAGTACAGAGGATTTTTAGGACAGTGAAAATACTCTCATGATACCAAAATGATGGATAAATGTCATTATAAACTCAGATTATACAACACCAAGAGTGAATGGTTAGCTGTGGACTTTGGGTGATTATGATGTGTCAGTATTTCAATTGTAACAAACCTGCCACTATTGTGGTAGGGTGTTGATAATGGGGGAGACTATTCAGGGGATGCTGCTGCTGCTGCAGCTAAGTTGCTTCAGTCATGTCCGACTCTGTGCGACCCCATAGATGGCAGCCCACCAGGCTGCCCCGTCCCTGGGATTCTCCAGGCAAGAACATTGGAGTGGGTTGCCATTTCCTTCTCCAATGCATGAAAGTGAAAAGTGAAAGTGAAGTCGCTCAGTCATGTCTGACTGTTCGCGGCCCCATGGACTGCAGCCTACCAGGGATTTTGTCCGCCCATGGGATTTTCTAGGCAAGAGTACTGGAGTGGGTCTCCATTGCCTTCTCCATTAGGGGATGCTACTTCATGGCAAATAAAAGGGGAAAAAGTAGAAGCTTGACAGATTTTCTCTTCTTCAGCTCCAAAATCACTGCAGATGGTGACTGCAGTGATGAACTTAAAAGACGCTTGCTTCTCAGAAGGAAAGCTGTGATGGACCTAGATAGCGTATTGAAAAGCAGAGACATCACATTGCCAACAAAGGTCCTTATAGACAAAGCTATGATTTTTCTGGTAGTCATGTATGGATGTGAGAGTTGGACCATAAAGGCTGAGTGCCAAAGAATTGATGCTTTAGAATTACGGTGCTGGAGAAGACTCTTAAGAGTCCCTTGGACAGCAAGGAGAGCAAACCTGTCAATCCTAAATGAAATCAACCCTAAATATTCATTGGAAGGACTGATGCTGAAGCTAAAGCTCCAATACTTTAGCCATTTAATGCAAAGAGCCAACTCACTGGAAAAGACCCTGATGCTGATAAAGATTGAAGTCAAGAGGAGAAAAAGAGTAGCAGAGGATGAGATGGTTGAATAGCATCACCAATTCAGTGGACTTGGGTAAACTCTGGGACTTTAGGGAGGGACAGGGAGGCCTGCTGCAGCCCATGGGGTTTCAAAGAGGTGGATACAGCTTAGACACTGAACAACAACAATCCAGGGGAATATGGGAAATTTCTGACCTTCCCTTCAATTTTGTTGTGAACTTAAAACTACATAAAAAAATAAAGCCTTAATAAAACAAATAAAAAACTCTTACATATACTTCAAAGTCTAGCTTGATATCATATTCTCTCTGCTGTTTTCCTCAATTCTCTTAACCCTCCTAAGATTAAATCCTTCTTAATTTTGTCTTCACAGCATTTTCCATAACCTTCCATCATAACATTCCTCATTTTGTGGTTTCTTTTACGTACTTCTTAGTGTCCTGACTACCTGTGAGCTCTTTGATTACAATAGTTTTACTATCTGTATTTACTATTTATTACTTCTATCACAAAATTGTTAGCATCCAAAGAAATGAGAGGCACCTACTGGATACTTGGTTGTTGCATTTTGTCCATTACCATTAGGGACCGGCACTAACTATGTGAAATTAAATGTGAAAAATATTCTAATCAAGTATAAGATATATAGGGTAGGCTATGTGGCTTATTATCTACGTGAATAAAGTTGACCTGGAGGTTTAGTCTACTGTAATCTCATCTGGGAGCAATGTGATTATAGGGAGCATCAATACGGGTAAATAAGGTGTGTAGAGCACTGGAAGTTATAATCCTATATTATCCTTTGCTGGTGTGAAAATAACTGTAATACCTAAGATTTTTTTCTCTCTTTCTCAAAACTATCCAAAGAAATTTATTTTTAAAAAATTTTAATTAGGGATAATTGTTTTACAATGTTATATTGGTTTCTGCCATACAACATTGTGAATCAGTCATAAATATATATATATATATACACACACACATACATACATATATATATATATATATATCCTCAGTTTTGAGCCTTCCCCTTCCGCCATATCCTACCCCATTGTTGTTCAGTCACTCAGTTGTGTCCAACTCTTTGCAACCCCATGGACTGCAGCAAGCCAGGCATCTCTATCTCCTGGAGTTTGCCCAAACACATGTCCATTGAGTCGATGATGCCATGCAGCCATCTAATCCTCTGTTGCCTCCTTCTTGTCCTGCTCTCAATCTTTCCCAAGATCAGGGTCTTTTCTAACTCATCAACTCTTCACATCAGGTGGCCAAGGTATTGGAACTGCACCATCAGTCCTTCCAATAAATATTCAGCATTGGTTTCCTTTAAGATTGACTGGTTTGATCCCTTTGCTGTTCAAGGGAGTCTCAAGAATCTTCTCCAGCATCACAGTTCAAAAGCATCAGTTCTTTGGTGCTTAGCCTTCTTAATGGTCCAACTCTCACGTCCATACATGACTACTAGAAAAGCCATAGCTTTGACTATACAGACCTTTGTCAGTAAAGTGATGTCTCTGCCTTTTAACATGCTTTCTAGGTTTGTCATAGCTTTTATTTTAAGGAGCAAGTGTCTCTTAATTTCATGGCTGCAGTTTCACCATTCACAGTGATTTTGGAGCCCAAGAAAATAAAATCTGTCTCTATTTCCATTTTCCCCCCATCTTTTTGCCATGAAGTGATGGGACACTATGATCTTAGTTTTATTTATTTTTTTAATATAAATTTATTTATTTTAATTGGAGGTTAATTACTTATAATATTGTATTGGTTTTGCCATACATCAACATGAATACGCCACAGGTATACACATGTTCCCCATCCTGAACCCCCCTCCCTCCTCCCTCCCTGTACCATCCCTCTGGGTTGTCCCAGTGCACCAGCCCCAAGCATCCAGTATCAAGCATTGAACCTGGACTGGCGATTCATTTCATATATGATATTATACATGTTTCAATGCCATTCTCCCAAATCATCCCACCCTTTCCCTCTCCCACAGAGTCCAAAAGCCTGTTCTATACATCTGTGTCTCTTTTGCTGTCTTGCATACAGGGTTATCGTTACCATCTTTCTAAATTCCATATATATGCATTAGTATACTGTATTGGTGTTTTTCTTTCTGGCTTACTTCACTCTGTATAACAGGCTCCAGTTTCATCCATCTCATTAGAACTGATTCAAATGTATTCTTTTTAATGGCTGAGTAGTGTTCCATTGTGTATATGTACCACAGCTTTCTTATCCATTCATCTGCTGATGGACATCTAGGTTGCTTCCATGTCCTGGCTATTATAAATAGTGCTGCGATAAACATTGGGGTACACATGTCTCTTTCAATTCTGGTTTCCTCGGTGTGTATGCCCAGCAGTGAGATTGTTGGGCCATAATGCAGTTCTATTTCCAGTTTTTAAGGAATCTCCACACTGTTCTCCATAGTGGCTGTACTAGTTTGCATTCCCACCAACAGTGTAAGAGGGTTCCCTTTTCTCCACACCCTCTCCAGCATTTATTGCTTGTAGACTTTTGGATCGCAGCCATTAGTTTTTTGACTGTTGAGTTTTAAGGCAGCTTTTTCACTCTTTCTTTCACCTTCATCAAGAGGCTCTTTGCTTTCTGCCATTAGGGTGGTATCTTCTGCATATCTGAGGTGGTTGATATTTCTCCTGGCTATCTTGATTCCAGTTTGTGCTTCATCCTGCCTGGCATTTTGCATGATGTACTCTGAATATAAGTTAAATAAGCAGGGTGACAATATACAGCCTTGATGTACTTCTTTCCCAATTTTGAACTAGTCTGTTGTTGCACATCTGGTTCTAATTGTTGCTTTTTGACCTGCATACAGGTTTCTCAGGAGACAGGTATTCCCATCTCTTGAAGAATCTTCTAGATTGTTGTGATCCACACAGTCAAAGGCTTTAGCATAATCAAAGAAGCTGAAGTGGATGTTTTACTGGAATTCTCTTGCTCTTTCTATAATCCAACAGATGTTGGCAATTTGATCTCTGATTCCTCGCCTTCTCTAAGTCCAGCTTATACATTTGAAAATTCTTGGTTCACAATACTATTGAATCCTAGCTTGAAAGATCTGGAGCATTACCTTGTTAGCATGTGAAATGAGCATAATTTTATGGTAGTTTGAACATTTTGGGGCATACTTTTTCTCAGGCATAAATAAATAAATAAATAAATAAATAAATAAATATATATATATATATATATATATATATATATATATATTTCTTCCATTTTAGACCTCCCTCCCCTCTCCACCTCCTGCCTCTTTAGGTCATCACAAAGCAGCAGGCTGGCTCATTTGCAGTCTCTTCATATTATATAGCAGCTATCTATTTTACACAATAATGTATATATGTCCATGCTACTTTACCAATTTGTCCCACCCTCTCCTTCCCCCACTGTGTCTAAAAATCCATTCTCTATGCTTTTGTCTTCATTCCTTCCATGCAAATAGGTTCAACGGTACCGTTTTCCTAGATTCCATATATATGCTTTAATATACTATATTTGTTTTTCTCTTTCTGACTTACTTTACTCTGTATAACAGGCTCATCTACTTCACTACAACTGGCTCAAAATCATTCCTTTTTTTTTGTCTGAGTGATATTCTGTTGTTCACAATCTGAGCCACAACCAGTTCCTGGTCTTGTTTTTGCTGACTGTGTAGAGCTTCTCCATCTTCTACTGCAAAGAATATAATCAATCTGATTTTGGTATTGGCAATCTGTGATGTCCATGTGTAGAGTTATCGCTTGTGTTGTTGGAAGAGAGTGTTTGTTATGACCAGTGCGTTCTCTTGGCAAAACTTTTTAGCTTTTGCCCTGCTTCATTTTGTACTCCAAGGCCAAACTTGCCTGTCACTTTAGGTATCTCTTGACTTCCTACTTTTGCATTCCAGTCCCTATGATGAAAAGGACATCTTTTTTGGGTGTTAGTTCTAGAAGGTCTTGTAGGTCTTCATAGAACCACTCAACTTCAGCTCCTTTAGCCTTGGTGTTGGGGCATAGACTTGGATTACTGTGATATGAATGGTTTGCCTTGGAAATGAACAGTTTTTGTTCATTTTTGTAATTGCATCCAAGTACTGCATTTTGGACTCTTTTGTTGACGAGGGCCACTCCACTTCTTCTAAGGGATACTTGCCCACAGTGGTAGATATAATAGTCATCTGAATTAAATCTGCCCATTCCAGTCCATTTTAGTTTACTGATTCCTAAACTGTCAATGTTCACTCTTGCCATCTCCTATTTGACTGCTTCAAATTTACATTCATTCATGGACCTAATATTCCAGGTTCCTATGCAATATTGTTCTTTGCAGCATCAGATACTACTTTCACCACCAGACACATCCACAACTGGGCATTGTTTCCACTTTGGTGCAGACTTTTCTGATTCTTTCTGGAGCTATTTCTCCACTCTTCTCCCAGTAGCATATTGGGAACCTACCAACCTGGGGAGTTCATCTTTCAGTGTCATACCTTTTTGTCTTTTCATGATGTTCATGAAGTTCTCAAGGCAAGAATGCTGTGGTTTGCCATTCCCTTCTCCAGTGGACCATGTTTTGTCAGAAATCCTCACCATAACCCATCCTTATTGGGTAGTCCTACATGGCCTGGCTCACTGAGTTAGACAAAGCTGTGATCCATGTGATCAGTTTGTTTAGTTTTCTGTGATTGGGATTTTCATTCTGTCTGCCCTCTTATGGATGAGGATAAGAGGCTTATGGAAACTTCCTGATGGGAGGGGCTGACTGTGGAAGGGGCTGACTGTGGGGAAAACTGGGTCTTGCTCTTGTGGGTGGGGCCATGACAGTAAATCTATAATCCAATTTTCTGCTGATGGGTGGAGCTGTGTTCCTTCCCTAGAGATCTCTTCAAGAAAATTAGAGATACCAAGAGAAGATTTCATGCAAAGATGGGCACAAAAAAGGACAGAAACAGTATGGACCTGACATAAGCAGAAGATATTAAGAAGAGGAGGCAAGAATACACAGAAGAACTATACAAAAAATATCCTCATGACCCAGATAACCACAATGGTGTGATCACTCACCTAGAGCCAGACATCCTCGAATGTGAAGTCAAGTGAGCCTTAGAAAACATCACTATGAACAAAGCTAGTGGAGGTGATGGAATTCCAGCTGAGCTATTTCAAATCCTAAAAGATGATTCTGCTACACTCAATATGCCAGCAAATTTGGAAGACTCAGCAGTAGCCACAGGACTGGAAAATGTCAGTTATCATTCCAATCCCAAAGAAAGGCAACGCTAAAGAATGTTCAGACTTGCAATGTAATGCTGAAAATTCTCCAAGCTAGGCTACAACAGTACATGAATCAAGAACTTTCAGATGCTCAAGCTGAATTTAGAAAAGGCAGAGGAACCAGAGATCAAATTGTCAACATCTACTGGATCATCAAAAAAGCAAGAGAATTCCAGAAAAACGTCTACTTCTGCTTCACTGTGCTAAAGGCTTTGACTGTGTAGATCACAAACAACTGGAAAATTTCTTAAAGAGATTGGAACAGCAAACCACCTTACCTGCCTCCTGAGAAATCTGTATGCAGGTCAAGAAGCAACAGTTAGAACTGGACATGGAACAATGGACTAGTTCCAAATTGGGAAAGGAGTATGTCAAGGCTGTATATTGTCGCCCTGCTTATTTAACTTATATGCAGAGTACATCTTGCAAAATGCCAGGATGGATGAAGCACAAGCTGGTATCAAGATTGCTGGGAGAAATATCAACAACCTCAGATATGCAGATGATGCCACCCTGATGGCAGAAAGCAAAGAACCTCTTGATGAAGGTGAAAGAGGAGAATGAAAAAACTGGCTTAACATTAAAAAAAAAAAAAAAACTAACATCATGGCATGCCATCCCATCACTTCATGGCAAATAGATGGAGAAACGATGGAACAGTGACAGACTTTTTTTCTTGGGCTCCAAAATCACTGCAGATGGTGACTGCAGCCATGAAATTAAAAGACACTTGTTCCTTGGAAGAAAAGTTATAACAAACTTAGACAGCATGTTAAAAAGCAGAAACATTAGTTTGCCTGCAAATGTCTGAATAGTCAAAGTTATGGTTTTTCTGGTAGTCATGTATGAAGGTGAGAGATGAAGGCTGAGCACTGAAGCATTGATGCTTTTGAACTGTGGTGTTGGAGAAGACTCTTGAGAGTCCCTTGGACTGCAAGGACATCAAACCAGTCAATCCTAAAGGAAATGAGTCCTGAATATTCATTGGAAGGGCTAATGCTGAAGCTGAAGCACCAATACTTTGGTCATCTATGTGAAGAGCCAACTCATTAGAAAAGACCCTGATGCTGGGAAAGATTGAGGGCAGGAGGAGAAGGGGACGACAGAGGACCAGGTAATTGGATGGCATCACTGGCTCATTGACAACAATTTTGAACAGTTCCATGAGATGTTGAAGGACAGGGAAGCCTGGTAAGCTGCAGTCCATGGGGCCGCAAAAAGTCAGACACAATGGAGCAGCTGAAGAAAAAAAGTATTTCATTGTATATAAAACAACTGACAAAGGAATAATCTTCATAATATATAAGCAGCTCATGCAGCTCAATGTCAGAAAAGGAAACAACGCAATCATAAAGTGGGTTAGTTAGTTAGTTCAGTCACTCAGTCATGTCTGACTCTTTGGGACCCCCATGAATCGCAACACGCCAGGCCTCCCTGTCCATCACCAACTCCCGGAGTTCACTCAGACTCACGTCCATCGACTCAGTGATGCCATCCAGCCATCTCATCCTCTGTCATCCCCTTCTCCTCCTGCCCACAATCCCTCCCCACATCAGAGTCTTTTCCAATGAGTCAACTCTTCCCATGAGGTGGCCTAAGTACTGGAGTTTCAGCTTTAGCGTCATTCCTTCCAAAGAAATCCAAGGGTTGATCTCCTTCAGAATGGACAGGTTGGATCTCCTTGTAGTCCAAGGGACTCTCAAGAGTCTTCTCCAACACCACAGTTCAAAAGCATCAATTCTTTGGTGCTCAGCTTTCTTCACAGTCCAACTCTCACATCCATACATGACCACAGGAAAAACCATAGCCTTGATTAGACGGACCTTTGTTGGCAAAGTAATGTCTCTGCTTTTCATATGCTATCCAGATTGGTCATAACTTTTCTTTCAGGAGTAAACGTCTTTTAATTTCATGGCTGCAGTCACCATCTGCAGTGATTTTGGAGCCCCCAAAAATAAAGTCTGACACTGTTTCCACTGTTTCCCCATCTATTTGCCATGAAGTGATGGAACCAGATGCCATGATCTTCATTTTCTGAATGTTGAGCTCAAGCCAACTTTTTCACTCTCCTCTTTCACTTTCATCAAGAGGCTCTTTAGTTCCTCTTCATTTTCTGCCATAAGGGTGGTGTCATCTGCATATCTGAGGTTATTGATATTTCTCCTGGCAATCTTGATTCTAGCTTGTGCTTCTTCCAGCCCGGTGTTCTTCATGATGTACTCTACATATAAGTTAAATAAGTAGGGTGACAATATACAGCCTTGACGTACTCCTTTTCCTATTTGGAACCAGTCTATTGTTCCATGTCCAGTTCTAACTGTTGCTTCCTGACTTGCATATAGGTTTCTCAAGAGGCAGGTCAGGTGGTCTGGTATTCCCATCTCTCTCTGAATTCTCCACAGTTTATTGTGACCCACACAGTCAGAGGCTTTCACATAGTCAATAAAGCAGAAATAGATGGTTTTCTGGAACTCTCTTGCTTTTTTCCATGATCCAGTGGATGTTGGCAATTTGATCTTTGGTTCCTCTGCTTTTCTAAAACCAGTTTGAATATCAGGAAGTTCACGGTTCACGTATTGCTGAAGCCTGGCTTGGAGAATTTTGAGCATTACTTTACTAGCATGTGAGAAGAGTGCAATTGTGTGGTAGTTTGAGCATTCTTTGGCATTGCCTTTCTTTGGGACTGGAATGAAAGCTGACCTTTTCCAGTCTTGTGGCCACTGCTGAGTTTTCCAGATTTGCTGGCATATTGAGTGCAGCACTTTGAAAGCATCATCTTTCAGGATTTGAAATAGCCCAACTGGAATTCCATCACCTCCACTAACTTTGTTCATACTGATGCTTTCTAAGGCCCACTTGACTTCACATTCCAGGATATCTGGCTCTAGGTGAGTGATCACACCATTGTGACTATCTGGGTCATAAAGCTCTATTTTGTACAGTTCTTCTGTGTATTCTTGCCACCTCTTCTTAATATCTTCTGCTTCTGTTAGGTCCATACCATTTCTGTCCTTCATCCAACCCTATCTTTGCATGAAATATTCCCTTGGTATTTCTAATTTTCTTGAAGAGATCTCTAGTCTTTCCCATTCTGTTGTTTTCTCTATTTTTTTGCATTGATCGCTGAGGAAGGCTTTCTTATTCCTTCTTACTATTCTTTGGAACTCTGCATTCAGATGCTTATGTCTTTCCTTTTCTCTTTTGCTTTTCACTTCTCTTCTTTTCACAGCTATTTGTAAGGCCTCCCCAGACAGCTTTTGTGTTTGCTTTTTTGCATTTCTTTTCCATGGGGATGGTCTTAATCCCGGTCTCCTCTACAATGTCACGAACATCCGTCCATAGTTTGTCAGGCGCTCTATCTATCAGATCTAGTCCCTTAAATCTATTTCTCACTTCCACTGTATAATCATAAGGGATTTGATTTAGGTCATACCTGAATGGGCTAGCGGTCTTCCCTACTTTCTTCAATTTAATTCTGAATCTGGCAATAAGGAGTTCATGATCTGAGCCACAGTCACTCCTGGTCTTGTTTTTGTTGACTGTATACAGCTTCTCCATCTTTGGTTGCAAAGAATATAATCAATCTGATTTCAGTATTGACCATCTGGCGTTGTCCTTGTGTAGAATCTTCTCTTGTGTTGTTGGAAGAGGGTGTTTGCTATGACCAGTGCATTTTCTTGGCAGAACTCTATTAATCTTTGCCCTGCTTCATTCCGTATTCTGAGGCCAAATTTGCCTGTTACCGCAGGTGTTTCTTGACTTCCTACTTTTGCATTCCAGTCCCCTATAATGAAAAGGATATCTTTTTTGGGTGTTAGTTCTAAAAGGTCTGGTAGATCTTCATAGAACCGTTCAACTTCAGCTTCTTCAGTGTTACTGGTTGGGGCATAGACTTGGATTACTGTGATATTGAATGGTTTGCCCTGGAAACGAACAGAGATCATTCTGTTGGTTTTGAGATTGCATCCAAGTACTGCATTTAGGACTCTTTTGTTGACCATGATGGCTACTCCGTTTCTTCTGAGGGCTTCCTTCCTGCAGTAGTATATATAATGGTCATCTGAGTTAAATTCACCCATTCCAGTCCATTTTAGTTCGCTGATTCCTAGAATGTCAACATTCACTCTTGCTATCTCCTGTTTGACCACTTCCAATTTGCCTTGATTCATGGATCTAACATTCCAGGTTCCTATGGAATATTGCTCTTTACAGCATCAGACCTTGCTTCTATCACCAGTCACATCCACAGCTGGGTATTGTTTTTGCCTTGGCTCCATCCCTTCATTCTTTCTGGAGTTATTTCTCCACTGATCTCTAGTAGTATATTGGGCACCTACTGACCTGGGGAGTTCCTCTTTCAGTATCCTATCATTTTGCCTTTTCATACTGTTCATGGGGTTCTTAAGGCATGAATACTGAAGGGGTTTGCCATTCCCTTCTCCAGTGGACCTCATTCTGTCAGACCTCTCCATCACCATGACCCGCCAGTCTTGGGTGGCCCCACGGTCATGGCTTAGTTTCATTGGGTTAGACAAGGCTGTAGTCCTAGTGTGATTAGATTGACTAGTTTTCTGTGATTATGGTTTCAGTGTCTCTGCCCTCTTGCAACACCTACCATCTTACTTGGGTTTCTCTTACCTTGGACATGGGTTATCTCTTCACGGCTGCTCCAGCAAAGCGCAGCCGCTGCTCCTTACCTTGGACAAGGGGTATCTCCTCACCGCCGCCTCTCCTGACCTTGAACATGGAGTAGCTCCTCTAGGCCCTCCTGCGCCTACACAACCACTGCTCTTTGGACATGGGATTGGTCCTCCCAGCCGCTGCCCCTGGACTCACATGGATTAGCTCCTCCAGGCTGCCGCCCCTGGCCTCGGACGTGGGGTAGCTCCTCTCAGCTGCCCCTGCACTGTCGCAGCCTAGCACTCTTGGCTGCCACCCCTGACCTCGGACGTCAGATAGCTCCTCTTGGCCACTGCCTCTCCGGCATGGGGTCCTCCCGGCTTCTGCCCCTGACCTCTGACGTGGGGTAGCTCCTCTCGGCCGCACTCTGTGCGCCGGTCACGGCTGCCCACACTATGTGTCCATAAAAATGGGTAGAAGACCTAAACTGATACTTCTTCAAAGAAGACATGTAGATGGCCAATAAACACAAGAAAAGATGCTCAACATTGTTCATTATTAGAGAAATGCAAATCAGAGGTACATTGGGGTACCACCTCATCCCAGTCAGAATGGCCATCATCAAAAAAAAAAAAAAATCTGAAAACAATGAATGTTGAAGAGGTTATGGAGAAAACATTATACTGTTGGTGGGAATGTAAATTGATATAGCCACCATGGAGAATAGCATGGAGAGTCCTCAAAAAACTAGGAATAACATTTCTGTAATACTCTATCCTATAAAATGTTGGGAGCCATATTTTAAAAGTAACCCAGACAGAATCAAACAGTTTTTCAAAGGTTGACAGCAAGGACGTGAAGGAATAAAAACGACATGTCCTAAGAAGACACTCAGAAGAAGACAAGAACACTGATTTCTGATGGTCCACTGAATGCTGAGGTGTGAGTGAAATTAGGCTTCTTTTGTATGACCTCAAGACTCAAATTAGCAAGAAAGGGGTTTGAATTTATAGGAGTCAGATTCTGCTTCTGTGAAAGAATATTTTCTGATTTACAGAGCAATACCTAAGTATCCTGGGCCTAAGTCTACATTGGGCATCTATTCTTCAGGAGTGATCAGCTTCATCTATTCTTCAGTTAGACAGTCTCTTCGATGTAATTTTTTTGTTTGATTGGCTCACTTAGTATCATGAAGAATTAAAGAAAGAGCTTATATATATTTAGATGGAGCAGAACTCATTTGTTCATTAATTTCCAGAGTCTACCTTATATTATTGCCATAATTATTCACTTCATATATTTGTCTTTAACCTGCCTAGTTCTTGAACACGCTTGAGCTTTCAACATCTGATCTGAAAGATTTCTTCAATTGTGAGATTTAGGCTTCTCTTTCTCAACATAAATTCTCCTCTCTGTTTGCACAGTTCAGTGTCTTTATTTATCCATTGTAGTTTTCTTTACCTGCCTTGGAGGACCTAGTGTAGTATGAAACCGCTGGTATTGTAACCAAAGCTCCAAATTGGGCAGACTTATCCACTTTGTTTTGGGCAGTACAGCTTAAGCATGGAGGTGCAGAGACAAAGCTGAGGTCTCTTCTGTAAGGACAATTCATAAGAGGAAGAAGGACAGAGTAGATCTAGGCATGCCCAGGGATCCTTTCCAAATTAAACTGTAAGATAAAGCACTCTGCCTCCCCAAGCGTAGGGTGAAACCTAGAATTGCACATCTTGGGTTCCCTTCATAGGAAGGAAACACAAGGAATGGGAAAAATATATTTTCCATTAACATTGTTATCTTTTGCTAATTATTTTATATGTATAGGTTTAGTTTCCCCTAAAGATGAGATGTTTGAGAGTAAGCACTACCATATTAGTGCTTTGTTTAACTCAAAGTGCCCAGGGCTGAGTCAAGACTTCATACATACTAAATACAATTACTTTAGATAAATAATAATGAATGAGAAATCTAGAGACTCAAGTTATAGTCCTAGCTCTGCCACTATGAGATCTTAATGTCTCCAGGCCTTGGCTTCTTATCTGTGAAATGGGAGGATTGAAAAAAGAATATTATCCACGAGGGAATCATAGGGCAAAACCCTCCAATAGGGTTGAAATAGATGGCATGAGTCGGTTGGTTACAAGAATCTATTCAGAAGTTAAAATAGAATAAAATTATTCTAGTAGTTATTCACTGATCTTGCAGAACTGACTTGCCATTATTGAATTTAATGTCAGTGAACGAGCTTGAATATCTACACAAGCATCTGATAACGATATCAATGTCTTTTCTGTACAGTTACTTCCCATTTGCAAGTGTCTGGAGCTCCCCTTCTTGTACAGAGTCGTACACTCCTTGCTTATCTTTTTCCATCTTATTTTATCTTTTAAAATAGTGATGTCCTTGATCTTAGCAAAGTGTTCTGGAGGAGAAGGATCTGGTAACCTAATTTACACATAGGTTAGAGGTTCATATTGTGTATCTGTTCATAGCAGAATTGTAGGAAAGTGTCACACTCTAGGTAGGGAGATATTTTTGGACATGGAGTCTTTTTCCAGCATCTCTCATACCATATTACAGAGGCATCTGTTAAGTCTATGCACACTTGTAAAGCCAACTCAGCCTGTGTTTGAGAGAGATGATTGTGCATGTGTGTGGGGTGGGGTTGTGTGTCATGCACCATAAAGGCAGACTGACAGGGAGGTCCATGGCTGACTGTTCCACATACAAATGGATTATCCTTTGAAATATCTTGAAGTATATAAATCTGCTTGGGATTCTCAAGGGATGGTCTAGATAACTTAGTAGGCTTTTTTTTTTTTTTTCTTTTTGGTCTGTCTCTATTTCCTGAGATCTTTTCTGAAAAAATTTTGAGGTCTCACATGTTGGAACAATTATCCAAGAATATTTCATCCCTGAGAAAAATATAACCCCTGAGTTGCTGCCAAAGTCAATGAGATCTATGGCAGCTTGCCTTCTGCAGACAGACCTTGCACATTAACACTTTAAGGACACAAGCAGAGTGCATGCTTCACTGTCTCCTGCAACTCACTTGTTAATGAAGGAAGGAGACTGACTAGGATCTCATGGACAGTGTGCCCCTTGGCACCTGAGAAAAATTTTATTACAAATTATGTGCTAAATGGGCTCATTCTGTTTTTAGGGTTGTCAGTCATATGCTATAAACATCATTTCTTTTCACATAACTGACAACTTGAATAAAATATTTAAAAGGCATTCCTCAAAGTTAGAGAATATTATGACACAGATCACTAGCCCATTTCCTTCATTTCCTTTACTCTCTGGTCACAAGGCTAACTCCACTTCCCAGCCCTCCTTTGCAGTTAGGTGTGGCCATGAAACTGGGTTTCAGTCAATGGAAACTAATCATAAATTACATACCCACTTGTGGGCCTGGCCATAAAAGCTTCCCCACTTTTTACTCTTCACCTTCTCTTCTTTTTCCAGTTAGCTACGATAGAGTCAGTCCCTGGGAGACACTGGAAACGCTTGTTGAAAATGGTGGAGCCTGACTCTCTGACTCATCTCCTAATAGAGATACCACCCAGTTAGAGACTCCTACAAAGGACTATTATGAGAGCCAGAAATTACCTTTTAGTGTGTTAAGTCACTGATATTTGTAGGTTTATCTCTTACAGTGGTTAGCATTGCCTTGATCAGTACAATTATGATCATATTCATTTTTCTGACGTCCATTGGTTATACTGAATGGCTTTAAGTAGGGACAACATGCTCTTTTGGTATGTTAAAATTATGTCTGATAGGAAATTACAACCTTTGAGGTTTTTGCCTCCTCCACGCCTGGCATGTACTATCTCAACATTTTCTGATTTTGCCTAATCAAACCTAAGTTTATACTGATGCCCATTTACCTCCGCATTTTTTTCTTTCCTCTTTTGTTTCTTTGCCTCCTTTTTCAACTCTGCTGACTCCCTTTTCTCATTTGGCATGTTTGCTAATTCTTTCAACTAGTATTAGCCACATACCTATTATATAATAGATGCTTGCTGGGTACTAAGTAGACAGTGTGGTAAAGAAACAGGTTTGGCTCTTCTCTCATTGAGCTTTTGGTGGGATGTAGGAGATTGAAAATAAATTAAAAATAAACAGGTAAATTTGTAGTAATAAATCATGAGCATTATGAAGGAAGTAAACGTGATCCAGGGATGAACAATAATGATGGGGGAGGCAGAGAACCCTAATTAGAGAGGACTATCCCAGAAGATTCTGAGGAAGTGACATTTCAGCTGTGAACTGAGGAAAGTAGAAAATTAAATCATGGACATGGAGTAGGGGAGGAGCATTCCAATATGTGCAGTGGCACTGAGGCTTGAAAGCATTTTTTTTTTTTTTTTTTTTTTGGCAAGTTCAAAAAAAATTAAGGAGGCCTCTGTGATTGCAGCTCTGTGAATGGTCTCCTGACCTGCAGGCAATCTCCCGCATTGCAGGTGGCTTCTTTACAGACTGAGTCACTAGGGGAGCCACTGTGGGTAATGGGAGAACTATATTGAAAAGATGAAATTAGAAGGTATATGGGATTGTACAGGACTTCAAACATTATGGGGAGGAATTTGGCTTTTAATGAAAGTGCGATGACAAATGACTGAAACGTTTGAAGTAAGAAAATCAAGTCATACAATTAGTGTTTTAAAAATACCCTAGCTTTTGCTTGGAGAGTAGATGGTAGGAAGCTCATGAAGGATGATAATCATCAAGGAGAGTTTCATGGTTGTCCAGATGAAACATAATGTAATTTGAACTGGAGAGAAAGCAGTGGGGAGAAATCAATGTATTGTGGCACAATTTTAAATGCCTGTGTGACCTCCAAGTTGAGATGTTAAATGGGCATTTAGACACATGAGTCTGGAGATCAGAAGAGGGTTCTATGCTTTAAATGTAAATTTGGAGGTGTATTTGTGTACAGTATTTTAGTCACAGAGACAAGTAAAAGACCCAAGGCCTCCAGTTATGCTCATAGTGTGTTTTGCTGGTCAAAAGTCCCTATAAAGGGAAACAATATTCTAGAGTGTCATTCCAACAGGGCTGTCAGAAGAGCAGTTTACTAATCAACCCATAGCAATTAGAAATAGATTTCTATGTAGATTTCCTGAAGGGCAAAGGCATTGAATTTGGAAGGAAATATGTAGGAACCAAGAAGTTGCTTGATGGACAATGATGAACCTGTGCTTGAGCTGAGCTTTGTATATCTTGGTTTATGCTATGCATTGAGTCAGCTCTACCCTGGTGACAGTCAAGAATGGTTTCTGGGGTGAGAACCCTGTGTTCTCACACAGGGTGTGTTCTGTTTTACTGCCAAGTCTCAGGTGTGTAGGTCCACAGATGGTGGCCACCTGTAAGACTCATCATGGCACAGGCCCTGAGACAAAAGTCCCAGGGGAAGGAGCATGCTTGGCTAAAATGTGAACCAAACCTTCTCTCCTTTCTCAGGCAATTAAAGAGCCTCAGAACACACTTGGAGACATCGTTCACACAGGCAATTCTTCTGCTATTAGAGAAGCAGATTGACTCCATTTTGATCGTCCTGCCCTCGTCTGCTTGGCAAGCGCAGTGTGATGTCCATATGCTCTATTGTTCCCGTCAGCAGGGTGCTAACGTTTCTTTTGCTGCTGCTCTCACTTCTGTGGGGGATGTTTTTTTAGCCCCCTTTTCAATGTTGCCAACACATACATATATATTTTTAAAACATAGCACTTATTCTGGAGCCGCAGAAGGTGTGAGCGCTGTGTCCTCTAGCCATGGTACTGCATTTTCATTCGAACTCTTGCTTCCTGCCTTCAGATGCAGTGTAGATTAGTTTTCCAAAGAGGTACAGATCACCAGTAAGTGGCAGTAGCCTGGCTTAAAGACAGGCTGCACTTACACTTCAGAGGCGACTGCCTGGAACCGGGAAAGGGTTGCAGCCAAACGGAATTTATTAGCGAGATCTATAGAATGTGTTTGAAGAGCTACAGTGGTGTGAGCCGGCAGGCACACAGGTTGGCCCACCATCACACAAAGTCAAACAGGCCAACTGCTCGAGGGATTCAGACTGGCATGCCTTGTCAGCATTTCTTTATTTCTTCCTGCAGAAAGACACAAATGGAACAAATTTTCAGTCCCAGTGACATGTCCCAGGCATCTTGTGCCGTTTTCCCTCTTCCTCAGAGCCTCCTTCCATGTTCTCAACCCCCCACTCTAGCTTCTCCTCCCCAGATGGTGCTAAGGAAGCAATTGTTTCTTTAGTGGTTCCAGCTGATTCTCTCTCTGCCAGTACCTGGATTTCCTGTTGGGCTGGATTTTTAGCAGGGGTGAATTTTCTCAGTTCCTCAAGTAAGGATTTTAAACTCCATACTCAAAGGGCTGTGGAATTTGGCTTCTTTACAAGAACTAATCAGTGTAAAGTGTGGGCTACCCTTCACCTGATTCTGAGAGACCCCCACAGGAGTGGGAAAGATCATTTATTCTTCTTGGGAGTATGGAGCATTCAAAACCTATTTCAGAATGTTGATTTAGTTCTTCCAGATGACTTCTTTGCAGAATGCCTTCTTTGCTAGGGATCATTCTGTCTTTGCTGGAAACAGTAAGGTATGGCATAAGAAGACTTCTTATGCAGTAAGAAGATGGCCTTTGCAGCCCGACTCAGACGTCAGCTCTGTCTTTACTGATTGGATGACCTTGGAAAAGTCAGTTCAGTTTCTGCATCAGTCAGGTGGGATGAGGATCTAGTGGTGTGGCTTACAGTTTGGGGAGTGTGGCAGGAGACCAGTCAGACAGTGTGGTGAGGGGACTTCCTGTGGCACAATACTTCCTGTGGAACAATACTTTAAATGTGGAACATTTAAAATTTTTGTCATGAAGGAAATCTTGTAATTTTGACAATTTCAAAACAAATAGACTTGTCACCTTTTTTCTTTCCCCCTCATACAATAGCCAATTTTATGCTAACACATGCCCTATTCTGTTTTTGTTTTTAACGGAAATCTGAATTCTCTACCTTGGACATTGGATTGGGATGCTGGGTGGGGCATGTTCTAATCTGTGTGTATTTACCTAAGGCAGGAGGATTTTTCCTCTAATTCTCCCCTTCCTCCCCACCAGCCGTCAAAAGCTGCTGAGGAGGAAGGGGAGAGTGTAATGTTTGTTTGTAATATACCTGGAAATCAATTTGAACTATTTGATATTTAAGTGACTAAACTGATTTATTACCTCATTTCCTTCCAGATTCTGTTTTATTTTTCAACACCCAAATCTCCAAAGCAGCCCGCATCTTCTCATTTATACAACAGAGATAGTGTAATTGTCCATAGTTACTCTGAAACTGCTACTATTGTTGCTGATAGAGCATCTCTGTAATTGTTTTGATCATTTTTTTCCCTCTCTTTCGTAATTTGGGTGAAATTTATCTGAGTGTGAAGAAGCAGTAGTTTAAAAGGGGCCCACAATGAGGTCTGGCCATTCCTACCAGACTCTCTTACTCATCGCCACAAGATGGATCTCTGCCATATGAATATTCACAGCTCCCTGAACAGTCCATTAAAAACAAAGTTGAACTCTACCTGCTTATAGATTACTTCTCTTTATAATTACACTATATTTCAGCAACTAATAGGAAAGAAACTTCTTAACAAAAACAACTCACTTTCCATAACATGAATTAAAGGAGAAATTAAGGTCAATTCTGTTTCAAATAACTGTCTCAAAAGGGGGAAAAAAAAAACTCTTCATTAATCAAAAACATCCAGATCTACTTCCCCCTATTAATCCAGGTATATAGAAGCTCCTAACACTTGTAACCAATCTCTGTCTGCTCTAATGGATATTTGGAACCTTTATTGATTTGGGTAAATTTGCTTCTTCTAAGGTCAATAATGATAAATGAGTCATGTTCTGCATGAAGTGACTTGGTACTTTGAATTAAATGATTGTAATTATCTGTAGTTATTCTGTAACTGCTACTGTTACTGCTTTTGACAGAACATCCATGTAATTGTGATGGGGATTTTTTTCTCTACTTTAATAATTTGGGGGAATGTCATCTGTATGTGGCAAAGCTCACAGCAGAGGTTTTAAAGAGAAACAGGATAGCATGGGGCACTGTCCCTTTATTTCTGTCCTCATCTGCCACATTCCCACTCTTCTCCCTCTGGGTTGGTGTTGATCACAGCCTGCCAGTCAAAATGGTACCTGGGGACTTGAGGAAGGGGCTAAGTCATATGCTGCCACCCAATGCCTTTCCAGTGGTGAAGGTAGGCTCAGAACACAGAGATGAAGTGTTAATCACCCACTGTGCCTCCTAGGCCATCCTCAGAGGGTATCTGTTTGGAAGTGATCATCTCCTCTATGTTGTTAAATACTCACGGGCAGTGAGAAGACCCTACCTGCCCATAGTCCCTGCTGTGCTTCCACCTGCAGCTGAAGTCTGAGGGAGACAAGCATGTAAAAGCCCTGCTTTCTGCTTCCACTATGCAGGACAGATTACAGCAGGTGCTACTGGGATGTATGTTCTCAGTTGACTTCTGCCTCGATGGCTTTGCCCAGCAACACTTCAGCCTCCAGGTGAAGATAGTCTAGAGGCAAACTGCTCAGCACGTGGCTGAGGAAAACTCTCTGAAACCCCATGGACTGTAGCCCGCTGGGCTCCTCTGTCCATGGGATTTTCTAGCCAAGAATACTGCAGTGGTTTGCCATTTCCTCCTCTAGGAGATCTCCCTCATCCAGGGATCAAATCCTTGTCTCCTGGATTGACAGGCAGATTTTTATTTGCCACTGCACCAATTGGGAAGCCAGAGGGAAGTTAGTTCAGTCACTTAGTCATGTCCGACTCTGCGACCCCGTGGACTGCAGCACACCAGGCTTCCCTGTCCATCACCAACTCCCAGAGCTTGCTCAAATTCATGTCCATTGAGTTAGTGATACCATCCAACCATCTCATTCTTTGTTGTCCCCTTCTCCTCCTGCCTTCAATCTTTCCCAGCATCAGGGCCTTTTCCAGTGAGTCAGCTCTTCCCATCAAGTGGCCACATTATTAGAGTTTCAGCTTCAGCATCAGTCCTTCCAATGAATATTCAGGACTGATTTCCTTTAGGATGGACTGGTTGGATCTCCTTGCAGTCCAAGAGACTCTCAAGAGTTTTCTCCAACACCACAGCTGAGAAGCATCAAGTCTTTGGCACTCAGCTTTCTTTATAGTCCACCTCTCACTACTGGCGAAACCATAGCTTTGACTACATGGACATTTGTCAGCAAAGTAATGTCTCTGCTTTTTAATGCTGTCTATATAGCTCTTCTTCCAAGGAGCAACTGTCTTTTAATTTCATGGCTGCAGTCACCATCTGCAGTGATTTTGGAGCCTCAAAAAGTAAAGTTTCTCACTGTTTCCATTGTTTCCTCATCTATTTGCCATGAAGTGATGGGACCAGATGCCGTGATCTTAGTTTTTTTTTTTTTTAAATGTTGAGCTTTAAGCCAAACTGTTCACTCTCCTCTTTCACTTTCATCAAGAGGCTCTTTAGTTTTTCTTTGCTTTCTACCATAAGGGTGGTGTCATCTGCATATCTGAGGTTACTGATATTTCTCCAAGGAATCTTGATTTCAGCTTGTGCTTCATCCACCCCGGCTTTTTGCATGATGTACCCTGCATATAAGTTAAATAAGCAGGGTGACAATATATAGCCTTAAGGTACTTGTTTCCCAATTTGAAACCAGTCTGTTGTTCCATGTCCAATTCTAACTGTTGCTTCTTGACCTGTGTACAGGTTTCTCAGGAGGCAGGTAAGGTGATCTGGTATTCCCATCTCCTTAAGAATGGTCCACAGTTTGTTGTGATCCACACAGTCAAAGGCTTTGGCATAGTCAATAAAGCAGAAGTAGATGTTTTTCTGGAACTCTCTTGCTTTTTTGATGATCCAGCGGATGGTGGCAATTTGATCTCTGGTTCTTCTACCTTTTCTAAATGCAAGTTGAACATCTGAAAGTTCACGGTTCACATACTGTTGAAGCCTGGCTTGGAGAATTTTGAGCATTACTTTGCTAGCATGTGAGATGAATGCTATTGTGTGGTAGTTTGGACATTCTTTGACATTGCCTATCTTTGGGATTAAAATGAAAACTGACCTTTTCCAGTCCTGTGGCCACTGCTGAGTTTTTCAAATTTGCTGGCATATTGAGTGCAGCACTTTGAAAGCATCATCTTTCAGGATTTGAAATAGCTCAATTGGAATTCCATCACCTCCACTAGCTTGTTCATAGTGATGCTTCCTAAGACCCACTTGACTTCACATTCCAGGGTGTCAGGTTCTAGGTGAGTGATCACACCATCATGGTTATCCAGCTCATGAAGATCTTTTTTGTATAGTTGTTGTATAGTTTCTTTTTTGTATAGCCAGAGGAAATTAGTATGGAATTAAAGGGAAAGACGTTTCACTTCATACCCTCTGGCTATATGCTTCTCCTCTTAACCAAGGGCTTAGAGATTTGTGTTTTAACATGCATAAAACAAATTTTAATTTAAAAAAATTAGAATAAACACTAAATTGCACGAAGTATTTCATCTTTCGGTGCCTCAGCTTCAATTCTAGCAAAATGAAGTTGAAAGAAATGACAGTCTTTTGAAGGTGCCTTGGTTGCTCTAATCTAGGATTCTGGGACAATGGGACTTTTAGAGAAAAAGTGTAGATATTACCTTTGAATGCAAATGTGTTAGAAATGTCTTAATTATGGGTCTTCCCAGACAACACCAAGTAGACTGGTGAGAGTCTCAGTTTTCGTTGTTTGTGTTCTTCAAACCTCAGAAAGGGAAGAGAGATGGAGTCAAATCCTGCTGGGGTAAGGAGGCAGTTCACTAGGAATGAAATGCAGAGAGAGACAAGAACTCACTGGGCTAGTCCCCATGCATGCCAGCAGACCTGGAGTAAAAATTGCCTTTTATACACAGCTGTTTAGAGCAGAATACTAAATAGGAGAGCATGATAAAACTTGTGCTTTCAGAAACTAGAAGGGTATAGATGATAAGAGCTTGCCTGAGTTTAAATGGTAGGATGAAAAGAAAGAGGGATGAAAGCAGACACAGTTTAGAACCCAGGCAAGAGCCTGTTTAATGTTGGAATTCTTTGTCAGGAGAGCTTTATAACAATGCAAGATGTGCAGCTAGACCAGAGCAGACCAGGGCAGCAGGTACATTTGTCGGACATGCTCTCCCAGCTTAGCTGATGTTGGGGTTTGCCTCTCCTTTGGAGGAATAGCTGTGAATGATGGCAGGACATTTTACACTGGGCATCTCCCTGCCATGAGGGTCCTTCCTGGTGAAAGGGGGACAGTAAGAATTAGTCTTTGATTTCAGGATCTCTCATTCCCTCCCTCATTACCCCCACCTCTCCAAACCTCTCAAGACTAAAGTTCCCAGCTGAGATCCATTCCCACTTGTTTGTGCTAAGTTTTGGGAGTGGCCAGTAAGACATTTTCATCTGGTTCTCATTTTCCACATAAGTCTGAGACCTCCTCAAATTGTGGGGTTTTTTTTCCAACAGAATCGGAGAGTGGGCCATCTTCCTTACCACTCTAGCCTGCACATACTGATTAAAAAGGAAAAGCTATAAATATTAACAATGAGGTCACCTTCATGAACTTCTAGCTCTCTCAGATGAGGAAGGCATTTGTGGCTGCCTCCATTGGTCTTATTTCTGTGGGTGTCTGTAATGACTTGGAAGTCAGAGGGAAGACAGAGTGCTCAGTCATAGTGTGGCTGTGAAGGCAGAACATGAGAAAAGCCACCAAGAAAAAATGACACACCATAATAGGGCCACTGCTCCCTTCTCCATCTTTTACTGAACAAACTGCTGAAATGCCTGAGACTGCTGTAAAGTCAGCAAAAACTGATGAACTTGTAGCAGGTGTTATCACTTGTAGCCATCTAATTTCAGTTTAAACTCGCGGGAGAACGTAGTTATGGAGACCAGGGGGAAAGTGAGAGCATTCCTGCTTAAAGTCTGGAATCAGAGGTTTTGGCTAAAGGCCAAAACCTTTAACCCGATTAACTCTTCTCTGAAACAGGAGAACATCAAGAAGATACTGAATCTACTATGTTTTACAGATAAACTAAGTGGAGGGTCTGGTTCAAATAGTGAACCTGTTAAAAAAGAAGAGAATTAGCACTAATGGACTGTTCTTTTTCTTTCTGCATATGAACTGTATCAACTGCAGCCCTAACCCAACATCTGTCAGCCAGATAATGTGCACCGTTCTATGTGGGTCATTATTTGTCGAGGAATGGACTATCCCATGGTAGATGCTGCCTGCTTCAGTTGACTTGAAAGGAAATTTGTTAGAGGAGCCAGCAAACGTAGTTAGCCCTGCACTTCAGTTTGGCTTTTATTTTTCGTTATAGTAGCTTTTTTCTGCCCCCTCCACAGAGAAATTTACCTTAGAAAACAGAACAGTAGAGTAGGAAATGGAAACCTACTCCAGTATTCTTGCCTGGGAAATCCCATGGACAGAGGGGCCTGGAAGGCTACAGTCCATGAGGTCACAGATAGTCAGACACAACTGAGCAACTGATCAACTCTTGTTGCAACAAAGTACTATATTCATTGACTCATCTGTGCCTTGACTATCCTGCAAGTAAATGACAGATAAGGAGGTGATGCTCAACAGAAAATAGCAACTGTTCAATGTCATTGTCTCCCTGACTTCTTATTAAAGAGGCAGTCAGTAGACAACCGGGACTGCTGGCTTGTAGGTTATTACTTTAACCTTTTTTTTTCTTCCTACCAACCCCTGGGGGTTTCTTCTGCTCCTTCCTTTTCCTTCTTTCTTCTTCTGTCCCTGACTCAGGTCTTATCCTAACTTAGACAGGTCAAAGGAAAAGAGGATAGTAATTATTAATATTAAAATCCACAGAAAAAGTAAAGGAATGAAAAATATGTTAGATCAGATATTTGCAAATGGTGAGAGAGAAAAATGCATATTGCTGGATACACCCCATGGAAGATGAGACATGTTGTCTGGTATCAGTCCATAATAGCCACACACGTCCCAAGAATCATTTAATTGAGCCCATTGGCCATCCGCGCTCAATAGGAGTCTTTTAATGAAATAATATGTAATGACATTTCTTATAGAAAGACATGCTTCTTGACTTGCGCAGGGATAGGGGCACAGGGAAGATGGAGATAGGTGGGGTGGGTCATGTTGCAGCTGCCTTGCATACCTGGGCCAAGATGACTCAAGCTGAGAGACTGAGGGAAGGATATTACACAACCAGTTTAGTGCTCAGACTCTGAGAAGCCCTTTCATTGTTGTTGATAAATGAGAAACTTTGAAAGGGCAAACAAGCTCAGCAAATGGAAAAGCAGCAGTTATAAATACTGCTGCTGCTGCTGCTGCTGCTGCTAAGTCTCTTCAGTCGTAGGGTCCCTGAAATATCCCATGGAAATACTTAACTTCTGTACCTTTGTGTTGGCTTGTAACCTTTCATTAGAAACATACATGCCATGGGATCAGTGCACAGCTATTAATAGGCTATGATCCAACAGCCTTTCAAGTCGTCCTAAAGTTATAGACTACTCTGTGGAGCAGTCATTTTTGATGAGGTCATCAAAAAGCTCTACTTGCACCAATCAAGCCAAAAATAATAATAATAAAGTAAACTCGAGTGGATAATCCCTAAAGCAAAAAGAACTAACTTTGAGAAGTATGGGATCCTACATTTCCCATCTTCCATAAACTGGAATTTCCCTTTAAGGAATTGGATCATAAATTATAATTATTATTGGCAAAAGTGGTCAATGGGAATGAAAGCATTAGTTTTCTTCAAAAATCAAACACCTTGGGTTTATTTGAAAAAAAAAAAATGCTAGGAACTGAAGTCTCTATCTCTCTTTTACTGAGCACTGATGGGAAGAGAACTGTTAAGAAAAGTTATCCTCAGCAAATTATCAGTTGCTGAATTATAAAATTAGAGAAATTGGAAGCAGCTCTAGCTCTGGGTCTATTTCCCTTCTCCCACACCAAAATGGAATCTTAAGTGAAAAATTGCAGCATCTCCACCCTGTAATGAAATGTGCAGAAAAAATGAAAAACGCATTACTTTACCCCATGTGTATGTACTACATCATTACACCGCTGAGAATGTTTCACTAATGATACAGAACATATGGGGGTCTTACATAATGAACTACAATGAGGTACATCAAAAATATATATGAGTTTAATTTAATATATTTATTTAATTGATTACCAAAAAAAAATAACTTTCATCAGGCAGTCTCACAAGACTTCTATAGATGGCTGTTATTCCCATTGGTGGAGTTCAGGCTCTGTGTTATTGTGAGGTTTACACCAGCATGGGTAGAAAGGGATCTAGTTAGCCACAATGAAGAATATCCTAAGGTCCAAAATTATGTTTGTTTTAATGGTTTGGGTGGTGAGTTCATTCTGTTCATGTCATCTTTTGAGTCTTGGTTCTAACTCTGGGCAAAGTTCTCTGGTTCAGTTTATGTTCCCATTTATGATAATCATTTTATTTCTTCCATAGGTTGTTGCCCTTTCCCTTCTTTCTCACCACCAACAACAAAAAAATGTGTTGGAAATATTTCAAAAGTTGCCATCCTAGTGCCACAGAGATATGAAAATATAATTGGATAGTGATATTAATGCTTTTTAATATAGGATATAATTAGATTTTACATCCTTCAAGAAGTGGGAAGTAGTTTAGCTTATAGTTAGTATTGGATGGTCAATGTTTAGATTCATATATCTTAGTTTTTCAAGGGATCTAAATTGAAACTGTTTGTTCAGCTTTATTGGTGCAGTATGACTTCAGTCTCTAGTATTTTAAGACAGTGAAACTTAGGATTTCAAAGAGGAAGAGAAAAAACTTTATTTGGTTGTGATTTTTGTATAAGGGTATTCACATTTATCAACAGGTTGCAATAATTCAGAAACTTCACCTTAGCTTAAAACTCATACTAAAACTCAATTTTCTGTTATAATAATTTTATATAACCCCTGCTATATCTCAATTTATGGAAATAATTAGAGCAAATTAGATCACAGGAAAGTTTAATTAGCCAGGCATAGTTTGGAATTAAAGTTCGCTTTCTGTGAAAATTAGAAAAGCTTGAGTACTTGGTTCTTCATTATATAATGAGTTAGCATCATACATCAAAGGCATCCTGGGCAAGTGAGGGTGGGGCAGTGGCCTGGTGGGTGATGTCCCCACTGACTCAGAACTGAATAATGCCATGAAAGCTGAATAGTCAAGAAAGAGGAGCCCTGCAAATTGAGACCCAGTTATTTCCAGTGCATTAAGCCCAGGCTAAAATGTCCTGCAGGGGCTTCCCTGGTGGTGCTAGCAGTAAAGAAACCACCTGCCAACGCAGAAGGTGCAAGAGATGCAGGTTTGATCCCTGGGTCGGGAAGATACCCCAGAGTAGGAAATGGCAACCCAATCCAGTATTCTTGCCTGGAAAATCCCTTGGACAGAGGAGCATGGTGGACTACAGATTATTGAGCCTAAAAGAGTCAGACACCACTGAGCAACTAAGCACAAAATTTCCTGCATTCAGTTATGCATCTGTGATTTCACATTACAGCTATGGTTTGGGTTTTTTTTTTTTTTTATCATCCTTTTGGGAATTCCCTGGTTGTCCAGTGGTTAGTACTCACCATGGGCCAGGGTTCAGTCCTTGGTCTGGGAACTAAGATCCTGCAAGCCACACAACACGGCCAAAAAATTTTTTTAAAAAATCAGTCTTTTATTTCTGTATTATATCTGTTGGAAGCCATAGGATAGTGTTTTTATCTGAATATTAGCATCTAAATATTTAGGCATGGGAATTATATTTTATACATAAAGGAGTAACTTCTTTGATTTTTACATTCACTATTGTGCTTTCTACAAAAGCAATATACATAACACATGGCTTAATATTTACTTTGTATACACATAGAAGATTTGGCAAATCTTTCACTGATAATTAAGGCCTTGAATCAAAATTTATTTAGTCATGGTGACTTAATCCGGATTAAGGTAGGCAGTTAAGGTCTACCTTTAAAACCTGGCGGCTCAGCTGGTAAAGAATCTGATGGCAAAGCAGGAGTCCCAGGTGACATGGGTTCCATCCGTGGATCAGGAAGATAATGGCAACACACTCCATTCTTCCCTGGAGAATTCCATAGACAGAGGAGCCTGGAAAGCTACAACCCATGGAGTTGCCAAGAGTTGGACATGGCTGACTGACTAACACTTTAAAGCCAGTCTCAAATCTCCAATCTTTCAAGAAGCCTCCCTGAACCCTCAGTCAGTTTGTCTCCTCTTCCCATTATAATATCCTCTCATAGTCTGCCTTGGTTTAAGGTTACTTATGCATACTACCCAACCTCTTGTAAGCCAGGGGCCTTTTAGCATTCATCTTTGCATATGCTACAGCTCTTAGTACAGGATTTTGTCTATAATATGTGTTTAATACATACTTATTTTACTGATCATTACCGTGAAGAACTATTTGTTATTCAGACTACATAGGTCTGAAACACATATGCGCAGTGAAAGGGAAAAGTGAAAGTTTAGTCGCTCAGTCATGTCTCACTCTTTGCGACCCCATGGACTGTAGCCCACCAGGCTCCACTGTCCATGAGATTCTCCAGACAAGAGTACTGGAGTGGGTTGCCATGATGTGCAGTGAACACCTTTGAATTTCTTCTTTCAGTGCAGCAGGATGGAGAGTAGCGACCAGCTTGGGAACTCATGCTGGAAGAAGCCACCAGCTCAGGGTTCAGATGTTCACCACCACCTGTTTCCCTTGTCATATCTATCTAGCTCACTCAGACACCAATTCCACTGTGGAAAGCAGGATTCACACTAGCCAAAGTCAGGTTAAATCAATATTTTGAATCATAAGTAGAATTCTGTCAAACATAGAATTTGGCCGATCATACAGATCAGCCATGAAATTAAATTTGACTTTCCCTGAATATGGTGGGTCATCTCAGAAACTTCTTACAGAAGTAAGTTTAAATATAGTAATGATTTACTCACTACAAAAATAACTAAATGCTTTGTTTGTAATTTATTCTCAAATTAAAAATGTGAGTCTTTTACTTTGACCAAGTATTTTTTTCTATGTATTTTCTATAGTTACTATAGCATAGTATTCTAACCATGATCACAGGTTCCCATCAAAACAAATAACTTTTTAATTTAGTTTTTTTAACTACTTTTATTCATCCATTTATCTTACCTCCCTCAATCCCACCCCGAACCTCTAGTAGCCATGAACCTTTTCTCTGTGTCTCTGAACTTTTCTTTTTTAGATTCTACATATGAGAGGGATCATATGGCATTTGTCTTTCTTTGTCTGACATATTTCACTTAGCATAATGCCCTTGAGATCCATTCATGTTGTCACAAATGGCAAGTTTTAGTTCTTTCTATGAACGAATAATATTTCATTGTGCATTTATACCACAGTTTCTTTATCCATTTATCTAATGATGGACACTTAGTTTGTTTCAATATCTTAGCTTTAGTAAATAATACTGCAGTGAATACGGGGTGTACATATCTTTTCGAGCTGGTTTTCTTCAGATAAAATCCCAGAAGTGGAATTTTGTATAATATGATAGTTCTGCTGGGTTTTTTCTTTTTTTTGTATCTTTTGAGGAAACTTCATATCGTTTCCCATGGGCTTCCCTGGTTTCTCAGAAGGTAAAGAATCTGCCTGCAATGCAGGAGACTGAGGTTTAATCCCTGGGCCAGGTTGGGAAGTTCCCCTAGAGAAGAGAATGGCTACCCACTCCAGTATTCTTACCTGGAGAATTCCATGAACAGAGGAGCCTGGTGGACTGCAGTCCATGTGGTCACAAAGAGTTAGACACAACTGAGTGACTAACACTGTAATATTGTTTTCCATAGTAGTTACAGCAACTTACATTCCCACCAACACTGCACAAAGATTTCCTTTTGGCCATATCCTTGCCAATGCTTGTTATTTCTTGTCTTTTTGATAGTAGCCATTCTAACATGTGTGAGATGACTTGCTGTGGTTTTAATTTGCATTTCCCTGGTGTTTACTGACATCGAGCATGTACTTTTCGAGTTCCTGTGGCCCCTTTGTATGTCCTCTTTGGAAAATATCTATTCAGATCTTCTACTCATTTTTAAACCAGGTTGCTTGTTTTTATTTTTAAATTTATTATTAATTTTTTTTACAGCTGAATAATACAAAAGTTATTTAGCTGTTTTGGATTATAGCCTCTTTACTAGATATGTGATATAAAAATATTTTAATAGGCTATCTTTTCATTTTGTTGTTTCTGAAGCTTTTTATTTTAATGTAATTACACGTTTATTTTTGCTTTTGTTGTTTTTCCTTTTAGTGTCATATCCAAAAAAACATCACTAAGTTTGATGTCAGGGAGATTCTACCCACATTTTCTCCTAGGAGTTTTATGGTTTCAAGTCTTATGTTCAGGTATTTAATTCATACTGAGTTGATTTTAGTGTGTTGTATAAGATAGAGGTCCAGTTTTATTTTTTTGCACGTGGCTGTCCAGTTTTTCCAATACCATTTATTGAAGGAATGTCCTTTCCCAGTTGTATATTCTGGGCTTTTTGATCACAAATTAATTTACAAAATATGCATGTGTTTAATTTGGGGCTCTATTTTGTTCCATTGACTTATATGTCTGCCTTTATCCCAATACCATACTGTTTCATTAACTATTAGCTTTGTAGTGTAGTTTGAAGTCAGGGATGTGATGCCTCCATGTTTTTTCTTTCTCAAGATTGCTTTGGCTCTTCAGGGTCTTTTCATGTGCCATACAAATATTAGGATTATTGTTCTATTTCTCTGAAAAATGCCATCAGAATTTTGATAGGGATTACATTGAATCAGCAAATTGCTTTGGGTAGTACGGATATCTCAAAATCATCCATTCTTCTAATCCATAATCATGGTATCTCTTTCCATTCCTTTGGTAATCAATTTATTACATTAATGTCTTATAGTTTTCAATATACAGGTCTTTTACTTGTTTGGTTAAATTTATTCCAAGGTATTTTATACTTTCTGATTCAGTTGTAAATGGCATGTTTTTCTTAACTTCTCTGATAGTTCATTATTAGTGTATAGAAATGGAGCAGATTTTTTTACTTATTGATTTTGTATCCTGTAACTTTACTGACTTTGTTTATTAGTCTTAACAGTTTTTGATTAAGTCTTTAGGATTTTCTATATATACTATTATGTCACCTGTAATTAGTGATAATATGTCACCTGTAATTAGTGAGAAGTTTACTTTTACTTTCTAATTTGTGTTCCTTTCAATTATTTTTCTTACCTAATTGCTCTGGCCAGGACTTCCAATGCCATGTTGAATAAAAGTGATGAGGACGGTTATCCTTGTTTGTTCTTGATCTTAGCAAAAAAGATTTAGCTTTTCACTGTTGAGTATTATATTCGCTGAGGGCTTTTCATATTTGGCCTTTATTGTAAACTTAGAGACTAAACAACAATAAATGTTCCTTCTATATCCACTTTGTTGAGAGTTTTATCATAAACAGATGTTGAGTTTTACCAAATCCCTTTCCTGCTTTTATTGAGATAATCATATGATTTTCACCCTTCACTTTTTTAATATGGTATGTCCCATTGACTGATTGCAAATGCCGAACCATCTTTGTCTCTCTGGAATAAACCCCACTTAATTATGGCGTATGATCCTTTTAATATATTGTTGAGTTTGGTTTTCTAATATTTTGTTGAGGATGTTGTCATCTGTGTTGATCAGGGTTATTGGCCTGTAATTTTCTTTTCTTGTGATATCTTTGTCTGATATTGATATCAAGGTAATCCTGGTTTCATAAAATTAGTTTAAAATAGTTCACTCTTCTTCTCTGTTTTGGAAGAATTTAAGTAAGATAGTTATTAACTCCTCATTAAATGTTTGGTGGAATTCACTAGTGAAGCCATTTATTCTTGGACTTTTGTTTGTTGGGAGGTTTATGATGCTTGATTCAATCTCCTTACAAGTAATCAGTCTGTTCAAGTTTTCTGTTTCATGATTCAGTTTTGGTAGGGTGTGTGTTTCTAGGTTGTTGAATTTCTTGGCATGTAATTGTTCAGCATAGTCTATTATGAGGGCTTCCCTGGAGGCTCCGACAGTAAAATGTGTCTGCAATGCAGGAGATCTGGGTTTGATTCCTGGGTTGGGAAGATCCCTTGGAGTAGGGCATGGCAACCCATTCTAGTATCCTTGCCTGGAGACTCCCCATGGACAGAGGAGCCTAGTGGGTTATAGTCCATGGGATCCCAAAGAGTCAGACATGACTGAGTGAATAAGCACAGCACAACACAGTCTATTATGTTCCTTTATGTTTCTGTGGTATCATTGTAATGTTTCATTTCTGATTTTATTGATATGTTGTTTTGCTTTTCTTTTTTTTGGTGAGTTTAGCTAATGGCTTCTCAATTTTATTTCTCTTCTTGAAGAACCAGCTCTGTTTCATTGGACTTCTTTCATTTGGTGTCTTTACAATTCTTCCCTAATCTTTCTTATTTCCTTCTTTTTATTAACTTTGGGCTTTTTCTTTCTTTCTTTCTTTCCAGCTCTTTGAGGTGTAAAGTTAGGCTTTTTGTTTGAGACTTCTTTCTTGTTTCTTGAGGTTAACATTTGTTGCTGTGAACTTCCCTCTTAGAATAACTTTTGGTACATTCTAAAAATTTTGGTGTACTTTCATTTTCATTTGTCTCAAGGTGTTTTAAAATTTCTCTTTGACTTTTTCTTTGACTCACGGATTGCTCAGTAGCATGTTATTTAATCTCTGCATATTCTTTCTTTAATCACTGTTGCATACAGTTCCAACAATGGCCACTGGTTCACATCAAAACATGAATATTTTATGGTTCTGAGGACCAAGTTTTAATTTTGGAGCATAGTTAATATTAATATGTAATTAATAAAAATATCTATCATTATCAGATTAATTAAGAGAGATTATAGTATAATTGACTTTTATTAACCATGAGAAAACAAAGGCATAGAAGATTTGCAAGAGTCACAGAGCAGGGGTAGTGTAATGTCAGATTCATGTCTTTTTCTTCTATTGTTGAGATGTTGAGCCATACCATCTGTCTGTGAGTCTGACTATTTATTATCTGAAACTGGTTTACCTATCATGTTTTAAGCAGAGTCCTAAGTTTCCCCGAATACATTTCATTTGTCTCTGAAATGTTTGTAGACATATTTGAGTATTATGTCTGATATCATAGGAATTTGAAATGCATCAAATAAAATGAAAGCACATTGAAAAAATAGGAACTTCAGTGACCTTCTCATTTTACCAATAGGTTTAGTGAATTTGCCATGCATTTAATAAGAATTTATGATCTAAATAACCCCTCCCACTTTATCCAACTCATGGAATTTTGACTAAAATTACCATTGCATTATACAGCTTAAATGGGTGATATGAATTTATGGTATGTAAATTATATTTCCATAAAGGTGTTAAAAAAATAAGTACACATCCTAGATTGCTGCAAGTGAACAAACATAAGCAAACAAACATAAATTGTTGAGAAAGCCACCCAGATTTAGCAACTCCAAGTATTCTAGACCAAAGATTTTAATGCTGGAAGAGAGTTTGTAACTCCTGGTGGAAAAAACTAGAGGCCCAAAAAAGTTGTGTAATCTGGCCAATATCTCATAGAGAGTTAAAGGCAAAGGCAGATTCTGAAGCCCATTCTCTTACACAGATGAGAGCAAAACTTGTTATTTTAGATCCCTATAAATTCAGTGCATTGCCCCTGTTTTCCATGGTCTATGCATTTTCTAAAGTTTATGACCTCTCAGTCATATCGTAGTCATATGCTTAAAACATTCAGATCACTTGGTACTGACCCTAGAATCTAAAAAGTACCTAAATGGAAACAAGACTGAGTCTAAATAAATATTTCTGTGAGAAAAGAAGCAAATACTTCCTTCTTTTCTTGAAAAATGAAAGTGAAAGTTGCTCAGTTGTGTCCGACTCTTTGTGACCCCATGGATTATAGCCTGCCAGGCTTCTCTGTCCATAGAATTCTCCAGGCAAGAATACTGGAATGGGTAGCTGTTCACTTCTCCAGGGAATCTTCCCAACCCAGGGATTGAACCCAGGTCTCCCACATTGCAAGCGGATTCTTTACCATCTGAGCCACCAGAGAAGCCTTTCCTTGGTTCTTATTTAATTAAGCTTATCATCCATGTCTTTTATTTTAAGCTATTCCAAGTCATTTTGGGGACTGGGTATAAGAAAATTTGAAATTTCAAAAATGAAATTTCATAAAATAAAATTAACACCAATCATAAACTTGCTGTTACATTGCCTATGCTGTTGATTTTCTCTGAAATCAAATGTTGCATACTTAATAGTATTGTCTGCATTAAATACTGGTAAAAACTTCCTGTATGCTAGAGGCCATTTTTGAATGAAAGCTTTTTGGACTTCTATCTGTAAACTAAAATAGATCACTGTACTTGAATCTATTTCATTGCACCATATTGTGAATGAATTTACTATAAAGGAAGCATTTTTTTTAACTTTTATTACTTATGTGTGCTGTGTGCTAAGTTGCTTCAGTTGTGTCCAACTCTTTGTGACCCCATGGACTGTTGCCCCCACCAGGCTCCTCTGTCCATAGAATTCTCCAAGCAAGAACACTGGAGTGGGTTGTCATTTCCTCCTCCAGAGGATCTTCCTGATCCAGGGATTAAACGCTCATCCCTTACATCTACTGCATTGGCAGGCAGGTTCTTTACCATTAGCACCACCTGGGAAGCCCTTTATTTTATTTTTGGCTGTAGGTCTAATTTCACTTTGAGAATTTGTATGTGCAGCCAAATGAAATTCATATTTGCAATAAGAAAGATGTGCTTCATTATTTGAAACAAAAGCCCATTTTTATGTAGAGACATTAAAGAAGACTGAAATTAATGGAGAAATGCTTCATGTTTCAATGTAGAAAGATAATTCTTCAGAAAGTAATTTCTAGGTTTAATTCAATTTTATTTTAGCTCCTAAAAAGTTTTTTTTTCTTAAATTTGGTATTTTTAAGTTGACATGAAAATATAAGTGATACTGGACAAGAAAATAAAGGGCAAAAATCAGAGGCAAAATTATATATAATTAAAAAACATTATATAGCTATAATAATAAGAATATGTACTGGCAATGAAAATAAAAATGGAAACCAGGGGAAAAAAAGACACATTTTGTATGTATATGTGTGTGTGTGTGTGTGTATATAGATAGATAGATAGATAGATAGATAGATAGATAGACAGATAGATAGATAGATGAATTCTTTATTATTTTGTCTGTGCAACTTGCAGAATCTTAGTTCCCTGACCAGGGATCAAACCCGTGCCTTCTGCAGTGGGAGCATGGAGTCTTAACCACTGGACTGCCAGGGAAGTTCTTATATGTACTAGAATTTAAGTGAAATGGAAAGATAAAAAGAGCTGCATCCTCTGGAATTTACCTGAACTAGCAGGAGAATAAATATTGTCTTTCAAACCCTGCCCAATGTCTTCTCCCTTTCTGCTTATAGAGCTGTTAGTCAGAAATTAATTCAACCAAAAAATTTAATACACAAAATGTGAAGTCATTTTAAAGACAAATTCAGATTCCAAAGCTCTGCTTGCTCTTTGTAAAGCTAAGGCCATGGGGTCAAGTTTGACTTCCCTTTGGTTATGAATGTGGTCTTAACAAGAGGACCCTGAGATAAGTATAATATTTGAGTGCAAGTGGTTGATTTGGGAGGTAGTCCTAGGAAATACTGGCAGGGGAATGGAAAAATAAGACAGGGAAGGAAGGTAGCCAAGGAAGTTTTTGTTGTCAATTACCTTATTGCTGTGGGCAAATGGAACCTGATCTTGCTGGAGAAATCTGGGAGCTGGTGTATAATACCTACCTGGACTCATCTGCTCCAACCTATCAAGGGTAAGAGAACTTGGGTAATTACACAACAGTTTTTTGTTGAGGGATGCTTGATTGGGAAAGAGGCATGTATTAATCTCTGGGTAGTTCCAACCTTCTAATCCCAAGGACCAAACAATTTTGGTGGCCAAATAATGCCTCAGAGAATAAATCCAGGTGCTGACAGTTGGAAGTCAGACCAGTAAGCACTGAAGGGCTAAAGGCAAGGAGATATAGATGACGAACTAGCAATACTCTGCTGCTGCTGCTGCTGCTGCTGCTAAGTCACTTCAGTCGTGTCCGACTGTGTGCGACCCCATAGACAGCAGCCCGTCAGGCTCCCCCTTCCCTGAGATTCTCCAGGCAAGAACTCTGGAGTGGGTTGCCATTTCCTTCTGCAATGCATGAAAGTGAAAAGTGAAAGTGAAGTCGCTCAGTCGTGTCCAACTCTTAGCGACCTGCTAGTATTCAAAAACCAGTATTCTGAACATTTATTTTGCATAGCAAAGATATCAGACTTTTTAGTTTTCCTGTGATAACCTGAACTAAGGAAAGGTGGTGAAGGATGGTTAATAATTGCGGAGCTTGGGAAAGATATATGACAGGTGAGAGAACTCAGTAGGGAAAAGGCAAACTTGGCATTTGGCCAGTCTAAGGAGAAATCATCCTGACAGTGATTGGAGGATGCCACTGTGAAATTTTAGACACAATGATATTTTATAATGAATCTTAGGGTGTTTCCCCTTCCATCTTCAACTATCTCCAAACTTTCAGTAAAAATCTTTTATGTGTAATAGCCCTGTGTTAGCAGTGCCTTGAGAAATAAAGATGAAGGTGCTATGTCCATGCTGAGAATGAAGCTGTGCTGAGTGGTGATGAGATAATTATAGAAGTGGTTGACAACTGAGCAAGTTTGCTATGAGAGATGAGCACCCAGAGACTGTAACTCTCCACAGGAATCCCTGGAAATATCAGGGAGACTGCTAGTAATGAGACTTTATATAGATTTTATTTTAAAAAATAATCCCAGAAAGTTATAGAACTTGATTCTGTCTTTACTTAAAATTTAAATATATTGTTCCTTATTAATTTTTGATTAGTTTTGATTTTTTGAAATATTGCATGAAAATATTATTTATCTTGGTTATTGATGTCTTTTTACTACCCCCTCAAATTTTACCCTACAGATAAATTCCTCACTCATCTCACCCAAGGCCTAAGTCTCAACATGGAGCTATTTAGGTCATCTGTGAAAGATAGTATATAAATTACTGGAGAAAGAAAATGGTGGTGGGAGAATTGATTTAGCTATTGAAGAAAATATAACCTAAGTTCATTCTTGGTGGCAAATAAATTTTAGAATAAAGTATAAACTGAATAAAATTAAAATGTAAGAAGATAATATTAAATGTCAGGATATGGAAAGAATTCCTATGGCTTCAAAAGCAAAAACTGCAAAAATATGCATAACTGAACTGAATAATAATTTAAAACTTCACTGTTTCAAAAAATGTGAAAGGTAGACAAGGAAGAAAATTTACAACAAATATTTTGAAAGGACTAAATCATTAATATGTTAACTTGATTTTGGAAAAGTAATTTTGAAGTTTGAATAAAGATCCTTAAAACTGTCTGTACTTCTTAATACAGAAGTCTTACTGCTAAGAATCTATCCTTATGAAATTGAGATGTGGCCAAAGGCTTATGTATAAATGTAATATATAGGATTATCAACAACAACAAGAAATTTTGAAAGAATCCAAATATCAGAGAATAAAAAGATGGCTGAAGGAGTTATCACTCTAACCACAGCAGAGTGATAGGATGAAACATACAAATATAAAAATATGCTTTTAAAGAATATTTAACCTGGTCTTGCTTATTTAACTTATATACAGAGTACATCATGAGAAACACTGGACTGGGAGAAACACAAGCTGGAATCAAGATTGCCGGGACAAGTATCAATCACCTCAGATATGCAGATGAAACCACCCTTATGGCAGAAAGTGAAGAGGAACTAAAAAGCCTCCTGATGAAAGTGAAAGAGGAGAGTGAAAAAGTTGGTTTAAAGCTCAACATTCAGAAAACAAAGATCATGGCATCTGGTCCCATCACTTCATGGGAAATAGATGGGGAAACAGTGCAAAGAGTGTCAGACTTTATTATTTGGGGCTCCAACATCACTGCAGATGGTGACTGCAGCCATGAAATTAAAAGATGCTTACTCCTTAGAAGAAAAGTTATAACCAACCTAGATAGCATATTGAAAAGCAGAGACATTACTTTGCCAACAAAGGTCCATCTAGTCAAGGCTATGGTTTTTCCAGTGGTCATGTATGGATGTCAGAGTTGGACTGTGAAGAAGGCTGAGCGCCGAAGAATTTATGCTTTTGAACTGTAGTGTTGGAGAAGACTCTTGAGAGTCCCTTGGACAGCAAGGAGATCCAACCAGTCCATTCTAAAGGAGATCAACCCTGGGATTTCTTTGGAAGGAATGATGCTAAAGCTGAAACTCCAGTACTTTGGCCACCTCATGCGAAGAGTTGACTCATTGGAAAAGACTCTGATGCTGGGAGGGATTGGGGGCAGGAGGAGAAGGGGATGACAGAGGATGAGATGGCTGGATGGCATCACTGAGTCGATGGACGTGAGTCTGAGTGAACTCCGGGAGTTGATGATGGACAGGGAGGCCTGGCATGCTGCAATTCATGGGGTCGCAAAATGTCGGACTTGACTGAGCGACTGAACTGAACTGAACTGAGCTGTAGTAGTGTGTCCACATGGCTAGGGACTGCATAGCAGAGGAGGAGCCAGGAACATATGTTTGAGTACAGATCATTGATATGGGGGATACAAATGACTCAAGGACAGAGGCCCTTCTTCTAAAATTTTCTGTATTTTATATTCTAGGTTCTGTGCAAGATTGTTAAGGAGGGGAAATAAAAAGTGACTTAAACTGTATTCCTATAAAACCCTGGAGAGTGAGTTTCTATGTAAAATGTGATTTGATTTAGGAAAACAAATATGTATCACACAAGATATATAATCTGTTAGTGATGGGATTATGAGTGATTTTCATTTTCCTATTTATACTTTTTAATACTATATTTAAGAATGCACTCTTGGAGCAAAGGCATTTTGTATCTCAGCTTATCATTTTGACATATTTTTCAGATGTTTATGAAAAATTTCTTTCAAATAAATGTTATAATTTTTTGCTGTAGGGACATAGAGACCTCAAAAGTGGAATTATTTTTCCAAGTAATTTTCATATTTTAATAATAGAAACCCATATATGTACAAAAGGCAATGAGAGGGCAGAAGTATATTCTATACCATAGCAAATATCATGACAGATACTCTTCGAAATGAACTTAAAGATAATTGATTAGAGATCATTTTCTGTATTTCTAAAATGTTCAATATTCACTCACTTCTGTATGAAGCTACAAATTGTAGCATGAACACTGAACTGACTATCAGGGGACTGAGGATCCAGTATTTCTTCTATCACTCCCATCCAAGAGATCTTGGCCACTGTTCACTACCTTTGATTCTAAAAGGAAGGATTTTCTGTAGCTCTTTATTGATTTTGTTTGTATCTCTTTGAAATATTTGCAAATATGAATCTTGGTAGAATTCATCTTTGGATCTGCCCATTTGGAGCTTACAAAATACATACCAACCAGTGATTGTATTTTATTCAATCCCTGGTGTCTGTGAAGCTGGGAACATAAATAGTCACAAGAGAACCAACCTCAATATCTAAAAAAGCAACATGTTTTTGGTCTGGGCAAATGGGAAGTAATCTCCCTTTAGAAGATTTTATATATATACACGTACATGTGTATTTATGTATATATAACTAACTTTTCATGTAAAGATGATTGATGGTATTTTTCTTTTTTCGGTTGATGGTATTTTAATGAGCATTTTGATTCTAGGCATGCCATGGACTCAGAAACTGACAGCAAATGTACTTAATGAATAACAATGAATTTAGTCAGCACAGTACCATCGTGTCATCCGCTCAATGTGAATATCCAGTGCTGTACCACAAATGTTAAATTGGTCTTCCTTAAAGGAGGTAACATCATATAAGAAATTCAAATCCAGTATTAAATGATTCTTTTTTCTTTTAATTTCAAATGCAGCATCCCTGCCCTGCTTTTTCTGTCATGAGTTGCTTTTCGTCTTGGCTCCCTGACTCAATGAACTTATTGAATCACTGGGTGCTGCTTGCTATTTGACTCAAAAGATATATTGACTAGCAGACTCATGTATTCCCCCCATATTTACAAACAAAAAAGAAAATATACAGAAAGAAGAAGGAATCTTTAAAAATGTTATTGAAAAATTATCATTTTGTTTGGGCACAAAGATGAATATCCTAGAGCTGTGAGCTAAGGAAAAGGGGAGTGGCCTAGGTGGCACACTTTGTATATGATGCCACCTTTCAGGAGGATTTCATTTTCATGCCTAGGAGACAAGCATCTTAAAAAAAAAAAAAGCTGGCTATTGCATATAAAGTTTAGAGAATTGGAGTATTGTCTACTAAAGCAACAAGATTTACGAGAGACGTCTGGCTCAATTGCATTAGGGAAAAAAATGATTTCAAAAAAATCGCTTCCTTGCCTTTTAAAATGAAAACCATCTGCAATGAAAAATTTAAAATGATAAATCTTCTCCTTTCACACTGCTACTGATAAATGGTTAGTTTTTTTTCCCCTCCTTTTGAGTGGGACAGAATAGAAATATAGGAGTATGTGATCTTTTTGTACACAGGTCTTTTATTAAATATCTGTATACTCTTTCTGGAACTTTTAATAAGATTTTAAGTTTATTATTAATGAATGTTATTGTTATCTGATATTATGAGAGCCATTGCATGGAAACTCCAGACTATAAATTTTTGGGGTTGACAGTCAATAACATTTGACCTCTCTTACCTACGAAAAATATCTTATTCTGTCCTCATAGTGATTTAAATCCATAGGGCATATTTAAGTCAAGATCTGGTCAATGTAAAATTTTAGTCAATTTATACAAGTTTATATTTGTATTTTATGTTAAACATTCAATAGATACTTTTAACAATACAATATACCTTTCATGGTGATAATAATCTACAAATCCCAGCATTTATTCAAATTATAAAAGAAAGAAAAAAATGCCATAATTACTATGTATTCACATACACATGGGTGTGAGCACACACACACACAGAAGGAGGGCAGTGACTAAAGTAATAAAGCTGCATGTCGGCCTCTTATTTTTTGATTGTTTGTTTGGTTGGTTCTCTACTATAAAGGCATTTAGGCAAGTGTGTGCATTGTTCCATTTTACCCAAATCCTGACAAAGGGTGAGAACCTAATAAAGGGCAATGACTAAAGTCATGTAAAATCATTCTCTATATTCTGTGACTCTCAGTTTATTAATCTAGAGTGCACTAAATCTCATCTGGCTTACTGTGAAGCAGTAGTGAGTACAACTATCTCTAATGGTGGTTTCTCTCCCTTTCCTCAAATATAGGAGCACCCAGGCTCCTTTGGAAACCTGTGAGTTTAATTGGAAATTCTGGTGCCTACTTTGCTAGTCATAAACCAGGTAATTGTTTCCTAATGCAACCTGGCAGTGCCATTGAGGGCAGATTATACAGAGCTGCCATCCTGAGGTGTTCTAAACAAGTGACAAATCATTAACAGCAAGTCTCTGGATCTCTGTGAGTGAGCTCTGTGGCTGCTACTGAAGGGAAGCAAGACCAGAGAGGAGCGAGGGAGATCTGAGTAGGCAGGAGCTGCTGCATTAATGACTGGCATTGCCAGCACTGTGTGCTGGGGATGACGGTGGCATCTTCACTTTCACTTCTCCTCAGAGGTGTTGCTATGGGTACCATCTCAGAGGTGTCACAGGAAAAAAGAGCAGGAGGTAGACTGATGAACAAGATAAGAAAGTAAAGGATATGCAACAGCATAGCACTATGAAGACGTCCTTCCCATACAAACGAGTGTATTGCATACTTCGATAGGGACCCATTAAATATGGAGGATGGCAGACAGGAGAGTGGGTTGAATTGTCAGCAAATGACAAATAAAAGGTGCTTTGGAACTATTTTATGGCCTCAATTATCCACAAGATAATAGTAGTACTGGACCTATATCATTCAGGGTACAATCCTTTGTCACTAAAGTAATTTATGAGACCCTGGGAATTGTATGCATGTGTGGTATATGGGTATTTTTGTGATATGGAAAGGCTCGGGAAAGCTGTTCATTATTTTAAAGGCTGTGTTTTTCTGCACTCTTTTCAAACTCCTGCTCCCTCCCATGATCAGAGATTCTATGAAGGTGCCAACTCCCTAGCATTTTGACTCTGAAATTAAACATCATTGTAAGTTTCCCTCCTGCAATATGTTAATCACCATTAGTCTAATTCTTTCTCTTTCTCTCTGTAATATGTTAGCCTTTGAATAAAAGTCAGGAAAAAATTATTAGGAGCATTTTAACAAATTGCAGCATTTCAATGATTATGTCACAGTTGTCAGATTCCTTCCTAGCAGAGTTGGAAAAGTGACATTTTCTTAGTCTCCCAAGTTTATTTGACTTATTAAAATAGCATAAACAATGTTGAGGTAGAAAACAGATTTTTCTACAAACCTTTATTGTTGTGTTATAATCAAAGAATTCAACCATGTATATATTTATAGGGGACTTAAAAAAATTCTGGTGGAAATGCAGAGCAACTTCCCCTCATAGTTTGTTTGGAAACTCAAAGTTCATATTTTATGGGTCATGTGGCATTCAGCCTTTCCAAATTGGCTGGAATAGTTTCTGTAAAGATAGAGCTAGAATTTTTGTTATCTTTTTGTTTTCTTCCCTTTCCTCTTATTTATTATTTTACTTTTGCTCTCCCATTTTAAAATCATGGTAGTTGCTCAGAATGTCAACCAAAATAACATTCATAATCTGAAACCACTGCCTATTATTTTCACACATATATCATATAACTGTCATTGGAAACCAAATTCTGGGGTGATTTGACCAAACTCTAGGGAGGCTATTGCAGATACTTTTCTATGAAAATATGTTTTTACTAAAATCATACAAAAGGACCCTTAACCCTGACCCTACTACATATTTATTTTTTGTTGGCATCAATTTACTCAGGCAAAGAAACAGAAGAAGTTCTTAGAGAAAGATCAGGTCCTAACTTTCAGACGCTTCTCTTCTCTCTGGCTCTAACTTAAGGTATAGATTGTTGTCAGAACTAGAAACAGATATTTATGGGAAAATGAAATTGAATTTGACTAAGCAGGAAAAGCTAAGACAGATTAGGAAAAACAGAGTAGACTTAGTCTTTATTCATTAATTTGTTCATTTATTCAACATTTAAGAAACAGCTGTCATGAACAAGGTACTATACTTGGCAGAGAGAAACAAAGACAAATAAAACACAGACATCTCCCAAGGAGCTTGTATCTAGAGGACACAATCTTGAAAGAGCTTATTCTATAAAGCTGTGAGTCAGAGAAAGCAACAGCACCCCACTCCAGTACTTTGGCCTGGAAAATCCCATGGGTGGAGGAGCCTGGTAGGCTGCAGTCCATGGGGTCGCTAGAGTCGGACACAACTGAGCAACTTCACTTTCACTTTGCACTTTCATGCATTGGAGAAGGAAATGGCAACCCACTCCAGTGTTCTTGCCTGGAGAATCCCAGGGACGGGGAGCCTGGTGGGCTGCCGTCTATAGGGTCGCACAGAGTCGGACACGACTGAAGCAACTTCGCAGCATAAAGCTGTGAGCAGTGTGCCTATATACCAGTATGATCTGAAATGTCTAGAAATGAGTGAAGTAGTGAGGATATAATTCACAGAAGGACTTCCAGTGCTCAGTCACCCTGTTGTGACTGACTCTTTGTGACTCCATGGACTAGAGCCCGCCAGACTCCTCTGTCCATGGAATTTTCCAGGCAAGAATACTGGAATGGGTGGCCATTTCCTTCTCCAAGGACTTCCAAAGTATCAAATAAAAGGAATTATTTATTTTCCAAAGGCTTTTATGTATAAAAAACAACTTGAAGTATTAAACACTAGATAAGCACAATGAAGGCAGAATACAAATTATTACTATACAGAGTATATGGGAGCCAATGTAAGTAATGTGACTGGGAGAACCTTGAGATAGATCTCAAATTTGGGGACTTTGTTACCTACATACTGTTATTTCCACCTTGAAAAGAAAATGTTCTTTGTTAAACGTCATTAATTATTTCTGTGAATTATGACATTATGGCAAGTAAGCTTCAAGAGGTTCTTATAGTCAGTCATGGGTTTCCTTGGTGGCTCAGTGGTGAAGAATCTGCATGCAGGGCAGAAGACGCAGGAGATGCGTATTCAATCCCTGGGTCAGGAAGATCCCTGCAAGGAAGGCATGGCAACCCATTTCAGCATTCTTACCTAGAGAATCCCCACAGAGGAAGCTGGTGGGCTATGGACCATAGGTTCACAAAAAGTTGGGCACAACTGAAGCGACTAAGCAAGCAAGCAAGCATAGTCAGTTGTATGTTTGTACTATATGATCTGGGCTTCCCAAGTGGCTCTAGTGATAAAGAACCCACCTGCCAATGCAGGTTAGACAATAGAGTCGTGGGTTCAGTCCCTGGTTTGGGAAGATCCTCTGGAGGAGGGCACTGGTAATCCATGCCAGTTCCTTGTCTGGAGAATCCCATGGACAGAGGAGCCTGGTAGACTACAGCCCATAGGGTCACAAAGAGTTGGACAGGACTGGAGTAACTTAGCACACACACTATATGATCTGAACATTTTCTATAATAGAGTTTCTTAAAATCAATTATTGTTTTTTATTATAAAGTTCAAAATAATTTTCCTTCCAACTATGATGTTAAGTTGCATCTAGTCCAACAAGAATATTATTGAAGAGAAGTTGTTTTGAAAAACTCAATTGTTAATCAGTTATCTTAAATTTTATCACTAAATTTGGCATTTTGGTTTTGAATTTTCTCACTTCCCAATATTGGAAAATTGTCAGGACATAGTATTATAGAAACATTTGGAGTAATATAAAGTTCCTAGCTCAGACTTGTGCTTACTGAACAATTAATAATGCCACCTGTCATTATTAGTGACAATAAAAGTCACACATCTTAAATCTTGCAAGATAGCTAGAGGCCATCAAGTTATCCTCCTTATACTACAAATTTTAGTGAATTTTAGAAAATGATCCAACTGATTTAAAAGTAGAATTTAACATATTTACAACCTCCGAATATATTACAGGGTGATTACAAATTGCTTTGCGATTTTTTTTTTATACTCAGAAAAAAGGTTAGCTTTTACTACAATGTAAAATTTAGAGCCTTCATTGAAATATGTCTTCAAAAAAGCTGCTAAAATTTTTTATGAAACCATTAAATATATAAACACTTGAAAGTACAGTGTATCTCTAAACACATACATATGTATATATATGTGTGTGTATGTGTATTTATACATATTTATATAAAGCATGCATGAATACACACTCTTATATTTATCTGTACATATGTCTGTCCCTGCATCTGGAAGAATATATTTACATTTGTAGAGTTGGTCCAGTGTTCATATCCAAATGCAAATTTGACTCTTTGAAGAAAATTTTCAAATTTGCATCTCTTTCTTTCTCAGTGGTTTTGCCAGTTGGTGTATTTCTTTGCTTATTTCCACTTTTTCTTCCTCTGCAGCATCCCCCATGAAGTGGCGCTGAAAGATCACGTTAGCACAGTTCCATGATGTGAAATACCACAAGTCTGCAATTTTTCGGTCTTGAGAGCAGCGCTGGGTTGAGAGGATGGAAATCTTTCAGTAATTATACCAGTTTGTATTCGTCTCACATTTGGGACCAAATACAAATCCGATCCACTCTTTCTCCCTGTGAATATTCATAAAAAACAAAGTGCCAATTCTGGGCCAATCATGTATGGAACCAAACATGTTGGTAAGTCCTAAGTATATACTGTATGTATGTATACATAAGAATATATATATTTATATACAGTAATTTTGCTTGTGTCCTCCTCTGTGAAATTTGTTTGTTTAGTATAGGGGCTGCTGTTATAATGTGTTAATAAGCTGCTGAAAGCTTGGCACCTATTACTCGAAATGACAGCTATGTTAGAAGCCTATTAACACTCATAGCAGCAGCTCTGCAGCTACTAGAAATGAATTTCAAAGAAGGTAAATGAACAAAAGCAATTTATGTCTCTAAGGAAAGCAAATAACATGCCCAGAACTATATATATATATATATATATATATATATATATATGAAATATACAGTATATACAATTTTAAAAAACCTCTTCCAATGAAAGACACAGCAGAAGGGAACTTTGGAGAAAGGAAAACTGCCTAAAAGATTTCCAAACAACCTTGAAGACATAAATGTTAAATATATCAAACATAACTTCCTCCCTTTGTTTCTATTCTATTTAAACTAGGACCGTATCAAACTTAGTTATAGAAATAGAAGTGTATAGGTAGAGGAAGTAGTTTTCTCTCCCTGAGAAAAAATTAAATCATATAGATTTAGCTCGAACCTTTTCTTAGTCTCCGAACTTAGAAGGATACCATTTGTTATTGTTCTCTGAGGCAGGGCACTTTATGAGTCAGTTCACCCTGTCTTTGAAGTATTTTACTTACTTTTCATTGCCACTGAAATTTTACAAGATGGCTAAAAGTCCTGGTTGAACCTTAGTCATAATAATAAAAATGTGCCAAGTTAGATTGAGAGTAATTTTTTTTTAATGATACAGCATGTGTGTGTGTGTGTGTGTGTGTGTGTGTGTGTGTGTGTGTGTGTGTTGGGAAGGTTATATGCTGATGTTGGAGAGAGGCTGATTCTATCATTTTAGGCTATATTTAGATTAAACTATGAATATTTTAGAGCCTTGCTTTTGAAACCAAGTAACATGAAAACATCAAAAGACTTTTACATTTCAACTTACACACAAAAATCGGAAATTTTAGACCACTTCCAGAGTTTGTATGAAACTAACAGCCAATGGTTATAATAGGCAGCTTCATCCCTAGAGTAATTTACATTATCATTTTTATACCTTTAATATTAGGATTGCAGTGTCTTGGGTACATAGTAGTACTATCTTTGAATTCATAGCACCAACTTTGTATTGTCTGTGTATTGATCCTCTGCCCTCTAAAAATAAATCTTTAAAAGTCTTTTGGAGTTATAGAAAACAGATGTTTACTCTAAAAATCTATGCAAATGTAAACTCAAAAGCATTCCCTGTGTGCATATGCATGTGTTCATACACTAATAAGCCTTAAGATTAGGACGGATTATTGTAATGACAGAGGAAAAAAGTGAGAAGAAAAGCAGTTCTTTCATCACTGAAACGCATGACAAAATATGCTTTAAATATTGTCCAAATAGAGTTTCAGTTTTCCAGGTAGGGAGTCACTATAAATGCCCTGTGAGACACTAACTAGAAATGCTCTTAGTTTAAGTTCCATTGACCAAAATCTATGTTTACCTGGCCCTCCTATGAAGTCAACAGTACAATGACAACTGATGCTCATTATGATTATCCTTGGGGCTTCCCGGTGGCTCTAGTGGTAAAGAACCTGCCTGCCAACGCAGGAGATATGAGACTCTGGTTTGATCCCTGGGTCTGGAAGATCCCCTGGAGGAGAGCATGTCAATCCATTCCAGTGTTCTTGCCTGGAGAATCTCATGGACAGAGGAGCCTGGCCAGGTACCGTCCATAGGGTCGCAAAGAGTCAGACATGACTGAAGTGACTTAACATGCACATATGATTGTCCTAAACAGATTTAAGCAAGGTAAATTTTTGCCTTTCAAATTACTAATAGTTTAATTATGCCCAGCCTTATTAGTATACAGTGATTTTAAAAATAGATTCTAACAACTTAAAAATATACAATTTGTGTATGCAAAGAGTCGGACACGACTGAGCGACTGAACTGAACTGAACTGATAATATAGATAGGAGAAGGAAATGGCAACCCACTCCAGTATTCTTGCCTGGAGAATCCCAGGGACAAAGGAGCCTGGTGGGCTGCCGTCTATGGGGTCGCACAGAGTCAGACACGACTGAAGCGACTTAGCAGCAGCAGTAGCATGATATAGATAGTAACTCTACTATTTAGAGTAATTGAATAACCCAAATATCCTACCCCATCTCTAGTAGAGAACAGGCCAAACTTAAATGAATCTGCATTTGTTGGAGTTTTCTAAAGCCTTATATTCAGAAATGCCAATTATCAGTCATTTATGAGCTGCCCAATATTATAATCTTCTGAAATTATCTATGAAATAGAATCTGGCCATTCAAACAATAACATCAAAAACAAAGACTGTGTAACATTAGCATTTCCAATAGTAAAAATCACCTTTATTATTTTATTTTTTAAAATAATTACTTTAAGGCTTTTATTAAAAATATTTATATGGAAAAATTTATAAAGCAAATGTGTATCATTCAATGATTTACCATGAAGGAAACACCTGGGGGGCCACCTGTCAGACGAAATATCAATTAGCACCTTAGGAACTTCTTTCCAATCACTGCCTTCCTTCTGCCTCCCATCATGGTAATCACCATCCTTTTTTCCCTTTAGTTTTATCACCTAAAGTCAAAATTTAGTTTTATCTGTTTTTAAAACTTAGATGAAGAAAATCATACAATGTAGATTCTCTTGTGTCTGGCTTCTTTATGAAGTTTCATGTTGCTGTAAGAACTGTATAGTATTTTATTGAATGGATGGATATTGGGTACTTTCCAGTTTGGGATGATTTCAAACAATGCTGCCTTAAACCTTTTACATGTTTCCTGGAACCCTTGTGCATGCACTCTTGTGGAGTAGGTGTCTATAAGAAGAATTGCTGAGAGATAAGGTATATGCATGCTCAATTTTGGAGAAGGCAATGGCGCCCCACTCCAGTACTCTTGCCTGGAAAATCCCATGGACGGAGGAGCCTGGTGGGCTGCAGTCCATGGGATCGCTGAGGGCCAGACACGACTGAATGACTTTACTTTCACTTTTCACTTTCATGCATTGGAGAAGGAAATGGCAACCCACTCCAGTGTTCTTGCCTGGAGAATCCCAGGGACGGGGGAGCCTGGTGGGCTGCCATCTATGGGTTCGCAGAGTTGGACACGACTGAAGCGACTTAGCAGCAGTAGCAGTATGCTCAATTTAAGAAGATAATGTTTATCTGTTTTTCAAAGTGGCTGTACCAATCAATTTACAACCTCTATTGGGAGTGTTAGAGAGACTTGATTTTTACTTTGTTGTCATCATTAGTTATTTTTAAATTTTTAAAATAATAGTCATTCTTGTGATGTCTTATTGTACTTTTAATTTCCTCTTCCCTTATTAGTAATGGGATTGAACACTCTGTGTATGTATTGGCTTACTCTTTGTGAATGGCAGTTTTTTCTTTATTGGTTTGTCACAGTTATCATTTTTTAAAGTTTTGTAAAGGAGTCTTTATTAGTTATGTGCTCTAGATATTCCACTGTATGGTTTGTCTTTTTACCCTTGAATTAATATATTTTGATGAACAGGTAATCTATTCAAATTTTTACAAACTTGGTCAATATTTTTAGAGTTAATTTTTCTAGATATTCTATTTAACCTAAATTAAATGCCTGGAAAATCCCATGGATGGAGGAGCCTGGTGGGCTGCAGTCCATGGGGTCACTAAGAGTCAGACATGACTGAGCGATTTCACTTTCACTTTTCACTTTCGTGCATTGGAGAAGGAAATGGCAACCCACTCCAGTATTCTTGCCTGGAGATCCCAGGGACGGGAGAGCCTGGCGGGCTGCCGTCAATGGGGTCGCACAGAGTCGGACACGACTGAAGCGACTTAGCAGCAGCAGCAGCAGCAGCAAATACATCTATATGATTTCTAATTTTGTCTGTGTGTTTTATCAAATTACTAAGAAAAATCTTTCATTATGATTGTCCATTTGTCTCTTTAGTTTTGTTAGTTTTTACTTTATGTACCTAAGGCTATGATAAGGGCATATACATGTAGAATTGCTCTAAGTTTCTGCTGAATTATACTTCTAATCATTATAGTGTCCCTCTAGGTCCATCCATGTTGGACAAATGGCAAGATTTCATTCTTTATGGCTGAGTAATATTCCAATATATTTACTACATCTTCTTAAGCTTGTCATCTGTTGATGGGCACTTGGGTTATTTCCATATCTTGCCTATGGTAAATAATGCAGCTATGAGCATTAGGATCCATATATCATTTCAAATTAGAGTTTTTGTTTTTTCCAGATATATAACCAGAGGTAACAATGCTGGATAATATGGCAGTTCTATTTTTAATTTATTAAGGAAACTCCATACCATTTTTCTTAGTGGCTGCACCAATTTACACTCCCATGAAAAGTATGCAAAGATATCCTTTTTTCTACATCCTCTCCAGTATTGCTTATTTGTAGACTTTTTGATGATAGCCATTTTGACTGATGGGAAGTGATACCTTATTGTGGTTTGGATTTGCATTTGTTTTAATAATTAGCCATATCAAGCATCTTTTCATGTGCCCATTGGCTGTCTGTATATCTTTTGTGGAAAAATGTCTTTTTAGATCTTCTTCACAGTTTTTGATTGGGTTGTTTGATTTTCAGTATTGAGGTGTATGAGCCGTTTGTGTATTTTGGGTATTAACCCCTTGTCAAGTTATATTGTTTGCAAATATTTTCCCCCATTCTGTAGGTTATGTTTTTGTTTTGTTGATGGCTCCTTTTGCATTCTTTTTAATCATCTGACAATCTTAGTCTTTAACTGAAGCATTTAGTCCACTTACATTTAATTGTATTTATTGATATATTTGGCTTAAATACACTATTGTTTCATATGGTTTCTATTTGTGCATATGTGTTCCTGTTTCTCCTTTCTATTTTCTTTTTGAGTAATTATTTTTCATAATTTTCTTTGATTCTGTTGGCATAGAAGTCATAATTCATTTATTATCCTTTTGATGATTATACTAAAAATTACAGCATTCATCTCTGACTTACAAATGTCTGATATTAATTGATGTTCTTAGTCTCTTCTTAAATAATTTAATTTCACTTACTCTCTCCTTCTTTTATATATAAATGCAAGTGAAAATGTAAATCTTTTGTAGTAAATATTTATTAATATTTGCTTTTGTATGTTTCCAATTTTTCCTTATTTTCCAGTTTTCCACCTGAGATTATTTTCCTTCATATGAAGAAAGCCGTAATGCATTATTTATTGTAGGTCTGCTGGTGACAAATTCTCTGAGTTTGTTTGAGCTGTATTTAGCTCTTGCCTTATAGCTAGTTGGTAAAGAATACACCTGCAATGCAGGAGACCCCAGTTCATTTCCTGGGTAAGGAAGATCTGCTGGAGAAGGGATAGGCCACCCACTCCATCTTGGGCTTCTCTTGTCACTCAGCTGGTAAAGAATCCACCTGCAATGCAAGAGACCCCAGTTTGATTCCTGGATTGGGAAAATCCCCTGGAGAAGGGAAAGGCTACCCACTCCCAGTATTCTGGCCTGGAGAATTCCATGGACTGTATAGTCCATAGGGTCACAAATAGTCAGACATGACTGAGTGACTTTCACTTTCACTAGATGAATAATTTTTATTCTAGAAGAAAAATTATAGAAAACTAGGACTTTTAAGTTGACAGCAACTTCTTTCCAATATCTTAAATATATTTTTGCATTATCTTCTATCTTTCATTGTTTCTGTTGATAAATGGGCTATAATCTACACCTTTTCAGGATTTGCTAATATATCTTTTGTGATAGCTTTCTTTGTATTTATTTTTGGGGGGTTCATAAGTTTTCTTGAATCTGCAGCTTGATATTTTTCTTTAATTTTAAAATATTCTCAACCATTATGTTTCAAATGTTGCCCTTGATTCATTCTCTTTTTTTCTCTTTATCAGACTCTGAGCTATATGTTTGAAACTGTAGGTCTTTTAACTGTGTCACCTGTGTCTACTCAGATCTGTAGGATTTGTACTGAACCCTTGTGAGTCTGTCTAATGTGGTTTTTACTGTCTTTAAGGTTATATTTTTGTGTCTCTGCATCCCTGGTTAGTTTTTTTTTTTAATTTATGTGAAAATTTGTTTACAAAAATAATATGAGAACTGGGATGATGTCTTCTTCTAGATAGTATTTGTTTCTGAGGAATATTGTGTAGAAACTCATTCAGGGAAGTTAATCTGGTGTCTGGCACTGGGATTCTTTAAAGCTGCATGACAGTCATTCTAAGGTCTTATCTGACTTTAGTTTGCCCTTGCTTTTCCCACACAGTTTTTCTAGATCTTAACCCAAAGCAGTAGGAGTTCATAGGACCCCTTTCCTTGGAGACCCCTTAACTTGATACTGGTCCCTTATACTTAAGAGGCTCCCCCTTCTTAAATTAACAGATGCCCTCAGAGGAAAAGGAGCCCTCAAAATGCACTCATCTCCCTGGGTCTCTATTCTTCCCTAGATCTTCAACTGATAAGTCTTGGCTACTTAATCAGTTCCTTTGTGCCTTTAAACATATGCTTTTGGATGTGTGTTTTGTTCAGCTCTGGACTTCCTCAGGAGGTGATTGAATCTGAATTACCTAATCTGCTGTTACTGAAAGTGGACTCTCCTTAAATTTGTCCTAATTCTTTCTCAGTCTTTTATGAATTTAAATAGCTTATTGGTTAGAGTTTAGATGAAATTTTATTTGGGAAATTATTGATTGTTTATACAAAGTAAGCTGGAACATGTATGTCTGTACTTTATACCTTTTTGATCTAAGTCTTAACCATGAAGTGTGTCTTGCCTCAAGCTCAGAAGGAGACACTCTGATCAAGACTCTTGTGCATGTATTTTATTGGGAAATATTCCTGGGAAAAACTGATAGGGACATAGAAGGATCCAAGAGCCAAGAACTGTAACTTTGGCTTAATCATGCAGAGGGGCCCTGAAGACCATGTTGATGACACCTCAGAAGAATTCAACTTGGGGCAAAAAAAGCTAGAATATTTTGACCCCTGTATATCTCAGTCATTGTTGAAGGCCTGTTCCCAAGGTAACAAAAATACCTGTACTTCCTGCTTTCCAGTTACAGATGCAGAGCCTGTTTGCCATAAAAGCACACTGGAAGCTGGTATGCATGTAATTAGTAAAGGAATCCGAGAAGATACGGGCAGAGTGGACAGTGACTGTAATAACATATAAGGCTCTGTCTTAATGTAGGTCCATGGAGTCCACAGACTTCACTGGAAAGAAAATATGCTTGTATTTTTACTAGCTTCTACTAAAATTTAGCATTTTCTTTAATTATGAAAGTAGTAACATTATCAGTAACTGTAAAGCAGTACTTGTTCCTATAGCACAAGACCTAGCATTGAGTAAGTAAGTTGCTCAATGTATTTCATTTTTTAATGTATGAGATAAATAATACTGGCATTAGGTTAAAATTAGTCTCTGAATAAACCACATTTCTAAAATGAACCTTCTATAATATGATTAGAATACAAACATGTTGCTCTAAACTCTGATCATCCAGTATGATATTAGGAGAATAATAACAATCTATTTTACTGGTCAAACATGTGATTTTAAAAAGAGAGCATATGTCCAGAGATTTGGTTAGTGTTATATAAGATTATTATTCATGTGGTGGATATTTTTGTTACAATAATTATGTACAAAGAGTCCTCACATTTTTCTTTTATAGTCCTATTCTGGGGTCACTGTATAAAACTGGATTAGAGGGTGGGATGACAATGACTTTGTATGTATGTTGATCACTCAGTCATGTCTGATTCTTTGTGACCCCATGAACTGTAGCCTTCCAGGCTCCTCTGTCCATGGAATTCTCCAGGCAAGAATATTGGACTGGGTAGCCATTGCATTCTCCAGGGGATCTTCCCAAACCAGGAATCAAATCCAGGTCTCCTGCTTTGCAGGCAGATTCTTTACAATCTGAGCCACCAGGGAAGCCCAAGATTCCTTAGATTTTATAGCAAAATCCATGGCTCCAAATATTTAGGAAGAGAAAGAAAGAGAATCATTTTTAAAACTTACTTTGACATATAATCAAGGTTAACCTTCATACTGTAGTTTGAAAGAGAAAGCGAAGTTTAGCTAATGAACAGTGGACATTTTTCTAAAATTAATATCTATACAGAGAAAGGATGCCATCTATAGCACTGCAGGACAAAAATATTGTCCAGAACCAGAAGTTAAAAAAAAAAAATCTAAAATTCCCTTGTCTCTAGTGAGACAAATATCAACCCTAAAGTCAGAGATGATGAATCCTTTTGAGTCTTATTCCAATATTTCTGGTAGAATATAGTTTTATATTAGAAAAGCTACCTTGGAGCCTACCTAATTCGATTTCAATACTGACAAGCCCACACACAGTATTGTAGGCCAGATAGATAGTTGTGATGGTTTGGACCATGAGACAGCACCACAAATAGGCTATTAAGTATATTTGATTTATTTTATTTCCTTTCTGATGTGAAATATACCTGTCCATTTTATAGAAAGTCAATTTTTTCTTTAAAGTGGTTACTTCTAGTTTGATGATTTTTTGAAAACTATGGAAAGATTGTCAGAAACTTGGAAGTTCTGTGAAGACTCACCCCTACTGATTCATCTGTCACCTCAAGTCCATGTTTACTTGGGGTTAATATTGTCCCTTCTTAGAAAGACTGTTCAGCTCCAGTCATTTCCTGAATTTAGTAACTAAATCTCAATTACATTCCAAGCAGACTCTCATTTCTTCGTGGGCTTTGTGTATTCTTTTCTGGGCTAAGAGCTTCCTTGTATATCAAAGGCAGTTTTTTGTAGAGAAGGGAGACGTGAAGGGGCAGAGGAGCCTGGAACCTGACCCTGTGTTACTGCTTCTGCTTGAGAAAGCTGAGAAGTTAAAAACACTCACTAAATAATTCCCTTTAAATCAGAAGAAAAATGATTTTTTACAGTTAACAGTTAGATGCATGATGATTAATGTTTTCAACCTTGAGGGCAACTCTGCCTGTTTAGTATGAATTTTTTATTTCTGTGTTTCAAGTGAAAAATATCCTGGGGTCCTTTTGAATTTCAAACAATTAGTCCAAATTCAAAATGTATTAGGTTAATTGTATATTTTTAATCTAATTTTAATATTCTTTGACTGTGAAATTGATATGCTAGCATTTATTTGCTCTTGAAACCTTTCAAAGTTTGTAACAATTTTTATCCCTTTTAAAATTATTTTAATGCTTAATGATGAAAGCCTGGTCTAAGGAGGAGATAATATTTAAGAACTATACCAATGCATGGGGCCAGGTATAAACTGTCTATCTAGTCTGCTTTCTTTCCATGAGTATGTAATACATGTTATGGAATTTAGTGTGAGCCTTCCTCCTCTAGGGAACAAATGACTCAGATAGAAGTGATAGAGTAGGCAGATGTGAGCACCATCATTAGTCATAACACGAGATTTCACAGAAAGACAAAGGGACTAATTTAAATGGTGTACAAGAGAATGAGAGGTAAGAACATAGAAGACAGAGCTGAGTTAGTATCCCTGCTCATCTGTATTTCCTCAGCTGTTAAATGTAGAAAGTAAAATCTACCTTAATACGTGTACATTTAAAAAAATCTGGAAGGGCATACAATAAAAGGTTAATAGTAGTTTTATTACAGAGGTGGATATATTTGTCTTTTACCTTAGATAGAATTAAATATTTTTAAACAAGAAAAATATATAACAGTTTTGTAGGACTATTTAAAGGTTTGGTTGGTCACAAATTTTTTTTTTTTTGTCAATAGAGTCCCTCTTTGAAAAGGCATCTTAGATGAAACTTCATTACATAAATATATGTATGTGGAGCTGCTATGCTGACAAAGCCCCATGCCCTGGCTTTGTCTTCCTTCTTCTGGTAATCCTTCCGGCATCTCTATGAAGCTCTGAGCTCCAGGAATAGTGGTAGAAACCCACTTTAATATGGTTTATTGGAGACCATGAAAGTAAAGGATCTTGAATAATGCCAGCCATGTAATATTTGCTTGGGTAATGCCATTAATGTTATTATTGTCACCAGTTGTTTTGGAACTTCCTTCTAGGAGAAAGCAGTTTAATTTACAAATGATAAAATGAGATGGTACTTTCTTTTCTAGAAGAGCGTTTACCGATTCCCTGGCGAGTCCATGTTGCATGTCCAGACTTTCTGTGTTGAGCCTACCTGGGGGTCAGCCAGTGTTGTTGGCTCAGGATTACATAATTGCACCTTTTCCAGTCTAAGCCATGCAGATAAAACAGTATGGGGGTGGCTGATGTATAGCCAGCCGAGGAGTGTGGAGCTTGCTTATATCTCTTCTTTCCACTGGGGCTTCCTGATTGCCTCCCTTTAAAGCTTAGTCTTGCTTTGTGTCTCAAGAGCATTCTCAACCATTAGCATAAGAATATAGAAGGTCCCATTCTTGCCTGGAGAATCCCATGGATTGAGGAGCCTGGCGGGCTACAGTCCATAGTGTCTCTTAGAGTCGGACATGACTGAAGCAACTTCGCAGGCAGGCACACATAGAAGGTCTAGTCTATCATTTGATGATTCAGGATTTATATTCTGACTTATCATTGACATTCTGAAAAACAGACCTCCTTCTGTGAGCTGGAGCTGACTTGTATTGGCTCATAGAAATCCATTGTTCATTTTTGAGAAATTATGCAGCTAGTGGATGTTACATAGGTAGCTTGAAATCAGCCATGTTGGGAGTATTTGTACTACTGCAGTTTAGACATTGGCAAACTAAAACAAAAACAAAAACAAAAAAAACAGACCTTAACCCTGAGGAGTCAGTTTAACATTTACCAGAATATGACTTGTTTAGGAACTAGCCACCAACTCATTCCTAGTTCTCAAAACAGAATTTGTATTCTTTCCTACCTGGAGAAGGAAATGACAACCCACTCCAGTATTCTTGCCTGGAAAATCCCATGGACGGAGGAACATGGTAGGCTAGACCAATTCCTGCCTTCACATCACAAAATGACTTAGACCCTTTATTCCGTTCAGACTTCACTCCAATGGCAGGAGTTTGATCTTATATCCCAGCTTTAAGCTGGGACCCTACTCCCCATTATCTTCTCACAGATCTCTCCCAAGGCCAAAAAACAGACCTTAACCCTGAGGAGTCAGTTTAACATTTACCAGAATATGACTTGTTTAGGAACTAGCCACCAACTCATTCCTAGTTCTCAAAACAGAATTTGTATTCTTTCCTACCTGGAGAAGGAAATGACAACCCACTCCAGTATTCTCGCCTGGAAAATCCCATGGACGGAGGAACATGGTAGGCTAGACCAATTCCTGCCTTCACATCACAAAATGACTTAGACCCTTTATTCCGTTCAGACTTCACTCCAATGGCAGGAGTTTGATCTTATATCCCAGCTCTAAGCTGGGACCCTACTCCCCATTATCTTCTCACAGATCTCTCCCAAGGCCTGTCTAGCTAAGATTTATGCATATATCACCATTGCAGTCATTTCCCCTCATTTGCAGTTTTAGTTTCTGTGGTTTCAATTACCCACAGTCAACTAGTCCAAAATTCCAGAAATAAACAATTCAGAAATTTCAAATTACAGGCCATTCTGAATAGCATGATGAAATCTTGCACTGTTCTACCCTGTCTTGCTGGGAGGTCAATCATCCCTCTTACCTACCATTAGTCACTTAGCTATCTAAGTTATCAGATCAACTGTTGCAGTATCCCAGTGTCTGTGTTTAAGTAACCCTTATTTTACTTAATAATGGCCCCAAAATACAAGAGTAGTGATGCTGGCAATTCCACCATTCTGTTACTATGCCTTGGAGAAGGAAATGGCAAACCCACTCCGTATTCTTGCCTAGAGAATCCTGTGGAGGGAGGAGCCTGGTGGGCTGTGTCCATAGGGTTGCACAGAGTCGGAAACGACTGAAGTGACTTAGCATGCATGCATGCATTAGAAAAGGAAATGGTAACCCACTCCAGTATTCTTGCCTGGAGAATCCCAGGGACAGAGGAACCTGGTGGGCTGCCGTCTATGGGGTCATACAGAGTCGAACACACCTGAAGCGACTTAGCGAAGGCCACGGCTTACTATGCCTAATTTATAAACTAAACTTTATCATAGGTATGTATGCATAGGATAAACATAGTATGAAAGAGGATTTGATACTATCTGCATTTCTGGCAACAATAAGGGGTCTTGGAACATATCCCCATAGATGGGGAGAAGCTACTCCATTCAGATTTTCTTGTCTCTTTGGTTTGGGTGAGATAAGAGTATCTTGAGCCACCACCACCATTCTGCATTCCCTAATATGTGGTAATAGATTCCTTAGTGCTTGTCCTAATGTCTATTTATTAACTTCCTCTTCAATTGTTGTGTTTTATGCCATGGTTTAGAATTCCTTCCAATCTGTGATTTTGGGTCTGCTTTGTCATAGTCTGTCTCGATTAACTGAAATAACTCAATAATCTTCCTGTAGGATTTTTTAAAATTTTTGAGTATATTCCCCCTAGAAATATTTTTCCATATTATTAGGCTCTAAATTATTTAAATGTAATTTGTTAGCAGTTTTAATTTTAAAACCTAATTTAGCATTTTAATAAATAATAACATTTAATATCCATAATGAGGGTTCACCACATATAGTATTTAATTTCTTAACACAGCACCTATATTTCTCATAAAATAACTAACATTAATTGTTGCTGTCTGTGTCCCAGACACTGTTCTCAGTGCTTTGCATGTGTTAACTCAATCCCACAAAATTTCTGTGAGACATGGTACTAGTATCACCCTCATTTTACAGATGAGGAAATTGAGATAAAGAGAGGCTGTATGGATGATAAATAGCAGTTTGATGGTTTGAATAAGAACCATCTATTTCCAGAACCATGCTGTTAACCATTTTACTATCCTACCTCTTCCTAAAGTGAAGCACAAAGCTATTGCTTTTGAGAAATTCCATATTCCTTTATTGCTAATCTTATCAGCTCAACCCACAAAGAGGAGAAACGAGGAAAGTGTAACCAGAAAAAAGATCATCAAACTGAATAATTCCCTCTTATCTCTCAGGAGAGTTGGGGAAATGACCTAATAGAGGGACACTGAACAATTAATACATAGACACCCAAGCTAAGAAATATACTACCTCACTCTCTGTTCCTTTATTTTAGTTTTTTCTCCAGTTATAACAATATTCAATAATGAGGCCAGCTATAGTAGTTGCAGAAGCTTGGGGAAGGAGTAGTATTCTGACTTAAGCAAGACATCTGACAAAGTTCAATGTAAAATGTGTATACATAAATACGTTAAAATTATTTTTTATTTGAGCATAAAATTAAATATATAATAGAAAAAATCTGTGTTCATTATAATGTTCATTTTCTGGTAAAACTGAGTTTCTGGAGTATCATTAAGGCTGGGATAATTTTGAAGGATTTTCTGTAATGATACATTTGCCTTTTACCCTCTGAAAAATAACACCAAATTTTATCTATCCAGGCCATGTCATTTAGCATATTGAGAAAGAAATAAATGAAACTGAATTGTAGCAAGACAAGGATGAATAGGCAATAATTTTTAATACTAGAGTATTTTCTGGAAAGTTCGCAGAAGAAAGGAAAACCTAGTGGACTAAGAGTCCTCAGGAATCATCATCATTAAAAAAAAAAAAAATTCTCCAGTTAATTCTTATGAGTCTCGTAGTTTAAGAACTACTCTTCAGCAGGTCAGGGATTCCCAGGTGATGCTAGTGGTGAAGAATCAACCTGTAATGCAGGAGAGAGTTCAATCCCTGAGTTGGGAAGATCCCTTGGAGTAGGAAATGGCACCCCACTCCAGTATTCTTGCCTGGAGAATTCCATGGACAGAGAAGCCTGGCAGGCTACAATCCATAGGGTCACAAAGAATTGGCCGTGACTAAGCAGCAGCAGCAGCTTCAGCAGGCCGAGTCAGTAATCCAGCAAAGAACTGAGTAGTTCACTGAATATTCCTAATTGCAATTCTCTTGTTTTTTGTTTGTTTGTTTTGTTTTTTGGCCATGCTGCATGGCATGTGGAATCTTAGTTCTGAGACCATGCCCCAACACTGAAAGCACAGAATCTTAAACACCAAAGATGCCCCTTTAATTGCAATTCTTAATCTCACTCACCTGGAATCTTTAGTTCCGAGACCAGGGATGGAACCCATGCTCCCAACACAAAGTGCAGAATCTTAACCACCAAGGAAGCCCCCTTAATTGCAATTCTTAGTCTCACTCACAAGGGTGGGCCTCTTAGTGTAGAACCTAGAAAAGCAGAAAAGGGCAGATAGTAAAGGAACCTTTGTAAATATCAGTTCATCTGTAGGGGTTGTATCCTTTTTTGGGTTCTCATCACAAGTGCTTATCAATAGAGTTCATAGAGAAAAATATGTGAAGACCATCAGTTCAGTTCAGTTCAGTTCAGTCGCTCAGTTGTGTCCGACTCTTTGCGACCCCATGAATCACAGCACGCCAGGCCTCTCTGTCCATCACCAACTCCTGGAGCTCACTCAGACTCACATCCATCGAGTCAGTGATGCCATCCAGCCATCTCATCTTCTATCGTCCCCTTCTCCTCCTGCCCCCAATCCTTCCCAGCATCAGAGTCTTTTCTAATGAGTCAACTCTTCACATGAGGTGGCCAAAGTACTGGAGTTTCAGCTTCAACATCATTCCCTCCAAAGAAATCCCAGGGCTGATCTCCTTCAGAATGGACTGGTTGGATCTCCTTTCAGTCCAAGGGACTCTCAAGAGGTTTCTCCAACACCACAGTTCAAAAGCATCAATTCAAAAGCATCAAGTCCAACTCTCATATCCATACATGACCACTGGAAAAACCATAGCCTTGACTAGACAGACCTTTGTTGGCAAAGTAATGTACATAGAAACACACTAAACAGGCAACTAGAGTCCCCAAAATATGATTCTCACCTTGGAGCCTAAGCAAGAGACAGACCCAGCAGTGAGCCTGGGCTCAGTTTACTACGTTAGCCCATTTTCTTATATCTTATTCCCAGAACAATAGCGGGAAAGAATTTGTTGTTTCTTTTCCTCCATATTGTCAGTGGGAGAAATGGTTGATCCTCTTGGGGATATGCTTAGATTTAATCTATCTAGTCCAACAGATACTATTATCATCGATTTCCAGATGAAGAAACTGAGACTCAGATAATGTAAATGCCATGAATATATAGCTAATATAGCTAATATATGGGCTTCCCTGGTGGCTCAATTGGTAATGAATCCGCCTGCAACGTGAGAGACCTGGGTTTGATCCTGGGTTGGGAAGATCCCCTGGAGAACGGTATGTAACCCACTCCAGTATTCTTGCCTGGAGAATCCGCATGGACAGAGGAGCCTGGCAGGCTACAGTCCATAGAGTCACAAAGAGTCAGACACAAGTGAAAGTGAAAGTGAACTCGCTCAGTAGTGTCCCACTCTTTGTGACCCTACGGACTAAGTAACTAAGCCCAGCACACACAGCAGCATGGCTAATATATGGTGGACTACAGACCAGACACATGGTTCCTAGTGTATGAATAGTGCCTTCAGCCCATGTTTGTCAAATTTTACTGAACATATTTTGTAGAAAATATTTCTCTATGATGAAAATGAAAGCATTAGTTGCTCAATCATGTCCGACTCTTTGCGACCCTGTGAACTGTAGCCCACTAAGCTTTTCTGTCTATGGAATTCTCCTGGCAACAATACTGGAGTAGGTTGCCATTCCCTTCTCCAGGAGATCTTCCCAACCCAGGAATCCAACCTGGGTCTCCTGCATTCCAGGCAGGTTCTTTACAGTCTGAGGCACAAGGGAAGCCCCATTTGTCTATGATACTCATGCTTAATTCACATCTGTGAATGAGAATGAGGGAAGGACACTGGCCAGCATTTGTAGCAGAGGCAAATCTTTTGTGCTTTTCCTTTCTTTCTTCAGCTGGCACATCTTCACTGTTCTCTGATCTGGTACCTGGAACCACCGTGCGTCTCCTGGATGGACACTGTCTTCTGCTTTGGTTTTCTACCTGTTGCATTCAGTACCCACAACCCCTTGTCCCCTGTTTGTGCTTTGACTTTCTTCTTCACAAGATAATGTACTCTTCCTCTGTCATGGACCCTCAAGATACACAATTCTACTGGGTAATGGTAAGGTAAACTGACCCTTGCTGCTCTCTATTTATTAGGTATCAAGTAATATCTAATACAAGTCAAATTAAGCATTTCCTTAAGGAAGTGCTTCCAGGGCTAAAGAAAGACTTGATAGGATTTCCATTTTCAGTCAGGGATGGTTTTGGTATATTTAAACACAACAGGCAGAGGCTTAATCCACCTATACATAAAGCCAGCCCTGAACATTGGCATTCATTTAAATGTCCTCCAGAGACACTCAAGTCTTCAATGCTGCACACAAAGAGATTCAAGCCACTCACACACACTGACATTTTCACGCCCCTGCTTCCCTAGATGCTCGTAATATTTAAGGCTGAGCTGATGTTGGGAACCCCCATGAGAATGGAGCTGCTCCTCTGTGAGTTTGCCTAATGGAGCAACTGGCATTTCTTAGTCTGCCAGAGGAGTGCTGAATGCAATGACTGCAAAGTCTCCAGGGATTTCAGTTAGCTTGGAGCCCAGTAGGGCAGTTTGTTACCATATCCAAACCACCTAAGAAATCAAGTGCGTCGAAGACCGGACTTTGTTCTTTCCCTTCCCATCTCTTTCCTGCAAATTGCTATCTGCTTTGCAAGGAGCATTAAAAAATGAAGAATTACTGCTGCCACTCACATTTTAGTATCAACAAAACATTTCACAGGCACATTGTCCTTTGATCCTCATAAGTATTCTTTTTTTGTTTTTAGATCTGAGATTACAGTGAGGTGATAGATCTGGGATTATTCTAGGACTTTTTCAAGGCCACCTAGCTGCAGGTGTGACAGAATTATTTATTAATATTTTGATTTGTGATTTGTTCTCATTTTTTCCAACCTCATCTTGAAATAGCCTTTTTTTTCCTCGAGCCCTTTGTTATGGGTCAAAATCAAAGTAACCAGCTTTGTTTTCTAAACTGACCTCTTTGAGGGGGTTATTTCAGGGAAAGGGAAAGCAGTGAAACCCTTGGATGGGAGGAGAAAGTTTACTGCAGTGAGTATGAAGGAAAAGGGAGATTCTCCTAAAGGAGAAGCCACTGTAATCTGAGATACCTTGAAATTGGTGCTTTCACTTCTTTACAGAGCCTTAGAAGATGGCAATGGCACCCCACTCCAGTGCTCTTGCCTGGAAACTCCCACAGACCGAGGAGCCTGGTGGGCTGCAGTCCATGGAGTCACTAAGAGTTGGGCACGACTGAGCGACTTTCACTTTCACTTTTCACTTGCATGCATTGGAGAAGGAAATGGCAACCCACTCCAGTGTTCTTGCCTGGAGAATCCCAGGGAGGGAGGAGCCTGGTAGGCTGCCATCTATGGGGTTGCACAGAGTCGGACACAACTGAAGCGACTTAGCAGCAGCAGCAGTGCAGAAGCGGAGTATCAAGAGGAACTGACTGACTGATTCACCTAAAGAAGCTAGACCATAGGTAACAAGGTTCCTAAGCTCCACAAAGATATCCTGCCCAAGAAGGTGGACTCATGCCTGTCTCTTGGGGACCAACATGGGCTTGGACAAAGACCATGTCAGGGGTGATCAGGGACCAGAGAGGCCACCATGAATATCTGCTTCACATAATATTCCAAAACACTGATGTCATCATGGACTGGGGAGAGATACACTATAACAAGTGGGAGATTTGATGGGACAGGATTACTGACCTTTGATCAGGTTTAAAGACCTAAATTTAAAATTTAAACCTATTAAGTTGGAGAGTTCAGAATAGTAAGTTTCATTGTCTCTGCAGGGGCACTTCTCACACTATTTACATTTAGATGGATCTCAATGGGGAACATTCAGGCATGTCCTTATGGCATTATGCTTGTGGCAAAAGAGAAATCCAGCCCCTGTCCCTTATTTGATTTTTCAGTATGTAATTCTGTAGCCATGAGCCACATTTTGCTGCTGGATAACTTGATCTGGCAGCTAGTATCAGGCATCTAGGATGCTCATTTGGGTAAGGCTAAAGAAACAAATGTGTCTCATGAAATAAGTTGATTGCTTTCTTTAGTGGGAATAATGACTAGAGGAGACTAGAGATTGCTTAAAAATCAAATCGCCTATTAGATTTTCTAGCTCCTTAAATAACTTCTAATGTTCTGTAGACAGCCATCTACATATACCCTCTGTCTTTTAGTGGTAAAATATAACAATTTTATTGTTATGTTGCTTCATAGCAAAAAAATTTTCATGATTCTGTTTCAGTAAAAATCTTTGATCCTCGACTGAAATTAAGCTGAAGCTAAGAACTAGCCTACATATTTTCACATGATTTTTGGTCAATGGATTTCCATGGTAAAGAATCTTCCTGCAGTGCAGGAGACCCGGGTTCAATCTCTGGGTCAGAAAGATTCCCTGGAGAAGGGAATGGCTACCCACTCTGATATTCCTGCCTGGAGAATTCCATGGACAGAGGCGCTTGGAGAGCTTTAGTCCATACAGTCCATTTGGTCATTACAGTAAACAAAACAAAAATAAAAGGAGGGAGTTTAAGCAGAAAATCTCTCTTGTGCTAGTCTCTCATCTCCTCCTTCTCTTCCTTCTCGTCTTCTCTCTTCAATATACAGACATCAGAGAAACACTGCAGAACCACAAATTACTGTGGGGTGCAACTCCTACTTAATAATGACATCCTGTAAGTTAACAAAAAATCTGCCAACATCTGCAAGCTCCTCTACAGAGTTGTGAGCCAAAGTTAAAAATCATGTGTGACAGTGCTGTGGAAAATACAATTGATTCCAGTCTGATTGTGTCAGTTCCAAACAGAGACAATATTGATGATGCTGAACAGTAATCTTATTGGGCTTGGACCCAACTGAACACTGGTCTTTGTCAACTCATTATTCCACTATCAGAGGGATCTCCGCAGATTGATCTTGCCAGCACTTCTTGATGTGTCTCACAAATCACTGTTCTCCTGTTGGCAGGCAGATTTGAGTATTGCACAGTAATTGCTGGGCTTTCCCCCCCTCTCTCCCCATCTCATTCCCGCCTAGGAGACAGCAACTACACATTGCAAGTAATTGTCATATGAAAGACCAAAAACTACTAACAAGACAGAGTAGGTAGATGTGCAATCCTGGTGATGCCAAGACCTAGTGACCACACCAGTGATATTTTTTGATTGGCAAAATAAAGTTTAAATCCTCTTTTGTTCCCCTTTAGACAGTTAATTAGAGAGATCCCTGAACTTTTCAGAAGACTGAAGCGTTGCCTGTAGGAAAGTTCAGCTTTGCAGTCCAAGGGTCTAGTTTGGGTGATTAATGCTGTCGATGCATTTTTAGCAAGTTTGAAAAGTGTATTGTGTCATAAGTAGTGGTGAGTGGGAAGAATAAGGCAATGAGCATAGTATTTTGAGCAAGTGATACAATTTGACACTCCTCGCTAGACATTAAAGGCATTCAAAAATCAAAGTTATTAATCTAGTTAATCAATAAAATATAAAAATATGAATGGATTTCTAGTGTTCCCAGGTGGATTGGTCGGGATAAAGTCAGGCCTTGGTAATGGCTGACAGTTTTCTTTTTGGCTCAGAGCTTCCAGCAGGCAACATATATCCATGTATTTGTTGGATTATCTAGCTAACTGGAGGGGAGCACCAACAAGGATGATCCAGGATCACATGTGTATTTGACATCACATATGTCCTCAATCATAAGGATTTGTCTGGTGTTCTGGGAATTCATAACAGTTTGAATCTGAGTTCCAAACTTGTAAGCATTAAATTGCTCAAAGGGCTCATAACTCCATATCTTTCGTAGTTTAGACAGCAAGGACTACTTATGTGATATTTACACAAATGAAAGATTAACCCTGAGACTGCTGGCTGAGATTGCTTCTTTTCTTCTGACTCGTTTTAGCTTTTACACTTTCTCCATTCAGACTTGTATCTTATAAAGAGTTATCAAAAAGAGATCTTCTATGAGCTTACTGCAGGTTTAAACTGGTTGTGCTAAAATTTTTGTATAGTGTATTTTGGAGGTTCCTGATAATGATGCCTATGGAATTAGAAGAATCCAATACTTCTTCCTTGTTGTCTGTCATTTTTGGAGTCAGTAGTATTATTTTGGCAGGAGCATTCCTATACAACAAACTGTATCACAAACCCGTTTGGTGATGTACTGACTTTAGTTAAAGAAGCTGAAGGTTGTGCTTGCGCCCTACTCCTTACATAGACTCGTTCTCTGCTTCCTAGTTTGTGAAAAACTATAGTCAACTGAGAGTTTGTATGATGAATCAGCCTAATAAAACTTGAGTTTTCTCCATTGACTTGACTCTATTACTTTTAACAGCTCTCCTGTGTTGGAGAGGTAATTGAATTTGGGGGTTTGAAGTCCTCCTGCTGGGTGGCAAGCTGCAAAGGATGATAAAAATAAGCAAAAGATGGTTAATTGGGCTTCCCAGGTGGTGCTAGTGGTAAAGACCCTGTTTGCCAATGCAGGAGACTTATGAGACTCTGATTCTAGCCCTGGGTTGGGAAGATCCCCTGGAGAAGGGCATGGCAACCCACTCCATTCTTGCCTGGAGGATCCCATGGACAGTGGAACCTGGCAGGCTACAGTCCATAGGGTCACAAAGAGTTAGACACAACTGAAGCGACTTAGCACACATGCAACCATCAAGCTAATTATTACAGCAGAACATGAAAGCAAGAATTACACCAAAGGATTAACAGTGTGGATAATGGTGTCAACAGAGTTGAATATTTAAAATCCATTTGACACTATAGTCGAAGAGTCACCAGAGGTGAGAGTGGGGACAAAGACACACTCTCCCTCCCCGTCTTTCAAGGACATTTCTACATGAGTGAAAACAGCACAACTTGATCCCTGGTTAGCCTTGAGGATATGCTGAAATGACGGGAATATCTCAAGGGTTTCTCTTTATCTTGGTTTTAAGTGAGAATATTGATGTTCCTGAGAACATTGATGGGCTTCCCTTATAGCTCAGTCGGTAAAGAATCTGCCTGTAATGCAGGAGACCCAGGTTTGATTCCTGGGTTGGGAAGATTCTTCTGGAGAAGGAAATGGCAATCTCCTCCAATATTCTTGCCTGGAAAATCCCATGGACAGAGGAGCCTGGCAGGCTACAATCCATGGGGTCACAAGAGTTGGACACGACTTAGCGACTAAACCACCACCACCACCGTTGATGTTCCTGAGCTGATTGGATATATGAAGGAGCTTCTAATTGAGAAACTGTATCTTACTTTTTACTACTGATGCATCATAAAAGAACAAAATACCTTTTTTTCTTCATCTTCAAAAACTGGAACACTTCACCACAGCAAGTAAGCTCAGTCACTGTAAACAACAGTCACTATATTTATTGGAATATACTGAGAGTAATGTTTTAGTGGTTTGAACACTCAAGAAATCATCATGTAGCATCACTAAAAGAAAATCATAAAGAAGATTTAACCAAATGACAACAACAAAAACTCCATACCTAAATTTTTTTTTCTTTTTGCCTATTTTGTCATTTTATTTACATACTTGAGTGAATAAATTTTATTGTTTGCTTCTGGTAATTTCTCATGCCTTCTTTAGGACATCTACCTTAAGTGGATAGTAGGAATTTATTCAGAATTCCTGACAATGAGAAAATTCAGGATCAGAAGAAATCAGGCGAAGGGTCAGGTCTTGGCATAATTCTGTTAGGCAAGGTACTGATGCTGTCGTGACCACAGATGCACTTGAGGCTCTCAGATGACTTAGCAGTTGCCTGTAGCCTTCAAAGTTCTAAGAAATAAAATACACCAAGTCTCCTAATGCTTAGAAAATGCAGTGCTGGCTTTCATCTTATTCCAAGATGCCATTTTAAAGGGAACCTAAAAGACAGCACACAGATTCTTTAGTTCTCAAAAGACCCAATCTAAATGGCCTTGCTAAATTGTTTTCTTTAAGCCCTCAAAGTGAGTGAGTCACTTAGTACCCGCCCTCTGGATCAGAGATGTTCTCTTAGCAGTTTGGCCTGAATACCAAAAAGGCATAAAATTCTTGATTTGAGGCCTACACTTCTTTTTTAGTTTGATATGGACCAGTGTTAATGTCTTTATTGACTTTGTTACAATATTCTTTCTGTTTTGTGTTTTGCAGTCATGGTGCATGTGAGATCGTAGCTCCCCAACAACAGGTAGAACCTGCACTCTGTGCATTGGAAAGTGAAGTCTTAACCACTGACCACCAGCGAAGTCCCCTATACGTCTTATGTTAGGAATCAGTATTAACTTCATGAGTATGTGGCCTCTGCATTCAGACAGGGCTCCATGATTGCTTCATGCCCTGCTGCAACCATCTTGAGATTCTTACTAGTATTTGAACAAAAGCCTCACATTTTCCTTTTGCACTGGTCTCTACTCATTATGTAGTTGGTCCATCAGAACTTCTGATTTGCTCTCATACTAAGTTGCTTTGTTCTTTCTTCCGTCTTGTTTTGAGCAGAAGGAATGCAGAGATCTGCAAGCAGAGATAGGTAAGGGAATTGTTTGGCCTTTAAGCATGTCTTATGTCCAGCTCTCCAGACTTTCACTGCGAGAGACCCAGCACCATGTTCCAGGTCATACACAGAGCCATCACACAACATCAAAATCCCTTCCCAATGTTCTTGGCAATATTCCTCCAATGGAACCAGTGGATCAACTTTTTATCCTTTAACATAATAACAAGTGTATTTCATTTTAAATCTATTTCCCATAAACATTAAAGTGAATTACAAAAAATAGTACCCTTTCCCATTTGAAAATATAAATCAAATAAATTGGAATGTTCATAATAATATCCTTTAGATAAAGATGAGCACATTGCCAGGGCAAATAGCCACCCTCTGCAAAAAATGCCCATTCTAATTTCTAAATCTTGTCTATCGTTGTACCATTTACAGATGTTTAAGGAAAATTACATCATACTATTTAGCATCATGACTGTCAAAACTTAATTCTTTAAAGAGTATATCTCAGATATTTTTAGTAGCACTGTTAGCCTATGAGATGGGACTTCAGTCCTAGCTTTGTTCAAACGAGTCATTCTTTGGAGTTCCCTCTAGTATTTCTATCTATGATGTTGTGCCCAGCCTGCTGTAGAGGCTCCTAACAATTACTGTTCCAATTTTGCAACTATTTGCATGAATAATTTTTTCTTATGTGTGTATTTCTAACCATGAGTACAAACAGCTTTTCATTTCAAACAAGTGAGGAGGCACCCTGAGGGGGAAGATCATACATTTTTATGAAGTTGCTGCTGTGGAAATTTATAATTTGTGCAGAAATTTTCTTTTTTTTCTGTGGCAAAAATGAAAATTTAATATCTGTGAAAACTGCCTTTTTATTTTAATAAAATAAAGTGACAGTAAGAATAAAACATACATAGATTCTTATAATTTTAGGGGAGGGTGGCAGTACTGTGTTCTCGTTGCATTTACATAACACCTATCCCACAGTAGTAGGTACTTAAAACTTTGAGGATTGTGTATGCCTCTATTCCCATAAGAAAGAACTCCTGGGCAGCTTCACAAGTTATGAGCATAATAAACCAAGGAAATAAAACCTAGGTTATTAAACACTTTGAGAAAAATTCTCTAATATGAGGAATCAATGCCAGAAATTTCTGTGATTATGGGGAAATCACAGACATGACAAGACATGACAAGCACTGGGGACAAGAAAAATTTCCTTTTACAAAATTCTAGTAAAACAAACCTGTCATTTACTTTGGTATTATACTTTGAGTGATCAAGACAATTTAAGAGTCTGTGACTTTTTAACCCAGCATCTTTGACCATTTAATTTATGTTAGGAGTTTTAACATAGGTGACTAGTCTAAATGTTTATCTGAAGGCAAGGCATGTTTCCAAAAGTTAGTTGTCACATAACCACCTTCCGGAGGTATAGGAGATGATTTTAGGTGCTACAAGGATGATTTACATTAACTATGTAAATATTTTAATGAGTAATTGAATATGTATATATACAGTTCAGTTCAGTTCAGCTCAGTCACTCAGTCGTGTCTGACGCTTTGCGATCCCATGAATTGCAGCACGCCAGGCCTCCCTGTCCATCACCAACTCCCGGAGTTCACCCAAACTTATGTCCATTGAGTCAGTGATGCCATCCAGCCATCTCATCCTCTGTTGTCCACTTCTCCTCCTGCCCTCAATCCCTCCCAGCATCAGGGTCTTTTCCAATGAGTCAACCCCTCGCATGAGGTGGCCTAAGTACTGGAGTTTCAGCTTTAGCATCATTCCTTCCAAAGAACACCCAGGACTGATCTCCTTCAGAATGGACTGGTTGGATCTCCTTGCAGTCCAAGGGACACTCAAGAATCTTCTCCAACACCACAGTTCAAAAGCATCAATTCTTCAGCACTCAGCTTTCTTCACAGTCCAACTCTCACATCCATACATGACCACTGGAAAAACCATAGCCTTGACTAGACAGACCTTTGTTGGCAAAGTAACGTCTCTGCTTTTGAGTATGCTATCTAGGTTGGTCATAATTTTCCTTCCAAGGAGTAAGTGTCTTTTAATTTCATGGCTGCAATCACCATCTACAGTGATTTTGAAGCCCCCCAAAATAAAGTCTGACACTGTTTCCACTGTTTCCCCATATATTTCCCATGAAGTGATGGGACAGGATGCCATGATCTTCATCTTCTGAATGTTGAGCTTTAAGCCAACTTTTTCACTCTCCTCTTTCACTTTCATCAAGAGGCTTTTTAGTTCCTTTTCACTTTCTGCCATAAGGGTGGTGTCATCTGCATATCTGAGGTTATTGATATTTCTCCCAGCAATCTTGATTCCAGCTTGTGCTTCTTCCAGCCCAGCGTTTCTCATGATGTATTCTGCATATAAGTTTCATAAGCAAGGTGACAATATACAGCCTTGACGTACTCCTTTTCCTATTTGGAATTAGTCTATTGTTCCATGTCCAGTTTTAACTGTTGCTTTCTGACCTGCATATAGGTTTCTCAAGAGGCAGGTCAGGTGGTCTGGTATTCCCATCTCTTTCAGAATTTTCCACAGTTTATTGTGACCCACACAGTCAAAGACTTTGGCATAGTCAATAAAGCAGAAATCGATGTTTTTCTGGAACTCTCTTGCTTTTTCAATGATCCATCAGATGTTGGCAATTTGATCTCTGGTTCCTCTGCCTTTTCTAAAACCAGCTTGAACATCAGGAAGTTCACGGTTCACGTATTGCTGAAGCCTGGCTTGGAGAATTTTGAGCATTATTCTAGTAAATTAATATATACAGTATGTGTGTATAAAGTTTTTAGCAGTACCTTAGAAATATCCAGTATGCCATCTCACTGTCTTCACACTATATTCATGACCCAGCCACCATGATGTCTCTGATAAATTAAGAGCATAGTCTACTAACTGACCTCTCTACTTCTACCCTGCCTCCCTGTAGTTGATCTCTCTCATGGGAATCAGATAGAAGCTTTAAAAACATAGGTTAGGAACTGATTTTGTCAGCTCAAAATCTTGCAGTGGTTTTTCCTCCCACTCATAATTAAAGCCAATATCCTTGCCATGGTCCACAAGCCAGGCCACATCTTTCCTCTGGCTACTTGACTGATTTTATTTCCCATACTCACCTGCAGCTTCCTTGCTGTTTCTCTGTCATGCTGAATGTAATTTGGTTTCAGGCCTTTGGAATATTCTTTCCTCTATCTAGAATTCTCTTTTCCAAACTATCCAAATGGCTCTCTTCCTCACTTAATTCAAGACTTTGCTTAAATATCACCTGATTTGGCCCCTTCCCTATTGCCTTCACCCTGCTTTGGTTTTCTCCATAACTGTTATGCCCAGTGGTAGAATGGGAGAAATGGTCCCTATTTGTCATCCCATCACAATATGCCCTCTTTGCCATGTGATTCTAGTCTCTATCACTCTGACACTGGGCTTGGCTATGTAACTTGATTTGGCCAATGCTATGTTAGCAAATATGATGTAGGTTGAAGCTTGAAAGTGTGTGCTTCTTTCTGTTTAACCGTTACTCTCATGCACTTTCTATGAAAACCTTTGGGAGAATAAAGTTACTAGGGTAAGACTGACTAACCCTACTTATCCCAGCCATAGCAGTCTAGATCAGCTCACATCTGGCTGAGTTTTGGCTTTGTGAGCAGATTCTTTGGAGACTAGGAGAGCTGAACAGCCAAGCCCTAAATAAATGGTCCACAAACTCATGGAAGAAATAAATGTGTATTATTTTTAAGCCACTTAGTATTGGGGTGCTTTGTTATGCCACACTATTATGAAAAACATAGCTAGTGTATAACTCTAATGACATATTACATTTTTTTAAATGTTTCTACTCCAGAATATAAATTCATAAGAATAAATGTTATATTAGTTATAGTTACTTTCAGTAGGTGTTTGGCTTAAATAAAATATATATTTAATAAAAGTTTGTTGAACTTAGTACATTTTATGGATAATTGTGCTTAGATTAAGTTAAGGCAGGCAGTGCCATGACAATCCACTTAGCCCATTTGAATTTAAATTATAAGATACTCTGGAATCTGGGGATTGAGCAATTATGATGTTGGTCCACTAATGATTAAAGTTTGGTAAATACCATCTCATGGTACTGGCATATTATCTAATACCATGTTTTAAGTCTTTCTAAATAGTCTAGCAGAGGTAAGGATTTGCAGATGCTTTCTGTGTAAAATCCATAGACAATTTCTTCTAATCCAAAAGTATATCAGATTAGCAACTATGACATGAGGTGCCTAATTAGTCCAGAAAGATGCTATGGTGATATTTGCAGAAATGTACAATCATGAAGAACTCCTACCCCTGCTAATATTAAGGGATGGGTATTCTGAGGTAGCCCTTTGGTTAATTAATGTTCATTGTTACATACAACAATTTATCAAACACCTAGTATACACATAACCTTGATCTGTGCACTGGGGATACAAAATCAAAAGACATAGTTTGTAGTATTAACACATCGGAAGAATCACACTATTTAAAAAATTGCTCAAAATAACTAAGGACATGTAGTAGGGTTGGTGATGAAAGCTACAAGAATAGAAATATATACATCTCTCTAGTCAGGTGCAAATAGATGGGGAACAAATGGACACAGTGGCAGATTTTATTTTCTTGAGCTCCAAAGAAAATGATTGGTGACTGCAGCCATGAAATTAAAAGACACTTACTCCTTGAAAGAAAAGCTATGACAAACCTAGACAGCATATTAAAAAGCAGAGACTTCACCTTGCTGACAAAGGTCTATCTAGTCAAAGCTTTGGTTTTTCCAGTAGTCATGTATGGATGTGAGAATTACACCATAAAGAAGGCTGAGCACCGAAGAATTGATGCTTTCAAACTGTGGTCCTGGAGAAAATTTTTGCGAGTCCCTTGGACAGTAAGGAGATAAAACCAGTCAATCCTGAAGGAAATCAAGCCTGAATATTCACTGGAAGGACTGATGCGGAAGCTGAAGCTCCAAAACTTTGGCCTACCTGATGCAAAGAGCCAACTCACTGGAAAAGACCCTGATGCTAGGAAAGATTGAGGGCAGGAGGGGAGGGGAAAGAGAGAGAATGAGATAGTTGGATGGCATCATCAACTCAGTGGATATATTTTGAGCAAACTCCAGGAGATGGTGAAGGACAGGGAAGCCTGCATGCTGCAGTCCATGGGGTTGCAAAGAGTCAGATACAACTTAGTGATTGAACAAAAATAGTCACTTTATATAGCCTAAAGCTGAGTCTCTTTCTGTCTCATTCATTGACATATTAAGCCCCCTGGCCCACAGTCCTTTACCACTGGCACTTAAATAATTATTTGTAATTGGCTTAAATGTTTAACCATAGTTTTCAACCACCATGCATCCATAACAAAAAAAGATAATTGAAAGTATCTAAGCAGTAAACTCAGTTACAACAGCCGAGTTTAAATGCAAAACTTCCTTTGTGTAATTTATAAAGCAGAAGAAGTGACTTTTTTGATGTTTTATTACTGTGATCAGAACTATTCTGTACCTGTTTTGCAGAAAATCATTATTTAAGTTGATATGATTTTGAGTATGGCCCCAAACACTTGTGCTACCTGGTGAATTTTATATTTTTGTTGCATGCATGCTTAGTCACTCAGTCGTGTCCAACTCTTGGCGATCCCATGGGCCATAATCTGCCAGGCTCCTCTGGCCATGCTATTCTCCAGGCAAGAGTACTGGAGTGGGTTGCCGTTTCTGTCATTGTTCAAATTAGCCAGTGTGCCAAGATTGATTGACTATTGCATACTTCAGTTCAGTTCAGTCGCTCAGTCATGTGTGACTCTTTGTGACCCTATGGGCTGCAGGATGCCAGGCTTTCTTGTCCATCACCAACTCCTGGAGCTTGCTCAAACTCATGTCCATTGGGTCAGTGATACCATCCAACCGTCTCATCCTCTGTCATCCCCTTCTCCTCCTGCCTTCAATCTAGCCCAGCATCAGGGTCTTTTCCATTGGATCAGTTCTTTGCATCAGGTGGCCAAAGTATTGGAGTTTCAGCTTCAGCATCAGTCCTTCCAATGAATATTCAGGACTGATTTCCTTTAGGATTGACTGGTTGGATCTCCTTGCAGTCCAAGGGACTCTCAAGAGTCTTCTCCAAGATCACAGTTCAAAAGCATCAATTCTTCAGCTCTCAGCTTTCTTTATAGTCCAACTCTCACATCCATATGTGACTACTGAAAAAACCATAGATAGCTTTGATTATATGGACCTTTGACAGCAAGGTGATGTCTCTGCTTTTTAATATGCTGTCTAGGTGTGTCATCATTTTTCTCCCAAGGAGTAAGCATCTTTTAATTTCATGGATGCAGTCATCATCTGCAGTGATTTTGGAGCCCAAGAAAATAAAGATGCCTGTTAGATGTCTGTTGCATACTTGGTCTCTCCCAAATATATATGTAGTGTACATATATACCCATGTAGAGTATATGAGAGCTCTCCTATGATATTTTCTTTACTATATATTTTTTTTTAATTTAGAAATTTGTCAGGTAAAATGTTCTGAAGCCAAAAAATAACTGATCTAGACTCTTGAGCTCCATGGTTTATGTGTTCCTTGAATACTACAGAGTGACCAAATTACCCATAAAATATGCACCAATCAAATAATTGTATGTAAACCAGATTGATGCTTTGTGAAACTTTTTACTTCTCTATTTTATTTTTAATAAGGTAGTATGTATATTTTAAATTTAAGGTGTTTTAGCTGCATCACAACTTTTTCTACTTTTGAACTAGAAAAATCACAAGTTAAACTCTTAACAATGTTAACATGCATGGTGGATAACTTGGATGAAGTAAGTATGAATATGTATGTTTCCACAATGTATGTCAGTTCAGAATCTGTCTCCCCACCCATAGTGGTACACCTAAGTGAATTAATATTTTATAGAATATGCTTTGGGATATTTTATGTAATATATACATATTTGAATCATAGCTTTATACCTGAGCAATAATAATATTTCACCATTTAGTTAACTAATTAACAAATTCAGCATGTATTAAGCACCTACTGTATTCCTAAGTCTTCTGGATTTAGGAGGAAAATACAAAGATGGTTTTGATATTCCTTTTAATTTATTTTGTTGTATCATTTTAGTATATAGACTAGTTCTTGGTAGTACTGACCAGAAAGAATAATAAAACAAAGATGCACATTTCAATTTATAAACCAAATAGTAAAGTCAACAAAACTTGTAATTTGGTTATGAACACTGAATTTGGTTACGTAATTTGGTTATGTAACACACTGAAGGCAGGGATTGCATGTGCTCTTCCATTTCTCTTTTTTCCATGTATTTCTCCTCCTACCATTATTTTCCCCCTTTATTTATGACTCTATTTCTGCCTCGATTTATTGTCAAAATGCATACATGTATGTCTTTTAGTATCTCTTAAATCAGTATTTTCTTGAATATTGTACTAAGACAACTGATCATATTTATGTGGCATTTTGCCAACTCAGCTCTGAGCTCATTGAAGGTGGGGATTGCAACCTTCAGAGTACTTTATCTTGCACAAACTATTTAATAGTTGCCCAACAGTTATCTGGTAATGATTTAATTAAGTCATCATTTCTGTATACCAGCAGTGCTCATGACATTGAGTATTACTTATTCCTTCAGAGCCCTCAGGGAAAAGGGAGGTAAATGTTGTTATATTAACACTAACAGGAGAGGGTGGGATACAGTTCCCACTATGGGAGAATATTTTAAATAAATTTTGAAATTGGTGACCTGGCTGGAGAGAAGGCATTTTTTGAGCTTAGGTTGAGATAATATATTCGAACATATATGCTCCTCTCTATTTTTCAAGCATTTGTATCAAAGATTTTACCATGATTTAAATCTGATTCAGGTGGCGAAACATCTGGAAATCATGATGGCATTTACTGAACATCATAAAATGTTGACATATAAAGCTAAAATTGTGTAATGTACCATTTTGTGCTAAATCACATACCATCTTATGCTAGCTTCTCCTATAGATGAAGAGTGACAGGTGCCAAATATATGAGAAAAACTATGAGAGAAATAATTTAAGAAATTTGATTTTTCAAATTAATGAATTGGAGAAAGTCTGCATTGTTCATTTTAGGTTATGAAACCTCCAAATACAGCTACCAGAACCATTGTTTAAATAGCCTAAATGTGCACCCAACAGAAATGTGACTTTTTAGTTAAGAGCAACTCTACAATATTATATTACATAGACTGAAGGATGGGAGTACTAGTCAGGATAAAATTATTCCTCATGTTTAAACCAAAAAAAGAAAAAAGAAAAATTGGTTACAGCCCTGTTTCTGCAGTTAGAGAATTAGAAGAATTTGGGTTAGTTTAACTTTTGTTTTGCACATTTCTAATCCATCTTGGTATTTTGAAGAAGAAAAAAACGTTATAAGGAGAACATCTATTGCTATTCATGTCAGTTTTCATCTATATCAGGTTCCATAGTAGTTTAAGAGAGCCTCTCTCCCTCTCTCTTTAGTCCTTAACACCTCTCTGGATCCTATCCTTCATGCATGCTAAGTCGCTTCATTTGTGTCTGACTATTTGCTATCCCATGGACTGTAGCCTGCCAGGCTTCTCTGTTCATGGAATTCTCCAGGCAAGAATACTGTAGTGGGTTGCCATTCCCTTCTCCAAGGAATCTTCCTGACCCATGTATTGAACCCTATCTCTTTGTTTCCTGCATTGGCAGGCAGATTCTTTACCACTAGCGCCACCTGGGAAGCATACCCTCCATGCTCCAACCCAATTTTAAATTTCCTACTTTTTTGTTCCTCTGCTTTCAAACTTGGTAACTTTGGAATTAAATAAATAGTAAATAGCCGTTCCCTCTTTTATTCACAAGCATCTACTGAGCACCTATAAATGCAAGTTGATATTCTACATATTGAGGATAGAGTGGGGAAATAAGACTGATGAGGTTTCTTGTTGAATGGAGCATATATCCTAGCATAGGGCATAGGGGAGGAAAGACAATTTGAAAAACCAGGTAAATTTCGGTGTTATATAGGGTTGTCAGATTTAACAAATAAAAATAACAGCTGTTGAGATAAATTTGAATATCAGACAAAATAACAATTTTTAACATAAGTATGTCTTATAGAATATTGAGATTAAATTAAAATGTAATAGAGACTGACTGAGACAATTCCAGGCAATTTTGCACCTGTCCTTTTCCCAGTGACATACATGTACAATTTTTACCTGCATGCCCATATTCATGTCATTCTCTTGTGTACAATGTCTTACTCCTGCACTCCAAATTCAGCTGATCTAGATTTTGTTCATTCTCAGGTTCTACCTTATTTAAACATTTTCTTGCAATGATGCCAACTCTCATCACTCTCTTCTTTTATAAATCACTTTTACAGTTACTATCCTTATTATATTATTAACATGGAAATAGATGGTTCTAGTCAAACGTTTGTATCTTAGACTCCATCTGCGCTGCTCTGCTACCATAATCATGAATGCTCCTATATGTGTATTTCTTGTATCTTCAAGTTGTAAGGGTAAGAATTGAGAGCAAAGATTCTGGAGTCGAATAGCTCAGGGTTCAAATCCTGGTTCTGCTACTTACTAGAACCTCACACAGGTTATTGGCTGTCCCTCAGTTTCCTCATCTGTGAAAAGGGGAAAATAATAGTCTCTCTCACACAGAGTTCTTATAAAAATTAAATATAGCATGTATGTTGCCATTGTTGCTGCAAACCTGTCCATCCCAAAAGAAATCAGTCCTGAGTATTGATTGGAAGGACTGATGCTGAAGCTGAAACTCCAATACTTTGGCCACCTGATGTGAAGAACTGACTCATTTGAAAAGACCCTGATGCTGGGAAAGATTGAAGGTGAGAGGAGACAGGGATGACAGAGGATGAGATGGTTGGATGGCATTATCAACTCAGTGGACTTGAGTTTGAGTAAGCTCCAAGAGCCGGTGATGGACAAGGAAGCCTAGAGTGCTGCAGTCCATGGGGTCGCAAAGAGTTGGACACGACTGAGTGATTGAACTGACTGATGTATGTTGAATACCTGTTCCGTATATATTAGATTTTCTCCTCCTTCTCTTCCTCATCCTCATTGTTATAATTACCATATACATACAATTTCTAGCATAGTGCAGATTTGGGTAAGATTGTTAACCAATACAGAGCTTCAATATTAAGTGATCATTGAAATTAACGATGGCTCTATAGTTTTGCTAGTTTGTTATAAGTACTTGGCCCTCTTTTCTGGTCACACTGCAAGTCAGAAGTAATCTGCTCTGTATTGTTTTAGCAGAAAAATAATTTATAGAGTGCTTTAACTGGGGAATGAAAAAAAGGGAACATATTTAAAAGCACTACCATGCAAAAAAAAAACCCTGAAACTGTAATATGTGAATTAAATGCTATCCATGCCTATTGTCTCTCATCTCCCTTGAAAAGTAAATTTCCAGAGTGCAGAATCAATTTCTTTTGCAAGAAGCCATTCTCATAAATGCAGAAGCTTTGGGTCACTGCTAAAAGTATTTAGTGACAATTGTGGTGACGGCCCCCTGATGATCTGTCCAAAAAAATTGGCTTCTACAGCAAATTTCTATATTTGCCATTCAGCAGGAAATTACTCATTTTATATTATGCTTTTGTAACTGATGTTTTTGGAATTATTTATTGTAGTTATGACTGTAGCCAAGTTTATAAATTGAATTCTATAACATACCTTCTAATGTTATGAGAAATAAAATCTTTTGGGTTGAAATAGTGTATATTTGGTCTAGCCAAAGAAGTATGAGGGAAGCCTAGAATAAAATAATATGTCCCATCTGCATGAGAGATTAGTGGGGCTGAAAATATCATTATTACTATAAGTCCATAGTTTACTTACACTATTAAAAGTCTATAATACACTTTTAAAATATGAGAATTATAAAAGAAATACCTCCAAAATAGACCCCTAAACTGCAGTGGTAGCTGAAGATGAAAACTCCATTAGAATGAATGGAGGAATCATCATAAAAGTATGATTTTTAAACAACAAAAATAGAATAAAATTTGAATTACCAATATGCCCATAATCACTTTAGAGATTTAATTTCTACGTGTGATTGAAGCTAAATTTTGATTTTTATAAACTGAAGTGTATTTTCCTATTGCCTTTCATATTCAAGATGTCTTATTACTAATTTTAAACCCAAATCATAATGAGATTTAGGGACAAGGTAATTTTGTCAGCAGTGTTTTATACAATGTGATATTTGAGCCTATTCCATTTTTAGATAATTTCCCCAATTCTATTTTTGAGTGATAAGGATGAATGTTGAATGATATGAAGAGAGGGGAAAGGCCTAACCTTCTCCAGATAGTTCTCATTTAGGATGTGGCATCATTTGCACTTCCTTTCCTAGGTGAAATTCTGACATTCGAATAATTGGAGGGATAAACAAAGTCTTCAGGTCCAATTCCATTCCCTCCGGAAAGCTGATATGCGTGACATTGGGGCAGAGTGTGTGTGTGGTGGGGGTGGGGGTGGGGGCGGGAGGGGGCACGGTTGACCAGCTACTTTTCTTTGGACCAACTAATAGTTGACCAGTAAAGCAAATCTGATCTATTGGATCTAGGACTTAGGAAACTATAAAATGAGGGGAGCACAGAATAAGTAGCAGTACACCGGATAAGAAAAATAGAGCAGGTGCAAATGATGAAGGAGGCAAAGGACAAGCTCTAGTCTCATGCTTCCAGTGTGTGAAAAGCAGGAAACGGGCTCAGGGAAGCGAAATAATTTGGCAAAGGTGCTGCAAACTGGGCAGACTGATCATTTGAACCTGGTCAAGCGACACCAGGATAGCATTTAATAATGATATTCCTAGCCAGACCAAAAATAACCTCCATAATATCTGCTGCTAGAAAAAGTGTGCGCTTAGGAGTTAACTTTCGATTGATTTTAGATTCCTCATCTCCAGCTGCCTTGGGACAGAAAGCTTCATTTTCTTTGCCCCAGAGCCCCCTCAGCGAGTGCTAGCTAGTCTTTTCCCTAAGTCTTGAGCAGCCTGCACTGACCTGCCCTTGAAGTGCGGGTTTAACAACCTTTGCCCAAGCACTCTCTGGCTCTTTGTACATCTTTAATAGTTTCCTTGATGGACTATGAAGAACTGCCAGATGACAGTTCTATTTCATTTTTGTCACTGCCTGGTGCTCCTTTTTTCTCTGGCTTTTTCTCAAGGGCATGATTCTATAAGTCAATGTGGCAATGTTCACGATGGGTATTGCTCTTTCAACCACTGTATATTGATGCAGTGCGAGCAAGTCACGGACATGTCAAGATTTCAGGCCTTCAAAAAAGTAATCAAGGAGTATTTTATAAACTCTAATGTCCTTTCCATTGAAAGCAAATTGAAACTGGGGATTGGGATCTGATATTAAGGGTTTACTTTAAAACACTGCCGCCAGAGGCATAAAAAAGCCCCTTTGATTAATATACCATAGGATGGTGTTCACTTGGAAAAAGCACAAGTGATGTGCTTTTATTCACCAAGTTGTAAATAAGACATTTGTCATTCTTGCACCCTGTTTATTACTAATTGCATAATTATTTTATTATATGGCTCCAGGAAAATACGACTGAAGCTCTCTCTATATTTTCTATTTTTTAACTAAATAATCACTTTAGTGAAAATTATTTATTAAGTTACATGATATTTTCTAAACACAATGGAGATGTCAAGACTTTTTTTATTAGTGTGGCATAATGAAATAACTGAGAAATTAGTAATAAATTTTTCCTCTTGTAACTTAGAATAAAGAAAAAACAATAACTAAGGCTTTCTTTAAGAATATGAGATTCTTAAAATTATCTCACATAAAATTATGCTGATGAATGTCATGTTTCTTTAGCAAAAACAAAATGAAAACAAAAGCAAAACGGCTTCTTGTCATTTCTTCTGGATCAGTATAACTGTCATACACTGCATGGATGTGCAGATTTCTTTATATATATTATTTCTTTTGATTATCTCAGTGTGAAGAGGGCAGATTAGCTTCAAATATTAGTACTTTGATATTTTCAAAAACACTTTTATAATGATCATATGTTAGCTTTCTTATATTACCAAATTTCAAGTTTTATGCAAAGAGTAGGAAATATCTTTAAAAGTTAAGTGATACCTTTTTATGACATTTCCATCAATGCATGCTTTACTGTAACACCAACTGTAAGGTGTCCTCTCAGACACAGTGAGGGACGTGAAGGCAAGACAGATAAGGACATGCTTTCAAGGAACTCACCATCTAGCTAGGGGACTAATGAGAGTATGTTAGAACGCCAACTAAAAAGTAGACATTGGCAGAGTGATATGGCTTTGGGGGAGAAGGAAAGAATCCTTATGGCCTGGGAGAAAAAGAGATGCAGGGCATAAAAGGAAAACTATCAAGAGATTGATATTTGAGCTTAAAGGGTGGGTATTAATAGAAACAGCTAACATTTACTGAATTCTTATGTTACCAGATACCCTTTGACTTTAAAGTCCTTTCCCTTAACCATTAAATCATAGGATATGAGTATGGAGAGACACATATTCTTAACAAAGGAAGCAGTATGAGCAAAGGCATGAAGGGGGCAGAGTTCTCTCTTTGGAATCATTTGTAGCTAGTAACCTAGGTCCTGGTGTATATAGAAGATGGAGCCACAGTTTTTGGTTCTCTCCAGTAAACACCAATTAGTGCACTTTCAACCTGTAACGAATGTCAGCAGCACTATGAGCCCCCAAAATAATTAGACACAGCTAATTGTATAATGTTTGACCATGCAGTGGTATATTTATTAACCAAATGTCCTCTATTCTTCCAACTGTGAAATTCTAGAATTAAGCACCGAATATACAATAGAATTAGAATCATAAGGAGGACATTCAGGGCCCTTCTGAGCCTGAATTTAATTTGCTTCTCCGATCTTATTTTCCTCTTCACACACCTTATGCTCTAGTCTGTTAAGTTACTATTTCCCACATATGCCTAGTCCTATCACACAACTCACTGCTTTTGTGTGTCCTTAGGAATCTAGGACTAGCTCGACCCAGAAAGGCTTCTCTGTAGCAACTAGAGCTCTTGGAACCACATTAGATTCAGAGAGTGTTGAATGCTATGCATCCTGATCTGGAGGATAAATGCTCAGGTCTTTTGTGGGTGCTTACATTTCTGCTATATTTATGAGATTGCTTATTGTCCCTTATTTGGAAAGATTGTGGACCTACAAGTTATCTAAGTCAGCTCTTCCTCCCAGTCCCTTTCAAGTGTCATACCCCTGTAGTATGAGAGAATAGAACCTTTTATTTTACCTACTTCCAGAGTTGTTCCCTTTCTATGTGCTATGCTTAGTCGCTCAGTTGTGTCTGACTCTTTGTGACCCCGTGGACTGTTGCCCACCAGGCTCCTCTGTCCATGGGGATTCTCCGGGCAAGAATACTGGAGTTGGTAGCCTATCCCTTCTCCAGGGAATTTTCCCAACCCAGGAATTGAACTGGGGTCTCCTGCATTGCAGAGGGTTCTTTACCAGCTGAGCTGCCAGGGAACTGGAGTGTTCCCTTACTAGCATTCCTCATCAATTCTTTGACCATTCCTATTGTTGACGGTAACACCATTCACTTTCCTGCTTCCATTGTTTAGCTCTCCTCTTTTCTATCACTCGAAAATTCTGGGGGAGTATCCTTCTTCTTAGCACTACCATGTAGTTCATTGCTGCTGCTATTTAGTTCCTAACTCGAGTCAGATTCTTTGTGATCCTGTAGACTGTAGCCTGCCAGGCTCCTCTATCCATGGGATTTCCCAGGCAAGATTACTGGAGTGAGTTGCCATTTCCTTCTGTAGGGGGGTCTTCCCTACCCAGAGTTTGAACCTGCATCTCCTGTTTGGCTGGTGGATTCTTTACCACCGAGTCACCTGAAAAGCCTGATGTAGTTCATTATCCACTACTTAGAAAGTCCTCTGGGTTTCCCTGGTGGCTCAGTGGTAAATAATCCTCCTGCCAATGCAGGAAACAAGAGTTTAGTCCCTGGTCTGGGAAGATCCCATATGCCGCAGAGCAACTAAGCCCCTGTGCCAGAACTGTTGAGCCTGTGCTCCAGAGTCCAGGAACTGTAACTACTGAGCCCAGAAGTCAGAACTAGAGAGCCTGTGCTTGCTATACTAGGGAAATGCCTCTGCAACAACAAAGGCCTAGGACAGCCAAAATAATGAATAAAAAAATGTATTTATATAATAAATAAAATTAAATAATATATAAATTTTATAAAATAAAATTATTATTTATATAATAAATAAATTTAGATAATATATACATGTATATTATTTTTAAAAAAAGAAAGTCCTCTGGATTATTCCATTCCTGTGAATTTACCCAAGAGAAATGAAAACATATATCTATACAAATCTTTGTAGCAGATGTTCATGATGATAATAAGAAACTGCTGTTTTCCAAAGTAGTTAATCATTTTGCATTTCTGCCAGCCACGTATGTGACTTTGTTGCCAAATTTAACAGTGAGTGTTAGTATCTGAAATTTTAGCTTCTCTTCTAGTTGTGTATTGGTATCTGATTATGGCTTTAGTTAGCATTTCCCTAATGACTAATGATATTGAATATGTTTCCATGTGCTTATTTGGCATCCATACATATATTTGGGTAAACTTTGTGGGTTTTTTTGACTATTAATATTTTGAAATTGAATTGTTTATTACTGAGTTGGTTACTTTCAGCATTTGGCAATTATAAGCAAAGCTGCTACACACTTCTGTGAGAATATAATTTTCAATTCGTGTGTAAATACCTAGGAGTGTAATTGCTGGGTCATATAGTAAGTCTACATTTAACTTTATAAGAAATTGCCCAATTGTCTTTCAATGTGGCTGTACTATTTTACATTTCTACTAGTAATTTATGAGAGTTCTTACTGGAATTTGAATTGAACTACACTGAATATATACCTCAGTTTGGGGAGAATTAACATACTAACATGTTGTATATCTGAGTCTTACAATCTGAAGAATGAGTTATCTTCACACTTACTAACTGTTGACTTTTTCAGCAATATTTTGTAGTTTTCACCATACAGTTCTATATATCTTTTATAAAAGGTATCCTTTTATAAATTTTTTATAAAACATATCCCTAAGTATTTTACATTTTTCTAATATTGTAAATATTTTAAATTGAAATTTCCAATTGTTTTATTTCTAGTATACATAAATACATTTATATTGACTAAAATATTTTATATAGATGGTTATATTTTCTGCAAAGAAAGTTTTATTTCTAAACTACCTTTTCTTTTTTTCTTCTTTTCTTATCAGTAAGGACCTTAGTATATAGTATGAATAGAATCAGTGAGGGGAGAAATCCTTTCCTTGTTCTTGATTTTACAAGATCTTTCACCAACAGGTATGATGCTAGATGTGAGTTTTTTCAAGCCTTTTAACAAACTGAAGAAGTTCTTTTCTATTCTTAATTTGCTGAGCATTTTTTGTTTATCAAGAATGGATATGTGGGACTTCCCTGGTGATCCAGTGACTAAGACTCCCTGCTCCCAATGCAGGAGACCCGTGTTCAATCCCTGTTACGGAACTAGATCCCACATGCTCCAGCTAAGACCTGGTGCAGCCAAAGGAACTTTTTTTTTTTTTAAAGAGAATGAGTGTGGTTTGACAAAAGGATTCAATACATCAATAAAACATTGCAATCCTAACTGTATTTGCCCCAATTTCTACTCTAAAATCTACTTTTCTGCTATTGATACAGCACTCCAACTTTTAAAAATTGAATTTAGCATGATAAAACTTTTCCACTCTTTTGCTTTTAACCTCTCTGTAGTTTATATTCAAGGTGTGATTCTTATACACAGTTGTGTCTTGGTATTTTACTCATCTGACAATCTGCTCTTTAATTGAAGCATTTAGATTATCTATAATTAATGTAATTATCTTTCCATATTGTTTGAGTTTTTAAAAAATTTTTGCAGTATAGTTGGTTTGCAACGTTGTGTTAGTTTCAGATGTACATCTAAGTGAATCAGCTCTACATATACATGTATCCACTCTGTGGTTGAGTTTAAATGTACTATCTTACTATTGGTTTTCCCTTTGTTCCATCTTTTTTGTTCCATTTTCCTTTTATTTGCTTTATTTAATATTACTTTTATTTTTTCATTTCCATTCCATTATTCGTTTATTAGATATATTTCTTTTTTGGGTCCATTGTTCCTCCTTTCACAGATTAAATTGAGCCATATAACGATTAAACACTTGTCCAACATCACATAGTAGTTAAGCCAAAGCCCTTATGATAACTTACAATGCCTTACATGTTTTCACCTTCAATATTTCTTGGACATCATCATTTTGTTCCCTCTCTGTCAGTCACTCTGCTTCAGTCACACTGGCCTCTCTACTGTTCCTCAGACATGGCCCTGACTAAAGGGTCACTGGCACCAAATGGGGCCATTGGCCCCATCTAAGGATTCCTTGGCACTAACTATTTACTCTGTCTGGAAGTTGCCTTCCCTAAGTATCCACATGTCTAACTCACCTCCTGCAAGTCTTCTCTAACGTCACTTTTAAAGGATGACTCCCTAGATATATTATTTTAAATTTTATCCTCCTCCTCAATTGTCAACAACATTTCCCTCATAGCTGTCGGTAAAGAATCTGCCTGCAGTGCAGGAGACCTGGATTCGATTCCTGGGTCAGGAAGACCCCCTGGAGAAGAAAATGGCAATCCACTCCAGTACTCGTGCCTGGAAATCCCATGAAGAGAGGAGCCTGGTGGGCTACAGTCCATGGGGTCTCAAGAGTCGGACACGACTTAGCGACTAAACCAACACCATCTCAACTGTCACTGAAAACCCTTCTTACCAGGCTTTATTCTTTTTTAAAATATATATATATATATATATAATTTCTTAGCTTTCAGTTTATTACTTTTATTTTTCTCTCCCCCAATAGAACGCAAGCTCCATGCAATTAGGAATTTTGTTTGTTTTATTCAGTGATGTATTCTAATATCTAGAATAATGCCTGACCAACAGTAGACATTCAATAATATTTATTGAATGAGTGAATACAATGGCAAGAGTAAAACACAGAAGTAAATTTACCAATTACCATGTAAAAACACTTTCAAAAACTATGCCTAATGTGGGATTATATATGAACTTTATTCTGAAATTCTCATTAAATACTGTTAAAACTCTGTAAAATAAATATAGTGTAGATAAAGTCAAGTATTTCATGTTTCATGTAGCAGAAGGACATGTAATGAGAGAAATATCTGGGAGAAGTAGAATAGAAAGATGCCTGTCTGCTGTGATTCAAAGGGTTTTAAACAAAACCCTTTCTAAGTATTTTTCCTTTTCTCAACAGAAAATTGGATTAAACAGATTCTCCCATCAGGAAGCTTCCATAAGCCTCTTATCCATCTCCAACAGAGGGCAGACAGACTGAAAACCACAATCAGAGGAAACTAAACAATCTGATCACATGGACCACAGCCTTGTCTAACTCACTGAAACTATGAGCCACGCCGTGTAAGGCCACCCAAGATGGACGGGTCATGCTGGAGAGTTCTGACAAAATGTGGTCCACTGGAGAAGGGAATGGCAAACCACTTCAGTATTCTTGCCTTGAGAACCCAATGAACAGTATGAAAAGTCAAAATGATAGGACACTGAAGATGAACTCTCCAGGTCGGTAGGTGCCCAATGTGCTACTGGAGATCAGTGGAGAAATAACTCCAGAAAGAATAAAGAGATGGAGCCAAAGCAAAAACAACACCCAGTTGTGGATGTGACTGGTGATGAAAGTGAAGTCCAATGCTGTAAAGAGCAATATTGCATAGGAACCAGAATGTTACGTCCATGAATCAAGGCAAATTGTAAGCGGTCAAACAGGAGATGGCAAAAGTGAACATCAACATTTTAGGAATCAGTGAACTAAAATGGACTGGAATGGGTGAATTTAACTCAGATGACCATTATATCTACTACTGTGGGCAGGAATCCCTTAGAAGAAATGAACTAGCTATCATAGTCAACAAAAGAGTCCAAAATGTAGTACTTGGATGCCATCTCAAAAACAACAGAATGATCTCTGTTCATTTCCAAGGCAAACCATTCAATATCACAGTAATCCAAGTCTATGCCCCAACCAGTAACGCTGAAGAAGCTGAACAATTCTTTGAAGACTTACAAGACCTTTTAGAACTAACACCCAAAAAAGATGTCCTTTTCATTATAGGGGACAGGAATGCAAAAGTAAGAAGTCAAGAAATACCTGGAGTATTGAGCAAATTTGGCCTTGGAGTACAGAATGAAGCAGGGCAAAGGCTAATAGAGTTTTGCCAAAGAAAATGCACTGGTCATAAAAAAACACCCTCTTCCAACAACACAAGACCCTACACATGGATATCACCAGATGCTCAACACCAAAATCAGAGTGTTTATATTCTTTGCAGCGAAGGATGGAGAAGCTCTATACAGTTAGCAAAAATAAGACCAGGAGCTGACTGTGGCTCAGATCATGAATTCCTTATTGCCAAATTCAGACTTAAATTGAAGAAAGTAGGGAAAACCACTAGTCCATTCAAGTATGACCTAAATCAAATTCCCTACGACTATACAGTGGAAGTGACAAATAGACTCAACGGATTAGTCTGATAGACAGAGTGCCTGAAGAACTATGAATGGAGGTTCATGATATTGTACGGGAGGCAGTGATCAAGACCGTCCCAAAGAAAAAGAAATGCGAAGAGGCAAAATGGTTGTCTGAGGAGGCCTTACTGCTATGAAACAGCTATGAAAATGCTATGAAAAGAAGAGAAGTGAAAAGCAAAGGAGAAAAGGAAAGATATACCCATTTGAATGCAGAGTTCCAAAGAACACCAAGGAGAGATAAGAAAGCCTTCCTCAGTGATCAGTGCAAAGAAATAGAGGAAAACATTACAATGGGAAAGACTAGAGATCTCTTCAAGAAACTTAGAGATAAGAGGGAACATTTCATGCAAAGATGGGCACAATAAAGGACAGAAATTGTATGGACCTAAGAGAAGTAGAAGATATTAAGAAAAGGTGGCAAGAATACTTGGAAAAGCTATACAAAAAAAGATCTTCATGGCCCAGATAGTCATGATGGTGTGATCACTCACCTAAGGTCAGACATCCTGGAATGAGAGGGCAACTGAGCCTTAGGAAGCATCACTACGAACAAAGCTAGTGGAGGTGATGGAATTCCAGTTGAGCTATTTCAAATCCTGAAGATGATGCTGTTCAAGTGCTGCATTCACTATATCAGCAAATTTGGAAAACTCAGCAGTGGCCATAGGACTGGAAGAGGTCAGTTTTCATTCCAATCCCTAAGAAAGGCAATGTCAAAGAATGCTCAAACTACCACACAATTGCACTCATCTCAGTTCAGTTCAGTCACTCAGTCGTGTCCGACTCTTTGCGACCCCATGAATCACAGCATGCCAGGCCTCCCTGTCCATCACCAACTCCCAGAGTTCACTCAGGTTCATGTCCATTGAGTCAGTGATGCCATCCAGCCATCTCATCCTCATTCTCCTCCTGCCTCCAATCCCTCCTAGCATCAGAGTCTTTTCCAATGAGTCAACTCTTCGCATGAGTTGGCCAAAGTACTGGAGTTTCAGCTTTAGCATCATTCCTTCGAAAGAAATCCCAGGGCTAATCTCCTTCAGAATGGACTGGTTGGATCTCCTTGCAGTCCAAGGGACTCTCAAGAGTCGTCTTCAACACCACAGTTCAAAAGCATCAATTCTTCGGCACTCAGCCTTCTTCACAGTCCAACTTTCACATCCATACATGACTGCTGGAAAAACCATAGCCTTGACTAGACAGACCTTAGTTGGCAAAGTAATGTCTCTGCTTTTGAATGTGCTATCTAGGTTGGTCATAACTTTTCTTCCAAGAAGTAAGTATCTTTTAATTTCATGGCTGCAGTCACCATCTGCAGTGATTTTGGAGCCCCCCAAAATAAAGTCTGATACTGTTTCCACTGTTTCCCCATCTATTTCCTATGAAGTGATGGGACCGCATGCCATGATCTTTGTTTTCTGAATGTTGAGCTTTAGGCCAACTTTCCCAGTCTCCTCTTTCACTTTCATCAAGAGGCTTTTTATTTCCTCTTCACTTTCTGCCATAAGGGTGGTGTCATCTGCATATCTGAGGTTATTGATATTTCTCCCGGCAATCTTGATTTCAGCTTGTGTTTCTTCCAGTCCAGCGTGTCTCAGGATGTATTCTGCGTATAAGTTAAATAAGCAGGGTGACAGCATACAGCCTTGACGTACTCCTTTTCCTATCTGGAACCAGTCTGTTGTTCCATGTCCAGTTCTAACTGTTGCTTCCTGACCTGTATACAGATTTCTCAAGAGGCAGGTCAGGTGGTCTGATATTCCCATTTCCTACAAAATTTTCCACAGTTTATTGTGATCCACATAGTCAAAGGCTTTGACATAGTCAATAAAGCAGAAGTAGATGTTTTTCTGGAACTCTCTTGCTTTTTCCATGATCCAGCAGATGTTGGCAATTTGATCTCTGGTTCCTCTGCCTTTTCTAAAACCAGCTTGAACATCAGGAAGTTCACGGTTCACATATTGCTGAAGCCTGGCTTGGAGAATTTTGAGCATTACTTTACTAGTATGTGAGATGAGAGCAATTGTGTGGTAGTTTGAGCATTCTTTGGCATTGCCTTTCTTTGGGATTGGAATGAAAACTGACCTTTTCCAGTCCTGTGGCCACTGCTGAGTTTTCCAAATTTGCTGGCATGTTGAGTGCAGCACTTGGAAAGCATCATCTTTCAGGATTTGAAATAGCTCAACTGGAATGCCATCACCTCCAGTAGCTTTGTTCATAGTGATGCTTTCTAAGGCCCACTTGACTTCACATTCCAGGATATCTGGCTCTAGATAAGTGATCACACCATTGTTATTATCCGGGTCATGAAGATCTTTTTTGTACAGTTCTTCTGTGTATTCTTGCCACCTCTTCTTAATATCATCTGCTTCTGTTAGGTGCATACCATTTCTGTCCTTTATCAAGCCCATCTTTGCATGAAATGTTCCCTTGGTATCTCTAATTTTCTTGAAGAGATCTCTAGTCTTTCCCAATCTGTTCTTTTCCTCTATTTCTTTGCACTGATCACTGAAGAAGGCTTTCTTATCTCTTCTTGCTATTCTTTGAAATTCTGCATTCAGATGCTTATATCTTTCCTTTTCTCATTGGCTTTTCGCTTCTCTTCTTTTCACAGCTATTTGTAAGGCTTCCCCAGACAGCCATTTTGCTTTTTTGCATTTCTTTTCCATGGGGATGGTCTTGATCCCTGTCTCCTGTACAATGTCACGAACCTCATTCCATAGTTCATCAGGCACTCTATCTATCAGATCTAGGCCCTTAAATCTATTTCTCACTTCCACTGTATAATCTTAAGGGATTTGATTTAGGTCATACCTGAATGGTCTAGCAGTTTTCCCTGTTTTCTTCAATTTCAGTCTGAATTTGGTAATAAGAAGTTCATGATCTGAGCCACAGTCAGCTCCTGGTCTTGTTTTTGTTGACTGTATAGAGCTTCTCCATCTTTGGCTGCAAAGAATATAATCAATCTGATTTTGGTGTTGACCATCTGGTGATGTCCATGTGTAGAGTCTTCTCTTGAGTTGTTGGAAGAGGGTGTTTGCTATGACCAGTGCGTTTTCTTGGCAAAGCTGTATTAGTCTTTGTCCTGCTTCATTCCGTATTCCAAGGCCAAATTTTCCTGTTACTCCAGGTGTTTTTTGACTTCCTACTTTTGCATTCCAGTCCCCTATAATGAAAAGGATATCTTTTTTGGGTGTTAGTTCTAAAAGGTCTTGTAGGTCTTCATAGAACCATTCAACTTCAGCTTCTTCAGCGTTACCAGTTGGGGCATAGACCTGGATTACTGTGATATTGAATGGTTTGCCTTGGAAACAAACAGAGATCATTCTGTCGTTTTTGAGATTGCATCCAAGTACTGCATTTCAGATGCTTCTGTTGACCATGATGGCTACTCCGTTTCTTCTGAGGTGTTCCTGCCCGCAGTAGTAGATATAATGGTCATCTGAGTTAAATTCACCCATTCCAGTCCATTTTAGTTCAGTGATTCCTAGAATGTCGATGTTCACTCTTACCATCTCCTGTTTGACCACTTCCAATTTGCCTTGATTCATGGACCTGACATTCCAGGTTCCTATGGAATATTGCTTTTTACAGCATCGGACCTTGCTTCTATCACCAGTCACATCCACAGCTGTGTATTGTTTTTGCTTTGGCTCCAACCCTTCATTCTTTCTGGAGTTATTTCTCCACTGACCTCCAGTAGCATATTGGGCCCCTACTGACCTGGGGAGTACCTCTTTCAGTATCCTATCATTTTGCCTTTTCATATGGTTCATGGGGTTCTTAGGTTTACAGAAAGTTTAAGAAGATAGTGTGGAGAGGTCCCATATACCCTGTACCCAATTCCATCTATTAATAATTAATTATGGATACATTGTAATGGTACATTTCATACAAGTACATTAATATGGTACATTTATCACATTTAATGAGCCAATATTGATATATTATAAACTAAATTTCATTATATATTCAGATTTCCTTATGTTTTATCTAATATCCTTTTTCTATTCCAGAATCCTATCCCAAATAACACATATTTAGTTACCATGTCTCCTTAGGCTCCTCTTGTTCTGATAGTTTCTTAGATTCCTAGCTTTAATAACTGTGACAGTTTTAAGGAGTATGGTCAGGTATAGATTGTGAAATGTACGAGCTCAGTAGCTGTGGCACATGGGCATAGTTGCTCTCTGGCATGTGGGATTTTCCCAAACCAGGGACTGAATCCGTTTCTCCTGCATTGGCAGGTGGATTCTTTACCACTGAGCCACCTGGGAAGCCCTGTTTTTTTAGTTTTTAAAGCAGAGGTTAATTATAACACTAGATTATTTTCTGCCTTGGATAAAACTCATGTATTTTGAATTTGGGATATGAATTAAAACTCATTATAGCTTCATTTTCATGCTGTAATTTCTACTATGCCTCAAGATTGAGTTATTGGAAAGAGTATATTGTGATAAGGTTCTTCTAGTAATTCCAAATAATGAAATACTTTGGAATGGATTCAGCAAGTAGCAAAATACCAAATTCTGTAGCTTATTGCATTTTAGTAAACTTCATAATCTTTCTTAAAGTATGACAATAGCAATTTTTCTATATTTGAATATGTATTTTTCACTCTAATAGAGGAAACACAAAAGTACATATATGTAGAATAAAATAAAGAAATTTATATTTCTTCTCATTCTTATCTGTATGTATACAGTGGCTGAAAGATGTATTGAAGAGGTGAAGTGATGTTCTCTGAGATTCACGATGATGTGCAAGATAAAAGAGAACCATTAAATTGTGTATCTTATTTATGGGCAAAAGGAGTGCGCCCTATGGATTGTCAAATATTGTGTGAAATATAACTGAGACCAGTAATGCATTTTTGTTAATCATTCTATTGTTTGTCTGAACCTCAGCAGTAAGATGGTTTGCTCGGTAGTTGTTCAGTGGTTTGTTTTCATGGCATTTGGGGGACTGTTTTCATAATTAATGTTTAAATTATGCTAACGAGTGGTTTGTGCATTCTTTTTAAAGAAGGGCCTTTGGTCACATGAGACCCTGGTAGCAGGCCAAGCCTGGGAAAATTCACATAATGTCAGAAGCAATGAAGAACATGGAAGGCAACAGAAAAATACAGATGTGCTGTTGTGCTCAGGTGATGAAAGTGTTGCTGTTTCATGGACTGTTCTCACAAGTAACTTGTCAGGCAGCAGACAGTTGATCTCCGAATGGGCAGGCATATGGCCTTTGGATTAAAAGAGCCTATTTCCACAGTGACCTTGTACTCATTAAGTAGTTTCTGAGATATGAATTCAGTGAAAACTATACCTTGTGAATATAGATACCAAATGTAGTCACCAGGAAGGGGTCTCTGCTGCTAATATCTGCAAACAGACTGCCTCTAGAAGCATTTTAATCCAAAGAAATAGTAAGTACAATTACAGAAAGGGTATGTAGCTTCTGTATCTTAGAAACAAGTAACATATTCAGAAGTGCAAACAGAGGGACCAGAGCAAATAGTATAGATTACAATCCTAAAGTAAAGAAACACTTAATATGTTTCATTGCAGGGATTCTTAATCTGAGATTCATGTGGCCATAGGCAGGAAGGGGGAAGTTTTCACAAATTTCTTGAAGTTATTGACAAAATTAGCCATGACATCCATTCAATGGGGAGAGAGGCAAGTGTTTTCACCACATTCTCCAAGGTAGGTATTCATTAACCAAAAGTATAAGAAATTTTAATAAGTAGTGAATTAGTTACATCTTTGAGTAGATACTAACAAATGTGTTTATATTGCTTAAACTGAAAGATAGCTGAAATATCACTTTAGGGGTAGGTAGATTTAAGCTAGAGCTCTATCATTTGATTTTGGATAAATTAGAGTTCTTATTTGTAAAATGGGCATACAGTGATACTTACCTTATTGAGATATTATAATTTTCTAGATGAGAAGTATAAATGCAATTTTAAAGCACCTAGCAGACTGCCTGGAATGTAGTGAGTACTCAACAAAAGTTATGTCAAAGACAGGATTCAAGAGTTGCTACAATATCTATAATTTACTATAAAGTGCTTCTAAAAAAAAAAAAAAGACAACAGCAACATGTGTGATGCATATCAGTACTGTTTAGTTTCAGTCATATGCTATGCACTGTCCTAATCAGAAATTCAGTTTTCAGGGGTGATCAGATGATATCATAAACTCTAGAATGTTTATAAGGTTCTTTGGTTTTATTTATATTTGATTAGCAACAGATGCTAGAATGAAACATAGAGATGACTTTTCATTGGTTAAATTTGTGGTTCATTAATTAGTATAATAGACTGCAGAAGTAGGTTTTATTGGTGAAATTAGTAGCATCTTGGTATGTGGAAAGGGTGGAATATTTTAGAGATACTCCTGATACTTCCATAAACTAGGAATTAAGAACCTAGCTGGCCTTTTGTATCCTGTATGCTCAAGGATGGTCCTGCAGCTTTATCCTTTATCTAGCTATTGGTACTAATGTAGGTTATTAGGGCCATGAAATCCTGCCCTTAGAATACTGATCCATCTACTCCAGCAAATCTCTCACACAAGGTGTGGCAAACACACTTAAAACATGGAGAATTAGGGTTTCACTGAATTTATGGAATAGACTATTCAAACTGTTCTGTACCTGCTTGCTAGTAACTGTTTAACAAATGTCAACACATTTGGGAGACTTGGGTTGGAAACGTGCTATTAATAATGAAGAGGCTATGGCTATAATTAAATATATAATTTAATTATGTTCCAAAAATGTCAAAAGAGATGTGACCAAATTAGCTTAGGCTAGAGTGCAAAAAGAGTTAAAGAGTAAAGCCACCACGCTGAGCAAAGTAGATTCATGCATAAGGAACCCAAGTCCCAGCATCAATGAAAAGGGAAGGTAAAGCAGGCCCACTGGGCAGATGACAACCTGGACAGCACAACTAACTAAGATCAAAGGAGGTAAAAGGCCTCGAATGAGGGCAAAAAGGTTAGGAGGACTGAGGAATCTGAAAAGGCAGGAGAAAGGAAGCAGGTAGATAGACTACAAAACACCTTTCATAATTGAAGGCAGACCTTTATCTCATCCAGGGAGATGGATATAAACAATACCTTTTTCTGAGCATCTGCAGATAGAAGTGACTGAGGTAGACGAGAGAGAGGGACAGTCACTGGGAGGCATCTTCCAACACAGGGAACTCCTGACAAGGGTTTTATATTGTACTAATATCCTTCTGTTATTCTTTTTATCCTCCTCTAAAAGGCCTTGAGGATGTGGAGCAACTAGAACTCTCATACATGCTGGGAGTAATGTACAATGGTTAAAAAAAAAAAAAACAAAACTTGGAAAACAGTTTGGCCATTTCCTATAAGGTTGAAGATGTATTTACCATATGATCCAGCAATCTCACTTCTGGATACTTATCCAAGAGGAATGAAAGTATGCTTTCATACAAAGACTTGTATATAGGTTGTTCAGAGCAGTTTTATTCATAATAGCCTCAAGTGGAAAAATTCAAATACTCGTCAACTGGTAAAATGAATGAACAAATTGTGGACCATACATACAATGGAATACTACTCAATGACAAAAACAATGAACTGTTGATAATCTAACATTATTTGCCCCAGTATAATGTATTTTGTTGTTCAGTATTCAGTCCTGTCTGACTCTTTGTGACCCCATGGAATGCAGCATGCCAGGCTTTCCTGTCCTTCCCCATCTCCTGGAGTTTGCTCAAATTCATGTCCATTGAGTCATTGATGCCATCCAACCATCCTCTCTCATCCCCTTTTCCTCTTGCTTTCAATCCTTCCCAGCATCAGGGTCTTTTCTAATGAGATGGCTATTTGCATCACATGGCCAAAGTATTGAAGTATAGCTTCAGCATCAGTCCTTCCAATGAATATTCAGGGTTGATTTCCTTTAGGTTTGACTGGTTTTATCTCCTTGCTGTCCAAGGGACTCTCAAGAGTTTTCTCCAGAGCCACAATTTGAAGGCATCAATTATTTGGCATTCACCGTATTTTATGGTCCAACTCTCACATCCATACATGACTACTACATTATCAACTTTGTTGCTTTGTAGGCAGTAGGGAGTAGGAGAATTCTTGTAAGGGACAGAGGAAGAAAAAAACTGGTAGAGGTTATATGTACAGAGACATCAGTGAAGAAAATAGTTTTAGTTTGTAGGCTACTCTGAAGATTCTCTAAGCAAGTCACAGAGGGTGTTGAATCCACCTATGTGCTTAGTCGCTCAGTCGTGCCTGACTCTTGTGACCCCTAGACTGTAACCTTCCAGGCTCCTGTGTCCATGGGATTTTCCAGGCAAGAATACTGCAGTGGGTTGCCATTTACTTCTCCAGGGGATCTTCCTGACTCAGGAATCAAACCCAGGTCTCCTGCATTGCAGGCAGATTTTTTACCAACTGAGCTACAAGGGGTATCAAATTTGGATATTCAAAGAATATACAATTGAGGCATTTTGAAAGCCACTGGAAACCATGCCCTCAAGAATTGGAACTAAGCAATATTTATTTTTTCACTGTCTTCTTTCCTTTTAAAAAGTAACACCTAGCTTATTTCTCCTTTGAAAATATCTTATGCTAAGTTGTATGTGCTCAGTTGATAAGTTGTGTCCAACTCTTTGTGACCCCATGGACTGTAGCCCATCAGGCTCCTTTGTCCGTGATTTTCCCAGGCAAGAATACTGGAGTGAGTTGCCATTTCCTTCGCCAGGGGATCTTTTAAACCCAGGGACTGAACCCATGTTTCTTGCATCTCCTGTGTTGGCAGGTGGATTTTTTACCACTGCACCACCTAGAAAGCCCTATGCTAAGTCATTGAGCAATAAAAAAATTAAAATTTTGCCATTTCAAATTTTAGCATGGCAATAGAAATTCCTTTGAGAACTCTAGTTACTGTGTCTGAAGTTAGGACAAAATAGAAGGAAAATAAATCCTCTTTGGGAATCTGTAATGGAATCTTCAAACTTACATGAACACTTTTTGTACATACAAGAGTCTATGGAAGAAATACTGTACCCAGTAACAAGAATATAGTCCCATGGCATTTTGAAACTGATATTTATAAGCAAGGTAGTAATCAGTGGAAAAGCTTTTACTTTAGGATTTAATCAGAGAATGGTTGATTGTCAAGACTTTCAGTTCAGTTCAGTTGCTCAGTCGTGTCTGACTCTTTGCGACCCCCTGAATCGCAGCACGCCAGGCTCCCTGTCCATCACCAACTCCCAGAGTCCACGCAAATCCATGTCCATGGAGTCAGTGATGCCATCCAACTATCTCATCCTCTGGTGTCCCCTTCTCCTCCTGCCCTCAATCTTTCCCAGCATCAGGGCCTTTTTTAGTGAGTCAGCTCTTCGCATCAGATGGCCAAAGTATTGGAGTTTCAGCTTCAGCATCAGTCCTTCCAATGAACACCCAGGACTGATCTCCTTTAGGATGGACTGGTTGGATCTCCTTACAGTCCAAGAGACTCTCAAGAGTCTTCTCCAACACCACAGTTCAAAAGCATCAATTGTTCAGCATTCAGCTTTCTTTATCATCCACCTCTCATATCCATACATGACTGCTGGTAAAACCATAGCCTTGACTAGACGGACCTTTAGTGGCAAAGTAATGTCTCTGCTTTTTAATATGCTGTCTAGGTTGATCATGAGTTTCCCGCCAAGGAGTAAGCGTCTTTTAATTTCTTGGCTGCAATCACCATCTGCAGTGATTTTGAAGCCCCTAAAAATAAAGTCAGCCACTGTATCCACTGTTTCCCCATCTATTTGCCATGAAGTGATGGGACCAGATGCCATGATCTTAGTTTTCGGAATGTTGAGCTTTAAGCCAACATTTTTACTCTCCTCTTTCACTTTCATCAAGAGGCTCTTTAGTTCTTCTTCACTTTCTGCCATAAGGGTGGTATCATCTGCATATCTGAGGTTATTGATATTTCTCCTGGCAATCTTGATTCCAGCGTGTGCTTCCTCCAGCCCAGCATTTCTCATGATATACTCTGTATAATGGGGATGACCCAGAGAGATGTTGGGGGGAGGGAGGTGGGAGGGGGGTTCATGTTTGGGAACGCATGTAAGAATTTAAGATTTTAAAATTAAAAAAAAATAAATAAATAAAAAATTAGAAAAAAAAAAAGTTAAATAAGCAGACTGACAATATACAGCTTTGATGTACTCCTTTTCCTATTTGGAACCAGTCTGTTGTTCCATGTCCAGTTCTAACTGTTGCTTCCTGACCTGCATGTAGGTTTCTCAAGAGACAGGTCAGGTGGTCTGGTATTCCCATCTCTTTCAGAATGTCCCATAGTTTATTGTGATCCACACAGTCAAAGGCTTTGGCATAGTCAATAAAGCAGAAGTAGATGTTTTTCTGGAACTCTCTTGGTTTTTTTGATGATCTAGTGGATGTTGGCATTTTGATCTCTGGTTCCTCTTCCTTTTCTAAAACCAGCTTGAACATCAGGAAGTTCACGGTTCATGTATTGCTGAAGCCTGGCTTGGAGACTTTTAAGCATCACTTTGCTAGTGTGTGGGAGAAGGCAATGGCACCCCACTCCAGTACTCGTGCCTGGAAAATCCCATGGACAGAGGAGCCTAGTGGGCAGCAGTCCATGGGGTCGCAAAGAGTCGGACACGACTGAGCAACTTCACTTTCACTTTTCACTTTCATGCATTGGAGAAGGAAATGGCAACCCACTCCAGTGTTCTTGCCTGGAGAATCCCAGGGACTGGGTAGCCTGGTGGGCTGCCATCTATGTGGTCACACAAAGTCGGGCACAACTGAAGTGACTTAGCCAACTTTGCTAGTGTGTGAGATGAGTGCAATTGTGCAGTAGTTTGAACATTCTTTGGCATTGTCTTTCTTTGGGATTGGAATGAAAACTGACCTTTTCCAGTCCTGTGGCCACTGCTGAGTTTTCCAAATTTGCTGGCATATTGAGTACAGCACTGAACAGCATCATCTTTCAGGATTTGAAACAGCTCAACTGGAATTCCATCACCTCCACTAGCTTTGTTCGTAGTGATGCTTCCTAAGACCCATTTGACTTCGCATTCCAGGATGTCTGGCTCTAGGTGAGTGATCACACCATCATGATTATCTGGGTCGTGAAGATCTTTTTTGTACAGTTCTTCTGTGTATTCTTGCCACCTCTTCTTAATATATTCTGTTTCTGTTAGGTCCTTACCATTTCTCTCCTTTATTGTGCCCATCTTTGCATGAAATGTTCCCTTGATATCTCTAATTTTCTTGAAGAGATCTCTATTCTTTCCCATTGTATTGCTTTCCTCTATTTCTTTGCATTGATCACTGAGGAAGGCTTTCTTATCTCTCCTTGCTGTTTTTGGAACTCTGCATTCAAATCGGTATATCTTTCCTTTTCTCCTTTGCTTTTCACTTCCCTTCATTTTACGACTATGTGTATGGCCTCTTCAGATGGCTATTTTGCTTTTTTGCATTTCTTTTTCTTAGTGACGGTCTTGATCCCTGTCTCCTGCACAGTTTCACAAACCTCCATCCATAGTTCTTCAGGCACTTTGTCTATCAGATCTAGTCCCTTAAATCTATTTCTCACTTCCACTGTATAGTCAGAAGGGATTTGATTTACATCATACCTGAATGATCTAGTGGCTTTCTCCACTTTCTTCAATTTCAGTCTGAATTTGGCAATAAGGAGTTCATGATCTGAGCCACAATCAGCTCCCAGTCTTGTTTTTGCTGACTGTAGCGAGCTTCTCCATCTTTGGCTGTAAAGAATATAAGCAATCTGATTTCAGTGTCGACCATCTGGTGATTCCATGTGTTGAGTCTTCTGTTTTGTTGTTGGAAGAGGGTTTTTGCTATGACCAATGCGTTCTCTTGGCAGAACTCTATTAGCCTTTGCCCTGCTTCATTCTGTACTCCAAGGTCAAGTTTGCCTGTTACTCCAGGTGTTTCTTGACTTCCTACTTTTGCATGCCAGTCCCCTATAATGAAAAGGGCATCTTTTTGGGGTGTTAGTTCTAAAAGGTCTTGTAGGTCTTCATAAACTGTTCAACTTCAGCTTCTTCAGCATTACTGGTCAGGTTATAGACTTGGTTTACTGTGATATTGAATGGTTTGCCTTGGAAACAAACAGAGATCATTCTGTCGTTTTTGAGATTGTATCCAAGTACTGCATTTTGGACTCTTTTGTTGACCATGATGGCTACTCCATATCTTCTGAGGTGTTCCTGCCCGCAGTGGTAGATATAATGGTCATCTGAGTTAAATTCACCCATTCCAGTCAAGACTTTAAAAGAAAGCAACTTGTTTCTGTAGGTATAGGCCTTTATATCAATAAATGATTATTATATGTCTCAATAATCCTTAGTTGAAATAAGCAAAAGAGTTTTGTTAGTAATATCCATAGAATTTTTCCATGAACTTATGTTCTCCTAGTGAAAATTACCTGTAAAGGCATTGTCTCTCTGAATTTCCCCCCTTTCTAAAGGGGGAAGGGTTTGCACAGGATTGCCAAAGGAAAGTATCTCTAGCAATGGAAACAGAAGTTTTTAATATAGTACAAAAGAGAAAAAACTAATTAACTGTACCTTGCTGTAGGTACAAGTCCCTGCCCCATCTCATCTGAAATAGATTGTACAGTGGTTGCATTGCCAGGGCTTCAGGAGAAGGGTGGAGGATGAATAGGTAAAGCACAGAGCATTCTTAGGATGGCAAGCAGTGTCATCATGAAAATTTCTGTCCATTTGTCACTCTTGCCATATGAAAGGGCTTCTCTAGGCCACACACCCAGATACAGACTTGTTGGATTATAAGCTACTTATGATCGGTTCAATTTCATTTGGCAGAACAAAAACTACTAGGTGCCAACTTTAAAACTTATTCTTCCTCAATTTTCAGTTGGACATAGGGATTTCTGGAGGAAACATTTCCAACCTTCCCTTGCTGCTAAGTATGACAATTTAAATTTTGGCCAATGAAAAGTAAGTAAAAATGCATGGCAGTTTTCAGTATATTACTTAAAGAGATAGCTGTTATATATCCATTGACTTTTCCTTGGTTCTGTTCCCTTCCTTGTTTCTGGTATCAGAATTAAAGATATGTTGACCAAAGGTCTAGGGGTCATTTTGGACTAAGAGCATAAGGTCCCTGCTGTAGGGAAGTTAGATCCAGGAGGAACCTGCATAACTTCCTGGAGCTGCCTTTCTAGTAAGAGGGTTTATTCCTTGAGACTTAATTGGAGAAATATGAACTTATTTCTTGTATAAGCCTCTGTTGTTTTAGACTTTCTGTCACAGTCAGATATAATTCCAACGAGTGTAGTAATACTCCAAGTTATTAATAGTTTTCAGTGGTTATACCTTTTAATACAAGCTTACCAGATGGTTCAGTGGTAAAGAATCCCCCTACAAATGCAGGAGATATAAGAGACATTGGTTCGATCCCTGGGTGGGGAAGATCCCCTGGAGGAGGACATGGCAACTCACCCTAGTATTCTTGCCTGGGGTATAGCACAGACAGAGGACCCTGGTGGGCTATAGTCCATGAGGTCACAAAAAGTCAGACACAACTGAGCAACTAACACACACACACACACCTTTTAATACCCCCATGAGCAATCCATGAGCTTGTAATTATCATGTTTTTTAAAATAATTATTCAAAGTATTTTATGACTATGTCTTGTTTTTATCTGTACATATCATGTGGGAAAGAACAAGTACACTAAGGTCTCCATTCTATAGTTCACAAGGATGAAACCCAGGGAAGTTCAGTGACTTGACCAAGGTCTCATAATTTAGTATCTGGTGATAGGTAAGGTATCAAGAATACATATGGTATCTCACAGAAAACTGGTCCCATGGGGCTTTGACAAACCTTACCTGTTCTACTCCTGATAATTCATAGAACACTGTGATAAAACTGTATCATGAGCTGCCCTGTTGCTAAGCAGGACCATATTGAATTGCATGATAGAATGCCCACTTTGGGCCTCAACTTGGACTGACAGAGTCATGTCAATTCAAGAAGCTAACTGGGTTACAGAGAAGGGGAGGGAGAATATACATTCATCAGAGGGCATGCATGTGTCAAGGGGGCATGTGCCTGGTCTCTTGGCCCTGCTTGTCAGCCAATTTGCAGACTGATCATTGGCAATGAATCTGAAAAAGTCACTAATCTCCATGCACAACTAGATGGCACTAAGATAATGGAGCAGACTTTTTTGAAAGGGATAAAGAAAATGAGACCTAATCCTATTTTAAATGTAATTTTATTTTTCCTTTCTCTCTTTCTTTTTCTTTCCTCTTTTGTGTGTGTGTGTGTGAGAGAGAGTATATGTGTGTTAATGTGAGGCGACTTAGAAAATGGAGTGATGTCAGAACTGTCCAGGCTGCTACGTAGAGTGGGAGAGGCTGTGCTGAAGGAGTTCTCAAGGACAGAAATACTTTTCTTAGGAAATGTCCAGAAATAGCTGTTGACTGGAACTTGAAATGGCCTGAAGATGTGCTTCTGGCTACTGTGGTCCTAAAAGGACTTTTTAAGCATATCAGAGGACATGCATGTGGCGGGGTGGCACTTTGGGGGTTGGTCGACATCTGTCTGAAGGACCGTGACTTTCCATCTCCTGCCTAGAAGATGTTTGCCAACATCACTTTCTTTGTCACATCTGATGTCAGGGTGAAAAGGGCCTTTGAGTAGAGAAGCATGTTTGGTATATATATGTGAAAACAAGAGATGGTGGGGAAAGAAGAGAGACAGATATTCTGTACAGTTTGGCCACTTATGAACTAAACCCTAGATCAGGTAGCTTACCTTTGAAAATATTCTCTTTAAAACTTTTCCCTCTACCAAATGTATTTTCTGCTATTATGGAAAGTAAACTGCCTACTTTTAAATCTATTTTCAATGCCAGTAAAAATTATAAATAGAAAAGAATAACCTAAAAATCAAGCTCACTGTGCTATTTAATACAAGATACAACCCAGTTCATATATGCCCAGTAAATGCCAGCAAAATTTCCAAACTAGAATTTAACTATCTGTGCTTGATGTGCGAGGGCAACATACATACTTAATAAAAATTTAAAATCCAGGCCTCAGGGCTCAACAAATTTAGTTCCTGCCTACTGAATTTCTCATTGAAAATAACATACTGCATTTAAAATGGAAGGTCTAAGGAAATGGAATTTCAATAGATAGATGGCTGTAATCCATTTAATCAGCTGACATGAGACAGTTGGTTCTGGTTGAACTGTGAATGCTCTGTTTTTCTCTGATTCTGCAGCCTCCTACTGATGGGGAGGCCACATAGAATGCCATGTGGGCTGTGTTGTGAGAGGATCATTGTGTAGTGGGAAAAATATGCTGGATAGGGCTTATGGGTGCCTAATCACCAGTTCTGGTATTTCTGCTAAATAGTTCTGAAATCACGAATTATCTTTAAGCCTCAGCCTCCTTTATGAAAAATTAGTGGAATGGAAGATACTCCCTAACATCTAGTTTAGTGGTCTTCTATTATCTCAGAGTTTACTCTACAGATTGAGATTGCTTCCGATAAGAGTATACTACAACAATGTGGTAGAAGTTTTTAGCAATTAACCATATCCGTTTCACCTCTCCTTCCTGGATCCATTACAGTTAGGTAGGGACATGTTACTCTTTCTGATCAATGAACTCTAGATAGGTTGTGTCTCTAGACTAAAGAATAGAGGGGCACTGTGGGTTCTTCATTGTCTCTACTCCCCTGACATGGCAACCTTGCAGGCTAAATGCTGAGACAGCAGAGCCACAAGATGGAAATGATCAGATCACTGGTACTTGGAAGACAGCGGCTCTGGAGAGACATTGAACTTACAGAGAACTTGGGACAGCAAGAAATACATTTGAGTATTTTGAGGTCTCTAACAGCAGTGTTATCTGGTCTGTAGACAAGAACATATCATTGCCTCAGACTTGGGTGTCTCACCCAGGAGACTCATTTATATTTATACAGCAAATGAATAATTGTTCACTGGTAAAGTCATACAATGCATAATGAAGAGAGTACAGATTCTTGTCTATACCTTTGAGATACCAAATCATCACAGTAAGAATGACTTGGGTTAAAACTGGAAACCTTCCCAGACCACCAGAAAGAAGGCACCAAATGAAGTACAGAACCAGAGATACTTAACAGAGCATATAACAATCAATCGACAAGTGCTTGCTTAATAAAAGGATAATGTGAAGTTCCCCTTCCTGTGCATTTGGTGGGAAAAAGAGATGTAGAGGAGGATAACTCATCGAGAACATCTCTGTATCCTGAGCGATGTAGCACATGGTAGTGCTCGAGAAGTGTTGTTGAGTTCAGATGAATGGGTGAACACTTAGTATGGTGGAGCATATGGCTGACTTAAAACTGACAATATGGAAATGGATATTGGTCCCTTTCCTTACTCATAGCCCACACTTTAGAAATAGAGAATATCTAAAATGTATGTATATGATTGTCATTCACACATTCATTTATTCAGTAAATATTTATCAAATGCCTGAATTACTCAAAGCACTATGTTAAATATTGGTGAGTAGGAGTGGAAGGGTCCCCATGGAGTTATATTCTGGGGCATTGGGCCTCAGTGATATCAGAGACAAAGGAGTGATAGACATTAAATATTATATAAATAAAATTTTGATAAGTCTTACCATGGAGAATTAGAGGATCCCTAGAGAGTATATGACTAGGGGATCCAGCCTAGGCTGGTGGTCAGGGAAGGCTTCCAGTTTTAATCCAACTTCATGATCCTTACTGTGATAATTCAGTATCTAAAAGACTTGAATTTGGCCCATTTTTTGATTGGGTCATTTATTTTTCTGGAATTGAGCTGCAGGAGTTGCTTGTATATTTTTGAGATTAGTTGTTTGTCAGTTGCTTTATTTGCTATTATTTTCTCCCATTCTGAAGGCTGTCTTTTCACCTTGCTTATAGTTTCCTTTGTTGTGCAGAAACTTTTAAGTTTAATTAGGTCCCATTTGTTTATTTTTGCTTTTATTTCCATTACTCTGGGAGGTGGGTCATAGAGGATCCTGCTGTGATTTATGTCAGAGTGTTTTGCCTATGTTCTCCTCTAGGAGTTTTATAGTTTCTGGTCTTACGTTTAGATCTTTAATCCATTTTGAGTTTATTTTTGTGTATGGTGTTAGAAAGTGTTCTAGCTTCATTCTTTTACAAGTGGCTGACCAGTTTTCCCAGCACCACTTGTTAAAGAGATTGTCTTTAATCCATTGTATATTCTTGCCTCCTTTGTTGAAGATAAGGTGTCCATAGGTGCGTGGATTTATCTCTGGGCTTTCTGTTTTGTTCCATTGATCTATATTTCTGTCTTTGTGCCAGTACCATACTGTCTTGATGACTGTGGCTTTGTAGTAGAGCCTGAAATCAGGCAGGTTGATTCCTCCAGTTCCATTCTTCTTTCTCAAGATTGCTTTGGCTATTCAAGGTTTTTTGTATTTCCATACAAATTGTGAAATTTGTTCTAGCTCTGTGAAAAATGCCGTTGGTAGCTTGATAGGGATTGCATTGAATCTATAAATTGCTTTGGGTATTATACTCATATTCACTATATTGATTCTTCTGATCCATGATCATGGTATATTTCTCCATCTAATAGTGTCCTCTTTGATTTCTTTCACCAGTGTTTTATAGTTTTCTATATATAGGTCTTTAGTTACTTTAGGTAGATATATTCCTAAGTAATTTTATTCTTTCTGTTGCAATGGTGAATGGGAATGTTTCCTTAATTTCTCTTTCTATTTTCTCATTATTAGTGTATAGGAATGCAAGGAATTTCTGTGTGTTGATTTTATATCCTGCAACTTTACTATATTCATTGATTAGCTCTAGCAATTTTCTGGTGGACATTTCTCCAAAGAAGACATACAGATGGCTAACAAACACATGAAAAGATGCTCAACATCAGTTATTATCAGAGAAGTGCAAATCAAAACCACAATAAGGTACTATTTCACACCAGTCAGAATGGCTGCGATCCAAAAGTCTACAAGCAATAAATGCTGGAGAGGGTGTGGAGAAAAGGGAACCCTCCTACACTGTTGGTGAGAATGTAAACTAGTATAGCCACTATGGAGAACAGTGTGGAGATTCCTTAAAAACTGGAAGTAGAACTGCCTTATGACCTGGCAATCCCACTGCTGGGCATACACACCAAGGAAACCAGAATTGAAAGAGACATGTGTACCCCAGTGTTCATTGCAGCACTGTTTATAATAGCCAGGACATGGAAGCAACCTAGTTGTCCATCAGCAGATGAATGGATAAGAAAGCTGTGGTACATATACACAATGGAGTATTACTCAGCCATTAAAAAGAATACATTTGAATCAGTTCTAATGAGGTGGATGAAACTGCAGCCTATTATACAGAGTGAAGCAAGCCAGAAAGAAAAACACCAATACAGTATACTAATGCATATATATGGAATTTAGAAAGGTGGTAATGATAACCCTGTATGTGAGACAGCAAAAGAGACACAGATGTATAGAACAGTCTTTTGGACTCTGTGGGAGAGGGAGAGGGTGGGATGATTTGGGAGAATGGCATTGAGACATGTATAATATCATATATGAAATGAATAGCCAGTCCAGGTTCAATGCATGATACTGGATGCTTGGGGCTGGTACACTGAGAAGACCCAGAAGGATGGTATGAGGAGGGAGGAAGGAGGGGGCTTCAGGATGGGGAGCACATGTATACCTGTGGCGGATTCATGTTGATGTATGACAAAACCAATACAATATTGTAAAGTAATTAACTTCCAATTAAAATAAATAAATTTATTTTAAAAAAGACTTAACTGACTTTTTTCAGCCTACACGTGGAATCTTGCAACTGTGGCTTTGCTTATAGTGAAACCAGGGCAGCTATTTTTCCAGTATTTGCTGTGCTTTCACTTGGCTTGAATTTCAATGAAACATTAGTCCAGTGCACTATTGCAGGACTCTGGCCTTGGGAAGTGGAGAAAAGTAAGGAAGGGATTCTATCCTTTATCTGTGCCAGGATTTACCTGTGGTTGGTTTTGCAGTCTGTAACCCAGAGTCCCTCCTTGTGAAAGAGAAACTATTATTTTACAGGTGAGGAAGCTGAGCATGGAGGGGTAAGCAACTTGCCCAAAGTCACACGGTTAATAAATGCTAGAGCAAGAATTTGAACGCACTCAATCTGGCTCAAAAATAAAGGCATTTGACCCCTGCTTTACACTCTATTGCCTCTGTCAATGCTGGGCTTAATAAGAGCAGGGAATGGCAACCTACTCCAGTATTCCTGCCTGCAGAATTCCATGGACAAAGGAGCCTGGCAGGTTACAGTCCACGGGAATGCAAAGTCAGACATTACTGGGCTACTAGCACTTTCATCTTACTCAGGGACACTGTTAGCAAAATAACCCTGAAAATTCTTAACAAGGTCTCTTGATAAATCCAATGCGGCGTTCTTTTTTGAAAGCTTGGGACAGATTGCTGCGTGTTTGGTTGAGTACCTGATAAAATAACTGATACATGTTTGGGGACCTTATTTTTTTAAATGTCCACATCTATAGACATTAAAATCATTGCAACTGGTGAAATGGTCACATTGAGAGGCACAGTGATGCCAAGCCTGGCCAATGACACATGTACTTTTCTAGAGAGGGAAGGCAGAACTGTTTACTCTGTTTATAGTTTTGCTTATCTATCCATTTTTTTACTTTTCCTAAGTCTACAAAATTGAATCCTAGCAGGCTCAGTACAGTTTGGATATAACATATGTTGATTTGCTACGTTTCCTAAGTAACTGAATCCTTTCATAGGCAATACTTATTTCTCCTTTCCTCCAAATTTTCCCAATTTCCCAATAGAAATTGTAGATTAGCATTTCTGAAAGGACAATTGGGGCAGTGCATTTTTTAAGCAAGCCTTCCAAAGTGACTCTTACACAGCCTAAAGTTTGAAAGTCATCTATGATTCTATCCAATCCCAGTGAGAGGATCACAGAAGGTCATTCTATCCACTGGATTAACAGTGGAATCTGCCTTTCATTTTAGTAGTTCCTGCTGTGTTATGTCTGTGACCCTTAACGCTTGTTTCCTGATTGTCAGATCTAATGGCTCTAGTGCCAGAGAGAATTTCCCTAGGTTGAGTTCATGCTATACTTAAAACAAGGAACTTGAGTTCCCCAATATCACTGCAAGCAAGATTCATGTCTGTTATTTATATCTGTATTAGTCAGGGTTCATTTCCATAAGCATCAGAAATGACTGTTTATATTGAGCACAAAGGGAATTTTCTGATTATCTAGAAAGCTCTCAGTTCAGTTCAGTTCAGTCGCTCAGTCATGTCCGACTCTTTGCGACCCCATGAATCACAGCACGCCAGGCCTCCCTGTCCATCACCAACTCCCGGAGTTCACTCAGACTCACATCCATCGAGTCAGTGATGCCATCCAGCCATCTCATCCTCTGTCGTCCCCTTCTTCTCCTGCCCCCAATCCCTCTGAGCTTCAGAGTCTTTTCCAATAAGTCAACTCTTCGCATGAGGTGGCCTAAGTACTGGAGTTTCAGCTTTAGCATCATTCCTTCCAAACAAATCCCAGGGCTGATCTCTGTCAGAATGGACTGGTTGGATCTCCTTGCAGTCCAAGGGATTCTCAAGAGTCTTCTCCAACACCACAGTTCAAAAGCATCAATTCTTGGGCACTCAGCCTTCTTCACAGTCCAACTCTCACATCCATACATGACTACTGGAAAAACCATAGCCTTGACTAGACGGACCTTAGTCGGCAAAGTAATGTCTCTGCTTTTGAGTATGCTATTTAGGTTGGTCATAACTTTTCTTCCAAGGAGTATACATCTTTTAATTTCATGGCTGCAGTCACCATCTGCAGTGATTTTGGAGCCCCCCAAAAATAAAATCTGACACTGTTTCCACTGTTTCCCCATCTATTTCCCATGAAGTGATGGAACCAGATGCCATGATCTTCGTTTTCTGAATGTTGAGCTTTAAGCCAACTTTTTCACTCTCCACTTTCACTTTCATCAAGAGGCTTTTTAGTTCCTCTTCACTTTTTGCCATAAGGGTGGTGTCATCTGCATATCACTCTGGGGACTATCAAATCAGTAGGGACGTGGAGGATCAGGTGGAAAAGCAGAAAAGAAGAGAGGGAGTACTGGAGGACTGGGAACTGAGAACTGAGGCAGATTCTGAAGCAGGAATGGGCTGGCATTTCTCAATGTATTCCTTTAAATTCACCTCCCAGAAAAGGGTATCAGATCTGCTCAGCCTGAATCAGGTATGTCTCCTTAACTGTCCTGAGGCAGGAACAGGAGGGTTTAGATGCCTTGGCTCTTGTAGAAAGCAGTGGACACTAACTCCCAACACAACTGCACACAAGGAAAGGGCTGCTTTATCAAAGGGAGGCTCAAATGGTGTTGGAGGCAGAGCAGAAATAAATGACAAAATAATATACTCCCATGCCTACCTGGAAGGCAGCCTCCTCCTTGCAGGTGACCACACATCTTATTCTGATTCTGGCACCACAATCTATACCTTTCTCCTCTGTGTTTAAGAAATGGGTGGCTATAGGAAAATATTGTTATGATGAATATATGGCTTATTAACACAAAGAAAAATATATCCACAAAGGTTCTCACTCTCTTTTTCTGCATAGTAGCCAGGTGCTTTTTTATGCTATGGGAAATAATAAACTAAGGAAGTTGAAACTGTCAGAAGTATGGAATGGTGTAAGGAAAGCACATTTGTTTGTTTTTTCTACTAACTGACTTCTAGACACCTGGGGTCACATCATTCATTCATTCACTTGGTATATCTTAGGAGTATGTTGTTGTTGAAGATTGTCCTGCAGACTTGAAGCAGCAGTTACTATATGCAGTTTTTGTACTTATCACTCCTTTCCTGGAAGGCTATTACTGAGCTTTAGATTTTGCTTGAGTTTGACCTGCCTTTATCAGCTTGTAAAAGTCTCATTCATTTGTAACTTTGGAAAAACTATCTTAAACATTCTACTGGATTCATTCAACCAAATAGTGTCCTTTGGTAGAGAAGGGTATTTACATTGCTGTTGTTAGTTTCCTCTAATGGTAGGAATCAACTTGACATGGCCAATGGGGCTGGTTGACAGACAGAAAGGAAATATGTCCTCATATGTAGGTAAATACATCAACAGAGAAAATGATCAGAAATATGCAAATATTTATGAAGATAACACATTAAAATGTTCCTATAATTCTGACTCAGATCCATTCTGGAAATAATAGGGATGTGCATTATACATATTTTGGAGTAAAAATTAATAATCAGCTTAAAGTATTTGGAAAGAATGATGTGGAGCTGATGCCATAGTAGGTAGCAGGTCCACTAAACCAGAGATAGCCATCAGTAAAAGAAATCCATGCAGAATTCTAACGGTAGACTCTTAAGTGCACACTTGCATAGATCATTGAATATGAGGTACAGCAGGCCACCTTTTGAACTTCATTACCTCTTACTCTCCTAAATTGAAGGCATATTTGAAATGCTAAGCAACTTACGCTGTATATCAAGGACTACTGTCTTGCTCAAACTATAGGTGCCAAAAATATTGACACATGACTCAATCAATGTAAACAACCTGTTACTTTCTGATTGACATGTAACTCTTTTGCTTAGTTTAAAATTTCCCTCCAAATCATTCTAACGATTATTCTCCTGACTCCTCATGTATGAGAGGAAGTGTAATCAAAATCCCATTTTTACTTTTCCAAGTCAAATTCTTAGCAAATTTATGCTAGATTTTTTTTTATTGCTATTTTCTTTATATCTCTTCTCATGGGGGGAAAAAACCTTCAAGGGCTGCCATGCTTTCCTCTCATGGTGTAGTGGGGAAATGTCCAACTCAGCTGTTAATGCATGGAATAAATGGACAGTCTTGCTAATTCCTATTATCATTATTGTGTCTAGAGTCTATGTCAGTTTGAATCTAAAATGTCCTACTTTTCATCGATGGTACTTTAAATATCCCAACACTATCTGCATTTATATATTGCCCATCTGTACAATATCAAATCATCTTGACAAATGTTCTGTATTTCTACCTTTATGTGGGTATGGCTAAGAAAACTGCGAGATTAAACAAGAACTTTTGGGGGTTATATACATGTCTAAAATTTGCAGTCTTCACTGAGAGTAAAAGGGTTGGGTAACTTAGACAAAAAAATGGGCAAAAGTGAATGCAATTAGATCAGAAATGATTAATCAGCTCCATTTTATTTTCTTCCACACTATTTTATATCACTTATTTTAAATCAAAAGACTAGAAAAAAATGACTTCTATTTAATGAGATTTGATTTATTCAACCTTGTATTATTAACTGAAAATAGGATACCTTGTTAGTTGGAAAATATACTTAATGCATTGTTTTGAATAAATTATCAGTTGATGAATATAGAATTATAATATTAATGTTACTTTACACTTGCACAGAATGTTGGCAGTTTACACAGTACATTCATATGCATCCCTTTCCTTGATCCTCATAAATCCCCAGGTATTATTGTTCATATTTTATAGATAGGATCTGAAAACTCAGGGAAGTCTAAGTGACAACTAATAAGTGAAAAGCAGGGATTCAGTCTCTGGTTTTCTGCTTCCAAACCCTTTTCAGTAGTCACTTTTATCAAAAATAACCAAACAGAAGGATGGACCTTATCTCCTCCCTGCACTATTTCAATGGCCTCTTATCCACTATCCCCAGAAGCATCTTCATACTATTCTTGATCTTCCCAGAAGCAATTTAAATCAGTGTTCTTTCCTAACAGATTGGAGCTCCTTTGCCTAGAAGATAAATTTTGAGCTCTTACTTTCTCATCTAGTGTCCTTCACAATCAGACTTAAATTTGGCCTCAATTTAGTTCTTCAGTCCCTTTCCCCAACTTCAACCACATGGCCTCAGTTCAAGTCATAGCAATTTGAAGATTTCCTTAACACAGTGTGCTGTTCCACAGCTTGTATTTTTGTACCTGTTGTTTCTTTTCCCTAGAATGCCTTTTCTTTATCCTCTGCCTAGTAAATTTTTACTTCTGACCTAAGAATCAACCCAAAGATTACCTCTTAGATGAAGCCTTTCCTCCCTTTTTAGGGCTCATATACCTTTTATTACTGTTAATACAACAGGAGTTGATATCATGTGAATGAGCTTCTGAAGGGTACAGACCATGTCCTGTTGATCTTTGTATGCCCTTCCCACCAACCAGGACCTAGCACAGTATCTGGTATTCAATAACTATGGAATTAATTTCTTCCAGGTATATATCTAAAAGAACAGAAACCTGAGTCTTAAAGAGATATGTGCATGCCTATGTTCTCAGCAGTGTTATTCACAAAAGGTGAAAGTAACCAAAAGTGTATGAACAGATAGGTAAATAAAATGTGGTATATACCCACACTGGAATATTATTCAGCCTTAAAAAACGGAAGCTTTTCACATATGGTACAGCATGAATGAAACTTGAGGATGTTATACTAAGTGAAACAACCCAGTCACAAAAAGACAAATATTGTATAATCCCACTTATATGAGGTACCTAGAGTAGTCCAACTCATAGAAACAGAAAGTAGAATGATGATAGCCAAGAACTGTGAGAAGAGAGAAATAAGGGGTTATTATGGGTATAGAATTTCAGTTTATAAGGCAAAAAAGATCTGAATATTAGTTGTACAACAAGGTGAATGTATTTAATGCTCTGAACTGTACACTTAAAAATGGTTAAATTTTATTTCACGTATTTACTGCATTTTTAAAAAAATTAAGTAAAAATCATTTAAAAATAATATTTCCTACTTCATTAAAGAAATGAATGAAATAAAGAAATTATTTTTAATATTTCCATATATCTATGTGGTATAGAGAAGAAAATAAGATGGAGCAAAACCCATAGATATATAAGAAGAGCTGGGTTTCTAATTAGACAGATAACGCGCCCCACGTCCGAGGTCAGGGGCAGCCGGGAGAAGCCACCTCACGATCGAGACCAGGGCGGTGACCATGAGGAGCCACCCCGAGCCCGAGGCCAGGGCCCACAGCCGGGAGGAGCAACTCCAGGAGAAGTGGCTGCGCAGGCCTAGAGGAGCTATCCCATGTTGAAGGTCAGGAATGGTGGCGGTAAGGAGATACCCCTCATCCAAGGTAAGGAGCAGCGGCTGTGCTTTACTGGAGCAGCCGTGAAGAGATACCCCCACATCCAAGGTAAGAGAAACCCAAGTAAGATGGTAGGTGTTGCAAGAGGGCATCAGAGGGCAGACACACTGAAACCATACTCACAGAAAACTAGTCAATCTAATCACACTAGGACCACAGCCTTGTCTAAGTTAATGAAACCAAGCCATGCCTGTGGGGCAACACAACACAGGCAGGTTGTGGTGATGGAGAGGTCTGACAGAATGTGGTCCACTGGAAGGGAATGGTAAGCCATTTCAGGATTCTTGCCTTGAGAACCCCATGAACAGTAGGAAAAGGCAATATGATAGGATACTGAAAGAGGAACTCCCCAGGTCAGTAGGAGCCCAATATGCTACTGGAGATCAGTGGAGAAATAACTCCAGAAAGAACAAAAGGATGGAGCCAAAGCAAAAACAATACCCAGCTGTGGAAGTGACTGGTGATAGAAGCAAGATCCAATGCTGTAAGAGCAATATTCCATAGGAACCTGGAATGTCAGGTCCATGAATCAAGGCAAATTGGAAGTGGTTAAACAAGAGATGGCAAGGGTGAATGTCGACATTCTAGGAATCAGCAAACTAAAATGGACTGGAATGGGTGAATTTAACTCAGATGACCATTATATCTACTACTGCAGGCAGGAACACCTCAGAAGAAATGGAGTAGCCATCATGGTCAACAGAAGCATCTGAAATGCAGTACTTGGATGCAATCTCAAAAACGACAGAATGATCTCTGTTCATCTCCAAGGCAAACCATTCAATATCTCAGTTATCCAAGTCTATGCCCCAACCAATAATGCTGAAGAAGCTGAAGGTGAACGATTTTATGAAGACCTACAAGACCCTTTAGAACTAACACCCCAAAAAAATGTCCTTTTCATTATAGGGGACTGGAATGCAAATGTAGGAAATCAAGAAACACCTGGAGTAACAGGAAAATTTGGAATACAGAATGAAGCAAGGCAAAGACTAATAGAGTTTTGCCAAGAAAACGCACTAGTCATAGCAAACACCCTCTTCCAACAACTCAAGAGAAGACTCTACACATGGACATCACCAGATGGTCAACACCGAAATCAGATTGATTATATTCTATGCAGCCAAAGATGGAAAAGCTCTATACAGTCAACAAAAACAAGACCAGGAGCTGACTGTGGCTCAGATCATGAACTCCTTATTACCAAACTCAGACTGAAATTGAAGAAAACAGGGAAAACCGCTAGACCATTCAGGTATGACCTAAATGAAATCCCTTATGATTAAACAGTGGAAGTGAGAAATAGATTTAAGGGCCTAGATCTGATAGATAGAGTGCCTGATGAACTATGGAATGAGGTTCATGACATTGTACAGGTGACAGGGATCAAGACCATCCCCATGGAAAAGAAATGCAAAAAAGCAAAATGGCTGTCTGGGAAGGCCTTATAAATAGCTGTGAAGAGAAGAGAGGCAAAAAGAAAAGGAGAAAAGGAAAGATATAGGCATCTAAATGCAGAGTTCCAAAGAATAGCAAGAAGAGATAAAAAAGCCTTCAGCGATCAATGCAAAGAAATTGAGGAAAAGAACAGAATGGGAAAGACTAGAGATCTCTTCAAGAAAATTAGAGATACCAAGGGAACATTTCATGCAAAGATGGGGTTGGATAAAGGACAGAAATGGTATGGACCTAACAGAAGCAGAAGATATTAAGAGGTGGCAAGAATACACGGAAGAACTGTACAAAAAAGATCTTCATGACCCAGATAGTCATGATGATGTGATCACTAATCTAGAACCAGACATCTTGGAATGTGGAGTTAAGTGGGCCTTAGCATCACTACGAACAAAGCTATTGGAGGTGATGGAACTCCAGTTGAGCTGTTTCAAGTCCTGAAATATGATGCTGTGAAAGTGTTGCACTCAATATGCCAGCAAATTTGGAAAACTCAGCAGTGGCCACAGGACTAGAAAAAGTCAGTTTTCATTCCAATCCCAAAGAAAGGCAATGCCAAAGAATGCTCAAACTACCGCACAATTGCACTCTTCTCACATGCTAGTAAAGTAATGCTCAAAATTCTCCAAGCCAGGCTTCAGCAATACATGAACCATGAACTCCCTGATGTTCAAGCTGATTTTAGAAAAGGCAGAGGAACCAGAGATCAAATTGCCAACATCCGCTGGATCATGGAAAAAGCAAGAGAGTTCCAGAAAAACATCTACCTCTGCTTTATTGACTACACCAAACCCTTTGACTGTGTGGATCACAATAAACTGTGGAAAATTCTGAAAGAGATGGGAATACCAGACCACCTGACCTATCTCTTAAGAAATCTGTATGCAGGTCAGGAAGCAACAGTTAGAACTGGACATGGAACAACAGACTGGTTCCAAATAGGAAAAGGATTACGTCAAGGCTGTATATTGTCACCCTGATTATTTAACTTATATGCAGAGTACATCATGAGAAACACTGGACTGGAAGAACCACTAGCTGGAATCAAGATTTCTGGGAGAAATATCAATAACCTCAGATATGCAGATGACACCACCCTTATGGCAGAAAGTGAAGAGGAGCTAAAAAGCCTCTTGATGAAAGTGAAAGAGGAGAGTGAAAAAGTTGGCTTAAAGCTCAACATTCAGAAGACGAAGATCATGGCATCCTGTCCCATCACTTCATGGGAAATAGATGGGGAAACAGTGGAAACAGTGTCAGACTTTATTTTTGGGGGCTCCAAAATCACTGCATATGGTGACTGCAGCCATGAAATTAAAAGACGCTTACTCCTTGGAAGAAAAGTTATGACCAACCTAGAGAGCATATTCAAAAGTAGAGACATTACTTTGCCGACTAAGGTCCGTCTAGTCAAGGCTGTGGTTTTTCCTGTGGTCATGTATGGATGTGAGAGTTGGACTGTGAAGAAGGCAGAGCACTGAAGAATTAATGCTTTTTAACTGTGATGTTGGAGAAGACTCTTGAAAGTCCCTTGGACTGCAAGGAGATCTAACCAGTCCATTCTGAAGGAGATCAGCCCTGGGATTTGTTTGGAAGGAATGATGCTAAAGCTGAAACTCCAGTACTTTGGCCACCTCTTGAGAAGAGTTGACTCATTGGAAAAAACTCTGATGCTGGGAGGGATTGGGGGCAGGAGAAGGGGACGACCGAGGATGAGATGACTGGATGGCAACATGGACTCGATGGACCTGAGTCTGAGTGAACTCCAGGAGTTGGTGATGAACAGGGAGGCTTGGCGTGCTGCGATTCATGGGGTCACAAAGAGTCGGACACGACTGAGCGACTGAACTGAACTGAGCTGTGCTGATATCATGTCAAAATAATAAATTCCCCAGTAGTAAAATCACTACTGGAGTCCTGACATAAGGTTGAGTAGCAGAGATTGGAGTTAAATAGATTGATGGCAGAGCTCTTCAAGGAGGTAGTGAATGTATAGCCTGGTTTTGAAGGTTAAGTTGAGCAAGTATTAACAAAACAGCAAGCAATGGGCTCTGGAAAGATATAGAAGAGGGACACGGATGAGGTATTTATCTAGGCATATACTTGCTTTAAAGGAAGTACTTTACTAAATTCTACAACAGGTATGTCAAGTAAGAACTATGTAATCTTTTATTTGAGTAAACTGAGGCACAGATAGGTTAGGTAGCTTATCCAAAGACAATGTTTAATAAACAATAGAGGAAGGTTTTAAACCCACATCACCTGGTGGCAACACCTTTGTAATTACTCTTCCTTGGTGGCTCAGATGGTAAAGAATCTCCCTGCAGAACACCTAGGAAGGGGATCAGGAAGATCCCCTGGAGAAGCGAATGGCTACCCACTCCTGTATTCTTGCCTGGAGAATTCCATGGACAGAGGAATGGAAGAAGAGCCTGGCAGGCCACAGTTCATGGGGTCGCAAAGAGTCAGACACAACTGACTGACTGACACATTTTTTTTCACATGCTGTTCTCTCTAGTCAGTTCTGTTACGAAGTGATCTTCAATATCTCATGTCTCTATCTTCTTCCAAAGATCCTATGGTTTATTGATGATTTTAAAAAATGAAACATGTTTCTATAGGAGACCTTAGAATCCAGCTGATTGAATGTTTATAGATGGCTTGATACAATAAAATAATTTAATAGCTATATGAGATATTCAGCTTAGAGAAAAAAAAATATTTTGACTATATTTTGTCCATCCATTTGACGTAAAAATTGAGGTTAGGGAATCTACTTTCCTGGGAATTAGTCTCTAGCATCACGCTATAGTACTCCACCTCTATAGTTCCATTGCTGTTCTTCATATAGTACGCTTTTGTGGTTTATTATTTCATGAAATTTCCTTTGCCTATTTCAAGTGTATCAGGCTACAGACTGTCATCAACATGTCTGACTTTCCCCAGAATTTACATTTCTTTTTCTTTTTTCCATGATTCCAGCAGATGTGTTACATTATTTTCAAATGAAAATAAAATATGATTAATAGGGGTTGGGGGTATATGATTGTGATGGTAGGAGTGGTCAGAAAAAGTCAATTCTTCCATATTAAATAATATATATTAATATGAAATATAGGAAAAGAAACATCATGGTTTCAATGCTCTTTGCAGAAAAGACTGTTTTAATCTACATTAAATCATCTAGAATCAAATAGTGAAAAGAACAAAGTGGTGCTTAATTAATCTTCATTCTGACACAAACTGGCAAGCTGAGAAGTACTTGATCATATTCAGAATTCTTTTGTTTGTTTGTTCTATTTTTTTTAACATAAAAAAGGGAAAAGAAAACATATAACTCAGTAAGGTTTTGTTAGATATTTTAAAACTATATTTAAAGGTCACAGAACGGCAATAAAAAGTGAGAGAAAAGTGCCTTTTACCAGATTTCAAACTTAAAGGAATATTTTACTAAGTAAGCATCACTAGTTAGAAAATTTCTATTGGAATTAGATCAGAGGAGACATGAAAACAAGGAGAAAACTGGGGGGAAATCTCCAAAATCCTTTTGGACAGCAGACCACTGACAAAATATTTCACTTCATTAAACATAAATTAATTAGAGATATGTGGGTTGTGTTTTCCCCAGAATGGACAGGGACTTAAAATGTAAGGGAAAATAACTTTTGCAAAAGTTATTTAGTATTTTGCTGAACCTGAATCATATTTGCCAAAAGTTTACTTTTGTGGTTAGTTTGGAAAAGAACACAGAGGTACAAAAAGAAAGCATTGACTTGCATACATGTATGTGTTTTCAGCTTAAAATATTATAAAATCAATGACAATTTAAGATTCTTCTACGAATAGACAGATTTATGCCAAAAGTAATGAATAGCTTTATTGTCTTCTGGTTCCATGTCTGGGTGTGCCAGAAAATTTCAAATTTTGCCTTATAAAATGTAAAGCCCTGATGTAAACCCGAGAAATATGTTTTAGGAAACACTCTAACAAAATCAAATTTCAAGTCTCTGCCTTCAATTCTGATTTGCCTACCAGTTGTGGCACATGTGTATCAGCTTCACAGGGTCTGCAAGAGCAAGTAGGCTGATGGATTGTATGTGTATAATTGGTGGGCTGTGAACTGCTCTATTAAGATTATTGCAGCTGCCCTGACTCAGATTCCCATATACTGTAAGTTTATATTAGGGCACTGTTGTTATTTTGACAATTTGTTAATTTATTTTAAACAGCAGTCGAACTTTATCCCTTTTTTGGGGGGGTGGGGGGTCTTTATTTAGGCTGTTGGAGAAGGCAATGGCAACCCACTCCAGTACTCTTGCCTGGAGAATCCCAGGGATGGGGGAGCCTGATGGGCTACCATCTATGGGGTCGCACAGAGTTGGACACGACTGAAGTGACTTAGCAGCAGCAGCAGCAGAGATAATTGAATTTTAAACAAATAGCGGCAAACCAATGGAAAATCTTTGATCATCTTGAGCTGTGTCTATAAACACAATGGCAACTGGTTAAGTTGGGCTGTGGAAAGTGGACAGGGAGGAACAAGCATACTGGTTATTTGGTATCAGGTATGACTCACTGATGATGGGAGGGATTGGGGGCAGGAGGAGAAGGGGACGACAGAGGATGAGATGCCTGGATGGCATCACTGACTCAATGGATGTGAGTCTGAGTGAACTCTGGGAGTTGGTGATGGACAGGGAGGCCTGGCGTGCTGTGATGCATGGGGTCACAAACAGTCAGACATGACTGAGAGACTGAACTGAACTGAACTGAACTGAACTGATGTTTCCTTAATCAGTGGGCCCTCTTCTCATATATCACCTACCTTTTCCCTCTTGCATATATACATATATCAGGAAATCAAATTTCAAAACATTTCATCTTTTAATAACATTGTCATCATGGATACCACTTCAGGTAAGATATCTTAGAAGAGTAAATACAATTTCTTCACGTCTACAATATAGTATCAATAAATCATTCTATTCATTGTGCCACCATCAATGTAATTATTATTCCTCAAGAATGGAAAAGCAATTTTCTAATGTTTCCTTGGAATTCCAAGATTGAAAGGTCTAGAGTTGTATCTCAAAATTTCACCTTTGACAAAAAAAAGTAATAAAACAAGTCACAAAATCAATAACAAAACCAAAGAGCATTTGTCAAAGTTTAAAGTTGCATTGTCAACTCATAATTTTCAGTCATACCTCAGGATGAATGGAAATTCTGCAAGACAATGCTTCAGCTATGGATGAGTGAGTTAGGCTACTTATGTTAATGAGCCCAGAAAACTATAGAAGGATTCTAAAAGTCCTTTCTTTTTCATCTTTCTTCTCATTTCCTTATGTACTTTGTTTGTATTAGTCAGTTGTGTCTGACTCTTTGTGACCACATGGACTGTAGCTTGCCAGGCTCCTCTGTGCATGGAATTCTCTAGGCAAGAATACTGGAGCAAGTTGCCATTCTCTTCTCCAGTGGATTTTCACAACCCAGTGATCAAACCCAGGTCTCCTGCATTGCAGGCAGATTCTTTACCATCTGAGCCACCAGGAAAGCCCTTATATGCTTTAAGAAGTAACAAAGATATGCCTACCATGTTGGCTGTGTAAATAAATAAATAAGAACTTCTGTATCTGCTAAATGCAACCAGTCCCTGCTTCACCTACATCCGACTCACTTGACTGACCTTACATGCTTGTCCCAGGCCCCAGCTAATGATTGTTCTAACTTTAGCCACTTGAAAACTCATCAAAGTGTCCATGAGGGTGCGCTCCTCTGCTGGTTACCCTGGTAACTGATGAGGCAGCCTGCCATCAGTTCCTTCTTTAACTGGTAACTTCCCTCTGCCCCGGAGGGAAGCCTCCTGCCATGTCCTGCCCTGCCATCAGCCTCACACAGTGGGGTGTTGCTCCATGACCTTGCTTCTGATATGTAAGAGCCCCCATCCTTAAACCATTGAAGTCTCTGTTGCTGGGAAAAGAAGAACTTCTGAGCCTGAAATCTAGCAGTTCTAGTATGTCTTAACAATCCATTTTAACTCTATTTCAGGTATTGTTGGGTTGCGCAGTGGTGTCTAACTCTGCAACCCCATGGACTGCAGCACACCAGGTTTCCCTATCCTTCACTATTTCCCGGAGTTTGCTCAAATTCATGTCCATTGAATTGGTGATGCCATCCAACCATCTCATCCTCTGCACCCTCTTCTCCTTCTGCCATCAGTCTTTCCCAGGATCAGGGTCTTTCCCAATGAGTCAGCTCTTTGCATCAGGTGGTAACAGTATTTATTGGAGCTTCAGCTTCAGCATCAGTCCTTCCACTGAATATTCAGGGTTGATTTCCTTTAAGATTGACTGGTTTGATCTCTTTACTATCCAAGGGACTCTTGAGAGTCTTCTCCAGCACCACATTTCAAAAGCATCAATTATTGGTTTGTCATATTTATTCATAGGTCAAAATGAAGCAACTAATCAATCATCAGTTCAGTTCAGTTGCTCAGTTGTGTCCAACTCTTTGCAACCCCATGAACCATAGCACTCCAGGCGTCCCTGTCCATCACCAACTCCCAAGTACACCCAAACTCATGTCCATTGAGTTGGTGATGCCATCCAACCATCTCATCCTCTGTTGCCCCCTTCTCCTCCTGCCGTCAATCTTTCCCATCATCAGGGTCTTTTTAAATGAGTCAGCTTTTCACATCACGTGGCCAAAGTATTGGAGTTTCAGCTTCGGCATTAGTCGTTCTAATGAACACTCAGGACTGAACTCCTTCAGAATGGACTGGTTGGATCTCCTTGCAGTCCCAGGGACTCTCAACAGTCTTCTCCAACACCACAGTTCAAAAGCATCAATTCTTCGGTGCTAAGCCTTCTTCACAGTCCAACTCTCACATCCATACATGACCACAGGAAAAAACTGTAGCCTTGACTAGACGGACCTTAGTTGGCAAAGTAATGTCTCTGTTTTTGAATATGCTATCTAGGTTGGTCATAACTTTTCTTCCAAGGAGTAAGCTTCTTTTAATTTCATGGCTGCAGTCACCATATGCAGTCACTTTGGAGCCCCCAAAAATAAAGTCTGACACTGTTTCCCCATCTATTTCCCATGAAATGATGGGACCAGATGCTGTGATCTTTGTTTTCTGAATGTTGAGCTTTAAGCCAACTTTTTCACTATCCTCTTTCACTTTCATCAAGAGGCTTTTTAGTTCCTCTTCACTTTCTGCCATAAGGGTGGTGTCATCTCCATATCTGAGGTTATTGATATTTCTCCCAGCAATCTTGATTCCAGCTTGTGTTTCTTCCAGTCCAGCGTTTCTCATGATGTACTCTGCATGTAAGTTAAATAAGCAGGGTGACCATATACAGCCTTGACGTACTCCTTTTCCTATTTGGAACCAGTCTGTTGTTCCATGTGTAGTTCAAACTGTTGCTTCCTGACCTGTATACAGATTTCTCAAGAGGCAGGTCAGGTGGTCTGGTATTTCCATCTCTTTCAGAATTTTCCACAGTTTATTGTGATCCACACAGTCAAAGGCTTTGGCACAGTCAATAAAGCAGAAATAGATGTTTTTCTGGAACTCTCTTGCTTTTTCCATGATCCAGCAGATGTTGGCAATTTGATCTCTGGTTCCTCTGCCTTTTCTAAAACCAGTTTGAACATCAGGGAGTTCACGGTTCACGTATTGCTGAAGCCTGGCTTGGAGAATTTTGAGCGTTACTTTACTAGCATGTGAGATGAGTGCAACTGTGCGGTAGTTTGAGCATTCTTTGGCATTGCCTTTCTTTGGGATTGGAATTCCAGCTTAGTGCGCTCGGTTGCAGCCACCTGATATATGTCTTAGTATACTGTATTGGTGTTTTTCTTTCCTGCTTACTTCACTCTGTGTAATCAGTTCCAGTTTCACCCACCTCATTAGAACAAATTCAAATGTATTCTTTTTAATGTCTGAGTAATACTCCATTGTGTATATGTACCACAGCTTTCTTATCCATTCATCTGCTGATGGACATCTAGGTTGCTTCCATGTCCTGGCTATTATAAACAGTGCTGCATCTAACATTGGGGTACATGTGTCTCTTTCAATTCTGGTTTCCTTGGTGTGTGTGCCCAGAAGTGGGATTGCTGGCTCATAAGGCAGTTCAATTTCCAGTTTTTTAAGGAATCACTACACTGTTCTCCATAGTGGCTGTACTAGTTTGCATTCCCACCAACAGTGTAGGAGGGTTCCCTTTTCTCCACACCCTCTCCAGCATTTATTGCTTGTAGACTTTTGGATCACAGCCATTCTGACTAGTGTGAAATGGTACCTCATTGTGGTCTTGATTTGCATTTCTCTGATAATGAGTGATGTTGAGCATCTTTTCATGTGTTTGTTAGACATCTGTATGTCTTCTTTGGAGAAATGTCTATTTAGATCTTTGGCCCATTTTTTGATTGGGTCATTTATTTTTCTGGAATTGAGCTGCATAAGTTGCTTGTATATTTTTGAAATTAGTTGTTTGTCAGTTGCTTCATTTGCTATTATTTTCTCCCATTCAGAAGGCTGTCTTTTCATCTTGCTTATAGTTTCCTTTCTTGTGCAGAAGCTTTTAATTTTAATTAGATCCCGTTTGTTTACTTTTGCTTTTATTTCCAGTATTCTGGGAGGTGGATCATAGAGGATCCTGCTGTGATTTATGTCAGAGATTGTTTTGCCTATGTTCTCCTCTAGGAGTTTCACAGGACTTTAAATTTTTAATTTTAATAGCTATGTTTTAAATTTAATATGTATTAGAAAAGACAAAGCTAATATATCACACATATTATTGCACAGAACAAGACAAAGTTTTAAAAATAGCCAAGTTTATTTATAAAACGATCCAGGTCAAAGGCTAACAGAATGTTGCCCAGAGAATGCACTGGTCATAGCAAACACCGTCTTCCAACAGCACAAGAGAAGACTCTACACATGGACATCACCAGATGGTCAATACTGAAATCAGATTGATTATATTCTTTGCAGCCAAAGATGGAGATGCTCTATACAGTCAGCAAAAACAAGACAGGGAAAAGAATGTGGCTCAGGTCATGAAATCCTTATTGCCAACTTCAGACTTAAATTGAAGAAAGTAGGGAAAACCACTAAACCATCCAGGTATTACCTAAATCAAATCCCTTACAATTATACAGATGAAGTGACAAATAGATTCAAGGGATTAGATCTGACAGACAGAGTACCTGAAGAACTATGGATAGAGATTTGTGACATTATACAGAAGGCAATGATCAAGATCATCCCCAAGAAAATGAAATGCAAAAAGGCAAAATGGTTGTCTGACTAGGCCTTACAATTAGCTGAGAAAAGAAGAGAAGCTAAAAGCAAAGGAGAAAAGGAAAGATATACCTATTTGAATGCAGAGTTCCAAAGAATAGCAAGGAGAGAGAAGAAGGCTTTCCTCAGTGATAAGTGAAAACAAATAGAGGAAAACAATACAATGGGAAAGACTAGAAAAATCTTCAAGAAAATTAGAGATACCAAGGGAACATTTCATGCAAAGATGGGCACAATAAAGCGCAGAAGTGATATGGACCTAAAAGAAGCAGAAGATATTAAGAAGAGGTGGCAAGAATATACAGAACTATACAAAAAAGATCTTCACGACCCAGATAATCACCATGGTGTGATCACTCACCTAGAGCCAGACATCCTGGAATGAGAAGTCAAGTGGGCCTTGGGAAGCATCACTAGGAACAAAGCTAGTGAAGGAGATGGAATTCCAGTTGAGCTATTTCAAATCCTAAAAGATGATGCTGTGAAAGTGCCACACTCAATATGCCAGCAAATTTGGAAAACTCAGCAGTGGCCACAGGACTGGAAAAGGTCAGTTTTCATTCCAATTCCAAAGAAAGGCAATGCCAAAGAATGCTCAAACTACAGCACAATTGCACTCATCTCACATGCTAGCAAAGTAATGCTCAAAATTCTCCAAGCCAGGCTTCAACAATACGTCAACTGTGAACTTCCAGATGTTCAAGCTGGATTTAGAAAAGACAGAGGAGCCATAGAGCATATTGCCAACATCTGCTGGATCATTGAAAAAGCAAGAGAGTTCCAGAAAACCATCTACTTTTGCTTTATTGACTAGACCAAAGCCTTTGACTGTGTGCTTCATAATAAACTGGAAAATTCTTAAGGAAATGGTAATACCAAACCACCTGAACTGCCTCCCGAGAAATCTGTATGCAGGTCAAAAAGTAACAGTTAGACCTGGACATGGAACAACAGACTGGTTGGAGCAACAAATAGGAAAAGGAGTATGTCAAAGTTGTGTATTGTCACCCTGCTTATTTAACTTATACACAGAGTACATCATGCGAAATGCTGGGCTGGATGAAGCACAAGCTGAAATCAAGATTACTGGGAGACATGTCAATAACCTCAGATATGCATATGACACCACCCTTATGGCAGAAAGTGAGAACTAAAGAGCCTCTTGATGAAGGTGAAATGGGAGAGTGAAAAAGTTGACTTAAATCTCAACATTCAGAAAACTAAGATCATGGCATCTAGTCCCATCACTTCATGACAAACAGATGAGCAAATAATGGAAACAGTGACAGACTTTATTTTTCTGGGCTCCAAAATCACTGCAGCCATGAAGTTAAAAGACACTTGCTCCTTGGAAGAAAAGCTATGGCCAACCTAGGCAGCATATTAAAAAGCAGAGACATTACTTTGCCATCAAATGTCCATCTAGTCAAAGTCATGGTTTTTCCAGTAGTCATGTTGGATATGAGAACTGGACTGTAAAGAAAGTTGAGCAGTGAAGAATTTATGCTTTTGAACTGTGGTGTTGAAGAGGACTCTTGAGAGTTCCTTGAACTGCAAGGAGACCCAAGTTTAGGATGGGCTGCAGTCCATCCTAAAGGAAATCAGTCCTGAATATTCATTGGAAGGATGATGCTGAAGCTGAAACTTTGGCCACCTGATGCAAAGAACTGAATCATTGGAAAAGACCCTGCTGCTGGGCAAGATTGAAGATGGGAGGAGAAGGGGACAACAGAGGATGAGATGGTTGGATGGTATCACCGACACAATGGATATGAGTTTGAGAGGGCCCTGGGAGCTGGTGATGGACAGCGTTCTCACAAAGAGTCAGATGTGTCTGAGAGACTGAAGTGAACTGAAGTTGATTCATTAAAAAATACTTATGGATATACCTACACTAGTATATTAATCATTGAGAAATACTGACTCAGAATTTCTGGAAAATTGTCAGGTTCTAGGTTTTCCCTTCTTTACTAATGAGTTGTTGCTCAATAGTAATACTTTCCTGGCTTATTGATTTTCTGCCCTTTATCTTTTCTTTTCTTTTTTTAATTTTTGAGTCAGCAAGCTATTAAATGCCATAGGTGGAACTCACATAACCAGTTCAGTTCAGTTCAATTCAGTTCAGTCGCTCAGTCATGTTGACTCTTTGCGACCCAAGAGACTGCAGCATGCCAGGCCTCCCTGTCCATCACCGACTCCTGGAGTTTACTCAAACTCATGTTCATTGAGTCAGTGATGCCATCCAACCATCTCATCCTTTGTCGTCCCATTCTCTTTCCACCTTCAGTCTTGCCCAGCATCAGGGTCTTTTCAAATGAGTTAGTTCTTTGCATCAGGTGGGCAAAGTGTTGGAGTTTCAGCTTCAAAACATCAGTCCTTCCAATGAATATTCAGGATTTCCTTTAGGATGTACTGGTTGGCTCTCCTTGCTGTCCAAGGGACTCTCAAGAGTCTTCTCCAACACCACAGGTCAAAAGCATCAATTCTTCAGCGCTCAGCTTTCTTCATAGTTCAACTCTCCATAGCCTTGACTAGATGGACCTTTGCTAGCAAAGTAATGTCTCTGCATTTTAATATGCTGTCTAGGTTGATCATAAGTTTTCTTCCAAGGAACAAGTGTCTTAATTTCATGGCTGCAGTCACCATCTGCAGTGATTTTGGAGCCCAAACAATAAACTCTATCACTGTTTCTACTGTTTCCCCATCTATTTGCCATGAAATGATGGGACCAGATGCCATGATCTTAGTTTTCTGAATGTTGAGTTGTAAGCAAGTTTTTTCACTCTCCTCTTTCACTTTCATCAAGAGGCTCTTTAGTTCTTCTTAGCTTTCTGCCATAAGTGTGGTGTCATCTGCATATCTGCATATCACATAACCAAATTTCCCCCATATCTCATTTCAGAAGCAAGCCTAATTCATGATTTTTTTTCTATTTAATATGAGCTTACCAAGCCAGCTTAGCAACATCTCCATGGACTAAAGACCTCATTTCTAGAGATGCTCTTGCTTTTCAGAGTTTCCCAGAGCAGGTAGCATAGGGGTGGTTCTCCATGCCATGCTCTGCCCAAGAGAACTCTATACCTGAGGCAGGGTCATCACTGTCTCCTGTCCCCGTGCCTCCTCTGCCACAACCTCACCCTCAGATTCTTCAAATGACTGAGAGGCACATACAGTGATCTGCTGCCTCCACCTCCACATTTAGTAACCACCACCATTTTCTTTGTCTCTGCATCTTCATCCACCCACCACCACCGTTCACCTTATGTGTTTTATGTTAGAGTCAGAAATAGTGTATTAATGCTTTCTGTAAAGTTACAATGCATGTGACTCATATAAATAAATTGCCATTGGGAATGATTCTGGAGACATCTTTTAAGAGATAGTTTATTATGTTCTTTCAACGGGAAAATGAACTGTTCCCATTTCAGGACTTCAAGTCCTATTTAGAAACGTGTGTCTCTTCAATCTTAAAATCAAATCAACTATCCCCTATGAGCCAGATCAAGATCCATGGGCACATGTCCTGGTCTTAGATGCCTCACAGACGTCCTCATTTAAGACCTTTGAATTTACCGCCTGCTCTGGAGATATGGTTCTCATCAATTCCCATTTATTAGTAGGTGCTTAAAAGGAGGCACTTTCTGACATGCAATAAAAAGCAAACCTAATGAGCAAATGGCAGTGAACTTGAGGGGCACTTTAGGAGAAGGTCTATCAGTATTCATAACTCTGACACACTATAAAAGACACTTTAGTGCAACGAAAATGTGTCAGAAAAGATATTGAGTTAACTGAAGGGAGAATTTTCTGGTAAAACACATAAGAGCACCCGTTTCAAGTGATCTGTAGTATTAATATATTTTCACCTTTACTGACAACTCATTTCCCAAGTGTCAGATGAATGGTACTGGAGATGGCCCTGATATTAACTTCCAAATGAGGTTCTGTGACAATGAAAGGTACATAAGTATTCCTCCCTAGCATCTTCTCTATAATTAATGCCCTTGGCCTTGCTTAGGAGCTGATGCCATTCAAAAATTAGAAAAATTATCTTTGGGAAAAATTCTTATGATGCTATCAATGGCACATTATAGTTTATTTTTTCACACAACTCATCTTTCATATGATGTGGACAGAAGTTAGGATGTTTTCAGATTCATAAGACAACTTTATGTTTCAAAGAACCATAGATAACATCACATTAAAATTTTTTAGTCAATATTGTTTTCCTCAAAATAAATTTTAAAAGCCAACTCAGTAGAAACAAAGCCCCAAACCTAAATATCGTCAAGGGACAAACTATGTATCTCACATCATGGAAGGAAAAAATGTAATATAATCATATTTTCACTTAATATAATGGTAGACATGGTCAATAAATGTAACAATTCCCTAAATCATACTGATATGCTGTTTATATAAAATAATGGGAATTTTTTTCTCTTTTATAATCTTCTTTAATAATGAAACTCCCTAGTTCCTTCCACTTCTTAACCTAGAGGCATAAATTCTGGCCTCTCTGTCTTTACAAAAAAATGTATGTTTTCTCCTTGCCAACTTGGTATCCTACTAATTGCAAGAACTTATCTATTTTTCCCTTATATTCAATCTTCTAGAAAGTCCATGTGATCATCAATAAATGTGAAAAAAGGAATATTTGTAGTAGGTATAACACATATGGATAAGCAAGTATGGCAACTGGTATGTATGTATTTGTGTAGTTAGTTAGTTAGTTCAGTCGCTCAGTCGTGTCTGACTCTTTGCGACCCCATGAATCGCAGCATGGCAGGCCTCCCTGTCCATCACCATCTCCTGGAGTTCACTCAGACTCACGTTCATCGAGTCAGTGATGCCATCCAGCCATCTCATCCTCTGTGTGTATATGTATATATATATAACTATATAGGGTGGTGGTGACTGGTGCTCAGTTGTGTCCAATTTTTTATGATCCCATGGATGGTAGACCACCAGGCTCATCTGTCCATGGAATTTTCCAGGCAAGAAATAACTATATATGTATATATTATGAATAGCATATGTTTATATAAAAAATATAAAAACACATTCATTTCCTTTCTTTCTTCATTCTTTTTTTTTCCTTATCATACTGAAGCAAGAGTATAAGAAAATTCATATTAATTACTTTCACTAGGAAAGGGATCCACTAAACATATCCATAAAAGAATATTTGGCTGAACCTGGGACTCACTAAAATTCTATGGTCCTCAAATGAAGGCTAAACTGAATTGTTTATAATCCAGTTTATATTTCTAGTAAAATAAAATACCAACAAGGATAACAGAAACACTGCAAGACAGATGTCTTCAAAAATGGCAAACATATCTCTGATAATATTGCCATAAATTCAGAATTTTATGATAAGAAATAGATTACATTTCCTTTTTCATATAGAACAAACAATAGCATAAGCTGGGCCTTCTTTATTTAGTGAAAGTAACTGAAATACAGAGTGCAGTGTGTCTCATCTTTTCCCACATGCAAAGAAACCTAATCATAAGGGGTTGGGGTGGGTAAAATGGAAGTATTTTGAGTTTGGTTTCTAGATATTTTATCTCTTTCAAACACAATTTGTTTGCCAAATATAAAAGGAATAATACCATTTAAAACAAAACAAAAACCCTTTCACATCTTAGATGAAAACTTATCTTTCTTTGGATCATACTTTCCAATGCCCCAAAGTGCTAGCATAAATTGAAATTTACACAAACTACAGAGTTGTCAGAAATAATCACACACCCAGCCAGCCCTTCCACTTCTGTTTCTGTCCTACACAAAGAAGCTACAGTGCTGCACAGAGCAGCCCTTTAAATCTTTATTGTATTTTGCCTCTGGGGTTTGCTCATCACTGCAAGTCTAAAAGTGTCTGTTACGGTCAGAAATAACTTTAAAAAATTATTGCACCACTGAGCCAATGAGGAGTTCAAATGACTCAAAAATTGTAAACTTGTAAAATGTAAGGTAGAGTAAGCACTTCAGCATTTGGAATAAACTCACTACTTTACTATGTCATCCTCAGTGTTCTTGTTTTATGGAGACTAGAAATACTAAGTTGAAGTAAGAGAATCTATAAAGCCCCTACAGGTACTTGAGAATGGTCTTTCCTTTCTTGCCACAAAGATGAATAGCAAAGTCCAGACTCTGCAGCTGAAAGCTGCACTTGAAATCTGCTGCTCACTTCACAGAAAGCTTTCCATGTGCCTGGGTGGAGAATGGCTGGGTGAAAAACCTTCTGAACTGAGAATCAGAAATCTGTATTTCTTAGAAACCTGTATTTTCAGGCCTAACCACACTTAAGGTACTTTCTGATATCACAACACAGTTCACAGGTTTTGCTTCTCAGTTTCTTCCTGGCAACTGTGAGAAGAATTTTCATGACTTTTTTTTTTTCATATTTCTGATGCTGTTGGGTCATTTACTTGTTCTGTTTTTATGTTAGTATCTGTAAGATGTGTAAGTTCAATCCAGTCCAGTTGCTCAGTCGTGTCTGACTCTTTGCAACCCTATGGACTGCAGCACGCCAGGCTTCCCTGTCCATCACCAACCCCCGGAGCTTGCTCAAACTCATATCCATCGAGTCAGTGATGCCATCCAACCATCTCATCCTCTGTCATAAAGTTTGCTTTAAAAACGAGGCTACAGGATATGGGAGCAGATGGCTTTGTCTGCAGGTAAAACTTATTAAAATAATTTATACACGTTTCAAAAGCAATACACACCTTCATTTGGTTAGTCATACTATTTGGAAGTTGTGATCAATCCTGATAAGTAAAAATGAATGTGATATTGAGAACTAAGCATAATAAAATATGTGCCACCTTTTGACTTTTTTTAAATTAATTTTATATTAATTACAAGAAAAGTTTTGACATTTGCTTTGATGGTATCATTTTCTTAACTTGGCTTTGGCTTAGCTATCACAAATTCTGCTTATATTTGGACAAGACTGAGAAGAATTGATGCTTTTGAACTGTGGTGTTAAGACTCTTGAGAGTCCCTTGGACTGCAAGGAGATCCAACCAGTCCATTCTGAAGATCAGCCCTGGAATTTCTTTGGAAGGAATGATGCTGAAGCTGAAACTCCGGTACTTTGTCCACCTCATGCGAAGAGTTGACTCATTGGAAAAGACTCTGATGCTGGGAGGGATTGGGGGCAGGAGGAGAAGAGGACGACCGAGGATGAGATAGCTGGATGGCATCACTGAGTCGATGGACGTGAGTCTGAGTGAACTCCGGGAGTTGGTGATGGACAGGGAGGCCTGACGTGCTGCGATTCATGGGGTCGCAAAGAGTCGGACACGACTGAGCGACTGAACTGAACTGAACTGAACTGAGAAGTGTATGTATATATATATGTGTGTATATAAATATATATATGTTTATACACAGATTTTTAGTATATATATAGATAGATACAAGTGCTTATAGTATATATATACATACATATACACACATTTTATATATGTATATATGTGTGTGTGCATTTATGTATATATTGTGTATAAATACATTCATACAGAGAGAGCAATAGTGGGCACAGGCCTTGGGCAGTGTTTCTTGGAACAATTGGCATTTAGCCCATAAGAGTAAAACTTATTAGAATGTATGAAATTTGTCACCAGGGGAAATCTCTGGCACACCAGAAGCACATCTCACTTTTAAGTTTACATGATTAAACTTAAGCTGCCATTTAGTTGGTATTTGTGCAAGAAGATATGATTGCACAACATTGGAGATTGCATATAGGAGCTGACAGGCAACTATGTTATTATCCAATTCAGAAACCATAAGATTTATGTCTTCAGAGTTTAATGACAAGGCCATGACACCCTGTTTACATTAACAGATCCTAAAGTACAGCTTCATTTTTTCTGAAGTTGTTTCTCCACTGATCTCCAGTAGCATATTGGGCACTTACTGACCTGGGGAGTTCATCTTTCCGTGTCCTATCTTTTTGCCTTTTTATGCTGTTCATGGGGTTCTCAAGGCAAGAATACTGAAGTGGTTTGCAATTCCCTTCTTCAGTGGACCACATTTTGTTAGAACTCTCCACCATGACCTGTCTGTCTTGGGTGGCTCTACATGGCATGGCTCATTGTTTCATTGAGTTAGACAAGGCTGTGGTCCATGTGATTAGATTCGTTAGTTTTCTGTGATTGTGGTTTTCAGACTGCCTGCCCTCTGATGGAGAAGGATAAGAAGCTTATGGAAGCTTTCTGATGGGATAGACTGACTGAGGGGAAAACTGGGTCTTGTTCTGATGGGCAGGGCCATGCTCAGTAAAAGCCAAAGCAAAAACACCACCCAGCTGTAGATGTGACTAGTGATGGAAGCAAGGTCTGATGCTATAAGGAGCAATATTGCATAGGAACCTAGAATGTTAGGTCCATGAATCAAAGCAAATCGGAAGTGGTCAAACAGGAGATGGCAAGTGTGAACATCAACATTTTAGGAATCAGAGAACTAAAATGGACTGGAGTGGGTGAATTTATCTAATACTGTGGGCAGGAATTCCTTAGAAGAAATGGGGTAGCCATCACAGTCAACAAGAGTCCAAAATGCTGTGCTTGGATGCAGTCTCAAAAATGACAGAATGATCTCTGTTCATTTCAAAGGCAAACCATTTAATATTATGGTGATCCAAGTCTATGCCCTGACCAGTAATGCTGAAGAAGCTGAAGTTGAACGGTTCTATGAAGACCTACAAGACCTAGAACTAATACCCAAAAAAGATGTCCTTTTCATTATAGGGGACTTGAATGCAAAAGTAAGAAGTCAAGAAATACCTGGAGTAATGGGCAAATTTGGTCTTGGAATGCATAATGAAGCAAGGCAAAGGCTAACAGAGTGTTGCACAGAGAACGCACGGGTCATAGTAAACACCCTCTTCCAACAACACAAGAGAAGACTCTACACATGGACATTACCAGATGGTCAATACTGAAATCAGATAGATTATATTCTTTGTGTGTGTGTGTGTTTAAATTAATTTATTTATTTTAATTGGAGGCTAATTACTTTACAATATTATAGTGGTTTTTGCCATACATTGAAATGAATCAGCCATGGATGTACATGTGTTTCCCATCCTGAAACCCCTCCCTCATCCCTCCCTATCCCATCCCTCAAGGTCATCCCATTGCACCAGCCCTGAGCACCCTGTCTCATGCATTGAACCTGAACTGGTGATCTGTTTCACATATGATAATATAGATGTTTCAATGCTATTCTCTCAAATCATCCCAGCCTCACCTTCTTGCACAGAGTCCAAAAGTCTGTTCTTTACATCTGTGCCTCTTTTGCTGTCTCACATATAAGGTCATCATTACCATCTTTCTAAATTCCATATATATGCATTAATATACTGTATTGCTGTTTTTCTTTCTGACTTACTTCATTCTGTATAATAGGCTGCAGTTTCATCCACCTCATTAGAACTGATTCAAATGCATTCTTTTTATTAGCTGAGTAATATCCCATTGTGTATATGTACCACAGCTTTCTTATCCATTCATCTGCCAATGGACATCTAGATTGCTTCCCTGTCCTGGCTATTGCAAACAGTGCCGCAGTGAACACTGGGGTACACATGTATCTTTCAACTCTTGTTTCATCGGTGTGTATGCCCAGAAGTGGGATTGCTGGGTCATAAGGCAGTTCTATTTCGAGGTTTTTAAGGGTTCTCCACACTGTTCTCCATAGTGTCTGTACTAATGTGTGTTCCCACCAACAGTGTAAGAGGTTTCCCTTTTCTCCACAACCTTTCCCGCATTTATTGCTTGTAGACTTTTTGATAGCAGCCATTCTGACCGGTGTGAGATGGTACCTCATTGTGGTTTTGATTTGCATTTCTCTGATAATGAGTGATCTTTTGATCACATTTGATCTTTTGAGCATCTTTTCATGTGTTTGTTAGCCATCTGTGTGTCTTCTTTGAAGAAATGTCTGCTTAGTTCTTTGGCCCATTTTTTGATTGGGTCCCTTATTTTCCTGGAATTGAGCTGCAGGAGTTGCTTGTATATTTTTGAGATTAATTATTTGTCAGTTGCTTCATTTGCTAATATTTTCTCCCATTCTGAAGGCTTTCTTTTCATCTTGAATATAGTTTCCTTCATGCAAAAGTTTCTAAGTTTAATTAGGTCCCATTTGTTTATTTTTGCTTTTATTTCCATTACTCTGGGAGGTGGGTCATAGAGGATCCTGCTGTGATGTACGTCAGAGAGTGTTTTGCCTATGTTCTCCTCTAGGAGTTTTATAGTTTCTGGTCTTATGTTTAGATCTTTAATCCATTTTGAGTTTATTTTTGTGTATGGTGTTAGAAAGTGTTCTAGTTTCACTCTTTTACAAGTGGTTGACCAGTTTTCCCAGCACCACTTGTTAAAGAGATTGTCTTTAATCCATTGTATATTCTTGCCTCCTTTGTTGAAGATAAGGTGTCCATAGGTGCGTGGATTTATCTCTGGGCCTTCTATTCTGTTTCATTGATCTATATTTCTGTCTTTGTGCCAGTACCATACTGTCTTGATGACTGTGGCTTTGTAGTAGAGCCTGAAGTCAGGCAGGTTGATTCCTCCAGTTCCATTCTTCTTTCTCAAGATTGCTTTGGCTATTCGAGGTTTTTTGTATTTCCATACAAATTGTGAAATTATTTGTTCTAGTTCTGTGAAAGGAGAAGGCAATGGCACCCCACTCCAGTACTCTTGCCTGGAAAATCCCATGGACAGAGGAGCCTGGTGGGCTGCAGTCCATGGGGTTGCTAAGAGTTGGACACGACTGAATGACTTCACTTTCACTTTTCACTTTCATGCATTGGAGAAGGAAATGGCAACCCACTCCAGTGTTCTTGCCTGGAGAATACCAGGGAAGGGGGAGACTAGTGGGCTGCCATCTATGGGGTTGCACAGAGTGGAGCACGACCTAGCGACTTAGCAGCAGCAGCAGTTCTGTGAAAAATACTGTTGGTAGCTTGATTGAGATTGCATTAAATCTATAGATTGTTTTGGGTAGTATACTCATTTTTACTCTATTGATTGTTCCAATCCATGAACATGGTACACTTCTCCATCTATTTGTGTCATCTTTGATTTCTTTCATCAGTGTTTTATACTTTTCTATATATAAGTTTTTGTTTGTTTAGGTAGATTTATTCCTAAGTATTTTATTCTTTTCATTGCAATGGTGGATGGAATTGTTTCCTTCATTTCCCTTTCTGTTTTATCATTGTTAGTGTATAGGAATGCAAGGGATTTTCTGTGTGTTAATTTTGTATCCTGCAAATTTACTATATTTATTGATTAGCTCTAGTAATTTTCTGGTACAGTCTTCAGGGTTTTCTATGTAGAGGATCATGTCATCTGCAAACAGGGAGAGTTTTACTTCTTTTCCAATCTGGATTCCTTTTATTTCTTTCTTCTCAGGTTGCTCTGTCTAAAACTTCCAAAACTATGTTGAATAGTACTGGTGAGAGTGGGCACTGTTGTCTTGTTCCTAACTTTAGGGGAAATGCTTTCAATTTTTCACCATTGAGGATAATGTTTGCTGTAGGTTTGTCATATATAGCTTTTATTATGTTGAGGTATGTTCCTTCTATGCCTGCTTTCTGGAGGGTTTTTATCATAAATGGATGCTGAATTCTGTCAAAGGCTTTCTCTGCATCTATTGAGATAATCATATGGTTTTTATCTTTCAATTTGTTAATGTGGTATATCACATTGATTGATTTGCAAATATTGAAGAATCCTTGCATCACTGAGATAAAGCCCACTTGGTCATGATGTATGATCTTTTTAATATGCTGTTGGATTCTGCTTGCTAGAATTTTGCTAAGGATTTTTGCATCTATGTTCATCAGTGATATTGCCCTGTAGTTTTCTTTTTTTTGTGGCATCTTTAATCAGGTTTTGGTATTAGGGTGATGGTGGCCTCATAGAATGAATTTGGAAGTTTACCTTCTGCAATTTTCTGGAAGAGTTTGAGTAGGATAGGTGTTAGCTCTTTAAATTTTTGGTAGAATTCAGCTATGAAGCCATCTGGTCCTGGGCTTTTGTTTGTTGGAAGATTTTTTATTACAGTTTTGATTTCCGTGCTTGTAATGGGTCTTTTAAGATTTTTTCTACTTTTTCCTGGTTCAGTTTTAGAATGTTATACTTTTCTAAGAATTTGTCCCTTTCATCCAAGTTGTCCATTTTATTGGCATATAATTGATGATAGTAGTCTCTGATGATCCTTTGTATTTCTGTGTTGTCTGTTGTGATTTCTCCATTTTTCCTTTTTTTTTCTTAATGAGTCTGGCTAACGGTTTGTCTATTTTATTTATCTTCTCAAAGAACCAGCTTTTAGCTTTGTTGATTTTTGCTATGGTCTCCTTTGTTTCTTTTTCACTTACTTCTGCCCTAATTTTTATGATTCCTTTCCTTCTACTAACCCTGGAGTTCTTCATTTCTTCTTTTTCTAGTTGCTTTAGGTGTAGAGTTAGGTTATTTATTTGATTTTTCTCATTTCTTGAGGTTAAGCTTGTATTGCTATGAACCTTCCCCTTAGCACTGCTTTTACTGAATCCCATAGGTTTTGGGTATATGTGTTTTCGTTTTCATTCATTTCTATGCATATTTTGATTTCTATTTTGATTTCTTCTGTGATTTGTTGGTTATTCAGAAGCATACTGTTTAGCCTCCATATGTTTGTATTTTTAATAGTTTTTTTCCCCTGTAGTTGACATCTAATCTTACTGCATTGTGATCAGAAAAGTTGCTTGAAATGATTTCAATTTTTTCGAATTTACCAAGGCTAGATTTATTCCCTAAGATGTGATCTATCCTGGAGAAGGTTCTGTGTACCCTTGAGAAAAAAAGTGATATTCATTGTTTTGTGGTGAATTGTCCTATAGATATCAATTAGGTCTAACTGGTCCATTGTATCATTTAAGATTTGTGTTTCCTTGCTAATAATTTTCTGTTTAGTTGATCTATCCATAGGTGTGAGTGAGGTTTTAAAGTCTCCCATTGTTCTTGTGTTACTGTTAATTCCCCTTTCATACTTGTTAGCATTTGTCTTACATATTGCAGTGCTCCTATGTTGGGTGCATATATATTTATAATTGCTCTATCTTCTTCTTGGATTGATCCTTTGATTATTATGTAGTGTCCTTCTTTGTCTCTTTTCATGGCCTGTATTTCAAAGTCTTTTATATCTGATATGAGTATTGCTACTCCTGCTTTTTTTTTTGTCTCCATTTGTGTGAAATATCTTTTCCCAGCCCTGCATTTTCAGTCTGTATGTGTCCACCTACAATAGATGGGTCTCTTGTAGAAAGCATATATAGGGGTCTTGTTTTTGTATCCATTTAGCCAGTCTTTCTCTTTTGGTTGGGGCATTCAACCCATTTACATTTAAGGCAATTATTGATAAGTATGATCCCATTGCCATTTACTTTGTTGTTTTGGGTTCACGTTTATAAACCTTTTCCGTATTTCCTGTTAGCATTTGTTGAAGAGCTGATTTGGTGGTGCTGAATTCTCCCAGCTTTTGCTTGTCTGTAAAGCTTTTGAGTTCTCCTTCATATTTGAATGAGATGCTTGCTGGATACAGTAATCTGAGTTGTAGTTTTTTCTCTTTCATCACTTTAAGTATGTTCTGCCATTCCCTTCTGGCGTGAAGAGTTTCTATTGAAAGATCAGCTGTTAACCTTATGGGAATCCCTTTGTGTGTTATTTGTTATTTTTCCCTTGCTGCTTTTAATATTTGTTCTTCGTGTTTGATCTTTTTAATTTGATTAATATGTGTCTTGGGGTGTTTTGCTTTGGGTTTATCCTGTTTTGGACTCTGGGTTTCTTGGACTTGGGTGATTATTATTTTAGGGATGTTTTCAACTATTATCACCTCAAGTATTTTCTCACAGCCTTTCTTTTTGTCTTCTTCTTCTGGGACTCTATGATTCAAATGTTGGGGCATTTAACATTGTCTCAGATGCCTCTGAGGTGTCCTCATTTCTTTTAATTCTTTTTTTCTTTTTTCCTCACTGCTTCATTTATTTCTATCATTCTATCTTCCACCTCACTTATCCTATCTTCTGCCTATAGTCTGTTTGTTCCCTCCAGAGTGCTTTTGATCTCTGTTATTGCATTATTCATTATTGATTGACTCTTTTTTATTTCTTCTAGGTCCTTCTTAAACTTTTCTTGCATCTTCTCAATCCTTGTCTCCAGACTATTTATCTGTAACTCCATTTTGTTTTCAAGATTTTGGATCATTTTTACTATCATTATTCTGGATTCTTTTTCAGGTAGACTCCCTATCTCTTCCTCTTTTGTTTGATTTGGTGGGCATTTACCATGTTCCGTTACCTGCTGAATATTTCTCTGCCTTTTCATCATGTTTAGATTACTGTGTTTGGGGCAGCCTTTCTGTATGCTGGAAGTTTGTGGTTCCTCTTTATTGTGGAGGTTCCTTCCTGTGGTTGGGATTGGACAAGTGACTTGTCAAGGTTTCCTGGTTAGGGAAGTTTGCATCGGTATTCTGGTGGGTGGAGCCGGATCTTGTCTCTCTAGAGTGCAATGAAGTGTCCAGTAGTAAGATCTGAGATGTCTATGGGTTTGGTGTGACTTTTGGCCACCTGTATTTTAGTGCTCAGGTTTATGTTCCCGCGTTGTTGGAGAATTAGCTTGGTATGTCTTGCTCTGAAACTTGTTGGCTCTTGGGCAGAGCTTGGTTTCAGTGTAGGTATGGAGGCTTTTGGATGAGCTCTTGTCGATTAATGTTCCATGGAGTCAGGAGTTTTCTGGTGTTCTCAAGTTTTGGATTGAAGCCTCCTGCCTCTGGCTTTCAGTCTTATTCTTACAGTAGTCTTGAGAATTCTCCATCCATACAGCACCGATGATAAGACATCTAGGTTAATGGTGAAAAGATTCTCCACAGTGAGGGACATCCAGAGAGGTTCACAGAGTTACATGGAGAAGAGAAGAGGGAAGAAGGAGATAGAGGTGACCAGGAGGAGAATAAGGGGAATCAAAATGGGAGAGAGCAATCTAGCCAGTAATCAATTCCCTATGTGCTCTCCACAGTCTGGAACACTTAGAGAGGTTCATGGAGTTACCTAGAAAAGAGAAGAGAGAAGAAGAAGATAGAGGTGACCAGGAGGAGAAGAGGGGGGGTCAAAAGGAGAGAGACCAGTCTAGCCAGTCATCAGTTCCCTAAGTGTTCTCCACAGCCTGGAACACCCAAAGAGATTCACAGAGTTAGGTAGAGAAGAGAAGGGGAAGGGAGGAGATAGAGGTGACCTGGGGGAGAAAAGGAGAGTCAAAAGGGGAGAGAGCAGATAAGCCAGTAATCACACCCCTACGTGAAAATGGGTACTGAAGATTAGATTCTTAAAGGTGCAAAATTGATAACAAATACCAAAAACCAAAGATTAAAAATCAAGAGTAAAATTTCAGTTCAGTTCAGTTCAGTCACTCAGTCGTGTCTGACTCTTTGTGACCCCATGAATTGCAGCACGCCAGGCCTCCCTGTCCATTCACCAAAACCCATGTCCATTGAGTCGGTGATGCCATCCAGCCATCTCATCCTCTGTTGTCTCTTTCTCCTCCTGCCCTCAATCTTTCCCAGCATCAGGGTCTTTTCAAATGAGTCAGCTCTTCACATCAGGTGGCCAAAGTATTGGAGTTTCAGCTTCAACATCAGTCCTACCAATGATCACCCAGGACTGATGTCCTTTAGGATGGACTGGTTGGATCTCCTTGCAGCCCAGGGGACTGTCAAGGGTCTTCTCCAACACCACAGTTCAAAAGCATCAATTCTTTGGTGCTCAGTTTTCTTTATAGTCCAACTCTCACATCCATACATGACCACTGGAAAAACCATAGCCTTGACCTGACAGCTTTTGTTGACAAAGTAATGTCTCTGCTTTTCAATATGCTGTCTAGGTTGGTCATAACTTTTCTTCCAAGGAGTAAGCGTCTTTTAATTTCATGGCTGCAATCACCATCTGCAGTGATTTTGGAGCCCAGGAAAATAAAGTCAGCCACTGTTTCCACTGTTTCCCCATCTATTTGCCATGAAGTGATAGGACTGAATGCCATGATCGTAGTTTTCTGAATTTTGAGCTTTAAGCCAACTTTTTCACTCTCCTCTTTCACTTTCATCAAGAGTAAAAGTTAGACTCTCAAAAATACAATATTAAAACAACAAAATCACAAAATTATAAATATATATATGAAATTTGCTTTAAAAATAGGATTTTGGAGGGCAAGGTAATAGTAGGTTATAAAAATGAAAATTAAAGGAGTAATAAAGAACTTAAAAATAAAAAAATTTAAATTAAAAAATGATAATAGTAAGATATATCTAGGAATTTTTCTGGATCTGTTGAGGGCAGTATTCAGGCAGTCAATTCAGTTTCAGATACTTGTTCTAGCTTATACTTCTTCTCAAGGTTTATAGGCCCCTTCCAATGTAGTCAATGCTAACTATAGGGTTTGAATCTGTTGCACCTGTCAGTTCCAAAGTGGTTCCCCTCTTTGTTTATTTTGGCTTCCTCTGTTTGCAAGTCTCTTCAGTGCCTAATTTCTGCCCTGACACAAGGGGGTGAAGGTGGTCACTTAATTAGGCTCACTTGTTCAGTTGTGTTGTGCGGATGGAGGAACACTGCAAATAAATATCACTGGCATGTGTGGGGAGTGCTCACACTGTCTGGGCCACACAGGGTTTGCCCCAGCTCATGGCATATGTGCTTTCCTGGTCTACATTGCTCAGGCTTCAGGTTGCTCTGCAGTCCCCCTGCCAACAGTCCAGGATCTCAGGAAGACTTGGTTAGCAACTGGAGGCCTGCTCACTGTTTGCTGGAGGATGCTGTCTCTGGGGTCTAGATTGCCTCTCACCTTCCAGCTCTGGCTGTAGCCCACCTGCCTCTCTGCCTCCAGCAAGGGGATGGGCTAGTCCGCAGCCAGCTAGCTCTCCTCTTGTGATTGCTCAATCCTTTGTTCTGTGAGCAGGCCAAGCAGTGCCTTAGAGCTTTTCATGGGAAAGTTCTCTCTGTCTCTCTCTCTTTTTTTTCCTTTTGTTCTCTCTTTGGCTATCCTGCAGTTTGGGTTGCTATCTCATGTTAGCTCCCTCAGATTCTCCTCAGGGCATTCAGGCCCAGTCCTTACCCTAAGCATGCAACCCACGCCTTCCTGTTCAGCCCCTGCTCGCTTCTGGCGTACATGAGTGTCTGGACTATTTCTGCACTGGTAGTTAAGGTTAGGGGTATATTCTGTGTTTGTTTGTTTGTTTTTTCTCCTAGTTATGTTGTCCTCTGAGATTCCAAAACTCCCCACAGACCCGAGGATGAGAGGGTTTCCTGGTGTTTGGAAACTTCTCCTTCATGACTCCCTCCCTGGAATGGGTCTCTGTCCCTAATTCGTTTGTCTCTCTTTTTGTCTTTTATATTTTGTCCTACCTCCTCTCAAAGAGAATGGGCTGTCTTTCTGGGTGCCTGTTGTCCTCTGCCAGCATTCAGAAGTTGTTTTGTGGAATTTGCTCAGCATTCAAATGATCTTTTGATGAATTTGTGGAGGAGAAAGTGGTCTCCCTGTCCTATTCCTCTGCCATTTTAGGACTGCCCAGATTGATTATATTCGTTGCATCAAAGATGGAGATGCTCTATACAGTCAACAAAAACAAGACCGGAAGCTGACTGTGGCTTAGATCATGAACTCCTACTCCTTATTGCCAAATTCAGACTTAAATTGAAGAAAGTAGGGGAAATAGCTAGACTATTCAGGTATGTATGACCTAAATCAAATCTCTTACAATGACACAGAGGGAGTGACAAATAGATTCAAGGGATTAGATATGATAGACTGAGTGCCTGATGAACTATGGAAAGAGGTTTGTGACATGGTACAGAAGGCAGTGATCAAGACCATCCCCAAGAAAAAGAAATGCAAAAGGCAAAATGGCTCTCTGAGGAAACGTTACAAATAGCTGTGAAAAGAACAGAAGCAAAAAGCAAAGGAGAAAAGGAAAAATATACCCATTTGAATGCAGAGTTCCAAAGAATAGCAAGGAGAGATAAGAAAGCCTTTCTCAGTGATCAATGCAAAGAAATAGAAGAAAACAATAGAATGGGAAAATCTGGAGATCTCTTCAATGAAATTAGAGACACCAAAGGAACAATTCATGCAAAGATGGGCTCAATAAAGGACAGAAATTGTATGGACTTAACAGAACCAAAAGTGGAGAGTGAAAAAGCTGGCTAAAAGCTCAACATTCAGAAAACAAAGATCATGGCATCTGGTCCCATCACTTCATGGGAAATAGATGGGGAAACAGTGGAAATAGTGTCAGACTTTATTTTGGGGGGGGCGGGGCTCCAAAATCACTGCAGATGGTGACTGCAGCCATGAAATTAAAAGATGCTTATTCCTTGGAAGGAAAGTTATGACCAACCTAGATAGCATATTCAAAAACAGAGACATTACTTTGCCTACTAAGGTCCATCTAGTCAAGGCTATGGTTTTTCCAGTGGTCATGTATGAATGTGAGAGTTGGACTGTGAAGAAGGCTGAGCACCAAAGAATTGATGCTTTTGAACTGTGGTGTTGGAGAAGACTCTTGAGAGTCCCTTGGACTGCAAGGAGATCCAATCTCTGAAGGAGATTAGCCCGGGGATTTCTTTGGAAGGAATGATGCTAAAGCTGAAACTCCAGTACTTTGGCCACCTCATGTGAAGAGTTGACTCATTGGGAAAGACTCTGATGCTGGGAGGGATTGGGGGCAGGAGGAAAAAGGGACATCAGAGGATGAGATGGCTGGATGGCATCACTGACTCAATGGATGTGAGTCTGAGTGAAATCTGGGAGTTGGTGATGGACAGGGAGGCCTGGCGTGCTGTGATTTGTGGAGTCGCAGAGTCTGACACGACTGAGTGACTGAACTGAACTGAACAGAAGCAGAAGATATTAAGAAGAGGTGGCAAGAATACACAGAAGAACTGTACAAAAAAGATCTTTATGACCTAGATAATCACAATGGTGTGCTCACTCACCTAGAGACAGAAATCCAGGAGGTGAAATCAAGTGGGCCTTAGGAAGCATCACTACAAACAAAGCTAGTGGAGGTGGTGGAATTCCAGCTAAGCTATTTCAAATCCTAAAAGATGATGCTGTGAAAGTGTTGCACTCAATATGTCAGCAAATCTGGAAAGTTCAGCAGTGGCCACAGGACTGGAAAACGTCAGTTTTCATTCCACCCCCCAAAGAAAGGCAATGCCAAATATAGCTCAAACTACCACACAATTTCATTCATCTCATATGCTAGTAAAGTAATGCTCAAAATTCCCCAAGCCAGGCTTCAACAATACATGAACTGTGAACTTCCTGATGTTCAAGCTGGATTTAAAAAAGGCAGAGGAACCAGAGATCAAATTGTCAACATCCACTGGATCATGAAAGAAGCAAGAGAGTTTCAGAAAAACATCGATTTCTGCTTTATTGACTATGCCAAAGTCTTTGACTGTATAGATCAGAATAAACTGTGGGGAATTCTGAAAGAGATGGGTATACCAGACCATCTGACCTGCCTCTTGAGAAACCTGTATGCAGGTCAGGAAGCAATAGTTAGAACTGGGCTTGGAACAACAGACTGGTTCCAAATAGGAAAAGGAGTACATCCAGGCTGTATATTGTCACCCTGTTTATTTAACTTATATGCAGAGTACATCATGAGAAACACTTGGCTGGATGAAGCACAAGCTGCAGGAGAAATATCAATAACCTCAGATATGCAGATGACACCACCCTTATGGCAGAAAATGAAGAAGAACTAAAAAGCCTCTTGATGAAAGTGAAAGAGATGAGTGAAAATGTTGACTTAAAACTCAACACTCAGAAAACAAAGATCATGGCACCCGGTCCCATCACTTCATAGCAAATAGAGAAACAGTGGAAACAGTAGATGACTTTATTTGGGGGGGCTCCAAAATCGCTGCAGATAGTGATTGCAGCCATGAAATTAAATGACGCTTACTCCTTAGAAGAAAAGTTATGACCAACCTAGACAACATATTAAAATGCAGAGACATTACTTTGCCAACAAAGGTCCATCTAGTTAAGGCTATGGCAACCCACTCAAGTATTCTTGCCCAGAGAATCCCATGGACGGAGGAGCTGGTGGGCTACAGTCCACGGGGCCTCAAAGAGTTGGACATGACTGAGCAACTTCATAGATGGTTTTTCCAGTAGTCATGTGTAGATCTCAGAGTTGGACTATAAAGAAAGCTGAGCATGGAAGAATTGATGCTTTGATGCTTTTGAACTATGGTGTTGGAGAGGACTGTTCAGAGTCCCTTGGACTGCAAGGAGATCCAACCAGTCCATCCTAAAGGAGATCAGTCCTGAATATTCATTTGAAGGACTGACTTTGGCCACCTGATGCGAAGAGCTGGCTCATTTGAAAAGACCCTGATGCTGGGAAAGATTGAAGGAGGGAGGAGAAGGGGACGACAGAGGATGGGATGGTTGGATGCCATCACTGACTCAATGGACATGAGTTTGAGTAAACTTTGAAAGAAGAAAGTGAAGTCGCTCAGTCGTGTCCAACACTGCAACCCTGTGGACTGTAGCCCACCAGGCTCCTCCATCCATGGGATTTTCCAGGCAAGAATACTGGAGTGGGTTGCCATTTCTCCAGGGGATCTCCCAGACCCAGGGATCGAACCCAGGTCTCCTGCATTGCAGGCAGACAATTTAACCTCTGAGTCACCAGGGAAGCTTTTAGGAGTTGGTAAAGGACGGGGAGGCCTGGCGTGCTGCAGTCCATGGGGTCACAAATCACTGGACACAACTGAGCTACTGAACTGAACTCAGCTGAAGTACAGCTTGTCTACCTTTGGCCATTTCCTACCACTAGGATTCCTCATGCTCTTCTCCTTACTTTAGGCCTGAAACTATAATCCTTATGCAACAAAAGTTTTATGGGAGTTTTTAATTTTATCTTTTAGAAAGACATACTTTTTAAGTTTAATTTTTAATTTATATTGGAGTATAGTTGATTTACAGTGTTATGTTAGTTTCAGGTATACAGCTAAGTAATTCAATTTGCATATACATATGTCCATTCTTTTTCAGATTTGTTTACTGCATAGATTATTACAGAATATTGAGTAGAGTTCTCTGTACTATACAGTAGGTCCTTGTTGAATATCTATTTTATATATACCTGATGAGAAGAACTGACTCATTGGAATAACCCTGATGCTGGGAAAGATTGAAGGCAGGAGAAGAGGATGAGATGGTTGGATAGCATCACCAACCCAATGGACATGAGTTTGAGCAGACTCTGGGAGTTGGTAATTGACAGGGAAGCCTGGCGTGCTGCAGTTCATGGAGCTGCAAACAGTTGAACATGAGTGAGTGACTGAACTGACTGACTGAGTGTGTGTATCTTAATCCTAAACTCTTAATTTATCCCTTTATCCCACGTTTGCTTTCTGAATCTATTTTTGTTTTATAAATAAATTTATTTGTATCTTTCTTTAAAGATTAGATTACATATATACGTGATATCATATAACATCTGTCTCTGACTTACTTGACTTAGTATTAAAATCTCTAAATCCATCCATGTTTCAGCAAATGGCATTATTTTATTCTTTTTTATGGCTGAGTAATATTCCATTTCATTTATATACCACATTTTCTTTACACATTCTTTTATTGATAGACATTTAGGTTGCTTCCATGTTTTGGCTACTGTAAATAGTGCTTCAGTGAACATTTGTGGTATATGTATCTTTTTGAATTATAGTTTTCTCTGCATATATACCCAGCAGTGGGATTGCTAGATCATATGGTAGTTCTATTTTTAGTATTTTAAGGACCTCTATACTGTTCTCCATAATGGTTATACCAATTCACATTCCTACCATCAGTGTAGGAGGATTCCCCTTTCTCCATACCCTCCCTAGCATTTATTGTTTGTAGACTTTTTGATGATAGCCATTCTGACTAGTATGAGGTAATACTTCATTGTAGTGTTGATTTGAATTTCTTTAATAATTAGTGATGCTAAGCATCTATCATTTAGGTCTTCTGTGTATTATATATATATATATATATATATATATATATATATATATATATATATATATTTTACAGTCATGTATATAGTCAAGGGCTTAGAAGAACCATGCCTGGACATTCAGAATTTTACAACTGCAAAAAAGTAGTAACTGTTTTCTTAAATTTTCTTCACCATCAATAAAGCTTCATTAACTTTTTTATTCAATGCATACTGTGTGCCAGACACTGTGTTAGAAAGTTTAGAAAGCATTATCTCATTAACTACTAACACTGTAAAATAAAGACAATTATAATTTTCCTTTCATAAATTGGAAATTTGAAGTCACACAATAAATCTTTGTAAAACCAAGGTTCAAATCCAGATTTGCCTACTTCCAAAGCACATATTCTTCTAAAGAAACATTTTTTAACTTTGTATTTTGATATAACTTTAGACTTAAAAGTTACAAAAGAGTATAAAACCTTGTGTATATCCTCTTGCCAGATTCTTCTGAAGTTATCTCATGTAAGTGTAGATTGTCTACTACAACCATTCATTAATCTATAGAATTTTTTTTCGAATTTTCCCCATTTCCCCACTAATATCTTTTTTCTTGTTCACAATCCAATACAGAATCCTGCCTTACTTTTGATGTCATATCTCTTTAGTCTTCTCCAATATGCAACAATTCCCAGTTCTTTGTCTTTTGATACCTCAACACTTTTAAAAAGAATATTGATCATTTTGTGGGTAAAATGTTCTACTGTTTGGGTTTGTCTGATGTTTTCTCTTAGTTAAGATTATGCATTTTTGACAAGAACATACCAGAAGTGATGTGTCCTCAGTGTGTTATATTAGAGGGTACTTGAAATCAATACTATGTATTACAAAGTAAAAATTTACTTTCTTACATTATCTTTGTCTTTTAATTGTGTGACAGTATTAATGAACTATAATCCAGCATCACAGATCTGACAGGTGAGAATATCTAAACAGTTCAAAACAAGCCATATTATATCATTTAATAGAAATCTTATTGGCTTCCAAAGGGCCATGATTCATTGAAGATTCTTTAAATCCTTAACCCAATTAGCACTGAGTCTGTGCATGGAGGAATGCTGATAAATGTTCTATAATCAGCTTTCTGGGAGAGAGAAAGCTCTTATTTGTAGCATTTGCTAATTCTGTGGTATAAATACTCCCACCATAACCCATTTCAAGCTACTAGTGTTAAATCTCTGAACTCAGAGCTGGGAGAAGATACACACAAAATCAATTTTCAGGATCTGGTGCAAGCAGACTCTCGCACACCATTGGAATAATATATTTTAAAAGATGCATTTTCTTGATTCTATGATGCAGTTAGTAGAACAAGGGAACACATACAGAAAGACAGGGCAAAATTTAAAATATTCAAAGGATAGAATTACCTACCATAAAAGACAAATCTAGTGATTGCAGCCATAAAATTAAAAGATACTTACTCCTTGAAGGAAAAGTTATGACCAACCTAGATAGCATATTCAAAAGCAGAGACATTACTTTGTCAACAAAGGTCCATCTAGTCAAGGCTATGATTTTTCTAGTAGTCATGTATGGATGACTGTGAAGAAAGCTGAGCACCAAAGAATTGATGCTTTTGAACTGTGGTGTTGGAGAAGACTCTTGAGAGTCCCTTGGACTGCAAGGAGATCCAACCAGTCCATTCTAAAGGAGATCAGTCCTGGGTGTTCTTTGGAAGGAATGATGCTAAAGCTGAAATTCCAGTACTCTGGCCACCTCATGCGAAGAGTTGACTCATTGGAAAAGACTCTGATGCTGGGAGGGATTGGGGGCCAGAGGAGAAGGGGATAACAGAGGATGAGATGGCTGGATGGCATCACCGACTCGATGGACGTGAGTTTGAGTGAACTCCGGGAGATGTGATGGACAGGGAGGCCTGGAGTGCTGCAATTCATGGGTTCGCAAAGAGTCGGACATGACTGAGCGACTGAACTGAACTGAACTGAGTGATTCATAGAGAGTCATCCTTAAGAATTAGGACAAACTAGTAATAATAGCAACAACAATAATAATAACCTGTTGTCTTTGCCTCACATCTTTAAAGAGTAAAGTTATTTGATTCAAAGTCTTAAGGATGTCATTTTAAGTTGCCCCATTTCTAGGTGTTACTAAAAGTAACTTCAAAAACACAGGATGAGATAGTGTTTGAATAAGAGTCAGAAAACCTCCTCTGCCTTACCTCAATTAATTTTGGTGACAAAATATTTCCTTAACTCCTCATTCACTAGGACACAATTAAATTGGGTATCAGTTCAATAATATACTCTTGTCTTCCTTACTTATTTTACTAATGAAGTCACAGCTAATCCTGTACAAGCTATTGGCAGGAGACTCATAAATGCCAATTTTATTATTAATTGAAAACTACTTTTAAACATATCCCACAGTACAAATTTGGCTTAAAACACTTTTTCAAAATTTAAATTTTTGCATGCTACTGTAAAAGAAGAAACACACACTCCCACACTGAAAAACTGCTTTCAGATATTGGATTTACTAATCAAACTTTAAGTGTATTTTAGAACAGCTGACAGGTAACATTAACATCTCATATTTTTCTACACAGATTCCAATATTCATATAAAGAAATCAATTTCACGTAAAAGGTTTTTTTTCAATATGTCCTTATCTCAATGTTGATTTAAAAGTTATAATAGTTTATGTACATCACAAAGGACAGAATGGCCTCCCAAAGATATCTGCAGCCGAATCTCCAAAACCTGCGTGGAAAAAGGACTTTGTGGATGTGATTAAGTTAAGGACCTTGAGGAGGGGAGATTACTCTGGATTATCTGTGTGGGTCTGTTATAATCACAAGAATCGCTATAAATCAGAGGCAGGAGGGTTTTAGAATCAGAGAAGGAGGGGTAACAATGGACACAGAGGTCAGAGTAATGTGGCCACAAACCAAGGAATGCAGGAAGCCTTGAGAAGTCAGACAAAGCTAGAAATCAGTACTGTGACAGAGAATTCAGAAAATCTGTGAAAATGTGTTATTCTGAAATTTGTTAGCCAGTGATGAACATCCTGGAATGCACACACACTTATGCACACACACACACATACGATTCCAAATGAGAAAATGAAAGACCCCTTTTGGGGACAGGCTCCAGAGAAACTCGGCTCTTCTGACACCCTCATTTTTAGCCCCATAAGAGCCAGTTTAGACTTTTGACCTCTTGCACTGTAGGATAAAAATGTATGCTATTTGAAGTCACTACATTTGTGGTAGTTAATAAGGATCAGTAGGAAGATAAGTATACACATAACACACATTTTGGCGGGGTAAACTTTACTTCTCTATTTTATGACCCATTTTAGCCTCCACTTTCCTCAACTTTCTCACTTTTCTCATTTAATATGTAAGACCATTCAGGGAAAAAATATGTATATATTTATAGGCTTGGTGTTCAAAGTGAAACTAGTCATTACTGCATATACCTAAAATAAATATTCCATTTGAAAGCATAGTAAAGTATATTTTCAAAATATTTGCAACCATCATTTTAATGAGAAAGAAGCCCTTTCTTAGAAAAATTATGCTCACATAATTAAAAGCTTTTTGTATCAACATGTGCAATTACTTTAAATGTTTTTGCTCTGAGAAAAAGAAAACAGCTTATTACTTTGTGGTTCATTTGTATTGACCAAATGACAGGAAAAAAAAGTGTTTTGGGGGAGTGAACAAGATGGTGGAAGAGTAGGTAGATGTAGAGAGCATCTCTCTCCATGAATACAACAGGGATACACCTTCAGACACAGAAGTGCATGCAGAACACCAGCTGAGAGCAGAAAGGAGGACCTGACCAGCACAAAAGAATATGTAGAACCATGCAAAACTCAGTAGGATGAAGGAACTAGGGGGAAAAGTAGGATTGTTAGTAAGACTGGACCTGCCCTCAGTGGGTTGGGGAAGGGAAGCAGGAGTCTGATTCCCACATAGGGGCAATCGTCTGAGTCAGAGGAGAAACATTTAAGGCTGAGAGTGAAACAGCTGATCTGTGTCAGCCTAAATGGAATGAGAATCAGACAGTCCTTGCTGCAGCCATACATGCCCCAGACAGGGACTCGGGCCCCCTAGAAGGCACGGAGGCTGGGAGGTGGAGTTTAGGGACTATGGAGCAACCCCAGGGCGTGGGCTGCTGTTGATTGTGGAAATATGGATCAAGGAGATGTGAGGGAGGAGATTTTGGTGGGAAATGCCTGCTTCCAGGCAGCCATGGAAACAAGGCAATACTGCTGAGTCACGTGTAGAGGGTGGGGACATCACCATAGCCTCTCTCTCCCCACAGGCCAGCATCAGCAGCTGAACAATAGAGACGCTGGCCCATCAAATGCCTGATGCAGTGAACTACAGAGTAGGACCCCACCCAGTGTGCCTCTTTAAGTGCCTGAAGTGCTGATCTACAGAGTAGGACCCCAGCCAGGAGGGCCTCTCTCTGTGCCTGATGAGCCTAACAACAGAGATGGTCCCCAGGCAAGGGAGCCTTCTAAGTGCCTGAACAGGTGGTGCTATGGAGAAAGACTAGCGAAAGAGGCCTTCTGATCACTAGCTACAAGAGGTTCAAAAAAAGACTCTGATAGGGCCATAATTCCTGTGGCAGAGGAAGTCCATGTCCCTGCACACTTGGCCCCACCAGGGTCCCTGCATACCAAGCAGCTATATCACTTTCATGCTCAACTCTCACTGGGGCAGAGCTGCTACAGGCAAAAAATTCTTGTGTCTATGCATGCAGGGTCGCTTCAGTTGAGTCCAACTCTTCACGACCTTGTGGACTGTGGCCTGACAGGCTTCTCCTGTCAGGAGGGTTCTCCAGGCAAGAATATTGGAGTGTATTGGCCAATACTGGTTGCCATACCCTTCTAGAGCACTATATTTCCTGCTGCCCTAGCTGCCAACTTCCCTGAATATCTGGTGCTACCAGAACCCCTGCAACAAGCAGCTGTACCACTTCCACACCTGGCCCTCACTAGGGCAGACCCAAGTCCTCCAGAGCAGCCACAGGAGCAAACCCCAGCGGATGACCCACATGCAGAGGTGAAAATAAAACCACAATTGAAACTCAGGGGCAGTGTGGCTAAGGAAGAAGACCCAAAACCTTCCCACCAGCAGTACAAGCTGCAGATCAACTAGGCAGACTCTGTGTCTATGGAATATATAAAAGGACATTGAGAGCTCCCACAAAAGAAAATGCACCTGATAGCTATGGACATTGGTGGCAAGAACACACAGGAGTAGGAACAGATTAGAGTCTGAGCTGCCACAGCAGGTCCAGAGACCAGCACAGTGTTTCAGGGCATCCTAGGGAGGTGAGGGAAAGGACTCTGACAGCAGTGACTCAAGAAAAACATTTATCATTCTTATGTTTTGACTTATTCTCTTGTTCTATAGATTCTTTTGGACTTTTCTTTTTACTTTTTTTAAAATTTTCTCCCCATCTGTTGTAGTTGTCGATTTTATTGGCACTATGAGATCTAATTAAGCTTTTGAGCTTTTTTATTCCCTCCTCAGTCACATTCTTTTATTGTTGCTATAAACCTCTACCTCTACATTGGGCTTTCGCCGTTCTGTGGAGTTTTCCTTTCTTTTTCTTTTCTCTTTTTTAATTTTAATTTTTTTAAACCTATTATTATTTTTTCTACATTTATTCCTTTGTTTGCTTTTTCTACTATTCTTTTCCCCTTGCAGTTAATCTTTAATGTATGCCTTCTTTATTTATGTCTGTTTAACTTTGCATATATATTCTTTCTTTCCTTTCCTCTCAACATACTTGTTAGTTCTGTTTTCATTACTTTATTCCCCACTTGGCACCTCACTTTAGTTTTGTTTTCTAGTTTGTCCTTTAGTTAGTTTTGTTCTTAAATGGTAGATATAATTTTCATTTTCCTTTATTCACTGGGTCAATCTAGTGTACTTTATCTTAGTTGGACTGTTTTGATTTTACTTATGGGTATATATGTATAAGTGTATATTCAGTCACACTTTTTATTGTTATAAACCACTTCCTCTATGTTGGGCTTTTGCAATTCTGTGGAGTTTTCCTTTTTTTTTTTTAATTTCTTTATTCTTCCTTTCTTTTTCTTTTCTCTTTTTATAATTTAATTTTTTAAAACCTATTACATTTTTCCACATTTATTCTTTTGTTTGCTTTTCCTACTGTTTTTTCCTCTTGCAGTTAATCTTTAATGTATATAAATCTTCTTTACCTACCTATATTTAACTTTATATATCTATAATTTCTTTCTTTCCTCTATTTCCTTTCCTCTCAATATATTTGTTACCTTTGTTTTCATTGCTTTATTCCCCACTTGGCACGTTGCTTTAGTTTTGTTTTCCAGTTTGTGTTTTAGTTAGTTTTGTTCTTAACAGGTAGATATAATTTGATTGATTAAAATTGATTTCCTATAATTAAAATTGATTTCCTATGATTTGATATAAATCGATTTCCTTTGTTTGCTGCATTAATCTACTATACTTTATTTTTGTTGGACTGTTTCAATTTTGCTTATGGGTGTATTTGTTTATGTTTATATTCCATTATTTTAATTATTGTTTGCCTGATTTTGTAACTTCCATTTGTCTGGGGTTTACCTTTGGTTTCTTGTTTTTAGGTATTTGTTTTAATCTCACTTAATGCCATAACAAACCACTTTGTTATGGTTTTGGCCCTGACCAGAGATCAAGCCCTGAGCCTTTGGAGTGAGAGCATTGACTCCAAACAAAACAAAACAAAAAACTCAGCACAAATCTCACCCTATACGAAGCTTACGCAAACAACTGGACCAACCTTAGGAGGACAGAAACCAAAAGGAAGAAAGAATTCAACCTTGAAGCCTGGGAAAAGGAGACCTTGAACACAATAAGTTAAAAAAAAATAATAATGAAATGGCAGAGCAATACTACACAAATGAAGGAACAAACTAGAAACACAGAAGTCCAAATAAATGAAATAAGCAAACTACCTGAAAAAGAATTCAGAATAATGACAATAAAGATGAACAAAACCCTTGAAAACAGAATGGAGAAAATGCAAAAATCAATTACAAAGACTCTGAAGAATTAAAGAATAAACATGCAAAGACAAACAACACAATTGAAATTTAAAATACTCTAGAAGGAATCAATTGCAGAATATCTGAAGCGGAAGAATGAATCAGTGAGCTGGAAGATAAAATGGTGGAAATAACTGCAGAAGAGCAGAATAAAGTAAAAAGAATGGAAAGAACTGAGGATAGTTTCAGAGACCTCTGGGATAATATCAAACATACCAACATTCAGATTATAAGGGTCCCAGAAGAAGAAGATAAAAAGAAAGGGTATGAGAAATATTTTGAAGAGATTATAGTTAAAAATTTCCCCAACATGGAAAAGAAAATAGTCAATCAAGTCCAAAAGGTTCAAAGTGTCCCATATAGGATAAACCCAAGGTGAAACATGCCAAGACACATAGTAATCAAACTAACAAATACTAAACTCAAGGTAAGAATAATAAAAGCATCAAGGGAAAAGCAACAAGTAACATACAAGGGAAACTCTATACACTTAACAGCTGATCTTTCAGCAGAAACTCTGCAGGCCAGAAGGGAATGGCAGGATATATTTAAAGTATTGAAAGGGGAAAATCTACAACCAAGATTACTGTACCCAGCAAGGAGTACAGTCAACACTGATAGAAAAATAAAAAGCTTTTCAGACAACCAAAAATTAAGAGAATTCAATACCACCAAACCAGCTTACAACAAATGTTAAAGGGACTTATACAGTCAAGAAATACAAGGGAAGAAAAAGATCTACAAAATCAACCCCAAACAATTAAGAAAATGGCAATAGGAACGTATGTATCAATAATTACTTAAATGCAAACAGATTAAATGATCCAAACAAAAGGCACAGCCTGGCTGAATGGATACAAAAACAAGACCCATATATACAAGAAACCCGCTTCAGACCTAAAGACGCATATAGACTGGAAGTGAGAGGATGGAAAAATATATTCTATGAAAATGGGAAGCAAAAGAAAGCTGGAGTAGCAATCCTCATATCAGACAAAAAAGACCTTAAAATAAAGATTATGAGAGATAAGGAAGGGGACTACATAATGATCAAGGGATCAATCCAAGAGGAAGACATAGGAATTGTAAATATCTATGCACCCAACATAGGAGCACCTCAGTAAATAAGACAAACACTAACGGATATAAAAGGAGAAATTGACAGTAACACAATAATAGTAGGAGACTTTAACACCCCACTCACACCAATGGACAGATTATTAAAACAGAAAATTAATAAGGAAACATGGGTCTTAAATGATACATTAGATGAGATGGATCTCATTGATATCTTCAGTACATTCCATCCAAGTACAGAATACAGCTTCTTCTCAAGCACACATGAAACATTCTTCAGGATAAACCACATCTTGGGTCACAAATGGAACCTCTGTAAATTTAAGAAAATTGAAATTGTATCAAGCATCTTCTCCGACCACAATGTTATGAGACTAGATATCAATTACAAGAAAAAGAATGTAAAAAGCACAAACACATGGAGATTAAGTAATATGTTTCTAAATAACCAACAGGTTACTGAAGAAATCAAAAAATTTCTAGAAACAAATTACAATGAAAACATGACAACTCAAAACCTATGGGATGCAGCAAAAGCAGTTCTAAGATGGAAGTTTATAGCAATACACTCCTACCTCAAAAAAAAAAATAAAAACATTGAATAGACAACCTAACTTTACACCTAAAACAACTGGAAAAAGAAGAACACCTCCCCCCCATTAGTAGAAGGAAAGAAATCATAAAGATCCAAGCAGAAATAAATGAAAAAGAAATGAAAGAAACAATCAGTTCAGTTCAGTTCAGTTGCTCAGTCGTGTCCGACTCCTTGCGACCCCATGAATCACACATGCCAGGCCTCCCTGTCCATCACCAACTCCCAGAGTTCACTCAAACTCATGTCCGTCGAGTTGGTGATGCCATCTAGCCATCTCATCCTCTGTCATCCCCTTCTCCTCTGGCCCCCAATCCCTCCCAGCATCAGGGTCTTTTCCAATGAGTCAACTCTTCGCATGAGGTGGCCAAAATATTGGAGTTTCAGCTTCAGCATCAGTCCCTTCAGTGAACACCCAGGACTGATCTCCATTAGGATGGACTGGTTGGATCTCCTTGCAGTCCATCATAGTAAAGATTAATAAAACTAAAATCTGGTTTTTTAAGAAGATAAACAAAATTGAGAAACCTTTAGCCAGACTCATCATGAAAAAAAGGAAAGAAGAATCAAATCAACAAATGGAAAAAAATTAGAAACAAACAACAAATCAACAAATTAGAAATGAAAATGGAGAAGTTATAACAGGCAATGCAGAAATACAAAGGATTAATAGACTATTATTAACAACCATATGGCAATAAAATGGATAACCTGGAAGAAATGGACAGATTCTTAGAAAAGGTCAATCTTCCAAGACTGAACCGGGAAGAAATAGAAATTATGAGCAACCCAATTACAAGCACTGATATTGAAGCTTTGATATAAAATCTCCCTGAAAACAAAAGCCCAGGACCAGATAGCTTCCCAGGAGAATTCTATCAAACATTTAGAGAAGAGCTAATGCCTATCCTTCTAAAACTCTTTCAATTAGGTCTAACTGGTCTATTGTATCATTTAAAGTTTGTGTTTCCTTGTTAATTTTCTGTTTAGTTGATCTATCCATAGGTGTGAGTGGGGTATTAAATTCTCCCACTATTATTGTGTTATTGTTAATTTCCCCTTTCATACTTGTTAGCATTTATCTTACATATTGCAGTGGTCCTATGTTGGGTGCATATATATTTATAATTGTTATATCTTCTTCTTGGATTGATCCTTTGATCATCATGTAGTGTTCTTCTTTGTCTCTTTTCACAGCCTTTGTTTTAAAGTCTATTTTATCTGATATGAGTATTGCTACTCCTGCTTTCTTTTGGTCTCTATTTGCATGGAATATCTTTTTCCAGCCCTTCACTTTCAGTCTGTATGTGTCCCGTTTTGAGGTGGATCTCTTGTAGACAACATATATAGGGGTCTTGTTTTTGCAAAAAATGGGCCAAAGAACCAAACAGACATTTCTCCAAAGAAGACATACAGATTGCTAACAAACACATGAAAAGATGCTCAACATCACTCATTATCAGAGAAATACAAATCAAAACCACAATGAGGTACCATTTTATGCCAGTCAGAATGGCTATGATCCAAAAGTCTACAAGCAATAAATGCTGGAGAGGGTGTGGAGAAAAGGGAACCCTCCTACACTGTTGGTGGGAATGCAAACTAGTACAGCCACTATGGAGAACAGTGTGGAGATTCCTTAAAAAACTGGAAATAGAACTGCCTTATAAGCCAGCAATCCCACTTCTGGGCATACACACCAAGGAAACCAGAAATGAAAGAGACACATGTACCCCAATGTTCATCTCAGCACTGTTTATAATAGCCAGACATGGAAGCAACCTAGATGTCCATCAGGAGATGAATGGATAAGAAAGCTGTGGTACATATACACAATGGAGTATTACTACTCAGCCATTAAAAAGAATACATTTGAATCAGTTCTAATGAGGTGGATGAACCTGGAGCCGATTATACAGAGTGAAGCAAGCCAGAAAGAAAAACACCAATACAGTATACTAACGCATATATATGGAATTTAGAAAGATGGTAAAGATAACCCTGTATGCAAGACAGCAAAAGAGACACAGATGTGTAGAACAGTCTTTTGGGCTCTGTGGGAGAGGGAAAGGGTGGGATGATTTGGGAGAATGGCATTGAGACATGTATAATATCATATATGAAACAAATTGCCAGTCCAGGTTTGATGCATGATACTGGATGCTTGGGGCTGGTGCACTGGGATGACCCAGAGGGATGGTATGGGGAAGGAGGAGGGAGGGGGGTCAGGATGGGGAACACATGTATACCTGTGGTGGATTCATGTTGATGTATGGCAAAACCAATACAATATTGTAAAGTAATTAACCTCCAATTAAAATAAATAAATTTATATTAAAAATAAATAAAACTCTTTCAAAAAATTGAAGAGGAAGGAACATTTTCAAATTCATTCTATGAGGCCGCCATCACCCTGATACCAAAACCAGACAAAGACAACACACAAAAAGAAAACTATAGGCCAATATCACTGATGAATGTAGATGCAAAAATCCTCAACAAATTTTAGCAAACAGAATTCAGCAACACATCAGAAAATTCATACACCATGACCAAGTTGGGTTTATTCCAAGGATGCAAAGATTCTTCAATATATGCAAATCAATCAGTGTGATACACCATGTTAACAAATTGAAAGATAAAAACTATATGACAGTTTTTGTCATAGACACAGAAAAAGCTTTGACAAAATTCATCACCCATTTATGATTAAAACTCTTCAATAAATGGGCTTAGAAGGAACCTACCTCAACATAGTAAAGGCCATATATAAGCCTACAGCAAGAATTATTTTCAATGGTGAAAAACTGAAAGTATTCCCCCTAAGATCAGGAACAAGATAAGGGTTCCACTTTCACCACTATTATTCAACATAGTTTTGGAAGTCCTAGCTACAGCAATCAGAGAAGAAAAAGAAATAAAGGGAATCCAGATCAGAAAAGAAGTAATGCTCTTGTTGTTTGCAGATGACATGATGCTGTACATAGAAAACCCTAAAAATAGTATCAGAAAATTACTAGAGCTAATCAGTAAATTTAGCAAAGTTGCAGGATACAAACTCAATGCCTAGAAATCACTTGCATTTCTGTATACTAACAATGAAAACTCAGAAAGAGAAATTAAGGAATCAATCCCATTCACCATTGCAACAAAAACAATAAAATATCTCAGAATAAACTTACCTAAGGAGACAAAATAACTGTACACAGAAAGTTATAAGACACTGGTGAAAGAAATCAAAGATGACATAAACAGATGGAGAAATATTCCATGTTCCTGGGTAGGAAGAATCAATTATGTGAAAATGACTATACTACCAAATGCAATCTACAGATTCAGTGCAATCCCTATCAAATCACCAATGGCATTTTTCACAAAACTAGAACAAAAAATTTCACAATTCATATGGAAACACAAAAGACCCTGAATAGCCAAAGCAGTATTGAGAAAGAAGAATGGAGCTGGAGGAATCAACCTTCCTGACTTCAGATTATACTACAAAGTTACAGTCATCAAGACAGTGTGGTACTGGCACAAAAACAGGAATCAAGACCAATGGAACAAGATAGAAAGCCCAGAAATAAACCCACTCACCTATGGGTACCTTATTTTTGACAAAGGAGCAAGACTATACACTGGGGAAAAGACAGCCTCTTCAGTAAGTGGTACTGGGAAAACTGGACAGCTACATGTAAAAGAATGAAATTAGAATACTTCCTAACACTGTACACAAAGAAAAACTCAAATTGGATTAACGACCTAAATGTGAGACCAAAAACTATAAAACTCTTAGAGGAAAAAATAGGCAGAACACTCGATGACATAAATCGAAGCAAGATCCTCTATGACCCACCTCCTAGAGCAATGGAAATAAAAACAAAAGTTTTTATTAAACTTAGCTTCTGCACAGCAAAGGAAACTATAAGCAAAGTGAAGAGACAACCCTCAGAATAGGAGAAAATAATAGTAAATGAAACAATAACAAAGGATTAATTTCCAAAATATACAAGCAGGCCATACAACTCAATACCAGAAAAGTAACCTAATCAAAAAGTAGGAAAAGACCTAAACAGACATTTCTCCAAAGAAGATATACAGATGGCTAACAAACACATGAAAATATGCTCAACATCGCTCCTTATCAGAGAAATGCAAATCAAAACTGCAATGAGATATTACTTCACAGCAGTCAGCATGGCTATCATCAAAAAGTCTATAAACAATAAATGCTGGAGAGGGTGTGGAGAAAAGGGAATGTTCTTGCACTGTTGGCAGGAATGTAAATTCATACATCCACTATGGAAGACATTATGGAGATTCCTTTAAAAACTAGGAATAAAACCACCATGCTGCTACTGCTGCTAAGTCACTTCAGTCGTGTCCGACTCTATGTGACCCCATAGACGGCAGCCCACCAGGTTCCCCGTCCCTGAGATTCTCTAGGCAAGAACACTGGAGTGGGTTGCCATTTCCTTCTCCAACCATATGATCCAGCAATCCCACTCCTAGGCATATACCCTGAGGAAACCAAAATTGAAAAAGACACATGTATCCCAATGCTAATTGCAACACTATTTACAATAGCTAGAACAAGGAAGCAACCTAGATGTCCATGGTCAGATGAATGGATAAAGAAGCTGTGGTACATATACACAATAGAATATTACTCAGCCATAAAAAAGGAATGCATTTAACTTAGTTCTAATGAGGTGGATGAACCTAGAGCCTATTATACAGACTGAAATAAGTCAGAAAGAGAAAGATAAATATTGTATTCTAACACATATATACGGAATCTAGAAAAATGGTACTGAAGAATTTATTTACAGGGCAGCAATGGAGAAATTCTCCAAGCCAGGCTTCAGCAATACATGAACCATGAACTTCCAGATGTTCAAGTTGGTTTTAGAAAAGGCAGAGGAACCAGAGATCAAATTGCCAACATCCACTGGATCATCAAAAAAGCAAGAGAGTTCCAGAAAAACATCTATTTCTGCTTTATTGACTATGCCAAAGCCTGTGACTGTGTGGATCACAATAAACTGTGGAAAATTCTGAAAGAGATGGGAATACCAGACCATCTGACCTGCCTCTTGAGAAACCTATATGCAGGTCAGGAAGCAACAGTTAGAACTGGACATGGAACAACAGACTGGTTCCAAATAGGAAAAGGAGTATGTCAAGGCTGTATATTGTCACCCTGCTTATTTAACTTACATGCAGAGTAAATCATGAGAAACGCTGGGCTGGAAGAAGCCCAAGCTGGAATCAAGATTTCTGGGAGAAATATCAATAACCTCAGATATGCAGGTGACACCACACTTATAGCAGAAAGTGAAGGGGAACTAAAAAGCCTCTTGAGGAGAGTGAAAAAGTTGGCTTAAAGCTCAACATTCAGAAAACGAAGATCATGGCATCCGGTCCCATCACTTCATGGGAAATAGATGGGGAAACAGTGGAAACAATGTCAAACTTTATTTTGGGGGAATCCAAAATCACTGCAGATGGTGACTGCAGCCATGAAATTAAAAGACGCTTACTCCTTGGAAGAAAAGTTATGACCAACCTAGATAGCATATTCAAAAGCAGAGACATTACTTTGTCAACAAAAGTCCATCTAGTCAAGCCTATGGCTTTTCCAGTGGTCATGTATAGATGTGAGAGTTGGACTGTGAAGAAAGCTGAGCACCGAAGAATTGATGCTTTTGAACTGTGGTGTTGGAGAAGACTCTTGAGAGTCCCTTGGACTGCAAGGAGATCCAACCACTCCATTCTGAAGGAGATCAGTCCTGGGTGTTCTTTGGAAGGACTGATGCTAAAGCTGAAACTCCAGTACTTTGGCCACCTCATGCGAAGAGTTGACTCATTGGAAAAGACTCTGATGCTGGGAGGGATTGAGGGCAGGAGGAGAAGGGGACGACAGAGGATGAGATGGCTGGATGGCATCACGGACTCGATGGATGTGAGTCTGAGTGAACTCCGGGAGATGGTGATGGATAGGGAGGCCTGGCGTGCTGTGATTCATGGGGTCGCAGAGTTGGACATGACTGAGCGACTGAACTTAACTGAATGGAGAAACAGACATAGAAAATAGACTTATGGACATGGGGAGTGGGAAGGAGAGGGTGAAATGTATGGAAAGAGTAACATGGAAACTTATATTACCATATATAAAATTGATAGCCAGTGGGAATTTGCTGTATGACTCAGGAAACTCAAACAGGGGCTCTGTATCAATCTAAAGGGGTGGAATGGGGATGGATATGGGAGGGAGTTTCAAAGGGGAGGGGATATATGAATACCTATGGCTGATTCATATTGAGGTTTGACAGAAAACAACAAAATTCTGTACAGCAATTACCCTTCAATTAAAAAAATATATACATTTTTAAAAGTGCTTTAGTGTTGGAATGTTCTCTCTTAGTTGACGCTGTCTCTATGAAAGAGTAAAATTTAGTGGAAGAAATTATAACCTTAAAGTCCTGTAGGATTTTAAAGTGCTCTCTGAATTAAGGTTTGTTTAAATTCTCTGATGATGTTAAATATATTTTTTTGAGTTTTGAATTCTTAGAAATTAAAAACAAGAAAACAAAATTAATCAAAATGTTCCTTTCCTTCATCACAAGTAAAGTATGATGATATAAGTTTTAAAACTTTTTTCTGTTTAAAGAATTAAGCCTTAATTTTCATTTTATGTAGCATATACCTGACCTAAATTTAAGTAACTATATAGCATAGGAAAAGGAGAAGGCAATGGCACCGCACTCCAGTACTCTTGCCTGGAAAATCCCATGGATGGAGGAGCCTGGAAGGCTGCAGTCCATGGGGTCACTGAGGGTCGGACACGACTGAGAGACTTCACTTTCACTTTTCACTTTCATGCATTGGAGAAGGAAATGGCAACCCACTCCAGTGTTCCTGCCTGGAGAATCCCAGGGACGGGGAGCCTGGTGGGGTTGCACAGAGTTGGATGCGACTGAAGTGACTTAGCAGCAGCAGCATAGAAAGAACCATGATCTAGGAATCAGATTCAAGCCCCAGATTAGTATATGACTTTGGCAAACCATTCAATAGTCCCTACACCATTCCATTTCTAGTATTACTTGCCCTAGCTACCTTACAGGAAGTGAGATACTATAAGTTTAAAGCATACATTATAAACTAAATTACTATTCAGGAGAAATGTATAACAAGAAGGATTCTGAAATATTCCGTAGCATTATAATATCTGGAAGTAAAATGTCCCCCGAATCCCTTCATTTTCTCATTTGGAACCATATAAGTGTGGTGTGGGTATGTGTGTGTATGCACGTGTGTATCATAGCCTGTTCATCACTGGCTTAAAAATTTCAGAAGAACACAGATTTTTACAATACCTACTGATATTAAATTGTAGGTAAATTATTAAAGTCAATTTTTTCAAAGTTAAGAAGTCAAAGAGATTTACTTATTTGATTGTAGATATCTAGAAATAAAACAATAAGCAAAATTATTGTAAGCCTTAGAGTTAAGGTTGGGTTGATCTTTTTAATATTGCAACAAGCCCACACATCATTAATCACTTAGAAGTGGCCCCAGGTCATGGTAAATGGATGGCCTAATAATCAGACGAGATGTTTGCTATTTACAAATTATTGTCAGTGACTAGAATGAGAAGGTGACAATTCAATAACTAATACTTATTAACTGGACTCTTTATTTTTTTAATGTTAATCAAGAACATAAGAAGTAGGAAGGTAAACTGGAAGCATAATACATATAATTGTACAAAGACAGGAACAATCACAGTAAAAGATGTGTTCATTAAAAATAACACAACTATCATTATGTATGAGTTCTTCTGTAGTTGGGTATATTGTTTCTGCTTGTGTTAACTGTGTGTATGCAACCCCAAAATGGACTCAAAATCTTTTTTTTATTCTGATGGAGGCAGGAAAATAGTGCTGATGTGAGTATATAGAAAGCATGAAGAGGATGAGCGTAAAGGGTGAGCAAATGGAATGCTAGAGAAGCATGCACATGTGGAAGCGGAATAGAAAATAGAATATTTTAAAAAAATGGAGAACAGGAGGAAAATGTCAAGAGGTTTAGAGGAAACACGATAGGGATATAGTCAATGCAAACAATTCTGGTAATAAAAGAGGGTTTGAGGCCAAGGACATAATCAGATATAAAGCATATCTGGTAGTACTGTGCTTTGTCTCCAGCCAACAAACTGTGATATAGAATAACTGGAGAAACTTGCAGTGTGGTATTCAGAATGGAGAATGGTCTGGTTTCACAGAAGCCTTGTCTCCTGATATTAGAATGCTATTGGAAAAGTTGGGAAAATATTGGAGAACACAATAAATTGAAAAGCAAACATTAGCATTGGCCCAGAAACCATCTGATGAACAAAATTAAAGGCAGTGTTTTCAATATATAGCGAGTCCAGGGGTCCTGGGTAGGCCTGAACAAGCATGGGGTACTAAGAGGGAGACAAAGGGAAATAGCAAGACAGGGAAACAGAGACAATGAGCAACCATTTTGATGTTCTTAACTTCCTCTAGGATAGTGAGGTAAAATGGAACTTGTGCGCTTATAAAAAACAAATGATATGGATTCAAATTCCACTTTTGGTCTTGGACGGATGGGTATGGCCACTTGAGAAAAGCAGTGATGTCAGAGTAAACAAGCTATGTTAAAATCCTAGCCCAATCATGAACTAGTAAGTAATCTGTTATAACACAAGTTGTTGATTTAATTGGTTTCTGGATCTTTAAAATGAAGATATTCACAGTACCAACCCCTAAATTATGTGAGAATTAAAGAGAAAGCCCATGAAATGGTCACAGTATTTATGTTGAGGGTTATTGTTGGCTAAACTACTATTAAAACTAACTACTGAATATTAAGAAAATCTGTGTCCATCTTGAATGTCTAATATATACAATGAAAATGATATTAATACATCCATGGTATGGAGGGAGGCCTAAAAGAGTCCTTGATGCAAAGTGTCTGACATACTGAAGACTTAAAGTAAGTAGTAGCTCATTATTTTTAAATCCACTGGTTTCAAAATAACCCATTCCAATTTGTTCAGATAACAAAACTATATCTAGAATCACTGGTTTATTTTTTAGTTTATATGCTTGATGCATTTTATAACAAGAATGGATTCCACACAGATTGACAGTGATATTTATATTTTTCTTAGGAAAAGCTCTGAAAATAAATAGCTTCTGAGGGTCATTAGATCACCAAAATTCTGTTTGTCAGTCAAATTAGCTTTAATCCTGCTTTTTCATCTTCAAAATTCTATCCACCTCTTTTCAGACATCATCACGTCTTCTGCTAGTAAAAAGACATATGCAGGTGCCTCTGGGAAACAATTCTGGATATACCAAGAGTTTTAAGATTTGTTCTCTGAAGGAATAGATGGAAAAGACAAGTTGTTTATTTTAAAAATATTGCCAGATTTCCATTTATCCTTGTTTCCTTCATATTGCCATCATTTTTTCATATGGTATTCAGCTAGCACCATGCTGAGTGCTTAGAAGTCATGAAGTAAGTAGTTATTAATTCGGGTGTTTAAAAACATACGACTGAGTTTTCCTTACAATATTTTCTATTTAATTGTATTCAAACACCCGCATCAGCCATGTTTTCGCAAAGAGATTTCCAGTAGGTACTTAACTAGAAGCTACATTATTATAACTGATTTCCAAATGTTAAAAAATGCACACACAAGTTTAAATGGTTATAATTAGAGAAAAATATAATCCAGTCTTTTTTATTGGGGATCCATATTGCTGTCATTATAAATGTCACTTTTCAGCACCATGTCTCTTACCAAACAGAACTCAATTTGAAATGCCAGTTTTTGTGAAAAACTTTATCCGTTTGTCCAAATGGTATTTGGACAAGAGAAGAAGTTTTTCTCTTTGGGTTCATTTTCAGGTTGTTAGCCTAACCTAAAATAGAGCTTCTTTAAAAGTCTGCCCGAATGTTTACTTAAAACAGAGAAGGGACAGCTGAGTGTTGAGTGGTAGTGTTACATTGAGTGAAGACACGACTGTAAATAACTCTGCAGTTTGGAAATGAATGATGCTTTTGACAGAGACGGTTATGTCGTATTGACAACATTGATGTCAAACGTGGAGTGAAAATATGAGATTGACTATCAGCATTTTCCACTAGTGATCACTTGAAATAGCTTCTCTGAGATAAAGGAACAGTAACAAATGCATTCTTTTTGCTCCCTCTGCTAACACCCTCTTCCTTCCCTCAGAGCTAGCTTAGTCCGGTTCCTTTTAGGGAGGAAAGGGATCCAGTGTTCACACTTCATCAAAGGAGGATCAAATACTCTTAGCTGTTTCTTTTTAAGTTAATCATTTCCAGGGCATCATTAGTCACTTTCCCCCACTAAACAAGGGAAGCCAAAGTGCACAAGAAAAGAAGTCAAGCCCTGAACTTCAATAGAAACAATTACAAATTCCAAGTTAGACCTGACATATCTGAAATAGGGTCTTTGTAATGAAAACCTCACATAGGGCTCTTAGCAGCCTTCAAAGTCATTGTTCACATAACTGCTAAATACTGGCTTACATTTCTGGGGTGGAGAATATTCTACGTATGTTTTCTTTGAAATAATGTCACATTTTGGAGAGTCTTGATGAGGGAATAATTTCTTCCATAGCTATCTCTCCACTCCATTTATTTGTTGTATTATTGAGGCTCTTTGACAGGTATTTTTATTCAATGGAAATTATACTCTTAATATGCACTAAAAGTGCTTGCATTCTTTAATATTCATACTTAGGCATGCAACATCATTTTTATATTTATTAAATATAGTATACAGCATAAGAGATAGCAGACAATATTTACATTCTGGAATTAAATACTATACTGTGCATAAGGTCTGTGAGTCACTAAATCTGTATTTGGTCAGAAGAATTTAGAGAGGAATTTGTTAGGGCACAGAATGTCTGTTTGGAAAATATTTGCCCTCTCAGAACACTCTTAGAAGTTACAATGGGATGTTTATCTTGGCATACAGCAGTGTTACTTACACCCTTACAATCCTGCCATGTTGGCATACTGCAGTGATGTGGGCTGTCTATAGAAATCACAGTTCTTAAATATGACCTTTCTGTTCAGGGTGGGAAGATGGATCAGTGACTTTTGTTTTGAAAAACAAATGGAGTGAGCTTTCTGTAAAAGATCCATGACTTTTCTTATGGCAAAGAAAGTAGTCAGTACATGATCCTAGAGCCAAACTGTTTAAAGCAACTACCCCCTGTGAAATATGTGTCAGTTTTTAAAGGCTCAAAACTGAGTGAGAGATTATGAATTCATTGTTAGAATCACTTACATAGAGATATTTTCTTCATAAAGCAAAAAATAAAAGCCATCAAAGGGGAGGAACCTAAGAACACATTTTAATTTAAAAAAATAAAGTAATTCATTAACTATATGACAATAGTTGATACATTATTTCATTGAAAAAATGCTTTGAAGTGTAATTTAATAATTCACATTTCAACTGAGTTCTACAAACCTGAATGTGTATTATTTTCACTGTGACATCTTAATTTCTCCCTTATATGAGACCAATGAGCAGAAGATAGTTCTTAGTATACAAATCATCTTCTTATAGACCTAGTATATTTATTTTCATTTCTCCAGAAGTATGTATTATTAAGATTTTGTATTAGTCGCTATAGAATACATATTTTTGTAAGACCTATCTCATTATGCAGTAATTTGGGAGACAATTGATTACTGTGGACTTTAAAACTTCATCTCTGATCCCTGTGTCTCAGCTTCCTTTCTGCAAAATGATAGCACTGAACTAGCTCATGTCCAAAGCTCTAAGACGTCATCAATCTATGATCCTTAATCAGAGAACTAATTTGGTGTGTAGTCTCATGTAAACATTCTTTTGTTTTAAGCTAAATTTTTCGTTAGATATGTTATACTTTTATTTAATTTGTTTTTAGAGAGGAAATATAGTTCCTCTATTGATCAAGGCATTTTAAACTATTGCCTGTGTAGAACTAGTCTCCACTGAGTTTAAATAATTTTTTTCATTTTCACAGAGTACTAGAAAATTTTATGTACACCTCATATGTGATTCTTTCAACATCTTCACTGCATCCTAGTAGGTCAGAATGCAGAAGAGGTTTTGTATTTATTCATATTTAGTAAATAGGTATATATATATATATATATATATATACTTTTTTAGTTTTATTAAAGAAATGGTTTTTTTTTGATTGAAGGATAATTGCTTTATAGAATTGTGTTGGTTTCTGCCAAACATCAGTATGAATCAGCCATAGGCATGCATATATCCCCTCCCTCTAAACCTCCCTCCCACCTTCCTCTCCATCCCACCCTTCTAGGTTGTTACAGAGCCCCAATTTGAGTCCCTTGAGTCACACAGCAAATTCCCATTGGCTACTTATTTTACATATGGTAATTCAAGTTTCCATGTTATTCTTTCCACACATCCCACCCTCTTCTTCCACACCAACCCCCAGCAATGTGTCCATAAGTCTGTTCCCTATGTCTGTGTCTCCATTGCTGCATACAATTTCATCTGAACCATCCTGCTAGATTTCATATATATGTGTTAGTATAAAATATTTGTTTTTCTCTTTCTGACTTATTTCACTATGTGGGAATACCAGACCACCTAACCTGCCTTTGAGAAATCTGTATGCAGGTCAGGAAGCAACAGTTAGAACTGGACATGGAACAACAGACTGGTTCCAAATAGGAAAAGGAGTATGTCAAGGCTGTATATTGTCACCCTGCTTATTTAACTTCTATGCAGAGTACATCATGAGAAACACTGGACTGGAAGAAACACAAGCTGGAAGCAAGATTTCCAGGAGAAATATTAATAACCTCAGACATGCAGATGACACCACCCTTATGGCAGAAAGTGAAGAGGAGCTAAAAAGCCTCTTGATGAAAGTGAAAGAGGAGAGCAAAAAAGTTGGCTTAAAGCTCAACATTCAGAAAATGAAGATCATGGCATCTGGTCCCATCACTTCACGGGAAATAGATGGGGAAACAGTAGAAACAGTGTCAGACTTTATTTTTTGGGGCTCCAAAATCACTGCAGATGGTGATGGCAGCCATGAAATTAAAAGACACTTACTCCTTGGAAGAAAAGTTATGACCAACCTAGATAGCATATTCAAAAGCAGAGACATTACTTTGCCGACTAAGGTCCGTCTAGTCAAGGCTATGGTTTTTCCTGTGGTCATGTATGGATGTGAGAGTTGGACTGTGAAGAAGGCTGAGAGCTGAAGAATTGATGCATTTGAAATGTGGTGTTGGAGAAGACTCTTGAGAGTCCCTTGGACTACAAGGAGATCCAACCAGTCCATTCTGAAGGAGATCAACCCTGGGATTTCTTTGGAAGGAACGATGCTAAAGCTGAAGCTCCAGTACTTTGGCCACTCTCATGCGAAGAGTTGACTCATTGGAAAAGACTCTGATGCTGGGAGGGATTGGGGGCAGAAGGAGAAGGGGATGACCTAGGATGAGATGGCTGGATGGCATCACGGACTCGATGGACCTGAGTCTGAGTGAACTCCAGGAGATGGTGATGGACAGGTAGGCCTGGCATGCTGCGATTCTTGGGGTCACAAAGAGTCGGACACGGCTAAGCGACTGAACTGAACTGAACTGAACTGAATAGGCTCTAGGTTCATCCATATCATTAGAACTGACTCAAATACATTCCTTTTTATGGCTAAGTAATATTCCGTTGTGTATATGTACCACAGCGTCTTTATCCATTCATCTGTTGATGGACATCTAGGTTGCTTCCATGTTCTAGTTATTGTAAATAGTGCTGCAGTGAATATCGGGGTATATGTGTCTTTTTCAGTTTTGGTTTCCTCAATCCTAGTAGTGGGATTGTTGGGTCATGGTGGTTTTATTCTTAGTTTTTTAAGGAATCTTCACACTATCTTCCATAGTGGCTGTATAAATTTATATTCCATTGACAGTGCAAGAGGGTTCCCTTTTCTCTACACCCTCTCCAGAATTTATTGTTTGTAGATTTTTTTAATGGTGGCCATTCTGACTGCCATGAGGTAGCTCATTGTAGTTTTGATTTGCATTTCTCTGATAATGAGCAGTGTTGGACATCTTCTCATGTGTTTATTAGCTATCTTTATGTCTTCTTTGGATAAATGTCTGTTTATTTCTTTTGCCCACTTTTTGATTGGGTTATTTGTTTTTCTGTTATTGAGTTGCATCAACTGTTTGTGTATTTTAGAGATTAATCCTTTGTTGGTTGTTTCATTTGCTATTATTTTTTCTCCCATTCTGAGGGTTGATTTTTCACCTTGTTTATAGTTTCCTTTGCTGTGCAAAAGCTTTTAAGTTTAATTAAGTCCCACTGTTTGTTTTTGTTTTTATTTCCATTACTTCAGGAAGTGGGTCATAGAGGATGTTGGTGTGATTTATATCAAAGAGTGTTCTGCCTATGTTTTCCTTTAAGAGTTTTATAGTTTCTGGTCTTAGGTTTAGGTCTTTAATACATTTGAGTTTATCATTGTGTATGGTGTTAGGAAGTATTCTAATTTCCTTCTTTTACACAGAGCTGTCCAGTTTTCCCAGCACCACTTATTGAAGAGGTTTTCATTGCCCCATTGTATATTCTTGCCTCTTTTGTCAAAGATAAGATGCCCATGGTTGTGTTAAAAGGCCATGATGGCTATTTCTCTCTCCTCTATTCTTCATTCTTTTAAGGATATTAAAGAACACCCACAGTGGGATCCAGAGCTGTGCCGGAATATACGTTATTAAGTGGAGGATATGTTTTCTTGCCCACATGCTCACTGTTTAATGGGGAAAGTATGCACTAACAAATGAATGTACAAATAAATTTATAATTAAAAATGAGAGTGGGAAGATACAAAAAACAAGGAAATGTCTTAGTGGAAATGATTTATATGAAGGAAGAAGGTGATCTTAAGTGGACTCTGCAAGAGTATAAGTTAGCCAAGTGGAGGATCTAAGAGAGTATACTGTACTCAGAGGGAACAGAATGTGCAAGGACCCTAAAGCAGGAGATAATGGGTGCTTTCAAGGTGGCTAGTAATAACATGAGATGAGTTTTAAGTAAGTATAATTACAGGATTTATATTTAAAAGGAGGGTGACCATATGACTTATTGTCCAAAACGGAGCCCTTTGGATAATGAAAGTAGATACTGCTAATAATTAAGCTAGAACAAATCAGGACTTGCTCCAAGAAAATTAGTGCAAATTGTTATCTACTTAAAGATAAAATGAAGACACATCCTTTAGGCAGGGGAATAATAAAATCTGATTTATGTTTTTGAAAGATCAGTCTGTCTACTCTGTGCAGAGTGGCTTGGAGGAAAGCAAAAATGGAAGAATACCCTTGTAGTAGTCTAATGAGGATAATAAAATTTGGGCAAATTTGAGACATACTTTGGCAGTAGGTTTAACAAAACTTGATGATGGATTGAATGTAGGTAGGGAGAGGAAGCCCCTACAATTTGGCTCAGTGGTAAAGAATCCGACTGCCAATGCAGGAGACAAAGACGACATGGGTTCAATACCTGGGTGAAAAAGATCCCCTGGAGCAGGAAATGACAACCCACTCCAGTATTCTGGCCAGGAAAATTCCATGGACAGTGGTGCCTGCTGGGCTTCAATCATGGGGTCGCAAAGAGTTGGACCCCACTGAGTGAGTGAGCATCCACGCATGAATGCATGCATGCATGCAGGGAGAGGAGGGGGTTGTCAGAGGACCTCCAGGTTTATTCAGTTATATAACTTGTATACAATTTGTGTGACTTAATTTGTATAACTTCCATTTGGAAGTGCCACTTATTAAGGTGTAGAAAATTAAAGAAGCAGCAGATTTGGTCCAGAAGTGGGGAAATAAGAGATTATTTTGGGAATCCTAAATGTGGTATATCTGATGAGCCTCCAAATGGAGAAAACATGTTTAAGCTGTACTTGGAATAGTAAACTACATTGCATATAAAATTCTAGGGATTGTAAACATTTTATGCTATTTATAGCATAAGAATGTTTGAGATTATTACGAAGGGATATCAAAGTGGAAAGAGAAGGTGGCCCAGGACTGAATCATGAGGAACATAAAAATTAAATGATAGGTAAAGAAGGAAGAAACAGCAAAATTTTTTAGACAATTAAGGAGAAGCATTCTATACACTTCTCAGGAGGCCTGAGAGGAATTAATCTTTTTGTCCCTCTTTCCTACGATGTTGATCTTGATAACGCATTTCTATCACTTTAACCTCTTTGCCTATCTTACTCTACAAAGTCTAGGAACACCTGTGTTCTTGGATCACCTCTCAACTGTGTGTGTGTTCAGTCACTCAGTTGTGTCAGACTCTTTGTGACCCCAAGGACTGTAGCCCACTAGGCCCCTCTGTCCATGGGATTTTCCAGGCAAGAATGCTGGAGCAGGTTGCCATTTCCCTTTCTAGGGGGTCTTCCTGACCCAGGGATTGAACCCACGACTCCTGCATCAGCAGGTGGGTTCTTTAACATTCGTGCTACCTGGGAAGCCTACTTATACACAAATCCCCATCTCAGGCTCTGCTTTGGATCCAAAAAGGAAGAATCAAAGAAACAAAACAGGCAGGAGATGTACTATTACAGAAGCAGAGGCTTCCTTAGAAAGGAAGAAGTGCAAAAGAATTTTGAATGTAACTGAGAGCTTTAGTAATACAAGAACTGCTTTGGTGATATAAATGATTGGTGATCCAAGAAAGAGCTGGAATGGTGGGAATATAAGCGAGATTACCTTGGGAAGTAATAGTGGTGAGCCTGTGTTTAATTTTTAAAAACATTACTTGAAACACTGAAAAAGAAAAAATTTTGAAAGAAAGATTATCTCCTCCTTTGTAACAAAAAGAAGGGGATGAGTAGATGACTGAAGATGCAGATTTAGTCATAAGAAATTGATGTAGTATTTATTATCTTGTTTCTATATTTCCAGATAACCCATGAAGTTGGGTTATCTACTCAGAACAAAAGGGATGGGACAATAGGAGGGGCATGGAGAAGGTGTTGAATAGTCACCGTGGTGATTAGTGGAAGGCTTCTTCAGTCTCTGTCGGAGGACCACTCGAGGCTGGTGACCATGACTGAGCCATGATCACAATCTTCTCTGCTGTAACATTTTTGCCCAGCAGTACTTGCTTCTGTGGATGCTGCTCAGAGAAAATGCCTGTTGGCTTCACCACTGGAGTTTGCAAAGTGGATATGATGGAAGGAGAAAGAGCTCAGAGGACATGTGCAGAAGAGTCATTATAAGAAAGGGTTCTGGAACAAGAGTTATCGAAAGAGGGAAGTGAATTCCTGAGGAGGTTTGTTTCATAGAAGTGAAGCGATGAAGATAAAGGATTGGAGTTCTCTGTGAGGACAGTGTCACGGTGGGAAAGCTCCAGAAGAATACGAAGTGTAACGAGAGAAGAAGATCTTTAAAAGAATGGTTTTGCTTCTGGTATAGTTGTTGATGATGATCTCTGTTAGGAATATATTACATTTCTCTAAACTGCTACCAATTCTGTTCTGTGCTCTGATAGGGCTATGCAAGGATAGTATACATTTTATTTTATCTTGGAAAAAGTTTTCTTTACTTTCTACTTCTTTATCAAAAGCACTCCTCTGAACCAGGCTTGAAAGATCACATTACCTGTTGCAGGAAAGCATCATGACTCTGATACGTTTTTCTAAGATTCTAGGAGCTGTACCGGTGTTCTTCTGCACTACCCTGGGACTTCAGGGACAAATTAAGTTGAGGAGATTCTGGTACTGAAAACAAATGGCATTGCTTCCTTCCAGGAATTTAAAATGTCCAAATTCAACAATATGCCAGTTGTCATCTTATATTCTTTGTATGCCAAACTCAGACCGCTGTATAACAATGTCATGGTGCTGTTATTTGCTTCTGGGCCTTTGTATAAATCTTTGCCTGAAATGGCTTCCTTCTACTATCTCATATTCTTCCGTCAAAAACTGTTCAAACATTATCTTCTGTGTGATATCCAACTTGACCATTCCAAACCTTCCACTTAGTTGGTTAGTTCACCATCCTCTGTGCCCAAATGGAATTTCATACTTTATTTTTTTGTAATACTCTGTTATAATAATTTATTTACATGACTGTCTGTTTACTTGACTGTGAGTTTTTGAAGGCAGGAAACATGTTTATTCATCTCTGTATTCCTAAAGCCTAGCCGAATTCCTGGCATATTTTAGGTGCTAAGCAAATATTTGTTTTAAAAAAATTAAGAAATGAACCGATGAATTCCATTTACCTTTTTATAAAGCATTTAGCCGTCACTAGCAACCGTCACAATACTAAACGGCATACACAGCTATAAGCTTGTTTCCTGACTCTTCCATTGCTGACTGTCAAAAGTGTCACCAAACACGTTTTCATAATGAAGCAGATCCATAATCTGGAATTTTATTAATATAATTCTTGTGCTGTATGGACTGAGCCTGATTTTAGGAGGTGGAGAAAAGGACAAGAAACTGCCGTACTTCCCAATTAATGAGAGGACTGAGAAGCAAGGATTAAGATGTAGAATGGCAGTCAGATTAAAAGGGCTGATGAGATCCTAAATACATCCCTCAAACCACAGGAGAGCCTGGGGGGAGCAATCTTGGGAGGAATGCAGACCACTGAGGGGAAGAAAAGAACCAGGCTTTCCACCACTAAAATAACAAGAGATAAAATGAAACCCACTTATCAGATTTTAGAATTTTATCTGGACATAGAAAACCTTCAAATTATTTATTTATCATAGTGATAGCAAACCCTATCTACTTCCACTCCAAAGGGAACTCTTAAATAATCAAATAAAATGTTGTGGTTTCCTTCCCAAGTTATTCAAAGACAAAGAAGTGGGGAAAAAAAGGCATGCAGGGTTTTGAGATTCCTTTTTCTAATAATATATTTCAGTGGAATATCAAGAGTTATTAGTTGTTTAATTTTAATAGGAAAAAACACTCAGTTTTTACGACTAACTACATTTCTATGTATCAAATATATATATTTAGTTTTACATAAGCCTAAATATAAATATTTCCTTCTATCTTTATGTTGTAGAAAAATAGACATTTTTTAAATGAGAAAATCCTTCCAATAGATCAATTTTCACTCAAAGTAGGGTTTAAATGTTTATATATTCTAATTTACAATAAAAACTTATTTTTAATTATTTTATCCACTTATAGTAGCAACATCGTAGACACTTGAATAACTTGCTTTTAATAACGCCAATTTGCAGTCACACCAGCTTTATTTTGACTTTAAAAATATAGTTCCTTTTTAATACAGTAGCTTATATTATTAAGTCTGTTAACAGTTTAAGGAGAACAATAGGGTTAATGATGGATATTTTTTCCACATAGGGAAACTGAGAGAGAGAACTTATCAGAGACCTTTGCCAAAACTTGCCTACTAAACAACTAGCTTGGGTTTACAAGGCACAAAGGTGTTCTCTAAATTTAAGGGATTCTAGGTTTGCAGATGCGGAGAAAGCAATGGCACCCCACTCCAGTACTTTTGCCTGGAAAATCCCATGGGCGGAGGAGCCTGGTAGGCTGCAGTCCATGGGGTCGCAGAGTTGGACACTACTAAGCGACTTCACTTTCACTTTCATGCCTTGGAGAAGGAAATGGCAACCAGTGTTCTTGCCCAGAGAATCGCAGGGACAGGGGAGCCTGGTGGGCTGCCGTCTCTGGGGTTGCAGAGTCAGACACGACTGAAGCAACTTAGCAGCAGCAGCAGGTTTGCAGATGAGGGAGAGGGGCCAGCTGGGTAGCTTCAGAACGACTAAAAATGACTTTAGATTTAAGCAAGAAGCTGAGAATAAATATAAGATAAGAAAGACAAAAGTTAGTAGGAAGTTAGGATGACAGTAAGGAATTAAAAAAAAACACACACAAAAGAAAGACTGCAGTGGAAAGTACCATCAGTCCAGTTCAGTCGCTCAATTGTGTCCGACTCTTTGTGACCCCATGAATCGCAGCACGCCAGGCCACCCTGTCCATCACCATCTCCCAGAGTTCACTCAGACTCACGTCCATCGAATCTGTGATGCCATCCAGCCATCTCATCCTCTGTCGTCCCCTTCTCCTCCTGCCCTCAATCCCTCCCAGCATCAGAGTCTTTTCCAATGAGTCAACTCTTCACGTGAGGTGGCCAAAATACTGGAGTTTCAGCTTTAGCATCATTCCTTCCAAAGAACACCCAGGGCTGATCTCCTTCAGAATGGACTGCTTGGATCTCCTTGCTGTCCAAGGGACTCTCAAGAGTCTTCTCCAACACCACAGTTCAAAAGCATCAATTCTTCGGTGCTAAGCCTTCTTCACAGTCCAACTCTCACATCCATACATGACCACAGGAAAAACCATAGCCTTGACTAGGCGGACCTTAGTCGGCAAAGTAATGTCTCTGCTTTTGAATATGCTATCTAGATTGGTCATAACTTTTCTTCCAAGGAGTAAGCGTCTTTTAATTTCATGGCTGCAATCACCATCTGCAATGATTTTGGAGCCCCCCAAAATAAAGTCTGACACTGTTTCTACTTTTTCCCCATCTATTTCCCATGAAGTGATGGGACCAGATGCCATGATCTTTGTTTTCTGAATGTTGAGCTTTAAGCCAACTTTTTCGCTCTCCTCTTTCACTTTCATCAAGAGGCTTTTTAGCTACCATACATGGTTGGAATTCTGAGTTTCCAATAATTACTCCCAAACTCCAGCAAGCCTCTGCTCAAATGGCCTCATTTTAGATAACAGGCAAATAGAAAGCCTCCAAATGACAATCAAATAAATATATTCATAATCTACTTTATCTGGATTGCCAAACAATAGTAACAGTGTCTACCTATATAGACAGAGGGCAGGCATTAAAAATTACATGACATGGGCGTTGACGTAAATAATAGCCAGATATTCCAGGCTGAAACGCAGAAAGTAAACCTCAGATTTGGGCCCAGGCATTGGGAGAAGGAAAAGTAAGACCAAAAGCAAGTACCTTGAGTCATTCCTCCTGAGTCCCACATTTCTAAGCAAAATAGAAATCAATTTCCTAAATTTCAAGTTGTTTCTTACAGATCATTGATTTCCCTCAAACAAATATTTGGAAATTGCTGACTTTTTAAATTTTCCATGCATTAACTTATGCTGTTTTTATCTTTTCTTCATGAATATTTTCTATCAATTACCAGGGAAGTGACCTGTGTTCATTAAATAATTAAGGCCTCCCTAGATATTTTCTTGAATCAAATCTGTTCATCACCTGAGAGATTTCCACATTTATGTGGATGACCCATTAAGCACCCTTCCTTGACTTCTACCGTGGTGATCTTGATCATTACTCCACTTCAGTCAACCAGTTCAGGGCCAGTATACCTAGCTATTGAAATAGTAACATATATGTGTTCAGTTTCATTCAGTTCAGTTGCTCAGTCATGTCCGACTCTTTGTGACCCCATGGACTGCAGCACGCCAGGTTTGACTGTCCATCATCAACTCCCAGAGTTTACTCAAATTCATGTCCATTGAGTCAGTGATGCCATCCAACCATCTCATCCTCTGAGGTCCCCTTCTCCTCCCACATTCAATCTCTCCCAGCATCAGGGTCTTTCTACATGAGTCAGTTCTTTGCATCAGGTGGCCAAAGTATTGGAGTTTCAGCTTCAGCATCAGTCCTTCCAATGAATATTCAGGACTGATCTCCTTTAGGGTGGACTGGTTGGATCTCCTTGCAGTCCAAGGGACTCTCAAGAGTCTTCTCCAACACCACAGTTCAGAAGCATCAATTCTTTGGTGCTCAGCCTCCTTTATAGTCCAACTCTCACATCCATACATGACTACTGGAAAAAGCATAGCTTTGACTAGACAGACCTTTGTTGGCAAAATAATGTCTCTGCGTTTTAATATGTTGTCTAAGTTGGTCATACTTTTCTTCCAAGGAAGAAGTATCTTTCAATTTCATGGCTGCAGTCACCATCTGCAGTGATTTTGGAGCCCAGAAAAATAAAGTCTGTCACTGTTTCCAATGTTTCCCCATCTATTGCCATGAAGTGATGGGACCGGATGCCATGATCTTAGTTTTCCGAATGTTGAGTTTTAAGCTAAGTTTTTCACTCTCCTCTTTCACCTTCATCAAGAAGCTCTTTAGTTCTTCTTCATTTTCTTCCATAAGGGTGGTGTCTTCTGCATATCTGAGGTGATTGATATTTTTCACAGAAATCTTGATTCCAGCTTGTGCTTCATCCAGCCCAGCATTTCTCATTATGTACACTGCATATACGATAAATAAGCACAGTGACAATATTGTCAATATAGCCTCGATGTACTCCTTTCCCAATTTGGAACCAGTCGGTTGTTCCATGCCTAGTTCTAGCTGTTGCTTCCTGACCTGCATACAGATTTCTCAAGATGCAGGTTAGGTGGTCTGGTATTCTTATCTCTTTAAGAATCTTCCACAGTTTGTTGTGATCCACACAGTCAAAGGCTTTGGCATAGTCAATAAAGCAGAAGTAGATGTTTTTCTGGAACTCTCTTGCTTTTTTGATGATCCAGTGGATGTTGGCAATTTGATCTCTGGCTCCTCTGCCTTAACTAAAACAGCTTTAACATCTGGAAGTCCATGGTTCATGCACTGTTGAAGCCTGGCTCGGAGAATTTTGAGCATGTGAGATGAGTGCAATTGTGCAGTAGTTTGAGTATTTCTTTGGGATTGGAATGAAAACTGACCTTTTCCAGTCCTGTGGCCACTGCTGAGTTTTCCAAATTTGCTGGCATATTGAGTGTGGCGCTTTCACAGCATCATCTTTCAGGATTTGAAATAGCTCAACTGGAATTCCATCACCTCCACTAGCTTTGTTCATAGTGATGCTTCCTAAGGCCCACTTGCCTTCGCATTCCAGGTTGTCTGGCTCTAGGTGAGTGATCACACCATCATGACTATCTGGGTTGTGAAGATCTTTTTTTGTAGAGTTCTTCTGTGTATTCTTACCATCTCTTCTTAATATCTTCTGCTTCTGTTAGGTCATACCATTTCTGTCCTTTTTTTGTGCCCATCTTTGCATGAAAAGTTCCCTTGGTATCTCTAATTTTCTTGAAGAGATCTCTAATCTTTCCCATTCTGTTGTTTTCCTCTATTTCTTTGCACTGATCCCTGAGGAAGGCTTTCTTATATCTCCTTGTGTACTAGATGCTAAACACTGTCTGCCCAAATGCTTCCTACCCATCTGCCATGCTCCTCTGCTCCTGTGGGACCTCTCCAGAACACTCCACAGCCCAGCAATAAAGGGAAGATCCTTGATTCTGAGGAACAGCAGGACACAGCTCCAGTTTCAGGGGCAGCCTGACCTATCTATACTCGTCATGAAATGGTTCAAATGTCAGCCCCGTCCATGGCCACATACACAATTTTATCACTATCTGAGACTACTTTACCTCTGAAATGATATACCCCTAATTTATACGCTGGCCCCTCATTTTTCTTATTTTTTTGCCTTTCTTGGCCTGTTCTTCCACCTGAGTGAGCCTGCCACTCCTTTGAGTATTCAGTTTGCTCTCAGATTAACAGCTTCTCTCCACCTCCACTTGCTTCACTTTTAAACTTGGTCTACAGTACAATAACGCCATTGTCTCCAACACCCTCTTTTTATGGCCTTGTGCTTCTATCACATCTTCTCTGTAAAATGCAAATGAAGTCCACAGTCCATCTTCTTTGATCTTACAACCATCCACACTTTTAAGAGAGCTAGAGAAAACCAAATTCTAAGCTCACAGACCATTGTGTGCCTCGATGCTGCCTGCTGGCTCTGATAGTCCTTGGCCAACTTCCTTGTTCCTTGTTTTTTAGTACAAATTTTTACCTCTCTGCTCTAGTGCCTACCCCACCTCTCGGGATAGACTCTTCACTTTCACCAGAGATTTTCCTTAAATTTTATAGAAAAACTTGATATTCTCTGGCAGGAATATAATCATCTTTATATACTGCTGCCTCAGGCTTCTAAAATATTGGCCATTTGTTTAAGTCTTTCTTTTGAGGGACAAGGGAAGATGTTTCCCTTTATTGTCCAAGACTATTCACAAAACGAAGATCATGGCATCTGGTCCCATCACTTCATGGGAAATAGATGGGGAAACAGTGGAAACAGTGGCAGACTTTATTTTGGGGGGGCTCCAAAATCACTGCAGATGGTGGCTGCAGTCATGAAATTAAAAGACACTTACTCCTTGGAAGAGAAGTTATGACCAACCTAGAGAGCATATTCAAAAGCAGAGACATTATTTTGCCAACAAAGGTCCGTCTAGTCAAGGCTATGGTTTTTCCAGTGGTCATGTATGGATGTGAGAGTTGGACTGTGAAGAAAGCTGAGCACCGAAGAACTGATGCTTCTGAACTGTGGTGTTGGAGAAGACTCTTGAGAGTCCCTTGGACTGCAAGGAGATCCAAGCAGTCCATTCTGAAGGAGATCAGCCCTGGCTGTTCTTTGGAAGGAATGATGCTAAAGCTAAAACTCCAGTATTTTGGCCACCTCATGCGAAGAGTTAACTCATTGGAAAAGACTCTGATGCTGGGAGGGATTGGGGGCAGGAGGAAAAGGGGATTACAGAGGATGAGATGGCTGGATGGCATCACCGACTCGATGGATGTGTTTGAGTGAACTCTGGGAGTTGGTGATGGACAGGGAGGCCTGGCGTGCTGCAATTCATGGGGTCGCAAAGAGTTGGACACGACTGAGCGACTGAACTGAACTGAACTGACTGAGGCCCCACTTAGAACTTTTTTTTTTCCTATTTCATCCTTCACTATCACCCCTTAGACTCTCCTCCATCAATAATTCTTTTTTTCCTCTGCACTGAGCCATTTCTCTAAGCTTGAAAATGTGCTCATGCCAATTAAGGAAAGGTGCTGAATGGGTCATCCACATAAATGTGGAAATCTTCCAGGATGATGAACAGATAAAAAAACTCAAAGTTTTTCTAATGAAGACTCTACTGTTTCTCATTTTACACAATTTAGTTATTCTCTCAGCTCCTGCTCACTCTTCCACATCCTAAAAAAACAGACTTTTGCCCAAGTCACTGAAGTCATTCTAGTTAAGGTCACCAGTGTCTTCCCATTTGTCAAATACAATGGACAGTTTTTGACTTTTACTTTACCTAACTTTTCTGAATCATGTGATACTGTTGACAGCTTCCTCTGCCTTAAGTTGCTGTATATTCTTAATCTGTAATATCTTCTGATTTCTTTCTGCATAACTATTCCTCAGCTTTACTGTGTTCATCTGTCAACTAAAGTATTTGTATTCTCCTGGATCCTATTGGTTCTTACTACTTCAAATGTTTCTCTCTCCAGATAATCTCATCTATTAAGAAAAGTTTTCACAGCCATCTGTATGATATTTTTATCTGTTTATGGAATATCTCCAGCTAGCTAGTGATGATGACATTAAAATTAATAATACTTATTAATGTTATTAACATTAATCACTTTCAGGTGCTTTGGTAAGGTATTTCTATATTAACTGATTTACTTAAAAAATTCCTAATTTTGCCCCACTCTGACATCAGAATGATAGGGCAACTTGTTCACATCACATAGAAATTCAGTGGCAAAACAAGATTTCAAACCCAGCTTATCTGACCCCAAAGCCCACGCTTTTAACCACTCTACTAGACCAGATGTATCCAAAATTAAATGCATATTCTTTACACATCTCCCTATATAATTCATTTCAACAAACATAGTCATCTAGAGCTAAACCCAGAACAGAAAATTAGAAGTCATGCTAGATTCCTCCCTTCTCCAAGCCATAAGACACCGGGCCATACTAAATTTTTGTTACCTCTTCCCTGCATTATTATCTAATGGTATTTAGTTCAGTGGTTTTATTATTTCCCTGCTGCCCCACTGAAGGCTTCCCTTGTGGCTCAGCTGGTAAAGAATCCACCTGCAATGTGAGAGACCTGGATTTGATCCCTGGATTGGGAAGATCCCCTGAAGAAGGGAAAGGCTACCCACTCCAGTACTCTGGCCTGGAGAATTCCATGGACTGTACAGTCCACGGAGTTGCAAAGAGTCAGACATGACTTGAGTGACTTTCACTTGCCCCACTGAAAAAGCTTCATGATTGGATTATTCACATCCTTCTAGTCTTCATGTCCTCCGATTTATCTTCCTATACCATACATCTGATTGCATCACTCTTCTGATAAAATGACTCCTAGTGCATTTACTGCCACAGTTTCTTAGAGTTTTGCATATCCCCTTGCATCAGAATCATCTGGAGAGTCTGTTAGGAAGAAGAGTCTCAGGAATCACCCCAGGATTTCTGAGTTGGAACTGATGGTGGAAGGACCTAGACTCTGTGTTTTTAACAAGCTCATTACGTGATTCTTCTTCACCTAAAATTTGAGCGTGCCTTTCCTCCATATCAGGTGTAAACACTTGAGAATTGCTGCTAAGTGCCACCTGACTCCGGCTTTTTGCCTTTTTGAGTCTCATTTCTTTCTACTCCTCCATTATTCTCTGTACTCCAGGTACACCAAAATTTTTGCAGGCCCCCTCCTAATAGCAAGCTTTCTTCAGTGTTGGTAACCTCATATGTGTTGTGTCACCTAAATGCTCTTTTCAAGTTGCTTTGTGTGTGTTCATGTGAATGTGTATATGTTTGGTGTTGTGTTCCTTGAGTCCTCGTTAGACTGAATGTTTCTCCGAGGACAGTGTGAGCTATTTAGTCATAGGAACTTTGCATCTTGAAATCATTATAAGAAAACTCCACGTTTAGATTCTGTGCAACACTGCATTATAGTCTGGGAAAACAGAATTAATGTGAATTTCATATGTGCTCAATAGGTAGATACTTGAATATTTTAGTAATTTCTCTGTGCTCCATGACTGATCATTTGATTGGCAATTCATATAAGCTTTTTAGAAGGAAATTTCATGTTTGTTGGTATGGGCACAGCAAATAAGCATACTAATAGAAATGGAATTCAAAAAAGCTATTTTGACCCTCTACAGAAAGCTCTAGTCAGAGAAAAGTTGGAAGGAGTAATTGCATTGAAATCTCTCTATGATCTGTTTATATCACTATTTCCCACCCCCTATAACATGAATAATCCAAGAGAGGGAGGGATATGAATAACTGTTTATGTGTGAGATGTTGAACTAAGTATTACTCTTCACAATTTGACTGTAAGTGTGTAATCCTCCTTTTATAGATGAGAAGACTGTGCTCAGAGATATCAAGGGACTTGAAAGAATCATCAAGCTAAGAGGAGACAAACTTGGAATTTGCAGGTACCTTTTGTTCCCTTTCTTCTATTATACCTATGTTGTTTTATTTTGGAGTACATGTGTATGATTTTTGCCTAAGAAAAATTGGTTCCATTTTTTAAATTTTTTTCCGTGAAAAGTGGAAATATTCTATTGGGTCTTTCTAATTAAAAAAAGATACTCACCATGTAAATTAGATTATTTCTCCAAGTCCTAGAAAACAACATTCTTTAGGCTTTCAATAAGCACAGAGTAGAGTAATACACTGCCCATTATTGAGTGAGCGAGCCATTTGATGCTGACTGCCAGATTAGTTACCTGACAGGTGGCGACACAGGTGGAAATGAAATTCGGGGGCTACAATCAAGGATTTCCCCAACCCCTTTCATCCCCCCTCCTTCCCAGCACCCTTTCTTATCTTGTGCCCCATCTCCAGGAAATGGGGACAGCTGGTTATCCATCTCACTTCCCTAACAGTTGCAGGCTGACTGTTACCAAGCTGTGCCTTTGCTACAACAGTGTATTTTCTTTATAAGACTGATGAGGAGGAGAAAAAAGTACTGTGCATTGTTTCTCTTAAGATTCATCATGCTGTGTGTGTGTGTGTGTGTGTGTGTGTCTCCCCCAAATTAGGGGAAACTATTAGAGGAGAGCCAGATCTCTTTAATGAGCCTAGAGGTAATGCAAAATTCATGTGCTTTCACCTGTGCCGGGTGAAGCCTGGTACACAAACAAAAAGAGGAAGGTGGAAGAGCCGGTTATTTACACTTTCACTGAAGCAGGTACCCTGGCCGCTACTGGGCACCCTGACCCACTTGTTCATTTTTTAGGAAGAAGCGGATACTTTCAGTGGGGAAAAACTCAAGCATCAGATTTGTTCCTTGGAGCATTAATAAAAGGGCTCAGTTAGCTTCATCTCATTATTTTACTATGAGTATTGACTTTGGCCTAGAGTCATGTATAGATAAAATGGTGCAAGGGCTTGTCCTAAGTGATTACTCAGAATTACAAATCATTTCACGTGTAACTGAATACTGCAGTCTAGCTGGCACCCTGCCCCTTGCTTCTCCCCCCTCCCCTTTCTCTAATAGGAGCGCAAATCCAGCTTTGTCTGAAGAGGCAATTAATCTTATTCACTGAAAGCTGAATTTTAATTCACCAGCATGTGGAGGACATATTTGCCTATCACACAAAATTAGTTTAACAGAATTCAGAAGAAAAAAAATATATTGGAAGTCTTGGCATTCTAAGGGAGGCAAAGTATCTTGTAGGTGCATTCCTTTATTAGCCATCTACATACTAAGGATAAGCTCTTTTTGTAAAGATAACTCTCTTAGGGTAAACTGGGTTTATTTTGTATTTGAGAGTGGCTGATAACATTTTATTTTGTATAAAGAAATCCACAAGATATGTGTGTTTTGGAAGAAAATGGACATAAGGTAAGAAAGATAAATTTTAGTTTTATAGAGATTCTAAAAGGCTATTATTTTTAAGGGCACAGTTTAGAGATGATCAGAAAAAAAGGGGACACATAAAAATCCTAGACAGCCTACATACATCCAAATCAAATCACAGGGGTAAGAAGTGAGGTACAAAGTAGACCGTGCCTGGGAGACTTGTGCGAAATCTGCTAGGCAAATGCTGGGTTTCTGTAGTGCTTCTGCTCTGCTGTGTTTTAACAGTTTTCCCCTGAGTAAGACCCCAGTCTTTTGTCTGAGGTTTGTTTCCCATGTAGACAGTGTTTGAAAGAAACAAAACAAAAAGACTTCCTGTAGCAGTTTCTTAATTCAAGAGATTTGGAGATTTGGACATGAATACGATTTAATGCATGTTCGTACTTAGTTAGATATCAAATTCCCATAAGGTCAGAAAACACATGGGCTTGGTTTTGTACTTCTATTTAACACAGCACTCCTCAAAGACTACTTGAAGGTACAGACAGATATCAAAACATGTAGCAGTTTCTCCCCAGTGCAAAGAGGGAATTTAATAATTGTAAAAAGTACAAATGATCTTCTATGCCAAATAATTAATACAGCATAAATCTTCAAGAGTTTAAAAGGTGCTATTGGTTTTTCTGTGGCTCCTTCTCCATTCTCCACTTACGACTGTCTCATACCCCTGTTGTTAACCTCCAAATATGATTGCTTCCATTACTTCTTCCAAGGGGTGCACTGTTGAATACTTAATAATGAGATGAGGACTCAAGGAACAATGGAAATCTTCAAAAATTGTCCTAAAGTTCTGAGAGTTTTTTTTTTTTTTTTTTAACTCTTGGTGGGCGTGAAGTAGGAGTGGGCCAAATACAGGGAAGCTATCAAGTTAAGTTGGCCTGCTGCTGCTGCTGCTAAGTCGCTTCAGTCGTGTCCAACTCTGTGCAACCCCATAGATGGCAGCCCACCAGGCTCCCCCATCCCTGGGATTCTCCAGGCAAGAACACTGGAGTGGGTTGCCTAATGGTCACCAAATGCCATAACATAGCTCTTTAAGCACAAGGCTGTAAAGTCACAAAGCTTTATTGCCTTGTCAAGACATCTGCAGTGCTAAACCAGGCAATTATTCTTAAAGGAAACATTTAAAATCCAAGGTTTTTACATTATTACCTGAAAATGTTGCTTTAGCTAGTGTCGGTGTCATAAAGGTAGACTTTTGGAGTCCACATAATCTACATAATGTTTAGCATTTAAATTATGCAAAATTGGAATTTGGAGACAAGAAACCCCAGAAACACATATTTGCAAATAAACAACTTGCAAATATTCTAAGACTTGACGGATGCACTGAAGGTATGGCAGTGTTTATCCATTATGTGATTTTTTTTGTTTGTTTGTTTTTGGTAAACTCTGCCTCTGTGCTAGGTGCTTAAGCTTATTTTGAGAGGAAAGTCCCTCTTCTGCAATTCTTTTGTCTATTTTGTGGTCAGATCTTTATATTACCTGGGGGGAAAAATCAAAGATGAGATAAAATCAATGAAAAGGCAGAGCTTTCAATATATCTTGTTGCTTCTCAAAGTAAAAAAAAAGTTCTATTTCCATTTCTCTTCACAGACATAACAAGAAACACACACCCTTTAGGGGAGGTTCTGGGTGATGCTCAACCTGGCTCTCTCACCTCAGCTTGGCAGGGCTCATTAGTAGTGTCTTCTCTAGTACAAAGGTGAAGAAGAAGCCCTCCATCCACACTCCTTTTCAATAGAGGGCTTTTCTCTCCCATCTCTTTCAAAAGACACAAGTCTGTCCACAATTCTTAATGAAGCTCCAAATAAGTAGGTATATTTCCATGCAGAATTATTCCTTCAAAGCATATAATTCTCTGTCTGGATTGTCCAGAGCATTCCCAAAGTCTGTCTATTGGCAGCTTGTCTGTCAAGGTAAATTTAATGGAAGTTTTAATGAATATAGAATAAGTTTACTGCAGTCAAGGCTAGCTATGTTCCAGGTATAACATTGTTAGGCAATTTCTATTACACCCACTGACAGATGGGAAACAGAGGCCTTAATAGTTTTTAATACATGTGTTATATAATTTGCTCAAGGTAGAGAAGATCCTAAGATTTGGATAAGGACCTTCGATTACAGAGCCTATGCTTTAAGTTAGTTTGCTGTTTTGCCTTTTTGTAAGCTATAGAGAATACATAATTTCAGTGGTTTAAGAAAGTAAAGTGTCAAAATGCAAATCAGAAAGCAAACTAAAATGAAGAGAGGAATTTCTTTCTGTCTTAAAATCCTAGATCCCATCTCTGTTATAGCAGTAAGTAAAGATTTTTAGATAATTGCTTAAGCCTCTTGCCCAGCAGCCCTAGGAATTTAAAGGCCTCAGATAAGGATCAGATGCTGTAGTAATGAAACCAGATTCCTAGGTGCAGAGTAAGGAGCATTTTAAAAATTCATTTTGAGGAATGTTAGGACGTTTTAGGTTGCAATTCTTCAGAAAACTCAAAATATCCCAAACAGGATGGAATTTTTAAAAAAATGTTACATGCTAAGTCATAACGTATGGAATCTCAGGACTGGGTAATATACCAGTTTACTTGCGTTACCAAGAATCCTGATCCTATTCCTTTTCCCACTCCACTATCCTCAGCATAACTGTTATCCTTGTTGGTCTCAAGATGGGCACTTAATCCCAGGGATCATATCTCCATATCCCAGCACTAGAGCGAAAAATGCAACTGTCTGTATCTTGTGTATTTTTGTTAAACCTTTCCTAGAAATGTCTTTAAGCTATTTCCCTGCACATATGACATATATCATCATCTACAACTTGGCTGCATGTCTACTCCAAAACCAATTACTAATAAAAGGAATGAAATATATATATGTATATACACACACATACATACACACACACATTTTAATATGAGAAGATGAGGATGGGGTAGAATTATTTTTCCTAGGAAAATAAGTGGCTTTATGCCAAAGTCCAAGTAATGATGCGTTCCCAGGATATTAGTGGTTAAAAAATAGTTCAGAGAGAGGAAAAGATAGAGGGAGTTCAGTGTGTACTGGAGATTTCATTTGAGAGGCTTAATATCCTCATGTGTATCCTACGTCCTGTTCCCCTTGCATCTGTGGAGAGAGGATGAATAGGCAACAAGCTGAAGTTTGCCATCTATCCCTTCTGTCTTCTTAGTAAATATTGAGTGAATGCCTCCACATGCTATGTGCTGTTTAGATGCTGGAATGAGAAACAGTGGGAGGACAGAAAATAGTAAAGAAGTCAGAAAGTGGATAAGACTCCATGTGAATTTCTGGGCCTTTGTTCTTTGGCAAATTAGGCAGGCTTCGCTGAGATCAGTGAACTGCAATGCATTAATAATGGTATTACTTTTTTGGGAGATCCAACTGGAAGCAGATGGAAGGGGATCATGCTCTCTGTTATAGTTCCATGTTGTTATCATTTCTATAATTGAGTCCTCTTAGGGAGGAGCTTTCTAGTGGAAAAGATCCCCATAATCTTTATTCTCTACCTTTTCTTAAGGATCTTCAAGCCATAAAAGAGTTTCAAAGACAGCTCCCTTTTTAGGTAAATGTGGTCATGATCAGTTGTTTGGTTCCTTAAGACATATAGGAATTTAGTCCTTCCACCAAAGGAAGGCAAGTTCTGCCAGATTAACTAAGCAGAACCATATTTCTATTTGAAAGAAGACAACTTTAAAATAAAATATATATATATAAACAAACTTCTGACTTATGGTAAAGTCTAAAACCTGCCTTTTATTCAACTTATTCCCTGAACCATTTTCAAGTAAAAATGCTCACATTTATCTAAAGAATTACTTAACAAAATGTATTTTAAAAATAAATAAACATGTCATAGTACCTAGATATAACTTCAGAAGAGAAGTATGAATTTTTTTGTTTGTTTCTTGTGGTATCTTTTTTTGTTGGGATAAGTAAGTATCCTACAAAGGTGATTATTTTGAATACTCCTCTGTGCAGTTAAATAACAACAAAAAATGATTGACGTACATTGCTCTTTAAGCTAATGCTTCATATAAAGCAGGTTCTTTTTCCCTCTATATCAGTGCCTGGTTAATGATCCAACTGACGGTGGTTAGAATAAAACTTGTTGGATGCCCAGCATTTGAGGAAATGAAATATGGAGAAATGGGATATCTATCATACTATCAGTAATTTTTTTTTTTAACAAGCAAAAGGAGAGTGTAGAGGGGGAGAGGGAGATGAATAAGAGGAAAGGTAAAGGAGATGAAGAAGATAAAGAAATAGGAATAGAAAAAAATGGGAGAAACATATATCTGAAATCTCAATGGATTATTATAAAAAGTACAAGGATAACTACAGAAGTCTAGATATTTGAATAAAGAGATAATATACAAGGTGCCTTTTGAGAATTAGAATTGCTGACAGAAGAATTTATAATGATGTTATTCTTATTGTGAAATTGCATTGCTTCTACTTATTTCATAAAATATATGCCTTCAGGGACTCTGGTTAACATAGTTTGGTTGATTATTGTGTTGTTTTAACATCCTGTGGTGAAAGCAATCTGGCAAACTAACCACATTACAGGACAGATTCTAAGGAAATTTACCAAAAGAAAGAAATCTGTCTGCTTCAACTCTGTTTGTACTTGGTGGCTCTATTGAGAATATGATTTGGAGACAATTTTAAGAGCTTTAACTCTCTGAAATATATTGAACATTCAACTACATGATGCTTGATAGCTGTTATTGTCAACTTGTAAATATTCATGATGCTCTGGTTTCTATTTTATACATGCTGGCTGAAAAGGTTAATAGCATATAAATCACTCTTCCGAGACACTTATAGTCTAGCATGCCAAATAAATATTTAGGCTTCTATAAGAGGAAACAAAAATCATAAGGTATGCTTCTATGATTATTATGGATCCAGTAGGTCTTATAGATTGTTTTTCTATCACCTTAACAATTTGAATATGGTATATTACTTACTAATTTAACCCTGAAGAATTTTTTTAGTTTCTTGACATTGGTTTGAAATATCCTGACCTGAGATTGTCATAACAATAATTTAGGAGTGAACTATGGGCAGCGGAGTACAAAAGAGATTTTGCTTTAGTAATTTAATCTGACAAAAATTTTTTGAGCCTTACACATTATTTATTAATCCTGGACCAGATATCTGTTACCCTAGCCCAGAGAGTCATAAAGATGTTGACAAGAGGTATCTTGAAGGACTCTTGGATGGAAGTGTGTGGCCTAGATGATCTTTAGATTATGAAAATAACGATCTCCACTGACCAAGAGGTTGTTGCCTCTTTAGAGCAGGCCCAAGTTCTAATTCATCAGAACTTTGATTCCTAGAAGGAGTGGCGGAAAAAAAAGTTTTAAAATTAAGAGTTATTAAAGATGACCTGTTTATTGCTCTTCTGGGTAGAGAATGCATATTTATAAGTTGCTTGTAAGTGTGTTTTTAAACATTTTAGAAAAAATAACATAAAAAGCAGATCCCTATTAATGAATTTGCACATTGTTTTTCTGAACACTGGCATTCTTTTATTTCACTGCTACTTTGGATTTTATTTTTTTAATATAAATTTATTTATTTTAATTGGAGGTTAATTACTTTACAATATTGTATTGGTTTTGCCATACATCAACATGAATCTGCCACAGATATACATGTGTTCCCCATCCTGAACCCCACTCCCTCCTCCCTCCCTGTACCATCCCTCTGGGTCGTCCCAGTGCACCAGCCCCAAGCATGCAGTATCATGCATCGAACCTGGACTGGCGATTCATTTCATATATGATATGATACATGTTTCAGTGCCATTCTCCCAAATCATCCCCCCCTCGCCCTCTCCCACAGAGCCCAAAAGACTGTTGTATACATTTGTGTCTCTTTTGCTGTCTCGTATACAGGGTTATCGCTACTTTGGATTTTAAAATAAAAATAATATGCATAAGGGGCATTAATTATGTATCCAATAGTCATATAGTTCTAATGAAGATATAAATTGTTCACTAAATATAGAGGGAGAAATCCAAATGAACAAATTTCATGTAACACAGGAAAAAGAAATTGTTCTCATTTTTTTTAAAGATTAGTAAGATGCAAAGCACCCTAAATTCCTGTCTATTTTTTTTCTTGTATCTTTCTCCTCCAAAGAACAGGATCCAATGTGATTTCAGCCATGAATACATTTCCTCTTGCTTTTGTAAGGTTGAAGACAAAACACAGGTTAATATAGTAGCTACGTTAGAAAATGCAGCTAACTTGGGTTAATTTTGTGGGTCTATTTTTGCAGAAGTAAGAGTGTATTTTGAGGCGCTGCTGGTCTTTAAGAATATTTACTGGGGCTAAGTCCCTGTTAAATCAAAGTTTCATTCATAACTATGAAGTTCAAACATTGCATACCTTGGTGATGATACATAGTAACTATTGTGTAACCATATATTGGATTAATTGTCTAAGTTATAAGAAACAAAATATAGCTTAATGCAAATGAACAATTATCTATTTGAAAAGATATGGAAGTTTTCATGTGAGTGGCTGTTCCTCAATTATGTAGATGAGTCCAAATCTGTCCTGTGGCATAGCCACTAGACAATAACATGCTAATTTTTATTTTTATTTAATAATCTAAGTTATTTAGCTCCACCTGCCTGTTATAACTCAATGAAAGGTAATTTTGAAGATGTTTTCCTTTTAGTTTCATGTTTGAAGTAAATACTATGAAACTTTTATAAATGTAATGATTTTTTCTCTTAAAAACTCGCTAATATCTAACTATACTAATAAACGCATAATGTGTATTATTAGGTCTGAACTCTTGGTCATGGGTATCTGTGCATTTTAGAGATGGTCTGTGCACAAGTGTCATAAATGACCATTTTATAGATAGATAATGTTCTTAATCCATAACTCTTTATTGCTGATGGTTATTGCATTAGATGATGACCCATAGCTATTAAGAGTCAGTTTTTAATATCACAACCATTTAGAAAGGTTAATGGACTCGGTTTTGAGATTTAACCTTTGAATGCTTCAGGTTAAGAGGTTATATTTGTGCACTAAAATGCCAGAAAATATCTACTTATTTTCATTTCACTGTGTACTTTTAGTAGTGTGGTTATGTACAGTTACTGTTATTTACCAAGCAAACTGAAAGTGTGTGACACGTAAGATAACAAGTTTCTAGAGCAGTGAGATTCTTTCAAAATATACATTTCATATTTGGCTTTATTATTTTTCATTTAGATACAAAAATTGGTATGTGAACAGATGTAACCTAAATCAATTGAGGAAGATTTATTAAGGTTGTTCAAGAAAAAAAAAGACCAAGATTATAATTCACAGTTTTCTTGGCTAGTCTGAAGAGTTCACATGCATATAATGGGGAAACTGGTCATTTAGGAAAATCATGAATCCTTTCTGGATGATACCTAGCTATAGCCCAGAATTTTCAGAGGAATAAAATAGTGTCTATAAGGATTCAGATAATTTCACTTTAAAAATCTAAATAGGGTTCCATGGTGGTCATTTATCATTTATTTTGCTATCCATTACCCATTTTCTTCTTAATATCATCCTATTCCCTTTTATTCCATTATTTGTTTATTGTGAGTAAGCTTTGTGGGATGAAATTACAGGCATTTCCCTTCTATTATGGAAGCCAGAAGCTGATATATAAATACAGTAATGGCTCCCAGTGAATTACACTTTTTTGTACCCATTCTGCTGTGTCTCCCCTCCACACTGACTCTAGGCATGACCATATGGCCTTATGTTTTGGCCAATAGGATATAAGTAAATATGATGCAAGCAGAGGCTTGGAAAGCACTCATCCATTAGGTTACTGTCTCTTGTTTGCTCCTTTTAAAACCTGTCCACAGCGTGAAAAGGCCTATGAGGTATGAAGAGAGACCCCTGAACCAGTGGCTTCTTTGCAAAATTATCATCAAACATTGAAGGGAGGTTGTCTAGAACCAGACAATTCTCAGCTTATCTGCCTGTCCCCATTTTCTGTTACCTATCCTCTCACGGGCTCTCTGAGCTTAACAGTTTGCCAAGAAATTACATTCTACTAATTTACCTAAAATTAGTTGCTAATGCAACCAAGAACCTGAGATAACATAGGGACTTTGAAAATGCAAAGGATTACTTGAGAATAACATACAACCACCATGAACACCCTTACACAGATTCACTTAGAAGTTATGAGTGGAACACATGTATGTTAGTTTGGGTTATAAGTATTCCTTACCAGAGAGTGATTGATGGAACCGTTTATGAGACAGACAGTGATATTAACTCAGCCGCTTCTAGACTCAGGAATCTGAGTCTCCATTTCTCATTTACCTTTTATATACGTTGTATGGATCTCAGTCTAGAAGTTACTCAAAGAATAATCACAGTATTTGAAAACTTTGTGTCCTAAGCAGTATTCTTTCTTCCGGTCTCATTTCTATAATTGGTATAGAATATTGTATTCGTTTAAGATGGACTGTGCATTCCCTCTTTATTTCTGTATTCCCTTGGATTTTCTGTGTCTCTGGTTTTCCCCTTGTCCCATGTTTCTGCATCCCCTTCCCCATATCATCAGGGAATTCTTTTATTGCAAATAGCACCATCAAGTGCCTCCCGATGTTGTTCTGACATTTGTGGTGTGCTATTGCTTTCCTTTCATGTTTACTCTGAGCTCATCATCTCCTCTATGCTATTGGACACTTGGTGTAAAATTCACATACAACGTGTGAATCATCCTGAAGATACAATGCGTTGTTCCCATCCATAGCTCTTCTCAAATGCTGAACTGTGTAATTATTGATACGTGTTTCCATCTCTACCATTTTAGGGACAGTAGCTCATTGTCATTTTATTGCATCAGTTCTAACCTGGGGTTAATGGATAGCTAAATTGTGGCATGTGTGGATGTAGGCAATTTATAGTGAGAAGGTCCTGGTTCTTAAAGCTGGCTATCACCACAAAGAGGCAAAGAATCATGGTGCTACTGCCAGGCACACTGCTTTACAGGTTGCTGTTGTCAGTCACTAAGTTGTATCTGACTCTTTGCGACCCCATGGACTGCAGCATGCCAGGCTTCCCTGTCCTTCACCATCTCCTAGAGTTTTCTCAGCTCACATCCCTTGAGATGGTGATGCCATCCAACCATGTCATCCACTGTCACCCGCTTCTCCTCCTGCCCTCTATCTTTCCCAGCATGAGGGTCTTTTCCAATGAGTCAGCTCTTCATATCAGGTGGCAAAAGTATTGGAGCTTCAGCATCAGTCCTTCCACTGAATATTTAGGGTTGACTTTCTTTAGGATTGACTGGTTTGATCTCCTTGTTGTCCAAGGGACTCTCAAGAGTCTTCTCCAGCACCACAGTTTGAAAGCATCAATTCTTTGGTGTTCAGCCTTCTGTATGGTCCAACTCTCAATCCAAACACACTACTGGAAAAACCATAGCTTTAAGTAAATGGACCTTTGTCGGCACAGTCATGTTTCTGTTTTCTAATATGCTGTCTAGGTTTGTCATAGCTTTTCTTCCCAAGGAGAAAGCATCTTTTAATTTTGTGGTGGCAGTCACCATCCGCAGTGATTCTGGAGCCCAAGAAAGTAAAATCTGTCACTGTTTCCAGTTTTCCCCCATCTATTTGCTATGAAGTGATAGGATCAGATACCATGATCTTAGTTTTCTGAATGTTGAGTTTAAGCTTTACAGGTAGATGATGTTTAATAAATGTTCATTGACTTGAAGTTCTGGAACAAAAGCATCCATTGTTTCTGATATTGTATAACTAGTTCCATGGTAAATGGAAAGTTATTCCCTTTTGATACACATATAAGCATTCAGGCATAAAAGAAAAGGGCCATGAAAAGACAGAAGAGGAACATGAAATCTAAAATCCAAGAGAAAAAGAGGCTTTGGAGGTTAGCTAACATTTCCCTTTTCTTGCACAGCACCATGCCACCAAAGCTGTCATAACCTATTCAAAGACTGTAAATTTGGAATTTTTGTACATTAGAAGGTACATTCAACTGACAATGCTAGGAAATCCATTTTTACAACTTAACAATTTCTGTCAACGTTTAAAAAATGTTTTCTGTATCCATTTCTTGAGAGACTCATAAAGCTGACTTTCAGAGTATTTTTGGTTGCTGCTGTTTGTTCATTCTTTAACTATTTTTTCCTTCCATTTCAAGAAAAAACGTTGGCCATTTTCTCACCTTCTTTGGCTTAGACTGCAATGCTAGATGATTCCAATACAATTAGGTGAGATTTTTATAGGCCCTCAAAGGCTAACAAAATAATAAATGTGGCAGTTCAAATAATAGCAAGCATAGCAGGTCAAGCAAAAAAAAAAAAAAAAACCCTTTGAACTGAAATTGACAAATCTTAACATTACCAGAGTCTGGAAATGCAACACTCTTTCCTTATTCTTAGTTTTTAAAAAATTTTCTTTTTTTAGTATTGCATAAGGATGTTTTCATTCTGCCTCAACTACTACTGATGTCTTTTAAAATGTTCAATGCATAGATTCTGCTTGCCAAGAACGACTCAAATGTTACTGAAATATGAATTATTTTCCTTGATTATTTTTTCTAGACTCTTTCAAGAATACTTATTTGCCTAATAATTCTTATAAAATGAGATGTAACAAATTTCTTTGAAATGCTTTTTTATTTTATTTTAAAAGTAATGTATTGCAGAAAATTAAACTATAAAAAGGCACAGTGGAATTAGTATTTTCCTAATGATAACTAACATTGTCCTTTTATTTTGTAGCTTTCTAGTCCTTTTTATTTTTTCTATGACTAGATATACATGTATATATGACGTATATGTGACTGGAATCATACTTTTTTGAGTAGGGAGTATGAAATACAAATTTCTTGACAATAAACATAAAGGCTTATAAAACTTCAAATATAATTTTTTCATAATTAAAAATATGACAAAAATCTATCAAATCGCTATTGTTTGGGTGGGAGTACAATTAATTCTTAGGTACAAATAGCTCTCACTGTTTTAATGGGAGCTTTTCAAAAAAATTAACTATGGCATATGTAAATTAGAGATTTCAGATGGCACTACAAACAGTGTCCTGAGATCAATTTTGATATTTATTTTCCAACTAACTTAGCTTGCCTCAGTACTCACCTGGCATTTTTTTCTTATGAAATTCAGCAATTACATATAACTGATTGAAATAAGCAAAAATAAAGCTCACAGCATTTTACCTTTTTAAGCATAGTTTTATTCATTTTTTTCATCAACCCTTAAAAATGTGACCTCTGAAAGATAACAACAAGACATGGTTTCAGAGCACACCATAGCCTCTCTCGGTCTCCCACGCTCAGTGCTAACTCTTTTGTTTGTACAATATTCTTTTATTCTGAGCAATATAACATTTTAGTTCTTGTAATAAATGCCTTCATGTGAAGCAGTTCAGCTAAGAGAATGTTATTAGACTGTGCTCCCAGGCAGTGCACCTCCGCACGATCAATACAAAGCTGGGCCTCAGCTCATTCCCTCTTTGCTTAAATTCCCTGCAAATGTGCAAGAGAAGCAGCAGAGGGTGTCATCAATCACAGGCCACTGTGACATATGCTGAAACCTGACCAGGGCCGAGATGTTTTAATAAGGCATCCATTAAAACCCTCAAATAAATTGCAATTTGAAAACAGAACATAATACCAGCCAAGTTTTCCTCATCCATCTTGTGGCATGTCATGTAATGTAATTGCGTTGTTAATTTATCCAAGAACTTTCTCAGTACACTGTTTTGTTGGCACCGCTTAATTTCCCCGTAGACCATGTGTGTGTGTGTGTAGACGTGCACACGGGCGCATGTGAGACAGAGAAAGCAGAGTGAGCAACTGGAGGAGAAAAAATAGAATCCGTGTTTATTTCTGTATGTTTGTGTGTCTGTTGGTTCCTTGGAGGAAATAAGTCATGTTTCTGCTTAGCATGGCATTAACCAGAGAGCTAGTCAGAACTTTGAAATCTTTGACGTTTTGTCAATGGCCCCTGAGCATCCTTTTACTGCCTCACCAGCTCTGGCCTACAGCAGGACCACTTCCCTCCCTGCCCAACTTGCCATGGGTTTATGCCCTTCCAAAGTGGGATCACTCAGAGTGCCTGTGGATCCCATCAATACATATTGACAAAAGTGTTTACGGGCTACTTAGGATCACCGCACAAGACACTCAGAACAGTACTGATTTGGGTTCCCTAGCTCTTGGGTTATAGGTGAAAAGTTTTGACTTGTGTAAGAAAAGTAAAAAAGTTATCAATCGAAAGGAGAGAATGAAAAAGTACATCTCTAGAATATATCAAAGTGATCGCATTATGTATTATATACATGTGTGTATGAATATATATATGCATGTGTTTTGTAAGAGTTTAAAGGAAAGATGCAGGCAGCCACGGGATCAGATAGATTTCTTTCTCTTCTAAGCATAAATCTAAAAATAAGTAATGCAATTCTTCATGTAGGGCTGCGTCAGCAGATTCTTCACCTTTATTTATTCTTCTTGGTTTTCTTAATCTGTTCTTTTCTTTCTGTAAGAGAAGCCAGTGGAAGGCAGAGGGAGAATCTACCTCACACGTTCCATCTAGATCTAGGATGTCACAGTAATCATGTCGACAATCAAATATTAGTTTAGAAGTGTCAAATGTCTTTTCTAGGCCTACTGTTTTGAAGTGATAAGTTGCTGAACTAATGACAGCGGAGACAAGACAGTGGGACAAAAGGGAGAAAAATACACCATGGATCTACTTGTGTAGCTTTTGTTTTATGAATATTAGTGAGTAAAATAGTTCAGACCCAGTTTTTTTTTTAATGACAACTAAATGTATAAAGTGTGCTAGTTAAAACATGAACAGCCACCTCCTCTCAATAGATCTTTATGTCTGAAGTTGCATTTTAAGTTGGCTCTAAGAATGTGGTGGCATTCTAATATGCAGCCTGCACACAGACCATTCTCCAAGGCTCCGTCTTATGACCATGCAAAGTCTTAGATGATCATGGAATATGAAAGATGCCAGGGAAAGCCAAATTAATTTCTGCCTTCTGCTAATAGATGACCTTTGTGATTTGGATCAGGAGCTGAAATTCACTTAGTCAGAAAGGCAGGAGAGCAGGGAAAACACCTAAAATCATTTTCTCTCCCTATAGAGGAGACGCCTGCCTGCCACCTGCCCAATAAATGTCAAGTGGGTTATTATTATTTTTTTTAAATAAGCAGCCTGATTTAAAAGCATGGAATGCTTCATTGAGACGTTCCGGGCAATAGGAGTGAGACTGATTAAAATTATAAAATAAAAAAAAATTAAGCATTTATATATAACATAGAAGAAAGAAAAACATTAAAAATTAGACATGAGGATGGTTAGTTCTTTCCTAGGGACTTCGTTAACACCTCAGGGTTCTATGTAGATTCTTAAAGCTTTACTGAAATTTGAGCTGATTTATTATGCTTAGGAGAAATCATGTTTGGTTTCTTATAGTTGAAAATATTTTGAAGTTTAGCTGAAATTTGTTTGGAATTGGGAGTGTAATACCCCAAGCAACATTCAAGGGATCAAAACTAACAGGAACTGGAATATACAAAAACACAGTTTCTTTAGCTCCACGTGAGTCGAGGTTGCCAACTTTCACATGCTTCTAATGTTAGCTCAAGCTTTCTGGCAGTCCCATTGTAAGCTCCATTTCACAGGCATCCTCTGCTATTTTGGCATTTGAATGTTGGCCTTACTGCTTTTTATTTCCTTGTCCAGGAATATAGTCATTTTAAAAACAGCATAATTATTATTGGATGTGTATATTTTTTAAGTTCCAGCTTGAGACAAATTCTGTCTTGCATTTAGCTACTACCCTTGAAATGCACAGAAGGAATAAAACATTAAAGACACCAAGGACATGGACCTTTAATTCCTCTTGTGTATTGCAAGGGCAAGAATGAAATGTCAGTTCCCAAGGTGATTATATAGTGCATGTTGGCAAGAATGGAATAATTGTGTCCTACCCAGGGTGTGAGAAATGTATACATGGGGAGATAAAATTGTAAGGGGGCAGACAATATAGGGTAAGCACATGTACAGCACAAAAGAGTTCAATTGGGTGGATGACACAGGTCTTTGGCCTTTGCGGAAATCAATGAACTGCTGTTTAGGTGTCTTTTTCAAAGCACAGGGATGTTGAAAGGATAGAGCCTTGACTCTCTGATCCATTGAGGCTTGCTCAGTTAACCTTAGGATATTTTTAAGAAAGTTGATTTGTTTCTCTTTTTTGATTTCGTTTTTCTCTTGGCTTCCTTGAACTGATTTACAATTCCTGCATCTATTGCTGCCTTTAGCTATGAGCACCATTATTCAGCTACCCTTTTTGTAATTAAATTCTGCTTGAATTGCTTATAGGCCTAACCCTCCTTAACTTCTATCTGTGACCTCTTGTTTCTAAGTTAGTTAGTGACATTGTATTGGACACACCATGAATAACCTTTCCTGGCTGCTAAAATACCCACGTCTGAATTCAATTTGAGGTTTCTTTGTACAAAATTCCCTGCAAACTTGCATACAAATTCAAAGCCTGATCCATAAAAATCTTCTAGCAATATCATTCTAATTTCAGAAGCCTAGTGAGATGAAGCCATGTGTTATGTTATAAACACCCCAACAAAAGAACTGTGATCTTACCATGTTATTTTTTTCCCCAACGTAATTTTGTAAATGTTGTTGATTCTGCCTCACCATTTGGAGACTCTTGCATGTGTTACTCTTCCAAATTCCCTGCTTTAAAATTCCCTAGAGCCCTATAAGTGCTGGATTTCTTAAAGAAATAGGTTACCTTCACCCCTACCCCCCACACTCCCCACTCCTCCAAAAACAATCCCCACACAAAAGTGCCAATAAACTAACTCAGCCGCATACAATGATATTGTGAAGAAAACCTCAGGAGAAAACCATTTAAATTTCATGGCATAAATCTGAGCTCTTGGCCAACCTTCCGTTAGCAAGTAGCAAGCACAAGTCTCATGCTAATTCTCCACCAAACCTCGAGTTTTATGAAAGCTACATTTTATCTGTTTGGTTATTTGCAGTCACTCGAGAGTTGGAAAAGGAATATTAGCACCACTCACATTTTATTGTGGAAGTCACAGTACTTGGTTGACCCCCTTTTCAGGTCCTATTGAATTTCCTATACAAAGGAAATGAAAATGTTTTATATTTAATACAGCAGCACATAACGAAAGCCTTAGTTATTACACAGAGAGCTGCAATTTTCTGCCTTTGTTTCAGCTATTATTGTGGAGCTGAAATTTCCAAGCACATTTTTTATGATTTGTTTATTGCTGACTTTAGAGATGACAGTGAGGAGAATGCCACCTTATGCCACCTATGCTACAGTTGAGGGCTTTCTGTTTGTACTTATTTATCCCACAAAAGAATGGTCCAGCTTTTTATTGATGTCCCAGTTTTGTTTTTGCAGAAGGATCAATTTTAAAAAGTTAAAAAAGTGATCTTGCAGAAACCATGGATTGAACAGAGAGCGTATTCCTGATTTTACTCCTGTGTGGCTCTGAGACTGTGCAGGGGCAAGAATTCCAGTTAGACCATTGGCGTGGTGCTAAGCACCTCACCTTTATTATTCAGTTATTACAGTAATGACAGTGCAGGAACAGGCGGGCTTCCCTGGTGGCTCAGATGGTAGAAAATCTGCCTCCTATACAGGAGACCTGAGTTTGATCCCTGGATTGTAAAGGTCTCCTGGAGAAGGGAATGGCAACCACTCCTGTATTCTCGCCAGAATCCCCATGGATAGTGGATCCTGGTGGGCTATAGTCCCTGGGGGTCACAAAGAGTCAGACACAACTGAGTGACTAAGCACATTCTTATAATTATCAACCTCTTTCTGTAGATGAGGAAACTGAGGTTTAGGGAGGTTTTCTAACTTGTCTAATATTGCCAACTGGGAATGGAACCTAATCTGTCTGATTCCAGAGCCTGTTCCTCCCTCTTTTTTTTTTTTTTTGATACTAATAGTCATTCTATTTTAAAAATTTACTTTCTTTCCTGATTCTTTAACATTTAAAATTATTTTCTTTTAAAAAGATTATACAACAAACACACACATACCCTTCAGCTAGATTCATCAATGCCGATAATCTGTTTTTCCTTCCCTTCATACCACACACAGACATATATTTAAATACATACACACATATAAGTATATTCATACACACATTTGTGTATTAATTCACATGGCTAAACCATCTGAAAGTAAGTTACGGTCACTATGATGCTTCAGAAAAGAGAAACATTCTCCCATTTAATCACAATGCCATCCTGCATCATAAAAAATAAACATTTATTCAATAACATCATCCAGTAGTCTACATGCAAATTTTCCAGATTGCCCTCCAAATGATTTTTTTTTATTATTTACTTGGCTGCATCAGATCTTTGTTGTGGCATGTGAGATCTTTGGGGCATCACGTGGGATCTTTCGTTGCAGTGCACAGCTTAGCTGGTTATGACACTCGAGCTTCAGAGCCCATGGGTTCAGTAGAGCAGTTTTGGCATATGGGCTAAGTTGCCCAGTGGGATGTGAGATCTTAGTTCTCTGATCAGGGATCAAACTCACATCCCCTGCATTGTAAGGTGGATTCTTAACCCCTGGACCACCAGGGAAGTCCCCCAAATGACTTTTTGACCCTATTATTTTTGACCCAGGGTCCCATCAAAGAAGAGCTTGCCCTCTTAACTACTCTGTCTACAGCCTCTCCAGAATACTGGATGTGGAGTGAGATCTTTACACGTTAGAAGAATTAAGTACAAAAGCTTGTGCCAAATTGCAGCCATTATATTGATCTATACATTATCATCATAGGTCTATACGTCCTAAAGGTCCTTTCCACTCTGATAGTCATGAATCATGTGATGTTGTGACACTACTATCCAACGAGTGGAATATTGGAATAGTTTAGTGATTTCCTAAGCTGTTCTACAGTTATTTATTCTCAGAATTAGTTACAGCTTCCATGTTCTGCCTCTTGTCAATACTTAAATGATTCTAAACCAGCCTCAGCAAGACTGTTCTTAAACAGGTAACTCCTGACACTCCAGGATTCAAAACATCATTATTGAGGGATAATAAAAGGAAAAAAAACGAGTAAGAAACCAGAAATGGAGGAGAAATAGGGAGAGAATGTAAATAGAGGGAAGAAAAAGTAATCAGAATCAGGTTGATTAAATTTATAATTACGACAACATACCAGTAAATGGGCAAAACATTGAGTGCTTAGCATGCTTGGCAGAATGAGGATTTTTAATGTACTGTTTCATTTAATCCTTAAAAATAATGTTCCAAGATCGGTTACTATTACCCTTTCACCATTTTATGGAAGAATTATTGAGTCTCACAAAGGTTAAGTATCTTGTCCAAGGTCATCTAGATAATACAATGCAGCTGTGCTCAAACCCAAGCTGAAGAAAGAGTGGGGGAGGTGAGGTAAGGAATGGGCAGGGATGAGTGGGCATCTTCCCCTCCTACTGTGCCCTCTCTCCCCACGAGTTCTTAGTCATCATGTCCTGTCACTGGTCGAGAATCTCATTTTTTCTCTGTGTCTTCTACGATGCTTTAATTCAAGCCAATGCCATCTCTTTACCAGATGCCTGCAATAACTCTTAATAGACTCCCTGCCACCCATCTTCTTCCTTTAGTCTCTAATACACTGGTAAGATGGTTTTTTCCAGTAATCTTTCTCAACATGTCACTCCTTTCTTTGAAATTCTTTGACTGTTCATCACTTAGACTAGTGGTTGTTAACCCTGCCTGCACATGAAAATCCTAGAGAAAGCTTTAGGAAATGCTGGTGGCCAGGCCCCTACCTCAGAGCTTCTGATCTTATTATTCTGAGGGAGTAGGTCTTCCAGAAAAAAAAAATTACAAGACACCCAGGTAACTTTGAATTTCCAGTAAATATGTACTGGACATACTTTCAAAAACATACTAAAAATTGTGTTTATCTAAAATACTGATTTAACTGGCTATTTTACATTTTTATTTGCAAAATCTGGCTATATGTTTGCATTTGTTGTGAGGAAACTGAACATGTATGTGTGTGTGTGTTCAGTTGTATCTGACATAAGTAGTTTAAAATTTTCCCTAAATAAGTCATGTACAGAATGGAACCCACCAGCTTATAGGAAAAAAATGTGAATGAAATAGTGTCTTCTTATGGCATAAAAGACTCTTCAGACTTTGGCCTCTGCCTCTTTTTCAAGTTTCACTGTCCCCTCCCTACTCATACCTTACCTTCACCTTCCTAAATGCTATATAGTTTTATCTCCATATCTTTGCACATGCTGTCACCCAACCCCAGGATTTCCTTTCTGGGCTGTTTGATGAATTCCCAGTTATGCTTTAAGACCAAGATCTGACTTTCTTAGGTGAAGTGAACTGCATAGCCTTCCCTACTCCTGCCGTTTTGCGTGTACACCTACCATTCTGTCTATTCCTGCTACTAATAGTTATATGCGCTGTTTATCAATTTTTTTTTACTATGCACTGCATTAGTTACTTTACATTAATCTCAAACTTGCATTAATTTTTTTTGCAAGTTAACATGTATTATACTTTTAACTTTAGTGTATTCTAAGATAATAATATATATAAATACATCATATACTCGAATTGTATACTTTTTGCCAAGATTCCTTTCTTTCCCTCTTACCTCCCAGCCAGATGAACAGAACAAAGCAAAACAAAGCAGCTTAGACAAACACTTGTCTCCATGGTTTCAACATTGAAAAAGATGTTTATATTTCTCATCTCCTCAGCTACCATTTCCTAGTGGCACTACAGTTTCCCTCAGTAACATCTTAGTAGTAGTGCCAGTCACTCAGTCGTGTCCGACTCTGTGCAACTCCATGGACTGTAGCTCACCAGGCTCCTCTGTCCATGGAATTCTCCAGGTAACAATACTGGAGTGGGTTGCCATTCCCTTCTCCAGGAGATCGTCTCAACCCAGGGATTGAACCCATGTCTCCTACACTGCAGGCAGATTCTTTACTGTCTAAGCCACCAGGGAAGCCCAAATATAATGTAAGAGCTATGTAAATAGTTGAAGATGAGTGGCAAATTCAAGTTTTGCTTTTTGGAATTTCATGGAAATTTTTTTCCCAAATATTTTCCATCTTTGGATGAATATCATGGATATACAGATATTGAAGGGCCAACTGTATTTTCTTATCTCTAAATATCAAATTCCTAGCAAATATATAATACCATATACAATTTCAAATTACAGCAAATTCACAGGATTTTTTCTGTTTGTTTGATTTTGCTTTAACCTGTCATGTAACATACTGCCATGAGTCTTTGGATGTGGCATCTAATCAAAAAAAGCTACATATGGTCACTTTCTGTATGAGAGGTGTAAATACATAAGGTGACAACATTTTTGTGGACTATTTTTAAAACATGACAAATAGCACTATCAACATTACTGATGGTTTAAATACTATGTATACATTAGAGATCATCTACATATCAATGCTTAGGTAAGGGGAACACTAGAAAATAAATAACATTTTGGGGTTGTCATATTATTAGCATATGTAAATCTTTGTTAAATATAACTAAAATTTTACCATATTTGGTATGATGTATTTTGATGTATTTACCCCACAGCTAACAATGTTAAGATGTCAATAGTAAAATTCCATTAATCTGGATTCTATTATTAATAATAGATTATGATTTGGGAAAAGACTGCGTTGGGGTTACTTTTCATACTTAATGTTCATTTTACCAGATGCCTTCTTTTGGAGTTGGAAGCAGAAAGAAAGGTAGACCTGTCAGTTGTTTCATAGTCCGTAGGTTAAATCCTAACATAGACTTTAAGCTGTGTAATGGGAAAAGAGCCCATTGAAGGAGGGAAGTCAGGTGATCACAGTTGCACCAAATGTGTCATTTATGTTTGCATTTGCCATTTGGAAGGCAGGTTGGAATCTTCAGAGCAAGATGATGGCCTTTCCTAGTTGAGCTCTGGGATTTAGAGAAGCTGCTGACAAAATTGGCTTTTGATATATTTTTTGTTAACTGCTTTATGACCTTGCAATGTTTCTCATCACTTTACATAGCAAACCCAAGTTTACAAAGTGATCCAATTTTTATTGTATAGGCATCACGTATTTCCCTTCCTTGTAGCAGGGAAATAATGGCTTGCTTCTAAGAACGTTCCTCTGTCCTGTTTCCTGTTTTCATCTGGAGGTGGATTATGGCCACTTTCTTCCATGCATTTGTAGGTAGGACCAGGCTTCTCCTATTTGATATTAAGCCTTTCTAACTTTGCTTGTTGATTAAATGCCTGCCTCCTCACTAGGTGATGACCTCCTTAAAGACAGAGACTATCATTTCTTTTCTATCCCAGTGCCAAGTATTGTACTACCACAAACCACGTTTTCAGTATGTTAGTTTGTTCAAAAGTTGACATGTGATGTTTGCTGGAATACAAACTGCAGCTAACAATGTTACTTGTTATTAACTTGAAATAACAGATCAACAAATGATTGCATTTTAATCATGAGAATTTGAGATAGTCAACATAAAGTACCACATAAAATGCTTAGCAAAAAGCAAATAGTGCATACTATCGTTAATAGGAGTAGTCAGAATAGTAGATGTGGATGCAAAACCCTGCAGGAAAAGTAAGGAGTGTACATCTACTTTGGCTAGGGAAGTCAGATTTGGGTCTTTAAGGACAAGTGGAGTTTATCAAACTCAAAGGAAATCCCAGGCTTGGGAGATAGCACATGCAAAGACAAGAAAGTGTAGAGCATTTAGGAAGATAGGTATGAGGTGTGGAGGGACAGAGGAGATAAGACTTAGAGTCAGCAGAAAATGAAGATATGAAAATGGCCAAAAGGTATACAAATAGAAGCTGAACACCACTAATAATTAGCAAAGTGCAAATCAGAAGGAGATACCATCTCATACTTGTTAGAGTGTCAGCAAGAACAGAGATAACAAGCATTGGCAAAGAAGTAGAGAAAAGGAACACCTTCACACTGTTGGTGGGGATGTAAATTGGTATAGCTACTATGGGAAACAGCATGGAGGTTCCTAAAAAGACTTTTTAAAAAGAACTACCATATATAATCCAGCAATTCTACTTCTGGATATATAGCCAAAGGAAATAAAAACATGATCTCAAAGAGATACTTACACTCCATGTTCATTGCAGCACTGTTCACAATAGCCAGGACATAGAAACAACCTGTGTTCATTGACAGATGAATGGATAAAGAAAATGTAGTGTGTATGTATAATAAAATACTATTTGGTCACAAGAAAGGAAAATCCTGCCATTAGCAACATGGGTCAACCTTGAAGGCATTATGGCAAATGATACGTCAAAGCAAGACAAATACTGTAAAATATCACTTGTATGTGAATCTGAAAAAGGCAAACTCATAGAAATAGAAAGCTAGTAACATGGGGTAGTGAGGTGGCAGAAATAGAGACATCAGCCAAAGGATATCAGTTATAAGATCAGTAAGTTCTAGGGAATCTAATGTATAGCATGGTGATTTTAGTCAGAAATACTGTATTATTATATACTTGGAAATTGCTATGGGAGTAGATGTAAAGGAAATGGTAATTGTGGGACCTGATGGAGATGTTAGTTAATGCTGCAATGGTAATTATTTTGTAATGTATAAGTGCATCAAATCTATACATTATATGCATTAAACTTAACAGTGTTATGTGTCAGTTATATCTCAATGAAGCTGGAAGAAAAAAGGATGCAAGGCCCCAAATCTGAAGGACATTTTATGTCCTAATAGAAAGTTTAGATAATACTTCATTTGTAATCTTTTCCTATTAGCCAGTAGTTTTAAACTTGCATGCCCTCTCAACTTGCTTGTGTGTGTTCATTCACTGTGTGATTAAACACTGATCTCTTTCTAGATCCATGGTGCTTATTTTCACATGACCCATCTGCCTAATACTCTGTTGTTTAAAAAAAAAATCTATTAAAATAATATCATTTCCATTTGCACAGTACTTCATGTCTTCCAGAACAGATAGTTTCCAAGGAAAAAAAATAACTTATTTTGACCCTCACAACAACTTTGTGAAATTGATAGGAAAGGTTTTCCAATTAAAAATTTTAATTATCTCCTGATTCAATATAACATGGAAGAGTACTAATAATGACCATCTCCTGCCTTATTGTCCTTTCTTGTCTATTCTTTGCTTTTTTTCCAACTTCATTGAGATATAATTGATATATATAAATTTGAACATCTTTTTTTTATCATTTTATTGACATATAATTGACATGCAGCACTATGTAATTTATGGTATATAGCATAATGCTTCTATTTATATACATAATGAAATGATTGCAACCATAAATTTAGTGAACTCTTAATATTTACTGAACATAGAACTTTAATGCAAACAACACACAGACTATTTTATTTTCTTAGTAGTTGGTCTGAGAATTCTTTGAAGGGGAAAGTCCACATTTGTTAGGGCCCTTCCAAGATGAGCCCCTTGAGATGAGCCTAAGACTTTAAAAGAGCATGCTACAAACGCACAAAAAAATGGCTTCTAATTTGTTTATAAAGACCAATAGGTTCTGATAATTATCACATCTTTGCTTTAAATAAACAAAGGTATGCCATTTGGGATATAATTTTGATCTAGATAAATTTCTATATATAATAGAGGGTATTTGAGGTTGGAGATTGTCATGTTAGGGAAGGAAGAAGCAAGAGCCAAAATGGCTAGATGAGTGGGAAAAAGAGACTGCCCCATCTCATACAGAAAGGAGATAAGAACAAGAGATTGTGAATGTGATTAGAATCCTCTTTTGCACCTCTCTAAATCACATTCACTTTTATATGTTGCTTGCTCATAAATAATTATGTATGGAAGCTAAAAATAAGAATGTAAGGACACTTGGTATTTGGGTACCATTAGTTCAGTTCAGTTCAGTCTCTCAGTCGTGTCCAACTCTTTGCGACCCCATGAATTGCAGCACGCCAGGCCTCCCTGTCCATCACCATCTCCCAGAGTTCACTCAGACTCACATCCATCGAGTGAGTGATGCCATCCAGCCATCTCATCCTCTGTCGTCCACTTCTCCTCGTGCCCCCAATCCCTCCCAGCATCAGAGTCTTTTCCAATTAGTCAACTCTTCACATGAGGTGGCCAAAGTACTGGAGTTTCAGCTTTAGCATCCTTCCTTCCAAAGAACACCTAGGGCTGATCTCCTTTAGAATGGACTAGTTGGATCTCCTTGCAGTCCAAGGGACTCTCAAGAGTCTTCTCCAACACCACAGTTCAAAAGAATCAATTCTTCGGTGCTCAGCTTTCTTTACAGTCCAACTCTCACATCCATGCATGACCACCGAAAAACCATAGCCTTGACTAGATGGACCTTTGTTGGCAAAGTAATGTCTCTGCTTTTGAATATGCTATCTAGGTTGGTCATAACTTTTCTTCCAAGGAATAAGTGTCTTTTAATTTCATGGCTGCAGTCACCATCTGCAGTGATTTTTGAGCCCCCCAAAATAAAGTCTGCCACTGTTTCCACTGTTTCCCCATCTATTTCCCATGAAGTGATGGAACTAGATGCCATGATCTTCGTTTTCTGAATGTTGAGCTTTAAGCCAACTTTTTCACTCTCTTTCACTTTCATCAAGAGGCTTTTTAGTTCCTCTTCACTTTCTGCCATAAGGGTGGTGTCATCTGCATATCTGAGGTGACTGATATTTCTCCCGGCAATCTTGATTCCAGCTTGTGCTTCTTCCAGCCCAGTGTTTCTCATGATGTACTCTGCATATAAGTTAGATAAGCAGGGTGACAATATACAGCCTTGACATACTCCTTTTCCTATTTGGAACCAGTCTGTTGTTCCATGTCAAGTTCTAACTGTGGCTTCCTGACCTGCATACAGATTTCTCAAGAGGCAGGTCAGGTGGTCTGGTATTCCCATCTCTTTCAGAATTTTCCACAGTGTATTGTGATCCACACAATCAAAGGCTTTGGCATAGTCAATAAAGCAGAAATAGATGTTTTTCTGGAACTCTCTTGCTTTTTCCATGATCCAGTGGATGTTGGCAATTTGATGTCTGTTTCCTCTGCCTTTTCTAAATCCAGCTTGAACATCTGGAAGTTCACAGTTCACATATTGCTGAAGCTTGGCTTGGAGAATTTTGAGCATTACTTTACTAGCATGTGAGATGATTGCAATTGTGTGGTAGTTTGAGCATTCTTTTGCATTGCCTTTCTTTGGGATTGGAATGAAAACTGACCTTTTCCAGTCCTGTGGCCACTGCTGAGTTTTCCAGATTTGCTGGCATATTGAGTGCAGCACTTTCACAGCATCATCTTTCAGGATTTGAAATATGGTCTAAAAGATTAAGGCAATTTATGTACAATATATAAAGACTACGATTTTGAAACCAGGAAAGCATACCACCTACATGACCAAGGAGACCTGATTCCTGAATCGGAATAATGATACTTAAACAGGGGATCATCTCAAGGTTTAAAGTGATAAAATATGTATGGAAGGTATTGGAAGCTAGCCTGAGATTGGTACACTATAGCATACAATAAATCACAGCTACAATTACTGATGCAAACAGGCTCATCTAAATTGACAGGAAATAGAAACTTACATACTGATGTCAACAGTCCCTTGCAGCTGGAAGCCAGAGCACATAGTATTCCTGGGTAGAATGAAACAGTCTAGGTTCAGTGAACCATTTTTACGTCATTATCGCCTTCCATCTCCATCAATCTTTACATGTTCTCCACTCTTACATTTTCTTAGACAAGGATTAAAATCTCATTTACACTGAGGTTTTAAGATACAAAAGGCTTACAGGGTTCAATGATATCTTTCTAGGGGTTGAAAGAGCATTTTATGGGTGATGAAAGTAAAATGAATCTTTGATAATGGAATTTCAGGCATCAAAAGCTGAGGCAGAGGGATTGAGAGAGAAACAGTTCAAGCTCTTGAATTCATACCAAGCTGATAGTCACTTACTCCACTTGTGCATGAGCTCTGCACAGTGCCTTTACTAAGATTACTTTCAGAGGGTCTTAGAGTCCTATCTGTTGTTGTTGCTCAATCTCTCAGTCGTGTCTGACTCTTTGTGACCCCATGGACTGCAGCATGCCAGGCTTCCCTGTCCTTCACCATCTCCCAGGGCTTACTCAAACTCATGTCCACTGAGTTGGGGTGCCTTGCAACTATCTTGTCTTCTGTCGTTTCCTCCTCCTTCTGCCTTCAGTCTTTCCCAGCATCAGGGTCTTTTCCAATGAGTCAGTTCTTCACAGCAGGTGGCCAAAGTATTGTAGCTTCAGCTTCAGCATCAGTCCTTTCAATGAATATTTGGGATTGATTTCCTTTAGGATTTCCTGGTTGGATCTCCTTGCTGTCCAAGGGAATCTCAAGAGCCTTCTCCAACACCACAGTTCAAAAACATCAATTCTTAGCCATTGAGCTTCTCTATGGTCCAACTCTCACATCCTTACATGACTACTGGAAAAACCATAGCTTTGACTATATGGACTTTTGTTGGCAAAGTAATGTCTGTGCTTTTTAATATGCTGTCTATGTTGGTCAAAGCTTTTCTTCCAAGGAGCAATCCTCTTTTAATTTCATGGCTGAAATCCATAGTTAGGGAGTCCTATAACCTAGCAATATTCATGCAAGATACATGTACATGTGAGGCATGCTTTTCCAAAATTACATAGCAGAAATAGTTTTAAGGAAGTCAGTTTCCTCGTCTTCAGCATCCACATGAACTTTGTCTGATACTGGGTGTGTGGCTGAGGCATCACCCTGGTTCTTTTCTGATATCTCCTCTTTGACAATTGTCCTCCTGCTTCATAAAAGAAAGTCATACCACTCACCAGTTTAGCCCCATGTGTAAAATGGTCTAGCATACCAATAAGGAATTTTTTTTATTTTAATTTTAAACTTGTTTTTTAACTGAAGGATAATTGCTTTACAGAATTTTGTTAGTTTCTGCCAAACATCAGCATGAATCAGCCATAAAGGAGGGATAATTTTTAATATGGTTTGTCTGTGAAACTTCCTGTAACCAAAGTGAAAGTGAAAGTTACTCAGTCATGTCCAACTCTTTGTGACCCCATGGACTACACTCCAGGAATTCTCCAGGCCAGAATACTGGAATGGATAGCCTTTCCCTCTCCAGGGGATCTTCCCAACCCCAGAATCAAACTCCTGTCTCCTGAATTGCAGGCAAATTCTTTACCTGTGAGCCATCAGGGAATCCTAATAGTATGTATATGTTAATACTAAATGCCTAATTTATCCCTCCTTTTCCCCTTTGGTAACCATAAGTTTCTTTTCTATGTCCATGGGTCTATTTCTATTTTGTAAATAAGTTCATTTGTGTCTTTTTTTTTTCAGTTTCTATGTATAAATGATATCATAATATTTGTCTTCCTCTGAGATAGCATATTCTAAGTATATTTGTAAAATAGGTAGCAGAGGTATATCTTCTTCCAAGAATCTTGTCTTTTTCCCCTGAGAACTATTGTCAAAGAATGAATGAAAATCATCAGAGAGACCCTTGGGAGCAAAGCAGAGAGAAACGATGAGAAATATGAAGGGTTATGAGGTAATAGATTTATAGCAAATCTTCATGCCTGATCTATCTTTAAAACTACTTACTTACCTACTTAATGTATCTTAGAGCTAGGATTCAGGAGTGAGATCTTCTAACAGGGAAACATAATAACATCAGACTTTTTTCTATTTAAAGTAAATTTAACTTGATTGATTGGTTAGACAGTGAGAACTGTCTTTGCCAAGTAGGTTAAATGGCAAACATTTCCAAAAAATGGTTTGAAAATCTTCAGCTCTAAGTTTTGACAAAAATATATTGAAAGCATTGGTAACAGCATTTTATTTAAAAATATATTGGCAAAGATGCACTGAAATTAACTATATTTTAATTTCCCAGCTTTCTTTTGAGTGTATTAGAACTCACACAAAGTGCTTCAAAGTAAACAAGTAGCAGGAATAATTAATAGTTATTTGATAGGTATTGATAAAAACCTTCTTGGTTTACTTCCCAGAAACTGGGGCAATGAATAACTCTAATGACTGGGTGACAAAGCCTTTTGCAAAACAGGATGTTTATAAATCTTTGTTTTCAGTAAATTTGAAGGAGCACCTAGTCAAATTGTTAGCTGATAGAGCACTAGAAATAATTTTTGATGATAGATTACTATATATTTTGGCATATAACTCAGAGGAATACCAAAAATTTGAGTGACAATGCTATAACAAAATTCTTTCTATCTACATTTACCTATTGTGTGCACAAGATTTTGCAGTGTTTATATCTATAAATGAGGAAAGGGACAGAATTGATGCTCAACTCTGTTTCCTTCTGGCAGTAATATTTATCCATAAATACATGAATCAATTGCAAATGAAACCAGCCCCATCCATCTCATTATGAAAAGCATTTCCAATGAAATTTATTATACATAATTATTATTTATCCAGATTTATGTCTTATTTCTACTCTCTTCATCCTTTGTTTACCAGTATCAATAATACTTGTTATAATAACCAAATTAGAAATATATTCTTGTAGCGTCTTACACGAAAGGGAAATAAATAAGGTTTTAATTTATACACATTTTTTATTACAGAGAAGTAACATAGAGCAATCAATAAAAGACCTTCACAATTAAAAATGTGTGTGCTGAAAAATTTATTTGGGAAATTGGAATAAATGTACAATTTTAGGAGAAAGAGGAAGGCTATAAAATTCTCAATTTTTAAAAGCAATCTCATTTATTTTTTTAAGTAGATTATGATAGACTAAAATTCCAGAAGTATTTAGGGATTTTTTAATATGTCAGTATTCACAGAAAACCAGAAATTTTATACTTTGACTTTAACTTATTATGAAAAGTTTTAGATAACAACTTTAAAGAGATTTTCATAATTATTTCAGGAATCAAGACAGTAAAAAAAAAAAAAAAAGAAATAATATCACCTTAAAGGGGAAGAGACAGTTGCAAAACAGAGCCATCTCCTTTTGCCTGTTAAATGAGGTTCTCTATCTACAGCCAACTGCTTGTAAAAAGCATTTCAAATGCCCCTTCTGCTATGAGAATGTGCAGTAAAATGCACCTGGGTAGCCATATACCAGCACATTTGTAAAGGTACCAAAGAGCGACAAAAAAAAAAAAAAAAATTTCTGATGTCATCATTTCACATTCAGATACAAATATTGCTCACATAGAAGCTTAGACACCAAGTTTTAATTGTTTGGAAACATAAACATATGAAGATACTCCCCTACCCAGTTCCTTTATCATCCTTTTCAAGTTAATCCAATGAACATGGTTGATATAAAGTTATTGGGGACTTGGCCACAATCCAAATATACACTAACCAAGGGGAACCTGGGACATCACACAAGGCTGATTCCACAGAAAATCCTTTGTTCCTCTGAAGAATAGTTGATTTGGGGGATAAGGATGAGCAGCTAAATTTTATCCAATATACTGGAAATGGTATTTTCATGAATACAGATGCAACTAGAAGTGGTCATCTATAGAGATTTTAAAGACTGCATCAAGGTACATAGCCTTGACTAAAGACAGATTAATGAACTAAATGATCATAATAATTAGCATTCTTAAAAATAATAATAGGGTGGGAGTTTGGGATTAGTAGATGCACACTACTATGTACAGGATGGATAGGCATCAAGATCCAGTATATAGAACAGGGAACTATATTCAATATTCTGTAATAAACCATAATTGAAAAGAATTTGAAAAAATATATATGCATAACTGAGTCACTTTGCTGTACAGCAGAAATTAACACATTGTAAATAAACTAAGCCTTGGTAAAATTTTTAAAAATAAATAATAGCCAACTATTTAAAGTCTTACACTGTGCTTGTCCTCAGTGCTTATCAATGCTGTTTTGGAGACATTACCCACATTACCTGACATAATCCTCATAATAAATCTAAGTTAGACGACTGTCACCTCATTTTATAAAATGAGAACCCAAGGTACAGAAATGTTGAATAGTTTTACAAAGGCCACACAGCAAATAAGTAACAGAACTGGGGTTTGGACTTAGTCTGTGTGGTTCCAGAGCCTTGCAGTTAACCCTTCTATTACCCATTACTTTAAGAAAATTCTGCTGAATAGACAAAGGAAGTTATACTTCTTGAAGGTGGGTTTCTTAAATTATGGCAAGGGCAGATGGAGGAGGGAGTTTGGGATAGTTTGGACCTCTGCCTAGAATTAAACAGTCGCTAATTTTCTTTTGCTCTCTCCCGTTTCTAAGTAAATTGCTATACACGCTTATTTTATTATCATTATTTCTATCTGACATGCTGTGCAAGAACATCATGATTTAAAATATCTTAATAACAACCCAAAGAAAGAGACTTAAAAGTAAAATGTTCAGAGGAAAAACAGATGGCCACCAAGTGCAAATTCTGAGTTCTTATATTTTTGTATGGGGATAGATGTGGTTGGTAAAAGGTTATGCTAATAAGCAAAATGTTCTTGTATTGTTATGAGCTTATTATTTAAAATCATTTCTGAGATCTGTAAAGTTGTTTAAATAGTAACCAAAGTAGATTCTGGCAAAATAAACTTCAAATCTTCTTAGGAGGATGATCTGATTTAAGCAGATTGTTGGGACTCAATTAAAAACTCATCAATAGATGAAACAAGGGCGATTCAATTAAAGTCTGGCTATTCGCTCATATTTGAAAATAACAAGTGCTTGTATAAATCTGGATTCCACACTGAAGCTATTTTTAAATCTCAATAAACTTCCTGAGGAAAAGCTCAGTAAATAGGGCCAGGAAACTTGAATCTAGGATCCAAACTCTTGAGGCCCCTCTTGGTTGCCTTTGAACCCTGTCTTGCTGTATCACAGTGTAGCCACCTCCTCCCCTAACCCTTTCAATGGCTGGATGGAGTCTCAACTTCGTGCAGGTTCATGCCCTAGTTCAGGAGGCCCACTGTCCTCTTTTTCACCCTTTTCTGGATGACAACTCTTTCCTTCCGTTTTGGCTTTGGAAATAGTGATTTTGGATTAAAAAAAAAAAGTCATCTGCAAAACCCCCTATACAATTCTACAAAAAGGATTCATTCTTATTCTTGGTCTGGCCTTGGTGTTATCCTCCTAATCCAGCTGTAGTGATGTATTGTACTGGCTGCCTGCCACATGCAGAATTCTACCTCAGGACATCCTGCCAGAGGCAAAAGGCCAGTCTGCCTGTCTGTCAGCAGCTGGTTTGACCAGCCTATCCCCTAAGGACGACAACAGCAGTATATGTGTATATGTTTAGAAACTCATATACACTCCATGTGTACTTGTGTGTGTGTACGTACACACACATACATATATACAACTGTGCCATATATGCTGTTTGCATATACACATATATTTACATGTACTTAAAGTCCAGATGTGCATTTCATCTTCTATTTCTAGTCTAATATGAAGTTCATATGCCTCCAAACTTACCCTTTGTCCCTCTTAGTCTAAAACAATGTTTCTTATCCTTCGATGTACTCTCAGAGCACAACTCTATCCTATATAGTGTTGACATGCTTTCACTTTGGGAATCTTTAAAGTACTAACATAACTTCTGACTTGCAACTGGCAAGTGTAATGTTAAACATTATGTTTTGTGTTTCTGGGTTACCCATTCACACATCATTTTATTTTTATAGCAAGGAAAGGAAATACCAATCCAAATAGATATCAATATAAAGCTTAAATTTCCAGACCTGAAGGTTTAACATGGATTTCCCTCTACTCTATAAATCACTCTCCTAGATGCTACTAAATCTAGCTAAGCAAGCTCTATCAATATTTTGTCTGACAACACAGATGCAGTTTAGAAACAAGTGAAGGAAAAAAGAGGTTACAAGTCCTGGAGATTCTTGAACATTTCTCTAAATCTCCTATGCAATTAGAGAACACAAATTTGGATAGATTTTAACAGATTGAAAAGAAAATTGTAATGAAGCCAGGATTTCTTCTAGAAAGATTTTGTTCAAAAAGGGTCTGGGATAACTGTGAACTAAGATAGCAATATGTTTTTAAAACAGGAAGCAAAAGTTAGGGACAGAGGAATGAAAAGATATATAAAATATATCTTTCTTGGAAAACTAAGATTATTTAGATGTATAAATATACACTATTGTTTGGCTGAAAGTTTTACTTTCATTTTAGGTTCCAAGGATTGATAAACAAAAGAAATAACTTGTTACACGCAAATAAGGAAAAGCTCTATACAGTCGGCAAAAATAAGACCAGGAGCACTGTGGTTCAGATCATGAATTCCTTACTGTCAGATTCAGACTTAAATTGAAGTGAGTAGGGAAAATCACTAGACCAGTCAGTCATTCAGTTCAGTCGCTCAGTCCTGTCGGACTCTCTGCGACCCCATCAACTGCAGCATGCCAGGCCTGCCTGTGCATCACCAGCTCCCGGAGTTCACACAAACCAATGTCCATTCACTCAGTGACGCCATCCAACAACTCATCCTCTGTCATTCCCTTCTCCCCCTGCCCTCAATCTTTCCCAGCATCAGGGTTTTTTCAAATGAGTCAGCTCTTTGCATCAGGTGGCCAAAGTATTGGAGTTTCAGCTTCAATATCAGTCCTTCAAATGAACACCCAGGACTGATTTCCTTTAGGATGGACTGGTTGGATCTCCTTGCAGTCCAAGGGACTCTCAATAGTCTTCTCCAACACCATAGTTCAAAAGCATCAATTCTTCAGCACTCAGCTTTCTTTATAGTCCAACTCTCACATCCATACATGGCTACTGGAAAATCCATAGCCTTGACTAGACGGATCTTTGTTGACAAAGTAATGTCTCTTTTTTTAATATGCTGTCTAGGATGATCATAACTTTCCTTCCAAGGAGTAAGCATCTTTTAATTTCATGGCTTCAATCACCATCTGCAGTGATTTCGGAGCCCCCCAAAATAAAGTCAGCCACTGTTTCCACTGTTTCCCCATCTATTTCCCATGAAGTGATGGGACCAGATGCCATGCTCTCAGTTTCCTGAATGTTGAGTTTTAAGCCAACGTTTTTGCTCTCCTCCTTCATTTTCACAAAAAGCTCATTAGTTCTTCTTCACTTTCTGCCATAAGGATGGTATCATCTGCATAACTGAGGTTACTCATATTTCTCCCTGCAATCTTGATTCCAGCTTGTGCTTCTTCCAGCCCAGCATTTCTCATGATGTACTCTGCATATAAGTTAAATAAGCAGGATGACAATATACAGCCTTGACGTACTCCTTTTCCTATTTGGAACCAGACTGTTGTTCCATGTCCAGTTCTAACTGTTGCTTCCTGACTTGCATACAGGTTTCTCAAGAGGCAGGTCAGGTGGTCTGGTATTCTCATCTCTTGAAAAATTTTCCACAGTTTATTGTGATCCACAGAGTCACAGGCTTTGGCATAGTCAATAAAGCAGAAATAGATGTTTTTCAGGAACTTTCTTGCTTTTTCAACAATCCAGCAGATGTTGGCAATTTGATGTCTGGTTCCTCTACCTTTTCTAAAACCAGCTTGAACATTTGGAAGTTCACGATTCACATATTGCTGAAGCCTGGCTTGGAGAATTTTGAGCATTACTTCACTAGCATGTGAGATGAGTGCAGTTATGTGATAGTCTGAGCATTCTTTGGCATTGCCTTTCTTTGGGATTGGAATGAAAACTGACCTTTTCCAGTCCTGTGGCCACTGCTGAGTTTTCCAAATTTGTTGGCATATTGAGTGCAGCACTTTCACAGCATCATCTTTTAGGATTTGAAATAGCTCAACTGGAATTCCATCACCTCCACTAGCTTTGTTCATAGTGATGCTTCCTAAGGCCCACTTGACTTCACATTCTAGGATGTTTCTCTCTAGGTGAGCATGAGTGATCACACCATCGTGATTATCTAGGTCTTGAAGATCTTTTTTGTACAGTTCTTCTGTGTATTCTTGCCACATATTCTTAATATCTTCTGCTTCTGTTAGGTCCCTACCATTTCTGTCCGTTATTGTGTCCATCTTTCCATGAAATGTTCCCTTGGTATCTCTAATTTTCTTGAAGAGATCTCTAGTCTTTCCCATTCTATTGTTTTCCTCTATTTCTTTGTATTGATTGCTAAGGAAGACTTTCTTATCTCTCCTTGCTATTCTTTGGAACTCTTTGGCATTCAAATGGGTGTATCTTTCCTTTTCTCCTTTGCTTTTCACATCTCTCCTTTTCACAGCTGTTCGTAATGCTTTCTCAGTCAGCCATTTTGCTTTCTTAAAATTTCTTTTTCTTATGGATGGTCTTGATCCCTGTCTCCTGTACAATGTCACGAACCTGCATCCATAGTTCATCAGGCACTCTGTCTATCAGATCTAGTCCCTTAAATCTACTTCTCACTTCCACTGTATAGTAATACTGGATTTAATTTAGGTCATACCTGAATGGTCTAGTGGTTTTCCCCACTTTTTCAATTTAAGTCTGAATTTGGCAATAAGGAGTTCATGATCTGAGCCACAGTCAGCTCCTGGTCTTGTTTTTGCTGACTGTATAGAGCTTCTCCATCTTTGGCTGCAAAGAATATAATCAGTCTGATTTCAGTGTTGACCATCTGGTGATGTCCATGTGTAGAGTCTTCTCTTGTGTTGTTGGAAGAGGGTGTTTGCTATGACCATTGCTATCTCTTGGCAGAACTCTATTCGCCTTTGCCCTGCTTCATTCTTTATGACCTAATCCAAACCCCTTATGGTTTTACAGTGGAAGTAACAAATGAACTGAAGGGTTAGATCTGATAGAGTACCTGAAGAACTAGGGAGAGAGGTTCATGACATTGTACAGGAGTCAGTGATCAAAACCATCTCCAAGAAAAAGAAAAGCAAAACGGCAAAACTGCTGTCTGAGGAGGCTTAACAAATAGCTGTGAAAAGTAGAGAAGTGAAAAGCAAAGGAGAAAAGGAAAGGTATACCCATCTGAATGCAGAGTTCCAAACAATAGCAAGGAGAAATAAGAAAGCCTTCCTCTGCAGTCAGTGCAAAGAAATAGACTAAAACGACAGAATGGGGAAGACTAGAGATCCCTCAAGAAAATTAGAGATACCAAGGGAACATTTCATATAAAGATGGGCATAGTAAAGGACAGATATGGCATGGACCTAACAGAAACAGAAGATATTAAGAAGAGGTGGCAAGAATACACAGAAGAACTATAGAAAAAAGATCTTCATGGCCGAGATAAGCAGATGGTGTGATCACTCAGCTAGAGCCAGACATCCTGGAATGTGAAGTGAAATGGGCTTTAGGAAGCATCACTACGAACAGACCTAGTGGAGGTGAAGGAATTTTAGTTGAGCTATTTCAAATCCTAAAAGATAATGCTGTTCAAGTGCTGCACTCAATATGCCAGCAAATTTGGAAAACTCAGCAGTGGTCACAGGATTGGAAAAGGTCAGTTTTCATTGCAATCCCCAAAAAGGGCAATGCCAAAGAATGCTCAAAGTGCCAAAGAATGCTCAATTGTACTCATCTCACATGCTAGCAAAGTAATGCTCAAAATTCTCTAAGCCAAGCTTCAACAGTATGTGAACCATGAGCTCCCAGATGTTTAAGCTGGGTTTAGAAAAGGCAGAGGAAGCAGAAATCAAATTGCCAACATCCATTACATCATAGAAAAAGCAAGAGAGTTTCAGAAAAATATCTATTTCTGCTTTATTGATTATGCCAAAGCCTTTGACTGTGTAGATCACAACAAACTTTGGAAAATTCTTCAAGAGTTGGAAATACCAGACCACCTTATTGCCTCCTGAGAAATCTGTATGCAGGTCAATAAGCAACAGTTAGAACTGGACATGGTACAACAGACTGGTTCCAAATAGGTAAAGGAGTATGTCAAGGCTGTATATTGTCACCTTGCTTATTTAACTTATATACAGAGTACATCATGAGAAACACTGGGCTGGAGGAAGCACAAGTTGGAATCAAGATTGCTGGGAGAAATATCAATAACCTCAGATATGCAGATAACATGACCTTTACAGAAGAAAGTGAAGAAGAACTAAAGAGCCTCTTGATGAAAGTGAAAAAGGAGAGTGAAAAGCTGGCTTAAAACCCTACATTCAGAAAACTAAGATCATGGCATCTGGTCCCATAATTTCATGTCAAATAGATGAAGAAACAATGGAAACAGTCACAGACTTTATTTTTGGGGGCTCCAAAATCACTGCAGATGGTGACTGCAGTCATGAAATTAAAATCACTTGCTACTTGGAAGAAAAGCTATGACCACCCTAGACAGCATATTAAAAAGCAGAGACATTACTTTGATAACAAAAGTCCATCTAGTCAAAGCTGTGGTTTTTCCAGTAGTCATGTATGGATATGAGAGTTTAACTATAAAGAAAGCTGAGTGCCAAAGAACTGGTGCTTTTGAACTGTGGTGTTGGAGAAGACTCTTGAGAGTCCCTTGGACTGCAAGGAGATCCAACCAGTCCATCCTAAAGGAAATCAGTTCTGAATATTCATTGGAAGAACTGATGCTGAAGCTGGAACTCCAATACTTTGGCCACCTGATGAGAAGAACTGACTCATTGGAAAAGACCTTGATGCTGAGCAAGATTGAAGGCAGGAGGAGAAGGGGATGACAGAGGATGAGATAGTTGGGTCACATCAACAACTTGATGGACATGAGTTTGAACAGGCTCTGGGAGTTTGTGATGGACAGGGAAGCCTGGCATGCTGCAGTCCATGGGATGCAAAGGGTCAGACACGACTGAACAACTGAACTAAATGAAACAATTTCAATATTCTATAGACTATTATTTGACTTCATTTCAACATGTAGTCTTTAAAAGAAAATAAATAGAAACAGTATATAGAAGCAACAGCACTACATTACCAAATTGGGCTGACAACCTGCATCCAGACTGGAACATTGCTGGGAAGTCCCTCATTAACAGCATCTGGAGTCTCAGTTGGAAAGGATCCCAAGCAGTGCATCCACACCCAAGAGTGAGACTTCAGATTGCAATTCTGTGGGCTCCCGCTTATAATCCCAAGCCACAAACTGATATTATCAGTTTGCATGCCCAAATATAGCTCTGGTTTTAGCCTTTACAATGCTGTTTGTTTCACCTCATGAGTCATACTGCTGCTGCTCAGTTGTATCTGACTCTTTTTGTGACCTCATGGACTGTAGCCCTCCAGGCTCCTCTGTCCATGGGATTTCCCACTCCAAGAAATACTGGAGTGGGTTGCCATTTCCTTCTCCAGGGGATCTTCCCAACCCGGGAATTGAACCTGTGTCTCTTGCATCTCTTGCATTGGCAGTTACTCAGGGGGCTGGCCAAGCCCTCAAGGGCTTAAGGGATTGAAAGACCCATTCCCTTTCTTATCTAAAGTACTGCTTGATTTGCTGGTAACAGCTGGAGTGCTTATGGGCAGGCATGTAGGCCAGGAAAGGTCCAGGCTAGATCAGAGTTCAGTCAGAGGCCTGCTCTCCTACTTCTGAAGCCTGAACAAGACTATCTCCATTTTAATTTCCTTACAACTATAAATACTTTAAATATCAAGTCTTTGAATATTTAAAGTTATTTGAATAACTGTGAATGTATCAGGTGGCTCTAAAAATTTTGCATCTCAACACATAGTCTCCTTTTTTTACTGATCTAAATTTAGCAGCTCTTTCTATTTGCGACTATAATCTTATGATGAATCATTTCATTCTGGATTTTTTCATCTAGAAATACTTTACTGCAGACTTTTGGCTTTGCTGAGGCACACTTTTTTTATGTTTAATTGGATGATAGTTACTTTACAATATGGTGATGATTTCTGCTGTACATCAACATGAATCAGCCACAGGTATACATACGTCCCCTCCCTCTTGAACCTCCCATTTTCCTCCCCATCCCACCCTTCTAGGTTGTCACTGAGCACCAGCTTTGTATCCCTGAATCATATAGCAAATTTCCCCTGTCTATCTGCTTTACATATGATAATATATGTATTTCAATGCTACTCTCTTAAATCATCCCTCTTTCTCCTCCCTCCATTGTGTCCAAAAGTCTGTCCTTTATGTCTGCATATTCTTTGCTGCCCTGCAAATAGAATCTTTCTAGATTCCATATATATGCATTATATATGATATCTGTTATTCTCTTTCTGACTTACTTCACTCTATATGATAGGCTCTAGGTTCATCCACCTCATCATAACTGACTCAAATCAGTTCTTTTTTATAGCTGAGTAATATTCCACTGTGTATATGTACCACAACTTCTTTACTCATCTGTTGATGGACATATAGGTTGCTTCCATGTCCTAGCTGTTGTAAATAGTGTGGCAATGAACACTGGGGTATATGTGTCTTTTCCTGTTATGATTTCCTCAGGGTATATGCCCAGTAGTGGGATTGTTGGATCATATGGTAGTTTTAGTCTTAGGTTTTTAAGGAATCTCCATAGTGTTCTTCACAGTGGCTGCAACAATTTACATTCCCACCAACAGTGTAAGAGGGTTCCCTTTTCTTCACACCCTTCCCAACATTTACTATCTGTAGACATTTTGATGATGACCATTTTAACCCATGTGAGATACCTCTGATACCTCATTGTAGTTTTGATTTGCAGTTATCTAATAATGAGCGATGTTGAGCATCTTTTCATGTGTTTATTAGCCATCTTATATGTCTTCTTTGGAGAAATGTATGTTTATGTCTTTTGCTCATTTTTTGATTGGATTGTTTGTTTTTCTGGTATTGAGCTGGTTGTATATTTTGGAGATTAATAATTCATCAGTTATTTCATTTGCTATCATTTTCTCCCATTCTGAGGGTTGTCTTTGCACCTTGCTTATAGTTTCCTTCACTGTGCAAGAGCTTTTAAGTTTAATTAGGCTCCATTTGTTTATTTTTGTTTTTATTTCCATTACTCTAGGAGGTGGGTCATAGAAGATCTTGCTGTGATTTATGTCAGAGTGTTCTGCTTATGTTTTCCTCTTAGAGTTTTAGTTTCTGGCCTTACATTTAGGTCTTTAATCCATTTTGAGTTTATCTTTGTGTATGGTGTTAATTATGCTAATTTCATTCCTTCACACATAACTGACCAGTTTTCCCAACACCACTTGAGGAGACTGTCTTTTCTCCATTGTGTATTTTTGCCTCCTTTTCAAAGATAAGGGCCCATAGGCACATGGATTTGTCTCTGGGCTTTCTATTCTGTTCCATTGGTCTATATTTGGAGGCACAAAGTTTGAATCTCATGTTCATGCCCCTTTTATACTCCAGTGATAAAATGAAACACAAGTTATTATGAATGGAGTTTTGAATAGCATTCGAGGTGTTGGTTCCCAAAATAGTTCAGTTTGGGACACAGTGAGTAATTTAGGGAGAAAAACATTGAAGCACTTTGAAGAACTGAACAATTAAAAATTGAGAAATAGTTACCTATGTGTGAGTACAGTAGAAACACAGAATACAGGATGATCAAAAGAGTGAGTCAAGGAAACTTGGAAGATGTGAGGTTTTGATTTGGACATGATATCCTAGTGATATCCATCCTCATGGCAGTTGTCTGTATAATGCAAAGTATATCATTTAACCATACATAGTGAACTAAAATTGATTTGTCCAATGTCAGTCCATAAATTTTCTCTCCTGAAAGGCCTTCTAATAGAATAAATCATTCCTTCTGTGCTAGTTCTATGCTTTATGTGTACATCCACTGTGAACAGATCACCCTCTGTTATAATTTTGCTTTTTAGTGATGTTTTCCTGTGCTTGACTTGAGGGCAGAAACTATCTGTGAATCTTAGTACTATGTCTTAATCAAAATAAATGCTTTATGAATTGATAGATAGTTGATGACTAGGTAACGATGTTAAACCAAATACTTGACAGTAAAAATGAAGACTTTAAAAAAATATTTTACTGGCATTCTTTTTTATTTTTCTTTATTTTTAATTGAAGGATAGTTACAATATTGTTTGTTTCTGCCATACATCAACATGGATCAGCCATAGGTATACATATGTCCTCTCCCTCTTGAACTTCCCTCCCACCTCCTACCCCATCCGACTCCTCTATATTGTCACAGAGCCCTGGTTTGAGTTCTCTGAGTCATACAGTAAATCCCCACTGGCGATCTATTTTACATATGTTAGTGTATGTTTCCATGCTACTCTCTCCTTTAGTCCCACCTTCTCCTTCATACCCTCCACACACATGTCCCCTGTGTCTGCATCTCCATTGCTGCAAAGAGTTTCATCAGTACCATCTTTCTAGATTCCATATATATGCATCAATATATGATATTTGTTTATCTCTTTCTGACTTACTTCACACTGCATAATAGGCTCCTAGGTCCAACACTTTATTAGCACTGAGTCAAATGAGTTTCTTTTTATGGCTGAAAAATATTCCATTATATATATGTACTTGGGCTTCCCTGGTCGCTCAGATAGTAAAGCATCTGCCTAAAATTCAGGAGACCTGGGTTCAATCCCTGGGTCAGGAAGATCCCCCGGAGAAGGGAATGGCTACCCACTCCAGTATTCTTGCCTGGAGAATCCCATGGACAGAGGAGCCTGGCGGGCTGTAGTCCACGGGGTTGCAAAGAGTAAGACACAACTAAGCACCGCTTCTTTATCCAGTCATCTGTTGATGGACATCTAGGTTGCTTCCGAGTCCTAGCTATTGTAAATAGTGCTGCAGTGAACATGTTGGTACATGTGTCTTTTTCAGTTTTGGTTTTCTCAGGGTAAATGCACAGCAGTGGGATTGTTGGGTCATATGGTAATTTGGGGGCTTCCCTGGTGGCTCAGATGGTAAAGCGTCTGCCTGCAATGTGGGAGACCCGGGTTCGATTCCTGGGTCGGGAAGATCCCCTGGAGAAGGAAATGGCAATCCACTCCAGCACTCTTGCCTGGAAAATCCCATGGACGGAGGAGCCTCATAGGCTACAGTCCATGGGGTCGAAAAGAGACGGACACGACTGAGTGACTTCACTTTCACTTTTCATGGTAGTTTTATTCCTAGTGTTTTAAGGAATCTCCACACTGTCTTCCACAATGGCTATATCAATTTACATTCCACTGACAGTGCAAGAGGGTTCCCTTTACTCCACACCCTCTCCAGGATGTATTGCTCATAGGTTTTTTTGATGATGGCCATACTGACTGATATGAGGTGATATCTCATTGCAGTTTTGATTTGCATTTCTCTGATAAAGGGAGATGTTGAGCATCTTTTCATGTGTTTATTAGTCATCTGTATGTCTTTAGAGAAATGTCTTTAGGTCTTTTGCCCACTTTTTGTTGGGTTGTTTGTTTTTCTGATCTTGAGCTGCGTAAGCTGCCTGTATATTTTGGAGATTAATCCTTTGTCGGTTGTTTCATTTGCTATTATTTTCTCCCACTCTGAGGTTTGTCGTTTCACCTTATTTATAGTTTCCTTTGCTGTGCAAAAGCTTTTAAGTTTAATTACGCCCCACCTGTTTGTTTTTGTTTTTATTTTCATTACTCTAAGAGGTGGATCATATAGGATCTTGTTGTGATTTATGTCAGAGTGTTCTGCCTAAGTTTTCCTCTAAAAGTGTTATAGTTTCTATCCTATATTTAGGTCTTTAGTCCATTTTGAGTTTAACTTTGTGTATACTGTTAGAAAGTGTTCTAACTTTGTTCTTTTCCATGTAGCTGTCCACTTTTCCCAGCACCACTTATTGAAGAGACTTTCTTTTCTCCATTGTATATTCATGCCTTCTTTGTCAAAGATGAGGTGTCCATAGGCACATGGGTTAATCTCTCGGCTTTCTATTTTGTTCCATTGGTCTATATTTCTGTTTTTATGCCAGTACCATACTGTCTTCATAACTATAGCTTTGTAGTATAGTATGAAGTCAGGAAGTCTGATTCCTCCAGTTCCATTCTTTTTTCTCAAGATTGCTTTTGCTATTTGGGATCTTTTGTATTTCCACACAAACTATGAAATTTTTTGTTCTAGTTCTGTAAAAAGTACCATTAGCAATTTGATGGGGATTGCATTGAATCTATAAATCACATTCGGTAGTATATTCATTTTCATAATATTGATTCTTCCAACCTAGGAACATGGAACATATCTCCAGCTGTTTATATCTTTTTTTATTTTTTTCATCATTCTTATAGTTTTCTATATATAGCTCTTCTGTCTCATTAGAATAGGTTTATTCCTAGGTATTTTATTCTTTTTTTGAAATGATAAATGTGATTGATTCCTTAATTTCTCTTCTGATTTATTATTAGTGTACAGGAATGCAAGTGATTTCTGTGTATTGATTTTGTATACTGTGACTTTACTAAATTCACTGATTAGCTCTAATAGTATTCTGGTAGTATGTTTAGGGTTTTCTGTATATAGTATCGGGCTTCCCTGGTGTCTCAGAAGTTAGTGTCTGCCTGCAGTGCAGGAGACCTGGGTTCGATCCCTGGGTCGAGAAGATCCCCTGGAGAAGGAAATGGCAACCCACTCCAGTATCCTTGCCTGGAGAATCCCATGGACAGAGGAGCCTGGTGGGCTACAGTCCACGGGGTCGCAAAGAGTCAGACATGACTGAGTGACTTCACTTGTGTATAGTATCATGTTGTCTGCAAACAGTGAGAGTTTTACTTTTCTTTTCCAATCTGGATTCCTTTCATTTCTTTTTCTTCTCTGATTGTCATAGCTAGGACTTCCAAAACTTTGTTGAATAATAGTGGGCATCCTTGTCTTATTCCTTATCTTAGAGGGAATGCTTTCAGTTTCTCACCATTGAGAATAATGTTTGCTATGGGTTTATCATATATGGGCTTTACTATGTTGAGGTAGGTTCCTTTGATGGTTTTTTTTTTTTTAAGAATATTTACTTATTTTTTTAAGAATATTTACTAATTTTTTTTAAAGAATATTTACTTATTTGCAGCTTGAGGTGGTGCTTGAGGTCACAGCATGTAGAATTTTAGTTCCCTGACCAGGGATTAAACCTGTATCCCCTGCATTGCAAAGCAGATTCTTAACCGCTGAAAGAAAGAAAGAAAGTGAAGTTGCTCAGTCATGTCCGACTCTTTGAGACCCCATGGACTGTAGCCTACCAGGCTCCTCTGTCCAAGGGATTTTCCAGGCAATAGTCCTGGAGTGGATTGCCATTTCCTTCTCCAGGGGATCTTCCCAACCCAGGGATCAAAGCTGGGTCTCCTGAATTGTAGACAGATGCTTTACCGTATGAACCACCAGGGAAATCCCAAAGAGACTTTGGACTTCTGAGACACTTCATATCAGCTGTTTCACTAGGGCTTCACCTAATCACCTTTTCCTTCAGATGCATTCAAGAGTAATGATTCTGAACTACACTTCCTGAAAAAGTTCCTTTCTCCCTTTCTGTAAGGTTAGGAGTAAGAACCTAGAGAGTGTCATGCTGAGTGAAGTAAGTCAGAGAAGGAGAAATATCCTATGATATCCCTTGTATGTGTAATCTAAAAAGAAACGATACAAATGAAATTAGTTACAGAACAGAAACAGACTTAACAGACATACAGAATGGGCTTATGGTTGGGGGAGGGGCGGACAAAGGGAAGAAACAGAGAGTTTGAGATGGACATGTAGACACTACTATATTTAAAATGGATAACCAACTAGGACTTACTATATAGCACATGGAACTCTGCTCAATATCATGTGGCAACTTGGGTGGGAGAGGGAGTTTGGGGGAGAATGGATACATGTATACGTAGGGCTGAGTCCCTCCAAGAACTTTTGTTTTTATATTACTACATAAGGTGTCATGAAGTAATTTGAAGAATTTATCCTCCTTCTCAAAATTAATCCCTCCAGTGAGGTGAGGACCCATCAAGAGATGTTAATAGCTAGGTGAGAACTGCTAAATAGATCTTAGGTAAACTGTACAGGTGCTATGAAATCTGACTCTATGAGTGCTATTTAGAATATATAAATTCTGTTTTTTCTATCCCATATTAGTAGTTTATGATATCCATCATAACAAAAAATCTTTTAACTTCTTTCAAACCAAAACTGAGGGGGAAAAAATTTACTAATCTTGGGAATTGACGTGTCTATGGCCATGCTGAGTGGCTTGAAGAATCTTAGTTCCCTGACCAGCACTTGAGCACATGGAGGTTAAAGTGCCAAGCCCTAATTGCTGGACTGCAAAGGAATTCACAGGGGTTGAAGTAATGTATAGAGCACGATAGCACTAAAGAACCTGTGTTTGACCTGTTAAGCAATTAAGTTTTTAGAGTTTTATAATATTCATGTCTATAAAATCATGCTTTTGTTTATAATACATTTATTTATAAAATATTACTCTTCATTTCTCTTGTATATTTGCTGCAAATTGGGGGGTGGGGTGGGAAATGGCCATCATTTTACTGGCAGCATCATAGACTTTCATTACTATTGTGAACACCACTGTTGAGAACGAATATATTATTACTAATTATTGAAGATGCATGTTTCACCCAGTGTTACACAGTAGTTAGCTGCAAAAATAATGAAAACCTAAGTCTTCCTTCCAGCAAAATACCCTAGTATAAATTATTTGACCTTCAACTGATTGGTAATCTGAAAGCTGTAAAGAAATCTGTAAGAGTTTTATAGAATTGTTTCCAAATAGAAAAAATAACAGTCAGGAATCAGAACTTTATTAAATCCTCAACACTGCCTGCTCACTCAGTTTTTTATCTGCTTTACAGTTATTTCAGGTTTCTCCTACTTTCTTCAAGTTCATACTCCAGCCTCTCAAAGAATATGTTTAACTTATAATTCTGCCAAGGCATCTTCACCTCTCAAATCTTCACCTCTCAAATCTTGATCTAAGATTATATCCTCTTACTCAAGGCAGAAAATCGCTACCTACTCCTCAGATCCCATGTCTAACCCCAAGCCAGTCCCTAATTCCCTCAAAGACTTCTGTCATAGTTCATATTTATCTTCAGCCTCAGTTTTCACCAGCACATTGATGTTTTTCTTTCTTATTTTAAAATTTCTCTACCTTCTGCATCACCACTTTACTTACCTTCACAGATAAAGTATTTGAAAGAACAATGTCTATTACATCACTTACATTACCATCTCTTTATTCCTAAAACACATTGCATTATGGTTTCTGACACCATTAGTCCTAAAAAATTAGCTTCACCACCATAGTAAGGACATTGCATGCTTTCAATTGTTGCCCTGGCTATAACAGAACTGGAAAAAGTCACTCAGTTCTTGAAGATCATGCTTACTTTGGGCTATATGATTAGTGCTGACATCCTTTCCCAATTTTTCTCTTACTTCAATGTCCTGTGACCTCCTCTACTCATCTTTACATGCTCCTCAGTCCTTATTTTTACCTTTCTCCTTACTATATAAGTCACCCTTTAATAAACCCATCCATTTCTGAGATTAATGGACTAATTGACTTCACAGATATATTTATTGAGCACTCTCTGTGTGCCAGTAAGCTACATACCTCCATTGCTAGTCCTGACCTCACTTCTGACCTCCAAACTCATTTCATATTGCAGTCATCCTATTTCACAACAACATAAAAAAAGCCAACAGGTACCTCAAGTTAGTAAGCCCTTAATGATTCAATGATTACCTACTAAAGGAATTAGTAAATTTCCCCTGACTCATCCCAGGAATTTCAGAATACTCAGAATCACAAGAAACTCAATATTAATGAAAGAGAAAGGGTCAAAGTATATAAACACGTGTTTAGTTATGACTAAGCCTCAGATGAACACAAGGTGCATATTTTATGGCATTGCAATTTAAACATACCAATTTCTAGTTCCACCTCTTGCCAACTAGGTAACCATAGATAAAGTACTTGATTCATTCATTCAACAATAAAATGGATAATAATACCCACCTTACAGAGTTTTGTGAATATAAAACAAGAATACATAGTGCCTATAATTAAGCAGGTTCTCAGTAAATAGCATCTGTGACTATTTCACCTATGTAAAATATTCACCTGTGCAATTCTGACTTTGGCTCTAAACAACAAATCCTTACTATACTAGGTCCTTGAAAGCTTCAGAATGAGTAAAAAATATTAAACTTTTGGGAGAACTGGACAAACTAAGGTGAAGTGGAAGGAGAAATACCATTGGATTTTGTTGGTTATTTGATAATTGTAGGCTGCCTCTTTATTATATTATTATAATCTCTATTATTTAATTGGTAAAAATTTATTTATTTTTAAATATAAATTTATTTATTTTAATTGAAGGTTAATTACTTTACAATATTGTATTGGTTTTGCCATACATCAACATGAATCCAGTCGGTAAAAATTTAAATAACAGTAATGGTAGTAGTGATACAAATGATAATAATATCTTCTACTTATTGTGAATATCCCATGGGTCTTACCTCATGTTTAGATTACCTCTAATGCGTGATAGAAACTGCAAGGAGGTATTGTTGCTTAGCATATTATGAAAGAGAAAAGAGGTTCAAAGAGATCAGTGAGTTAATGTCACATTTAATAAATATGGAATAAGATTTTGGTCTGGCTGTTTTGACTCAGAGCCTGTGCTTTTCCAACAATACATCACATTGCCTTGGTGACTATTATGCTTCTCTCATACATCTTTACTCCAATTGAAGGGCCTGATTCTGATAACTCTATTTTAAGCTATGTATGTGCTAATGGATTGTAGCCAGGGTTCAAGATTCAGGTGGGTCAAGGTCTTTATCTAATGGAATCTGTCCTCTAATCTGTTTCCAAACCCTTCTAACAACCCAAGGCTGGATTGTTCCATTGGTTTGAATGTTTTCTTGTGGGCTTCCAAATCTTGTGCGTTAGTGGCTCTGATTAACTAGGCCATGGAAATTCAAGGAAAGAGGCCCTTCATCTTTTTCTCCATGATCAGGTCAAACCTTTTCAGGGACAGAAAGCACCATGCTAGAGGGAGTGGTTTAGGATTACAACATTAATCTCTGTTCTGGGCCAGGACTGGTGCAATAGCCTGGCCCCTAGCTCCAAGTGGGGTTTTTATACCTTGCTTCCTTGAAATTCTCCAGGGCATGATCCTCTAGGTCCCCAGATCACTGAATGCTTAATTTCCCTGATCTTTGACATCACTAGGGTATGACCTATCTGAACTATGGTGTCCTGAACTTACTTCCTGGCTGTACTGTGCCAGGACACACACAGCTTAACCCTTTCACTCCTAATCCATCACTCATTGAGTACAAAGGTCACTAGTCTGACAGTTGAAACATCTCATTCAGAGTCCCAAGCCTTTCATGGTTATGAAAAATTTTCTAATTTCTTTGTGAAAACTAGAATTAAAATAATTATAAAACTGTATATAGTGATCAAACTCTATGTATTAAAAATCTAACCAAATTGTAGATAAGTAACACATTTATTTTTATAAGGTAAGTTATACATGTTTGATATTTATTTTCACCATTTATGATAGCTAGAGTATAAAAACTGCTTGCATTTTTCCTACAAGATTCTCATAGACATTTTCCATGCCAAGTACAGAAAGATACTTATTTACAAAGTATTCCATTATTAGTCTCCTTTGAAATTTAATAAGCAGATTTGAAAAGTTAATTAAAATATACTTTATAAACATATTTCATAACAGCACTTACTGCAATGCATGATTTTAAAACTTGACTTCTTTAGATAATCTTGTTTCAGATAACAAGACCTATGAATGTGTAGTTAAACTAATTTCTGAGAAATCCCTGTCTTCTGAGAAATCCCTGTGGGTGTAGAAATTTGATGACAAATGGTTGAAGATATGTTTTCTGTTTTTAAATCCCAAGTAACAGCTACTTATATTAAAGAATATTCATTACTGTTTAGTTTGTAACAGTAAAACAGAAAATAGTCTAAATGTCTAACACATAGGACGTTTTATGTTTTCAAAGAAAATTTAGTGTCAGTGATTTTTATTTTGTTTTTTGCATTTTCCAAGTTTTCTGTGAATAGCATAGAAACGCTGTGGGTAGATATTAAAACACGGTACCTAGTAATGAATTTTTTTTTTACTTTATGATTTGATTTTTTTCAGTTTTGAGGATAAAGTGATATTAAAAGTCTATATAGCTATGATCTTGTTTAGGAAGTCAAACCCAAACCAAAACAAAATCGATCAAATGAAGACTAGGGTTTGTTAAAAATCACCTCCATTTGTGCAACAAATGTTTCATCTAAAATTTCTCTACATACATATTTCAATTCTACCTATTTATCTGGAATTTAGTCTGAAGTTAGCCAAGATTTAGAAGGAAGTTCTGAGATAAGTCTCCACTGAGTGACAAAATAGGCAAATTCTGACATGACTTAAAAGGAGCAGAAAAAAACAAAAAAAAGTCCAGAAGTTGTAACAAGGATGCATTATGGAAAGTGTTGAAAAAACAACCAGATGGTGTGGAGGTTGGCAGAATTCACTTGTTTTAAGTACAGTGTATAACCTGAAATGTCAATGGCTCTGGGGAGGTCCATATTTGCAGGGCAAGGTTGACCTGAATTTATGAAAAGGTTCCTTTCCTATTGTTTCCAGGAATGAGTATGATTTAAATGCTAGTAATATTATAAGCATCAAACTACAGATCAACTGTAAATTTTATAAGCAGCATGATTCACTGAAAGAATCCATATCATGAGGAGCATAGATCTTAAAAAATAAAAAAAAAAGTAACCAGAAAGAAAAAAATAAAACAGAACATTTGTTAAAATCATTTACGTATACTTTTATAGAGGTTCTAAATCAGCACCAACCTCCTTGACTTTGAAGTACATATGATGTGGAACAACATTCTATATGGTATCCTGCTTGAATTAAAGTTTAGGATTCAAATCTTAGCAATTATGTGTCTTAAATGCCTAGTACCTATAGCATAATGTACATACATCTGTTTTGTACACATGTACAGTATTAGCACATTTTGAACACATATTTTCATCTGGAAATTTAATACGCTTCAAGAAAAATCTGGGTGTATAGGACAAAGAATGAGTGGAGAGGAAAGGAGAGAGAGTTGAGAGATAAGAAGGAACATATTTTTTTCTGGGAATTTTCACATGGAAGGTATAATATTATTTCCCTGCTGAGATCTTGTCATCCTCTCTTTTTACTCCATAAATTCTTCAGTCTATTCTGGTTGAGTTTCCCTTTGAAGGCCACCCAGAAGCTCTGACCTGACTGGCAATGGGGAGAACAGCTGACTTAAAGGCTCTCTCAGAAAAATGTAAAACAACGTGGTTTATACTGCAGCACTAGGGACTCGCTTCCTTTAAATGGTAAAGATTACCAGACACAAGTCTTTTAGACCTTTGTTTGCCTCTTAGCTCACCTTCTCTCTTTGTATTCATGGGATGCTGTTTCTAACACAGAAAAATGTTTTTAATGGCTTGATATAAGTTGATACATTTCTGAACACAATGATAGAGGCAATATTGAGAAATATTTCAAAGTGCAGCCTCCAGGGCCAGATGACCTGGGTTCAAATCCTGGCTTGGCCACTGCTTAGTTGTGTTCAGGGAAAAAAAAAAAATTGCCTCTCCATCTCTCAGTTTATTTATGGAAGTAAGAATTACAAGGAGAGTACATGTTTCACAGAGGAGTTGTGCAAATAAGCTATTAAATATAAAAGATCTGGAATATAGAGAGTCCTCAGTAAACAGAGGTTTTTATCATGTTACTGTGTTTTCTGTCTCTTCTCCGTTCACTTTCATGAACATATCATTCCGAGGTTAGAAATTCAGTCTCTGGTCACAAGTTTTACCTCTCTAGAAAGCATCTTGCAATAGTCACTTTCTTTTCATAATTGATTTGAGCACCAGATAACCTGAGACTGGTTCGATAGTCAATATTTTCATGCTGGTTTGCTTTATCCAGAGACAAATAGATATTTTGGAGGGGTAAGAAAAAAAGAAGACTTGATCAGAATGTCCCAAGGAAATATAGCATTTGCATTGCTGTGACTTCAGGGAAAGCTGGCAGCCGTTTTGGAGCCAGATCCAACTTTTCCAGAAGGCATTAGGTCTTAGGAAAGCCAGTGCTGCTGCCAGCACACAGCTAGCTCTATTGGGAAGCCTCTTTGATGACTCATACCTGTAAGGCGGCAGCTTTTACTACTGAGAATCCACAATTTGGGTCAAGAAAAGTAGTTTCTAGCATATATCTGGATAATCTAATATTACCTTTTAGTTTTTTATGACCTGCATAATTTTTTTCATTACTTGTCTCAGAATTTATTTTTAAAATTTCTGTTTATCATTGAGAGCAGTCACAAGATAAAAGGATCTGTGTCATTATCTCAGAACTATTTCTAGTATGTTTGGAATGTAAAGGAAGGATTAAGAGATAGAAGCTAATATTTTTTGAGAGGTGACTATATTCCATCCAATCCTTTTAATCTACATAGCAAATTGACGAGGGAACTCTGAGGGTCAGAGAGATTAACTGACTTGCCTAAAGTCTTCCGATTCATAACTAGTCAAGTACATTCAGGTCTGCAGGACATTAAATGCTCTTTTCATCTCACCTTCCATGCTACCAGCCAACCCATCAAAAATTCCTGAGTCCTAGATCTTCAAAAGTCACAAATCCAACTACATTTCACCACCCCTCTACTATGCTCGTCTATACCTTTATCATCTCTTGCTTGGGTTACTGCAAGAGATTCTTGGCTGGTCTCTGTTCTAACTGTGCTTTGTCAGCGTCCATTCAACATAGAGCTCCAGTAGAACCTTATCTTGATCAGAACAAAACCCAAAACCTTTCCTCTGGCATGGAATAGCCTACATAATTCAGCTCTTGATAAGTCCCTGACTTCATATCCTGCAACTCTCTATCTCAAATAGTTGACCTCTTTGTGTTCTTTCTATCGTATTCTTTTTTGGTAATAAATATTTTTATTTGCTGCTCTGGGCTAAATTTATTAAAAATGTTACAAACTTACTTTCTGATGTCAGATGAAGACAGAGGATAGGAATGACAAATTGAGTGTGCCGGGCTAGAGAGAGAAACATTTTTCCTATACCTTAAAAGATAGAGGCTATGGAGAATAGTAGGAATGGATTCTGCTAGCCTTGAGACAGAGAAAAACAGAAAGATGTAACATTTTAATCTTTGTATTCTATAGCCATTGAGTCTACTATGCATTTTTCTCACTCAATTTTTTAATCAAATATCATCATTAGAGAGGACTATTCTCACCATTCTGTCTTAATAAGTATGACTTGCCATTACTCTCAAACCTCCTACGTGCTTCATTCTTTACCCCAGTTTTGCTTGATATTGCTTTAACTTGCTTACGTGCTCATCTGTCTCAACCACTAGAATGTCATGTCCCTGAGGACAGGGACTTGTCTGTCTTGCTCATAATGGATCCCAAGTTTTTATAAGAGTTCCTAGCACCTGGAAGTGATCAGTGAGTATTTGTTATATGAGTAAATGATCTGAAAGGAATTTGGAGTGAGAAATGGGAAAGACAAATGGGAACCAAATATTTAATTTCATCTAAATGAGTTGAGGGAGTTGCTCAAGCTCAATTTCTTATTTATGGGCAGAACTAAAACTAAAACCTTCTCAGTTCAAAGTGCACTGATCTCTATACTGTAACAAGATACTTTTTTATAATAATTTAGTATATTAATGGAGAAGGCACTGGCAACCCACTACAGTACCCTTGCCTGGAAAATCCCAGGGACAGAGGGGCCTGGTAGGCTGCAGTCCATGGGGTGTTGTGAAGACTTGGACACAACTGAGCGACTTCACTTTCAATTTTCACTTTCCACTTTCATGCATTGGAGGAGGAAATGGCAACCCACTCCAGTGTTCTTGCCTGGAGAATCCCAGGGACGGGGGAGCCTGGTGGGCTGCTGTCCATGGAGTTGCACAGAGTTGGACATGACTGACGCAACTTAGCAGCAGCAGTATATTAATAGCATACAAGAGAAAAATTTCAAAAGTCTCTTCTGCAGTAAAAATGTCATCCTTATTTTTAATAATATTTAAATTTGGAGTTTATACTTTAATATTTAGGGTACTTAGGATGGCTTCATCACAGAATATGTCACAGAAAAAGGAAATAGAAAATTCATGGTCCTCCTCAAACATATTTTTCTTTTAAGAAACACTAATGTGAATAATGTATAATGTTATGCCCTCTCTATAATGGCAAGAGAATATGAAAGAGGATATAGGGATAAATGAGTTTTTTAATGGTCTGGATTTTCTCTAGAGAGAAACTATAAACTACTTTGATTATCGTCATCATCATCATTACTACCATCTATTGAACACTTGTTCAGCACTGAGCATTGTACTAGATATCTGGCAAGTATTTGAATCTTTAATTCTCACAATAATTCCACATGCTCAATGTATTGGTATAGAAACTAAGGCTCAGAGAGGACACATTACATAGCCAGGAGGTGACAGAACTGTATTCAGATTCAGTATCTGACTGCAAAGCTTTAATGCATCCCACTGTTTCATAAGATAAAAAATAATTTCTTCTTATGTGTCCTCCCAAGCACTTCAGTGAAAGCTATACCATAGATGCTTAGAATATTAAAAATAGAGTTCAAAAGACCTCTAGAGATCATCTTTCCTAGGAAGGAATCTGTGACTCACCCTTTGGAGTACAAATTTGAGGATTATCTTATTTCTTTAGAAACAAAATTGGCCAGAGGATCAAGACCTCTTTGCTGTTTGTTGCTTTTCACTTATACCATGGCCCTTTTGTGTTGACTGGTATGAATAAGCTGCTCATACACATGTTAAATTATAAATATAGTTGAAAATATTGGATTGTATCTTGAATGTCTAGGTCATTTTCATTTAGTAGAATTCCAGTTCACATCCCTCTATCTTCCATACGGAGTAACCCAGAAAGCTTAATCTCAATCATAAAAAAAAAAAAATTACTATAAAATTGTACCCTCACCTCAGAGATTCACCCTTTATAACGGGTCAAATAATCCCCAAAAGTCTACTTATGTGTTATATATCTGTTTATCCATATATTATACATAAGCACACACACATAATATAATAACACACCCTATGTGATATAAGGACTATGTAAATCAGAATGGTGAAAATAAATCCACTTAAAATCTTAGGCAAAATTAACATTACAAGAGAATTGTGGTGACATTCATAAGTTCATATTTGCTTTCCAAAAATATTCATCCTGTAAATTGTAAAAAAAACACTGGCCCAACCAAAAGATTATATACCAGGTAGGGATGCCAAATGCAGTTCACACAAAGTAATTACAGTAAAAGCTGTGAGTTTTACTACCGCTTGGGGAATACTTTACACATTTACTTTTCCTCTATGAAAGAAACCTGTGCTATGAAACCACTGCCTTCTCTATGCAAATGGAAAATGTAGGATACCTGAGGAAAGGGTAAAAATTCAGTTTAATTTCTATGTGAGCCTGGTCAAGTAATTTTAAAAGTCAAGCTGATGTGGGAGAAAAGTAAAATAAAAGGCTTCTCATTTCTGAACAGGCTCTCCTCAGCATTTTCTTCTTAGGGTATAATCTGATTCATAGCGGGAACATACAGTACAGTTAACATTCAACTTTAATTGCAATGAGGTGACAACAGACTGGGTAATGAGTTGTTTATGAGTTGTAGATGTGTTTACAATGAGTTGACAATGTGTTGGATAAAGTGTTCTTCTAAAGTTGTAGATCTATTTACAGTGAGCGGTGGGGGATGTTCATTAGTTGTCGATTTGTTTGTTTACATTGTTTTCGATTTGCAATTGCTATGAAACAAATTGCACACTGATGAAGGATGATTGTTTGTGCGCCTTAATGATGTACTGTAGTAGCTTGTCTGAAAAAGTACTTAACTCGGCCTCATCTGTCAGTTTCTACTGCAAAAGCTCCGAGTCACAATAGTTTTATTAGCATAGCATGGGCCATTTGTAAGAACATTATGCATCTAAGAAATCTCAGGACTTTGCTATTCAGCCCATTGTATTTGGGCCAGCAGACCTGAACTGAATTCTTTATGCTTGGCACACATTTATATCTTTTGTAGTTATAACATGATTAATAGTTGGTTCTCAAACTCCCACCCAGCTAGAGAAAGAGTTTTACAAATCTTTTGTAACTTAAGGTACTGCTAATTTTTAATCTTATCTTTGATTCCACTAACTTCTATAAAAAACCTGTTTTAAAAAGACCAGACTGATTCGACGGTTACAATACAATTTAACAAAATATATTTTAACATATTGAGGGACAAAAGAGTAATTATGGCCTCTATATTTAAAAACTCACAAGTTTCCAGTTCAATCTGCATCAATATGTATTATTTTTACATTTTATGTGTTTAATAGCTTTTATTGATAGAAGGGAAGAAAAAAGAAACAACTTTATCGACATCTTTATCATCTCAAAATTCACTCCATATCCCCTTATACATTACTAGACCCATGTGTATTCATATATGGGAGCTGATGTACCCCGAGCCTCATTTATATTCCTTTCATACATTACAATAAATAAAGTCATCTTTTAATAATTTGAGTGGAAAAAGTTATGAGTCAGATTTCATGGGTCAAGCCCAACTAAACTGTAGTCTTCAAAGCATCAAGAATAAAATATTATGGTTAATTCCTGGAATTGTGAGAAGAAAAATAGAGCTAAAATAGAGACAAAAGAAGCTACTAAAATCAAGAATAATATGAATTTAATAAATGGTAAATAATATTAATTTCAAATTTTCAAAATATATCTTATTCACTCTATATAAAGGGCACAAAAGTAGTAGATTATTTTTATCCCCATTTTACATATAAAGCAACTGAGACCATAAATCTATGTTTTTATGCAGAAATTGATTTTTAAATGCTGGCTTTAATTTTTTTAAATATATGGAGCAACTTCTTATGGAAAATCCTCATTTTATAGGTAAAGTATGTCATATTATAGAAGCCCAGTGCCTTTTTGAAATTCTAGATCTAGAAAGCGCAGGACTGGATTGTAAACCCAAATATTCTGATTCCAATCTGATGTTATATTGTCACCCCCTATTCTATTTTGTTTTTATTATTCAAGAAGTAAAATCTCAAAACATGAGCCAACACTTTTTCTTGTTTAAGTCATAGATAGGGATCTAGTGTTTTCTTTCTCCTCCTATTCTAGTATGTTATTATTTGTTATATTTCATTGGCCTCTATTTGAGAGTATTTACTTAAAGAAAAATTAGGAAACTTGATGAGATTCCACAAAATTGATCTTCTTCTAAACTCTGCACCCCCACTTTCAAGGCACTCCAAACAGAAGGACATATTGAGTCTAGTTTTTATGCTTCATATGAGGATCATGTTTTGCCTCCATACCTGAAGTCAGGTTCATAGACATGGTTTTCCATGCTTAATAAGGAAAATGAAGGCATTTTAATTGTCTAAAAACTTTAGTAGGTATACCAATCAATTATTTCAAAAGATATAATCCAAAAGGTCCTACATGCTAAATTGGACTTTTGATTTCCATATAGGGGTCCTCTCTCATCTACTAGCATCAGTGGTGCCAAAGAGAACAGAGGAGACTACATTTTCCTCTCTCAATGCACCATTTACCACTGTGAGCCTGGAAAAATAAATTCTTACTGCTTTGCAACATGCTGACCCTAAAACAAATCTGTCATTGGAAACTAAAGAAAAGGCACTGGACGAAGTGCTGAGGTGTTGCTTCCAGGGAGTCATGTTAGCATATTCATGTAGGAAAAGATTTCATCTCGGAGGCTTCTGTTCATCTATCCAGATACTTTGCAAGTAAAAATGCATGAAATTTAAACCAGCTTTTCACATGGCCATTTTTTATGGCAGGCCATTTCAGCAGTGTAACAGGGGTAGACACCTATAAATGTATAATGTGATGGATTCAATTGTAATGCAGCCTGGATACATATGGAGGTAGTGTTTGCCCTTCAGTGCAAATCCATTTTTATGTCAAAAGGAATCCATTGAAATTAATAGGGCATTATCCAAGCAATAAGTAACACTGTATATACAATGCAAAAAACTTTAGCAGAAAGACAAATTTTCTCTAAATAATGTGAAAAATAACTGTGCTAAGAAATAGTAAGTTAATGCATAAAGAAGAATGCATTAAGAAACAGTAAAGCTTTTAATATATTTAGAAGAAAACAGGCAGATAGATGACCAATATCTTTAACCTTTATTGAAAAAATATCAACTAGCAAAATGTATTTCCTAAACCACATTTATTTTGGATACAACATTCAGGTTATTTTTTAAAATATTAGTGAATGCACCAATGTCACTGTATATACTTTCACTGTATAGCGCAGTTTACTTTGCTGACTGAGAAATTATTTCATTCCTTCATTTAAGAAATATTTTGGTGTTCCTATCATGTGTCAAAAACTATGTTAAGAAGAGAATAGACTAATAAACAAGAGAGACATGATTACATTCATTGTTTAAAGGGTGAATATTTCAATTTCTGAATATGATTTCTGAACTTTCCTCTGAAGCATTATTTTTTAATATTGAATTATTCTTATGTGTCTCTTGACTATTTTCATATTTCACCTTCTTATACACAGTTTTTCTTTAAAATGATATGCTCTCATACTTTGTTCTTAAAGTAATTTTTATCACTTTATCTCCTGTTCAATGTGCTCTATTTTCCTTTTCCCATTACCAAGAAGCGTTTTCTTACCATGAGGAAGAGAACATGTCCAATCCTCAGCAAGCATTCCATACATATTAATTTCTCCACCCCACCCCCAGTATGAACTACTTGTTTCTTAATTCCTCTTGTGCTTTATGTAATTCAGCGAAAAATCATTAAAGGGATTTGAGAACTGGGTTATATTCACATACAATCAGTAATTTTTACTTTTGCTGTCAGTACAAAGTCATGATAGCCAGTAGCCACGTACCAGATCCAGGAGCCACTTGGTTAGGAGAACTTGGCAAATGTTACCTATAGCAAGCAAGTGCTCAGGAAAAGGAAGGCTACAGACACTCGAGAACGGGAAAGGCCAGTGGCTTTGGCTAAGTACTGAATCTAGCTTTCCAGCTCTTAGATCAAGTAAGAAATCCAGTCTTTATCAGGAGATCCAAACCATATGAGGAAAAACACAAAATATTAATTTTCACAAATAAGCCAGTTTGGCACAGGATCCTGAACCTGAAGAATCAAAGAAACAATAAATTCTCCCAATGAAGATTGATAAGATATCCAGTATCTCAGAGCTAATGGAGCATAGGGAAGGAGGGACCCTAGGAGGAAGAAGTATGTTCTAGGCAGCAGGACAATAGATTATAGCTGAAGCTCGCTAAACATTCTTTTTAAATAAACTATACAGATTGATGGATGTGATCTGAGTGAGGATAGACAGATATACTTCACTTTCTTTCTCAAAGCTAAATAAGGACTCATAAGATGTGTGAAGTGTCCATCACCTGGGCCTCGCATGTATTGGGATCTTACTAGCTAATTAAGCATTGACCTCCAGGGCAGGTGCTTTTAGGAATGAGGAGACTTGATGTGAACATGTTCCAGCCTTGTTAACCTCCTGCAATTTGTTGTTGTTGTTGTTTGGTTGCTAAGCCATGTCCAACTCTTTGTGACCCTATGGACTGTAGCCTATCAGGCTCCTCTATCCTTGAGATTTCCCAGGCAGGAATACTGGAGTGGGTTGCTATTTTCTCCTCCAGGGGATCTTCCTCACCCAGGGATTGAACCTGCATCTCCTGAATTGACAGGCAGATTCTTTACCACTGAGCCACCAGGGAAGCTCTTGATTTGAATAACCTGCAATGTATGTTCAACTATTTTGTTGTCGAGAGATTGCTTTTTGGAACCCTTTAATTACAACATTTGTTGAGCTAAATATCAAATATTATTTAGAATGAATAAAACTTATGTACTGGGTAAAGGATAAAATAGATACAGCCGTACTTCTTTGAAAGAGCAGTTATGCCACCTGCACTCTTGTGGGCCACTGACTGAACAATGGGACCACTGGCTGATTCAACCAATTCATGCTCAGCAAAGCCCTGATAGGGCTCTGCTCATGCACAGACATGTATTTGCTCTAGCTCTCAGACCTTTCTAGCAAAGCTGTAAAAGAAGTTTATGTGACATTTCCTACACTACATAGGACAATTGAAAAGAAAAATTATCCACTCCTAATAAAATGATATTATACACAGCCCCAAAATGTCCATGAGCAGTACACAATGTGCAAGACAGATCCTTTGCAACAGCCTGGATAAAAAGTCAAAGATGAGTCATTTTAGAAAAAGGCAACTTGTTTTTTCATTTTAAAGCTGTGTTAGATAGAAGTGGTTTCCCTGCTGGATGAGATGTGAGAAGTTTAATATGAATGAAGAAAGAGAGACAGAATTTAGTTCTAAGTCCCTCATTGGCACAGAGCTGTGATGTTCAAAGTAAGTTTAAGAATTACCTGGTGATCTTATTTAAAGAAAAAAAATAGGCATTTTCAGCTCCAACTTCAGTGATTCTGATTCAGTTGTTCTGGACTTTAACTCAAGTATCTGCATTTTTGATAAAGCACTTTTCAGATGCTGTTTTAAGGTAGATGGTCTGTGGGGTCATATTGTAAGAAACTTCCCTGGTGGTTCAGATGGTAAAGCGTCTGCCTACAATGTGGAGGACCCAGGTTCAATCCCTAGGTCAGGAAGATCTGGAGAAGGAACTGGCAACCCACTCCAGTATTCTTGCTTGGAAAATCCCATGGTCGGAGGAGCCTGTGGGCTACAGTCCATGGGGCTGCAAAGAGTCGGACGCAACTGAGCGACTTCATTTTCTTTCTTTCTGTTGTGAGAAACACCAGCCTAGTGTCTTGGTGGGATTGATTCCCACCTGTGAGCAGTGCAGTGCACACTCCTCACAGTGGTTTGAAGAGGTTTCCTAAAAGTCTCACTAATGGGTATTGTTCTAGAAATACTTTTAGTTCTATCTTAGGAAGGGAAGCACTTGTAACCGCACAAATTTTCCCAAATGAGTCAATGTTAAATTCTGTATTGAAAATACAGAGTGAGGTTTCAAGTGACAGCAAATCGGAATTAGAGGAAAAAAAGATATATCATCGTCCCCTTCTAAGAATGGAGACCTCAATAAGTACAATATTAATAATAAAAAAGCCAAGTAAATTTTCAGGGATTTTACTGCAAGAAGAAAGATCTAGAAGTAGAACAGACTATTTATTTGAATTTTCCTATACCCTTTAAATATCAGCTATCTTGATGTTACAGAGACTGACCTTTTAAAGAAGTGAAAAGGCACCAAAATGCTATACACTATATTGAAGTAGTTTATCAAAATGTCACCCAACAGTTGATGCCAATTGCTAACAAGATATTGTGTTTCCTTATTTAATTGGCCAGCTTACCTAATTATGGCTGTCTTTGGATATCTATTGATAGGCTCTTTAAGAGAAAAGAGAAAGCATCATTTGAGGCAATTTCATGTAAATACATGAAAAAGGGAGGTAAAATAAAAGAATACTTCCAATGAGAATTATTATTAGATAATAAAATTTACCTGTTTGCATGGATTTCTAATTTACAGAAACACTTCCATAACATATCTAACACAAACCTGGATAGTTGCCAATTACCCATGTGGCTATACCTTCCAAAAGTTATCTTGGCATATAACTCAGCAGAAAAATAGGAAGTACCCTGGAAATTACTCACAAAATGTGAATTCCACATGTCAGAGTCAGTGAGCTTTGGATGAACTATAAAGAGTTTTCATTATTTAGGTCTATGAAAGCAAAGGAAACAGAAATATATCCAATAATGTAATGCAACGGAACCAGGAAATTTATAAGAAGGTTTAATCTGTGGATTTAATTTAAAATATTGGGCCATGTTCAAACTGCAATGTTAAAAACATTATTCCTGGCTATAGTGGTGATCATTCAGAGGTCAGGAAGAACAAGATGTCAAACTTCCCGAGTTTTTTAAACAAAGGACTTTTAATGAGTCCTTTCCCTTAAGCTTTCCTTGTTCTTCTCTTATGTGGACATGAAAGACAAAACCTTTAACACATTCCACAATCCATGGAGAGACTGCCCTGTGCCACTTATCTTAAATACTGTATTAGTTTTATTTATTAGCCCGATGCTGAAGCTTTAGTTAATTAATTGGGATTAGGTCAACACATGCTCTGTAAAAATGCTAATAAAATATTTCAAGTTACAGACAATTAGACATAATGATATCAAAACTCTGCCCTGGATGCTATCACCATCACATTATTCAGCTTTGGGAGATAACAGAGAACATGTTAGAATATGTCTTAGAAGCCTCATATTTAAAGTCCTCTTTGGATCACAAATTACTTGAGCTTTTGTGGAGAAAATACTGAGTAAATACACTGTGTTCTTCTAGCTTGCTGACTCATGCGGACTATACCACTGGTTGGTTCTTTGATTTGTCTGATTTGTTTTAGAGCAGTCAGGAGCTCAGGTGGGATAATGGAATTTCATGTTGGGTTTAGAAACACATGACCCAAAGGTGGAAGATAAACACACCAAAGCTACTTGAAAATACTGTAAAACTGACATAGAAGGTATCCATGGGTTGATGTCTCAGATTATTAAGGATAAAGGATTTAATCAAAGTAGCATTTCTTAATCACTGTAAAGCATCTGCCTACAATGCGGGAGATCCAGGTTTGATCCCTGGGTTGGGAAGATCCCCTGGAGAAGGAAATCTTCCAGGCTCCAAATTTTCTGGGCTCCAAAATCACTGCAGATGGTGACTGCAGCCATGAAATTAAAAGATGCTTACTCTTTGGAAGAAAAGTTATGACCAACCTAGACAACATATTCAAAAGCAGAGACATTACTTTGCCAACAAAGGTCCATCTAGTCAAGGCTATGATTTTTCCAGTGGTCATGTATGGATGTGAGAGTAGGACTATAAAAAAAGCTGAGCGCCAAAAAATTGATTCTTTTGAACTGTGGTGTTGAAGACTCTTGAGAGTCCCTTGGACTGCAAGGAGATCCAACCAATCCATCCTAAAGGAGACAGTCCTGGGTGTTCATTGGAAGGATTGATGTTGAAGCTGAAATTCCAATACTTTGGCCACCTGATGAGAAGAGCTGATTCATTTGAAAGATTCCAGTGCTGGGAAAGATTGAGGGCAGGAGAAGGGGACGACAGAGGATGAGATTGTTGGATGGCATCACCAACTTGATGGACATGGGTTTGGCTGAACTCCAGGAGTTTTGATGGACAGGGAGGCCTGGCGTGCTGTGGTTCATGGGGTCTCAAAGAGTTGGACACGACTGAGCAACTGAACTGAGACTGAGACTTTGGAAATCAGCATTTTGCTTGAACCTAAAATTATTTTCTTTGTTTCCCCCAGAATTATAACTACATATAGGTTGCGGTGTAAAAAAGAAATATTCATTCATTCATAGATCAAACTATGTAAGTTTTATAAATTATTTTATATAGTTAAAATGAGATCATTTACATACTGTGGTTCTAAAAATGGTGAATTTATTCAAACTAGTTCTTTGAACGTGGTCTGGGTGCAGAAATGATATTTCTATCTGTCTTTAGTAGTATGATTCTGCATGTTGCTGCTACTTTTCTAAAAATGTTAAGAAGAGCTAGTAGCTTACTTAATAGCTTTCAAATATTCAAATTAACCATGAAAGCAGCTTCCAGATGAGCTATCAAAATATAATATGATTTTAAAAGAAGAGTTAACCCAGTTTACGCAGTAGAATTCCAACCTCCTGAAGACCCTGGGTGGGGTTGGGGAAGCATATAAATAATACAGTTTTTTATAGAATAGGTGTGGAATGGTGTTATGGAGTAAACTGTGATGCCTCAAAATTCTTCTGTTGATACCATAACCCCCAGAGTGACTATTTGGAGATAAGATCTTTGAAGGAAGTAATTGAGGTTCAAATGATATCATAAGAGTGGACCCTAATCTGATATGCCTGGTATCCTTATAAGAAGAAAGACATCAAGGATGTGCACACACAACAAAGACCATGTGAGGACACAGATAAGTTGGCTATCTATAAGCTAAGGAGAGAGGTGTCAGGAGAAATCAAAACTGCTTTAGCTTGATCTTGGACTTCCAATCTCCAGAACTGTGAGAAGAACAGTATTTAAGCACCCACTTTGTGGCAGCTAAAGCCTGCTAGGATGGATTTCATGGGTGATTCCATGTAGTTGCAAACGGCCATTTCCCCCCTTTTACCCAGTATGTGGTGCCTCTTGCCATGCCTTCCACGCCCTGTCTTTCACGATGTGGTGGTTGCATTTTTATGGCCATGTGATAGTAGCTGGTGCTTTTGCTTGTCTCCTGTTGTTCCACATTGACTATTTGAATACCAAACCCCTAAGCAGTTACAGTGATGGCCTGGGCTGCTTCCACAGCAGTGACCCTGAGGAGATGGGAAAACGTCTTCTGATTTATGGAATGCAATTTGACACCGAGTCCATAGTGGGGCTTCCTGGTGCTCTGTTTGTTTGAGACACTGCAGTGAGACATGATTTTTTATTTGCCTTATTCTAGCTGAACTCTCCCTAGAACTCTGCCCCCAAAATGTGAGTAAGACCAAAATTTTATGTTTCCAACTTAAGATCCATCTCAGCACTGTGTTATAACCAAACCATTGCTACTCCAAAGCATTAAAAATATTTCAGATCTTTAAAAAAAATCAAGATTGAAATATATGTACAATATAATTTGATATTTTTATGTATTGCAAAATGATCACCACAATAAGTCTAGTTAATATGTCACCAGAGAGTTACAAAATCTATTTTTCTTGTGATAAGTATTTTTAAAGTCTACTCTTGTGACAAATTTCACACATGCAATCGAGCCTTATTAACTATAGTCACCATGCTTTGCATTATAATCCCAAGTCATTTATTTTTTATCTGGAAGTTTGTACCTTTTTACCCATTAGCTCAAGCCCACTTTTTTTGGATTCCCCAGGTAAGTGAAATTATGCAGTATTGGTCTTTATGCCACGTGAAGTAAGTTAGATAATGTCCTTAAGGTCCATCTGTGTTGTCCAAATGGGCAGATTTCATTTTTTATTGCTGAGTAATGTTTCCTTGTGTGTATGTGTGCCTCACTTTCTGTATCCATTTATCCACTGATGGACACTGAGGTTGTTTTCATGTCTTGGCTATGGTAAGAAATGCTGCAGTAAACCCGGGGGTGCATTTGTTTTCAAATTAGTGTTTTTTTGTTTTCTTTGGATTAAATACCCAGAAGAATTGCTGGATCATATAGTACTTTAATTTCTGAGGAACTTCTGTGCTGTTTTCCAAGGAGGCTGCAGGCAATTTACAGTCCCACCAACAGTGCATTGGGGTTCCTTTTTATCTGTATCCTCTCAGTGCTTGTTATTTCTTTACTTTTGGATAATAGCCATTCTGACACGTGTGAGGTGATATCTCACCTTGCTTTTGATTTACATTTCCCTGATGATTAGTGATGTTGAGCATCTTTTCATGTACCTGTTGGCCATCTGTATGGCTTCTTTGAAAAACCTCTATTTGTACTCTCTGTCCTATTTTTCAGTTGGGTAGTTTGGATTTTGTCTATTGAGCTGTATGAGTTCTCTATATATTTTGGATATATACCTCTTATCAGATACAATTTTCAAATAATTTTTCCTATCTGGTAAATTGCCTTTTCATTTTGTTGATGGCTTTCTTTGTTGTGCAGAAGTCTTCTAGTTTGATATAGTCCCACATGCTTATTTTTGCTTTTGTTGCCTTTGCTTTGGTGTCAAATCCCAAAAAATTCATTTCCATAGACCAATATGATTTCAGGTCTTACCTTCTAATTAATATTTAATCCATTTGAATTAATTTCATGTGTAGTGTGAGAGATTGGTTCAGTTTTATTCTTTTGTATGTGGCTGTTCAATTTTCCCAGAACCATTTATAGGAAAGACTGTCCTTTCCCTATTGTAAATTCTTGGCTCACTTGTCATAAAGTAATTAACTGTGTATGTGTAAGTTTATTTCTTCTGGGCTCTCTGTTTCACTGATCTGTGTGCTTGTTTTTATGCTAACACCATACTGTTTTGATGATCATAGCTTGCAATATAGTTTGAAATATGAGCCTATAAAGACTCTAACTTTATTTGCTTTGGCTATGTGGAGTCTTTTGTGAATTCCAACAAACTCTTGAATTGTTCATCATATTTCTGTGAAAGATGACAATGGAATTTTGATAAGGATTGTGTTAAATCTGTAGATTGCTTTGGGTAGTTTAGACATTTTAACAATATTATTACAAGCCATGAACATATAATATCTCTTAATTTATTTGTGTCTTCAGTATTTTTTTAAATCCATATTTTAAAAACGTGTTTAAAAAACAGGTGAAACTTAATTAAATTTATTCCTAGGTTTTTATTCTTTTTGATGCAATTGTCAATTGGATAATATTTTAAATTTTTCATTCTGAGAGTTTATTAGCATATACAAATGAAATAGAGTATTTTGTATTTTACAATTTCACTGAACTTGTTGATTTGTTCTAACCATTTTTGTTAGGATCTTTCTGTGTTAGTTGCTCAATCCTGTTTGACTCTTTGTAACCCCATGGACTATCCCCAGCCTCCTCTGTGGATGGAGTTTTCCAAGCAAGAATACTGCAGTGGGTTGCCATTTCCTTCTTCAGGGTTTTTAATATTTAATATGAAATCATTTGCAAATAGTGGCAGTTTCATTTCTTCCTTTCCAACTTGGATGCCTTTTATTTATTTTAATTTTTTGTCTAATTGTTCTGGCTAGGACTTCCAATATTATGTTGAATAAAAATTTCAAGACTGAGCATCCTTCTTTGTTCCTGATCTTAAAGGAAAAGCTTTTAACTTTTCACTTTGGAGTATGATATTAGCTGTATGATTGTCATGTACGGTCTTTATGTTGAGGTATGTTCTCTCTATACCAACTTTGGTGAGAGTTTTTAATAAATGGTTTTGAATATTTTCAAATTCTATTCTGCATTCACTGAGATGATCACATTACTTTTATCCTCAGTTTTGTTAATGTGGTGCACCACACTGTTTTTGCAGATGGTAAACCATTCTTGCATCCCAGGAATAAATCCCACTTGATCATGGCATGTGATTCTTTTAATGTATTGTTAAATTTTGTTTGCTAATTTTTTGTTGAGGGTTTTTGCATCTATGTTTTCTATGTTGATAAGGGATATTGGCTTGTAATTCTGTTTTCCTGTCTAGTTTTGGTCACAAGGTAATGCTGGCCTCATAAAAAGAGCTTGAAAAAACACTTTCAAGAAAAGCAAGATCTATGCTTTTCTATATTTTGGAAGATTTTGAGAAGGCTGGATTAATTCTTCCTTTAAATGTGTAGTAGAATTCACCAGTGAAGTTGTTTGGTTTCAGGTTTTTGTTATGGTTTGTTTTTGATTAATAATTCAGTTTCCTTACTAATAGTATGTTCATATTTTCTACTTGTGATTTATTCATGGTAGGTAGCATGATTCTAGGAACGCATCCATTTCTTACAGGGTGTCCAATTTGTTGCTATATATGAATAGTAGTCTCGTGATCCTTTGTATTCCCTCAGTATCAGTGATAAATCTCTTAATTCACTTCTGATTTTACTTGTCTTCTCTCTCTTTCTCTTATTGACTCTTGCTTGTCAATTTTATCTTTTCAAAAACCCAACCCTTAGTTTATCTTATGTATTTCTACTCTTATCTCTATTTCCTTCCTTTTACTCACTTTTTCACTTTGAGCTTCATTTATTCTTCTTTTTCTAGTTCTTTACACTGTTAAGTTAGGTTGTTTACCTGAGATTTTTCTTGTGTCTTTGAGGTTACCATTTATTGCTATGAGCTTCCCTTTTAGAACTATTTTTTACTGCATCCCATAAGATTTTGTATGTGCATTACCATTTTAATTTAAGATTTTTTTAATTCTCTTTTGAATTATTTGACCCATTGATCAGAAACATGATTAATTTCCACATATTTGTGAAATTTCCAAATTTTCTCTTATAAATTATTTCTAGTTTTCATGCCCTTGTGGTTGAAAAAGATATTTGATATGATTTCAATCTTAAATTTATTAAGACTTGTTTGTGGCCTAAGATCTATGCTGAATAATGTTATGTGCATTTGAGAAGAATGTGTATTTTGTTACTTTTGGATGGAATGTCTGTCTATATTCATCTGTTAAAACAATCTGGCCTTATGTGTTGTGTAAGGCTGATGTTTTCTTGTTGATTTTCTATCCAGATGATATATCCACTGATGAAAATGGGGTATTAAAATTTCCTGCTATTATTGTATTGTAGTTTATTTCTCTCCCTATTTAGGCCTATTGATTTGCTTTACATATTAGGAGCTCCTCTGTTGCACATCCTCATATTAAATTGACCCCTTTATCATTATGTGTGTCCTTCATCGTCTCTTATATAAGTCTTTATTGGAAAGTCCATTTTATCTGATATAAGTATAGCTACCTCAACTTTCTTTTTGTTTTCTTTTTAACGAAATAACTTTTTCATCCCTTCACTTTGCGTGTGTCCTTACATCTGAACTAAATCTCTTGTAGGCAGCATAGAGTTGTTTTCCTTTTTTAACCATTCAGCCACACTGTCTTTTGATTAGAAAACTTAGCTCATTTACATTTAAAGTAATTATTGATAGATATTACATATTACCCTTTTGTTAACTGTCTTCTGTTTTGTAGTTCCTTTGTTCCATTCTTCATCTGCTCTCTTCCTTTATGATTTGAATATTTTCTGAGGTGGTATGCTTAGAATTCTTTCCCTTTTCATGTATCTACTATAGGTTTTGCTTGTGGTTACTATGAGGTTGGAAGTCTTTCTTGGCATCTGCTGAAAAAAATAAAAAAGACTAAAGGGGAAAGTATATCACAAAATACACTATAAAACTTCCTAAGAATCTTTGCCACTCACTTATGTACCAGAGTTTAATACCATGTGGCAAGTGCCCTGCATAATAAAGAGTTTACATGGTAGCCTGAGACTACTGTTTTAGAAAGACCAGCTTCAGGGTTGGCTGATATTTATGACCTTGGATTTCAGAAAGGTTCCCACTACTCTTACTGATAATAATGGCTCACTATGTTAAAGAAAGGCAATGCCAAAGAATGCTCAAACTACTGGACAATTGCACTCATCTCAAACGCTAGTAAAGTAGTGCTCAAAATTCTCCAACCCAGGGTTCAGCAGTTCACAAACTGTGAACTTCCAGATGTTCAAGCTGGTTTTAGAAAAGGCAGAGGAACCAGAGATCAAATTGCCAACATCCGCTGGATCATTGAAAAAGCAAGAGAGTTCCAGAAAAACATCTATTTCTGCTTTATTGACTATGCCAAAGCCTTTGACTATGTGGATCAGCCAATAAACTGTGGAAAATTCTGAAAGAGATGAGAATACCAGACCACCTGATCTACCTCTTGAGAAACCTATATGCAGGTCAGGAAGCAACAGTTAGAACTTGACATGGAACAACAGACTGGTTCCAAATAGGAAAAGGAGTACGTCAAGGCTGTATTATTGTCACCCTGCTTATTTCACTTATATGCAGAGTACATCATGAGACATGCTGGACTAGAAGAAGCACAAGCTGGAATCAAGATTGCTGGGACAAATATCAATCACCTCAGATATGCAGATAAAACCACCCTTATGGCAGAAAGTGAAGAGGAACTAAAAGGCCTCTTGATGAAAGTGAAAGAGGAGAGTGAAAAAGTTGCTTAAAGCTCAACGTTCAGAAAACGAAGATCATGGCATCTGGCCCCGTCACTTCATGGGAAATAGATGGGGAAACAGTGCAGTGTCAGACTTTATTTTTGGGGGCTCCAAAATCACTGCAGATTGTGACTGCAGCCATGAAATTAAAAGACGCTTACTCCTTGGAAGAAAAGTTATGACCAACCTAGATAGTATATTCAAAAGCAGAGACATTACTTTGCCAACAAAGGTCCGTCTAGTCAAGACTATGGTTTTTCCAGCGGTCATGTATGGATGTGAGAGTTGGACTGTAAAGAAGGCTGAGCACCGAAGAATTGATGCTTTTGAACTGTGGTGTTGGAGAAGACTCTTGAGAGTCCCTTGGACTGCATGGAGATCCAACCATACCATTCTAAAGGAGATCAGCTCTGAGTGTTCTTTTGGAAGGAATGATGCTAAAGCTGAAACTCCAGTACTTTGGCCACCTCATGCGAAGAGTTGATTCATGGAAAAGACTCTGATGCTGGGAGGGTTTGGGGGCAGGAGGAGGACGGGATGACAGAGGATGAGATGGCTGGATGGCATCACCGACTCGATGGACATGAGTTTGAGTGAACTCCGGGAGTTGGTGATAGACAGGGCGGCCTGGCATGCTGCAGTTCATGGGGTCGCAAAGAGTCGGATACGACTGAGCAACTGAACTGAACTGATGTTTAAACTGTTTCTATAAACAATGTTGTTTATACAAAACACCTGGGTTATTTTGGGGAGTCTGTAATTTTTTTTTACAAGTCAGGCAGAGTGCCTACATGACTATCCCCCAGTAAAAACTCTGGGCACTGACTTTCTAATGGATTTGTCACTATTGATGTTGCAATTTGTTGCTGGAGGAATTAAGTGCACTCTGCTTAACTCCATTCAAAGAGAACTCATTAGAGCTTGTGGATGGTTTCCTCTCGACTTTGCCTCATGTGTGTTTTCTTTTTCCTTGTTTTGCTTTGTGTATTTTCATTGTAAAAGAGCACTATTATGAGTACAATTATATGCCCAATTCTTCTAATAATCATCGAGCATGGAAGTTGCCTTGGGGACACCAAACACATGTTCCAGTCTCTTTTCTTCTTTACCTGTTGAAACTTTAGCTGTATTCTTCCAATTCTACAGTCCTTTTAAAACAAATCAATTGACTAAATGACATCAGCAAAAATGGAGTAGAAAACTCCAAACTATTCTTCTACAAAATCAATGATTGGGTCTAGGGAACCTAATCAAAATATAACTCAACCAGGGGAATGCCCAGTGAAGAAAGAATAGCTATGTTTCAGTAAGAGTTTTGTAGTCTTTAACTTAGTTGTTGCCATCATCTACTCTCCTTCAGAATGGATTTAAAAAAATGATCCAACTACATGTGTGTTAGTCACTCAGTCATGTCTGACTCTTTGCAACCTCATGGACTTTAGCCCAGCAGGCTCCTCTGACCAGGGAATTCTCCAAGCAAGAATACTGAACTGGGTTGCCATTTTCTTCTCCAGGGAATCTTCCTGACCCAGGGATGAAACCCAGTCTCCCATGTTGCAGGCAGATTCTTTACCATATAGTTCAGTTCGATTCAGTTCAGTCGCTCAGTCGTGTCCGACTCTTTGCGACCCCATGAACCACAGCACGCCAGGCCTCCCTGTCCATCACCATCTCCTGGAGTTCACTCAGACTCATGTCCATCAAATCCGTGATGCCATCCAGCCATCTCATCCTCGGTCGTCCCCTTCTCCTCCTGCCCCCAATCCCTCCCAGCATCAGAGTCTTTTCCCATGGATCAACTCTTCGCATGAGGTGTCCAAAGTACTGGAGCTTCAGCTTTAGCATCATTCCTTCCAAAGAAATCCCAGGGTTGATCTCCTTCAGAATGGACTGGTTGGATCTCCTTGCAGTCCAAGGGACTCTCAAGAGTCTTCTCCAACACCACAGTTCAAAAGCATCAATTCTTCGGCACTCAGCCTTCTTCACAGTCCAAATCTCACATCCATACATGACCACCGAAAAACCATAGCCTTGACTAGACAGACCTTTGTTGGCAAAGTAATGTCGCTGCTTTTGAATATACTATCTAGGTTGGTCATAACTTTTCTTCCAAGGAGTAAGCGTCTTTTAATTTCATGGCTGCAGTCACCATCTGCAGTGATTTTGGAGCCCCCCAAAAATAAAATCTGACACTGTTTCCACTGTTTCCCCATCTATTTCCCATGAAGTGATGGGACCAGGTGCCATGATCTTCGTGTTCTGAATGTTGAGCTTTAAGCCAGCTTTTTCGCTCTCCTCTTTCACTTTCAAGAGGCTTTTTAGCTCCTCTTCACTCTCTGCCATAACATGGTGTAAGCCACCAGGAAAGCCCGCCAGGGAAGTGAAAGAAATATGTGATTTCATTGTGTATCTGTGCATGCACATATGCATAAAGCCATTACAATTATATAGCTCCAGAACATTTTCATTACCTTAAATGAAACTCATCTATTAAGCAGTCAGTCCCCATTCTTCTCCTAACCCTAAGCTCATAGCAACCACTGATACATTTTTTCTCTACAGATATATCTAATTCTCTATATTTCATTTAGATGGAATTATATAATATGTAGCCTTTTTGTTCTGCCTTCTTTCACTTAGCATAATGTGTTTAAGGTTTGTTTTTGTTATATGTATTCTTTTTTAATGGCTTCATTCCCTTTTATAGCTGAATAATATTCCATTGTATGCTGCTAAGTCACTTCAGTCATGTCTGACTCTGTGCGACCCCACAGATGGCAGCCCATGAGGCTCCCCCGTCCCTGGGATTCCCCAGGCAAGAACACTGGAGTGGGTTGCCGTTTTCTTCTGCAATGCATCAAAGTGAAAAGTGAAAGTGAAGTCGCTCAGTCGTGTCCGATTCTTAGCGACCCCATGGACTGCGGCCCATCAGGCTCCCCTGTCTATGGGATTTTCCAGGCAAGAGTGCTGGAGTGGGGTGCCATTGCCTTCTCCATTCCATTGTATAGACACATGATATTTTTTTTACCCATTAATCAGTTGACGGACATTGGGTTGTTTCATAGATATACTGAAAGTCACTAAATTGAACATTTAAAGCTGGTTAAAATAATAAAATTTATTTTTAATGTATTTTATCCCCCACCTAAATAAGTCAATTTAGCTTCTCTTAGCTTCTTTCAGTTATTTTCTTCTTCTAATCAGGATTCAATAGTCACCATAGATTTTTAGAAATCTAATAATAATAGTAATAGCTAACATTTTGGATAGAAATTATGAGATATGCATCGTTTTTATTTTAATCCAGTCAAAATAAACCTCAATAAAGTAGTAATGCCATCCACACTGAGGCAAGACCACATGGCAAGGAAGCAGCAGAACTGGGATGCAAAGTAAGGAAAACCTGCTTTCTGAATCATTTTGTTTATAATTCCCTCTTCCTGGGCAAGGGAATGGTGCTGAAATTTTGTGTATGTTTGATGCTTTTTCACACTGTTATGCTATAAAGGCCTAAGATTTAGGTCAGAGAATAATCTGAAGGATCACCTCAGTGAGTAGGTAAAATTGATCATTCCTTTTTGATACCAAAGGTCTCTGGAGCAAATTTGTGTACAAAATGTCTATCGCCCCTTAGAGCAAACTCCTTCACTTGGTATAAACCTTGGAGGGGAGAGTCATTTGACCAATGGATTTGGGGTCTAAATTGTCTTAGTTTAGGAGGCTATGGTCAGAAATATTACACTGAACTGCTGTCAGGGATCCTATTGTTTTAACTCTGAAGTTCCCAGAATCACTAGGCAGGAATTTCAGAATTTTTTTTAAAAGTATATACAGAAACCACCACCACATGCCCGACCGACATGTATATCAGAGAGAGAGTGATTGTGTGGTGGGGGTAGGGATTTAGGGAAAAAGTTGAGACATGGGCTAAGCAGAGCCTCTGTACGTAAAAGGTAAACTTAGACACACATTCTGTATGAAGAAATTATTCTGCTTTTTAAAGATAAATGGTCAAATAATAAACATGTAGGGAAAATATCAGGGCATAGTAAAAGCAAGTAAGATATAAAGGCTGGTGAGACTGAGATGCTTCCCTTGTGGCTCAGGTGGGGACTGGGATAGAGTGCAGGCACAGACATTTATACAATACATGACCTTGAGTAACTTATATGAATTCTAAGTTTCCTGATTTATTAACAATGAAGATATGAGAGATATGTATGAACATGAGAAATAACAAACTTGCATTCAAACACAATGCCTGGCATAAAGAAGATACTGCCCTTCAAATTGCACAGTATAAAAATCAGACTTGAGAAGGGGAGGCATCACTAACCTATGCCCAAGTTAGACACTTTCTCAGACCATGAGAGCCTAAGTAGGATGCTCTTTAATGAATGCTTATCATGGGAGACACAATGATACAAATAGTGTGAGGGACACTTTATACAAAATACGCAGAAGTAACTCATGTTAAGAAAAGTGGGAGATGTATGCTACAAAACTTGCATATCCAATAAGTGCTTTAGAGGAAAAAGCTATTATGTCCAACTGGGGAATTGGGAAAGGCTTTCTAGAAAAAGTGGAGAATATAGATAGGCCCAAAGTAGTGAGTATTGCAATTGAGGCCACTACTTGCACAAATAATAAATGGTGCAAAGCAAGAGTCTTGAGTAGTTGATTTTGGCTAGAGCTGGAAATTTTTAAATGGAAGATAAAGAGGCAAGGAAGAAATGCATCTCAGGGCAAAATTCTGGAGAGTCTTTCCTGCTTGGCAAGTGTTCAGGCTTTATCAAGAAAGCAGGGCTGAGAGTTTGAGCCTCAAGTATCAGGGAGTTGAGAAAAATGGTAAAATGGACAAAGACTTAGTACATGGCGCACCCTTCTATACATCTGACCTTGCTCAGTTAGGAAGCCATGAATCAAATTTCTGCAGTCACAAGAATTATTTTTAAACCTGCAATGCTCAACTAAGAGTATACTTGGGTTACAATTGAATATATAAATTGGATGCTGAATTAGACAGCACTGAACTGTCTGGACATGGAAATAATCTCTTCCATTCCTGAAATTTTTTTTTTCCTATCAAGCAAATATTTATAATTGATCTTTCCTTATTTTTATTCATGAGCTCCATTTGGCATCCATGTGAAATTCTGGTGATGTCTCTGTCACTTTTAATGATGCAGCTGAAGTGAAACATTTACTTAGTAAAATCTGTAATTAACCTCTCCTCACTGCTCTGCCTCCTGAAAGTGTGTCCACAGGGCAAGAGTGTGGTTCTGGAAGGCTGAAGGAAATTATGTAATAAAGTTTAGAATTAAAATCCTCCTCTTAACTAACTAAAATGGGTGTGTTTTCTGTTTGCTTTCTGTCCACGCATCTCTCTTCACTTATGCTGGCTGTCATTATTACTAATTTCAGTTTCTGTAATCTTTCTTCTCTCTTATACACAGTTTATAAACCAGCTCTCCTGTTTCCATATCAATGGGAGAAAATACAAGTACAAATAATACAAAGGTCACTTGCTTTTAGTTTGGGAATATTATGTTTTGTTAAAAGAAGACTTACTGCTTAATTTTATTTTGCTTAGAAACATTTAAATATTTATTAGCATTCTCCAAAAAATATCAGCTGAATTGTGGGACAGTGTAACAAGTACATAGATTAGGTACTCTGCTGAGAGGCAAGGTGGACTGCTGCTGCTGCTAAGTCGCTTCAGTCGTGTCTGACCCTGTGCGATCCCATAGACAGCAGCCCACCAGGCTCCTCTGTTTCTGGGATTCTCCAGGCAAGAATACTGGAGTGGGTTGCCATTTCCTTCTCCAATGCATGAGAGTGAAAAGCGAAAGTGAAGTCGCTCAGTAATACCCGACTCTTCGTGACCCCATGGACTATAGCCTACAAGGCTCCTTTGTCCATGGGATTTTCCAGGCAAGAGTACTGGAGTGGGGTGCCATCGCCTTCTCCACAAGGTGGACTGGCCATGGATTAATAACCACTATAGAAAAGTCACTAAGTAGGTAGATATTTAAGAGCTAATCAGAAATTTATGTGCCAAGACATAATATTACTTTATCTGAATGACTATTTTTTTTATACATGTAGTTAAAATATATTTGACATTCCCCTCTCTAAATAGAATATGATAGACCTCCAGTTCTGAACCATCAGATATGGGGAAGTACTGAAAGTAGACACCCACATGCATCTGCCCAACTACCTAAGAAATACTTTCACATGAATATTATCTTATTATCTCAAAATCATCTTGTCTGAAACTGAGCAAAGCATTGTCTTCCTAAAAGCTACTGGCAGTTTCCATCTCCTGGGAATCCAAACTTCAGATCACTTTGCATTATTTTCCCTTTTCATCAGTCTATGCTGAAGAGGCACTCCTTTTACATCTAAACTTGAATTCAGAATCAACAAATGTTGTACTATGAAGTACAGATGAGGACAGGGTTTCCAGTTCCACATGTAGGGAGTTTAGTGATTGCTACTCCATCCTAACAAGTAAAAAGCTGAACAGACTGAAAAATCAACTCTTCTAGCATCCACAAAAGGTGAGGATGAAAGGAAAACAGCTGCCCCCAAAATTGGAGATACCAAAAGGTGAATACATAGACTAACAACCTAATCAAAGCAGATACTCATAAGTACAAACCACTGTGGTAATGAGAACCAGGTAGGAAAAGCTGAACTGTAATTTACAAATTCTGAAAAAGATGGAAACACCAGACCACCTGACTTGGCTCTTGAGAAATTTGTATGCAGGTCAGGAAGCAACAGTTAGAACTGGACATGGAACAACAGACTGGTTCCAAATAGGAAAAGGAGTACGTCAAGGCTGTATATTGTCACTCTGCTTATTTAACTTACATGCAAAGTACATCATAAGAAATGCTGGGCTGGATGAAGCAAAAGCTGGAATCAAGATCGCTGGGAGAAATATCAATAACCTCAGATATGCAGATGACACCACCCTTATGGCAGAAAGTGAAGAGGAACTAAAGAGCCTCTTGATGAAAGTGAAAGAGGAGAGTGAAAATGTTGGCTTAAAGCTCAACATTCAGAAAACGAAGATCATGGCATCCAGTCTCATCAGTTCATGGCAAATAGATGGAGAAACAGTGGAAACAGTGGCAGACCTTATTTTTTTGGGCTCCAAAATCACTGCAGATGGTGATTGCAGCCATGAAATTAAAAGACGCTTACTCCTTGGAAGGAAAGTTATGACCAACCTAGAAAGCATATTCAAAAGCAGAGACATTACTTTGCCAACAAAGGTCTGTCTAATCAAAGCTATGGTTTTTCCAGTGGTCATGTATGGATATGAAAATTGGACTATAAAGAAAGCTGAGCACCGAAGAATTGATGCTTTTGAACTGTGGTATTGAAGAAGACTCTTGAGAGTCCCTTGGTCTGCAAGGAGATCTAACCAGTCCATCCTAAAGGAAATCAGTCCTGAATATTCATTGGAAGGACTGCTGTTGAAGCCAAAACTCTAATACTTTGGCCACCTGATGTGAACAGCCAAGTCATTTGAAGAAACCCTGATGCTGGGAAAGACTGAAGGCAGGAGGAGAAGGGGATGACAGAGGATGAGATGGTTGGATGGCATCACCAACTCAATGGACATGGGTTTGAGTAAAGTCTGGGAGTTGGTGATGGACAGAGAGGCCTGGCGTGCTGCAGTCCATGGGATCGCAAAGGGTTGGACACGACTGAGCGACTGAACTGAACTGAAAACTTTAAGTGCTGAGAACTAATTTTTAAAATATTTAAATATGCTGCAGTCCCATAGTATTTCTAACAGGATGAATTTTGTTGACTGCTTCCCATGGTGTCTTTAGTGTACTTCTCTTACTTCTCTGTCCTCTGCATTTCCTGATTAGTGGTAGTTCTGGAGGTTTGATTGAATTCAGGTTTGACTTTTTTTTTTCCTGGTAAGAATACGTTTTGTAATGTGCATTTCTGTCAGAAACCATATCATATCTGATATATTTTTTAAATCTGATGTTTGCTTTAAGAGTTGAAAATGATGATATTCTAAGTCTATCATTCCTTCTTCATTTATTGGTTGAAACATCTCTATCAGGGAAAACTTGTCAACTCAAATAACTTTGCACAGGACATACAAGATAAATGCTTCCTTTCCATTTTTTAAAAAAATCAGTTTCTAAAATAAAAAGTTATTTCCCTGGAATGTTTCAAATATGACAAACTGGCTGTTTTAATATTTTCATGGTCTCATGGATTTAAGTATAAATTTATGGATTAGCTGTCTTTGCTTGATGCCCCTTATTGATGCTCAAAATGTTCTATGTAGGAAAATGGGAGCCTTTTTCAGTTGGTTCCTGAAGTTTTTGTTTTAACATGACCCTAATAGTGATGAGGAATTTTATTTTCTAGTGATGAAATACTTGACTCAGATTGTCAATTTTCTTGCTCATCACTATGACCTCTTTTATGAGTAAATTTGAGCATCTTTTCATATTGTTAGACACTGTTTGCGTGTCATTTATGTTTATTGTCTCTCTATATATAAAGCTTTCCTTTCTCTATGGTTGTTGATCTTTTGCTAATCTCTTTTTAGAAAATTGAAGAATTGTTTTCATCATGTTTAGGCAGGCCATCAAAATGCAACATCATGGCCCCAAGCTGAAAGATAGTATTTCCATTACATATCTTAAAAAATGACTCAGTAGTTGAAAAGTACATAGAGATCATGTAACATATTCCTGTATAAGACTGCTTTAGTAATTCTGCTCCATAGAAGAAACCAAGTTTGGCCCAACTCCATCATAAAACTGCTACTATATGATTAAAATCTGAACTAGCTTCTGTCTTCAATGGCTTCATCTCTGACATTTTCCTAAAAATTCTCAAAATAGGTAAGATCTCTGTGCCTGTTGCTCACTCAGTCTGAAGTTCTGTAATGCCTAGTGGCCCCACATTTCAAGTTTGTTAGTGTATCCAAAGTAGCACATGTTCTCCAAGATTGATTCAGGCAAGCCAAACCCTTTAGAGATTTTTAAGCTAGAATGAAAGCTCATTCTTTTACAATGAGGGGGGCATGTAAACACACATGCACACACATTATATATACACACATACATATGTGTTTAAAATCATTGACCAGAATATACTTCTTTCTATCCCCTATTTCAGTAACAGAGTTCTAAAGAAGTTAGAAAGCAGTCAATAAGTGACTATGTGTATAAGTTAGGGTCCCAGGAGGAAGCAAAGGACATACACAAAGTAGGTACTTGAAGAAAATATAGTTGGAGGTCTCTTTAAATAGATGTGATCAAGACTTAGGGATGATGAGCTGAAGAAGAATCCAAGAAGTGTCTCAGCATAATGGTCAGTATTCCTGTATTGGCCGGGAAGGTCAAAGGGAGCTAGCTGTGACCAAAACCTGGCAAGATCTGTAGCCTTTGAAGAGAGGCCACCTGACAAAAACTACAGCTTTAGGTCAAGGACTGCACCTTGACTTCTCCTCCTAACTCCCTTCTCCACCTGGAACACTTCCACCTCTATCCCACTGAGACCAAGTAGAAGTTTGAATTACACAGAAGTCCTCATATACAGGCTGAGGAAGATAGCATCCAGGGAAACAGAGCAAGGCAGAGAAGAATGGAACCTGGATCTGGAGGGGCAAATAAAGTTTGTTCAGTTCATTGAGGCTGAGCCCATGGAAATCCTAGGTGAATATTTACTGATGACATGGAAAGGCATAGAGAATGCTTCCTTTCTCAGAAGGCTCCTGTCTTTTCATATTCAGTGTCCCTCTCTCTGACACTGTTCATAAATGTTTGTAGTCTCCAGCTCATCTGTTTTCCAGACTTCTTTTAGACCACCCCATCTCTGCTCACACCTTTCTTTAGGTCTCAATATGACTGATTCTTTTCTGGTTTCTAACTTCATTACATTAGAATGAACTTCGTTAAACCTCATCAGCTAAAGTTGAGGTTGCATTCGCGTTATGTAAATTGGGCGTAGGCATTCTCAAGACGTTTTAGCCATGTATCATAAACAGTGTCTTGGGTGATTTTCTGCAAATAGCTATTACAAACATTTGAACATTTCTCTTAATCTTAGATTTCTATGTTCTTGTAGTGGGGAAGAGGCCCCTTCATAGATTCTAATATTCTCCTGATACTGTCACATACTTAAAGACCACCCTCTCCCCATTAACAACAGATGTTTATTTCTGTATATTTATCCCATGGCATAGTTTAGTCAACAAAAACATTGACAGGACAAAGACTAGGTGCTGAGCCTGGCAAGCTCTGCTCTAACTTTGTATGAAAGAAACAGAAGAGTTAGTAGTCTAATTACAGTGTCAGAATGCTGAACGCACCTGAAAATTATGCAAACCACAAATGGAAAGGATTTATTTGAAAATAGGTTTGGGAAGAAGGAAGAAAACTATATTTTCAAAAGAATCACACAAATTTTATGTGTTGAACAAAACTTACCTGAAAGACAGTAAAAATAATTTGGCAAGACAGACAGTGATTTAGCTTTAATGTTATAAGCACAAATAAGTCCTAGGAACAAGGAAATTCAAGGAAGCATTTCTAAAGTTAAAATCTGTGTGATTATCCATGTTTCAGTAATGGTTAGGGCCTAACTTGTAGTGGGTAATATGGAGATGGGAAGAAGATTTGGGTCTCTTTGTTGTATCTAATACAACGGTGCTGATAAGAAAGAGGTAACAAGAAATGACTGCAGGTGTCAAAGGAAAACAAAAAAGATGTTAATGATGAAGAAAGTAATGAAAAATTAAGGAGTGGCAGATTGTGGAGGAGAAGTGCCAACTTTAATTTCTGACATATCCACACCTTTAGGTTTTGGTATTTAATCTAATTGATGTTTTTCAGGACAGAACTAAAGCGTCATAACTGCAAAATGATACATTATCAAACCGAAAGCAGACACAATAAAGTTGGTAAAGTGTTTCTTTTGAGTATATGAATTCCCTAAAGTGAAAAAGAGAAACAAGTCTGTAAATATGCTTAGGAGTTACCAACCCTCATGGCAAAGAGTAATCAGAGAATAGCAGTCAGAGAACTAAGGTCAAGAGAGTAATTTATCATGGAAGTCAGGAATGGGAATGCAATGTCAAATGCCCAGAAGAAAAAATCATTGGTTTCCAAACAACAGACCATAAATATAACGTAGGCTTCCATTTCTGAAGCTTTGTTTCCTGTACTAAATGCAACATTAAGATTTATTAAATATGTTTCATGCACATAAAATAATTAAGTCCACCCAATAATTACTTGGATGATAAATCAATCATCACAACATTCAGTATGGATTTTGCATTGCAAAATCTATGAAGTATTACATGTAAGCATTCAAATTTTCCTGAATCCTGGTCAATTAATATATTTTTTCTGAAAAAATTAAAGGAATTTGATATGTTACATTTTGAGAACATTTAATGTAATTAATGGTTAACAAATGAGAGCTACACCTGGATAATTTGTTTTGCTGTGGTGATTATATGATATGCTTTACATATTTTAGCTTTTGAAAAGGCAATTTTGGCTACAATTTGTGTATGTATGAAAGTGTGATATGAGTGTGTGTGTTAGATCACAAAATAGAATAATTTTAAATTATAATAATAAATTTAATATAAAATATAAATTTAATATATATTAATATATTTAATATAAATATAATAATAAATTTAAATTTCTCTTTTGGTAAAAAGATCTTGGAGATAAACAGTTCTAAACAGATAATTCTGTTCCTAGTCATTATTCAAAGAATGTTTGTTTAGAACTCAGCTCTCGACATACATGTTTCTGTGTGTGTGTTTAAAGGAAGTGTTCTTCAATAAGGTTTTCCAGAACTATGTTGCCATCAATAACGATACAGATGTAAGTGGAATGAAGCTTCATTTGAGAACATCAAAGACTATATCAGGAAGCCAAGTGCTGTCAGATTATTATTCAGCATACTAAATAAACATCCATTGTAAAGTACATACACTGACTAGAATTGCTGCTTCAATGAAAACAGTATGGAAAAGTTAATGAATATCACAGTCTTCAATATGGAAAATATTCCAAAGCAAGATTGGAATAAAACTTATTTCCAGTCAGGTTGAATTAAGGATAGATGTATGTACTCAAATACAAGTTATATAATTAAGCCCAGTAACATGCTTCTGAGCTTATTAGCCTATGAATGTCAATCTCCTATTAGTTTTTAAAAAATAGATTTGAGGAAGTTATAAGCTATAAAGGAAGGAGAGTTTCACATACAATATTATTCTCTCTCTCTCTCTCCCTCTCTTTTTTTTACAAATAAAACTATGCTTTTAGAAGCATGGTTCCAGTTCTTCACCTAAAGGTATTCTACTTTACAGATATTTGCATTCTTTATTATACACTAAAAATGATTTTTTTTGTTTTTATAAGTTCAAAAATAAAACACAATTAAAAGGAAGCAAATTTGGCATCTGAAAGACTGAGGAAAAAATTTTTTATCTTGAAAGGAATGTGTGAAATTAAAAGTCAGTTTCTAATGCCCTGTGTTAAGATTTTATTGTCATCTACCATTTTTATTTGTGCTGTCTACAATGAAAGTGGCAAGTTTCATTTATAAAGTCAAATTGATATCTTGCTGTTGGTAACATACATTGATACAGACAGTTTGTAAAGCAATTTGGTAATATATACAAATGACCTTAAAAATGTTCTTGACCCAGTAATTTTAATTCTGATAAACAGTCCTAAGAAAATAATCCCAAACCTGCAAAATGCTTCATATGCAGATGTTTACTGCTCTACAGTTGTGGCTGCTGCTGCTAAGTCGCTTTAGTCGTGTCCGACTCTGTGCGACCCCTTAGATGACACTCCACCAGGCTCCCCCATCCCTGGGATACTCCAGACCAGAACACTGGAGTGGGTTGCCATTTCCTTCTCCAAAGCACCAAGTGAAAAGTGAAAGTCAAGTCGCTCAGTCGTGTCCGACTCTTCGCAACCCCATGGACTGCAGCCCACCAGACTCCTCCGTCCATGGGATTTTCCAGGAAAGAGTACTGGAGTGGGTTGCCATTGCCTTCTCCTCTACAGTTGTGGAAACCTCCAGAAATAACAAAGAGAGCAAACAATAGAATGATTAAGAAAACGTTTACATATAGTCGGTAGAATTGTATTGGTCATTAATTACTATAGGTTTAAATACCAGGCAGTAGCTTCAAAATTCTTATGATTTAATAAATTTAAATGATAAAAGCACTATAAACCAGCATCAAAAATAGTGGTTTAATAGGTATGTGTTGATGAATGAATGAATGAGTGATCAAACGAAATGACTGCAGACATATCAGGCACACTATTGTTTCTAGGCACTTCTATCAGTAGAGGTAGAAAAATCAACCAGTTATTGCATAGTAAATTCACTGCAAGTTGGGGACAAACACCAAAATGAAATTTGCATCAATAGAGAAAAGAATAATTAAATATATTTTTTCAGTCTTCAATAAAGTTTTGGTACTATTTTTTACTGCTAACATAAAATTCTAAAATAGTTTAAAAGTTTTATACACATGTCATTGTCAACAAAAAGTCATTGATGGCTTTATACTAAAATGAAAAATTCTTTTCATATGTATTTTTCTTTTATTATGGTGGCATAATTGACATATAACACCACATTAGTTTCAGACATACAACATTTGTGCATATGGCAAAATATACACAAATCATAGTTAAGTCTAGTTACAGCGATCATCACTGCTGTTTAGTTACTAAGCTTTTTGTCCAGCTTTTTGTGATCTCATGGACTGCACCATGCCAGGCTTCCACGTCCTTCACTATCTCCCAGAGTTTCCTCAAACTCACGTCCATTGAGTTGGTGATGCTGTCCAACTATCTCATTCTCTGTTGCTCCATTCTCTTCCTGCCCTCAATCTTTCTCAGCATCAGGACCTTTGCCAATGAGCCGGCTCTTTCTTCAGCTGACCAAAGTATCGGAGATCTTCAGCTTCAGTATCAGTAATTCCAATGACTATTGTGTTGATTTCCTTTAGGATTGACTGGTTTAATCTCCTTGCTGTCCAAGGGACTCTCAAGAGTCTTTTCCAGAAACACAGTTTGAAAGCATCAATTTTTCAGTGCTTAGCCTTCTTTGTGGTCCAGCTCTCACATTCATACATGACTACTGTAAAAACCATAGCTTTGACCATTATAAATCTGTTGGCAGAATGATGTCTCTGCTTTTTAATATACTGTCTAGGTTTGTTATAGCTTTTTGTCTAAGGAGCAAGCGTCTTAATTTCATCACTGAAGTCACTGTCCACAGTGATTTTTGCAACCCAAGAAAATAAAATCTGTCACTTTCCACATTTCCACCGTCTATTTGCCATGAAGGGATGGGGCTGGACGGCATGATCTCATTTTTTGAACATTAACTTTTCAGCCAGTTTTTTCACTCTCCTCTTTCACCCTCATCAAGAGGCTCTTTAGTTCCTCTTTGCTTTCTGCCTTTAAGTGATATCGCGCGCGCGTGTGTGTGTGTGTGTGTGTGTGTGTGTGTGTGTGTGTGTGTTAGTCACTCAGTCATATCTGTCTCTTTGCGACCCCATGTACTGTAGCCTGCTAGGATCCTCTGTCCATGGGATTTTTACGCAAGAATAATAGAGCAGGTTGCCATTTCCTTCTCCAGGGGAGCTTCCCAATCCAGGGATTGAACCCGGGTCTCCCACATTACAGGCAGACTTTTTTACCATTTGGCCACCAGGGAAACCCTTTCTGATGTTTATCCCAGCAATCTTGATTTCAGCTTGTGATTCATCCAGCCTGGCATTTCACACAATGTACTCTGCCTGTAAGTTAAACAGGGAAGGTGAAAATATACAGCCTTGGCATGCTTATTTCCCAATTGTGAACCATTCCGTTGTTCCACGTCCAATTTATACATACTAAAATTGTTTTCTTGTGATGAGAAGTTTTAAGACTGACTCTCTTAGCGCTTTTAAATATGCAGGTTTTATTAGCTACAGTTACTGTGCTGTACATTATATCCTTATAGCTGGAAGTTTGTACATTTTGACTGTCTTCACAATATCTCCCACTCCCTAACTCCCCAGCCCTCAATTCTGGCAACCTCCTATCTGTTCTCTATCCACGAGCTTGCTTCTTTGTATGTTATTTGGGTTTGTTTGTAGACACCAAATATAATTAAGATCGTACAGTAATGCCTTTTTCCATCTCACTAGCATAATACTCTCACCTTCAGTGGACACTTAGGTTATTTCTATATCTTGGCTATTATAAACAATGTTGCAATAAACATGGTAGTGCATAAATCTTTTTCACTTACCATTTTGTGTTCTTCAGATGAATACCCAGAAGTTGAATTTCTGAATAATATGGTAGTTTATTTTCATTTTTGAGAGAACTTCATATATTCTTTTTCATAATGGACACAATTTATATTCCCACCAGCAATGCTCAAACATTTACTATTTAACACATCCTTTGCAACACTTCTCATTTCTTGTCCTTTTGACAATAGCCATTCTAAGTTATGTGAGATGATATCTCATTAGGTTTTGCCTTGTATTTCTCTGATGAAAGTGAAAGTGAAGGCGCTCAGTCATGTCCGACTTTTTGTGACCCTATGGACTGTAGCCCATCAGGCTTCTCCTCCATCAACGGGATTCTCCAGGCAAGAATGCTGGAGTGGGTTGCCATTTTCTTCTCCAGGGGATCTTCCTGACCCAGGGATCAAACTCAGGTCTCCCACATTGCAGGCAGACTCTTTACCCTCTGAGCCACCAGGGAATCCCTGATGATGGTAATGTTAAACATCTTTTCACGCACTTGTGGCCATCTGCATGTCTTCATTGGCAAAATGTCTACTCAGATCCTCTGCCCATTTTTTATTCATACTGTGTGTTTTGTTAGCAATTGAGTTGCTTTTATATTTTGGATATTAACCCCTTATAAGATACATGATTTGCAAATATTTTTAGTAGATTGTCTTTTTTATTTTATTGATGGCTTTCTTTACTATGTAGAAGCACTCTAGTTTGTAGTCCCATTTGCTTATTTTTGTATTTCCTGCCTTTGTCAAGTCAAAATAATCATCAGAAAGATCAATGTCAGAGTGCTTACTGTCTATATTTTTTCTAAGAATTTTATGCTTTCAGGTCTTACATTCAAGTATTTAACCCATTTTGAGTTATTTTTGTGTATACTGTAAGATAACAGTCTAGATTTATTCTTTTTCATGTGACTGTCCAGTTTTCCCAATACCATTTATTGAAAAGACTGTTTTCCCATTTTATAGTAGTGGCTGCTTTGTCATAAATTAATTATCCATATATGTATGGGTTTATTTCTTGACTATCTGTTCTCTTCCACTGATCTGTGCCTCTGTTTTTGTGCCAGGACTATACCGTTTTGATGACTATAGCTTTGTAATAGAACTGTAAATCATTGAGCATGAGATCTCTAATTTTTTCTATCTTAAGATTGCTTTGACCATCCAGAGTCTTTTTTGATTCCTACAAACTTCGGATTGTTTATTCTATTTCTATGAAAATGTCACTGGAATTTTGATAGCGGTTGCATTGAATCTGCAGATTGCTTTGGGTAGTATGGACATTTTAATAACATAAAGTTCTTCCCATCCATAACCAATCAATAGCTTTCAATTTATTGGTATCTTTTGCAAATTCTTTCATGAATGTCTTCTAGTTTTCAGTGTACAGGTCTTTTACCTCCTTGGTTAAAACTATTCTTGGATATTTTTTGGGTGCAATTATAGACTAGATTTTTTTTTTAATTTTCTTCCTGAAAGTTCATTATTAGTATATAAAAATCCAAAAGATTTTGTATATAGATTTGCTATCATTCAACTTCACAGAATTTGCTGAATCTAACAGTTTTATGGTTAATTCTTAAGAGTTTTCTATATATATATATTATCACATCATCCACAAATAGTGACAGTTTTCCTTTTTTCTTTTCAATTTAGATATCTTTTGTTTTCCTTGTTTAATTGCAGAGGCTAGAACTTTGAATATTATGTTGATTTAAAGTAGTGAAAGTGGGCATCCTTGTCTTGATCATGATATTACCAGAAAAGTTTGTAGCTTTACATCATTGAGAATGATATTATCTAAAGACTTGTCATATATGTTCTTTATTGAGGTTGTTCCCTGTATTCCTACTTTGTTGATTGCTTTTATCATAAATGAATGTTGAATTTTGTAGAATCCTTTTTCTTCCTCTATTGAGATGATCATTTGCTCGATCTTTCATTTTAACGTGGAATATTATCTTGATTGACTTTTGCATATTGAAGCATTCTCACATCCCTAGAATAAATTCCTCTTGATCATGGTGTAGGTTCTTCTTAATGTATTGCTGAATTCAGTTTGCTAATATTTTATTGAGGATTTTTACCTCCTATTTATCAGGGGCATTGACTTGTTTTTTTTTTCCCTTGTAGTGTCCTTATCTGGTTCTGATATCAGGGTAATGTTGACTTCATAAAATGAGTTTGAAAATGTTCTTTGCTCTTCTATTTTTGGCAGATGAGTTGGGAAATGATAGCATTAATTCTTATTTAAATGTTTGGTTGAATTTATTGGGTGGTCCTGGGCTTTTGTTTATGAGAAGTATTTGAGTACTGATTTAATCTCCTTGCTAGTAATCCATCTGTTGAAGTTTTCTATTTATTCATGATTTAATCTTGGTAGTTTGCATATCTCTAGGAATTTATCCATATCTTTAAGGTTGTCCAATTTAATGGTGTATAACTGTTTATAGGAGTCTCCCCTGTTCCTTTGTATTTTCGTGGTAGCATCTTCTCTTCCATTTCTGATACTGAGTCCTCTTTTTTTCTTGGTGAATCTAGATAATAGTTTGGCCTTTTTATTAATCTGTTTATAGAACCAGCTTTTAGTTTCATTGATATTTTCTGATTATTTTTAGTTTCTTTTTTTGGGTCTACTCTTTTTTTTACTTCTTATACTAATGCAGGGCTTTGTTCTTCTTTTTCTAGTTCCTTATTGTTCTAGGTTGTTCATTTGAGGGTTTTTATTTCTGGAGATAGGGGTTTACCTGTAGGAACTTCCCTCAGAACTATTTTGATGCACCATGTAAGTTTTGGTTTGGTGTATTTCCATTTTTAATTTTCCAAGATATTTTTTTTAATTTCTTTTTTGTTTCTTTACCAGCTGGTTGTTTAGTGACATGTCATTTGTAATCTCCACTTATTTATGAGTTTTTAAAATTTTCCTCTTTAATGATTTCTAGTTTGGAAAAGATGCCTGATTCCCTGATATAATTTTAATTTTAAATTTTCTAAGGCCTGTTTTGTGGCCTAACATGATCTATCCTAGAAATGTACCATGATTAGTTGAGAAAAATGTGCATTCTGTTCCTTTTAGATGGAATGTTCTCTGTCTGTTAAGTTGCTCTGGTCTAATTTGTTTAAGGACAAAGGCCCTTGGTATTTTTGTAGCCATTCGTTCTGGGAAACAAACTCACTCAGAAGGACAATGCAGATAGTGGAGTGCAGTTTATTATACCAACGGGCCCAAGGCAGAGTCTCCTCTTAGCCAAGGACCCCGACCAGCATTTGTGAAAATCTTTTATACCCCATGTGTACGCGTCTGAACCCACCACTCCAAATTCCTTGTGACTTACATAAACCAAGGAAAATATAATCCCAGTAACCCCATCATTCATGTGGTATGTGCTCATGTGCTCAAACAGTCAAACAACTAGCCAATAATCAAGAAACCCGAGGTTACACTCTGATAGATATAGAAAAATGTATGGCCTGTCTGGAGGAAGGTTTGATTAGTGTATGTTTTCTCTTAGGCGATGAGTAACCTAGATCTTCAAGGTTCCCCTGTCTGGACGGGGTCTTATCCTTCTGTTGTTGTTTTCATAGGCACTAAACACAGAGTTCAGAGCCCATTGGAAACGTGGCTGAGCATGATCAGCATGAGCAGGCCTAAGATGGAATCCAGGCCCTGTGAATTCCTTCTGCAGTATGTTTCTGTCTGGATGATCTATCCTTTCATGAGATGGGGCATTAAAAGTTCCCTACTTATTATATTGCTGTCTACTTCTCCTTTGTGAAAATTTGCTTTATATATTTAAGCACATAAATATTTACAAATGTTATATCATTTTGTTGAATTGACCCATATCATTATGTAATGTCTTTTTTGTTTCTTATTTCAATATTTATTTTAAACTCTATTTTGTTGGATATAAGTATAGCTACCCCAACTTTCTTTTGGTTTCTATTTGCACAAAATACTCTTTTCATTCCTTCACTTTGTCTTTGTGTGTCTTTACATCTGAATGAGACTATTGTAGGCATCATAAAGAAGGGTCTTGTTTTCTTACCCATTCAGTCACTCTGTCTTTGGACACTTTAAGTAATCATTGATAGGTAAGAGTGTGTGTTTGTCTGTGTGTGAGTGAGTGTGCAAGCATGCAGTCGTGTCTGACACTTTGCTTGCCATATGTTAATTGTTTCATGGTTGTTTTGTAGTCTCTTGTGTTCCTTTCTTCAGGTTCTCTTCCTTTGTAGTTCGATGATTTTATTTTGTGTATTTGCTATAGGTTTTTGATTTGTGGTTACTGAGAGTCTTACATGTAAAAACTTAAGTGAAATCATGCTGAACTATACATTTCAGTCCCCCCCCCATGATTTATGTTTTTGATGTCACATTTTACATAAATTTGTGTATCTCTTTACTAATTATTGTAGTTACAGTTATTTTTTAGCTACTTTTAAAGTGTCTTTTAACTTTTGTACCAGCTTTCTAAGGGATAAATTCCCTGACTTTACTATGTATTTAACTTTATCAGTGAGATTTACACTTTTATACGTTTTTTGTTCATAATTAGCATCCTTTCTTTTCATTTTAAGAAGTCTCTTTAACATTTCTTGTAAAGCTGATTTAGTGATGATGAACTGCTCTAGCTTTTGCTTATCTTGAAGCTCTCTCTCTCTCCTTTAATTCTGAATGTCAGGTATTCCTGGCAGAGTTTTGGTGTTTTTTTTTTAATGAGATTTATTTGAGTGCATGCTTTACAATGTTGTTAATTTCTATTGTACAGCAAAGTGAATTGGCTATACATATATCCCTGCTTTGTTGAATATCCTTCATATTTAGGTCACCACAGAGCACTGAGTAGAGTTCTGTGTGCTATACAGTAGGATCTCATTAGTTATCTATTTTAAACATAGTATCAATAGTGTATGTATCCTAGTTGGAAGTTTTTCCTTTTAGCACTTTGAATATATTGTGTAACTCCTTTTGGGCCTGCACAGTTTCTGCTAAAAATCGCTTATTATCTTATGGGGATTCCCTTGAACTTAACAATATTTCTTCTCTTGCTGCTTTCAGGATTCTGTCTTTAAATGTTTACATTTTAATTGTAATATGCCTTGATGTGGGTGCCTTTTGTATTCTTTAGCTCTGTGACTTCTATTTAGTACTTTCTTATACTTTATGGCTCTTTATTGAACTTCTGCCTCTGCTTATCTATTCTTCTCCCAAGTTTAGTGGACACTTTTATGACCATTATTTTTAACTCTGTATCAGTAAATTATTTCTAATTCATTAGGAAGGTTTTTTTGTTTTTGTTTTTGTTTTTTTTTGCTATTTTCTTTCATTCTGTGTTGGTTTCTATACACTAAATAAAACAGCCACCTCTCCCACTCTTGAAGGACTCCTACTCCTCAAATAGGAGATGAACCTTGTTCTTTAACCCTGCCCTACAAAATATGGGTGTGTGTTAGTCACTTAGTCATGTCCAACTCTTTGCGACCCCATGGACTCTTTGCCAGCCCACCAGGCTCCTCTGTCCATGGAATTATCCAGGCAAGAATACTGGAGTGGGTCACCATGATCTTCTCCAGGGGATCTTCCCAACCCAGGGAACAAACCTGGGTCTCCTGCACTGCAGGCAGATTCATTACTGCCTGAGCTACTAGGGAAGTCTCCCTACATCTTGGTTGTCTCAGAACATTGAGATTGTCCAAGAAGTCTATTTTATTTTAAATGGCTCCCAGTATTTGAGGGTATGCCAAGACCTGCATGTGTCCCAAAGGGGAGAATCTCAGTCAGCACCTAGATTCAGACTGATTGGAAGTCACACTCTCAGGCAGTAACTTTTAAAGAATGTATTAATATATATGTCTGTTTGGGTGGTGGTGTTCAGTTGATCAATCTTCTCTAGCTCTTCATGACTCCATGAACTGCAGCATGCCAGGCTTCCCTGTCCTTCACTATCTCCCAGAGTTTCCTCAAACTCATGCCTATTGAGTTGGTAATACCATCCAACCATCTCATTCTCTGTCACCCCCTTCTCTCCTGCCCTCAATCTTCCCCAGCATTAGGGTCTTGTCCAGTGAGTTGGTTATTTGCATCAGGTGGCCAATCAATCAAAGATTTTCAGTTTCAGCATCAGTCTTTCCAATGAATCTTTAGGGTTGATTTCCTTTGGGATTGACTGGTTTGATCTCCCTCCTATCCAAGAAACTCTCAAGAGTCTTCTCCAGCACTACAGTTTGAAAGCATCAGTTCTTTAGTGCTCAGACTTCTTTATGGCCCAGCTTTCACATCTGTACATGAATACTGGAAAAAACATAGATTTGACTATATGGACCTTTGTCAGTAAAGTGATGTGTCTGCTTTTTAATATGATGTTTAGGTGTGTCATAGCCTTTCTTCCAAGAAACAGGCGTATTTTAATTTTATGGCTGCAGTCACCATCCACAGTGATTTTGGAGCCCCATTGATTCCCCACATATTTACCATGAAGTGATGGGGCTAGATGCCATAATCTTAGTTTCTTGAATGTTAAGTTTTAAGCCAGCTTTTTCACTCTCCTCTTTCACTTTCATCAAGAGGTTCTTTAGTTCTTCTTCACATTCTGCAAAGAGGGTAGTATCATCTGTATCATCTGTCTTTTCTCCTGGAAACCTTGATTCCAGCCGGAGTTTCATCCAGTCTGGCATTTGCATGATGTACTCTGCATATAAGTTAAATAAGCAAGGTGACAGTATACAGCCATGACATACTCCTTTCCCAATATTGAACCAGTCCATTATTCCATGTCTGGTTCTAACTGTTGCTTCTTGACCTGCATACTGATTTCTCAGGAAGCAGGTAAGATGGTCTGGGACTTCCATTTCTTTAAGGATTTTCCACATTTTGTTGTGATCTACACAGTCAAGGCTTTAGCGTAGTCAATGAAGCAGAAGTAGATGCTTTTCTGGAACTCCCTTGATTTTTCTATGATCAAAATGATGTTGGCAATTTGATGTCTGGCTCCTCTGCCTTTCCTAAGTCCAGCTTGTACAACTGGAAGTTCTTGGTTGAGCTACCACTGAAGCATAGCTTGAAGGATTTTGAACATTACCTTGCTAGCATGTGAAATGAGTGCCATTGTGTGGTAGTTTGAACATTCTTTGGCATTGCCCTTCTTTGGGATTGGAATGAAAACTGACCTTTTTCCAGTCCTGTGGCCACTGCTGAGTTTTCCAAATTTGCTGGCATATTGAGTGCAGCACTTTCACAGCATCATCTTTTAGGATTTGAAATAGCTTAGCTGGAATTTCACCACCTCCACCAGCTTTGTTCTTAGTAACTTCCTAAGGCCCACTTGACTTTATAGTCCAGGATGTCTTGTTCTAGGTGAGTGATCATACCATGGTGGTTATCTGGGTCATTAAGTCCTTTTTTGTATAATTCTTCTGTGTATTCTTGCCACCTCTTCTTAATATCTTCTGCTTCTGTTAGGTCCATACCATTTCTGTCCTTTATTGTGCCCTTCTTTGCATGAAATGTTCCCTTGGTGTCTCCAATTTTCTCCAAGAGATCACTAGTCTTTCCCATTCTATTGTTTTCCTCTATTTCTTTGCACTGTTCACTTAAGAAGGCTTTCTTAGCTCCCCTTACTATTCTTTAGAACTCTGCATTCAGATGGATACATCTTTCCTTTTCTCCTTTTTCTTTTGCTTCTCGTCTTTCCTCAGCTATTTGTAAGGCCTCCTCAGATAACTATTTTGCCTTGTTACATTTCTTTTTCTTGGTGATGGTTTTGGTCACTGCCTCCTATACAATGTTATGAACTTCCGTCCATATTTCTTCAGGCATTCCATCTACCCAATCCAATCCTTTGAATCTATTTGTCACTTCCACTGTATAATCATAAATGATTTGATTTAGGTCATACCTAAATGGTTTAGTGATTTTTCCATACTTTCTTCAATTTAAGTCTGAATTTTATCATAAGGAGTTCATGATCTGAACTACAGTCAGCTCCCAGTTTTGTTTTTGCTGACTGTATCAAACTTTTCCATCTTGAGCTGCGAAGAATATGATCAATATGATTTTAGTATGACCATCTGGTGATATCTATGTGTAGAGTCGTCTCTTGTGTTGTTGCAAGAGGGTATTTGCTATGACCAGTGCATTCTCTTGGCAAAACTCTGTTAACCTTTGCCCTGCTTCATTTTGTACCCCAAGGCCAAGGTTTTGTATCTCTTCACAGAACCATTCAACTTCATATACAACCATTCAACTTGTGTCTATACACGTACAATTCTGTGGCACCATAAGTATAAGCTCACTAGCCACCAGAGTTGGCATTCTATAGGTGTTTACTGGCTATAAACAGAAAAATTAAGGCACCAGACAAGGGCATAATCTGCTTTCTTGGAGATATTGATGAGCTGAAATAAGGCAGAGGGAGAGCACAAAGGTTACATCACTGGTCTTTGTTCCCTGAGAATATCTCCTCCAGTTTCCAGATGTAGACCAAAGTAGAAACCTTCCCTTTAAGCTAAAGCACTTGGACAAAAAAAGGCCTCTCACTGAAAGATGGGTTGGGTTTCAGTCTGTTCTGTGTGCAGTGTCCTGGGGGTGTTACTCATTCAAGAACTCTCTCTCTGATTGTCACAGTCCTTTGGGACCTGGGAATGGCCAACAGACCCATGTGATCAACAGCAGTCCCTGTGCAGCACCCTCTAAATCTGGGTCACCAAATCTAAAAACTGGGGCTGCAAATGCATGTAAAAGTTTTTCTCCAGGAGATACTTGCACTGTGGAGCATGACAGGAAGACTGTAAAGATGGTACCTATCTTTTGAGGTCTGAGGAGACCCCCTGTGTTACAGCTATAAATGCTAATATATGCTAATATATATGCTATCTGTTAATAGGTCTCTTTCCCAGAGAGACTAGGCTTCTCAGACTATTTCCTCTTGCTGTGTCCTGGAGATGGTAGTCATTAATATTTAAAACTCTTTCTTGGTTGACTAGAGTCCTGTGGGACCCTCATGTGTAATCCCTACTGTCCACAAGAGTCAGAAGATCTAGATGTGTCCTGAGGGTGTCAGCTACAAAAATTGGGTCCCCATAAGAGGGTACAAGTTCCTTTCCGGGAGTGTCAGTAAGCTAGACAAAGGCAGAAGGAGAGTGTAATGATGGCGTCTGCCACCTTGTATCCCCAGAGATTACTGCAATTGGCCCTTAGATGTGTGTTAAATTAGATGCCTGCCCCTCAGGCCAACACTTTAAGATAATCATATCAACTCCTTTCACATAAAGTCTGGGTGCCTCAATTGGCTGCTTCTGCACTGGGCCCTGGGGTAGTGAATCTGAGCTTGTGAGCCCTTTAAAAGCCAATTCTCAGCTCACTATAGCCTTCTGTGTCTTCGGGACATGAGCCTCTCTGGTTTTCAAAGCTAGATGTTTTGAATGATCCTCTTTCAGATGCAGTCCTTAAATCTGGGAGTGCTGATGTGGAGTTCAAATCAAGTTCTTGACTTTGAGTTTCCTCCCAACTGTGGGTGGCTGTGTAGGAGTGGGCTTTATAGCGAGATTATGTGTCAACCTCTCCTTCCCACTTTGATGTGGATTTTTTCTTATTTACCTGATGTGTAGAGAAGACATTCAGCTAGTTTTTAGGTTTTTTTCCCAGAGAAAATTGCTCCACATGTAGCTGTAGATTCAGTGTTAATGGGAAGAGATGAGTTCATGATCTTTCTAAGGCACGTCCTAAACCAGAATCCTATGAATAAAGATAATTTCTTTTAATTTCCAGAGTATTTTCAAAATATGTCTCTTGTACATCTTTTGCCTATAAGAGAGGCAACTAGTAAAATATTTTTTGTATATAAATCTAGTGATAAACTGAACTATCTTCATTAAAGTCATTTGTAACCTCATTACTAAACTATGAGATATCTAATTAGGTAGACAGGTCTATAGAGACCATTAGTATAAGAGGTACATGTCCCCTTAGAGTTCTCCATCACTGACTTTTGCACTATGGATGATATCTTGTCTTTATGTTATTTATGTTTGTTAAAAGCTCTGATAGTCACTGGATGATATTTTATTGGCCTATTGTAAATAACATCTTGTCCAAGTGATTCTCTCTTCTATGAGAAACATGAACACATTTAGGAAACCACTGTGTATCTAAGGACCCAAACATTGCCTGAATATTCTAGATGCTACCAATATTATGTCTGAAATTATAATATAGCTTCTATCAATAATCATTTTTGTTTTTTGGCACACTCAATATTCTAATTAGAATTAAACAATTAATCATAAAAGAAGTTATTCATGTAATCAACCTTGAGCTTCTCTTTCATTTGTAATTATAACTAGAATGACTATATAACTTTTTGGACAAAATGAAATACTTTTAGAGTAAATGGAGAAACTGGTCATAATTCTTTGGGGCCAGCAAATATAAATTGGGAATGTCCCAGGTAAGTACATATGATCACCTTAATTGTAATGGTTAATATAAATAAACTTACAAAAACTTGTTAACTTAGTAACTTTAAAAGTCTTTGGTTATATTAATTAAAGTACAATGAAAATGGAACCCTAAAGACCAATCATTTTCCAATCATATTTATGATTTAATTACATATTATTTTTGTTATGATGATGATTCTATAGGATGGTCTATGACATATCAAATTCTACTTATAAACCAATAGAAGTGTTCAAATCATGAGAATACAAGCTCATAGAATCAAAGTACCTTAGAACTTATCTAATGTTTTTAATTTTCAGATAGGAAAACAAAGATGTAGGAAATCAAAGTAAAGAGGCCAATGATATACATAGTTTATTAATTGCGGAGCCAGAGATCTATCCCATGTGCCCTAATTCTCAGTTAACAAATCAAATTTTTGATCACACTACAGGTGAACTTTGAACAATTTGGAGGTTAATCAACATACATCTTATAGATGGTCTTCCATATCAACTGTTCCTGTACATTCATGGATTCAACCAACCACAGACCATGTTCAGTTCAGTTCAGTTCAGTTCAATCGCTTAGTTGTGTCTGTCTCTTTGTGACCCCATGAACCAGAGCACGCCAGGCCTCCCTGTCCATCACCAACTCCCGGAGTCCACCCAACCCATGTCCACTGAGTCAGTGATGCCATCCAACCATCTCATCCTTTATCGTCCCCCTCTCCTCCTGCCCTTAATCTTTCCCAGCATCAGGGTCTTTTCCAATGAGGCAGCTCTTCACATCAGTTGGCCAAAGTATGGGAGTTTCAGCTTCAACATCAGTCCTTCCAATGAACACTCAGGACTGATCTCCTTTAGGAATGACTGGTTGGATTTCCTTGCAGTCCAAGGGACTCTCAAGAGCCTTCTCCAACACCACAGTTCAAAAGCATCAGTTCTTCGGTGCTCAGCTTTGTTCACAGTTCAACTCTCACATCCATACATGGCCACTGGAAAAACCAACGCCTTGACTAGATGGACCTTTGTTGACAAAGTAATGTCTCTGCTTTTGAATATGCTGTCTAGGTTGGTCATAACTTTCCTTCCAAGGAGTAAGTGTCTTTTAATTTCATAGCTGCAATCACAATCTGCAGTGATTTTGGAGCCCAGAAAAAATAAAGTCAGCCACTTTTCCCCTCTTTCCCAGTCTATTTGCCATGAAGTGATGGGACCAGATGCCATGATCTCAGTTTTCTGAATCTTGAGCTTTAAGCCAACATTTTCACTCTCCCATTTCACTTTCATCAAGAGGCTCTTTAGTTCTTCTTCACTTTCTGCCATAAGGGTGGTGTCATCTGCATATCTGTGGTTATTGATATTTTTCCCGGGAATCTTGATTCTAACTTGTGCTTCCTCCAGCCCAGCATTTCTCATGATGTACTCTGCATATAAGTTAAAAAGTCATCCATGCCACTTGCACACACACACACAATCTGCTAAAGACATCAGAGAACTATTGAAGCAACTGTGACATGAAAGAAAATATTTACAGAGATAGAGAGCTCAAATATGAGCTTACATGTAGTCATTTTCCTTTGAAGGCATTTATTGATTCTATCACATGAAGAAAACCTGAGAATCCAGATTTCATGTGGATAAAGAGCCACTGATGAGCCACAGAGAAATAAGCAGTCTTATGAGACTGGGGAGATAAAATTGGAAACTTGAGTGCTTAAGATCACAGTGAGAAGGAAGGGATAGAACTGGGCCTGATACCCAGCTAGTTTTCCCCTAAGGGTATTTGCTGAGTTCTGAAGCAGGTGCATGGGGATGACCAGAGAGATGTTGTGGGGAGGGAGGGGAGGGGGTTCATGTTTGGAACGCATGTAAGAATTTAAGATTTTAAAATTTAAAAAAAAAAAAAAAAGAAAGAACAGGAGAACATGAAACTAAGCAGAACATCGATAAAAAACAGAATTTTTTGCTGTTTTGCTTTACTACAAAAAGGAGTGTCGAGTATAGAATATCATCCAAAAAGAGTGGGTGGGGATCCTGGTGAATATCAGTTCAGTTCAGTTGCTCAGCTGTATCCAACTCTTTGTGATACCATGGACTGCAGCATGCCAGGCCTCCCTGCTGCTGCTGCTGCTAAGTTGCTTCAGTCGTGTCCGACTCTGTGCGATCCCATAGACTGCAGCCTACCAGGCTCCTCCATCCATGGAATTTTCCAGGCAAGAGTACTGGAGTGGGGTGCCATGCCTTCTCCCCAGGCCTCCCTGTCCATCAGCAACTCCCAAAGTTTACTCAAACTCATGTCCCTTGAGTTGGTGATGCCATCCAGCCATCTCATCCTCTGTTGTCCCCTTCTCCTCCTGCCCTCAATCTTTCCCAGCATCAGGGTCTTTTCCAGTGAGTCAGCTCTTCACATCAGGTGGCCAAAGTATTAGAGTTTCAGCTTCAACATCAGTCCTTCCAATAAACACCCAGGACTGATCTCCTTTAGGATGGATTGGTTGGATCTCCTGGCAGTCCAAGGAACTCTCAAGAGTCTTCTCCAACACCACAGTTCAAAAGAATCAATTCTTCAGCGCCCAGCTTTCTTTATAGTCTGACTCTCACATCCATACATGACCACTGGAAAAACCATAGCCTTGACTAGACGGACCTTTGTTGGCAAAGTAATGGTGAACATACCAGTTCCTATAATGAAAAATCATGGACAGCTACACCCTAAAAACAAGAGCTAACTATCAAGAACTTAACTAAGCTTGCACTCTTGTCTTAGTAAAGCAATTGATTTGCCTAAGATGATAAGCCTCTACTCTGCCTAGTAGGGGAAAGGGTGACATTCTCTAAAAGAGAATAATATCAGCTGAATATTAATTCCTGTGATATTCATATATACCATATCTGCCATTCAGCCAAAAATAGTCATGCTAAGAGAACTATACAATTCCCCCCAACAAATAAAACAAGTTTTTTTAAGGCAAAACAAACAGGTAATTTAAGTATTTATATTAGCAAAGACTGAATTAAACTAATAATGGTATATTAAAATAGATGGATAAAAACAAATGGAAAGGGAGAATTACACTAGAAAGAACTATGAGATAGAATCAAATGAAAATTTTGGAAAAGAAAACTGCAACTGAAAGTTAAGTACTCAATAGATAGATCTAATAGAAGATTAAACACAGAAGAAATTGAGATTAGTGACTTGGTACAAGGATATAGAATATATATTGGTTTAGTGCAGTTCAGTCACTCCGTCGTGTCTGACTCTTTACGACCCCATAGACTGCAGCACTCCAGGGCTCCCTGTCCATCGCCAACTCCCAGAGTTTACTCAGACTCATCTCCATTGAGTCGGTGATGCCATCCAACCATCTCACCCTCTGTCGTCCCCTTTTCCTCCTGCCTTCAATCTTTCCCAGCATCAGGGTCTTTTCAAATAAGTCAGTTCTTTGCATCAGGTGACCAAAGTATTGGAATTTCAGCTTCAGCATCAGTCCTTCCAATGAATACTCAGGACTTATCTTTAGGATGGACTGGTTGGATGTCCTTTCAGTCCAAGGGACTCTCAAGAGTCTTCTCCAACACCACATTTTGAAAGCATCAATTCTTTGGCAGTCAGCTTTCTTTATAGTCCAACTCTCACATGCATACATGACTACTGAGAAAACCATAGCTTTGACTAGACTGATCTTTGTTGGCAAAGTAATGTCTCTGCTTTTAATATGCTGTCTAAGTTGGTCATAATTTTTCTCCCAAGGAGCAAGTGTCTTTTAATTTCATGGCTGCAGTCACCATCTGCAGTGATTTTGGAGCCCAAGAAAATAAAGTCTGTCACTGTTTCCACTGTTTCCCCATCTATTTGCCATGAAGTGATGGGACCAGATGCCATGGTCTTAGTTTTCTGAATGTTGAGTTTTAAGCCAACTTATTATAATTATATAATTGTAACCAATATAATTATATTGATTAGAATATATCTAAAGAACAAAGAGAATAATGTAAAGATTAAAGAACATGAGAAACACATAAGACACACTGAAAAATACAGAACATATTATAATTGGAGCCCAAGTAGGATAAATGAGAAAGGAACATATACAGTATTTGATAAAATAGTACATGGGACATTTTAAAGTAATTTTCTAGTAGCTAGTAACAGCCTGTATGTATGTGAGAAAAAGCAGTAGATCACCGGAAATGTCTGACTCTTTGCAACACAATGGACTATTAGAATTCTCCAGGCCAGAATAATGGAGTGGGTAGCCTTTCCCTTTACCAGGGGATCTTCCCAACCCAGGGATTGAACCCAGGTCTCCCACATTGCAGGCGGATTCTTTACCAGCTGAGCCACAAGGAAAGATCACCTAGAGGAGGATTCATTCTAACCATCCTAGGGGCTTCCTGGGTGGTGCTAGTAGTAAAGGGTCCACCTGCCAATGCAGGGGATGCAAGACACATGTGTTTGATCGCTGGGTCGGAAAGATACCCAGGGGGACAAGATGGCAACCCACTTCATAATTCTGGCCTGGAAAATTCCATGGACAGAGAGCCTGGAGGGTGGGGTCACAAAGAGACACGACTAAGCACACAGACCCCCACACACCCATCCTAAAAAGTGCACAACATTTAACTCTGTAAGCCAAAGCCTCTTTCCTGAAGTCTCTTGTTTCTCATGAGAGAACTTTTTCAACAGGCTGCCTCTTCTTAACTGACAATCTATGGCAACCCATTTTCAACATTACCTATTTCTATACCCACATGTGTAAAGGATATATTTGGTGGTAAGATTTTAGAGTCTAAAGTCACTTATGAGAGTTAAAACAATGTTTTAGAAGGCTCATGTTAAAAAAAAAGCAACAAAACAAATTAGCATTTTCATATTCAAAAATATAGCTTGCCAGGAATATACCTTTTTTAATTTAATTTTTATTGGACTTTTGTGGTGGTTCAGTCACTAAGTGGTGTCAGACTCTGCAACTGCATGGACTGCAACACACGAGGCTTCCCGGTCTTTCAGTATCTCCTGGAGTTTGCTCAAACTCGTGTTCATTGAGTCTGTGATGCTGTCCAACTATCTCATCCTCTGTTACCCTTTTCTCCTTGCCCTCAATCTTTCCTAGCATCAGGGACTTTTCCAATGAGTCACCTCTTCGTATGAGGTGGCCTAAGTATTAGAGCTTCAGCACAAGCTGACTATTCAGGGCTGATTTCTTTTAGGATTGAATGGTTTCATCTTGCTGTCCAAGGCACTCTCAGGAGTCTTCTCCAGCACCACAGTTTGAAAGCATCAATTCTTCGGCACTCAGCCTTCTTTATGGTCCACTTCTCACATCAGTGTATGATTATTGGAGAAACCATAGCTTTGACTATACAAATCTTTGTCAGCAAAGTGACGTCTCTGCATTTTAATACTCTGTTTAGGTTGGTCATAGATTTTCTCCCAAGGAGCAAGTGTCTTTTAATTTTGTGATTACAGTCACTATCCACAGTGATTTTGGAGCCAAAGGAAATATAATCGTCACTCTTTCCACTTTTTCCCCATCTATTTGCTATGAAGTGATGATACCAATGCCATGATCTTAATTTTTTGAATGTTGAGTTTTCAGCCAGCTCTTTCACTCTCCTTTTTCACATTCATCAAGAGGCTCTTTAGTTCCTCTTTGCTTTCTGCCATTAGAATGGTATCATCTGCATATCTGAGGTTGTTGATTTCTCCTGGCAATGTTGATTCCAGCTCATGACTCATTCAGCCCATCACTTCCTATGATGTACTCTGCATATAAGTTAAATAAGCAGGGTGACAATATACAGCCCCGATATACTCCTTTCCCAATTTTGAACCAGCCCCTTGTTCCATGTCTGGTTCTAACTGTAGTTTCTGACCTGCATACAGGTTTCTCTGGATGCAGGTAAGGTGGTCTGGTATTAGATCTCTTGTTCCTCTGCCTTTTCTAAATGCAGTTTGTATATCTGGAAGTTCTTGGTTCACATACTGTTGAAGCCTAGTTTGAAGGATTTTGAGGATTACCTTGCTAGCATGTGAAATGAGCACAATTACATGGTAGTCTGTACATTCTTTGGCATTGCCTTTCTTTGGGATTGGAGTGAAAACTGACCTTTTCCAGTCCTGTGACCACTGCTGAGTTTTCCAAATTTGCTGGCATATTGAGTGAAGTGCTTTCACAGAATTATCTTTTAGGATTTGAAATAGCCCGGCTGGAATTTCATTACCCTTACTAGCTTTGTTCTTAGTAATGCTTGCTAAGGCCCACTTGATTTCAAATTCCTAGATGTCTGGCTGCAGGTGAATGACCACATCATTGTGATCGTCTGGGTCATTAAAACTTTTGTTTTGTTTTTTTTTTTACAGTTCTTCTATGGATTCTTACCACCTCTTCTCAATGTCTTCTGCTTCTGTTAGGTCCTTGCCATTTCTGTCCTTTATTGTGCCTGTCTTTGCATGAAATATTCCCTTAGTATCTCCAATTTTCTTAAAGAGATCTTTAGTCTTTCTCATTCTATTCTTTCCCTCTATTTCTCTGTTTTGTTCACTTAAGAAGACTTTCATCTCTCTCCTTGCTAGTCTCTGGAACTCTGTAGTCAGTTAGGTATATCTTTCCCTTTCCCCTTTGCCTTTCACTTTGCTGCTTTTCTCAGCTATTTATAAACCCTCCTCAGTCAACTACTTTGCTTTCTTGTATTTCTTTTTCTTGGGGATTATTTTGGTCATCACATTGTATACAATGTTATGAACCTCTATCATAGTTCTTCAGACACTGCAACACAGTTCTTCAGACACTATCTACCATATCTAATCCTTTGAATCTATTCGTCACTTCCACTATATAATCATAAGGGATTTGATTTAGGTTAAACCTGAATGGTCTAGTGATTTTCCCTACTTTCTTCAATTAAAGCCTGAATTTTGCAAGGAGGAACTCATGATCTGAACCACAGTCAACTCCAGTTCTTGTTTTTGCTAACTGTTATAGATCTTCTCCATCTTTGGCTGCAAAGAATATAATCAATCTGATTTTGGTGTTGATCATTTGGTTATGCCCATGTGTAGACATGGACATATTGTTAGAAGAGGGTGTTTTCTTTGACCAGTGCATTCTTTTGGCAAACCCTGTTAGCCTTAGCCCTATTTCATTTTGTACTCTGAGGTCAAACTTGCCTGTTACTCCAGGTATCTCTTGACTTCCTATTTTTGCATTCCAATACCTTACGTTGAAAAGGGCATCTTTTCTTGTGTTATTAGTTCTAGAAGGTATTAGAGGTCTTCATAGAACCATTCAGTTTCAGCTTCAGCATTAGTGGTTGGGGCATAGACTTGGATTACTGTGATGTTGAATGGTTTGCCTTGAAAATAAACAAAGATCATTCCGTTTTTCTTTTTTTAATTGAGGGAAAATTGCTTTACAGAATTTTGTTGTTTCTGTCAAACCTCAATGTGAATCAACCACAGGTGTATATATATATATTTATATTATATATATATATATATATGTCCTGAGATTATACCCAAGTGCTGTATTTTAGACTCTTTTGGTGACAATGAGGGCTACTCCATTTCTTCTAAGGGATTCTTGCCCACAGTAGTAGGTACAATGGTCATCTAAATTACATTCACCCATTCCCACCCATTTTAGTTCATTGATTCCAAAAATGCCAGTGTTCATTCTTGCTATTTCCTCTTCAACCATGTCCAGTTTACCTTGATTTATGAACCTAGCATTCCAGGTTCCTATGCAATATTATTCTTTACAGCACTGGGCTTTACTTTCACACTAGACACATCTACAACTGAGCATCATTTCTGCTTTGGCCCTGCTTCTTCATTCTCTCTGGAGCTATTTCTCTACTCTTTTTGTATTAGTTTCGGTTATATAGAAAAGTGATTCAGTTATATATGTACATATTCTAGTCTTTTCCAGGTTCTTTTCCCATATGGGTTATCACAGAATATTGAATAGAGTTCATTTTATATTTTATATATAGTAGTGTATATTTATCAATCCCAATTCAACCCACTCCCCTTCCCTACTTGGTAACCATAAGTTTGTTTTGTACATCTGTGACTCTATTTCTTCTTTTCAAATAAGTTCATCTGTACCATTTGTCTAGATTATACATATAAGTAATATTATATGATATTTGTCTTTTTTCTCTATGACTTACTTCACTCTGATAATCTCTAGCCCTATCCATGTTGCTACAAATGGCATGGCATTACTTCTTTCTGTTTTATGGATGAGTAATATTCCACCATATTATATATATATGTATGTGTACACATATATGTATATGTATACACACATATGTATATGTATATATACACACATATATGTATATGCACACATATATGCATATGTATATGTATACACACACACATACACCACATATCTTTACCCATTCTTCTGTCAATGGACATTTAGGTTGCTTCCATATCTTGGCTATTGTAAATAGAGCTGTGATGTACATTGGGCTGCATGTATCTTTTAAATTATGCTTTGTCTGTACATATGCCCAGGAGTGGGATTGCCAGATCATATGGTAGCTCTATTTTTAGTTTAAGGAGTGCCCATATTGCTCTCAATAGTGGTTGTGTCCACTTTTTTCTCACTAATGGTATAGGAGTGTTCTCTTTTCTCCACACCCTCTCCAGCATTTTTTTTTTAAATAGATTTTTGATGATGGCTATTCTTACCATTGTGAGGTGATACCTCATTGTAGTTTTGATTTGTATTTCTCTAATAATGAGCAATGTTGAACATCTTTGTGTGTGGTTTTTGGCCATCTGTATATCTTCTTTGGAGAAATGTCCGTTAGATTTTCTTCCCATTTTTTGATTTTTTTTTTCCCTGTTGAGCTGCATGAGCTGTTTGCATATTTTGGAGATTAATCCCTTGTCAGTTGCATCATTTGCACATATTTCCTCCCATTTTCTGGGATCTCTTTTCATTTTGCTTATGGTTTCTTTGGCTGTGCAAAACGTTTTAGTTTAATTAGGTACTATTTGTTCATTTTTGTTTTTATTTCCATTGTTCTAGGAGGTAGATACAAAAAGATATTGTTATAATTATGTCAAAGAGCGATCTGCCTATGTTTTCTTCTAAGAGTTGTTAATAGTATCCAGTGTTACATGTAGATCTTTTATCCATTCTGAATTTATTTTTTGTGTGTGATGTTAGAGAATGTTCTATTTTATTCTTTTACATGTAGCTCTCCAGTTTTCCCAGCACAGTTTATTGAAGAGACCTCTTTTGTTGTAGATTAATTGACCATAGGTGTGTGGGATTCTTTCCAGGCTTTCCATCCTGTTCCATTCATGTACATGTCGATTTCTGTGCCAGTTTCATACCGTTTGGATTACTGTAGCTTTGTAGTATAGTTTGAAATCAGGAAGTCTGATTTCTTCAGACGTTTGTTCTTTCTTCAGATTACTTTGACTATTCAAGGTCTTTCTTTTTTTCATACAAATTAAAAAAAATTTTTTTTCATTTCTCTGAAAAATGCCATTGATAGTTTGATAGAGATTGCATTGACTGCAGATTGCTTTGAGGAATACAGTCATTTTGATAATATGGATTCTTCCTATATATTGGCCTGTAATTTTATTTTTTTGTGGTATCTTTGTCTGATTTTTTTATATCAGGGTAATGGCAGCCTCATAGAATGAGTATGGAAGTGTTCATTCCTCTGCAATTCTTTGAAATAGTTTCAGAAGGATAGGTGTTATCTCTTCCTAAATATTTGATAGAATTTACCTGTGAAGCCATCTGGCCTGCACGTTTGTTTGACGGATGTTTTTAAATCATAGTTTCAATTTCAGTACTTATGATGGTCTATTAATATTTTGTAATTCTTCCTGGTTCAGGTTGGAAGTTTGTACCTTCCTGAGATTCTGTCCTTTTCCTCCAGGTTGTTCATTTTATTGGCATACATTTGTTGGTCATAGTCTCTTATGATCCTTTGTATTACTATGGTGTCAGTATTAACTTCTCCTTTTTTCATTTCTAATTTTACTGATCTCACACACTCTTTTTTTCTTAATGAGTCTAATTGAAGGTTTATCAATTTTGTTCATCTTTTCAAAAAACCAGCTTTTAGTTTCATTGATCTTTTATATTGCTTTCTTCATGTCCATTTCATTTATTTCTGCTTTGATCTTTTTGGCATCTTTCCTTCCAAATGTGGGTGCTATTTGTACTTATCTCTCTAGTTGCTTTAAGTGTAAGGTTAGATTGGTTAGGTTCTTTGAGATTTTTCTTGTTTCCTGAGGTAAAATGGCTTTGCTACAAACTTTCCTCTTAGAACTAGTTTTTGCTGCATCCCATAGATTTTGAATTTTCATGCTTTTGTTTTCATTGTCTGTAGGTATTCTTTGATTTCTTTAGTGATCCATTGGTTGCTTCAGTTCAGTTCCGTTCAGTCGCTCAGTCGTGTTTGACTCTTTGTGCCCTGTGGACTGCAATGTGCCAGGCTTCCCTGTCCTTCACTGTCTCATGGAGCTTGCTCAAACTCATGTCCATTGAGTCAGTGATGCCATCCAACCATCTCATCCTCTGTCATCCCCTTCTCCTCCTGCCTTCAATCTTTCCCAGCATCAGGGTCTTTTCAAATGAGTCAGTTCTTCACATCAGGTGGCCAAAGTATTGGAGCTTCAGCTTCAGTGTAAGTCCTTTCAATGAATATTAAGGATTGATTTCCTTTAGAATTGACTGGTTTCATCTCCTTTCAATCCAAGGGACTCTCAAGAGTCTGCTCCAATTGGTTGCTTGGTAGGGTATTACTTCACCTCTATGTGTTTGTAATTTTTATAGTTTTTTGTAGGTGATTCCTAATCTCATAGAGTTGTTTGGTTCTTGATTTGACTTCAATTTTCTTAAATCTTCCTAGGCTTACTTTATGGCCCAGCATGTGATCAATCTTGGAGAACACACAACAGGTACATTAGAGGACAATGTGTATTCTATGCTTTTGGATAGGATGCTCTGTAAATATCAAGTTCATCTTGCCTAATTTGTCATGTAAGTCCTGTGTTTCCTTTTGATTTTGTCTGGATCATCTGTTCATTGGTGAAAGTGGGGTGTTAAAGTCCACTACTATCACTGTGTTACTGTTGATTGCTCCTTCTATGGCTTTTAGTATTTACTTTATACATATTGAGGTGCTCCTATGTTGGGTGCAGATAGATAGATAGATAGATAGATAGATATAAAATTGCTATAGCTTCTTCTTAGATTGATCCCTTGATCATTGTGTAGTGTCCCTCTTTGTCTCTTGTAACAGTCTTTAAAGTATATTTTGTTTGATATGAGTATTGTTACTCTACTCTAGCTTTCTTTACCCATTCAAGTGTTTTTGCTTGGAGAATCCCAGGGACGGGGGGGGGCCTGGTGGGCTGCCGTCTATGGAGTTGCATAGAGTCGGACATGACTGAAGCGACTTAGCAGCAGCAGCAGCTTTCTTTTGATTTCCATCTTCATAGAATAACATTTTCTATCTTACTTTCAGTTAGTACGTGTCCCTAGATCTGAAATGGGTCTCTTGTAGACAGCATATGCAGAGAGTTTGTTTTTCTATCCATTCAGCCTGTCTATGTCTTTTGCTTTGAGCATTTAATCTGTTTACATTTAAGGTGTTACCAATAAGTATGTTCTTATTGCCATTTTTGTTAATTGTTTTGGATTTGTAGGTCTTTTTTCTTCCCTTCTTATTTTGTTCTCTCGTTATTTGATTACTATATTTAGTGTTGTGTTTGGATTGCTTTCTTTTGTGTATGTGTGTATCTACGATTTTTGGTTTGTGATTAACAGGAGGTTTTGATAGCAGTGTGATTAACAGGATAACACACACACAAGATTGTTTAAAGTTGCTGGTCTCTTAATTTCAAATGCATTTCCAGTATCCTGCATTTGTACTTCCCTCACGATTGCTGATTTTGATATCACATTTATGTATGGATGTTACCTTTACTCTTTGTTTGCCTTTATGAGTGAGCTTTCACATCTGTAATTTTCTTGTTTTTAGTTGTGGCTTTTTCTCTTTTGTCTAGAGAAGTTCCTTTAGTATTGTTGTAAGCTGGTTTGGTTGTGTTAAATTCTCTTAGATTTTGCTTGTCTGTAAAGCTTTTGATTTCTCCATCAAATCTGAAGAGGAGTCTCGCTGGGTAGCTAATAACTCAGCTGATAACCTTATGGAGAGTCCCTTATATCTTATTTGTTGCTTTTCTCTTGTTGCTTTTAATATTTTCTCTTTCTTTAATTTTTATCAGTTTGATTAATCTGTGTCTCACCATGTTCCTCCTTGAATTTATCCCGTATGAGACTTTTTACGCTGCCTGGACTTGAGTATTTCCTTTCCCATGTTATGGAAGTTTTTGCCTGTTACCTCTTCAAACACTTTCTCAGGTCTAATTCTCTCTGTCTTCTTCTAACACAACTATAATATGAATGTGGGTATGTTTAATTTTGTCCCAGATGTTTCTTAGACTATCCTTACTCCTTTCCATTCTTTTTTCATTTTATTTCATAGCAGTGATTTCTAATAATCTGTCTTCCAGCTCACTTTCATTTTCATTTCATTTTTCTGTCTTATTTATTCTATCAATTCCTTCTAGTTTATTTCTTGTTATTGTATTTGTTATCTTGTTTATCCTTTAAATCTTCCCGTTCTTTGGTAAGCATTTCATGTGTTTTCTCCATCTGTGCCTCATTTCTTTCTTGAGATCTTGGATTATCTTTCCTATCATTACTCTGAATTCATTTTCAGTAAGATTGCCTATCTCCGCATCACTTAGTTGTTATTCTGAACTTTTACCTTGTTCTTCTTTCTGTAACATTTTTCTCTGCCTTCTCATTTTGTTTCATTTTGTCTGACTTTCTGTGTTTGTGGCCTCCATTCCTCAGGCTGTAGGATTGTTGTTCCTGTTACTTCTAGTGTCTGCCCCCTAGTGGATGAAATTGTTTAGTCAGTCGCTCAGATGTGTCCAACTCTTTCCGACCCCAAGAACCGCAGCATGGCAGGCCTCCCTGTCCATCACCAACTCCTAGAGTCCATTCGAATTCATGTCCATTGAGTCAGTGATGCCATCCAACTATCTCATCCTCTGTCATCCCCTTTTTCTGCTCTCAATCTTTCCCAGCATCAGGGTCTTTTCCAGTGAGTCAGCTCTTCACATCAGGAGTTTCAGCTTCAGCATCAGTCCTTTCAATGAACACCCAAGACTGAGCTTTTAGGATGGACTAGTTGGATCTCCTTGAAGTACAACGGATTTTCAAAAATCAAACACTACAGTTTAAAAGCATCAATTCTTCAGTGCTCAGCTTTCTTGACAGTCCAACTCTCACATCCATACATGACCACTGGAAAAACCATAGCCTTGGCTAGATGGACCTTTGTTGGCAAAATAATGTCTCTGCTTTTAATATGCTGTCTCAGTTCAGTTCAGTCAGTTTAATTGCTCAGTCGTGTCCAACTCTTTCGACCCCATGACTCACAGCACACCAGGCCTCCCTGTCCATCACCATCTCCCGGAGTTCACCCAGACTCACATCCATCGAGTCTGTGATGCCATCCAGCCATCTCATCCTGGGTCATCCCCTTCTCCTCCTGCCCCCAATCTCTCCCAGCATCAGAGTCTTTTCCAATGAGTCAACTCTTCGCGTGAGGTGTCCAAAGTACTGGAGCTTCAGCTTTAGCATCATTCCTTCCAAAGAAATCCCAGGGCTGATCTACTTCAGAATGGACTGGTTGGATCTCCTTGCAGTCCAGGGGACCCTCAAGAGTCTTCTCCAACACCACAGTTCAAAAGCATCAATTCTTCGGCGCTCAGCCTTCTGCACAGTCTAACTCTCACATCCATACATGACCACAAGAGAAACCATAGCCTTGACTAGACGGACCTTAGTTGGCAAAGTAATGTCTCTGCTTTTGAATATACTATCTAGGTTGGTCATAACTTTTCTTCCAAGGAGTAAGCATCTTTTAATTTCATGGCTGCAATCACCATCTGCAGTGATTTTGAGCCCCCAAAAATAAAGTCTGACACTGTTTCTACTGTTTCCCCATCTATTTCCCATGAAGTGATGGGACTAGATGCCATGATCTTCGTTTTCTGAATGTTGAGCTTTAAGCCAACTTTTTCACTCTCCACTTTCACTTTCATCAAGAGGCTTTTTAGCTCCTCTTCACTTTCTGCCATAAGGGTGGTGTCATTTGCATGTCTGAGGTTATTGATATTTCTCCCAGCAATCTTGATTCCAGCTTGTGCTTCTTCCAGCCCAGCGTTTCTCATGATGTACTCTGCATAGAAATTAAATAAGCAGGGTGACAATATACAGCCTTGACGTACTCCTTTTCCTATTTGGAACCAGTCTGTTGTTCCATGTCCAGTTCTAACTGTTGCTTCCTGACCTGCATATAGGTTTCTCAAGGGGCAGGTCAGGTGGTCTGGTATTCCCATCTCTTTCAGAATTTTCCACAGTTTCTTGTGATCCACACAGTCACAGGCTTTGGCATAGTCAGGAAAGCAGAAATAGATGTTTTTCTGGAATTCTCTTGCTGTTTTGATGATCCAGCAGATGTTGGCAATTTGATCTCTGGTTCCTCTGCCTTTTCTAAAACCAGCTTGAACATCTGGAAGTTCATGGTTCATGTATTGCTGAAGCCTGGCTTGGAAAATTTAGAGCATTACTTTACTAGCATGACATGAGTGCAATTGTGCGGTAGTTTGAGCATTCTTTGGCATTGCCTTTCTTTGGGATTGGAATGAAAACTGACATTTTCCAGTCCTGTGGCCACTGCTGAGTTTTCCAAATTTGCTGGCATATAGAGAGCAGCACTTTCACAGTATCATCTTTCAGGATTTCAAACAGCTCAACTGGAATTCCATCACCTCCACTAGCTTTGTTCATAGTGATGCTTTCTAAGGCCCACTTGACTTCACATTCCAGGATGTCTGGCTCTAGGTGAGTGATCACACCATCATGATTATCTTGGTCTTGAAGATCTTTTTTGTACAGTTGTTCTGTGTATTCTTGCCACCTCTTCTTAATATCTTCTGCTTCTGTTAGGTCCATACCATTTCTGTCCTTTATTGAGCCCATCTCTGCATGAAATGTTCCCTTGGTATCTCTAATTTTCCTGAAGAGATCTCTAGTCTTACCCATTCTGTTGTTTTCCTCTATTTCTTCACATTGATCACTGAGGAAGGCTTTCTTATCTCTTCTTGCTATTCTTTGGAATTCTGCATTCAGATGCTTATATCTTTCCTTTTCTCCTTGTGTTTTTTTAATAAACAAAAAAGTTCCAAAATGCTTCAGTTTGAACACCACTGTTATAGTTTTTTATTCTGGAGACTTCATCCTACAGGAGTCCCCAGCAGGGCTGTCCTCATGTAGATGTGACACTTGGGATGGGCTTCCCCATGGGCTTCACAACTCTGACCTCCCACACACCATCAGCATTTTTCCACTCAGTGAATACATGGTACCCTGAAAAGCCTGAGGTGCCCTGAAGCTGCGTCACACCCTGGTCCACATGAAATGCTGGGGGGTGGTCACTGGAGACCCCGTGATACCCTCCATGGACACAGCTCAAGGGGGCTTTGAAGGCGTTCAAAGCCAAGTTCTCTGGGGGCTCCTGCTGATGTCAGACTGCCAGGCTGGAGAGACTGACATGGAGCTCAGAACCCTCACTCCTGTGGGAGAACCTCTGTGATAGAATTATTTTCCAGTTTGTGGGTCACCCACCCCATGGGTATGCGAGTTGATTGTATCACAAAAATGCCTCTCCTAGTGTCTCACTGCTGCTGCTGTGTTAGATATAGGATATAGTTTTTGGTAGGTTCAAAATTTTTTGTCAATTATTCAGAGCTGTGATTTTGGTGTTTTCATGACAGGAGGTTAGTTCAAGTTCCCCTACTCTGCCATTCTTTCTCCATCCTCCATCAGTTATATTCCTTTATGTGGCTAGATTCATTCTCCACTCTTCACTAATCTGCTCTGTCCTAGGGTCCACAAATTGCAGCCATAGGCTCCTACCACAGAGGTCCTCCACAACATGGCATCAACCATAAGCAGCCTTATTTCCCACAATGCTTCAGACATGGTCCATATTGCAATAGGTCCATGCCTTTATGCCTTTTATTCTCTGTGTGTATAATGCCTGCCTTAGCGGTATCTACCTGCTAAAGTTAATTGCATTTCAAAGCTTATCTCAATCACTCCCTTTTTCATGAAGTCTTTTATCTCATTACCCCAGTACAATTTTTCCTTCTTACTTTCTCTTTGAGAATTAGTACGATACGTCATAAAAATATGATTATTGGAATCATGTAGAACTTAATTGAAACATGGCTCTATCATTTTAAGCTGTATGACTATGTTAAATGCTATGCTGGCCAAAGCACAGGGTACCCAGGAGGAGTACATATCGTTGGGAGCAGACAAAGGTCAAGCATGGCTTCCTTGAGAAAATGACATTTAAGCTGATAATTATAGAGCAAATGGAACTGTCAAGCAAAGAACAGAGAGGTGGAGGGAATATTCATCTGTAAGTTGACATCTAATAAATGTTTAAGGTGTGATTACTATGTAAAAAGAAAGCAAGTGAATACAGTGACCTAGTATGGGATATAGACATATCCAAGAAACCATACCAGCTTTTAAGAAGATTTGGCATGCTATTGGAGGAAAGGAATGCACCTGATTTTCGGAGGCACCAGGAGGCATGTGATAAATACCTACAGTGGTTCAGACAGCATACTTAAGAACTGAAAACAGGAGCCCTCATCTGCATCTGAGGCAACTAAGAAAATCATGGTAAAAGTGGTAGCATTGGAGCTGGCTTTTAGAATAACCGAGTTGTGTAGTATTTTAAGAAGATTAATTAGATTATTGAGAAGGTGAATAGAACAGAAAAAAATAGGAAATTTTCGTGTTACTAAAGAGATTTTGAAACTGAACTTACCTGAATCCCTACAACAAGAAGTTAGAATGACACAAATACCATGTAGAATGTGGGGTGTTAGGAACATCCTCATGGAGCTATAAGAAAAGAAAATTAATGTGCTGATTTTTCTTCTACTTTCAACTCATGCACCACTCCACATGGTATCCTCTGCTCTGGTTGGTGCCCTAGTTGGCTGACCTCTACAGAAGTGTCAGTCACTTGGACTCCCTTGCACTTTGATTCTGGCTAAGTTCAACCAATGGGAAATAACAGCAGGAGGATAACATGTTTGGGATATATCTTCCTGCTCTCTGCCACTTTGGCATCATTACTCTAGAAGCAGTTACCTCCCTCTATGACTGCAGCTCTATGAGCTCAGTTCAGTTCAGTTGGTCAGTTGTGTCCAACTCTTTGCAATCCCATGAACCGCAGCACACCAGCCCTCCCTGTCCATCACCAACACCCAGAGACCACCCAAACCCATGTTGATAGAGTCAGTGATGCAATCCAACCATCTTATCCTCTGTCGTCCCCTTCTCCTCCTGCCCTCAATCTTTCCCAGCATCAGGGTCTTTTACAATGAGTCAGCTCTTTGCATCAGGTGGCCAAAGTATTGGAGTTTCAGCTTCAGCATCAGTCCTTCCAATGAACACCCAGGACTGATCTCCTTTAGGATGGACTGGTTGGATCTCCTGGTTGGATCTCAAGAGTCTTCTCCAATACCACAGTTCAAGAGCATTAATTCTTCTGCACTCTGCTTTCTTTAGAGTCCAACTCTCACATCCATACATGACAACTGGAAAAACCATAGCCTTGACTAGATGGACCTTTATTGGCAAAGTAATGTCTCTGCTTTTTAATATGCTGTTTAGGTTGGTCATAACTTTTCTTCCAAGGAGTAAGCGTCTTTTAATTTCATGGCTACAATCACCATCTGCAGTAATTTTGGAGCCCAGAAAAATAAAGTCAGCCACTGTTTCCCCATTTATTTGCCATGAACTGATGATCAGATACCATGATCTTAGTTTTCTGAATGTTGAGCTTTAAGCCAACTTTTTCACTCTCCACTTTCACTTTCATCAAGAGGCTCTTTAGTTCCTCTTCACTTTCTGCCATAAGGGTGGTGTCATCTGCATATCTGAGGTTATTGATATTTCTCCCAGCAATCTTGATTCCAGCTTGTGCTTCCTCCAGCCCAGCGTTTCTCATGATGTACTCTGCATGTAAGTTAAATAAGCAGGGTGACAATATACAGCCTTGACGTACTCCTTTTCCTATTTGGAACCAGTCTGTTGTTCCATGTCCAGTTCTAACTGTTGCTTCCTGACCTTCATATAGATTTCTCAAAAGGGAGGTTAGGTGGTCTGGTATTCCCATCTCTTTCAGAATTTTCCACAGTTTCTTGTGATCCACACAGTCACAGGCTTTGGCATAGTCAATAAAGCAGAAATAGATGTTTTTCTGGAACTCTCTTGCTGTTTTGATGATCCAGCAGATGTTGGCAATTTGATCTCTGGTTCCTCTGCCTTTTCTAAATCCAGCTTGAACATCTGGAAGTTCATGGTTCATGTATTGCTGAAGCCTGGCTTGGAGAATTTTAAGCATTACTTTACTAGCGTGTGAGATGAGTACAATTGTTTGGTGCTTTGAGCATTCTTTGGCATTGTCTTTCTTTGAGACTGGAATGAAAACTGACCTTTTCCAGTCCTGTGGGCACTGCTGAGTTTTCCAAATTTGCTGGCATATTGAATGCAGCACTTTCACAGCATCATCTTTCAGGATTTGGAATAGCTCAACTGGAATTCCATCACCTCCACTAGCTTTGTTCATAGTGATGCTTTCTAAGGCCCACTTGACTTCACATTCCAGGATGTCTAGCTCTAGGTGAGTAAGCACACCATTGTGATTATCTTGATCTTGAAGATCTTTTTTGTACAGTTGTTCTGTGTATTCTTGCCACCTCTCCTTAATATCTTCTGCTTCTGTTAGGTCCCTACCATTTCTGTCCGTTATTGAACCCATCTCTGCATGAAACGTTCCCTTGGTATCTCTAATTTTCTTGAAGAGATCTCTAGTCCCCCATTCTGTTGTTTATCTTTGTATTGATAGCTGAGAAAGGCTTTCTTATCTCTCCTTGCTATTGTTTGGAACTCTGCATTCAAATGGGTATGTCTTTCCTTCTCTCCTTTGCTTTTTACTTCCCTTCTTTTCACAACTATTTGTAAGGCCTCCTCAGACAGCCATTTTGCTTTTTTGCATTTCTTTTTCTTGAGGATGGTCTTGATTCCCGTCTCCTGTACAGTGCCACAAACCTCCATCCACAGTTCATCAGGCACTCTGTCCCTTAAATCTATTTCTCATTTTCACTGCATAGTCATAAGGGATTTGATTTAGGTCATACCTGAATGGTCTAGTGGTTTTCTCCACTTTCTTCATTTTCAGTCTGAATTTGGCAATAAGGAGTTCATGATCCGAGCCACAGTCAGCTCCTGGTCTTGTTTTTGCTAACTGTATAGAGCTTCTTCATCTTTGGCTGGAAAGAATATAATCAATCTGATTTCAGTATAGACCATCTGGTGAGATGTCCATGTGTAGATTCTTCTCTTGTGTTGTTGGAAGAGGGTGTTTGCTATGACCAGTGTGTTCTCTTGGCAGAACTCTATTAGCCTTTGTCCTGCTTCATTCTGTACTCCAAGGCCAAATTTGCCTGTTACTCCAGGTGTTTCTTGACTTCCTACTTTTGCATTCCAGTCCTATGAGCTCAGTAAAGCTGTTTTCTCACTTGCTCCTTAAGCAGTAGGAGTGTTAATTGTTTCTTCTGTTGCTAGTTTCTGGGTTCCTCACCATTCTTCATTTTTTATTTTGGCCATGCCTATGCCTCTAAAAGGTTGCCTTTCATTAACAGTGTCTTCATTTGAATGATCTGGGGAAAATTCTGTTTTGTACAGATAACCAGACTTACCCAGTGAAACACTAATGGGTAAGTAAGAGGTTTATAGAAAATAAACCAAATTTAAAAAGCTGAGCGCTGAAGAATTGATGCTTTTGAACTGTGGTGTTGGAGAAGACTCTTGAGAGTCCCTTGCACTGCAAAGAGATCCACCTAGTCCATCCTAAGGGAGATCAGTCCTAGGTGTTCATTGGAAGGACTGATGTTGAAGCTGAAACTCCAATACTTTGGCCACCTGATGTGAAGAGCTGACTCATTTGAGATTTTGAGAAAGATTGAGGGCAGGAGGAGAAGGGGATGACAGGGGATGAGATGATTGAATGGCATCACCGACTCAATGGACATGCGTTTGGGTGGACTCCGGGATTTGGCCTGGCGTGCTATGGTTCATGGGGCCACAAAGAGTTGGATACGACTGAGCGACTGAACTGTACTATACTGTATTATCTAGTACATGTTTATTTACTTTTAAACATACCGATATTTTTTGAGGACAAAAACCTTTTGAGGTCATCTTTACTCTTATTTTTAGGGATTGGAGGTGACTTGGTATAGAGACACGAACAAGGGTGGGAAAATAAGAGAGGATAGGCATCAAAGCTAACTTGTGCCTACTTCATATTGTTATTCAGGGCCATTTTTTGCCTTGAGTTTGAGTTGTTGATTTTAGAAGAGACTAAGGGAGAAAATCAGGAAAACCTGGCCGGCGTTAAGGACTTGACTGCCTGATACTCCCTGGGTTCTGTACTATGTAATGCACTAAGCAGATGATTCTCTTTGATGGAGCAACACATACTTCCCTACTTGTTTGCTTTGTGTAATTTTTAGAACTCATATCTTTTGTGAAAAAAAAATTAGTCACTTAGCATTAAATAAGAACTCAGAAGTTCCATTAGCTTTTCAAGAGACCTATTTTAGCTTGTTATATAACCCTGTCAGACTTTCCTGCTTATGGCAGTTTGAGGACCTGGTGGCATTTTTTGGTCCCTTTTTTTTTTTTTTTTTTTTTTAATTTTTTTTTTTTTTTTTTTTAATCTTTATTCTTACATGCTTCCAACATGAATCCTTTTGGTCCCTTTTTACATTTTATCTACATCTTACATTCTGTAGCAACTTTCTGAACTTGGGAAACCTCTTTAATAATTCAGACTGATTAGCAAAGGCCCAGGGTCCTGGTTCCTGTCCTGTCACCGAGAGAGGTCACTTCAGACACCTGGGAAGCCTAGAAACTCATGATGGAAGTAATGAGGCCCCCAAGAAACACTGGAATGAGACTATAGCCCCGGGCATTTTGGGGTATGGGGTAAATCCCTGCTCAAGTCTTCTTCAATACACGCTTGCAGCTCTGAGGGCATCTCAGGCTCCCAGAAACCTCTTGAGTCATCTCTGGTCTCAGACTGTAGCCCTGGGAGCAATAGTTGTCCTTAAGTGACTGAATAAAATTGTGTTCTCTTTCATCTCTCCTCTGCCACAAACCAGGAATGGGCAAGCCATCCTTCCTTCAGTCTCTCTAGTGGCTCTGGTCTGTGGGTTTCTTTCTCTATGATCAGTCTGGATTTGATCAAATCTGAAAACCCTACATAATGTATGCCAAGCACATTCGTATTCATTTGCATGTAAATCATCACAGATGATGCTTTATAAAGATTTCTAAGATGCCTCTTAATAAGCGTTTTCAAACCTCTTTTATTTTTCTGTAAGCACTCTCTTTAATCTCAAGCTCTGCAAGGTTTGAATTTGGTTTGAAATGGCAAGCCGAGGAATTTTGAGTAGGTTCTGACAGTCCCAAGTTCTCCAAGTCCCACTTTTCATCTGTCAGGGATTGACTCAGAATCCCTCGGCCAGACGGATGCAGAGTCCCAGCTGTCAACTCACGTCTCCCACTGGTACTTTATACTCATTGGCTTTAAAAACAGAAGTGTTTTCTTGTTTTAAATGTTCATTTACAAACCATTTCTCCTCTCTTGAGTCTCTGTAATGTTCCCGCTGAGGCCTCTATGCTCCCAGGGGAATTTTCCCTGGTTTAGGGATAAATAAGAAGGGGGGTGGAAGAACAACCCTCTTCTGATAAGCTGTCTCAGCTGACAAGCCTTGCCCCTCAGACTCATCCATTTAGATCAATGAACATTTCACAGGCTTAACCAGTTATCTTCAACAGAAGACAAGGCCGTTATGTAACCACACACGCAAAGAGGTATGCAACATTAAAAAAGGCTTCCCACAAATTTTAAGTAGGAAAAAATGTGAGTTTCCTATCTTATGATATTCCACAGAAATACCCTTATCTCATTCAATTCTTCTTTAAACAAGTCATTCACTTTGTTATTGTTTCCTTACAATTAAAAAATAATAATGGCACTAACTCTTTTAAGCCTTGTCCTCATTTATTCTGTATAGTTTTCTATATGCAAATACTCTATATTCATAAACATGAATTAAATATGCAATTGCAAATTTTCTCATTAGAGACATTTTAGGATGTTATGTGAGTATTTATCTGAATTCAAACGTATATAAGACTTGAGTTTTTGTAGGGTCACTGTTACATTGGTGGTCTGTTATATTTGTGGTCCACAAATATATGCTGAATGAATGAGTGTAATGATTGAAATATACCATTTTATGATTTTTTTAAAGTATAGTTTAAATACTAGTAGAAATATGTTCTGTTTAGGTCTCTGAACTGGCTAGAGCACAATAATGATTATCAGTAAAAATTTAAATTATTAATCATTAATAATTATTATGTAGCTAATACTTTATGGCCCACAAAATTCTTACATATACAGTTTTATATAGTTTCATTTGTTTATCTTGAGGTAGTGGTTCAATTTTTTGCAAGCTATATTTGTCTTCATTTTAAAAGTATCCAGTTATCTTCTATTACCATTTCCAAGATGTAATTGTGGAATTATTGTTCCCTAAGCCTACTTCCAAAATATCAAAGAAAGCTGATTGAGTTCACTAATTTACTGTACTTTCTGATATATGATAAAATACATGTAGAATATCCCCTTTCTCTTTCAACCCTAGTATATTGGTTCAAATACAGATCAGAATGCTTGTAATAAAGAGACTCAGCAATTGAGTGGAACAAACGAATTAGAAATCTATTTCCCTTTTGTGTTACAACTCAGAGCTAAACAGTCCAGAGCTGGAAGCTTCCTTTTCTCCATAGGAAATGGAGTGCTCAGGCTGCTGGATTCACTCGGTCATCCTCAGCTGACCCAAGGCAGCTGTTCCTGCTGTTGCTATCTCCTAGTCAGGAGAAAGAAAGAATGCACGTAGGGCAGTGTTTAAGGTCAAAACCTCAAAACACCATTTCTTGACAAACCTACTACAAGCACAAAGCCGTTAAGTTACATGTTACCTTAAGGCAGACTGGGAAATATGGTGTCTAGTTGACTTGCTACATGCTATGCTGAGACCCAGGTATGATGGGGAGGTTCTATAACTAAAATGAAAAAGCAGCAAATGGACACTGGAAGAAAATTAGTAGTGTCTGTCACAATTTGGCCCAACTATCAGTGTATTTTGGAGAAGGCAATGGCAACCCACTCCAATACTCTTGCCTGGAGAATCCCATGGACAGAGGAGCCTGGTAGGCTGCAGTCCATGGGGTCGCGAAGAGTTGGACACGACTGAGCAACTTCACTTTCACTTTTCACTTTCATGCATTGGAGAAGGAAATGGCAACCCACTCCAGTATTCTTGCCTGGAGAATCCCAGGGACAGAGGAGCCTGTTGGGCTGCCGTCTATGGGGTTGCACAGAGTCGGACATGACTGAAGCGACTTAGCAATAGCAAAAAAATCAGTGTATTTGGGGTATGTTTTCTTGTTTAGAAGTCAGAATGAGCAAGGGAGGAATCTGGGAAAAAACAAACAAACAAAAATCCCAAGAGGAAACCAAAGGTAAGAGCTTTGTCCCATTGTGTTCCTTCCATTGTTGACAGAAAGGAACAGGGCTGAGGATTACATGGGGTAGGCCACTGGCACATCTTTTTGACTGGCCTCATCCACATATATCTGAGTCCCTGGGAAAGAGACAGCTAAAAAGTTTTTAACAAGAAATAACACTTTTCACCTAAAGTCAGTTCAGAAAGAGCAATGCAGAGTTAGTTGGATGCAACCTTCCAGGGTCTCGAGATAAGGCACTATTGAGAGGTAGTTCAAGCGTAACACCTGCCTCAGTGGTGCTGGAGCAGCATAAATGGCTTCAGGACTAGATTGTTGGGCTGGAGTTGGCATTAGCAGTCATGGGGCAGGGGCCACCTGGCCTACCTGGAGGTCCTACCTCAATAGAGGAAAGTGGTAGAGGAAATGACTAGGCACTGTAAATGTTAGTTGCTCAGTCATGTCCAACTCTTTGCAACCTCATGGACTGTAGCCCGCCAGGCTCATCTGTCCATGGACTTCTCCAGGCAAGAATACTGGAGTAGGTTGCCATTCTCTTCTTCAGGGGATCTTCCTGACCCAGGAATTGATCTGGTCTCAGCTCCAATTCCCAGAACCACCATGTTGGAAGATAGTTGATTAGAAGGAATCCCTGGGAAAGAAAGTCAACTCTCAGCCATGGAAAAACAGTAAAAAGTTACTGTGATGTCATTGGAAAAGTCCTGTTTGTTTGTTTTTACTATAAAAACAGTAAAACAAATTTATACCTCTGTTTACCTCCCTGTAGAAATGTTGACATATGATATAGTTTCTGCTTATCTTATGCCTAGGTGTTTAGTTTCACAAATTCAACAGTCTATAGTAATTGGGTACAGAAAAGTTGAAATAATAGCATTTACTCAAGACTATTTTCATTATTTAATGGACAGTATACAAAATAACCCATAGGGTAAATGCATTCCTCAAATACATTCACCAGCAGTTTTTCTCTAAATTAGAAATATAGGACTCAGAACTATCGCCTTTCTAAAATTGTTATAAAAGCCAAACGAGACAAGAGCTACGTCCCCTCTTCATATATTTATAAAATGTCAATTTCTGTCTCTCAGTCCACAGTAACCCTATCTTCAAAGTGACGAGAGGCGTCTTTATGTAAATGATTTGAACTATACGTAGTGCAGACTTCCACGTAAGAATCAAGTTAAAATTCATTCCACGTGTTCTAAAAGTACAGTACTCTAACAGATGAGTTTGGGTGGAAGCAAAATGGTTCAGCACATTTGATTTTCCACTGACTTGGTATTTACGTTGTGTATTCAGTTGTTTTAAAGCATGACTAAAGAGTGTGAAAACGCTATAGGAATCCATGGGTCCAGAAGAATTCTCTGCTTGGCTGAATTCCCTGAGCTACATCTATATGAATTTTCTAGACCTATTATTTTTTTTTCTCCAAGCCTTTTGAGTGTTTTGGGATTGCAGTGATTGAGGAAAGTGGTCATTGTAAATGACAATTTTCTATTTAAAAACCTTTCAGCAAAAAGCTTCTTTCTTTTATACAGCTACAGGCTTCCCCAAAAATTTCAAGAGAAAGAAATGAAAAGGAAAATGATTTTTCCAAAGGGTAGTAAGATGGCTCAAGGATATATTAGTTGACTTTTATATTTTTATTTCTCTCCTTAAAGCCAAGGAAGATTTCTAAATCTTGACAGTACACAGGGAGGGGGCCAGAGCCGGGAAAGTAAGCTTGGGCAGTGTGGAAGAGATTGTTAGAACTAATTGGCTTTACTTAGGATCAAACTCTGAGGGAAAACGCTGCAGGAGGCTCAAGTTTTATTGCCATTATTTTTACTTAGTATTGGCTTTACAACTTTCCTGGTGGCCCAGAAGGTTAAGAGTTTGCCTGCAATGTGGGAGACCCAGGTTTGATCTCTGGGTCAGGAAGATTCCCTAGAGAAGGAAATGGCAACCCACTCCAGTGTTCTTTCCTGGAAAATCCCATGGACCGAGGAGCCTGGCCCCTCCTCCCTAGCAAACAGTGAACATTGCTGATCATGTGGTCAGCCGTGGATAAGACTAAGTATTAGATTTTCACTCTCCTCTCCCCTTCACCTCCTGCTAACACTCTGATGTTCTCACATTATAATTTCAAGATTTCTCCCTTTTCCCTTTTTTATGCTGGCAAAACCTGCTTTTCACTTGTATTAAAACTGTCAAAACTGCCCAAAGGGAAAAAGTATATGTTTTCCCACTGGTACTGAAAAGAGTGAAGAAGCATATTTTGGCAGTTTCAGTGTAGGTGTGAAATTTTCACACAGCTCTACTAGGGAGGTACACAAGTCTGGCCCTGTTGGAGCATCTGATATTTCGTGGATGGCAGTTTCTTTGAAAGGTATGGCCTAGGGCTAAATTAAAAGATGAGATTTAGACTAGAAATGATAGTGAAACAATTGGCATTTCTGTGAAAGATGCTGTTGCATATTTAGAAAACAAACGGTGCCCCTTTAAATTTTCCCTATGGCAAGTTTTATTGTAAAAGATTTGGAGTTCTGCATCAAAAATGTAGTTTACCCTATAGAACCCACACCATGACAATGCAAAATATATTAGATTGTGAGGTATTGATTTTACATGAAAGCATATTAGTTAGTGAAATGCAGAAACCAATAAAGCATCACCATGGCTGGGTAGGAGATCTCTAGATACAATTTATTTTTACACTTAAACCAATTATTGGCTTTGCTTCATTTGTCTTAAATGTGACATATATTCTTAGGTTTCTAAATAAATTCAATCAAATCAATTACATCAACATTATATCCCATATTAAGCAACAGTCTTACATTAGAGTTGACACATTTTGATTAGTACTGTGAAAATACCAAAACTGGGCTAAATTCTCAGAATTCTTTCCAAGGATTTGGTTGACTGTACAAGAATATAAATATTGATTTTTATTTTACACACAATTTACAGATTGGTCCATTGCCGGTTTTACCTCACAATTTAACAACAGAAATTTATTGAAATGTTTACTGCCCATCCTGATTTCAACAGTTTTATATTAGGTTAACAATCAAATTCATAGAAAAGTGAGCTGTAACTTTTAAATCAAACAGGATATATGTAGCCAATCCTCTATACTTATAGACAAGAGTATCTCAATACAATTGAATCCTATTTTAATATATTTAGTACACCTAAAAATTCATGATACATGTAAGAACTAGCTATTTCTATTCCTAACAGAAAATATCTAAGAAATACTTTAGATTCAGTCTCTTTTCAGTTTTACATATTAGGTGATGTTGAATCTTCTCAGATTTATTTATATATATCCATAACTTTTTTTTAATGATAGAATCAATTTTTGAGATACGGGAAATCTCTAATGGAGCAATCTCTCAATATAACACTCAGTTTTTGCTGAATTTTTTTTTAAGGAAAAACAGGTACATTTTATAACCATTCAAATTTTAGAAGTGGGTTCTTATGGGAAAATGAAATTCCCCTTTGATTTTTTTAGTTAATTCTGTCTCTGGAGCCATACAGAATGAATGCAGGTATTTATGGATGTATAACATTCTTTCCCTTGACTTTCTTTAGGCTTAAAGCCCTAGGTTTCTTTAGCCTATTGACCTCAAGTTTGTAATGTCTTATGGGACATTCATTAACTCTTTCTCACAATTTTGAGTTCATTTCAGTCTTCATGTTTCCACCCTAGTGATTTCTCTCTCTTACCAATGTTTCTGTTATCAGATGCTGTTTCCTCAAGAAATTTAAGCCATTTATTCAGATCAAGAAACCAGATAAAACTATGGTCCAGAATTTTGACAGTTCCCTGAATCACAATTTGGGTTCTCAGAACACTGTGTAGATTCTCTTGTCATTGTGCATCTCAGCATTCACCTAATGCAACCATCAAACCAACAACTTAAGAACCAGGCAGGGAATTTCTCAAATGCTCCAAATACCTGCACATCACTACAGATTATGACTGCTTGGATTTAGGGAACATTTTTTTGGCTGGGGAAACATTCCAATGGGATAGATTAATCTATGTAAACCACATAGCTCAGCTGAAACTGCTGTTCAGCATTCTAAATTGCCAGCTCCATCTCCTTTCTGCACAAAAATGCACATTTCTTCCTATAATAAAGATATTTTATAATAGCAATAAGGCAACTCCAGGGTGTGTGGTTATCACGAGCTAATCATACCCTAGAGGGATTACAGACACTTGGCTGTGCCTCATAACACCCCATGTGTGTGTTTATCTCATGATAACCACACTCGCTTTTGTATCTTATTGCCTAATTATCCACTTCTAATGCAAAATACTAATTTTTTGTCTGAAACAATGTGTGCAAGGATGTATTGCTAATAATTACATGAAGATATTGACAAACAATGCTGCTGTTACTCTATGTTCACTTCTTATAAGAAAATTGATACACAAGAAGAAAATTCTGAGAGTGAGAGAACATTCCAATCAATTTTTGAATGAGTTGCTTCTTAAAAGGACTATGTAGAGGCTTCTCTTTTATCCATTAATACTATAAGATGAATTACACATTATTTTTCATCTTTTAGACTTGAAAACTAGAGAATAAGCAGGAATTTCAACCCTGAAAAAGTAAAAAGACACTAAGTTAATTTACTTCCAAAAAATTAATGGCAGAGATTGATTTTGACTTATTGAGATATCTAATTTAATTCCTTATGCTGCTTAGTCATTCCTTCACATATATTTCAACTGTCAACCTTTCAAGCTGAAAAATGTTAAATTTTATACTTTACAGTAGTATGATTCATACAAGTCTATCAATCTTGAATCCTTTATAAAGTGAAATTATTGCCTATGTGATTAATCTCCATTCTGCATAGTAATATTTATTGTTTTTACATTATATTATGATGTAACAATTAAAGCCAATAGTGGTTACATGTACAGATTTCCTATGAATCTGATCTCAGGAATGAACATTTTCAAATTGTATTTTCTAAAATTTTATTTATAGACCCCACAAAGATCATTAAGGACTCTTGTATTTCAGTACTTGAGTTAAATCCAAATTATTCTGAGTAAAATAAAGTCATTTTTGAGGACTTTTACAGAGGAAATAATGGTATATTCTTAAAAGCTTATTTCATTTGTGTGTGTCTGTGTGAATTCATGTGGGCTTCCCTGGTACCTCAGGCAGTAAAAGAACCTGCCTGCAATGCAGGAGAACTTCATTCGATCTCTGGGTCAGGAAGATCTCCTGGAGAAGAGAATGGCTACCCACTCCAGTATTCTTGCCTGGAGAATCCCATGGACAGAGGAGTCTGGTGGGCTACAGTCCATTGGGTCACCAAAAGTCAGACATGACTGAGTGACTAACACTTTCACATATACATACTACCTATATTTTTAATAAATATTCTTTCAGTACTTGTTTTCACAGAACATGACTGTTGTTCTCAAAACCACTCATATTTTCTTACAAACTCGGTTTCTTCTTCCTGGTTTCTTAGGCAAATTTGACCCAGTGATATTTATGAACTAAGTTTAATAAGCCTGTTTTTTTTTTAACTCTGATTCTGGGCTGTGAGACAAGCTGTTGCTCTGTCTCCGGAGTCCTGTTCCAAGGACACATACTTGAACTTTGATTACTTTGATTTTAGGGATGGATTACCCATCTGCATTTACTAACAAAGACTGCGCTAGATCTCCAATTCATAAAGAACAGGTAAATACAGCAACAATTATTAGTTACTTGAAGGCAATATTAGATTGATTGTAAGGACTACAGGGTGAAAAGATACTTTAGAAGTTACTACTGTTAACAGAGGAAAAATACAATGTTTACTTAACTCTCAATTATTCACTGGTACGTAATTAACAGGAAACACTATCTTATTGTTTTAGACACAGGAATATTTTTTAGAACTGAAGGGCATCTTAGAGCACATCTATTCCAATCACCTTTTTATATAGTCAAGAAATTTGACATTATCTATTCTATTTACTTGCTTTTCACTAAGAGCCAGAGAGGGCGATCTTTTAACTCAATATACATAATTACATACACCAGAAATTGTGCGAGCCTGAAATTAAGCACACTTATCTAAAGCAAACCTTTTTTTAGACTACTAGTTCTGTTTCTTATTCTATCTTTCCTTGGCATGCGACTGGGGAACCATGCTGCTGCTGCTGCTAAGTCGCTTCAGTCGTGTCCGACTCTGTGCGACCCCATAGACGGCAGCCCACCAGGCTCCCCCATCCCTGGGATTCTCCAGGCAAGAACACCGGAGTGGGAAAGTGAAAAGTGAAAGTGAAATTGTTCAGTTGTGTCTGACTCTTCGCGACCCCATGGACCGCAGCCTACCAAGCTCCTCCATCCATGGAATTTTCCAGGCAAGAGTACTGGAGTGGGGTGCCATTGCCTTCTCCCTGGGGAACCATAGAGTTGAGTATTCTAAATAGGTGAAAATATAGGACAACATTCCAGGCTTTGGAATGCCCTATATTTTCATTTCATTTTGTGAGTAAAAATTGCCAACATGCAGTTGGAGAATATTCTTAGAGTTTACTAGGTATTAACCAGGGCTTCCCTATTAGACACTAACTGCATTCTGGATACACTAGCACAATTATGCTTTAATGAATTGCCAAAGTCATGTGTAAGAAACCGAAACTTTCCTAGAAACCAATAAACACATAAAAAGAACAGTGATCTGAAAGTGAAATAAGACTGGCAAGATAAAAGCAATAAGAAAGTAAATTCTACCTGTGGGGTAAATGCTAATATTAGTACTGGAATATGCCTTAGGCCCATGAAATAATACAAATAAACTTTTAAAAAAACTAAGTGCAAAAGACTATCTACAAAGGAATGCTTCTTTAAAGAAAACCTAATGTAAAATTGATTTTAAAAATAGAAAAATGGAGATGATGCATAGTTATAAAATGGAAAATATTAATTTAATAGATTTAAATGTAACCAAGAACTGTGAATTTAATAACAAATTTGAAAATTAGAAAAGTGATACATTTCTAGAAAAATCTAACTTATTACAAATTACTTGAAAAGACATTGAAAAACAACTTATTATATGTTCATTAAAAGATGTGAAAACCAGAACCAGATGATTTTCCTAGAAAATTCTACCATTCAAGAAATATACCATTTCAATCTTATATAAATTTTTCAGAGGACATAAAAATAAAGAGCACTATAAATCACAATATAAGATTAGTATAATTCTGAAATAAAAAAGGGTGTTCAAAGTAGGAAAATCACAAGCCAGTTTCATTCATGGATTTATATGAAAATTTCCACATAAACATAAGCAAAAAGGTGTGATTACATTTATTACAGGAATTTCAGTGTGATTTAATGCTATTCAATTTACAACCATAATTTACCATATAGGCAGATAAAAGGAAAAAGGTTTATTTATTTTATATTGGAGTATATTTGAATTACAATGTTGTTAGTTTTCAGTTCAGATCAGTTCAGTCCCTCAGTCGTGTCCAACTCTTTGCGACCCCATGAATCGCAGCACGCTAGGCCTCCCTGTCCATCACCAACTCCCGGAGTTCACTCAGACTCACGTTCATCGAGTCAGGGATGCCATCCAGCCATCTCATCCTGGGTCGTCCCCTTCTCCTCCTGCCCCCAATCCCTCCCAGCATCAGAGTCTTTTCCAATGAGTCAACTCTTCGCATGAGGTGGCCAAAGTATTGGAGCTTCAGCTTTAGCATCATTCCTTCTAAAGAAATCCCAGGGTTGATCTCCTTCAGAATGGACTGGTTGGACCTCCTTGCAGCCCAAGGGACTCTCAAGAGTCTTCTCCAACACCACAGTTCAAAAGCATCAATTCTTCGGCACTCAGCCTTCTTCACAGTCCAAATCTCACATCCATACATGACCGCTGGAAAAACCATAGCCTTGACTAGATGCACCTTTGTTGGCAAAGTAATGTCTCTGCTTTTGAATATGCTATCTACGTTGGTCATAACTTTTCTTCCAAGAAGTAAGCGTCTTTTAATTTCATGGCTGCAATCACCATCTGCAGTGATTTTGGAGCCCCCCAAAATAAAGTCTGCCACTGTTTCCACTGTTTCCCCATCTATTTCCCATGAAGTGATGGGACCAGATGCCATGATTTTCGTTTTCTGAATGTTGAGCTTTAAGCCAACTTTTTCCCTTTTCTCTTTGACTTTCATCAAGAGGCTTTTTAGTTCCTCTTCACTTTCTGCCATAAGGGTGGTGTCATCTGCATGTTTGAGGTTATTGATATTTCTCCCAGCAATCTTGATTCCAGCTTGTGCTTCTTCCAGTCCCACGTGTCTCAGGATGTACTCTGCATATAAGTTAAATAAGCAGGGTGACAATATACAGCCTTGACGTACTCCTTTTCCTATTTGGAACCAGTCTGTTGTTCCATGTCCAGTTCTAATTGTGGCTTCCTTTCTCAAGAGGCAGGTCAGGTGGTCTGGTGTTACCATCTCTCTCAGAATTTTTCACAGTTTATTGTGATCCACACAGTCAAAGGCTTTGGCATAGTCAATAAAGCAGAAATAGATGTTTTTCTGGAACTCTCTTGCTTTTTCCATGATCCAGCAAGATGTTGGCAATTTGATCTCTGGTTCCTCTGCCTTTTATAAAACCAGCTTGAACATCAGGAAGTTCACGGTTGACATATGGTTGAAGCCTGGCTTGGAGAATTTTGAGCATTACTTTACTAGCGTGTGAGATGAGTGCAATTTTTCAGTAGTTTGAGCATTCTTTGGCATTGCCTTTCTTTGGGATTGGAATGAAAACTGACCTTTTCCAGTCCTATGGCCACTGCTGAGTTTTCCACAGTTGCTGGTATATTGAGTGCAGTACTTTCACAGTATCATCTTTCAGGATTTGAAATAGCTCAACTGGAATTCCATCACCTCCACTAGCTTTGTTCGTAGTGATACCTTCTAAGGCCCACTTGACTTCACATTCTGGGATGTCTGGCTCTAGGTGAGTGATCACACCATCGTGATTATCTGGGTCGTGAAGATCTTTTTTGTACAGTTCTTCTGTGTATTCTTGCCACCTCTTCTTAATAACTTCTGCCTCTGTTAGGTTGATACCATTTCTGTCCGTTATTGAACCCATCTTTGCATGAAATGTTCCCTTGGTATCTCTAATTTTCTTGAAGAGATCTCTAGTCTTTCCCATTCTGTTGTTTTCCTCTATTTCTTTGCATTGATCGCTGAAGAAGGCTTTCTTATCTCTCCTTGCTATTCTTTGGAACTCTGCATTCAGATGCCTATGTCTTTCCTTTTCTCCTTTGCTTTTCTCTTCTCTTTTCACAGCTATTTGTAAGGCCTCCCCAGACAGCCATTTTGCTTTTTTACATTTCTTTTCCATGGAGATGGTCTTGATCCCTGTCTCCTGTACAATGTCACAAACCTCATTCCATAGTTCATCATGCATTCTATCTATCAGATCTAGGCCCTTAAATCTATTTCTCACTTCCACTGTATAATCATAAGGGATTTGATTGAGGTCATACCTAAATGGTCTAGCGGTTTTCCCTACTTTCTTCAATTTAAGTCTGAATTTGGCAATAAGGAGTTCATGATCTGAGCCACAGTCAGCTCCCGGTCTTGTTTTTGCTAACTGTATAGAGCTTCTCCATCTTTGGCTGCAAAGAATATAATCAATCTGATTTCGGTGTTGACCATCTGGTGATGTCCATGTGTAGAGTCTTCTCTTGTGTTGTTGGAAGAGGGTGTTTGGTATGACCAGTGCATTTTCTTGGCAAAACTCTGTTAGCCTTTGCCCTGCTTCATTCTGCATTCCAAGGCCAAATTTGCCTGTTACTCCAGGAGTTTCTTGACTTCCTACTTTTGCATTCTAGTCCCCTATAATGAAAAGGACATCTTTTTTGGGTCTTAGTTCTAAAAGGTCTTGTAGGTCTTCATAGAACCTTTCAACTTCAGCTTCTTCAGCATTACTGGTTGGGGCATAGACTTGGATAACTGTGATATTGAACGGTTTGCCTTGGAAACGAACAGAGATCATTCTGTCATTTTTGAGATTGCATCCAAGTACTGCATTTCGGACTCTTTTGCCGACCATGATAGCTACTCCATTTCTTCTGAGGGATTCTTGCCCACAGTAGTAGACATAATGGTCATCTGAGTTAAATTCACCCATTTCAGTCCATTTTAGTTCGCTGATTCCTAGAATGTCGACGTTCACTCTTGCTATCTCTTGTTTGACCACTTCCAATTTGCCTTGATTCATGGACCTGACATTCCAGAAAAGTGATCCAGTTATACATATTGTTGCTGTTGTTTAGTTGCTAAGACTTGTCTGACTCTTTTGTGACCCCATGCACTGTAGCCCACCGGGCTCCTCTGTCCATGGGATTTCCCAGGCAAGAATATTGGAGTGGGATGCCATTTCCTTCTCCAAATTATACACATACATAAATCTATTATTTTTCAGATAGGTTATTATAGAACATTAAATAGAGCTCCCAACCTCTAGGTCCATGTTGATTATCTATTTTACATATTTAGAAGTGTGTATATATTAATCTCAATCTCTTAATTTATCCCCCCATCACTACCCTTTAGTAGCCATAAGTTAACCATAAGTGTGTTTTCCAAGAGTGTGAATCCGTTTCTGTTTTGTAAATTAGTTCATTTGTATCTTTTTTTAGATTCCACATATAAATGATATCATATTGTCTCTATCTAACTTACTATGATAATCTCTTGATCCATCCATTTTGATGCAAATGGTCTATATGTATCCCATCTTTATCCATTCATTCATCCATAGAAAGAATAACTGAGGCAGCCAGGTGTACAGAAAAGAGATTGTCTTTTCTCTATCATATATTCTTGCCTCCTTTGTCATAAATTGACCATAGGTGTATGGGTTTATTTCTAGGCTTTCTATACAGTTTCATTGATCTATATTTCTGCTTTGTGCCCGTACTGTAATGCTTTGGTTACTATGCCTTTTTTCTTTATTCTGTTCTGTGGCAATGATGTCCACCATTCTGTTTTCAGGTTACTTATTTGTTCTTCTGCCTCAGTTATTCTGCTACTGATTCCTTCCAGTTTATTTTTCATTTCAGTTATTGTAGAGTTCATCTCTGTTCTTTAAATCTTCTATCTCTTTGTTAAATATTTCTTGTATCTTCTTGGTCTTTATCTTGTTTTTCTGAAATCTTAGTATCATTTGTCTGAATTATTTTTCAGGGAGATTGCCTAGCTCCATCCACTTCACTCAGTTGTTCTTCTGGGGTTTTATGTTGTTCCTTCCTCTGGAACACACTTCACTGCCATCTCATTTTTTCTAACTTTCTGTGTTTGTGGCCCTGAATATGCTCAAGATTATAGTTCTTCTTGCTTCTGGTGCCTGCCCCCTGGTGGTCAGGACTGTGTTTAGAGATGGCTGTGGGCTCAGAAATACTTGAAGCAGTCTGTCTGCTTGCTGGTAGGGGGCAGGTGTTTCCACCCTGCTGGTTGTCTTGCCTGAGGTTTCACAGCACTGGAACATTTGGGCTGTTGGCTGGGGCCAGGTGTTGGTGTGATGTCAAAATGGCAGTTTCCAGGACAGCTCACACCAATGAGCACTTCCCGGAACGTCTACCACCAGTGTGCTTGTCCCTGCAGTGAGCCACAGCCACCCTCACCTCCCCAGGACAACCTCCAAGACCAGAAGGTAGGTTTTGCCCAGGTTCACATGAAGTAACTGTATCAGATCTTATATTCACCATCCAAGAGTGTCATTTCTGTTTCCCACAGTCCTGTGGAGTTACTGAGATCAAGCTCCAATGGCCTTCAAAGCCAAATGCTCTGGAGGCCCCTCTCCCTGATGCCAAACCCCGACTGGGCGATCCTGACATAGGGCTCAGAGCTCTCACTCCTGTAGGAGAACCTCTGCAATAAAATTACTTTTCAGTTTGTGAGACACCCACTTGGTATGTATGGGATTTTATTGTATCGTGAATGTGTCCTTTCTACCATCTTGTGGCTTCTTTGTCTTTGGAAGTATTGTCCTTCAGTAGGTTTTCTGTCAATAGTGGTTCAGTTGTTCAGTTAATTGTGATTTTGCATGAGAGGATGAATTCAAGTACTTCTACTTTGCCATCTTGTCTGGGGATTGATTCTGAGAAAATGATTTTATTAGTTGGTAAAATGAAGCTTATGAAATTCAATATTAATAGTTCAATAAAATCTTTTAGCAAACTAGGCAAATAATACCTTAATGGTGAAACATAATCATAACTTACTATGAGGATGGACAAACACTAACATTGATTTTTACCAACATTGTCCTAGAGTTTCTGGCCCACATAATAAGAGGTAGAAAAAAATTACAAGGTTTGGAGAAGAAGAAACAGAACAGTCAATAAACAACTGATAAAAGCTTCTCAATATAGACAACTACAGAGGATATGCAAAACAAAACAATTTTTGGAAGATTAGATGGATTAATAAGGTTGCTAGATATAAGATTATATAAAAACTCAGTAAGTTTGTACACAATAGCAAAAAGAATAGTTACAAAGTACAACAAAAAACAGATGGTAACTAGAAGTCTTAAAAATGGATGACTTTTATGAAAAATACACACAGATAGAAAATCTCAATAATAAAGGGTACTATTGGTGGGAATGTAAATAAGATACAGCTGCTATGGAAAACAGTATGGAAATGCCCTAGAAAACTAGGAATAGAACTAGTATATGACCCAACAATCCCACTACTGGGCATAAACCCTGAGAAAATCATAGTTGAAAGAGAGATATGTACCCCAGTGTTCTTCACAGCACTTTTTACAACAGCTAGGGCATAGAAGCAACCTAGATGTTCATTGACAAATGAAGGGATACACAAATTGTGGCATATATGTGCAATGGAATATTACTCAACTATGAAAAGAATGCATTTGAGTCTGTCCTAATGAGGTGGATGAACCTAGAGCCTATTACACAAAGTGGAGCAAGTCAGAAAGAGACATATTGTTATTAATGTGTGTGTATGGAATCTAGAAAGATGGTACTGATGAACTTATTTGCAGGGCAGCAATGGAGATGCAGACATAAGGAACAGACTAGTGGACACAGTGGGGGAAGAAGGGGGTGGGACAAATTGAGATAATAACATGGAAACATACATTACCAAATGTAAAATAGATAGCAAGTGGGAATTCGGGGTGTGACACAGGGAGCTCAACCCAACTCTGGAGGGGATGGGATGGGAAAGGGGTCTAGAAAGGAGAGGACATATATATATATATCTGTGGCTGATTCATGTTTATGTATGGCAGAGGCCAGCACAATATTATAAAGCAATTATCCTCCAAGGGAAAAAGAAAAAAGAAAAATAAGAGAAGCAGAGGAGTCAGTGATCAGATTGCCAACATTCTCCAGATCATAGAGAAAGCAAGAGAATTCCAGAAAAACATCTACTTCTGCTTCATTGATTAAACAAAAGCTGAAAAAAATAAGGGTAGTACCATATTCATGGTTTATAAAAACTCAAAATTACTAAAAAAGTTTGTGATTTTGATCATAACCCCAACAGATATTTTGTAATAGGATAGTGACAAACGGATACTAAAATGTATAGGAAAGGACTAAGACTGAAAAAGGGAAACTCCTCCTGAAGAAATGATGAAAGCTTACTCTGCCTGATACCAAAAGCCATCATAAAGCGGTGGCAATCAGGGCAGTATGGTACTAGTGCAGGAACAGGATAAATGTGAGAGAAGAACAACCATAAACAGATATATGCATCTGTGGAAACATGTACCACAAAGGTGATTTTACAGATCATGGGGAAATGAGCAACTCTATTAAATGGTGCTGTGACAATTGTTAATCCATGTAGAAATAGAAACATATAGGCTTACACAGCAAAATATAAGAAAAGAAGCTCCAAGTAGATTGGAATTAAATGTGCAATTCAAAACTTTATAGTTTTAGGATAAACTTTAGGAGAATATCTTTAAAGACTTAGATTACAAAGGTTTTCTCTTCAGAAAAATACACACAGATGCTAACTAAAAATTAATATTGGTAAATATACTTTGATTTTAAATTTGCTTATTAAAATACAAACATGAAAAGATAAACCACAAACTGGGAGAATACATAATCAAGGATTCATATCAGTATATCACAAAATCTACTACAAATTAATAAAATATCCCAATAGAATAATGATGGTAAAATTCACCAAAATGTTAAATTTCAGAAGGGAAATTAGTTTTAAGAGGAAAATGAAGTTTGGGGTCCTACTGAGTTTCAAGGTTATAAGTAGACATTATGAATCAGTCTGACCAATAGACCACAAATTGTGGAGATGAAAGTTGTAAGAAGGGACATTTGCTAAGCTTTCTAACCTGGGGATGGGAGAGTGTCAGGGAGCTGAACAGTTATTAAATCAGTCTTCTTGTTTTGGCCTTGTCTTGTATCTTAGCTCACAACTCTGTTGCCTCCTCCTACTCCCAAACTCCTACATACCCAACCCCATTTTGCAGCATGAATTGACTTGCTTCTCATTGACCTTGCCTTCCCTCATCCCTAGTGGATAATAAGAGTTCAACTTTATAATGTTCTGCTTTGTTATATGCTGTGCATCATTCTCAAACGCTATCTTTTTCTCTCCCATTAGCTGGCAATATTTTTTATCCTTTGTTGTTGATATGGTAAAGGGTTAAGATAAATTCATGTCTAACAGGCCATAATTTCCTTGAAACCTCTACTTGAAAGTTATATCTGAATTATCACTAGCCTATCAGCTGAGGTCTTTAGGTTCTCTGGGCCCCAATTTTGTGCTATTACTGCAAACAGTAGTTTCTGTGTGCAAATTTTGGCTCTAGTTCTTACTAGTTATTTTAGGCAAGATAAGCTATTTAATTTCTTAGCTGACATGCTCTTATCTACTAAATGAGGCTCTTACTATATAACCCACAAAAATATTTAAAGAACAAATAACATAAATAAAATTACTGAGCTCTGTAGCATATGCATATTATCTTCCCATTTCCACCAGGTAGAGTAGTAGTAGCACCTACAGTATGGCAGAAATTGAAGAGGAACTAAAAAGCCTCTTGATGAAAGTGAAAGAGGAGAGTGAAAAAGTTGGCTTAAAGCTCAACATTCAGAAAATGAACATCATGGCATCCAGTCCCATCACTTCATGGGAAATAGATGGGGAAACAGTGGAAACAGTGTCAGACTTTATTTTTGGGGGGGCTCTAAAATCACTGCAGATGGTGACTGCAGCCATGAAATTAAAAGACACTTACTCCTTGGAAGGAAAGTTATGACCAACCTAGATAGCATATTCAAAAGCAGAGACATTATTTTGCCGACTAAGGTCTGTCTAGTCAAGGCTATGGTTTTTCCAGTGGTCATGTATGGATGTGAGGGCTGGACTGTGAAGAAGGCTGAGCACTGAAGAATTGATGCTTTTGAACTGTGGTGTTGGAGAAGACTCTTGAGAGTCCCTTGGACTGCAAGGAGATCCAACCAGTCCATCCTGAAGGAGATCAACCCTGGGATTTCTTTGGAAGGAATGATGCTAAAGCTGAAACTCCAGTACTTTGGCCACCTCATGCGAAGAGTTGACTCATTGGAAAAGACTCTGATGCTGGGAGGGATTAGGGGCAGAGGGGAAGGGGACGACAGAGGATGAGATGGCTGGATGGCATCACTGACTCGATGGACGTGAGTTTGAGTGAACTCCAGGAGTTGGTGATGGACAGGGAGGCCTGGTGTGCTGCAATTCATGGGGTTGCAAAGAGTAGGACATGACTGAGCAACAGTATGATGATACCTTGACATTTATCAGCTATATGATTTTCCTGAATTTTCTGTGCTGCTTTCAATTAGAGATTGAATGTCCTTCCCTAAGGGACACAAGATAGAGAATTTGGAACACTGAGATACTTTCCTCTTGAGATTATGAATCCACCTTTCTTTTTTCTTCGAGGATTATCAACAGCAGCATTTAACATAACTTAGAAAAGCTTATATCAAATGAAACTGATCATTCATCTATTTTTTTTGGACCTGTCTTCGGGACTGCCATACAATATCTACTGAATTTGGCATTGTGGCCTGGATGACCAACAGTTTGGTGATCTGATCTCTGTCTCATTTCTAATATGCTAAATGTTATATTCTCAATCCCAGTGCACTGCTTTAGTTTTTTTGTAGGAAAAAAGAAGGGGTGAGATTGGCCAAGAAGGTTTGGTCCAGCCATGAATGAATATGAAATCTTGGGAGGCTGGACTCATATTGAGAAAATAATGCTGGCATTAATCCACTTAGAATTGCACAGTGCTCCACCCACCCCAATGTGGATTGGTTTAACTCCCTTTGTTGGTGTTATTTGGCCATTCCCTTCAAATGCTAATGACCAGCTAGTTTAACATCCTTTATTGGTGTTATTCGGACAGTCCCTTCAAATGTGAATGAATAGCTTGCTTTGTTTCCATAGACAGGGAAGCCAAATAACTTCAGGGCCTAGAAGCAAATTATTTTTCTGGTATAGACTGACCCTGAATGATGAATTGGGCTCTATGGTGGCTGTTTCACTGAAGACTGGGATTTCCCTAACCATCGCAAACCAGGCCAAAAGGAGCTAAACCATTTTCTCCTCATTATCACCTCATTAAGCTCCCCAAGCCAGTGCAGGGCTAGGGTAGAGGCCTGCTACAGGTAGCTTAATGAGTTTCTTATTTATAGGCCCCTGTGCTGTTATGCAAAAGCTTGTTATTTCCAGGCCTAGAGTATGGCGCTTTCTAAAGGGAGTTGAGAAATGCAATTATCAAGCATGTTAGTATGGGCCTCACACCACTTCTTGGCCACTTGACAACAATAAATAAATATATTTGTTAGATCTGTAAGATTTGATATTGTGCTGTGGTGTTTACCCCAATTTTCTTGTCTTTTTTTTCTTCTGTCAACACAGAACAGATGCTGCCCCAGATGTGGAAGATGCAGATGTTTGCCAGGGGATGACCCAGAGAGATGTTGTGGGGAGGGAGGTGGGAGGGGGGTTCATGTTTGGGAACGCATGTAAGAATTAAAGATTTTAAAATTTAAAAAAAATAAAAAATTAAAAAAAAAAAGTTTCAGAATAACTCCAAATTCATAACTGTATATGGCGTTCTACAGACTCCTCAGTTTGAGTTTGAGGAGAAATGTTGTCTCCCTCCCAAAAACGTTTAAATTTTTTTCTCCTGCCATATATATGACTTGGAAGTCACACTTAATTAAGTGAAAGGCAGTAGCATTTTAAGTTACCACAGAAAGACAAAAAAAATTTCTGTAATATGCAAATTACAAATCAATGTTCCATATTTTGAGTCTTCAAAAAAGAAATCAATTTACTAAACATTCAGGCATTGAACATTTACTTAGCACTATGTGACTGTAGCAGTATGTAGCAGTAGTACAGGGTTGAGTGAGTTTTAACCACCTCCAATAGCTCATTAGAGAAGTTAAAGAAAATGCTAAAATAAGTGCCAGGAGAAACTCTTCCAACTTAACACATAAAAGAAAAAAAAGGAATGGATATGTTAAAATCTGAGTTTAGATTTAATAGGATGGGAAGGTTTCAACAGAGTGGTTGTTTTAATATTTCTACACAGGACAGACTTAGCAGCAACATGTGGTTGGAGGCTCGATGATAGAGTCTTGTCTTGAAATTATCTTTTCAGTACCAGTTCCGTAGTTTCACTTGGGTTAGAAAACTTCAGGTGACTAATTGGCCAGAGGACATGGTTAAGGAGGTGGTTAAAACTCACTCAACCCTGTACTACTGCTACATACAAAATTAAGGTGTAAGATTTCAGGTCATATTCAGAAAATACGGATTAAATTTTCCAGTCAGAACTTGAAGTATGTGTATAATAGTACAAGATATACATTAAAAAATAGATTAAAGAACAAGAAAATGAGGACTAAAGAAAAGATGGATCAATAAAGCAGGTGAGAAATTTCAGGCTTTGGTCTCTAGGCAGTATAAAAGCATTTTTTCTTCCTCTAATTGTTTGTTTATTTGTTTTCCCCTAAGCAATAGGACAGAATGATCAGATGGTTGGTATAGAAGTGACTTGATGGATAGCTGGCAAAGGGAAAAACTGAAAGCAAGAGGTCATTTAGGGGCCTATTCGATAGTCCAAGTTTAGGTGAAAAAACGAATTTATAGATAAGGTAAAAAGACAACGAGTTCAAGATGAATTCATCAGAGTTTAGAGTTAGAACATGAAGTAATTTATTGAACACTGTCATGCTGAAAGTTTGTGCAATCAAAGAATAACTAAAATTTCAAACTTGGATAATTATGAGAATGTTGTCCTTGATTAACAGTGACAGAACTGTGAAAAACCACAGGTGTTTTGCTTTAGAATTTAGTAGTGAGAATGATGATAATTCTTTGGACAATTAAGGTTGGAAGTTCCGATATCTTCTACAATAGAATATCCAACAGGCAACAGAAAATTGTAAATGTAGTTTTACAAATAATTGCTGCAATTAGAATAAATAAGATTACTAAGACAATATAGAAAGAAAATGAAAAGTGGGAAAATCAATTAGGTACATCATATGTAGGGAGGAAAGAGAAATTTGAGAAGAATATGAAGAATCGGGATTGTGAGAACGATAGTAGATTAGTTCATTTTTGCAGTAGTGTATGAAGAGGAATCTTCAAGAAATAGACGGTAAGCAGTGTCAAACATTCTTTAAAAAGCCAGGATTAAGAATTGAAAAAAATAATCAGTGGATTTGTTGAATAAGTGGTAAGAAACAAATGGTAAGAATTGAACAGCTTAATATTACGTTTTTAACTTTTCTCTATATATGTAAATAAATGGTCTATATATATTTACATATATAGACCATTTCATCCCAAAGCAATGGAATGCATTCTTTTCAAATGCACATGGAACAGTCCTTAAGGTAGATCATATTTAAGACCATAAAACATAAATTTAAGAATATTGAAATTATATCAGGCCTCTTTTCCCAACCATAATAGTATGAAACAAGAAATAAATTATGAGGTGAAAACTGGAAAATATACAAATATGTGGAGATTAAAATTCACTGATAACCACTGGGTCAAAGAATTAAAAGGCAAATCAAGAAATACCTTAAGACAAATAAAAATAAAAGTACAACATACCAAAGCATATGGGATTCAAAGAAAAAGCGATTCTAAGAGGGAAGTTCATAGTGATAAATGCCTTCATTAAGAAATAAGAAACATATCAAATAACATAACTTAATGGCTCAAGAACTAGTGAAACAAGAACAAATTAAGTGCAAGGTTAATAGAAGGAAGGAAATAAGAAAGATTAGAATGGAAGTAAATAGAGACTGAAAAGACATTAAAAAGATCAATGAAACTAAGAGCTGTTTCTTTGAAATGAGCGTCAAAATTGACACAGTTAACTACACTCACCAAACAAAATAAAGGACTCAGAATCAGAAATGAAAAGAGATACTACACCAAAACCACAGAAATACAAAGGATGAGAGAGAATAAATAATTATACATCAACAATTTGGACAATCTACAAGAAATGGCTAAATTTCTAGATGCATACCACCAGGCAAGATTGAATCATCAAGAAAGAAAAATATATGAACAGACTGATTACCAGCAAGAAGATTTAATCAATTTTTAAAAAAAAAAAAACTTCCCAGCAAATGAATGCTCAGGAACAGATGACTTCACTGGTTAAATGTTTGGTAGAATTCGAACAAAATTAATACAGAGTCTCTTCAAATTCTTCCAAAAAATGTAAGAGGAAAAGAACACTTTCAACCTCTTTTTACAAGACCAGATTATCCTGATACCAAAACCAGACAAGGATGAAACACACACAAATTATAGGCCAATATCCCTGTGAAGTATAGGGGGAAAAAATCCTCAACAAGTATTAGCAAATCAATTCAATAATACATTTAAAAGATCATACACCATAATAACCATAAGCTAAGCACCGAAGAATTGATGCTTTTGAACTGTGGTGTTGGAGAAGACTCTTGAGAGTCCCTTGGACTGCAAGGAGATCCAACCAATCCATTCTAAAGGAGATCAGCCCTGCGTGTTCTTTGGAAGGAATGATGCTGAAGCTGAAACTCCAGTACTTTGCCACCTCATGCGAAGAGTTGACTCATTGGAAAAGACTCTGATGCTGGGAGGGATTGGGGGCAGGAGGAGAAGGGGATGACAGAGGATGAGATGGCTGGATGGCATCACTGACTCGATGGATGTGAGTCTGAGTGAACTCTGGGAGATGGTGATGGACAGGGAGGCCTGGCGTGCTGCGATTCATGGGGTCGCAAAGAGTCGGACACAGCTGAGTAACGGAACTGAACTGAACACCATAATCAAGCGGGATTTATCCCAGGGATGAGAGAATGGTTCAACATCCATGAATTAATCAATGTTATTTACCCCATTAATGAAATGAAGGATAAAAATTACATGGTCATCTCAATAAATGCAGAAAAAGCATTTAACAAAGTTCAACATCCATTTATGATAAAACCTCTCAACAAAGTGTGTATGGAGGGAATGTAACTCAACATAATAAAGCCCATATATGATAAGCCCCCAGCTAACATCATACTCAACTATGAAAAGCTAAAAAGGTGTCTTCCAAAATTAGAATCAAGACAAGGATGCCAACTCTCACCACTTCCATTCAACTTAATGTTAGAAGTACTAGCTGGAGCAATTAGGCTAGGGAAAAAAAAAAACCATCCAAGTTAGAAATGAAGAAGCAAAACTATTGATTTTGCAGATGGCATGATATTATGTATTCAAAACCCTGAAGGCTTCACCAAAATAACTGTTAAAACTAATCAACACATTAAATTCATAGGATATAAAAGCAATATATGGAAATCTGTGGTATGTCTATATACTAAAAATGAATTATTGGAAAGAAATTAAAGCTAATTGCATCAAAAATACTGGATATATAAGAATAATTTAGCCAAGGAGGTGTAAGATCTACACACCAAAAATTGTAAGAAGAAATTATAGGAAAAAAATGAGAAGATATTCTGAGTTCATGGATTGAAGGTTTAATATTGTTAAAATCAGCCAGGAATATAAAGCGGGGGGAAAGAGTCTCTTCAAGTAATGGTGTTTGGAAAATTGGACAACCATGTACAAAGGAATGAAACTAGACCATTGCCTTATATCATTACACAAAAATCAATACAAAATGCACCGAAATGCTTCTGAAGCCATAAAGTTCCTAGAAGAAAAATAGGTGGCAAGCTTCTTGGCATTGATCTTGAGAATGATTTTATGAATTGGACACCAAAAGGCAAAAAAAGGCAAAATAAACCAGTAGGACTATAACAAACTAAAAACTTGCACAGCAAAAGGAACTATCAACAATGAAAAGGGAAACTCCTGAATGGGTGAAAATACTTGCAAATCATATATCTGATAAAGGGTTACTATGCAAAATATGTAACAGACTGATAGAACTGAATACTAAGAAAACAGTTTAAAAAGGGGGCAGAAAATCAAAACAATGAAGTAACTCCTAACACTGGACAGAATGGCCATCATTAAAAGTGTACAAATAACAAATGTTGGAGAGGGTATGGGGAAAAGAGAACCCAAGCACTAGTGGGAATGAAAATTGGTGCAGCAAGTATAGAAAAGAGTATGGATGTTCCTTAAAAAAATGCAGAGTTGTCGTATGACCCAGCAATCTCACTTCCAGTTGTATATGGAGAAAAGTCGAATTTGAAAAGATATATGCACTTCCCTGGTGGCTCAGATAGTAAAGAATCTACCTGCAATGCAGGAGACCTGGGTTTGATCCCTGGGTTGGGAATGTTCCCTGGATAAAAGAATGGCTACCCATTCCAGTGTTCTGGCCTGGAAAATTCCATAGACAGAGGAATCTGGTGGGCTATAATCTATGGAGTTGCAAAGAGTTGGACACAACTTAGCGACTAACATTTTCACTTTTCACATTCATACCAGCACTGTTTACAATAACCAAGACATAGAAACAATCTAAATGTTTATCAACTGAGGAATGGATAAAAATTGATGTGGTTATACATACACACACATATGCAATGGTACAATATTACTACATAGCCATTAAGAAAAAAATAATGTCATTTGCAGCAACATGGATGGACCTAGAGATTATCAAACTAAGTGAAATTAGTCAGAAAAAGACAAATACCATATGATACCACTTATATTCAGAATCTAAAATATGACAAAATGAATTTACCTAAAAAATAGAAACAGACTCATAGAGAATCAACTGGTAGTTGCCAAGGGGGGAGAGGGGTGGAGGAGGGAAGGTATGGGAGTTTGGGTAGCAGATGCAAACTATTATATACAAAATGCATAAACAAGAAGCTCCTACTGCATAGCATATGGAGCTATGTTTAATATCCTGTGATAAACCATAATGGAAAAGAATATGAAAAAAAATGTATGGAATGTGAAGTCTAGTGGGCCTTAGGAAGTATCACTATGAACAAAGCTAGTGGAGGTGATGGAATTCCAGTAGAGCTATTTCAAAAGATGATCTCTAAAAGATGATGCTGTTAAAGTGCTATACTCAATATGCCAGCAAATCTAGAAAACTCAGCAGTGGCCACAGGCCTGGAAAAGGTGAGCTTTCATTCCAATCCTAAAGAAAGGCAATGCCAAAGAATGTTCAAACTACCGCACAATTGCACTCATCTCACACACTAGCAAAGTAATTGTCAAAATTCTACAATCCAGGCTTCAACAGTATGTGAACCATGAACTTTCAGATGTTCAAGCTGGATTTAGAAAAGGCAGAGGAACCAGAGATCAAATTGCCAACATCTATCGTACCACCAAAAAAGCAAGAGAGTTCCAGAAAAACATCGATTTCTGCTTTATTGACTATGCCAAAGACTTTGACTATGTGGATCACATAAACTGTGGAAAATTCTGAAAGAGATGGGAATACCAGACCACCTGACCTGCCTCTTCAGAAACCTGTATGCAGGTCAGGAAGCAACAGTTAGAACTGGACATGGAACAACAGACTGGTTCCAAATAGGAAAAGGAGTATGTCAAGGCTGTATATTGTCACCCTGCTTATTTAATTTCTATGCAGAGTACATCATGAGAAATGCTGGGATGGAGAAAGCACATGCTGGAATCAAGATTGCTGGGAGAAATATCAATAACCTCAGATATGCAGATGACACCACCATTATGGCAGAAAGTGAAGAGGAACTAAAGAGCCTCTTGATGAAAGTGAAAGTGGAGAGTGAAAAAGTTGGCTTAAAGCTCAACATTCAGAAAACGAAGATCATGGCATCTGGTCCCATCATTTCATAGGAAATAGATAGGGAAACAGTGGCTGACTTTATTTTGGGGGGCTCCAAAACCACTGCAGATGGTGATTGCAGCCATGAAATTGAAAGATACTTACTCCTTGGAAGAAAAGTTATGATCAACCTAGACAGCATATTAAAAAGCAGAAACATTACTTTTCCACAAAGGTCCGGATAGTCAAGGCTATGGTTTTACTAGCAGTCATGTATGGATGTTAGAGTTGGACTATAAAGAAAGCTGAGCACTGAAGAAATGATGCTTTTGAACTCTGGTGTTGGAGAAGACTCTTGAGAGTCTTTGGATTGCAAGGAGATCCAACCAGTCCATCTTAAAGGAAATCAGTCCTGAATGTTCATTGGAAGGACTGATTTTTTTTTTGTTTTTTTTTTTTTTTTGTATCACATTTCTTTTAATTAACATCTCTTGAAAGATGCCATGAAAAATACATAAAAGTAAATGTTCAAAGAGGAACTTGTTCATAAATTGAAGTTTATTGTAATTTCAGTGAAATGTAGCCTATATAAAATTCTTTTAAAATAGTCTTGTTTATTTAATATAAATTATCATTTGGTTTAGAATTCTCATCACTTTCTTTCCTTGATAATTATTATTAATACAATTATTGCAATTTGATTTTTCACAAGTACATTTTATGTAGTATATTAGATTTAAAATTAGTATTATTTAAAATCCAAAATCACCACAGATGGTGATTGCAGCCATGAAATTAAAAGGCTCTTACTCCTTGGAAGAAAAGTTATGACCAACCTAGACAGCATATTAAAAAGCAGAGACATTATTTTGTCAACAAAGGTCTGTCTAGTTAAGGCTATGGTATTTCCAGTAGTCATGTATGGATGTGAGAGTTGGACTATAAAGAAAACTGAGCGCCGAAGAATTGATGCTTTTGAACTGTGGTGTTGGAGAAGACTCTTGAGAGTACCTTGAACTGTAAGGAGATCCAACCAGTCCATCCTAAAGGAGAACAGTCCTGGGTGTTCATTGCAATGACTGATGCTGAAGCTGAAACTCCAATACTTTGGTCACCTGATGCGAAGACCCTGATGCTGGGAAAGATTGAGGGCAGGAGGGGAAGGGGATGATGAAGGATGAGATGGTTGGATGGCATCATTGACTCAATGGACATGAGTTTGGGTAAACTCCAGGAGCTGCTGATGGACAGGGAGGCCTGGCGTGCTGCGGTTCATGGCGTTGCAAAGAGTTGGATACAACTGAGAGACTCAACTGAACTGAAAATTATTAACATCACTGTATATTCTTCCTACATTATTCTTTTATTTTTTATTAATTAATTAATTTATTTTATTTTATTTTTTATGAACCCCCCTCCCACCTCCCTCCCCATAACATCTCTCTGGGTCATCCCCATGCACCAGCCCCAAGCATGCTGTATCCTGCGTCGGACATAGACTGGTGATTCAATTCTTACATGATATTATACATGTTAGAATGCCATTCTCCCAAATCATCCCACCCTCTCCCTCTCCCTCTGAGTCCAAAAGTCCGTTATACACATCTGTGTCTTTTTTCTGTCTTGCATACAGCGTCGTCATTTGCCATCTTTCTAAATTCCATATATATGTGTTAGTATACTGTATTGGTGTTTTTCTTTCTGGCTTACTTCACTCTGTAAAATCGGCTCCAGTTTCATCCATCTCATCAGAACTGATTCAAATGAATTCTTTTTAACGGCTGAGTAATACTCCATTGTGTATATGTACCACAGCTTTCTTATCCATTCATCTGCTGATGGACATCTAGGTTGTTTCCATGTCCTGGCTATTATAAACAGTGCTGTGATGAACATTGGGGTACATGTGTCTCTTTCAATTCTGGTTTCCTCAGTGTGTATGCCCAGCAGTGGGATTGCTGGGTCATAAGGTAGTTCTATTTCCAGTTTTTTAAGGAATCTCCACACTGTTCTCCATAGTGGCTGTACTAGTTTGCATTCCCACCAACAGTGTAGGAGGGTTCCCTTTTCTCCACACCCTCTCCAGCATTTATTGCTTGCAGATTTTTGGATCGCAGCCATTCTGACTGGTGTGAAGTGGTACCTCATTGTGGTTTTGATTTGCATTTCTCTAATAATGAGTGATGTTGAGCATCTTTTCATGTGTTTGTTAGCCATCCGTATGTCTTCTTTGGAGAAATGTCTATTTAGTTCTTTGGCCCATTTTTTGATTGGGTCGTTTATTTTTCTGGAATTGAGCTGCATAAGTTGCTCGTATATTTTTGAGATTAGTTGTTTGTCAGTTGCTTCATTTGCTATTATTTTCTCCCATTCAGAAGGCTGTCTTTTCACCTTGCGGAAGGACTGATGTTGAAGCTGAAACTCCAATACTTTGGCCACCTGATGTGAAGAACTGACTCATTTGAAAAGGCCCTGAAGTAGGGAAAGACTGAAGGCAGGAGGAGAAGGGGACAACAGAGGATGAGATGGTTGGATGGCAACACCGACTCAGTGGACATGAGTTTGAGTAAACTTCGGGAGTTGGTGATGGACAAGGAGGCCTGGTGTATGCAGTCCAAGGGGGCCAAAAGAGTCGGACACGACTGAGCAACTGAAGTGCAATGAATAACTGAATTGCTTTGCTGTATGTTAGCAATTACCACAATACTGTAAATCAGCTATATGTCAGTAAAATAAAATAAAAAGTGAGCAAAGAGTCTAAATGGAAATTTTTATAAAGTAAATGTGCAGATGCCAATAGTTACTTGAAAAGATTCTAAACATCACTAATCATGCAGGAAGTGCAAATCAAACCCATAGTAACATGTCTCACGTCATATCTACTAGAACTAGACTATCATGAAAAAGAGAAAAATATAAAGTGTCAAGCAGGCCTTAGGAAGTATCACTACAAACAAAGCTAGTGGAGGTGATGGAATTCCAGTTGAGCTATTTCAAATCCTGAAAGATGATGCTGTGAAAGTGCTGCACTCAATACATCAGCAAATTGGGAAAACTCAGCAGTGGCCACAGGACTGGAAAAGGTCAGTTTTCATTCCAATCCCAAAGAAAGGCAATGCAAGAGAATGCTCAAACTACTGCACAATTGCACTCATCTCACACACTAGTAGAATAATGCTCAAAATTCTCCAAAGCAGGCTTCAGCAATACATGAACCATGAACTTTCAGATTCAAGCTGGTTTTAGAAAAGGCAGAGGAACCAGAGATCAAATTGCCAACATTCCCTGGATCATCACAAAAGCAAGAGAGTTCCAGAAAAACATCTACCTCTGCTTTATTGATTATGCCAAAGCCTTTGACTGTGTGGATCACAATAAACTCTGGAAAATTCTGAAAGAGATGAGAATACTTGACCACCTGACTTGCCTCTTGAGAAACCTGTATGCAGGTCAGGAAGCAACAGAACTGGACATGGAACAACAGACTGGTTCCAAATAGGAAAAGGAGTGCGTCAAGGCTGTATATTGTCATCCTGCTTATTTAACTTATATGCAGAATACATCATGAGAAGTGCTGGGCTGAATGAAGGACAAGCTAGAGTCAAGATTGCCGGGATAAATATCAATAACCTCTGATATGGAGATGACATCACCCTTATGGCAGAAAGTCAGGAAGAACTAAAGAGCCTCTTGATGAAAGTGAAAGAGGGAGTGAAAAAGTTGGCTTAAAGCTCAACATTCAGAAAACGAAGATCATGGCATCTGGTCCCATCACTTCATGGGAAATAGATGGGGAAACAGTGGAAACAGTGGCTGACTTTATTTTGGGGGGCTCCAAAATCACTGCAGACGGTGATTGCAGCCAAGATATTAAAAGACGCTTACTCCTTGGCAGGAAACTTATGATCAACCTAGACAGCGTATTAAAAAGCAGAGACATTACTTTGTCAACAAAGGTCCGTCTAGTCAAGGCTATGGTTTTACTAGCAGTCATGTATGGATGTGAGAGTTGGACTATAAAGAAAGCTGAGCACCGAAGAATTGATGCTTTTGAACTGTGGTTTTGGAGAAGACTCTTGAGAGTCCCTTGGGCTGCAAGGAGATCCAACCAGTCCATCCTAAAGGAAATCAGTCCTGAACGTCCTTTGGAAGGACTGATGCTGAAGCCGAAAGTCCAATACGCTGGCCAACTGATGTGAAAAGCTGATTCATTTGAAAAAACCCTGATGTTGGGAAAGATTGAAGGCAGGAGAAGGGGACAACAGAAGATGAGATGGTTAAATGGCATCACTGACTCAACTGACATGAATTTGGGTAGACTCCAGGAGTTGGTGATGGACAGGGAGGCCTGGCGTGCTGCTGTTCATGGGGTCACAAGGAGTCAGACATGACTTCGCAAATGAACTGAACTGAACCATGTGTTGGCAAGAAAAGGAAACCCTTATGCACTGTTTGTGGGACTGTAAGTTGGTGCAGCCACAATGGAAAGCAGTTGGATGTTCCTCAAAAAATTAAAAGTGGAACTACTATATAATTCAACAGAAGTATACCTAAAAGGTCTTAATGACTGAGGTATTCACAAGGGTGTGGTCAGTCACCTAGAGCCAGACATCCTGGACTGTGGAGTCAGGTGGGCCTTAGGACCATTACTGCAGAGAAGCTAATGGAGGTGATAGAATTCTAGCTGAGCTATTTCCAATCCTAAAAGATGATGCTGTGAAAGTGTTCCACTCATAATGTCAGCAAATTTGGAATACTCAGCAGTGGCTATAGGACTGGAAAAGGTAGGGTTTTATTCCAGTCCCAAAGAAGGATAGTGTCAAAAACTGTTCAAACTACCATACAATTTCACTCATTTCACATACCAGCAAAGTTATGCTCAAAATACTCCAAGCTTGGCTTCAGCTGTATGTGAACCAAGAACTTCCAGATGTACAAGCTGGGTTTTAGAAAAGGCAAAGGAACCAGAGATTAAATTGGCAACATCTGTTGGATCATAAGAAAGCAAGGGGATTCCAGCTTCATTGATTATGTGAAAGCATTGGACTTTGTGGATCACAACAACTGTGGTAAACTATTAAGAGATGGGAATACCAGACCACCTTTCATATTTCCTGAGAAACCTGCATGCAGGTCAAGAAACAACAGTTAGAACCTTACATGGAACAACCAACTGGTTCAAAAATGAGAAAAGAGTACAACAAGGCTGTATATTCTCACCCTGTTTATTTAACTTATATGCAGAATACATCATGCAAAATGCTGGGATGGATAAATCACAAGCTGGAATCAAGATTACCAGGAGAAAGAACATCAACAACCTCAGACATGCAGACAATATCACTCTTATGGCAGAAAGTGAAGAGAAACTAAAGAGCCTCTTGATAAGGGTGAAAGAGGAGTGTGAAAAAGCTGGCTTGAAACTCAATAAAAGAGGGGAAAAAGAAAGAAAAACTAAGACCATGGCAAATAGAAGGAGAAAAAGGAGAAGCAGCGACAAATTTTCTTTTCCTGGGCTCCGAAATCACCATGTACGGTGACTGCAGCCATGAAATTAAAAGACGCTTGCTCCTTGGAAGGAAATCTGTGACAAATGTAGACAGCATGTTAAAAGGCAGAGATATTACTTTGCCAATAAAGGTCTGTATAGTAACAGTTATGATTTTCCCAGTAGTCTTGTATGGATGTGAGAGTTGGACTATAAAAAGGCTGAGGGCTGGAGAATTGATGCTTTTGAACTGTGGTCCTGGAGAAGATTCGAGAGTCCCTTGCACTGCAAGAGATCAAACCAGTCAATCCTAAAGGAAATCAGCCCTGAATATTCAGAGGAAGGACTGATGCTGAAGCTGAAGCTCCAATGCTTTGGCCACCTCAGTGGCCAACTCATTGCAAAAGACCCTGATGCTGGGAAATATTGAAGGCAAAAGGAGAAGAGAGTGGCAGAGGATAAGATGGTTAGATAGCATCACCAACTCAAAGGACATAAATTTGAGCAAACTCTGGGAGATAGTGAAGGATAGGGAAGCCTGGAATGTTGCAGTTCATGGAGTTGCCAAGATTTGGACATGACTTAGTAACCAAACAACAACAACTTAATCTAGCAATTCCACTCCTGGATGCTTATTCAAAGAAAATGAAAAACACTTACTCAAAAAGCCTTATGCTCACCTATGTTCATTATAGAATTATTTACAATAGGCAATGTATGGAAATAACCTAAAGCCTGTCAATGAATAAACAGAAAAAGCAAAAGTGTGGCATATTCATGTAGTAGAATATTATTTGGCCATAAAAAGAAGGAAAAGTTGACAACTGTGACAACATGGATGAATTGAGGAGAGTATGGTAAGTAAAATTAAGTCAGAGAAGGACATATGCCATATGATCTTAATTTTATGTCAATTTTGAAAAGAAAACTCATAGAAACAGAACAGATTGGTGGTTTGGAGGGACAGAGTGGGGGCAGACTGTAGATCTGGTGAAATGAGTAAAGGAGATCTAAAGGCATAAACTTCCTGTTGTAAAATAAGTCACGGGGATATAATGTACAGTATGGTGTTGCTACAAGATTTAATTAAAACAGGAAAAAATAAAAAATATAGTTAGATAATCAAATTCAATTCACAAATATTACTAATTGCCTTTCATGTAAATACTAAACATTACACTCAAAAAACAAATTCTGTCAGACTGCAAGTTAACAATATGCTAATCACAAGAAACATACCTTAAATTTTAACATAGAGAAAAGTTAAAAGGATAAAAAAATTACCATTTTCTTCTGGAAAGTTGGTATAACTACACAATTTAGTATCATTCTAAGTAGAATGTAAGACAAGATATAGTATAAGAGGAGCATTTAATAATAATGAGGGGTCCTAGATAATCTAGGATGATATAATTCTGGATTTATACACAAATAATATAGACTTAAAAAGAAAAAATTGATAAGAAAAAAACAATCCACAATCTTAATAGGAAATTTTAAAACATCTCTCTCAATAAGTGATAGAACATGAAAGGAGAAAATAAATACAAATTTTGAATACCAAGATTTGTTCTAATTGATAGATATAGAATCCTATATCCAATAGCTTACAAGATACACATTATTTTCAGGAGTAAACAGAACATATACCAATACAAAATATTCAAATTATATAAAGCATATTCTTTGACCATAATTATAATCAGTTGCAAAATGTCAATGTCAAAATAACCAAAATATTTTGTTTAAAAAAAAGCATGCATTAATGAAGAAATTTTTTAAAAAGTTTTTTTGAAAGATGAATAAAAGTAATAATCATCTGAAATACAGGCTTTATTGCAAAGGGGAAAAAGTACAAATAGCTTTAATAAGAAAGGAAAATAGGATATTCCTCTTGAGGTACAGACATTACAAAGATTATTCAAGGATATGATGAACAAGTTATCAATAAATTTGAAAAATTAGATGACTAATTCCCCAAAAAACATGTTGCCAAAATGGACAAAAGATAAAATGAGAAAACCTCATAGTTTGATATCTTTTAAAGAAACAGAATATTGAATTTACAATCTTTCCACAAGGAAAATGGGCCCAAATATCTTCACAGATAAATAAATTCAAATATCTAAAGAAAAAATAGCACCAATCAAACACAACTCTTCCCAAGGATAGAAAAAGAATGCTTTCCAACTCATGAGAATAGTATAACGGGGTATCCAAAACCTGACAGAACATTAAATAACTTGCATATAATCATGTTAACATATTACAGGAAAAAAATCCTACAATTTCAATACATCCAGAAAAGTTTGTGATAAAATCCAGGAGCACTTCATGATTTAAACACACACACATCAACCAACTTAGCAAACTAAGAAATCATATGGAACTTCTTTTACACTAAAACAAACAAACAAAAAAACCTAGAAGCATAATGCTTCTATTAAATGCTATACTAGAGGTCCTAGTCAAGAAATAGAAACTGAAAGTACAGGGAGGGCAAAACTTTCATTTAAAAGTTTGAGTTGCAATATAACAGTAATGTATTGCTAAGAAAGTAGATCTTAAATGTTCTCATCACAGAAAAAATACATAGATCAAATTGCCAACATCTGCTGGATCATAGAAAAAGCAAGAGAGTTCCAGAAAAACACCTATTTCTGCTTTATTGACTATGCCAAAGCCTTTGACTGTGTGGATCACAGTAAACTGTGGAAAATTCTAAAAGAGATGGGAATACCAGACCTGCCTCTTGAGAAACCTATATGCAGGCCAGGAAGCAACAGTTAGAGCTGGACATGGACCAACAGACTGGTTCCAAATAGAAAAAGGAGTATGTCAAGGCTACATATTGTCACCCTGCTTATTTAACTTATATGCAGAGTACATCATGAGAAATGCTGGACTGGAAGAAACACAAGCTGGAATCAAGATTGCCGGGAGAAATATCAATAACCTCAGATATGCAGATGACACCACCCTTATGGCAGAAAGTGAAGAACTAAAAAGTCACTTGATAAAAGTGAAATTGGAGAGTGAAAAAGTTGGCTTAAAGCTCAACATTCAGAAAACAAAGATCATGGCATCTGTTCCCATCACTTCATGGAAAATAGATGGGGAAACAGTGGAAACAGTGTCAGACTTTATTTTGGGGGGCTCCAAAATCACTGCAGATGTGACTGCAGCCATGAAATTAAAAGACACTTACTCCTTTGAAGAAAAGTTATGACCAACCTAGATAGCATATTGAAAAGCAGAGACATTACTTTGCCAACAAAGGTCCGTCTAGTCAAGGCTATGGTTTTTCCAATGGTCATGTATGGATGTGAGAGTTGGACTGTGAAGAAAGCTGAGCACCGAAGAATGGATGCTTTTGAACTGTGGTGTTGGAGAAGACTCTTGAGAGTCCCTTGGACTGCAAGGAGATCCAACCTGTCCATTCTAAAGGAGATCAGCCCTGGGATTTCTTTGGAAGGACTGATGCTAAAGCTGAAACTCCAGTACTTTGGCCACCTCATGCAAAGAGTTGACTCGTTGGAAAAGGCTGATGCTGGGAGGGATTGGTGGCAGGAGGAGAAGGGGATGACAGAGGATAAGAAGGCTGGATGGCATCACTGACTCGATGGACGTGAGTCTGAGTGAACTCCAGGAGTTGGTGATGGACAGGGAGGCCTGGTATGCTGTGATTCATGGGGTCACAAAGAGTCGGATGTGACTGAACTGAACTGAACTGAAGGTGATATAGGTGTTACTAACCCTACCGCCATGATCATTTCACAACATATAAAGATATCAAATCATGCTGAACACCTTAAACTTATACAGTGTTATATGTCAATTACATCTCAGTGAAGCTGGAAAAAAAATAAAGGGATATGGAATGGACATGTGGAAATAAAACAGAATTACTCACACACACAAAATGTTTGTTTTCCTGAAAATGAAAACAAAACAAAACATGAAAACCAACAGGATTATCAAGTGAATTTACCAAGATCCCTGGCCACAAGGCACATTTCTCTTATGCGCCAGTTGCAGACATTAAGAAAATGGAATTGAAAAGCAACACTGCTCACAAGAGCATAAAATAAAATACTAGGAATAAATCCACAGGAAGAACATGAAAGTAAAAAACATGAAAGCCTTCTGCACAGAAGATGATAAAAAAATTTTCTTAGAAAAATTAAAGAGAACTAAACAAGTGGGAAATATAATGCATTTATAGATGGAGATTATATTTTGGGAAAACTGATACCCAATCATAATCTTAGGAAATTTTTCTTTGTGGATATTGACATTCCAAAATTTGTATGGAAGCACAAAGGACCAAAATAAAACTCAAGAACATATTCAGAAGATTTGCATTACAACTTATACTACCACATATAAGACTTCTAAATCTACATAAATTAGAAGGTTCACTAGATGGTCAATACCAAAATCAGACTAATACATTCTTTGTAGCCAAAGATGGAGAAGCTATATACAGGCAGCAAAAATTAGACCAGGAGCTGAATGTGGCTCGGATCATGATCTCCGTGTTGCAAAATTCAGACTTAAATTGAAGAAAGTAGAGAAAATTACTAGGCCATTAGGTATGACCTAAATCAAATCTGTTGTGATTATGCAGTGGAACTGACAAATAGATTCAAGGGATTACATCTGATAGAGTGCCTGAAGAACTCTGGATGAAGTTCGTAACATTGTATAGGAGGTGGTGATCAAAACCATCCCTAAGACAAAGAAATGCAAAAAGGCAAAAGTTGTCTGAGGAGGCCTTACAAATAGCTGAGAAAAGAAGAGAAATAAAAGGCAAAGGAGAAAAGGAAAGATATACCCATCTGAAAGCAGAGTTCCAAATAGCAACGATGGATAAGACAGCCTTCCTAAGTGAACAAGGCAAAGAAATAGAAGGAAAAAGCAGAATGGGAAAGACTAGAGATCTCATCAAGAAAATTAGAGATACCAAGGGAACATTTCTTGCAAAGATGGACACAATAAAGGACTGAAACAGCATAGACCTAACAGAAGGTGAAAAGTGAAAGTGAAAATCGCTCAGTCGTATCCTACTCTTTGCGACCCCATGGACTATACAGTCTATGAAATTCTCTAGGCCAGAATACTTGAGTGGGTAACCTTTCCCTTCTCCAGGGGATCTTCCCAACCCAGGGATCAAACCCAGGTCTCCTGCATTGCAGGCAGATTCTTCACCAACTGAGCTATCAGAAAGACCTAACAGAAGCAGAAGATATTAAGAAGTGGTGACAAGAATACACAGAAGAACTACACAAAAAAGATCTTCATGAGCTGGATAACCACAATGATGTGATCACATACCTAGAGTCAGATATCCTGGCATGTGGAGTCAAGTGAGTCTTTGGAGGTTACTACAAACTAAGCTAGTGGAGGTGATAGAATTCCAGCTGAGCTATTTCAAATCCTAAAAGGTTATGCTGGTAAAGGGCTCTACTCAATATGCCAGTAAATTTGGAAAACTCAGCAATGGCCATAGGACTGGAAAACATCAGTTTTCATTCCAATCCCAAAGAAAGGCAATGACAAAGAATGTTCAAACTACCACACAATTGCACTCATTTCACATGCTAGCAAAGCAAAGTTCAAAATTCTCCAAGCTAGGCTTCAACAGTATGTAACCAAGAACTTCCAGATATAGAAAAGAGTTTAGAAAAGGCAGAAGAACCAGAGATCAAATTGCCTGTTGGATCGTAGAAAAATCAAGAGAATTCCAGAAAAACATTTACTTCTGCTTCATTCTCTATGTAAAGCCTTTGACTGCATGAATCACAAAAAAGTGTGGAAAATTCTTAAGGAGATGGGACTATCAGACCACCTTACCTGCCTCCTGAGAAACCTGTATGTAGGTCAAGAAGCAACAGTTAGAACCGGACATGGAACAAAGGACTGGTTCAAAACTGGGAAAGGAGTATGTCAAGGCTGTACATTGTCACTGTGCTTGTTTAATTTATATACAGAGTACATCATGCTAAATGCCAAGCTGGATGAAGCACAAGCTGGAATCAAGATTTCTGGGAGAAATATCAATAACTTCAGATATGCAGATGACACCACCCTTATGGCAGAAAGCACAGGAGAACTAAAGAGTCTCTCGATGAAGGTGAAAGAGAAGAGTGAAAAATCTGGCTTAAAACTCAACATTCAAAAAACTAAGATCATGGCATCCAGCCCTATCACTTCATGGCAAATAGATGGGGAAGCAATAGGAACAGTGACAGATTTTATTTTCCTGGGGTCCAAAATCACTGTGGACAGTGACTGCAGCCATGAAATTAAAAGATACTTGCTCCTTGGAAGAAAAAATCCGGCAAACGTAGACAGCATATTACTTTGCCAACAAAGGTCTGTCTAGTCAAAGCTAGGGTTTTTCCGGAGTCATGTATGAATATGAGAACTGGACAATAAAAAATGCTGAGCACCAGAGAACTGACACCTTTGAACTGTGGTGCTGGAGAAGACTCTTGACAGTCCCTTGTATAGGAAGGAGATGAAACCAATCAATCATAAAGGAAATAAACCCTAAATATTCATTGGAAGGACTGAAGCTGAAGCTCCAATACTTTGGCCACGTGATGTGAAGAACTGACTCATTTGAAAAGACCCTGATGCTGGGAAAGATTGAAGGCAGGAGAAGAAAGGGGCAACAGAGGACAAGATGATTGGATGGCATCTCCAACTCAATGGACATGAGTTTCAGCAAACTCTGGGAAATAGCGAAGGACAGGGAAGCCTGGCATTCTGCAGTCCATGGTGTCACAAAGAGTTGGACACAAAGGAGTGACTGAACAACAACAATTGGCACAAGGATAAACAGACCAACGGGACAGAATAGAGTCCAGATAGACTTGCAAATATGTAAGCACTTGATTTATAAAGTTACTGCTGAAAAATGTTTCTAAACCAATGTCTGTAAAATTGCCATTGTCTTAAAGGTTTCCCTCATAACTCCACTGGTAAAGAATCTGCCTGCAATGAGGGAGACCTGGTTTCGATCCCTTGGTTGGGAAGATCCCCTGTAGAAGGGAATGGCAACCCACTCCAGTATTCTGGCCTGGAGAATTCCATGGACCATATAGTCCATGGGGGTCACAAAGAGTTGGACATGACTGAGCCACTTTCACTTTAAATGCTAATATATCTAATATTCATATTAGTTTGAAAGGTATTGTCACCCTACTTTACAAACAAGAAAAACACAAATTTTATCTCATTTTAAAGTAAATACTCTATTTTTCTAAATATTGAGAGGACTTCATAATAGTCTCAGAACAAATCAATTTTGACATTTTTTAAAAATTTTCAATCAATAAATTGACATTTTGATTATCACATTAGTCCCTAAATATATGTTAAGTGAGATTTACTGGCATATTATAATAACTTTAAAGAGATTATATGGACATAACTGAAATGATATTTAATTTCTAAGACATTGCAAAATCTCATTATATTAATTTCTATATTCACGTAAGAACATCAAAATGTTAAACTTATTTACTTCCAGAGAAAGTATAAGAGGTTGGATCTTCCTAAATATACAGTTTTCATACATAATGCCATCTTGAAAACATTTGAACTTCCCAGAAACCACAGGGAAAGGAATAGTCCTTCAACACCTAAACCAACCACATTTCCTTTAGAGTAAAATAATTTTCTAAGAAAATGTTTCTTTCTATAACTACAATTAAAATACAAACATATCAGCCTTGCTCTTAGTGTAGCTATTTGATCTTTATATACTTTTGTGGGAGGTTGAGGCAAACATTCTCTGAAGAGTCAAAATTGCTTCAACCTAGAGATAGAATCTCAGAGAGATGTAATAGGTCACAAGAGAGACAATCTTTTGGTAGCATATAAATGTAGCTGAATATCAGTCACTGCAGATGGTGACTACAGCCATGAAATTAAAAGACACTTACTCCTTGGAAGAAAAGTTATGACCAACCTAGACAGCATATTGAAAAGCAGAGACATTACTTTGCCAACAAAGGTCCATCTAGTCAAGGCTATAGTTTTTCCAGTAGTCATGTATGGATGTGAGAGTTGGACTGTGAAGAAAGCTGAGCACCGAAGAATTGATGCTTTTGAACTGTGGTGTTGGAGAAGACTCTTGAGAGTCCCTTGGACTGCAAGGAGATCCAACCAGTCCATTCTAAAGGAGATCAGTCCTGGGTGTTCATTGGAAGGACTGATGCTAAAGTTGAAACTCCAGTACTTTGGCCACCTCATGGGGAGAATTGACTCATTGGAAAAGACTCTGATGCTGGGAGGGATTGGGGGCAGGAAGAGAAGGGGAAAACATAGGATGAGATGGCTGGATGGCATCACCGACTCGATGGACATGAGTTTGAGTGAACTCTGGGAGTTGGTGATAGACAAGGAGGCCTGGCATGCTGCAATTCGTGGAGTCGCACAGAGTCGGATATGACTGAGCAACTGAACTGACCTGAATATCAATGAAAATTTAGAAAATAGAACAGGTTTCTTTTCAGTTGAGAGTTACAAACAGTATTCTCTTGTATCTTCCTGGCGTCTCACAGTAAAAGGGAGATAATTTTGAAATTTCCTCAGTCAATAAAACATAGAAAGTATGCAGTAATATGACAGGAACAAATGAAAAAAGTGTATGATTTTTTAAAAAAATCAAAGAATTACTAAAACAAAAAATCACTATAATTATACAGTATTTGATTATTATTATCAGAAATAATATTTTGAAACATTTTTGTAAATAAATCTCAAAAAGTTTGAGATTTTGTGGAGGCCTTTTTCCGTAAGCAACTTGTCATCTTATGCTGTTTTGCCTACACTGTAGTCTCAGGCTCATATCCTAAGGGAAACATGTGTACTACATTTCAGCTCTAGTGCCTCACCATGCGGCTTCCTTGGTGGCTCAGCTGGTAAAGAATCCTACAATGCCGGAGATCTGCATTTGATCCCTGGGCTGGGAAGATGCCCTGGAGAAGGGAACGGCTACCCATCCCAGTATTCTGGCCTGGAGAATTCCATGGGCTGTAACAGTCCATGGGGTCATAAAGAGTCGGACACAACTGAGTGACTTGCACTTTCACCTCCCCACAGGGATGGGTATTCTCTGCCTGCCAAAGGAGTCTAGGGAGAGATACCAGAGCAAAAGACTGATTCAGCACATCTGTAGAAACTGAGGCTAGAGTTTTCCATTCAAATGGAATCAGAACTCAATGAAAAGAGTCACAAAGCTAAAGTCTGGGGAGAATTGACCTCGAAACAGATGCAGGGCAACAGATGTCACAGGGGCACTTCTAATCCCGGGGCTTGCTGCCACCGGGCTGCTGATACACATTATCCCTGCCAACTCAGTGGGATTCAGCAATTCAGGCAGGAATCTTGCCTTGAGCCCTCACTCCACCATTTATTATAGGATCTTGGGTCAGCCATTTTCCTTCCCTCTAAACCTCAGTTTCCTTAAATCCATAATCAGGATTAAAACAGCTGTCATAATTATCTCGGGGGATTGTTCTGAAACAAAAATGTAATGACGAGCATTCCTCAAGACTTCTCTATAAACATGATCTTTATCTTTGTACATGTTTAACAGTATCAGCTATTGTGGAACAGGTCTTGAGGTGGGGAAGAAATTGAGTCAAAACACCTGGGTTTAAGTTTTGAATCAATTACTAATCCTGTGGGTCAGATGGAGTGATAGGCATTTAGGATAAAGAGGTGAGAAATTACTGGGGCTTCTTCAAGGTGAAAAGTATAGACTACATAATACCCATGAGTTTCCAGAGTCACTCCATGCAAAAGTAGGTATGCACTTCTACCTTGTTGAGTCAGGGCTGAACCCATGTGGTTTGTTTGGACAATAAAATATGAATGGAGATCGTATTATTTCTTCCTTGCAAAAATGTTAAGTTTCAGCCTGTAGGTTGCCTCTCACTCTCTTACTTTTTCCATGCTTCTCACATTATGGAAAAATGTAGAGATCCCTCAAAAAAAGACCCAGTGTATATTTGGCTTGATCACGGAATGCATTTTAAGGGCTCTAAGGTTTTAGGATTTTTTTCTACAGAATAATCAAACTTAACTGATATAACAATGAAATGATATTTTCATAAAGCTAAATTTGTTCAATTTAAAGAACTGGACTTTATTCTGAGTTTATATTCTTCCTACATTTTTTTCTGTGATAAAATATCATTTCCTGTATGAAGTGATTATCACTCTGTTAGGGGTAGGATTCCAAAATGTTGGAATTATGCAAATATTAATCCAAAAAGTTAAATAAATATAATAAAAATATACCATATGACTGCCAGTTTAGGAGAGATTAATCCCAGTTACTGCCAAAGTATGCCTTCAAAAGATTTGCTCATTAATCCTATGTCATAGCACTTCAGAGTTTCTCTATGAGAATACAACTCAATTGGGTTTTGCATTGAGAATCATGATAGCTTTAGAAACACAGTCTCTGAATATCTCACAGAGAGGATCTTCTATGGATGGAAGAGGTTATCTCATGATGTGTACCAGTTGGCTGCCTTATTATGTAAAAGGATTTCAAGGCCATACTACAATTGACTACCTTCAAACATGTGCTCAAGGATTTTAGATGGTATAAAAACTGGTCTGTAATTCCTATATAATTAAAAGGCTTCAGATCGAATACCTGGAGAATCCCAGGGACGGTGGAGCCTGGTGGGCTGTCTTCTATGGGGTCGCACAGAGTCAGACACGACTGAAGCGACTTAGCAGCAGCAGCAGCAGCAGATCAAATACCAAACAGTCCACGACTGTTTGAAAGAGGTTTTGGACCAGAAGACTCAATTCTGAGAAAACTAAGATAAAATTCTAGAGGTACATCACAGACCGTTATGACGTCAACAGTTTCCCATAATGAGTGGATTAGACTGACGGTGGGGAATGAGGAGAGGGGATAAGAAGGTTGAAAATTGTCGGAGTGGGTGCACCTTGTCATTTGCCAATTCAGAATTATGAAGGCCTCCTACAGCCCTGCTGAGTCTTTGCACTGCTAATTCCTCACGTTTTATTTTTCTTTTAGACTTTCTTGGGTAGCTCATCCAAAACAAACAAAATAAAATGCTCTCCAACATGCTAAACAACTGTTTCTGACATCAGAAAGCATCAGAAAAGACCCTAAACGGTTGTCTCATCCCAAAGGAAGATCTTGTTTAAGTGGAGAAGTGCTTATAGCAGAAACCTTGGAAATTTCAGGGAGTGGTGTTTTATTGTTAGAACTTTCGATCAAAGTGCAGCCAAGATCCTGGGAGCATTAAATAAAAATTACCAACAAGCTGTCTTCAGTGCACTCCACTGAAAGGAAGGGCAAACCGAGCAAGTAGTGTTTGTACATCAGTCAAAACTCTGACAGCTACCCTGTGAAGTCTGACGGGCTGCCATGTGCTCAACTACCTAAGATACTCTTAACTGAACCATAAAAAGACAAATAAATTAGTAATTGTATCCCTCCTGTCATTGTCCCTTTTTGTGAACTTCTCAAGCTGTTGGTTAACATTGTCTGGAATGATTTATCAATAACTTCTTCACTTTTTTATATAGGACAGAAACACTTGATTTTTTTTTTCCAATTTCTTTTTTTGAATTGATTTAAGAAAATGATACAGATACTGCCAGTTTCTGGACCTCTCCTTTGACTTCCTGCTCTGCCTCCTCCCATTAGGAAATCAAACCAGTAAGATTAACATAATCTTTCTTGGAATTGACTGATCTTTTTAAATAGATCCCATGATAGACATGTGTAAAAATCAATAACAGACTCCTCATTTGTCAAAGCTAATGACTAAACTCATTTTGAAGTTCAATAGTGGTTACTGAAGAGTGGCCACACATTATATATCTAATCCTGTAGGTCCCTCCACTCATTCTGCTGAATGAAAAAAGGGAAGCTTTGTTACTTGAGGCACAATATAAAAAGCTCGTGTTTCCATTTTATTTGAATATGTTCATTTTTCCTCCAAAGCATGACTATTTTTTGATTGTTCAAGCTAATACGTTAGAGAAAGAAAATGAAGAATCAATCTTAACCATTTGTAATGCCTCCTCCATTTTAAAACCAATTTGATCGTTAAGTTCCTTCAATTATAATCTTAACTCCTTGAGGTTATGGGCCATGTCTTACATATTTTTAATATCCCCAGAGAGATGAACACAGCAGTTGGGTCACAGGTTAGCACAAAATAAAGATTTGGTTGAATTAAACAGACTGAATTATCCAATATCTTGGTCCATGGCATAGCAGTTATCTCAGACCAGACAGTCATATCTACTATGAGAGCAAAAGAGGCAGATTTCTAGCAGACCCTTCTTTTGATAGATGCCCTGCATCACAGGGTCGTTTAACCAGTGTTTGTTTCGGAGGTGGTGTTACCTCCCACAAAACTTTCCCTCAATTTGCAAAAGGGTGAAAACTGACAAGTTTTAATATAATGCCTCCCTCCCTTTTAAGCATCATCTGATTACAGGTGTATGCCAGCAACAAAATATCCTAAAATCCAGAAGAGAGATGTGGATGAAGCACATGTAGCCCCTAATGAACTAAGATTAGATTTTCTAGCAATTAATAAAGGCAACATCTTATCTTTGCATAATGCTTTCCATAGATTCATTACATATACCATTTCATTTCCCAACTCCATCTCAGGATACTTAATATTTCTTTCATTTCCCTAGAAATTCCAAATTGTGGTTTACTGTTTTGTATTCCTTATTTCATCAGTGAGTTGCCTTTTCCTAGGCTCCAAGCTGTATATTGCATTGCATGCCCATTGGACACGGCCATCTCATGGAATCAATAGGTCAGATACAATTTGAAACTCCCTAGGTAATGGATTTTAAAAACTGCTTGAGGGTGGGGGAGAGAGACAGGAGGAAAAAGGAATCCACAGAAACAATAACTGAAGTGGAGTGATACATTCATGATGGGAGCTGGAGAACTCCTGTTCTTTATAATAGCTTCTCAGGGGAGAAGCAGCCCTTTTCCAGAAGGAGGTGTCCTGGGAATAGCAGAGCCACTGCCATTCCATTCTTTTGATGAACAGAAACCTTATCAGTGCAATTCCCCTTGAGAGTTGAAGGGAGAAGGAAGGAGTTTAAAGACTTTTGAAAAATGTGGGTTGCAAGCAGAGGAAAGCCCAGCATTTGGCTGGTTCATTTGGAATATCTCTTGCAAACGGGAGGATATCCTGCCAAATTCAGGGCCCTCTCAGAGCTCACAAATACTGACAGCTGATCTGAGCTCTGTACATGAGTGTGTTCTTGCCAAGGGAGAGAGGGAGCAATGAAGTGAAAAGGATGTTGAATGAATTAAATACAAAGTATAAAAACAAAAATGCTTGCCTTCAACAACATAAATATTACAATGTGATATTTTTCAATTGCAGCTGTGAAATGAGGATGTCAAAGCATCGGTCATTAAATAATAAGTAGCATAAATCATTTTGACTTTAGAGTGAGACACAGACACCTTGCAGCTTCTAATTATTTTTCGAAGCTCAAAGTATTGCATGACTCGCTCGCTCTCATTGCCCTGAGACTCGGAGATTGGAAAAATCAAGGAAGCAGGTGAAACTTACGTCTCACATCCTGGGTTTGTGGCATTTATGAGGCAAAATAGGCGTTTCCCCCCATACGTGGAATCCTCAAAGCCTTAATTAACTGGTGGCATAGGAGGAGCAGTCTAAAGCCATTCCATGTCCAACAATAGGCTGTTTATATGGTACCAAAAAATCTGAGTTTTTAATGAAAAGCATTGTGGTGTTATTAACATCTCTCATTTTTATTCTGTGTATTTTTAATATATATGTATGTGTGTGTGTGTGTGTGTGTGTGTGTGTGTGTATTTAAACTACAGTGGCTTTATCAAACAAGGGTCTGTTTCCTGCTCATGGCCATGTTCACCATGGGGTGGTGGGGCTCTGCTCTTTGTCATCACACAGAGAGCAGGGCAGGGCTGAGGGAAGCTCTACTGAAACATTTACCCCCATGGTTACTGAATCAGAGGAAAGAGTTGATAAGACTCGTGTGCAGGCTGTCAGGGTTTTGCCTTAAAGTGACATGTTCAATTTACTCACGTTTTGGTGAGCAAAGCACACATCATACCTACTTTTTTTTTTTTTTAAGAGGCTTATTATGGTATAATTGATATACCATAAAACTTACCCATCTTAAGCATTCAGTGATTTTTAGTAAGTTTACAGAGCTGCATGCCCTTCACCTCAATCCCATTTTAGAACATATTTCTCATCCCCCAAAGATTCTGCACATTCACTTGCCAATTCTCCACTCCTACTCTAGGCCCAAGCAACCAATGGTCTCCTTTCAGTCTCCATAGATTTTCTTTCTCTTGGCATTAAAGATAAATAGAATAAAATAAATGGCCTTTTTCATCCAGCTTGTTTTCAGTTAGTATAATGTTTTTAAAGTGCATTCACAACACGATGTGTATTAGTAACTGTTCCTTTTTATTGCCGAGTAGTGTTCTACTGTACTAATACTTTACATTTTGTGTATCCTTTCACTCACAGATTGACATTTAGAAAGTTCCCACTTTTTAGCTATAACGAATAATACTGCTATCTTTGGATACAAATAATTGTGTGGAAATATTTCCCTTTTATTAATATGAAGGAGCATTTAATAGTGTGATAAGATGGTCACATTTTTATTCTCCATTAATTCCTTTTAAGGAGACTGTAGTTTTTGAGAGACATGTGAATAAGAGTTAGGGTAGAGGTCTGTTCAAACTTCCTGCTTTAAATCCACTGCTGCCTGGTATCAAGACTTCCCCTAAAGAAAAGAAATCAGAGAATCTGGACACTTTCTCTGGGAAGAATGTGAGGGACAGGTAAGGGACATTTGAAACACCAGATAAGGGATGGCTGAAAAGAAAATTGGGAAAGGAAGGCAACCATAGCTAAAATGGAAATTTTAAAATAAATTATGCACTGTGATATGCATATTACACAGCTAACTCTGTCGCTCAGAAACTCTTTGGTAACACCTATATTTTTCAGTAAGATTTGTGTGTAGCGAGTTCCTTTGGAAGGAACTCCAATGGGAACTGACTTTTCTGTCAGTGGATATAATGGATGTTTTTGCTTATGTACCAAAAATCAGCAGTCTTTTGTTCTCCTTTCTTAACAAAATCCAGATCTCATTCTGGCGTCCATCCTTCAATCGTAGTTCCTGTGCTTGTGGAAGAATAACTCCAGAGGGCACATTCTGTTTTCCTGCCCATAGTTGTGGACATGCTTCAATAGCAGGCATGTAATCTTGGTGGCACTAGTGACAAAGAATCCACCTGCTGAGGCAGAAGATACAAGAGACGTGGTTTCAATCCCTGGTTCTGGAAGATCCCCTGGAGTAGAAAATGGCAACCCACTCCAGTATTCTTGCTTGGAACATTCCATGGACAGTGGAGCCTCGTGGGCTAGTCCGTGGGGTTGCTACGAGTCAGACACAACTGAGCATGCGCTCCTCCTCCTCCTCCTCCTAACCTTATCTGGCGCAGTCAGAATGAGGGTTAGGAACTTTGCTGGAATTCTAAGAGAAAAATCCTCTCACTTGGGCTTGAACAAAGGATAATGCAGCTCTGGTTGTGTCCTATGACCCTGAGGGAGTCAGGTTTAGATGAAGCTTATACTTGAATAGCAGAGCACAGAGGTAATGATGTGGGGATGTTGGGTTAACTAACCTTCACTCCTCAATTTAGTTTTCCAGATAGGTAATTCAGGAAAGCACCTTTAATATTTAAGCCTCTTATAGTTTGAGTTGGAATTCTCATTATTTGCAACATAAAGATCCCAAACTGACATATGTTTAGAGTAAAACTATACACAGTACAAGGTTGTAGTAGGCAGAAGTCATGGGGCCTTGAGATTATAAATTTTCAAAATTAGCAGATAATGTAAGCTGTGGAAATTTTCTGGATTCCAGGTCAATTTACACCCTGAAATCCAAAAGGCAGGAAGGCCCCAGCTGATATACAGGTTACATTCATTTCTTTCCCACAGTGTTTTTGAAACCAATCTGGAGTGGACAGTGAAGAGCTGAAAATACTTTGACCCATCTCTGTGTTACCTGGGGAGCTGTACTCTTTGATCCTATATAGCAGTAGGGACATTTTAAATGAAGAAAATCAGAATGTGCCAAAGTGACAAGATTTGTTTCCCTCCCCAGCTGCCTGACTAAATGAGTCTCCTTGTCCTGCTTATGGGAGAATCCTGTGCACCTATCTTAAGACTGCACTTAACACCTGTACTCATCATGTGTTTACCTTCTTATCACCCAACCGAACTGGGAATCCTTGAGGATGAAGATTGTGCGACTACTCTATTTTTAGCAACTAGCAGAGCATCAGAACAGTAGTGGGACACTCAGTAAATGTGCATAACTAAATGAGTTTACACACCTATATTAGTCCTTCAAAACCATAGTCTTTCTTATAAGAGACAGCTTCATTTGAGAGTGGAAAGAGAAACAATGCAAAAAGCTGTGATTGGTAAAGTTAATGTATTTCTCGGAGAAGGCAATGGCACCCCACTCCAGTTCTCTTGCCTGGAAAATATCATGGATGGAGGAGCCTGGTAGGCTGCAGTCCATGGGGTCACTAGGATTTGGACACGACTGAGCGACTCCACTTTCACTTTTCACTTTCATGCATTGGAGCAGGAAATGGCAACCCACTCCAGTGTTCATGCCTGGAGAATCCCAGGGACGGCGGAGCCTGGTGGGCTGCCGTCTATGGGGTCGCACAGAGTCAGACACGACTGAAGCGACTTAGCAGCAGCAGCAATGTATTTCTATGTCAGCTAGTAACTAGAAAATCTGAGTAAAATTTGGGGGAAAAAATTGTTTGAAGCCAGCAGGGAGCTTCCACGGAGTTCACAACTTGAGGGACCAAAATTCTAGAGTTCACTGAGGTGATCCCAACAGTCTGATTGCTACTTTTGTCCTTGAGACATATGACAGTTCTTAAGCAGTACAGGACAGAAGGCTGAGAACCCAGTAAAAAAAAGTAACTGCTAAGAGGAGAAGTATAAGCAAAGTTTTGATGACCTCATGGCATTAAGGAGACAAAAATTAGAATTAGGATTTAAGATAACCAGGATTTGAGTGGCTAGCATCTTGGAGAAAAGAGAGGTATAAGGAAACAAGCTTGACACTCCACGCTAGTTTCCCTTTTGAATAATTTGATAATTCTTAGTTGTGTGATACAAAAGGCAACCAAAAAAACTCAACAAAACTTGTGATTGTTCTCGGTGCTTCAAAGAGAAAAACGTGAGTTCAGGACCCAGCAAATATGAAAGGCCCTAATAAACACTCTAGAATCTCATTTGGGATCCCTGGGAGCCTTCACCCTAGGAGTTGAGGTGAAATAGAGGTAGGATTGATATTAGGAGCTCTGAGACTCAGTCTGAAATCAGACCATTTTCCCACTGTGTTTAGATGGCTACTCTAGTTGCTTACCAGGAAAAAAAGGGAATCTTCTGTACTGAGAGAGAACACCCATTGTAATCAATAACACCCATCTGTAATTTCTCAAATACAAAGTCTGTCATTCAACAAAGATTACCTAACATACCAGTAAAGAGGCCCCAAAGAAAACACTGACAATAGAAACAGGCCTACAACTAACTGAGACACTAGTTGAAAATGACTGTGGTTAATTCATTTAATAAAAAATGGATTAAATGATGATGAATTTCACTATATATATTTGTATATATAGAATCTATAAAAATATTTCAGTGAAAATTCAGAAACTGAAAAATGCAGTCACTGAAACTACAAATTTAACATTTGGCTTTAATATCAGATTGGACAAAGAAAAAGAGATGAGTATAAAGTATCCAAACTCACACATCAAGAGTAAAAAAGAAGGAAGGTACAGAAAGTATCAATAGAGATAGACGGAGCATGTAAGAAAAGGTCTAACTTATCAATATATGCAATTATATTCCCAAAAATGTAGGAGACAGAAAATGGGCCGAATCAATTTTTAAAGAGAATGGGCAAGAATTTTCCAGACCTAACAGAAGTCATTATGTGAAAGATTCAGAAGCCCATGACCATATATATATATATAGATAGATAGATATAGATCTATATGAAAGTCATTCAATCACGTCGTCTGAGTCTCTGCAACCCCATGGGCTAAACGGTCCATGGAATTCTCCAGGCCAGAATACTGGAGTGGGTAGCCTTTCTCTTCTCCAGGGGATCTTCCCAACCCAGGGATCGAACCCAGGTCTCCCACACTGCAGGCAGATTCTTTACCAGCTGAGCCACAAGATTTAACTGCAGTTAGAGGGAAAAATGCACAATGCCTTCAAAAGAGCAACATTAAGACTTAGAGCCGGTTTCTCAACAGGAATGATGTGATACAGAAGACAACAGAGTACTATCTTCAAAGTACTAGAACAAATTAGAACTTCAAGTTTAGGATTTTATATCTGGTGATGATAATCTTCAGTAGGAAGACAAAAATAGACTTCTAGGCACACACATACAGAGAGAGCTTATGTTCCTATATTAAAACTCCAAGATGCAGGAAGGGATGGTGATAAACAGATATGATTAAAATGTGGTATAATGACTGCAAAGCAATTATAATGATGTCTTGTGAGATTTGAGATGTATTTATAATAGAATTGAAGGGCATGACACAAAAAAGCGATGAGAGGAGTACCCTAAAGGTTTTCGCATTACCTGAAAAGTGGCTAAAAATCACTAATTTACAAATCAGGTAAGATAAGCAGAAAACTAATATAAGATGATAGATTAAAAAATTAATAACTACATCAAATGTAACTGGACAATAAATGGTAAAGTAGATTTAATAAAAAAAATATATGGCCCATGTGAGAGGTGCATCTTAAATACAAGGATGAAAGTAGGGTGTTGAAAACAAGAATATCATGAAAACAATATCCAAAAGAAAGCTGAATCAAACAAATATCCTAGGTAAGATTCAATGTCAAAATTAAAGGGGACTATTTCATAATGATTAAGTTAAACCTATTGTTTAAAAAAATAGCTAAACCTATAAGAAAAACATAACAATTCTAAATTTTTATGTACCTAATAATGTAGCTCCCAAATATTTAGGCAAGATTCAACAGTAAAATAAAAGCAGGAATATTTTATAGTGATTAAGAGTTTGATTTATAAGAAGTGCATATTCTAAGTTTTTATGTATCTTAATAATACAATTTCAAAATATATAGGGCAAAAAACAAAATAAGAAATAGAAAAATCTGCAATCCTATTAGAAGACTATCAGTAACTGAAAACATGCCACAACAAGCAAGCAAACAATTCATGTGAAAATAGAAAATAACAAATAACAAAATTAACTTTACTGACACCCATAAGGCATTCCTGAACAATGGCAGGGTATTCATTCTTTTCAAGTGCACATGGAATTTTTTTTACCAAAATGAATAGTACTTTGGGCTATGAAACAAGTCTTCAAAAAAAATCTGAGAATTAAAATTATAAAGGACATGTTCTCCAACCACAGAACAATACAGTTGTTTCGGGGGGGAATATGACTGGAGCCTACTCACTGTTGGTCACCACAGGAGTGGCTGAAACTAGATATAGTTGAAGCATAGAGAGTCTGAAAAGGTGCCTAAGGATGCATCCAATAGGGTTTTTCTGTGTACAAGTATTTTCAGGTGTTGAGGCGAATATTCATCCTCTGTTAACACTATCAGTTAATGGAAAAGGATAGAATAGCTGGACTACTCAAGGAGAATATGAGATTCATGCGTAACACACACTGCTCTTAGAACAGTGGGAGAGCAGCTAGAGTTTGGAATGGCTCGCCAAAACATACAGAATTCTATCACTCAGGTTAACCCTTTATTACTCTACCTTGTCTACTTGAGTGACTGTAAATGAGACTCCAGCACCTAAGCTCTGCTGGATATAAATAGAACTGGACTGGTTCCTTTTACTCCCTCTTGCCTTTTTAAAAGGGGTTCCCTGGTATCTCAGACGGTAAAGAATCTGCCTGCAATGCAGGAGATCTGGGTTTAATCCCTGGGTAGGGAAGATTGCTTGCAGAAGGGAATGGATAATGACTTCAATATTCTTACCTGGAGAATTCCATGGATAGAGGAGCCTGGTGGGCTACAGTCCGTGAAGTCACAATTAAGTTCGCCCTTTCACCCGTTGAGGCTTAGAAGGTATTTTTTGAAAGGTAAGGAAATAAGTCTAAATGTTACTAATTCAGAGTGTGGGCTATGCAAGTTTTCATTCTATTACATTTATTCAAATAATTTAGGGTTAATTTATGGGGACCTGACTCTTCCCACAAAGCCCATTTAATCTGTTTCCCAACTACCAGTTATTAATAAAAAAATGAATAATTAAAATGTAATTTGAAAGGGCTGAAATAAAGGAATGTTTAACATGATGGGAAGCAGAGAGAAGCTGGTGAGAAATTCCTTGAGGTTGTAGGAGCTGTCAGGGAAACTTTCATTTGAACTGAGCCCCAGAAATTGATTAGGACTTTATAGATGGGTCTGAGCTTGTAAAGGGAAAGAAGTTGGCCACAAACAAGGGCACAGGCATTTGGACATCATGAAACAGTCAAGGAATGGTGAGTCAGGGACTTGTCCACTGTGGGTACAGCATAAAGTGAATAATGGGAAGGAAGTGAGCAGAAAGAGATGTTGAGTGTAGATATGGAGAGTCTCACATAACAGCGTATTTGCATGTTACTCTGCCTGTAAATAGAGTCAATAGAGGTTTCTAGGTGGGGAAGAATCATGACTGAAGCAAAATTTTCCAATAATAATTCTAGTCACAGTAAGGAGGATAGAGCGAGGAAAAATTAGAATCATGATTTATAGGCAAATTTCAGAAAAGAGATAAGAATTTAAATCTTAGCAGTGACAGTGGAAATGAGCAGAATGAAGGCTATTTGGGATCATTTTGAAGGCAGGATTAAAGAACTTGGTAACTAAATAGGGTGAGTGAGTAAAGAAAGTCAAGAAAAGTGAAGCATAGCCTCCAGATTGGATAGAGATACTATTTGCCCACATGGAGAATCCAAGAAAAGGGTGAACTGGCAAAGGAGGTACCAGAAAGAGGTCTTGTGTCACGGAAGCTACACATGTTACAGCAGAGGTGTTGTTTAGAAAGTGATGGAATGATCTCTTCTAGGTAACTTATCCCCTAAGCTTAAGCATCATTATAATGACTTTAATATGATGTTTATATTGGGATATACATAATGATTTTAAAAGATAGGGATGGTAGAATTGAAAAGCCATTAGATTGTAAATCAGAACTCATAGTCTTCCTCAGCCACTTGGTTGACCTTGGAAAAATAATTTGATCTCCACAAGCAGATTTTTTTGTAATTTATGGAAAGAGTAAAAATGTTATCTCGTCCCTTCTCCCACTGTGTGTGAGGATTAAGTGAGATGGTGAACTTTTAGTGAAAACTACAAGTTGTAGAAAAGAATCGGACACATCTAAGCATGTACTGATAGAGACAAGGTGTAGAACAACTGATTTAGATAATATTTTGTCATTTGTTTGATAATTAAAAACAAATACTTGAAACACATGGAACCCTGCTCAATGTTATGTGGCAGACTAGATGGGAGGAGAGTTGGGGGAGAACGGATACATGTATATGTATGGCTGAATCCCTTTGCTATTCACCTGAAATTATTACAATATTGTTTGTAAATCTGCTATAGCCCAGTGCTTTGCCAACAAAGGTTCATATAGTCAAAACTATGGATTTTCCTGTAGCCATGTACAGATAGGAGAGTTGGACCATCAAAAAAGCTGAGCACCAAAAACTGATGCTTTTGAACTGTGGTGCTGGAGAAGAATCCTGAGAGTCCCTTGGACAGCAAGGAGATCAATCCTAAAGGAAAACAACTCTGAATATTTATTGGAAGGACTGATGCTGAAACTGAAGCTCTAATACTTTGGCCAATGAAGAGCTGACGCATTGGAAAAGACCCTGATACTGGGAAAGATTGAGGGCAAGAGGAGAAAGGGGCATCGGAGGACAAGATGGCTGGATGGCATCATCGACTCAATGGACATGAGTTTGAGCAAACTTGGGGAGATGGTGAAGCGCAGGGAACCCTGGTGTGCCTCAGCCCATGGCGTCACAGAGTCAGACACCACTTAGCAACTGAACAACAACAATACCTCAATACAAAATAAAAAGCTTTAAAAATTTTAAAAAAGAAAGACTTGATTGAAAACTTCTCAAAACATTTGCAGGGAAAGGGATTTAAATTCTATCGAAGCTTTAGTCACCATGGGGGTTTTCTCTCTGTAATTTCTGAATACAGCAAATCTTTCCTTTGCTCAAATATTATATCTATGAGGCTACAAAAGTAACATTACACATGGTATACATTATAAAAACAAACTCTGAAACATTTGTCTGGGGCAAAATAAAAGAAACAGAAAAATTGAAGATGTCAAGCATTTTTACTTAATGCGAGATATCCCCATTATTTCTTTTCCTTTTAATAAAGTTCACACTTAGTTGCTCTCTTGAAAACCAATTCCTCCTAAAGCTTCTCTCTTCATCTTTAATATGACTTTTCTCTGAAGCTCTCATTTCTATCCAGGCAGTATTATTACATATCTTACAAAATCGAACATCAGAGATTAATTACATATGAAGTATATCTGATGGCTCTGGGGTTTCTCTGGGTACCAGTGAGGGCTACCCACTGGTGTCATAAAAGCTGTGTAAATTTAATTAAAATGTAGCTATTTCATTGGGTTTACTATGCAAGTAGGGCCTCGGGTCTATAAAGAAAAAAACAAAAGGAACAAAATACTCTGTGGTGAGGGATGGGCAGCTAAGAGCAGCTGAAAAGAGAGGAAAAGGCTGACAAAGAGAGGGAGAAAGTTCCCTGTGGAACAGTCTCTCCTTCCAAATTCACCAAGCCTCTTTCCAAGCACTTCAAGTCAGAGAAAATCCCAAGTGCATTTTTCAGCCCTTCTTGGTTGTTTATTCAGAAAGCCCCAGGGAATCCTAAGCAGATACTTCTCTACTCTGTGGTGATTCATTCGGCATTTCATTCTCCCAAATAGCTAAATGATCCTTTCTCCCCTTACTTCTCAACCTCATGGACTGCAGCCTGCCAGGCTCCTCTGTGCATGGGATTCTCCAGGCAAGAATACTGGGGTGGGTGGCCATTCCCTTCTCCAAGGGATCTTCCTCATCCAGGGATTGAACCCAGGCCTCCTATATTGCAGGTAGATTCTTTACCATCTGAGCCATCAGAGAAGCACTTTTCCCTGGCACTTCTCCAATACTGAGTAAACTTGAAGAGCTGACAGTGTCAAATTCAACATTGAGAGTCTAACCAGGAGACCCATTCACAGCTTCTAAGCTTCACTGTATATAGCTGTGAGGAGTGGGTCAGGGGTTTTGAGTCTCTGGAGGGATAACTTTCTCGGGATGTGCTAGCAAATTAGGCTGTCTCTATTTTGCATACAAATATGCAAAATACTTTGCCCGACAAAAATCCATATACTCAAAGCTATGGTTTCTCCAGTAGTCATGTATGGATCTGAGAGTTGGACATAAAGTCTGATATTGAAGAACTGATGCTTTTGTACTGCGGTGTTGGAGAAGACTGTTGCGAGTCCTTTGGACTGCAAGGAGATCAAACCAGTCAATCCTAGCTATTTCATTGAGTTTACTACGCAACTAGGTCCTCTGGTCTTCTGTTTAAAAAAAAAAAAAAAAAAAAAAACAAGTGAAAGGAATAAAATACTCTGTGGCAAGGGATAGGCATCTAAGAGTAGCTGAAAAGAAAGGAAAAGGCTGACAAAGAGAGGGAGAAAGTTCTCTGTGGAATAGTCTCTCCTTCAATTTTGCCAAGCCTCTTCACAACCGCTTCAAGTCAGAGAAAATCCCAAGTGAAATTCCTGACTATTCATTGGAACTACTGATGCTGAAGCTGAAGCTCCAATACTTTGGCCACCTGATGCAAAGAGCCAACTCAATCGAAAAGACCCTGATGCTGGGAAAGATTGAATGTAGGAGGAGAAGGGGTCTACAGAAGATGAGATAGTTGGATGGCATCAGGGACTCAAAGGACATGAGTTTGAGCAAGCTCCAGGAGATGGTGAAGGACAGGGAAGCCTGGAATGTTGCAGTCCATGAAGCCTCAGAGTCACACATGACTGAACGACTGAACAACGACTATTTCGTATTCAAGTAGTTAGTGGCCACAATGTGTTCTAAAAGTGGGAAGCAAACATTCTGTAAAATACCTCTATAAAAGTAGCACAGTTCAGTTCAGTCGCTCAGTCGTGTCCAACTCTGTGACCCCATGAATTGCGGCACGCCAGGCCTCCCTCTTCATCACCAACTCCCGGAGTTCACTCAGACTCACATCCATTGAGTCGGTGATGCCATCCAGCCATCTCATCCTCTGTCATCCCCTTTTCCTCCAGCCCTCAATCTCTCCCAGCATCAGAATCTTTTCCAATGAGTCAACTCTTCAAATGAGGTGGCCAAAGTACTAGAGTTTCAGCTTTGGCATCAGTCCTTCCAAGGAACACCCAGGGCTGATCTCCTTCAGAATGGACTGGTTGGATCTCCTTGCAGTCCAAGGGACTCTTAAGAGTCTTCTCCAACATCACAGTTCAAAAGCATCAATTCTTTGGCGCTCAGCCTTCTTCACAGTCCAACTCTCACATCCATATGTGACTACTGGAAAAACCATAGCCTTGACTAAATGGACCTTTGTTGGCAAAGTAATGTCTCTGCTTTTCAATATGCTATCTAGGTTGGTCATAACTTTTCTTCTAAGGAGTAAGCATCTTTTAATTTCATGGCTGCAATCACCATCTGCAGCGATTTTGGAGCCCAAAAATATAAAGTCTGACACTGTTTCCCCATCTATTTCCCATGAACAATATGAAAAGGCAAAATGATAGGATACTGAAAGGAACTCCCCAGGTCGGTAAGTGCCCAATATGCTGCTGGAGACCAGAGGAGAAATAACTCCAGAAGGAATGAAGGGATGGAGCCAAGGCAAAAGCAATACCCAGTTGTGGATGTGACTGGTGATAGAAGCAAGGCCTGATGCTGTAAAGAGCAGTATTGCATAGAAACCTGGAATGTTAGGTCCATGAATCAAGGCAAATTGGAAGTGGTCAAACAAGAGATAGCAAGAGTGAACATCAATATTCTAGGAATCAGCAAACTAAAATGGACTGGAATGGGTGAATTTAACTCAGATGACCATTATATCTACTACTGCGGGCAGGAATACCTCAGAAGAAACGGAGTAGTCATCATGGTCAACAAAAGAGTCCGAAATGCAGTACTTGGATGCAATCTCAAAAACGACAGAATGATCTCTGTTGATTTCCAAGGCAAACCATTCAATATCACAGTTATCCAAGTCTATGCCCCAACCAGTAACGCTGAAGAAGTTGAAGTTGAAAGGTTCTATGAAGACCTACAAGACCTTTTAGAACTAACACCCAAAAAAGATGTCCTTTTCACTATAGGGGACTGGAATGCAAAAGTAGGAAGTCAAGAAACACCTGGGGTAACAGGAAAATTTGGCCTTAGAATGAGGAATGAAGCAGGGCAAAGACTAACAGAGTTTTGCCAAGAAAATGCACTGGTCATACCAAACACCCTCTTCCAACAACACAAGAGAAGACCCTACACATGGATATCACCAGATAGTCAACACTGAAATCAGATTGATTATATTCTTTGCAGCCAAAGATGGAGAAGCTCTATACAGTCAGCAAAAACAAGACCAGGAGCTGACTGTGGCTCAGATCATGAACTCCTTATTACCAAATTCAGACTTAAATTGAAGAAAGTAGGGAAAACCACTAGACCATTCAGGCATGACCTAAATCAAATCCCTTACAATTATACAGTGGAAGTGAGAAATAGATTTAAGGGCCTAGATCTGATAGAGTACCTGATGAACTATGGACAGAGGTTTGTGGCATTGTACAGGAGACAGGGATCAAGACCATGCCCATGGAAAAGAAATGCAAAAAAGCAAAATGGCTGTCTGGGGAGGCCTTACAAATAGCTGGAAAAGAAGAGAAGCGAAAAGCAAAGGAGAAAAGGGAAGATACAAGCATCTGAATGCGGAGTTCCAAAGAATAGCAAGGAGAGATAAGAAAGCCTTCCTCAGCGACCAATGCAAAAAGTAGCACAGGACCTGTGCTAATCCCTTTGGAGGAAGTGTGTAACAACAGTCATGATGGCTCACATTTATTTCACGTTACTATGTGCTAAATACGCATATAGTATATCCAGCCCTCACACTGTACCACCACACTGTAGCATAGAGTGTAAGGTTTTAAATGAGATGGAAATGATTTGAATGCTGGCTCAGTTCCTTCCTGGATCTCTGAATATGTTTCTTTCTAAACTAATATTTGGCTGGCAAGTTCTAGGTAATGCTTAAAGATTGAGCACACGCACACAAACATCATATATTCTCACACACACATACACCCCTCTGTAACACACTGTCTGGCACAAAGTGGCAATGGGAGTTCCACAGTATTAGCTTCCATCTTAGTCTTCAGGAAGACTATTTGGGTCTTAATATTATTTTGGAAAATTCTCTAAGAATGGGAATTTTGGGATTTTGTGATTTCTCCACTGGTAGTAGTTCCTACCAGTGTTTAATTAATTTTATATCATAGTTTTTTGTTCTATCCAATACAAAAATATACATCATGTGAAAGAAATCATTGTATTATGTTAAGAAAGTCAGCGTTTCTCTCATTTGGAATGCACCAGGATACCCTGAATTAGAACACCTCCTAATCCAGTTACCGTCGTGTGTGAGTATAAATTGGGAATGGGTAAAAGAAGTGTATTTCAACATTAACTCGATGTAGGGGCTCCAGGTCGGGATGTGATGTAGAAAGATCCTAAACCTACTTCCTCCTATAGGCACACTGAATCCAGAGCTACATGTGGAAAATGTTTCTCTGGGGGAAAGAAAAAAAAAAAAAAACTACAAAAACCAGCTAAGACACTCCCACCCAGAGCTTCTTTCTGAGGAGGGATTTGAAACCCACACTGGGCACCCCAACTTTTAAGACCTGCACCTGAGAGATGAGATCCCCAAACATCCAGCTTTGAAAACCAAAGGAGCTCATAGTCATCAGACCCAAGGCTATAGGGAACTGGAGAAATGACTGTTAAAGGGGCTGTGTGCTCTCTCCTGCAGAGCTCAGCACAGGAGCAGCCTATTGAGAGGTACCCAGACTTGTGTCAGAGGCCTATTTGCTTATCACAGAGCATTGGCCTGGCGGGCAGGCAACTAATCTAGCACACACCTAGGGGCCCCCTGGGGTACCCACTGGGGACGGAGGCTGGCAGGCACCATTTTTGTCCTCTTTGCTCACCAGTACCACCAGAAAGGAGCTTCTGCCCTCCTCTGGTGCCCAACTTTTGTGTCTTCCACTGGTGATACCTCTAGCCCACTTGGTTCTGACCGCCAGTGGAGACTATGCTCGTGGGTCCCACAGGAGAATAACCAGCAGAGAAAGATTCTTGAGTGATGACTACCCTCAGAGCACCCCAGGAGGAAACAGACTCAGGACCCTAGTCTCTCTGGGAAAGGACTTATAATAGCTTATCTCCATAGTAGCAGGCTTCTGATTAAACACAGGTGGGACTTCCCTGTTGGCTCAGATGGTAGGGTCTGCCTGCAATGCAGGAGACCTGGGTGCAGTTTCTGGGTTGGTAAGATTCCCTGGAGAATGAAATAGCAACTAACTCAAGTCTTCTTGCCTGGAGAATTCCATGGTCAGAGGAGCCTGGCGGGCTGCATCTGTGGGATCACAAAGGGTCCGATGTTTCTGACCGACTTCCACTTGACTTTGGCTGACTTAATCCTTTGGAGAAATCTCCAAGTGCACGTGATTTGTTTTGATTTGTTTTTTGCATCTCCCTCTGCTGGGATCCAAAGAAACTATATCTGATATCTCTGCAGGGTGTTCTACATGCCTCTAGGTAAGCTTGCCTTCCTGCATCCCAGGGGGCTGTAACAATTAGAGAGCAAGTCTCAGCCAGCTATCAGTCCTGGGGCCCTGCACAGACAGCACACTGAAACACATCCTCAGTATTTTTGCAAAAGAGTCCTTTTGCTTGTCCAAGAGCTTTGGCTTGAGAAAAGGCTTCTGGTTTGGTGCACAGCTTGGGGCCTGCACAGGTGCACGCTGGGGCCAGGGGAGCCCAGCTCTGCATGCTCTCTCAGCTCCCCTCAGGTCTTTTCCCCTCCCTGAAAAGAACTCAACAAACATACATCAATATACACAAATGTCTAGTCATTGTGTTCTACATCTGGAACTAATATGTCAGTTCAGTTCAGTCGCTCAGTCGTGTCCAACTCTTTGCAACCCCATGAATCGCAGCACGCCAGGCCTCCCTGTCCATCACCAACTCCCAGAGATCACTCAGACTCATGTCCATTGAGTTGGTGATGCCATCCAGCCATCTCATCCTCTGTCGTCCCCTTTTCCTCTGGCCCCCAATCCCTCCCAGCATCAGAGTCTTTTCCAATGAGTCAACTCTTCGCATGAGGTGGCCAAAGTACTGGAGTTTCAGCTTTAGCATCAGTCCTTCCAAAGAACACCCAGGGCTGATCTCCTTTAGAATGGACTGGTTAGATCTCCTTGCAGTCCAAGGGACTCTCAAGAGTCTTCGCCAACACCACAGTTCAAAAGCATCAATTCTTTGGCGCTCAGCTTTCTTCACAGTCCAACTCTCACATCCATACATGACTACTAGAAAAACCATAGCCTTGACTAAACAGACCTTTGTTGGCAAAGTAATGTCTCTGCTTTTCAATATGCTATCTAGGTTGGTCATAACTTTTCTTCCAAGGAGTAAGCATCTTTTAATTTCATGGCTGCAATCACCATCTGCAGTGATTTTGGAGCCCAAAAAGATAAAGTCTGACACTGTTTCCACTGTTTCCCCATCTATTTCCCATGAAGTGATGGGACTAGATGCCATGTTCTTCATTTTCTGAATGTTGAGCTTTAGGCCAACTTTTTCACTCTCCTCTTTCACTTTCATCAAGAGGCTTTTTAGCTCCTCTTCACTTTCTGCCATAAGGGTGGTGTCATCTGCATATCTGAGGTTATTGATATTTCTCCCGGCAATCCTGATTTCAGCTTCTGCTTCTTCCAGCCCAGCGTTTCTCATGATGTATTCTGCATAGAAGTTAAATAAGCAGGGTGACAATATATAGCCTTGACGTACTCCTTTTCCTATTTGAAACCAGTCTGTTGTTCCATGTCCAGTTCTAACTGTTGCTTCCTGACCTGCATATAGATTTCTCAAGAGGCAGGTCAGGTGGTCTGGTATTCCCATCTCTTTCAGAATTTTCCAGAGTTTATTGTGATCCACACAGTCAAAGGCATTGGCATAGTCAATAAAGCAGAAAGAGATGTTTTTCTGGAACTCTTGCTTTTTTGATGATCCAGTGGATGTTGGCAATTTGATCTCTGGTTCCTCTGCCTTTTCTAAAACCAGCTTGAACATCTGGAAGTTCATAGTTCATGATGAAAGATGATGCTGTGAAAGTGCTGCACGCAATATGCCAGCAAATATGGAAAACTCAGCAGTGGCCACAGGACTGGAAAAGGTCAGTTTTCATTCTAATCCCAAAGAAAGGCAATGCCAAAGAATGCTCAATATAATATGTCAATTAGATATCAATAAAACATAAATGGGTTTGCCAGGTGGTGCTAGTGGTAAAGACCCCATCTGCCAATTCAGGAGACATAAGAGACTCAGGTTCAATCCCTGGGTTGGGAAGATCCCCTGGAGAAGGGAATGGCAACCCAGTATTCTTGCTTGGAGAATTCCACAGAAAGAGAAGCCTGATGGATACAGTCCATAGGGTCACAGAGTCAGACATAACTGAAGCAACTTAGCATACACGCACACACACACACAAAATAAATAAATTTAAAAAAAATTTAATTAGGTCTTACTATGAAATTCTTTTGTCCAGGATATTTTCTTTTGTTCTTATAGCTATCATCCCCAATCCTGGGAAGTCTGGGTAGTCTCCTCTGTCCTTTTTTCATACATGTAATACACAGCAGTCATGAGGAACTCTTGTCCCGTGTGAGGTCAGGAATTGTCCCAACCCTGAAGACTCTGGAGTAAGTACTGAGGGGTGTGGGTGTGGGCAAGACTGGAGAGAGGAACTGAGGTAGGGTCTTTCTGCTCACACTACAGATGTTGATGTAGTTGTAGAAAGTGGTAAAGTCCCTTTGAATTATTCTGTGCAATTCTTAATTCTCCATTCTTGAATATTTAATTCCTCAAACTTTTACTGGTCTCATTTACTCTATTGGGACCATTTCTAAGTTATCTATACCTTAAATATTGGGGAAGTTATTATTTTTAGCACATCTAAGTCAACAGTGACTCTCAGAAGCTTTGATTTATTTTTAGGAGGACATATTTAGGACACAGAAAAGATTACAGTTATAACTTTTTCTAAATGAATTTGAAAACTCCAAACTGAGACTCTCTCATTGCAATTTAGTATTCTTAAGTATGTAAGTAAGTGTTAGTCATTCAGTCGTGCCCAGCTCTTTGAGACCTCATGGACTGCAGACCACCAGGCTCCTGTGTCTATGAGATTTTCCAGGCAAGGATACTGGAGTGGGTTGCCATTCCCTTCTCCAGGGGATCTTCCCGACCCAGGGATCGAACCCGGGTCTCCTGCACTGCAGGCAGATTCTTTACTGACTGAGCCACAAGAGGGTACAAAAAAGCAGATCTTCCCTTCTCCCCCCACAAAAAAACTCACATATAGAAAAAATTAATTAAAAACACACAAAGTGTCAGAAAATGGTTTCCAAGAGATTGTGTAACCACCATTTTCCACTAGACACCATTCCTTTAACTTAGATAAGAATTCAAGAACACATCATCTAAATTTTAAAAATTATATGATTTTATCTAAAATAAAAAGCAGTAAGCATCTAGCCACTATAGCACAGTAAAATTACATTTTGTAGTATTTCTCTGCCCAAATACATATATAAATGATCAATAAAATATAAACATAGAGCACCAAAATACACAGCCAGGTTAAAAAGGAAAATAACTTTGCAAAGCAAAAGCTTAAAAAATGCAAATCAATGAGAGTCTGAACTCCCAGTCTTGCTCTGCTCCAAGGTAAGAAGCAGGTGATGATGAGCATTCTAACATTCTGCGTTGTAAACAAGACTCCTTAGAGACAAGGCTTTCTGGATAAAATAGGACTGAAAAAAATTTGCTGGACATTAGCTAGAGCTAAGGCTTTTTAACAAGGCAGGCTGGGAGTGAGAAGGTAGATACATTCTTGCAACAAGGCAGTGGTCAGAGAAGCCTAGATACCAGCCTATTGACTGAAACTGTATTATCCTCAGTGAGTGAGATAGGAGCCCCATAAGGTCATCCCATACTCTTGGCCACATATGGGCTGAGGATGGAAGGCTGGGTAAATGCTATGCTAAAACATCTGCGGCATGGATAAAGGGACAGAACAAAATACAAGTGAAATTTCTCTCACAAACCAAATTCCCAAACAGGAAAAGACCTAATCCAGCAATAGGTGCACTTGGTGCTTTGCCTCTGTCTCCGTCCTCTCACTGCTTGAGTGTCCATTGGTATGACTTTTCAACACGTGCATTTTTTTTTTTTCCTTTTGCCCTGCCAGCTTGCAGGATCTTAGTTCCCTGACGAGGGATCAAACCTACACCCTCAGCAGTGAAAGCATGCAGTCCTAACCACTGGACCACCAGCGAACCCCTGCATTTTATTATTTTAGTTTCCCTGTTGTCTCTGAAGCCTGCTTTGTGCATTGGTCTGATAAACTAAAAGTGGTATAAAGCTAATGCCTTCTAGGCACATCTTTACACTGACTAAAGGAAATGTGTGCATAAATGTTCTCACAATACGAGGAAGATAACTGAGAGGTCTATTGTACACTCAGTCCCAAAATTTTCCTAGTAGAAGTGACCTCTAGTTACACACAGGGGTACTGACTTCTATTGCCTGTTTCCTTCCCTGTCTCCCTTCTCCATTATTCTTTTGTCTATTGGTGTGACTTCACTTTCCAAATAAACTAGTTGCATTCAGTTTTGTTTTGTTTTTCTTCTCAAGGTCTTCTCTATGGAGAATACAAACTAAGGTGGATGCTGAGAAGATTAAGCCACAAATATCAGCTGAAGAAACCTATATTGTCTCAAGAAGTTAATATGATGAAACAGTCTGAAAATCTTGAAAGTAAATGTTTAGTGCCCACACATAAGTGAAGTATAATTTCTATTTTAAAAAGCAACTACATAAAACAAACAAACAAAAAGGCAGACATGAAGCAATCAACAAAATATGAAACAAATTCTATTAAAAATGCTAGAAAAGAGTTATGCAGCCTTCCTAATCAAACACTAAATGATGTAGTAACTTGGCACTGGAAAAAATTAGTAAATTAAAAGAGAAATTCACCCAGAATGCAGCATGCAAGATAACAACAAAAAGGAAGGCAGGTGGGGGTAGAAGATAGGAAAGCCATGGAGGACAGATTGTGAGTGTGCAGTCCTAATTTCTACCATATTATAGTTTCAGGAGAAGACAGAAGAGCAAATGGCACAGAGGAAATTAGTGAAGAAATGAGAATTTACCAACTGTCCTAATATCAAAAGTGGATTCAAAGTAATAAGCAGGGTAAATATAAGTAGATAATTAAAAATAAAACACTCTGGAACAGCAAAGTTACATTGCAGAATAGACAAAATTATTTTAGAAGCCACCAGATTGAGGGCAAGAGGAGAAGGGGTGGAGAGAGGATGAGATGAATGGATGGCATCACTGACTCAATGGACATGAGTCTGACCAAGCTCCAGGAGACGGTGAAGGATAGGGAGGCCTGGCATGCCGCTGTTCATTGGGTTGCAAAGAGTCAGATATGACTTAGTGAACAGCAACAACAAGACAGAAAGGGTTGATACCCTACAAAGGAAAGGTATTTGAACTAACAGAAAACTTTTCATTAAACATAATAAAGAAAAATATCATATGAGATTGCATGTATGTGAAATCTAAAGAAAATTATACCAATGAGCTTATTTATGAAATAGAAATAGACTCATAGATATAGAAAAAAAATTTATGGTTACCAAAGATGAAAGGTGGGAAGGGATGAATTAGGCATTTGGGAGTAAAATATATACACTATTATTTATAAAATAGATAACTCACAAGGACCTACTGTTCAGCATACAGAATTATATTCAATACCTTTTAATAACCTATAATGGAAAAGAATTTAAAAAGAATCTGTATGTATTAATGCATATACATACATACATAGCAAAGTAACTCATATATATATATACATAAAACACAACATTGTAAATCAACTATATTTCTGTAAAAAGTAAAATGTAATAGAGATCAGATGATAATGAAAGGATATCAAAATTCTGAGGGTACTAATTATTCAATATTATAGAAGGAAAATATTGCATGCAAAGGCCATGAGTGTATAGCACTAGCGAGATATGATACAGAGGCATAGGCTTATAGAAAAAAATCACAAGCTTAGTAACATCAATAAAAGTGTTCTCCTCAAAGCCTGTTCCACAGGGAGACTTGAGTCAGACACTTCTTGAAGCACCATAGACAGTGTCCAGCACAGCAGTACTGACTCTTTCTCTTAGATTATTTATTAGGAAGTTGAAGTAGAGGGCAGGGTGGCAGAGAACCCCTAGTCAACACCACACAAATTGGCACTTCCTGGCTCAGATGTGGTTTTGTCAGATGTTTCTCTCCTCTCTCTCACTCTCTCTCTCTCTCTCTCTATATATATATATATAATATATATATTTATATATATACATACACATACATACATGTGCATTCATGCTTCAGTTGTGTCTGACTCTTTGTGACTCTATGGATTGTAGCCTGCTAGGCTCCTCTGTCCACGGGATTCTCCAGGCAAGAATACTGGACTGGGTTGCCATGCCCTCCTCCAAGGGATCTTCCCAACCCAGGGATTGAATCTGTGTCTCCTGCAACTCCTGCACTTCAGGCTGATTCTTTACCGCTGAGCCACTGAGGAAGCCCACATAGATACACACACATATATATTTCACCCACACAAAGACCAAAATATTTACCATTCACAGACTCCCTACTACCACCTGACAAGCCAAATGCTCTGAAACTACCGTTCTACTGCTTGTCACCTAAACATATGGACAGTTTTGCTACTTTAATGTATTGATCAGCTCGCAAGAATTCCCAAAGGCGAAAATGGAAATATGAACCAAGGGAGGCAGGCAGAGGACAGAAGCCTACTTTTACTCTGGGTCTTACTAAACCCGGGTCATCTTGAGCTTTAGTTTTCAGGCCTTCAAAGGACTTGTTTCAGATGAGTACATAGGTCTAAGCCCATGCAAGGTATATGTTCAATGTAAGGGATGATGGGAAATAAACTGCCTTCCTTTACCATCACCAGTGAATACACATTATTAAAAAGTTGGAAAAGGATAGTTAAGTGGCAAGCCCTTCAGGTATGCAGATTCCACACTCAAACTGCTTTTAATTACCTTTCAAATAATAGTGAAAGCAACATGTTCTCATTTTATATAATACAGCTAGCCCTTGCATCACAAACAATCATACTAACCCTCTCCTTAAAATAAAAAGAGGTCTAAAGTCCAAATTTGCTAGATTCATTCGGAGAATGTTTTTGCTTTTCTAATCAGTAACAATTCCATCTTGGTATTCTTTAACTTAAAATTAAATGATAACTGTAACCATAAAAATATGTGTTATACAAAATACTAGGGAAATGAATGGTTTCCCTCTGAAAACAACCTAAAGACTATGTAAGTGACTCCTACACATCAGGAAAATGAGGGGAAAAGTCCACATCAAAGTGCATAGGAGAGGCAAAGAGAAAATCTTGCTATAAGTCTACCCTCTGTGCAGTGACCACTACAAGAAGGAACTCAAATCACAGAGCTTCTCCCTGAGGAGTGAAAGGTTTCAGTCCCACTTTGGGCACTTCATCTTTTAAGAACTGCACTTGAGAGATGAGCCCCTAAAACATTTAGCTCTGAAAGCCAATGGGCTTAAATCTAGAAGAGTTAAAAGGTCATGGTGAATTGAGAAATCATTCTTAAAAGGCTCATACATGGATTCATCTGTCCCAGGGCCCACTACAGAGTGTTTAAAAAGCATCAAGACTGTATGTGAAAGAAGGGTATTTGCTTATCCTAAAGGACCATCCTGAGAGCCAGGCATCTAATTTAACAAAACACTAGACTGCATCTAATTTAACAAAACAAACTGTGGTCCTCTCCGGGGATGAAGGCTGGCAGGTGCCACCTTTGTACTTTTCCTCAGACGTATTGCAACTCTCTGGTACCTCCAAGAAAGGAGCATGGATCCCATCTAGCACCCTGATATTGTAGCTGCTACCAAGGATACATCTAAGCCATCTTTATGTTGCCTATAAAAGGTTCACTTCAAATGTAAAAACATAGGGACTGAAAGTGAAAGGATGGGAAATGATATTCCACGAAAACAGACACCAAAGACAGCTGAAGAAGCTATACTGATATCAGACAAAGAGATTTTGAAACAAAGAGTGTTATAAGAGACAAAGTTATAACATTATGATAAAGGAAGCAAACAAACAAGAGGATATAAGATCTTAAAATATTTATGTATCCAACAAAGGAGCACCTAACTACACACAGCAAATACTAACAGATCTAAAGGGAGAAATAGACAGCAATACAATTATAGTAGGGTAATACTCTATTTTTATCAATAGGTAGTTCAGTCACATAGATATCAGTTGAGAAAACATTGGCCTTAAACAACATATCAGACTAGAAGAACTTTACAGATATATAAAGAACATTTCATCCCAAAACAGCGTATACACATTCTTCTCAGGCAATCATGGAGCATTCTCTAATATAGATTATATATTAGGTCACATAAAACTCTTAATATATTAAAGATGATTCCAATCATATCAAGGATCTTTTCCAACCACAATAGTATGAAACTAGATATCAATTTGGAGAAGACAATGGCACCCCACTCCAGCACTCTTGCCTGGAAAATCCCATGGATGGAGAATCCTGGTGGGCTGCAGTCCATGGGGTCGTGGAGAGTCGGACACAACTTAGCGACTTCACTTTCACTTTTCACTTTCATGCATTGGAGAAGGAAATGGCAACTCACTCCAGTGTTTTTGCCTGGAGAATCCCAGGGACGGGGGAGCCTCGTGGGCTGCCGTCTATGGGGTCGCACAGAGTCGGACACGACTGAAGTGACTTAGCAGTAGCAGATATCAATTACAAGAAGAAAACTGGAAAATTCACCAATTTGTAGAGCTTAAAACATACTACTGAACAATCAACAGGTCAAAGAAGAAATCAAGAGAAATTTAAAAATTTGGAAACACGGAAATACAATTTATCAAAACATGTGGGAAGCAGTAAAAGTAATTGCAAGACAAACATAATAATGAATGTCTATTTAATACCTCCAGAAACAAGACAAATCTCAAATAAGAAACCTAAACTGACATCTCAAAGAACCAGTAAAAAAATAAGATATAAAAATCAAAGTTAATGGAAGGAAATAACAAAGATCAGAGCAGAAATAAATATAATAGAGATTAAAAAGACAAAAGAAAAGGTCAAAGACTAAGAGGCAGTTCTTTGAAAAGGTAAGTAAAGTTGACAAATCTTTAGTTAGACTCACCAAGAAAACAGCGAAGAATCATACAAATTTAAAATTTAAAAAATGAACATTACACCTGAAACCACAGAATACAAATAATTGTAAGAGACTAGTAGGAACAATTATATACTAACAAACTGGACAACTTTGAAAAAAGAGACAAATTACCAGAAAGATACAATATACCCAGACCAAATGATGAATAGAAAATCTAAACAAATTGATTAGGAGATTGAATTGATAATCAGAAACCTCCCAATATCAACAAAAAGTCAAGGATGTGAATCAATGGTAAATTCTACCAAACATTTAAAGAAGAATCAATACCAGTTATTCTCAAACTCTTCCAAAATATAAAAGAAGGAACAGTCCAAAATCATTTCACTGGGCCAGCATTTTCTTGATACAACAACCAGACAAGGATCACACACACACCAGATTGCAGCCCAATATCCCCAGTGGAAATAGAGACAAAAATCCTCAAAATGAATATGATAAAGTATTAGAAAATCATACACTATGATCAAGTGGGATTCATTTCAGGGATTCAAGGAAAGCTCAATATTTGCAAAATCAAGTAATTTTATATACCCCATTAACAAAATGAAGGGTAGAAATCATATAATCTCAATAGGTGCAAATAAAGCATTGACAAAATTTGATATTCATGTACAAAAAAATTCTTAGCAAAGTAAAAGCCATATGTCATATGGCCACAGCTAACATCATACCCAATGATGTAAAACTGGAAGCTTTTCCCCTAAGAACAAAAACAAGATGAGGATGCCCATTCTCACCACTTCTATTCAACATAGTATTAGAAGTCCTAGAAGGAGTAACAGGGAAGAAAAAGAAATAAAAGCCATCCAAATTGGAAAGGAAGAAATGAAACAATCAATATTTAAAATGACATGATGTTATATATTCAAAACACTAAAGGCTTCACTCAAAATTGTAAGAACTAATCAACAAATTCCAAAAAATTACAGGATACAAAATCAATATATAAAATCTGTTGTATTTTTATATAGTAACAAACTATCAGAGAATTTTAGAAAGCAATCACATTTACAGTTACATCAAAAATAATGAAGTACATGGAAATAAATTTATCCAAGGAGATGAAAGACATGTACACTGAAAACCTTAAGAGATTTATGAAAGAAACTGAAGAAATAAATAAATGGAAAGATAGTCTGTGTCCATGGATTGGAAGAATAGTCTTAAAATGTCCATACTTCCCAAAGCGATTGATTGATTCAATGCAATCCCTATCAACATTTCAGTAATACTTAACAAATATAGAACAAATAATCCTACAGTTTTTATGGAACCATAAAACAACCTGAATAATCAAGGCAATGTTGGGGTAGAATAACAAAGTTGGAAGCATCACGGTCCTTGATTTCAAACTCTATTGCGAAGCTATAGAAATCAAAACAGTATAAGACTGGCATAAAAACAGACACTGAAATTAATGGAATAGAATATAGAGCTCCAAAATAAACCCGCACATATATGATCCATTAATTTATGACAAAGGAGTTAAGAATATACAATAGGTAAAGAAATGTTTACTCAATAATATTTGTTATAAGTAACAATTTGTTATCAATCAGCAATATTTGGAAAACAGGACAGCTACAAGAAAAAGACTGAAACTGAAACACTATCTTTCACCATACAGAAAAATTAATTTAAAATGGATTTAAAACCTAAATATAAGATCTGAAACCATAAAACTCCTGCAAGAAAACAGGGTAGTAAACTCTTGTCATTGGTCTTGGTGATGACTTTTTTGGTATCTGACACCAAAGGAAAGGCACAAAAGCAAAAATGAACAAGTGGGATTACATTGAACTTAAAAGCTTCTGCACAACAAAGGAAACCATCAAGGAAAATGATAAGACAGTCTACTGAATGGCAAAAATATTTGCAAATTATATATCTGATAAGGGTTTAACTTCAAATCTATATAAATAACTCATATAACTCATTAGCAAGAAATAAATCATCTAATTTCAAAATGTGCAGATTTGAATAGATATTTTCAAAAGAAGACATACAGATAGCTAAAGGGTACATGAAAAGGTGCTTAGCATCACAAATCATCAGGGAAATGGAAATCAAGGCCACAGTAAGGTATCACCTCCCATCTGTTAGAATGGCCATCATCAAAAAATATAAGAAATAACAAGTGTTTATAGGAATCTACAGAAAAGGAAACTCTCTGTACTATTGGTAGTGTTGACTAAAAGAAAAGATGTATAGCTTGAGAGTTGCGAGTTAAGTTTTATCTGGGGCAAAATGAGGACTGCAGCCCAGAAGGCATCTCAGATACCTCCGAGAGACTGCTCCTAAGCAGCAGTGGGGGGAAGTCAATATAAGCACTTCTCTAGATATGAGGAGATGCAAGGGTTGAGATCATAAAATCTGTTCCTAAAAACATCCAACTATCTAAAGATTCCCTGCAGCACAGAGTGCCTCACTCCACCCTGAACTCCCTCAGGGATTGTTGAAGGTCACAGCTATAGCAGCATGGGGTTCAATCTCCATGGAGGCAGATGGCAAATACCTTTGTGGTTCAGTTGTTGGCAATGCTCTTGGTAAGTGCCAATTTGTAGTTGACAGTAGGAATGTAGATTGGGGTAGCTTTCATGAAAATTGTATGAAGGGTCCTCAAAAAATTAAAAATGGAACCTCCATATGATTCTGAAATTCGACTTTTGGGTATTTATCTGAAGAAAATGAATATTCTAACTCAAAAATATATACATATCCCCATATTCATTGCAGAATTATTTACAATAGCAAAGATATGGATTCAACCTAAGTATCCATCAATAGATGAATGGATAAATAAATTATGGTTTATATATACCATGGATTATTTTTCAGCCATAAGAAATAGATATTGCTAATTGCAACAATTTGGATGGAACTTCAGGGCATTATTCTAAATGAAATATATCAGACAGAAAAAGACAAATACTACATGATTTCATTTATATCTAGAATAAAAATTAAATTAACTCTTGGAGACAGAGAATCAGATAGGTGGTTGCCAGAGGCAGGGGTTTGTGGTTTCTGAAAAGTGTGAAGGGAGTTAAAAACTGCTATCTTTCAATTATAAAATAAGGCATGGGGATTTAATGCACAACACAGTGACTAAAGCTAACAATATTTTATTGTATATTTGAAGGTTGCTAGGAGATTAGAACTTAAAAGCTCTCATAACAAGAATAAACACATTTTATAATTTTGTATGTAAAGTAATGCTCAAAATTCTCCAGGCCAGGCTTCAGAAAATGTGAACCGTGAACTTCCAGATGTTCAAGCTGGTTTTGGAAAAGGCAGAGGAACCAGAGATCAAATTGTCAACATCTGCTGGATCATTGAAAAAGCAAGAGAGCTCCAGAAAAACATCTATTTCTGCTTTATTGACTATGCCAAAGCCTTTGACTGTGTGGATTACAATAAACTGTGGAAAATTCTGAAAGAGATGGGAATACCAGACCACCTGACCTGCCTCTTGAGAAGCCTATTTGCAGGTCAGGAAGCAACAGTTAGAACTGGACATGGAACAACAGACTTGTTCCAAACAGGAAAAAGAGTACATCGAGGCTGTATATTGTCACCCTGCTTATTTAACTTCAATGCAGAGTACATCATGAGAAACGCGGGGCTGGAAGAAGCACAAGCTGGAATCAAGATTGCCAGGAGAAATATCAATAACCTCAGATATGCAGATGACACCACTCTTACGCAGAATGTGAAGAGCAACTAAAAAGCCTCTTGGTAAAAGTGAAAGAGGAGAGTGAAAAAGTTGGCTTAAAGCTCAACATTCAAAAAACGAAGATCACGGCATCTGGTCCCATCACTTCATGGGAAATAGATGGGGAAACAGTGGAAACAGTGGCTGACTTTATTTTGGGGGGCTCCAAAATCACTGCAGATGGTGACTGCAGCCATGAAATTAAAAGACGCTTACTCCTTGGAAGAAAAGTTAAGACCAACCTAGATAGCATATTGAAAAGCAGAGACATTACTTTGCCAACAAAGGTCCATCTAGTCAAGGCTATGATTTTTCCAGTGGTCATGTATGGATGTGAGAGTTGGACTGTAAAGAAAGCTGAGCACTGAAGAACTGATGCCTTTGTACTGTGGTCTTGGAGAAGACTCTTGAGAGTCCCTTGGGCTGCAAGGAGATCCAACCAGTCCATTCTAAAGGAGATAGGCCCTGGGATTTCTTTGGAAGGAATGATGCTAAAGCTGAAGCTCCAGTACTTTGGCTACCTCATGCGAAGAGTTGACTCATTGGAAAAGACTCTGATGCTGGGAGGGATTGGGGGCAGGAGGAGAAGGGGACGACAGAGGATGAGATGGCTGGATGGCATCACTGACTCTATGGACGTGAGTCTGAGTGAACTCCGGGAGTTGGTGATGGACAGGGAGGCCTGGTGTGCTGTGATTCATGGGGTCACAAAGGGTCAGACACGACTGAGTGACTGAACTGAAATGATAATTTTGTATGGTGATGGATGTTAACTAGACCTATTTTGGTGGCCATTTTACAATAGATAAAAATACTAAATTATTATGTTGTATATCTAAAACTAACAGTAAGTTAATTATAGCTCAATAAAAAAACACATATGAGAGAAATTAAAATACTGTTAACAAATAGCCCATCTTAAATAGAGATAAAATGTTTTAAGGTCCTTGTATTGTGCAGGAAATATGTAAACCTTGACTTTAATGTATTCTAAAACATAGAAATTTGATGGTATAAATCAGTATACTAAAATTAGAGGATTTTAAAAATGGAATGATATAATGTATTTGATCTATTCATCAAAAGGTAAGGAGAAAATAAAAACAGTGGATCAAATAGAATGCACAAAATAAAAAACCTGTCATATAAAATATGTGATTACATTTAAATATTTAAAGAGCTTTATTTATTTGTTTATTCTAGTACTATAATATTTATTATAAGGATTATTTATTTTAATATTTAAAGTCTAACAGAAATGAAAATATTAAAAAATATATGATATTTATAGAGGTCAGTCTAAAATATAAGGATACAAAATGCCTGAATATACAAAGTCTAACAGGACTGAAAAAATAAAAAGCTATATGATATTTACAGAAGGGCAATCTATACAAAATGCTTTCATATAAAAGTGTTAAAAACTAACAAACAGAAAAAGTCACAAATGTAGAAAACAAACCTATGCATACCAAGGGGGAAAAGGGGGAGGGGTAAATTCAGAGATTGGGACTGACATATTCACACTACTAAATATGAGATAAATAACTAATAAGAATCTACTCTATAGCACAGGGAACTCTACTTGATGCTCTGTAATAACCTACATGGGAAAAGAATTTATAAAAAAAAGTGGATACATCTATATATATAACTGATTCACTTTGCTGTACAACAGAAAAACATTATAAATCAACTATTCTCAATAAAAATTAATTTAAATAATCAAAGTGTTAAAGAGGATGAAAGTGAAAGTCAAGTCGCTCAGTCGTGTCCGACTCTTTACGACCCCATGGACTGTAACCTATCAGGCTGCTTGGTCCATGGGATTTTCCAAGCAAGAGTGCTGGAGTGGATTGCCACTTCCTTCTCTAGGGGATCTTCCCGACCCAGGAATCGAACTCGGGTCTCCCGTATTGCAGGCAGACACTTTACCATCTGAGCCACCAGGGAAGCCCGTTAAACAGCATAGAAGACACATAATTATCCAAGTAAACTCCTCATAGATATGTTGTATCAGACAAAAGAAACTTTAAGGCAGCAGCTGCTGCTGCTGCTAAGTCGCTTCAGTCGTGTCCAACTCTCTGCGAGCCCATAGACTGCAGCCTACCAGGCTCCTCCGTCCCTGGGATTCTCCAGGCAAGAAAACTAGAGTGGGTTGCCATTTCCTTCTCCAGTGCATGAAAGTGAAAAGTGAAAGTGAAGTCGCTCAGTCATGTCCAACTCTGCAACCCCATGGACTGCAGCCCACCAGGCTCCTCCATCCATGGGATTTTCCAGGCAAGAGTACCGGAGTGGGTTGCCATTGCCTTCTCCAACTTTAAGGCAGAGGCAAATGATAAAAATTCACTTTATTAAAAATGTATAAGAATTCTAAGTTTTATGAAGCAAATCATATAATGTAAAAACTGACAAAACTACAGAATCTGATTAATTCACCATCATAGTTGGATATTTTAATACATATTTCTTAGTAATTTATGGATAAAATAGGCCAAAAAGTCAGAAATAAAGAGAATCTGAAGAAACAAGCAACCCTGATTTTATAGACACATAGAAAATTATACACTAAAAATAAAAAAGAAACATAGAAGAAAATTATACACTACACCGGTAACAGATATTCCTTCTAAGCACACAAAACATTTATGAAAACTGATTATAAACATAGCCTTAAAGAAATCTTAACAAATTTGTTTGACCATAGGGCAAGGAAATTAGAACTAATAAGAAAACAATACTAATAAAACAAAACCCACACTATACTTTTGAAAATTAATGAGTGCCTTCCTAAATTTCTCATGAGTTAGATCACAGGATTTTTTAAAAAATTCAGAATGGAAGAGTGAAAATACTTAATATTATAATTAATGAAATACAGCCAAATTAGTACCTTTTTAATAAAAGAAAAGAAAGCCTCAATCAGTGAGCTACTTACTTACATTTTATATCTTAGGAAAAGAAGTGGGGGTGGGGATTAAAAGAAGGAATAATACATAGCAATGAAAAAGAGCAAACTACTTACTATTACTTCTGGATGTTTCTCATAGATATAATGTCGATTAAAAGCAACCAGGTGCAAAAGGTTATGTACTGTATGATTTTATTCCACGAAGTTCAAGAGCAGACAAAATGAATCAGCGGTGATGAAAATGACAGAAATTTTCTCTGAGGAGAATAACTGGAAAGGGGCACAAGGGAATTGAACTCTCTGAAACGTTCTGTCTCTTGACCTGGATGGTGGTTTCACAGGTATACTCGTTTGTAAAATTCATTTGACTGCATATTTTAGACTTGTGCACTTTACAGTATACATGCTATACCTCAACAGAAAGGCTTAAGAAAACAATGAAAAGTAATTTCAGACTGAAACATATACACTATTGATACTATGGATAAAACAGGTAGCTAATGAGAACATGCTGTGTAGCACAGGGAACTCTGTCCACTGTGGTGACCTGAACGGAAAGAAGTCCAGACGGGAGGGGATATATGTACATGTATGGCTGATTCATTTTGCTATACAGTAGAAACTAAAACAACATTGCAAAGCAACTATATTCCAATAAAACAATTTAAAAAATGAATCTAGAATAGAGACAGTAAAGCCACAAGTTATGTTTTTCTAAATAGACTAATGAAATATACAAGCATTAAAGTAGATTGACCAAGAAAAATGAGAGAATAAAACAATTTTAAGATAAGAGTATACAACTTAGATGATGTAAGTATTTAAAAGAGAAAATGTGAACATTAAATATAACTTTTTAGCAATACACTTGAGAACATAGATGAAATTGATTCTTAGAAAAGCTAATGAGGAAATAGAAAATCTGAAGAATTATATAATTAGAGTTGTACTAAAAGTTCACTATGGTCATATGCTATTGCCAAATATTAAACAAACATTCAACCAAAGCCAAGGCCAAATTCAAATAAAATTATCACAGAATAAATTTCTGGAATACAGTAGTAAATCTAAAATTTATTTGAAATATTTTTTTCTGATATCAATTATAGTGTCAAACTTTCATAATTGGCTAAAGAACAGTAATTCCTTTTTAGGGTCAGTTGTCACGTAGCCAAGCTATAGTGATACCAAATACACTCTTTTTTCAACTGGCATATTTAAAAACATAACAAACTTCTTTATAGCTGGCTGAATAAAATAGAGGAAAAAGTTCTTCAAAAATATTTTCTAGTAGTAAATTCACATGTGGAATTTTAAAAATTGGATAAATTTTTTTTAAAGAAGTTCTTATACTTTCAGCTACTAAAATTTCTTATGAATCCATGGCTGTCATTTTTATGGGTATTTTCTTTTACATTTTTAGACTCCATAAAAACCCTAAGAATCATCTTAAATTACATCCAATCCAAGTTTTCTTAGCAAGAATAAAATTTCTCTAGCATATTATTTTCTTCATATTATTTATGTTTATATATATGTACATTTAGTGACTCCTAGATTAAATTTTGTGTTATATTGAAGTTTAATTTTTCATACTATTTATAGCTGATAATATTTATATTATTCACAATGCATTTGTTGCTGGGAATTATGATAAAATAAATAACTTTCCAAGTTTAGGATTGAAATATAATCCAATATCTACTGTTCCCCCTTATATTAATACTTAACTTTTTAGAAGCATAATTTGGCTCAAAATAATAAAATAGTCTTATTAAATTCATATAGTGGCTTTTCTTAATATACATTAGTTCTTAACTATTTGAATGTTTATATTGATGGTGAATGCTAGGATGGGTCTAAAAGTTTTAGCATTTATCATTAATATAAATGTTCAAATAGATATATTGAGGAAAAAATAGCTAACATATAAGGAAGAAATATATACTACTTCTAGAATGCTTATCTACATGAAGATTTGTACTTTAATAGTAAATTGAATATCAGCTTGTTTGTATTGAGACAGTTTTTCCTCATTAGATGCATGGAAATGCTGCCTGGCCACATGATCACTGATCATGCATAAATTCTAGTTGCACATTACTTATCAAAGTAGTATTTGTCTTCTGAGGTTTCCAGAGGTTGAGGAAGAAGCTGAATAGTGACTTTTAACTAAATATTACGACTGAGGTCAAATTTAGCATATATGTAAATGCTAGTAAAACAAAAATAAACAACAAAAAAAAACTCTCGCAAAAAAGAAAACTCTAGGCTCAGATTTTTCTATCTAGTAGTGAAGGAACAAATAATTCTAAAATTATACACACAATTAAGGAATATAGAAAAAGAAGAAAACTTCCACCATATTTTATGAAACTAGAACAAATGATGCAGAAAATAAAGAAGTATAAAAGATATAAGTATTGGAAAAGAAGAAAATGTGTATTATTGACAAATAATTCGATTGTCAACACTGTCCCAAAGGAATCAATAGGTAATTTGTTAGAATTTAAATTTATATATAACAAATTTCTTAGATATCAAATCAATTTCATTTCTGTTTACAAAATGCAAAAAATTAATTCACAAAAAGCAAGTATTTATAAAAGATAAAAAATAAAAGGATAAATATTTTTAAAATGTGCAAACCCATTATGGAAAAAATATAAATTTTACTGTAAGAAGTTCTAAAAATAGATATATTATGAAATTATATCACTTAATATTGGAAAAATGTTAATTTTCCCCAAATTGATCTATGGATTCAAGTTGATCCAACGAAAATGCCAATAGGGTGTGTATGTGTGGGAGAGGAGAGAGAGAATGAGTCTGGGAAATACTTGAAAACTGATCTAAAATTTATGAGGAAGCGTAAAGGGACAAAAATAACACATTGTTACTGAAGATGATGACTTTTAGGGGAATTGTCTCAGCAGACATCCAACCTTAAAATAATACTGTACTATTTCAGACAATGTGGTACTTTTTCAGGGATATAGCAATTAAACAGAACAAAAAATCTTGAAATAGAGTAGAGCTATGAATATTTGATTTATGGCAGAGTTGGTATTGCAGGTAAATATGAGATACATACATTTTTCAATAAATATCTTGAGAGACACTTGGTTATACAAATGAAAAGAAACTTGATTCTTATGTCATTGCGTAACTAAAAATCAACTCCAGGTGAATTAAAGCTTAAATTGTGAATGCAAAATTGATGAAAATTTTAGGAAACAATAAGAGAATGTTTTTCTGTCCTCAAGGTGCGGACGTATATTTTGAGCAAGATACAAGAAGTGTTCAAGGCAAGGAAAAAGTGTTATTTTCAACAACATGACAATTAAAACCTTCTAGTTCATCAAAGTATACTAAAAAGTGAGTAGACTTGGAGGAAATACTTGTATTAATAGCATAAAACAAACAAATGATTCAGATCTAGAACTTTAGTGAATCATTAAGAAAAAAGGCAATCCCAAAAAGGCGAAAGACTTTGACAGGCACTTCCCTAAAAAGGAAAGGCAAAAAAGCCAACATGCTTTTAAAAAATAAACAAATTCCTAAATAACTAGCAAATATTGTTTCTGATGTGACTGAGGAGAAATTTCTGTACACTGCTGGTGGGAGTATAAATGGGTACTAGCAATTTTATAATAAAAAGCACTTTGGCATATATATACTGGAATTGAAAACCACTCTCACCTGTGACTTAGAAATTCTATTCCTAGATAAAGGAATATATATAGAATATAGATATAGGAATATCGAGATATAGGAATTTAGAGAAACTTCTGTATGTGTAAGAAACATTCATATAATTCATATTCCTTTATAGTAGGAAAATAAAGCCTAGAAATGACTCAACTGCTATATCATATTTATGCAATAGAATACTATACAGCAGCGAAGCTATGGGAAACAAGATGAATAATTCAGCAGGATAGTATTGAATGACAGTAAGTCACAAAATATGATTGATAAAGACGTACATGATACAGTGTATTTACAGTTATCCTAAGTTCAAAAATACACAACAATAAATAATACCTTATTTAGGTTAGTAATATGTGTGGTAAAAATCACAGAAAATGATTACATTAACCCCCAAAAAAGGAATAGTAATTATTTCATGGTTGACAGGATTTGGAATAGAGGAGGAACACCAAGGGACATTCAAAGGACACACAAAAGCCTTAAAAGAACATTCCATACCTAATTGCTCAAAACACAGATACAAGAAACAATTGTAAAGCTGGATTCATAATTTTAGAAGCTATCTTCATGTCAAAATTACTATAAACAAAGACACTAAAAATAAAAATATTTGTAATATATCTTATAGGTAAAGGATTGATCTCTAATATTTTAAGAAATCTTTAAAATAGAAGAAAATAGAACTAAAAACCCTAATAGACCAATTTCCCAAAGATATAAACAAGATAATATTTTAAAAGCTACTAAAGTAGTTCTTCAGCATATGAAAAGATAAACAAACACCCTCACAAGAGAAAGTAAATTAAAATCACAAGGAAACAATCAGATTAGCAAAAATTTCAAAGTATGAAAATACACTCTTTTAGAGAAAGGCTGTGGAGAAACAGGCACTCATAATTTGCTAGTGAAAAGATCAAGTTTTCTTATAGAAGATTTGGCAATATCTACCAAAACTATCTGGGCTTCCCTCGTAGCTCAGTTGGTGAAGAATCTGCCTGCAATGCAGGAGACCCAGGTTCAATTCCTGGGTTGGAAGATCTCCCAGAGAAGAAACTGGCAACCCACTCCAGTATTCTTGCGTGGAGAATCCCCTGGAAAGGGATTCTGGCAGGCTACAGTCCATGTGTTCACAAGAGTTCGACACGATTTAGCAACTAAACCACCATCACTACCACCAAAACTATTTAACTTTAATATACTAGTGCCAATTCTGGGATTCAGCCTAAAGATACATTGCCAAACACACACACACACACACACACAAACTTGCATGTACAAAGCTCTTTATTGAGCATTATTTGTAATTTCAAAGGATTATAAACAATGTGATTGCCTATATATAGGATAGTTGCTGAATAAACATGATTGTATTTTGTTTCTTGAGAGTATTATGCAACTGTGTAAAAGAATGAGAAATACCTGTGTTATTTTATAATGCTATGATAAGAAAAAACATAATAAAGGAAAGAAGATATGTAAGAAAAAAATGTGGAATAAGAAAATATGCCTATGTCTGCTCATATATGCAAAATTGAGGGGTGAATTAAAAACTAAAGATACAGATGACCTACATGAGATGGATAGAATAGGCAGATAGACATTTCTCTGAGTATACATTTTTGCATAGTTCTTATTTTTGGAATCACATTACAAATATAACTAACAAAAATGTATATAACCTGAAAGGATAAGGGAGAAAGCTCCAAAATGAAAAACAAACAGAACCAAATGGACCAAACTCAATCTCAGGTTAATAGTATAACTACAGTGAAGGGGAAGGGGGGACATATGTATTTCTGCAATAGTATTTGGGTTATATGCCCTCAAGCTAAAGACAAAAGAATTATAAAAAAATGTTAAACCCTTTTGGTAATCCTCTTTTCTCCTACAGAGTTATGAATAAGTGATTTTGAAATTACTTTCTATGTAATCTAGGATTTAGTAAAATAAGTAAATATACTGTGGACAATGAAAGACAGATTGCTCATTGTCCAAGGGAAAATACATATATGGAAAGGGGAGAAGCTAGGATAAACCCAGCAGAACTGGGTTGAGACTAGAGTTATATGAATGAATTCATGATTATATGTGTGTGTATACATATAATACGTACTTGTGCATATACATGAAGTACATATGTCCATATATATCCGTGGGGCTTCCCTGGTGGCTCAGCTGGTAAAAAATCTGCCTGCAATGCAGGAGACTCAGGTTCAGTTCCTGGGTTGGGAAGATCCCCTGGAGAAGGGAATGGCGATCCACTCCAGTATCCTTGCCTAGAGAATTCTATGGACAGAGGAGCCTGGCAGGCTATAGTCCATGGGATCACAAAGAGTCGGATACAACTGTGTGACTACATTTTCACATGTTTATCCATACATATCTAGTTCTCTATCAATCTACATATGTGCTTATCTACTACATACAGATTGATAGAGAAATAGATGTGTGTGTATGGATTTGCACACACATAAGGAGAGAAAGGGTTGTATAGGTGGATATGTGATATACATATGTATATGTGTGTATACACACATATATTTCCTAGTTCTGTTCACCAAGAGTCCTAGTAGTAACTGGTAGCAAAAAGCACACCTTGTGTTCAGAGCTTTGTTTCTAAGTAAAAGCCTATATGATTAGTTAGGTACATTGAGTTTCCAGCATTTAAAAAATGGTTTAGCTATAAAAATGTCAGATTTTGAAGTATTATAAAACCAGAATATCCCCTTTGTATCTCCTTCCTCCGCTTACCAATGGGGCCTTGCCATGGATTTAAGACTGACAGGAGCCAGAACTGAAATGATGCAATGAATCTGGTACAAATAATTTTGTTACAAAAAAATGAAAACTAGAATTATGATTTAACATTGAGAACTGGAGCTAATCTAGGAAATTATCCTTCTTAACTGTTGCGTAAACTACTGGTGCCTCAGCATCAGCTGAGGACTTGGCCAGTTTGGTAGAGAACCATCCTCCTAATTCTAGCACTCTCCTCTGATTACAGTAAAGCCCACTGCCCATCCCATTACGAACTCTACAATTTTACAGGACATGAAATAAGGTTACATTTGTCTAACTTCACATCACCAGTTCACATCAGAGCCATAAGCATAAGGAAAACCTATTAAAACTGAAATAGAATTGCCTTCCTCACTTGGGGCCATTACTATAAGTCTTCCTTGATCATCACTTTACCAGCACCGCTTATTCTGTTTTGCCATTTATGTCCCAATAGAAGCCCCCCAAGGGACTTCCCTGGTGGCTTAGATGGTAAAGCGTTTGTCTACAATGCGGGAGACCTGGGTTCCATCCCTAGGTTGGGAAGATCCCCTGGAGAAGGAAATGGCAATCCACTTCAGTACTATTGCTTGGAAAATCCCATGGACAGAGGAGCCTGGTAGGCTACAGTCCATGGGATTGCAAAGAGTTGACATGACTAAGTGACTTCACACAGAAGGCCCCAAGAGTGAACAGAGCTGATAGAGAAAGGAATTTGGAGATGATGTGTCTTAGACACATAAGTAACTTATTCTTACACATAAAGTTGTAACATAATAAGTTGAATCATGAATTCTCAAATCAGGAAACCCTGGGTTCCATATCACTTTCACATTTACATTTGTGTGACCTCAAGGGAGTTACCTGACTTGAAAGAAACTTGAAAGCCTGAAAAGATCTTTAATGACACTCCACTCCTCACCCACCGAAGTCATAAAGTGGCTACTCTATCAGGTGCTTAGAAAAAGCTAATTTTTTCTCTTGCTGCTGCTGCTTCTGCTAAGTCGCTTCAGTTGTGTCCAACTCTGTGCAACCCCATAGAAGGCAGCCTACCAGGCTCCTCCATCCATGGGATTTTCCAGGCAAGAGTACTGGCGTGGGTTGCCATTGCCTTCTCCAATTTTTTCTCTTAACCCTCCCTTTATGCTCACTCACTCAGTTGTGTCTGACTCTTTGAGGTCCCAAGGCCTGTAGCCTGGCCAGGCTCCTCTATCCATGGAATTTTCTAGGCAAGAACACTAAAGTGGGTTGCCATTTCCTTCTCCAGGGATCTTCCTAACACAGGGATTGAACTCATGTCTCCTACATCTCCTGCATGGACAGGCAGATTCTTCACCGCTGAGCCACCTAGGAAGCCCCGGGAAACCTCCCTTTAGCCCTGAGCAACAGTCTTGTATAAATAAATCTTAGCTTTGGATGCAGCTTTTTGAAGGCAGTTTAAAACTAAAGCATCAAAAACATAGCAGAAGATTTAAAACACTGAACATCTTCCCCTACATTTCAAGAGTTACTGTTTTGTCTCCTTGTCTCTTCCCATTTCCCTAAACTGGAATCTTTCTGCCATTTGGGATTCAATAAATTTGTGAATATATCCAAAATATTTTCCTTAGACATGTAATAAATACTACGTTCCTTAAATACCAACTAGAAAGGGAGCTATTACATTGTACAGGCACCACTATTTGTGTTTCTCTAAAAATTAAGAAATTCTAATTTATCTGAAATTTCTTTATTCATATAGCTGGTTACTATGTGGCAGGGAGCATCAGTTAAAAAAACAAATAAAACAATCACTTAGGGTCAGAATCCCAAATTGTTTATTACAGAAATTTCAGGAAAGAAACATTTACACAAAGACAATGCTACCTTAGTTCTCCTTATGGTAATAAGATTATTCTCCTCAGCCAAGCTAATAAGTTAATACCATCAATATTTCCCCAGCTCAACATTAGATTAAGTATCTTTATCTTCCAATTAACCTGCAATTATGTGTCTTAATATCTGACATTCTCTTGGATTTTGGTTAATCCATACAATGCCAATATTTAAAGATAGGGTCCCCAGGTCAATCAGCTAGAAACCATTCCCAGAAGTTGATGCTAATCAAATTTGTTCATGCAATTCAGTGACTATATTGCCATGATAAGTTTTAGAACAGATGTTTGACACTAAAGAAAGCTCTTTAGAGTAGAATTTAAATCCCTTTTGTGTGATAATGACAAAGGTTATTAAAATACACTTTTTTTTGGTGACCTAATTAAGGCAGTCGATCAAAAACAATCAAAATAGCAGCCTCCTTATAGCCTTCCCAAGAATGAGGTTTCTCAGCCTCTCACTGTAACACTGATGAAAGCACAGCATGAGAAATGGATAAAATTATGATCTAGGCTGAGAAATTAGCCTTAAGCACTTGTTAATAAAGGCAAATAGAATTTTACAAACCAACATATAAACTTTGTGAGGTTATTTTATTGCTTTCTGCACCAAGGTAGATTGATATAATTATCTCCTTATAGTCTTATTTAATTCATTTTTTAAAATCTTGGTTGATGATAGGAGGTCTAAAAATTAGAACAGATTGAATCTGCCTATTCTTTTAGCTCTACGCTGTTTGATCCTCTATTAAGCGTTTTTTCTCCTGAACAAAATACAAATATTCTACACCCCCTACACTCACGATTTTCTGCAATAAGAAATTATTATGCTGATTTACCTATAGTATTCCTGTTTTGAGCTGAATAGTGGAGAATACACACACACACACTCACACAACTCACTCACTCACTCTTTTTCCCTCAATGTCCAAAATTTAGCATTCTATTAAACTAGCAATTTCATATTTAAAGTAGGCATTGAAATATTAAGTGCAAAACACTTAAATTTGATTGCTTCTCTTAATTAAAAACTGGAAAACTAAGGAACATTGAATAAATAGTCTAAAAGAGTATATTTCTGAAAAACTAGTCTTTCCCCTAAAATGTTTTGAGTATGAGGCATTGATTAGATTTTTTTAATCTTAAAATTTTTTCAATCCATCCTCATATAGAAATTACAGGTGCCAGTAAACTTATCTCACATGCCATCATGTTGAATTTCAAGTGTATTCTCATTTGTTCTCTGTAGTTGACATTTTGAATACAACTATAAAATAATCTCAAATTTGAATATTGTATTGGTTAATCAGAAAGTTTTCCAGTACTGCTAGCATTTTTTGTTGTTGTTTTAATATGATACTGGGTTGGCCAAAAGGTTTGTCTGTTTCTTTTCTGCAGGATGGTATGGAAAAACTAAACAAACTTTTTGATCAACCCAGTATAATCATAGAAAGCTAAACTCAAGAGTATATCACCATAAAATTATCATCAGGCTAATAAAGCTCCTTATAGCATTTACTAATAGAAATGAAGATATTGTCCCTTATAGACTAACCCTTCAGACTACATGTGAACTAAAATTTCCCTGCATGGTTCATAATCTTTTCAACCAGTTCTGAAATGCTATAATAAAAATAAATAAATAAATTAGTGACAGTCTTAATGTGATGTCCCATGGTGAAAATGAAATTCAACTTTTCACTAAAAACATCTCTACCCCTCCACTATCTCCTCTACAGATTCTAAACCAGAACTATTTGACCAAAGCTGTCAGAATGTATGTGAAAAAGCTGCACCAATAGCACATCTGTGAAAAGTTAAAATAGGCTGTATCAATTAAAGGCACATGACCACAGGTCACTGTATTCTACTTCCAGGTAGAGCTAAAGCCAATCTTTCCTTTTAAGGATATTAATGATGCAAGTATTCATCTGCACACCAAGCAAATTTGCTGCTGGCTTATATGTTTAATGAAAATTTCAGAATGAGGGTGAAATCTATGTCATTAGTAAAAACAAATTCTATAAAACACAGTCTTGTAAATGAGCTGTAGCTTTAAAAACATATACAATTGCCTATTCCAAAAAAGGACCTTCCCAAGATCAGATGCCTATTAAAAACCAGAAATGTTAGACATCTGTTGCTGTGTTTCATGAATGCAAAGACAGACATATATTAATACCATATGTGAAGGAATAGGATTCCAAAATCCAGCTTTGCTGGTATTTCCCAAAATCAGTTGCCTGGTTTATAGAATAAATATAAATAAAAGATAAATGTCTTAAAAAAAGAAAGAAAGAAACCTGCTCTTAAAAATTAAGCAATACTTCTATCAAATAAAATGTGTCTTTATATAGGCAACATATTGTAACAGGTTTTTACAAGTGGCTTCGTGAAGCAGATCACAGTTATCCACAATTATAAGTAAAGTACAATGTGTATTCAAAGGCAAATGCATGAGAAAATCCTACTAGTAAAAAGTGACTCCTGAGTCAGATGCTTGGGGTAGGGGGTGATGAAGACCAAAGCTGAAAGTGGATGTCATTTTGTTTATTATTCTAGCAGTTTCTGACCCTTCTTAAGTTCAAGGGTGATCAAAATTTGCCTCACAGAGCACAGTTTACTCTGGTACCCCCTCATAGGTCAATAGATGGAGTATCATTAACAAGCTGTAGTATTGACTCTGCCTGAGACCTCTCAGCTTGGATTGTGACTGAAAGTTCAGTGACTGGCAAACCAAAACAAAAAGTCTTCCAAAGACCGAAAGAAAGCCCCAAGCTTTGAGGAATGGCATTCATTCTTCTGACAGAATAACTACATCACCAATTCTTTCAGGACATAACGGGGAAAATATCAACCTTCTCATTCACAAGTTGCACTGGTGGTGGGGTTGGGGGGGTGGGATGTCACATTTAGTAATGAGAATTGGATCCTCTTAGGAGGAAAAAAAAAAAAGCAAAACATTTGAATTATCTTGGCAGTGGTCAAAATGAGGAAGTGGCTAAGGCACTATCCAATTTAGGAGAGCTCACTAACCTTGTAAAGCATTGATTAATCTAACTAATCTTGTGTAATCACATTGCTTCTGAAGTAATAACTAAGCCTATCTTTAAGAAAGGAGAGGGTGGCTTCCTTAATCAGTTTATAGCAATAATTTCCAAACAGGAAAATAGTCTTAAGGGGTAAATATCTCAGGGAGTAGACACAGTAACTAGATCTAGAGTCAGTAGAAGCAAGAAGTCTATACTCATGAAATTAAGGCCAATATATTACTAAGGGACTCTTCTGGAAATGAGACAAAAGGAGGAATCACTGCCTTCTTGGGGTGTGTGCAACGAGGTCTCTGAAGGAAAAGAGAAAATTTCATGAGAAAGCTTATGCCCTAAGGACTTTGAGACAATTCCATCTATTCCCAAGGACATGGAATATTTTCTACCATCATTGTGGAACTTATAGGAGAACATATTTGCAAAGAATCAGCAAAAGGATCACAGAAACAGTTTCACGCCAGTGCCCCAGGATCATTTTCATCAGGAGATGGGAAGTATGACTAAAGTTCTTTCAGTAGAAGTTCATACCAGGAAAGAATCATAAACTCTAATTATGGCTCAATGTGACCAAGTATACATGGCAAGTAGCAAAGACAGAAGTCAACCTGCTCTCCTTGGTTAATTTCACGTAGCTTTTCTTGACATGTTACACGATGTACAACTCAGCTTTTCAGTACTTACACTGAAGTAACAAACCTCTCAAATATCAGAGATTTATACCAACAAAACAGCGACTGCTTAGGTCAGATGTTGGCTGGAGATAGCTGACTATCTCTGCTCAGCAACTCTAGTCAGAGAAGTATCTTCTTTCTGGGTCTGTGCTGAAAGAGCCGTTTCTGTCGGAGGTAAGCCTTCTTGTTGCAGAGGGCTCACAGAACCCTGTGGTGGCTCTTAGGCCTCTGCTTTCGTTTCTTTGCCCAAGTGAGTCATATATGTCAACTACAAATTGGCACTTGTCAAGAGAATTGCCAGAAGCTGAACAACAAGGGCGTTTGCCATCTGCCTGGATGGAGGCTGAACCTTGTGCTGCTGCAGGTGTTCACCTTCAACGCCTCCTGAGGGAGTTCAGGATGGACTGAGGCACTCTGTGCTCCAGGGAATCTGGTGGGACCTGCCTTTAGATAGATATTTTCAGGAACTGATATCATAATCCCAAACCTTGCTTCTCTTCATATCTAGAAAAGCACTAAATCCCTTCATGATGACATCAGCTCCTCATGGCTGGCAGAAAACCTTTTGTAAAATGAGCAGCTAATTGTACTGAACTGCCCCTTCACCAAAATCTCATATATAATGACCTTCCCCCACTGCCTCTTTGGAGCAGTCTCTTAGAACTAACTGAGGTGCGGTCTCCCGGGCTGCAGGCCTCATTTTGCCCCCAATAAAACTTAACTCACAACTGTCATGTTGTGCGTCTTATTTAGTCAACATACAGCGGCATCTTCATAGCAGGTACTAAGGCTCACACAGCAATGGACAGGGATGAGTAATGCTTTCCCAAGGAGGAGAGAGAGTATTGGAATAGCAACACAATCTTCCACAATGGAAACTCTGGATGTGAACAAGAATCAGCTTGACTTTAACAACTGGACACACAAATTTCAAAACAATCTATGGGGATAGAGATGGGCAAATAAACAACCAAGATATTAGGAACAACTTAAAAAAATACTTTGAAACAAAGAAAATATCTGATGAATCTATAAGTAAGTCTTTCTTGATGTTAGAAATTATGTCAGTCAAAGGATACTTCTGAGAGGAAAGAAAGTTCAGGTAAGCTCAGACAAGTTCCAGTCACCAAGTCAGACCACTGACTTAACCTAGTCAGGTTGAGTGATATGGACTCCACAGTCCAGGCTAGGCTAATATTAAAAGAACAAAATATATAATAAAGACTTAATTAGCTATAACCGAATGAGTTGAAATATTGAATAAACATATTTTACTCTGCCTAAATTTCAGGTTTAAAAAAGCAAATAATAAAATATATTAAAGGAATTGGCATGTTGTCTTAGTTTATTAGAAATTCCCCTAAATTCCCTCCATCTACACTGCACTAGATGGTGGTGACCTAGGTGCGGGGTGGGGGCGGGAAATAGAAAGAAATGAAAATTCCCCAGTAACCATATGTATAATCTATATTACTTTAAAAGAGGAATTTAGATGCGGATCTACTTCAGAAAATTTGAAGCCACTTTTTAGGATTTTTTTTTTTTTTTTGGATGCTTATAAGGTCATGGCTCAGACGGCAAAGCGTCTGCCTGCCGTGAGGGAGACCCGGGTTCGATCCCTGGGTTGGGAAGATCCGCTGGAGAAGGAAATGGCAACCCACTCCAGTAATCTTGCCTGGAAAATTCCATGGACTGAGGGGCCTGGTGGGCTACAATCCATGGGGTCGCAAAGAGTTGGACACGACTGAGCAACTTCACTTCAAGGTCAATATTTTATTAATTTTTTTACTTTATTTTACTTTACAATACTGTATTGGTTTTGCCATACATCAACATGAATCCGCCACGGGTGTACACGTGTTCCCAATCCTGAACCCCCTCCCACCTCCCTCCCCATACCATCTCTCTAGGAATTATTTTTAAGCATTAGTTTTAACAGTTAATCAGAAAATGCAGTAAGCTACTCTTCCCTAGGGCTTCCCTGGTGGCTCAGTGGTAAAGAGCCTGCCTGCCAATGCAGGCGCCACAGGAAAAGCGGGTTCAGTCTCTGAGTCAGGATGATCCCCTGGGAAAGGAAATGGCAATGCACTCCAGTATTCTTGCCTGGGAAATCCCATGGAGAGAGGGAACCTGATGGGCTCCCGTCCTTGGGGTTACAGGAGTTGGACATAACTTAGTGACTAAACAACAACTCTGTTCCCTGAATTTCTAGTTAATCTAATTTTATGTTCTTAAATCCTAACAGAAAGAGGTTAGCATATACTCATACAAGTGTGAGAGAATTTATTATTTACATCAGTTATTTGGTCTTTCATTATTAGAAACCTCTTTGAAGTGAAGTGAAGTTGCTCAGTTGTGTCCGACTCTCTGCGACCCCATGGATTGTAGCCCACCAGGCTCCTCAGTCCATAGGATTTTCCAGGCAAGATTACTGGAGTGGGTTGCCATTTCCTTCTCCAGTGGATCTTCCCAACCCAGGGATCGAACCGGGGTCTCCCGCACGGGCAGGCAGACGCTTTACCGTCTGAGCCACCAGGGAGATCCTTACTTTAAGGATCTTTAAAGCTCTTTAAGACCTACCAAATGTGATAGTCTCAGTTTCCTAATTTGTAAAAGGAAATTAGGTCTTATGAGATAATTATGCAAAGGTTTAGAACAGTACCAGACACCAAGAAAATACTTGATAAATATTGGTTATTTTAAAAATAATTTATCCATCCATTTAACAAACATCACAGCTTGTTCTTACAGTCAGCTGGGCCAACTGTTGGCAGAGGCATGAACATAAATGAAAACTTGAACTGAATGTAAGAGAACTTTCTGTTCTCCTTGAAATTATCTTTTCTAAAAGCTCCTTTCTCAATGTCATAACGTTTATTAATCTGGACAACTGATAATTTCTCAACCTTAAGCAAAATGTTTTAAGAAAAGGATTATTAGGAAATCCTGCCAAATAGATACAAGTAAGAACTAAACCTTTTGTATAAATACCACTATAATTCCCTAGTGTCCTTTCTGGCAGATAACTGCTTCTAAACCCAATACTTTAAGAGCTGTTTATTTTCACTGAGAGAGAAAGTAATCATAAGCAGTAAAAGGCAAATGCATTTAACTAAAATTTAAGAAGCACATTTTTGTCTGAAGTGATTCATTCTTCTCTAAGCTAGAATAAATCGATGGACTATGTTGACTACCTACCTACTTTTATCAGAGGCACAATAAGAGGATTTTTTTTTTTACTTTTATTTTATTTTTTTTTATTTTTAGTTTTTTATTTTTTTAATTTTAAAATCTTTAATTCTTACATGCGTTCCCAAACATGATTTTAAGATGAATAAGGAAACATTTCTTCCTTCTGGAAGCTTCGAATCTAATCCAAGGGTTATTTTCTCATGTGCAAATTTCCAACTAGAGTAAAATTTAAATTACTTGCAGTTCTCTGAACCTTGCATGTTCTCTTAGAACCAGGGGTGCCCTGGTTAACTTGCTTTCTGAAAACAAATTAAAAACCTCTGGTTTTTAATGTTTGTCAATATCCATGATATACATACTCCCAGCATGGCTTTCAAACAATCAACAGTTGAACAAGAAGCTCTTAAAGCTCCTGACTATTTCACAGTAACTCTTGTGAGGCTGCACAGCCCAGCTCAGCATCCTACTGTTCCCACCTCTATGCCTTCTGCACTGACATAGCTTAAAACTCCCTTTTCCTTCCAGCCTGGATAATTTCTATACAAATGTTAAGCTCCTCCCTGCGCCCCCCTCACCCACCCCCATGCTTCCCTGGTGTCTCAGATGGTAAAGAATCCATCAGCCATGTGGGAGACCTTGTTCAATATCTGGGTTGGAAGATCCCCAGGAGAAGGGAACAGCTACCCACTCCAGTATTCTGGCCTGGAGGATCCCACCACAGAAGAGCCTGGCAGGCTACAGCCCATGGGGTCGCAAAGAATCAGACAGAACTGAGCGACCTTCACTTTCACTTTCATACCATTTGCTTCAGTATGTCTTCCCCAAATCATTTAGTCTGAGGGTTTTGTTTTCTTTCTTTATTCTTTATTTCTCCTTCAGGGCTCTGGACTCACCACAATACTTATCAACACTGTATTGAGAACAATTATGTGTGTTCCCAGCCTTTTCCAGGGAACTGTGTCAGAAACTTTTTACTTACCCTTAACTTCTCACTGCTTGGCACACTTCTTTCTAGTTAGATTACATCAACATGTGTATGGAAATTAACACCACGGGAGATGTACCATATACCACTGGAGTTCAAATAAGAGGGATAATGAACAATGATCAAGAAAACTCTCATGTGACAGATGACACTTGAGGATAGGTTTCAAAATGGGTAGAATTTCCATTAGTGGAGATTGGAAAGTGGGGAGAATGTTCTATGCAGAGAAAAGAGAATGAACACAAAGTCCCAGGATAAGGCTATGGGGCATCAGGGGACAAATGAATTGTCCAATAAGAGAGGATTGTCAGCTATTTGAGGGAAAGTTTAGTAGGAATCCAGTCTGCTTGGATTCAAAGGGTTGGGTAAGGAAACTGCATTTAATTTGATAACCAATGGGGAATTATATAATTAGATATAAACTTTAGAAAGTCTATCTGACCGGAGAGTGAAGGAGAGACTGTTACAAGGAAAGAAGAGGTATAGGAACATAAGAAAAATAAGGAAAATTTAAATTAGGGGTTTTTAACGAAGATGTAGGTTAGAAATGTTGAATTTGAGAGATGTAATGTAGCTAGAAATCACAGAGCAGAGGTACATCAGCCTCAACTCTTTTCCTTTCAAAAACAAATCAATAGTAAGCAGACAGATCAAACAACAGAAAGAGTGAAATTATATATATCCTTGGCCTTCAAATCATCTCTCTCCCTCTCTCTTTCAAGTTTAAAAAACCTTTAGCTCTGTGTCATCAATGAAAAATTCTTTCTCTACCACAGGGGTGGTAGTAATAATCAATATCACTGTCTTTACTTTCAATATTTCTGCCCAAGAAAATGTATATGCTTATTAATATGAGAGTGATTTTTATATTTTAAAAATGACATACAAACTGTCATGCTTTGCATGTTCCAAGTACTATGGAATAAACTTTTTCCATCAGTTCTTTAAGAGCATTATGTGGAATGAGATATCATTATATATTGGTGAATCTAAAAATAAGTTTATAAACAAAAATCAGAATCATGACTCCAACTCTAGGTTATAAAAGCCAGATGACATAAGTAGTAATTCTTCTGTAGCACACCATGTAATTACTAACAAACTCTTTTCCTTGACTTAATCATAAACTTGCTCTTCAATGCAAATCTATGTGCTTTGTTTTAATCTCTAATGAGTAGGCCACTTCTGAATTACGAAAATCCCAAAACAAGAGGTGCTCTATCTCAATTCTTACTACATCTTTAGAGACTATCAACGTAGGAAGGCTACCTTTCACAACGTTTTCTCTTGTCAATTATTTTAATTTTTCAAGTTTAGGATTATGACTAGCTCACAGACAATAATGGATGAGTTGAGGATGTCATAAAACTAAGATATATATCATGTGGATTTTTTTGGTAGGGGTATATATTAAATAAAAGGACTCTAATAAATCATTAAGGCCTAATGCCTTTACACAAATCACAAAACCCTAGATAAACAAAACTAAAGCCTGCTGGTACTTGGTGGTAGTATAATTTCTACCAGCTTCTTTATTTCCAGAGTAGAAAGAAAATGAGGATTATTGTGGGTCCCTCCTGGCCTAAAGCTTCTTCAGCTATCACCTGCTTTTTGACCTTACTTTGGTTCTATATCATATGTATAAAAATATTCATTATTCAATATGCCATATGGCACTGAAATGATTTTATATATCTGTTTTCTCTAAAAAAATGGGAGGTTGTCTTTTGTTTTTGTAGATCTCAATACCCTGAACAATGTAGAGCCTAGCACACAGTAGGGCCTCTATAGATGCTTGTCAAAATGAAGTAGTGTGTGCTCACATTGAATTTTTGCTGTTTCACATTTATGCATGTATAAAACACAGCCACTTTTGTAGACCAATTGCCCAAAGTCCTAGGGAAAAATATGGACCATTTCTTTATGAAACCATAAATGCTTATTAGTAAACTGGAGTTTATATAAAAGGCAACAACACAATGTGAAGTGTGGCAATATACAGACATCTTAATGCATAGCCTCGGTGTAGAAATTCTGAGGTTAATGCTGGATTTTAATATATGGATAAAACATCAATAAGAAAGAATGCACCAATATCTTTAAAATGCAATTAAAGATGTAACTGTGTCAAATTGCTGCAGTGAGCTCAAGTTAGATAACAGTGAAAATTTCAGTGTGTATCATCCTATCCAAAGGTCCTAGTATGAGGACAATCCTGAAGGCTATGCTTTTAATCACAAGAGATTGTGGTAGAGAAATGTTTTTCTATTAGGAGGACAAAAGCATAATAACTCTTTCCAACAGGGATGTTGTATATCAAGCCCAAGAAAAAACTCAAGGAATAAATTGGACAGTTAATTCAGTAAATGCACACCTGCTGAAAAGATGAGTAGCCATAGAAGCAAGTATGTAAAGATACTACCTCCTAAATAGGTTTTGAGGTTTCCAGTAGGCAATACAGTAGATAGTATTTCCCTTACAATTGGGCCAACAGGGTAACTAACTGCTTATCCTATTAAGAAGACAACCGTGCTATCCAAAGGTTACTATTCAGGGGGAGATGGAGGAGAGGAAAGGAGCCCCCTTCTGGTTTGCACTTCTATAGGACTATTCATTTGTGTAAGACCCAGTTACTCATTCAAAGCTAGTATTCAAATCACCATTTTTAATTATAACTGTTGGCTGTAGTGAATAATCTGTGGATGGTTTTGAGTTGCTGCCAAAGACATATTTCCAGGAGACAGGGGAATGAGGGAGCAAAAAATAAGCTTTATGGGAAGAGAAGCTCTTTTCCCATAAATGATAAATCAATCCATTATATTTGTGATAATCAATGCCCTGGATCCTCTTCATGTCATGGTGGGAAGAAGGAAAACCTTAGTGGCTAATCATTATTAATTCATTCACGGCACTAATATTAATCATGAAGAGCTAATGTGATATTAATGTGACTGTAATACAGGCTTCAACAAGAATTTCACTCCAGAATAGAAACAGTATAGATTTTGTTTTCTAACTTAGTTACCTAACAAGTGCTTTTTAAAGATTTTAAGGGAAGAAGGAAACATCTGACACGCTCTCGACCTGAGTCTGGAACCAGGGGGAATTATACTGAGGGTTCACTCATAAATTTTCTGGTTGGCATAAGGGTTGTCGGAGTCAGTCAGCACTTCTGACACTGAAATGTTCTTCCAGGAAATACGTATTGCTGACTGCTGCGGCAGCAGTCGCAGCCCAGTCAGGTTTCTCGGAATAGAATCTAATCCCTAATGGTGCCTGTCATTTCTTGAAAGGAGTTCGAGGGGGATGAACAAGTAGGGCAATAAAGCCTGACTTCCAATTTTGAATTTAAGAACCTTTTCTGGAATGACTTTAGTGCAGTCTCTTCAAATGTGTAATAGGATTCACTTCTGAAAAGGCAAAAACCATCTCAATTCAATAGAGTCAGTGCTTCAGAAATCAAGGAAAACGTGATCAATGTCCATTCCTGCTGTCTTAGCCCTAGGGCAGGCCACCATCTTATTGGAAAAACTCAACAGCTGGGTGATCTGGCAAACACTTGGGGCGGTAGAAGTGAATAAGGCCCAACACAATCTGACTCACCTCACTGATCTCTTACTGCTTGCATTAAAGGAGCAGCTAAGGACTCCTCACATGAATCACATTGTTTCTCGCCTCCTTGCTTTATTCATGCCAACTTCTCTGCCTAGAACCCCCTTCTTTCCCATCCACAGACTAGCTTCCTCCTCCTATTTTAAAATTCCAGTCCAGCATCCCTCCCTCCAGGAAGTCTTCTCTGCTACTTCCTTCCCCGACTCAGTTCTATGCTTGCTGAAATTTCTGGGTGCACGTTTATTGGAATGTCTCACTACATAGTTCAAATGACCATTTTTCCATTCTTCCCCTAAACATGAATTACTCAACACTTAGGTGTATTTCTTATTTATTCTTTCTAACCTCAGCACTTAACTGAACACCTGCCACATAGTAGAGAACTCAAAAATGTTAAATGAGCAAATTACTTGAATACATGAACAAGTATGTTAACAATATGTTTGAACATAAATCTTTCATTTTAAGATTTATGTCATACCAGGCACATCAGTAAGAGCTCACATAATATTTTCCAGCATACGTCTTCAATCTGTTGACTGGTTTACAATTTCTTCATCTTTTTTTCTTAGTAATCCCTAATGTCACCCTTTTTCTAATTCAGACAAGTCTCCGCAGCCCAGTGTAAGGTTACACTACTATTCACTTCATCTTTTCTTCTGATGGTTATGTTTGGGAGAAAAAATCTTATGGATGTTTTTCTTCCTGATTTAATATATTTCTCCATCTACAAAACTGAAAAACTAATAATAATTAGAACTAAGTCTTGTGACATGGTGTGACAGAGCAGAGGGGTTGCTATAAAGTCACGCTGCTAAACATCAGGCCTCTTCCTTTCTCATATCTCTGATGGATTTTGATATATTTTGGAAAAAATGGAAGGAGGGATAAAAGAGAGGGATAAAATATTTTTCTCCTTTGGGTTAGTGTTCTCCTAATTTTCGATTATATGTGTGTATAACTTCCCACAAGTTTATAATTTCATGGATCCTCTTTAGGCTCCTCAAATTTGACACCTCTAAAAAACTGGAGATCCTCACACACTTTCCTCTGTTCCCTACGAAAGTCACTCATGGTGGCACTGTCTCAGTGATGGAAGGCTAGAGGTCTCAGTCCATCATGGCCTCCTTTCAGTTCCTAAGTGTGCGCATCTGGAGTGCTATCACTTCCACTTTCAAAATCCCTTTTGAATATTTCCTTTCTTTCCCACCTCCAGGGCCTCTGTCTTCTCATTTGCCATTCACCTTATGCAGTAGCTCCTGAACTAGCCCTGCCTTCCAGGCTCCCCTCCCTCTTTCATGTCCTCCCCACTTAAAAACACTTATTTAATTACATCACGCCCCTGCTTAGGACCTTTAAGCTCAGTATAGGATTAACTCTGAAGTCCTTAGGGTAATACTCATGGTCTTTTCCAATCCATCCCCCAAACACACTTCCAAGTTCATATCATGGCGTTGAAACTCATTCTCTTTCCTCTGGTCACATTTGGAATTTCAGAAGTTTATACTGGCTCAGTGGTAAAGAATCTGCCTGCCAGTATAGGAGACAAAGTTTGACCTCTGGGTGGGGAAGAACCCATGGAGAAGGAAATGGAAACCCACTCCAGTATTCTCGCCTGGAAAAATCCCATGGACAGAGAGATAGGCTATAGCGGAAGGCTATAGTCACCAAAGAGTCAGGCATGACTCAGTGACTCAACAACAACAAATAACAAAAGTTTATACTGAGGATGGTCTGGGAAGGCAGGAATTAAGTATTTGTAAAGGGCCAAAGGTTATACTGGGTCTTGTATGTGTTGTCTCCTCCTATTCTACAAGAACTCCATGAAGAGGCTAATAACTTCTTCTATTTTAAAAATGAAACAACAACAGCAACAAACCATGGCCCAGAAGAGTTCCAATCCACGTTTCCTAAATGATTGAGGCGGCATTCGACCTGAGACCCACCTGCCTCTACCGTCTTTCCGCGATACCAGGCTGACTGGCGTTCCTCAGAAGTGCTTTTTGTCTGCACTTGTATGCTCTTTCCAAGGGGATTTTCTTCTTTCTGTAATATCTCTTCCTATTCTACCTGTTAATCTGTTTATATTTAGCTTTTAGCACCTATATTTCATATAATTCTTTTAATGAAATTTGCTTATTTTCTTTTCTCTCTTGATGCTTCACACATAAATCTGTCCTATTGCTTATTCAATTGCAATTGTAATTACCAAACTGTGCCATTTTCAATGTCAAGGAGAACATCTTACAAACATTTATTTGGAATCCCATACCTTATATAAACATATGGCGCGTAAGAGCTTTAAACATACTTTAAGGTAAGTGTGAGTGAATGAGTGTGTTTCTAAAATGAAGGTATGAGGTTAATATCTTTCTCTGAAAATTCGGATGTAAAAGACACATAAATTTCATTTATTACATTTCTAAACCAATTTTTGATCATATTAAATCTTCCTCCAAGTCTCCATCCCACTGGACTGACAATAAATTTAATTTTGTCATTTTGGAAGTCCTCAAATCTACAAATTTTATGAGGTGCATGAAAGTTGGCAAACAGAATAAAAACTCTTTTTTTAAACTCTGTTATGGCTGCCTTAGGTTTTTCCACTGTTCAACCTACATGTCCCTGCGGACAGGTCATTCTGCTAAATTGTGTCAAGCCTCAGCAGAGCAACTTTCCTGAGGCTGAGAAATCTAGTACCTGGAGTCAGGCACTGTATGCAGGACTTGGTCATCCCCCTCTGAGTTTCTGTCCCTGCAGAATACTTGTTCTTGGGGAATATACACGCTCTCTACCTACTTTCACAGCCCATCTCCTCCCCAGTCAAGCTAGAACTTGCCTCTACCACTCCCCTCAACGTAACCCTTTCATAGACTTAATGAACTGACACTTTCAGAAAAAGAAAAAAACAAGCAAGAGTCAAGTTTTGTTCAGCTGACTTCTGCTTTAGACCCAGAACGCAATCACTGAATGAAGCAAGCAAACACAGAGGCCTTAGCTACTTTCTTTAAATGAGAATAGGGAAAAGGGAATAGATGTTTGAGAGCACTTATTCTTTCTTATTCCTCTCAACTGTGAAAGCACAAGTTCATATCTTAAAAACTTATCTTGCCATAATGTCTATATACTTGTTTTAGATATTATGGTGTATATCAGTTGAGGGGGAATGGCTGTCTAGTGTATTAGTTTAAACTTGAACTCTGGAGCCAGTGCTTTAGATTCAAATTCCTGTTCTATTACTTAACTAGCTTATCTGTGTCTTTATTCACCTACTTATAAAATACAAATAATAACAGCACCTTCTTCATGAGGCTGTATGACTGCTAAATTAGTTCATGTATGCAAAGGCCTTACAATAATGCCTGGCACATAGTTAGTTCCATATATGGGTAAGTCAACACTTCTGTCACTGTATTCTTTAGGTACCTAATCCAGTATTTTGTCTCAAGACATTTTATCTCTGATAGCTCTTCTAAATACCAGTTCAAATTTCCAAATGGATGCTGAAACTATTTCTAAGTGTTTGCTGACATTGAAACTCACATATTAAAACCAAAACTATCATTCCATCCAAACAAACTCTATTCTCATTTACTTTATTTTTTTACTTTTCCAAGGCTTTTTTCAAAGCAAGTCAGTGAATCCTACTGAATCTCTAATCACTTTCATTTTCACCATCACCATTAGTTGAGACCTAATTACAGTAAGCCCTCAGTATTGCTGGGTTCCACGTCCAAGACTCAACCACAGATATAAAACATTCAGATAAAAGTCCAGAAAGTTCCAAAAAGCAAAACTTGAATTTGCCAGCCTGGCAACAATTTACATAGTATTTACAGTGTATTTACAACTATTTACATACCATTTACATCATATTAGGTATAAGTAATCTAGAGATGATTTAAAGTATACAGGAGGATGTGTGTAGGTTATATGCAAATACTATGCTATTTTATTTAAGGGACTTGAGCATCAACACATTTTGGTATTTGAGGGGTCTTGGCGCCAATCCTATATGGATGTAGAGGGATGACTATACATACATATCAGATGAAACAATATATGATTTCTTCTAATTAGAAAGTATTTCAAAATGAATGAAAATAAAAACACAATATTATCAATTTGTAGGATGTCATTTAAACAGTACTGAGGGAAAACATATAACATAAATACCTATATTCTAAAAAAAGAACACTCTCAAATTAACGATTGCATCTTTAATAAATTATAAAAAGAGAAACACAAAAGGCCTAGAAAAGTCAAAACAATCTTAATAAAGAACAGAGCTAGAGGAATTTAAAAAAAATACAACATACTAGGGAATAAAATGAAGAAAAAGCCAACTTACAGATGTAAAGGACAAACATGGTTATCAGTAGGGAGAAGAAAGGAGGGGCAGTATAGGACTAGGGGGAAAAAAGAGTTATTATGAGATTACATGAAATCATCTGTGTGAAACTTCTGAAAACTGTAAAGCATTATAGAATTTAAAGAATCTTTTATTCAGTTAAAAAACCGTTAAAATAAAAACAAAGTTAAACCAAAGAGGAGATAAGTGATAATAGAGATCAGAACATAAATCAATTAAATAGAAAACAAAAACATCAATGAAACCAAATTCTCTTTCTGTGGGATCAACAAAAGTGATAAACTTTGAGTCAACAGGAGTAAAAGAGAGAAGCACAAATGACCATATCAAGAATGAGAGAATGATCTTCACTACGTATTAGACATTAAACTGATACAAAGGAAAGGCTGTGAATAATTCTATGCCAATAAATTCAATAATTCAGAGGAAATGAACAAATTATTTGAAAAGTACAAACTACCAAAGCTCATACAAGAAGAAATAGATAACCTGAACACCTGTATATCCATTAAGAAATTGATTTTTCTGTTTAAAATATTTTTTTCTCAAGAAAATTTCAGGTCCAGATGGCTTCACTGATGAATTCTATCAAATATTTAAGGGAGAGAAAAATACCACTTCTACACAAATTCTTCAAGAATATTGAAGGAATGCTTCCTAGCTTATTTTATGAGTCTATCACTGCCCCTATATCAAAACCAGAAAGAAACACTATGAGAAAAGAAAACTATAACTTCATTTACATAAAGGTATGTTTAAAATTACATAGATCTAAAATTACAAAGATGCTTACTGCTTGGAAGAAAAGTTATGATCAACCTAGAGAGCATATTCAAAAGCAGAGACATTACTTTGCCAACAAAGGTCCATCTAGTCAAGGCTATGGTTTTTCCAGTGGTCATGTATGGATGCAAGACTTGGACTGTGAAGAAAGCTGACCACTGAAGAACTGATGCTTTTGAACTGTGGTGTTGGAGAAGACTCTTGAGAGTCCCTTGGACTGCAAGGAGATCCAAACAGTCCACTCTAAAGGAGATCAGCCCTGGGTGTTCTTTGGAAGGACTGATGCTAAAGTTGAAACTCCGGTACTTTGCCACCTCATGTGAAGAGTTGACTCATTGGAAAAGACTCTGATGCTGGGAGGGATTGGGGGCAGGAGGAGAAGGGGACGACCGAGGATGAGATGGCTGGATGGAATCACCGACTCGATGGATGTGAGTCTGAGTGAACTCTGGGAATTGGTGATGGACAGGGAGGCCTGGCGTGCTGTGATTCATGGGGTCGCAAAGAGTCGGACACAACTGAGTGACTGAACTGAACTGAAAATTACAAAGATATAAAAATATTCTAAACACAAATTAAGCAAGTCAAATCCAAAAAAAGTATAAAGGGGATAAAATGAATCATGAAATGTAGGGTTTATTTCAGGAATGCAAGTGTGGTTTAATACTCAAAAAAAATCAACATAATCTACTGTATTAACAGGCTAAACGTGAAAAACTACTATGATCTTCTTATTAGGCATAGAAAAAGCATTGAAAAAAATTTCCCTTGTGGCTCAGCTGGTAAAGAATCTGCCTGCAGTGTGGGAAACCTAGGTTCGATCCCTGGGTTGGGAAGATCCTCCAGAGAAGGGAAAGGCTACTCACTCCAGTATTCTGTCCTGGAGAATTCCATGGACTGTATAGTCCATAGGGTGACAAAGAGTCAGACATGATGTAGCGATGTTCACTTCACTTCACTGCTACCACCAACATACCACTTAGCGGTGGGAAACTGTGCTTTCCCACTTAACTTAGGAACAAGACAAGAATGTCTTTTTCAACTTTATTCAACATTCTCTTAGAGGTTCTAGCTAGTATAACAAGGAAAGAAAAGGCATCTAGATTGGAAAGGGAGCAGTAACACTGGCTTTATTCACAGATGACATGATTTCCTATGTAAAAAATCCACTGGAATCTATAAGAAGGCTACTAGAACCATTAAGTGAGTAGAGCAAAGTGATAGTGTACAAGATCAATATTCAAGTATCAATTTTATTTTTAGGTATTAAGAACAAACAATTGGAAATTAAATTTTGTAAACTACCATTTACAATTGCATCAAAAACATAAAATATGTAAGGATAATTCAACCAAAAATGTGCACAATCTGTAGCCTGAAAATTACAAAATGTCACTGACAGAAAGTAAAGGTGATGTAATTAATTAGAGAAATTTACCTTGCTTATGGATAGGAAAATGTAATCTCACCAAGATATCAAATCTCCCCAAACTGATCCACAGATTATCTAGACAGTCATGACTATTCTAACTTGCCTTTGACAAGGATACCCATGTCATGAACATGCATCTGTCAAAATATACACTTTAAATTTGTGAAACTTCTTTACAAGGGCTTCCCTGGTAGCTCAGCTGGTAAAGAATCTACCTGCAATGCAGGAGACTCCAGTTCAATTTCTGGGTCAGGAAGATCCCCTGGAGAAGGGATAGGCTACCCACTCCAGCCTTCTGGCCTGGAGAATTCCATGGGCTGTGTAGTCCACAGGGTTGCAGAGTTGGACACGACTGAGTGACTTTCACTTCACTTCTTTACAAGTCACTAATAACCTTAATAAAGCCGTTTAAAAAATTACAAAAACCTCTCCAATGGCTCTCCATACTTCTCATGTGATAAAATGCAAGGTTTTTAGTGGGAAAAAAAAAATGGGCTTTAAGGTTTTCCTACCAGCTAAATCACTTTCACTTCTTTGAGTATGGGTTCTCCCATCTGTAGAGCAGACATAATGTCTGGCTGAAATGATTGTTATAAGTAATTATAACATCGTATTTAAAGTGTCTAGGATAGTAAATGATATCTAGTTTTTAAAATACCTTAAATGCGAGGTAACAAGTGTAAACAATCCTCAGCGATTGCCTTAGAGACCTGTCACTATTTAAAAAGAAGAGACTAGGGCATAAAAGAACTACTGTACATTCCTTAGTTCACGTTCTGCCTAGGGCTCATTCTGAGTTTATGTCCCTTAATAATTTATAGACCCTTATGCTACATACAATTTTAAAACTTGTGAATGATCACAATGAAGTCCATGATTTGGTAACAATACCTGAACTTTCATACCCTTTCCTAGGCAAGTGTTTGTTCACAAAATTACAACCTTATCTATTGAGAGGTAATTCTTGCCATCGACTTTTTTAAAAAATGTATGACTCTCAACCTAAAACAAATTTGATAGACCATAAACGCCATTTGAAATATACAGTTTTTCTTTAAAACTTAACATGTATCTCTGAACTTCAGCAGTTGAGTGTAACTAGGTTTACGACTATGGGCAAGTCCATAACATTTCTAGATCTCTGTTTCTTCATTTTCATAGAGCAAGGCTTGGATTATATGACTTCCAAGATCTTTTTCTGCTTTCAAAATGAATTGCTGGGATAATATATGACGAATTATTTGAATTCTTGAGGATTATGAATTAATCTTGGATATTTTGAAGCATATTGTTGAATATTTAATTTTATAACGATCATTAAAATACATCTGTGTTTTATCACAGAGCATTATTACAAGCTTATGGAGATATTTTCTTTTTTGGATAATTTGGATCAGCAGAAAATTCAGAGCTCTCAAAATTGGAGAAAGACTGGTTCCACTGATACCACCGCCATAAAGTCTGAAGAATATCATTGTTTTAAAATAAATGTCAGTGAGAAGGGCCAAAGAGTGGTATGGATTGGATTATATTATAGTTACATTAATTGCTTTTTTATTTTTCAAGTATACACACTGAAAGATAGAAAATATTTCTTTAGCTTGTTGTACTTGGAATATTTACTTCAGAATACTCAGTTTTACTCTATCTCAGAAGATGACAGAATAAAGCATATTCATATTAAAGCTGGATTTCTCAATAGCCTGCAATTTATTTTGAGTTACAAATTTTGGAAAAGAAAAAGAACATTGGTAAATAGGATTGATTTGTGTGTGTGTGCACATTTGGGTGTTACTGCCAAGATTTTAAAAGAAAAATAATAGCCAATAAAATAGGCAATTTTGTTGTCCTACCTAAGGTTTTTTGTCTCATACCTAAGGTTTTATCTTTAAAAAGCCATTGTTCTTTGTCTACTTGCCTAATACATGTATGTGTGTATGTTCTGGTAAAAGCTGTAAATATGCTTTGCTGAATATAATGCTATAGGAATTCACAACAGAAAATTTAGACATAATGGTGTCTCTACTACTTTGAGAACAATATCAGGGATAATGAACTTGCATATTAGTAAACAAAAATACTCCTGTACTTCTACATATCCACATTTGTATGTGGTGTGTGTATATATATATATATATATAGAGAGAGAGAGAGAGAGAGAGAGAGAGGCACACAGACACATACATACACTGAGAATATTTTAAAAGAAACTTGTCAAAATCACAATAGAAGTTGAAGAGAGCACTCACAAAATTTCCAAATCTCTGGATAATACCCAGAATAATTTTTTTAAGAAATGGAAAAATAATTATAAAACATATTGTGTTAATAAATCAGAAAAGGCGCTTGAAATAATCTCATAAAATGTTATAGCTTAAATAATGCCCTTCATCAGTATTCTTTGTTTAACATTTTATGTTTATTGATAAATGAAGATGCATTTAAATAATTCAAAGAAAACATTAGCTGCAAGCAAGGAATTAATAATTGATAGGACTGGAAGGACTCTTTTCACTTGGGAAATAGATAATATTAGCTTAATGTGGGGCTGTAGGAACAGAGGAAATGTAATGGATCTGCCTGCTTTAAACTGATGATGGTTATTGTGGTCTAAAAGTTGCTACAAAGGCAAAAGCGGGACAGCTCGGCAAGGGCAATAGATTTCACTCATAGGAGCTGACAGTGCAAATTGCGGTCTGATGTGTCAGATTTATACATGGGAGGAGACCTAATGATCATGACATAGACTAAGGAGATAAGAAAAAAAATAAAATGCGAGTTAAACATAATTGGAAAATGGAAAGAAAAAACCCTTTGAACATAACATGATGTTAAAAATAAGAAAAGATTTTACTTTTCTCTATCACTATGTTTGAGGATGGAGGCCAGTTAGAATGTAGCTACCTTGCTTTTGATCAGAAACACCCATCATAAGGTTTGAGTTAGATTCTCATGGCAACTCAGGCAGGGGCTCCAGCTGCACATGAGCAATGCCAGCATCTTTGGAGGGTCATGAGAGAAGAACACCCTCAGAGAGAAGAGGCACATATGTTGGCTATTTTCATCTCACCTGTATTTGTCCTTCTCCAAATATTAAAGAAAACTGAGTCATACACATCTGGGAGCTCCAGAGGCCATTAATTTTGCTCAGTCTTCTCCCTCTCCTCTTCCACTCCCACTCTCCTGGAGAGAGAGTTATTTCTGAGTGTGCCCAGGTAAAGTTCAGATTACTCCCTGGTAAATTCATCTTTTCCATTGGGAAGGACGCCTCAATTTTCTAATCTGGCATAATTTAAATGTCTGTCTTTAACAGTTATATTTAACCCATCTTGGCCCAAAAAGACCTCTAAATACAATCAGTCATTTCAGAAATCATCCCTCAAATTTGTCACTTTTGCTTTAGAACATTAATTTCCAAAAAAGGCAAATTTGGAATTAGTTTCAAAAAAATTATCTCTTTGCTAAAATTTCAGCCACTTACAAAGTCTATGATGTGGAATTTCAAGTTTTTATACATACTCAAATTTAAGGCAACAACTATACATATTTTGATTAAATCTTAAAGATCAACATCCTTCTCTTCTCATTCCCACTCTTCACACAAAACTCAGAAAAGAAACCATATAAAGAAAAGAAGGGCAAAATAAATCTATATTTTTCCCCAAAGTTCAGTTTCTTCATTTGAAAAGGAAAAAGAAGTAGAATAAAGTCATATCCTCAGATACCTCTCCAGGCCTCAGGCAGGCTACATAAAAGGGTGAAGTGAGCTAGATGAAGAGGGAAAACCAAAATGAAGAAAGAGTGAGCAACTCATGTTACATAGGAGCTCTAAGTTATTGCCATGCACAAATATGGATTAAGTATTGCAATGTATTCGATTTTCAAGAGAAACAAGAAATGTGATTTTTATTTTCTGTATGGCATCTCACAAGCTTGAAATGTGAGACCAAATTCAAATAACTTGCTTGAACTGGTCCATGTTATACAGAGCAAACAGACATGCCAGCATGACCATAAGTCCAGGGAGTGAATCCAGCCAGGAACTCTGGTGCATATTGAAGGGCCCTCTTGCCTTCTCATTTAGGCATGAACTCACTTCCACTAGAAGTCTCTCATTTGTGCAGACTAAAATCTATCATTTTCATCCTTGCTTTATTTTGGAAGCCAGTTTTCCTGTGGTCAGCAGACACCAGGCTAATTAGAACTTTATGAGACATTGCATTTTCAAAATTTTTCTTAAAATTAAGTTTTAAACTGATTATGAAGAATATATGCTCAGTGTTGAAAGCCTAGAAATTATCCATAACTCCACCATCTCAGAGCAACCACTGTTAGTAGTTTAGTGTATTGCTTTTTCTTTTACTTTCCTATATATGTGCATTAAGTTTTTGTATATACTCAATTCTATCAAATCCTGGGTCAGGAAGATCCTCTGGAAAAGGGATAGGCTACCCTGGACATCCCTGGTGGCTCAGATGGTAAAGAATCTGCCTGCTATGCAGGAGACCTGGATTTGATCCATGGGTTTGGAAGATTTCCTGGAAGAGGGCATGGCAACCCAGTCTAGTATTCTTTCCTGGAAAATTCCCAGGGACAGAGGAGCCTGGTGGGATTCAATCCATGGGGTCGCAAAGAGTTGGACATGACTGAGCAATTAAGCACAGCACACAGCAAGGAAACAACTATACATTACATAATTTCTTTTGCTTAAATCTTACAGATTTAACTTATAGTATATAGTAACTAAAATCATAATGTATATTTAGTTCTGTTGCAACACTATTTTTCAATGTTATGAGTTCTGGTATACATACTAAAAGCACTTTTAGAAAAGGATATTACTGATTGCATAGCTTTTTAAAATTTTTCTAAGACCTAGATTTGATTCCTTAATAATTGGAATTGAAATAACTGAAATACTACTCAGACATAAAATAGAATAAAATTAATAGTTACAAAGACATTAATTGACTCAGAAGGTATTATGCTTAGTGAAATGAGTCAGAAAAATACTGCATGATATCACATATGGAACTAAAAAAATTAAGCTAGCAAACTTCACAAAAAGAAACAGACTCACAGATATAGAGAACAAGAGATAGGCAAGATAGAGGCAAGAGATTAAAGTATAAACTCACTGCAGATGGTGACTGCAGCCAGGAAATTAAAAGATGCTTGCTCCTTGGAAGAAAAGTTATGACCAACCTAGACAGCATATTAAAGAGCAGAGATGTTACTTTGCCAACAAAGGTCTGTCTAGTCGAGGCTATGGTAGTTCCAGTAGTCATGTATGGATGTGAGAGTTGGACTATAAAGAAAGCTGAATGCCGAAGAATTGATGCTTTTGAACTGTTGTGTTGGAGAAGACTCTTGAGCCCTTGGACTGCAAGGAGATCCAACCAGTCCATCTTAAAGGAAATCAGTCCTGAATATTCATTGGAAGAACTTACACTGAATCTGAAACTCCAATACTTTGGCCACCTGATTCAAAGAACTGATTCATTTGAAAAGACCCTGACGCTGGGAAAGATTGAAGGCAGGAGGAGAAGGGGATGACAGAGGATGAGATGGTTGGATGGCATCACTGACTTAATGGACATGAGTTTGAGTAAACTCCAGGAGTTGGTGATGGACAGGGAAACCTGGCGTGCTGTGGTCCATGGGGTTGCAAAGAGTCAGACATGACTGAGTGACTAAATTGAACTGAACTACATATAAAGTAGTAGGCTTCCCTGGTGGTGCAGAGGTTAAAGCGTCTGCCTACAATGTGGGAGACCTGGGATCAATCCCTGGGTCGGCAAGATCCCCTGGAGAAGGAAATGGCAACCCACTCCAGTATTCTTGCCTGGAGAATCCCGTGGATGAAGGAGCTTGGTGGGCTACAGTCCACGGGTTGCAAAGAGTCGGACATGACTGAGTGACTTCACTCACTTTCACTACATATAAAATAAATAAACTGCATGGATATATTATAAGGTACAAGGAACATACCAATATTTTATAACTATAAATGGAGTATAATCTTTAAATATTGGGAATCACTATGTTGTACACTTCAAATTTATATAATATTGTACATCAATTCTACCTGCACTAAAAAATATTCTCCTAAAACCTAGATCTGATATCTAAATAATTATCTTTGTTGAGGCCAATAAGTTTTATGCTAACCAATGAGAAAGCAAGTTAGAATTGGTGTAGGTCATTATGGCATGTTATGGACAACCAGCTTACAGATGTACAGGACAAATTTAAGATCAATTAGGGAGCAATGACAAAGAATGCTCAAACTACCAAACAATTGCATTCATTTCTCATGCTAGCAAGGTTATGCTCAAAACCCAAGTTAGGCTTAAGTACATGAACTGGGCATTTCCAAATGTACAAGCTGGATTTAGAAAAGGCAGAGGAGCCAGAGGTCAAATTGCCAACATCCGCTGGATCATAAAAAAGCAAGATAATTCCAGAAAAACATCTGCTTCATTGACTACTTTAAAGCCTTTGACTGTGTGGATTGCAACAAACTGTGGAAAATTCTTAAAAGGGATGGGAATACCAGACCACCTTACCTGTCTCCTGAGAAACCAGTATGCAGGTCAAGAAGCAACAGTTAGAACCAAAAATGGAACAATAGACTGGTTCCAAATTGGGAAAGGAGTATGTCAAGGCTGTATACTGTCACCCTGCTTATTTAACTTATATGCAGAGTACATCATGTGAAATGCTGGCATGGATGAAGCACAAGTTGGAATCAAGACTGCCAGGAGAAATATCAACCTCAGATATGCAGATAATACCATGCTTATGGCAGAAAGTGAAGAGGAACTAAAAAGCCTCTTGATAAAAGTAACAGAGGAGAGTGAAAATTCTGGTTTAAAACTCAACATTCAAAAATCTAAGATCATGGCATCTGGTCCTATCACTTTATAGCAAATAGAAGAGGAAAAAGTGGAAACAGTGACAAACTTTATTTTCTTAGGCTCCAAAATCACTGTGGATGGTGACTGCAGCCATGAAAAAAGATGCTTGCTCCTTGGAAGAAAAGCTATGACAAACCTAGACAGTGTATTAAAAAGCAGAGATATTACTTTGCCAACAGACATCCACACAGTCAAAGCTATGGTTTTTCCAGTAATCATGTATGGATGTGAGAGTTGGACCATAAAGAAGGCTGAGCACCCAAGAACTGATGCTTTCAAACTGTGGTGTTGGAGAAGACTCTTGAGACTCCTTTGGATTTCAAGGAGATCAAACCAGTCAGTCCTAAAGGGAATCAGTCCTGAATATTCATTGGAAGGACTGATGATGAAGTTGAAACTCCAATATTTTGGCTAACCCAGATGCAAAGAACCAACTCATTGGAAATGACCCTGATGCTGGGAAAGATCGATAGCAGGAAGAGAAGGGAATAACAGAGGATGAGATGGTTGGACGGCAAGACCAACTCAATGCACATAGGTTTTGAGCAAGCTCCAGGTGATGGTGAGGGACAGGGAAGCCTGGCATGTTGCAGTCCATGGGGTCACAAAGGATTGGACATGGCTGAGCGATGAACACAGAAGGAGATCACTATTGGCTACTCATCTCCATCCTGAGCTTTCCTGTTTCTTAGTAATATGTTTATTGACTGACCGATTCTTTAATCCATACATACTTTCATTTTTATGGCTTTATTTTTAATCTCGCTTTTGGTGTTCTAGATGCTGCACTATGTTCTAGCAATACAGATACAAATATGACACAAACCCAAACTCTCATTAACTTTTTTAATAGGGGACACAGTTCAGGAAATGTATGACTAAAATCCCATATAAATACTAGAAGTGAAGACCTCAGAGGCTTAAAGATTTCATTCTTTTTCCTTTGATATATATTTTTAAGCTGTAAATGCAAATCTTTAATTTTTTACTCTCTAGTTACTAGTTTTGAAATTTACTACTCAGCTCTTGATCATATATCCATTATCATAAGCATTAAAAAACACTTATAAGTTCCAGTTAATTTATGTTTCTATACACACCTTGCAGAATATCCGTAGTCTCTGTGCTCAAAGAAGTTGCATTTTAGGTAACAGTGATGTTAAATGGTTCTGATTCTAAAGTCGACTCCTTCAGACTTTTACAATTTCCAAACTTTTAGAATTTTAAATGTATTATAATAGAATAAAATGACCAGTTAGTATTGCTTTATACAAGATTTGCCTTGTTGTCTACTTAAGTGTCTTAGCTTGTACTGATAGGAGAGGAATGCATTTGTTCCAGCTGAGAACAGATACAGGTTAACACTTGGAAAGCCTGTGCCCAAGAGCCCAGTAACTGAGTGTCAAGATTGGCAGCTATCTAAACTGGGGATGGCTAGAAGTGTGAGACTTTTTAATTCTGTTCAGGCTGCTACACCCAAATGCTACAGTCTGGGTGGTTTATGAACAACAGAAATTTATTTCCCATAGTTCTGGAGGCTGGAAGTCTACATCAGATTTCCAGCATAGTCATATTCTGGTGAAGGCCCTTTTCCAGGTTGCATACTACCAACTTCTCAACTTCTCTGTGACCTCATGTGGTAAAAATAGGGATGGGAGTGACATGGGGTCTCTCTTATAAAAGCAATAATCCCACTTCAGGAGGGATCCACTCTCATGATTGAAGAACCTCTCAAAGGACCCACCTTTTAATATCATCCCATTGGACTTCAGGATTTCAACTTATGACTCTGGGGGAGAGAAAAACATTTAGGCCATAGTAGAGCCAGAGTGCACAGTGAGAAGATCAGAACTAAAAGAAGAAACCAGATAGCCAGACCTCACCAGGTAGTATGGCGGAGCAAAGGCATACACACTCCAGGACTCAGATACAATTCTGCCTGATTACTGAGCTCCACCCTCCACCAATTTTTTATTCAGCTTGCAGCACTTTCTGTACCTTGTCAAAAGAACAAAAAGCACAATTTGGTTACTGATTTTAGAACTTCCTACTGTTGATTATATAATAAAAATTGACATTAAATATGATCTGCAGATAAAAGTTTCAGAAGCCCAGACATTTGCTGTGTCTACTTTTTTGTAAAGCAGGCATAGCACTTCCTAAGAACCATACTTACAAGCTGTTTTAAGAACTATCCGTACTTAGGGAGTTTGAAATTTAAAAGCTTAACTTAAATGTTAAATAAAAATTTAACTTTTTATTAATAATATATTCAGAAATAACCCTCCACACACATAATCAGTTTATAACAAAGGAATCAAAGACATAAAATGCAGAAAGGACAGTATCTCCAATTAAAGTGTTGGGAATATTGGACAATTACATACAAGAAATGAAACTTCACTACTACCTCACACCAAATATATACAAAAAGTGGATTAAAGACTTGAGTGTAAAACCTGAAATCATAAAATTCCTAGAAGAAAACCTAGAAGAAAACAAAGGTGGTAAGCTTCTTGACATTGGTCTCTGCAAGGATATTTTAGGTTTGACATCAAAGACAACAAAAGCAAAAATAGATAAGTGGGACAACTTCAAACTAAAAAGTTCTTCACAGAAAACAAAACCATTAACAAAATGAAAAGGTAAATATGGAATGGGAGAGAATATTTGCAAATCTTATATCTGATGAGAGTTTAATATCCAAAATATATAAAAATGCATACAACTCAATAGCAGAAACAATCCAGTTAAAAAATGGACACAGGATCTGAATTGGCATTTTTCCCAAGAAGATATACAGATGGCCAAAATGTACATGAAAAGATGACCAATATCACCAGGGAAATGCAAATCAAAACCATGGTGAGATATCACCTTACAACCTAGAATGGTTATTAGCAAAAAGTCAAGTAATAACACATGTTGGCAAGGATGTGCCAGGAAGGGAACCCTCAAGCACTGGTAGAAATGTAAACTGATGCAGCCACTATGGAAAACAATATGGAAATTCCTCAGAAAATAAAAATAGAACTACTGTATGATCAACTTCTGGATATTTATCCAAAGAAAATGAAAATACTAGCTCAAAAAGATATGCACCCCTACATTCACTGCACCATTATTTACGATAGACAAGATATGGAAGCCACATGTGTCTATCAATGCAGGAATGGATAAAGAAAATGGGGGATACACACATTTATTATTCAGCCATAATAAAGCAAGAAATCTTGCCACTTACAACAACATGGATAAAACTTGAGGGAATTATGCTAAATAAAACGTCAGACAGAGAAAGACAAATATTGTATGATCTCACTTATGGGTGGACTCTAAAACACAAGTCACAATCATCATCACCACTCCCACAACAATAGAGCTCATTGATAATGGAGACTGATCTTTCTCAGGGAGATGTAATAAGTCAGGAGGTGCAAATACAGCCTGGTGACTATACTCAATAAAACTTGTATTGTGTATTTCACAGTTGCTATGAGAATAGATCTTAAAAATTCTCACCTCCAGAAAAAAATTTTTCTAACTATGCATGGTGTTGGACGTTAACAAGATTTATCATGGATGTTAACTAGATTTATTATGGTATTATTTCACAATATATGCAAATAGTGTATCAATACATGTATATACACCTAATATATGCACCTAAATGGCAGCCCACTCCAGTATTCTTGCCTGGAAAATCCCATGGATGGCAAAGCCTGGTAGGCTACTGTCCATGGGGTTGCAGAGAGTCGGACACGACTGAGCGACTTCACTTTAAAACTAATGTATAATATTTCAATTATGCCTCAATTCAGAAAAGTTTATTAAGCTATCTCAAAGTCCCATGGATGGTGGATAGTAAATAACAGCCCCTACATTCCGCTTACCTCCAAACTTACTGATGAGAAAAGACATGTGAAACAAATGGAAAAAAAAACACAAGACAAGGAAAACCTGCATGATTCAGGTCTAATACCTCATTCTACTCACTGGAACTTCCCTTTACAGAGAAATTTGGTACCTAAAGAAACTTGTTCTAGTTAAGCCATGGTGAACATCTGAATGTGGTAAAGTTGTGAAAATACTCTTACCTCAGTTCTTTATTCTCGGATGATTTCCAACTGATTGAAAGTGGTCTGTTCTACAAGCAAATCCTCTTTTCTTAGCTCTCACTTTGCCTGGTGGGTTAAGTCAGGACATGTTAGGTTAACTACTGCTAGCGAAGAGGAAAGAAAGATACAGGATAATACACTAAAACCGAAGAGCAGAATTCAAAGTGATATCAGAAATAACCAACCAGTGGGAATGCACAAATCCCCTACAGACATAAGGATTCCTCACACTGCACACACTAAGGATGGGCTAAGATCACAGGGATCGCCCGAGTTTGAAATCCCAAGTAACTCAGATTCTTGCTCACAGCTGCTCACCAGTCCTCTTGTCTACATTCAATGGTACGTATGTGTGTGTGAAAAAATCTCAGTCATGTCCCACTCTTTGTGACCCCATGGACTGTGCCTGCCAGGCTCCTCTGTCCATGGGCTCTCCAGGCAAGAATACTGGAGTGGGTTGCCACGCCCTCCTCCAGGGGATCTTCCCAACCCAGGGATCAAACCCAGGTTTCCCGCATTGCGGGCAGATTCATTACCATCTGAGCCACCTGGGATGGTGCTGCTGCTGCTGCTGCTGCTGCTGCTAAGTCGCTTCAGTCGTGTCCAACTCTGTGTGACCCCATAGACGGCAGCCCACCAGGCTCCCTCATCCTTGGGATTCTCCAGGCAAGAACACTGGAGTGGGTTGCCATTTCCTTCTCCAATGCATGAAAGTGAAAAGTGAAAGTGAAGTCGCTCAGTCGAGTCCGACTCCTAGTGATCCCATGGACGGAGGAGCCTGGTACGCTACAGTCCATGGGGTCACAAAGAGTGGGACATGACTGAGATTTTTTTATGGGATCCCCAAATCCCAAAATCCATGGGATTTTGCAGGCAAGAGTACTGGAGTGGGGTGCCATTGCCTTGGTAGACATGTATATAATGATGGGCTGCAGAAACTGCAGTGGCAGAAAGCAACTTTTTTCCCCAGCCAATATGGCTCCTCTCAACACAACATTGAGCTGTATGAGCCAGCAATGACGGTAGATACATATACCTAGGATTTTGTTTTTTAAACTATATATATTGCTTTTAATAGCATGATTACAGCTGTTAAGTAAGTGATGCCTCTAGACTGAAGGGGACTGCAATGAGAAGCACCCCAGCCAAGAGGCATGGGAGCAGCATGCTCTTCTCATTATTGCCAGTTAGTAAGGACAGAACATATGGTCACTTCACAAAGGTGAGTTATCAACCAACAAACAGGAATCCCAGCCAAGTTTCCCAGCCAGATTCCTTCTTTTAAATTCATTTATACTCTCTATTTCTTCTTCTCTCTTATTTTGAATTATTTTTTTGTTTTTTTTTTTTCTTTCCTCATGGGGGCAGGATATATCTTAGGAAACTCATTTCCAACCAGGAAAATAACTTAGGAAATCAGTGCTCAGAGTGACACCCTGCCCGCAACCTATGGACAGTGAACAGTTAGCAGCTATAACTAAACAATGTTGTCCCTGGCAATAGAACAGGCAGGCCTGGTATCAATTTGGTTCTAATATTTAGTAGTTGGGTGGTCTTAGGGAAGTCATAGAACCTTATTTTACCCAAGAATCTTCAGCTATAAAATGAGTAAGCCCCATCTCAAAGTCTGCTGAAAGGATTAAGTAAAATAGCGACTCTGGCAAGACCAGCGCTATGCCTGCTGCTGGCATGTAGTCAAGAAGCACTGTTATTGATATTAGTCTTAAAATGGCATTTTTTTTTTAAATTTTCTGGTGACAATACAGTGCTTCAGAGAATTCTGACTGTAACTAAGGGGCCTTAAAGTGAAAGCAATTCCATTTTCTTTTCTCTAAAATGAAGAGAGCTCCTAGAGATGCCCAGCCCAGCAGCCTCTGCTCCCTCATGAGAATGGCCCCACACCCTTCCCTAGCTGAAGAGTTAGACCACACTCACCTTGGTGGCAGCCCAGCAGATCCAACCTTTGCCATTGGGGTTGATATTTATCAGCACCAGCCCCTCCACCAAGTAGCTGAGAGGGTCAGAGGAGAAGGAAATCCTTTATTTGGTTTCCAGAGGCCACTGATGACCCAAATGTCTACAGCTGGGAACATTCCTGGGGTCCACTTTCAGCTGTTCCTGCCTATCTGCCTCCGTACCTGGAACCTTTTGAATGCTTCCATTTCTTTAGAATCTATGCCTATATCGCTATTTTCCATCCCCCCCACCCCAATATAACTTTGAGTCCCTGGGACTGCAAGGAGATCCAACCAGTCCATTCTAAAGGAGATCAGCCCTAGGTGTTCTTTGGAAGGAATGATGCTAAAGCTGAAACTCCAGTACTTTGGCCACCTCATGCAAAGAGTTGACTCATTGGAAAAGACTCTGAGGCTGGGAGGGATTGGGGGCAGGAGGAGAAGGGGACGACTGAGGATGAGATGGCTGGATGGCACCACTGACTCGATGGACGCGAGTCTGAGTGAACTCTGGGAGTTGGTGATGGACAGGGAGGCCTGGCCTGCTGCGATTCATGGGGTCACAAACAGTCGGACACGACTGAGTGACTGAACTGAACTGAATATAACTTTGAAGATGTTGCTGTTTTAAGACTGAAGATAAAGCACCTTAAATTAAAAAAACAAAAGTTGCACTTTTGTTTGTGTGAGATAGAGACACACATTGTTTGTCCTTCGTAAAAAGTTTAAACAAGGTAAAAAATGTCCTTAGAAGGCATCGACCCACTCCTGTCCTGCAAGTTCCTGGGGTTAGATATTTATGTCCTCCATCCCCATCCTCCCCTTGTTAACAAAAAGGAACAATTTGAAGAGAAAGTATATATAATAATTACACTAAAAAATACATTAAACAACATTAAAACCCCAAACAAGAAAAATTTAGCAGACTGTCAGCACCATTTACCTTATTTTCTGACCCCTCTACCCTCTCCCACCCCAACATCCCTCTCCTCACATTCTCCCGCACCTCCCGACAGTCTCTCACTCCCCCAAAGCTCTGGTTATGTGACTCACCTTTGGTGGTTGAAGGAGACCTCAAATGCGTGGGCTGGGTGAGGACAAGGGCGCAGGACACTGGAGGACGGGCTGGGGAGAGGGGAGCATCAGGGAATGAGATGCTAAGAAACACGAAGGCACCGAAGACTACCAAAGACTACACAAGAATTTCACAAAATAATCGACCATCTGAGCTACCAGGGAAGACCCTAAGCAAAAATACCTAGTACAATTCCTGTTTCATCATAGTACTTAGCAGACCAATAAAAGTATTGCAGCAAGGTTTCTACAAGGTAATGTAACCAAACCAAGCTTGGGTCCACTCACTGGCACGCAGTGAAGCCAATTTACTGAAGGTTGTGGTGAAGGAAGGTGTAGCGTTTAGTACAAGGCCCAGCAAGCAGTAAGCGCAGCTCATGCTCAAAAGACTCAAACTCCCCAACAGGTTTCAGGTTTTTAAAGACAAGATGAGGGAGAGGGTTTCAAGGTATGTGATCAGCTAATCAACATCCTTCTGATTGGCTGGAGATGAAGTAATTGGGAGTCAACATCATCAACCGCATATGTTTAATTTCTCCCACCTGGTGAGGCTTTTAGTATCTGCAAAACAGCTCAAGGGTATGGCTCAGGATATTATCTATAGTCTTTGAGGAAGAACTAAAGTGCTTGAATTTGTTGAATGGCTAAACTATTACTATTTTGTCTTACTTGACTCTTTTCCTTTGTGTCTGTATTTCCTCACTTCTGTGATTAAATTTGCTCTTTGGAATTGCAAAAGGTCTAGGAGGGTACAGTTTTTCTACAAACAAGAGGCATGCAGAGGACATGGAGGGATCTGTCCCAGGAAGGCGTCATGGGGTCCTGCTTGGTTACAATCCCCCATGTTTTGATACTCCTCAATCTTGAGGGAGAACAGGTATGGGATGAGAAAGGGAATAACGTTTTGAATAGAGTGGTTAATCATGAACTTTGCGGAGCAACTCAATTTTAGGGAGACTCAGTTTCAGTAAATTCTGTTGTCGTTAAGTTGCTAAGCTGTGTCTGACTCTTTGAGAGCCCCTGGGCCATACATAACCTGCCAGCCTCCTCTGTCCATGGAATTTCCCAGGCAAGAATACTGGAGTGGTTTGCTATGCCCTCCTCCAGGGGATCTTCCCAACCCAGGGATCGAACACTCATCTCCTATATTGGCAGACAGATTCTTTACCACTGAGACACCAGGAAAGCCCTTCAGTAACTTCTAATCATGTGTGAATGTGTAATGTAGACATGGAAAAAAGAAGGCTAAAACATAAGAACTCTGTCATATTTTAGGCCTTCCCTGTATCTCAGATGATAAAGAATCTACCTATAATGCAGGAGACCTGGGTTCTATCCCGGGGTCAGGAAGATCTTCTGGAGAAGAGAAAGGCAACCCACCCCAATATTCTTGCCTGGAGAATCCCATGGACAGAGGAGCCTGGTGCACTACAATCCATGGGGTCGCAAAGAGTTGGACACGACTGAGAGACCAACACACACATATGTGACATGGAAAAGCTTGCTATAAATAATTTCACAGTACCATTGTTCCTCATCTTCTCCAATCATGTTACAGACTGTACAAGCAAAAGAGTGAAAAAAAAAGAAAAATACAATATTTACTTATATAATCATCCTTCAGGTACCAGTAGGGTGTCTGTTCTAGGACCCATGGGATATGCAAATTTGAAAATATTCATTTCCCTTATACAAAATGGCATAGTATTTACATATAACCTATATACATCCTATGTATACTTTAAATCATCTCTAGATTACTTATAATACCTAAACAATGTAAATGTTATGTAAATAGTTGTAAATACAATGTAAATGCTATGTAAATAGTTGCCAGTCTGGCAAATTCAAGTTTTGCTTTTTGGAACTTGCAGGAATTTTTTTTTCTGAATATTTCCAATCCACAGTTGGTTGAATCTGCAGATGTGGAAGTCACAAATACAGAGGGCTACACTATTCAAGGTTGGTACCAAGTACACACACACGCACATGCATGTGCACACACACAACAAAGTAAAATACTTCAAATGATGATGAAATTGGGGTAAAGAAAAAATCAGAGTAAAAAGACATAAACAAAACAAAAAGTGAAATTAATTTATGGCGTGCTTTTTGTAAAGCTTTCTTTCTATGCTGGCTAGAGGAGGACCACAGGTTTTATTTTGAGCTTGCATTACAATGGAACAAGGCAGCTAGATTTTAGCTACCCAGAGTTATTCTTGCCTCTCGTATGTTCAGTATCACTAGAGTTTGTTTTTATATTGGAAGCTCCAAAGCAAATATCACTACCTTCTGACACAGAATATAGTCTACAGACTTTCTATTTGGTTAAAATTTTATAATGCTTAATTAAAAATATTCTGCATCCTTTAGAAAAATGAGACCGCATGTAGAACAGTTGCAGTCTGAGATGGCCAGAAGCAGGGAGAGGAGAATGGAACTTGGCTAGCTGGAAAGTGTACACCCCCATCTTCTGCTCAGCTCTGCCCCATGGACATGTGGGCCAGTGTGGCCAGCATTTCTTGGTCAGTTCTTTCATTTCCAAGGATTACTTAGTTTGGTTTCTCAGATCTACTTGTTCACTGGGCAATGAGCCTAATTTTTAAAAAGTAAGTAGATATAGAAGATGACGATAAAGTCAACATTCCAAACAGAGTAAAAAAGGTCACTTCTGTGTAAAAGAGAATAGAAGTCAGATGAAAATAATTTTGAGTCTACAAATAAGTATTGGGGAGGATATGGAGAAAAGGGAACCCTTGTATATATTGCTGGGACTATAAACTAGTACAGTTACTATGGAAAATAGCCACTCTAAAAAATAAAAACTAATTCAAAAAGATACATGCACCCCCAATGTTCATAGCCACATTATTTACAATAGCCAAGATATGGAAGCAACCTAAGCATCTATCAACAGATGACTGGATAAAGAATATGTGATACCACACATACACACACACACACACACACACACACACACACAATATTGTGTATGCTTGCATGCTAAGTCACTTCAGTTCAGTTCAGTCACTCAGTCGTGTCCGACTCTGCGACCCCATGAATCGCAGCATGTCAGGCCTCCCTGTCCATCACCAACTCCCAGAGTTCACTCAGACTCGCATCCATCGAGTCAGTGATGCCATCCAGCCATCTCATCCTCTGTCGTCCCCTTCTTCTCCTGTCCCCAATCCCTCCCAGCATCAGAGTCTTTTCCAATGAGTCAACTCTTCGCATAAGGTGGCCAAAGCACTGGAGTTTCAGCTTTAGCATCATTCCTTCTAAAGAAATCCCAGGACTGATTTCCTTAGAATGGACTGGTTGGATCTCCTTGCAGTCCAAGGGACTCTCAAGAGTCTTCTCCAACACCACAGTTCAAAAGCATCAATTCTTCGGCGCTCAGCCTTCTTCACAGTCCAATTCTCACATCCATACATGACTACTGGAAAAACCATAGCCTTGACTAGATGGACCTTAGTCGGCAAAGTAATGTCTCTGCTTTTGAAGTATACTGTCTAGGTTGGTCATAACTTTTCTTCCAAGGAGTAAGCGTCTTTTAATTTCATGGCCACAGTCACCATCTGCAGTGATTTTGGAGCCCCAAAAAATAAGTCTGACACTGTTTCCACTGTTTCCCATCTATTTCCCATGAAGCGATGGGACCAGATGCCATGATCTTCATTTTCTGAATGTTGAGTTTTAAGCCAACTTTTTTACTCTCCTCTTTCACTTTCATCAACAGGCTTTTTAGTTCCTCTTCACTTTCTGCCATAAGGGTGGTATCATCTGCATATCTGAGGTTATTGATATTTCTCCCGGCAATCTTGATTCCAGCTTGTGCTTCTTCCAGTCCAGCATTTCTCATGATATACTCTGCATATAAGTTAAATAAGCAGGGTGACAATATACAGCCTTGACGTACTCCTTTTCCTATTTGGAACCAGTCTGTTGTTCCATGTCCAGTTCTAACTGTTGCTTCCTGGCCTGCATACAGATTTCTCAAGAGGCAGGTCAGGTGGTCTGGTATTCCCATCTCTTTCAGAATTTTCCACAGTTTGTTGTAGTCCACAACAACAAACTTCTTTGGCATAGTCAATAAAGCAGAATTAGATGTTTTTCTGGAACTCTTGCTTTTTCCATGATACAGTGGATGTTGGCAATTTGATCTCTGGTTCCTCTGCCTTTTCTAAAACCAGCTTGAACATCAGGAAGTTCACGGTTCACGTATTGCTGAAGCCTGGCTGGGAGAATTCAGTCGTGTCCAACTCTTTGTGACCCCGTGGACTGTAGCCCATCAGGCTCCTCCACCCATGGAATTCTCCAGGCAAGAATACTGGAGTGGGTTGCCATTCCCTTCTCCAGGGGATCTTCCTGACCCAGGGATCAAACCCACATCTCTCAGGTCTCCTGCATTAGCAAGCAGGTTCTTTACCACTAGTCCCATCTGGGAAGCCTACAGTGTAACGTTGTGTGAATGTGTGCCAAATGGCTTCAGTTCATGTCCGACTCTTTATTATTCAACCATAAAAGAATGAAATTTTTGCTATTTGCAATTATGTAAATGGACTTAGAAGGTATTGTGCTTAGTGAAATATGTCAGACAGGGAAAGACAAACACTGTATGTTATCATTTATATGTGGAATCTAAAAAATAAATCGAAGGTGTTTAGTAAGACAGGAAAACACATATAGAAACGGAGAACAAACTAATGGTTACCAGTGGAGAGAGGGAAGGGTGGAGGACAAGATAGCGTTAGGGGACTAAGAGATACTAATTACTATGTATAAAATAAATAAGCAACTAGGAAATATTGTTCAGTGCAGAGAAATATAGCCATTATTTTATAATAACTTTAAATGGAGATAATCTGTAAGAATATTGAATTACTCCATTGCACATACACCTGAAACTAATATAATACTGTAAATCAACTATTCTTCAATGAAAAATTTTAAATAAAAACAAAGATACTTTATATTAAAAAGTAAAAAAATGTTTTTGAGAATACTCCCTTCCTTGACATGATTACTAAAGAGACAACAACCAAGAGCATGCATTAATAGAGAGCTTTTAAGTTGTGAAAGATGCTTTTCTTCACTGGGATTATCAAACTTTTTTAGTGAAGAAGCATAAACAGCAGACAAAAATTAATGGTTAACACTGAAGATCCAGGAGTACAGACCAAAGTAGGTCCTCAAAAGTAAGAAAATCCTTTGAAATCTTACATTTCATCTCAAAAGCTCATGCAAAAATTCATGACATAACTGTGTTTATTTTAATTAAAGGTCCAAATCAAAACAAGTTAACCTATTCTACAAAATCTTATAACAAAACTGATGCCCTGGGAAGATGCAGTGTTTTTATTCTGTGGTTTTAAGGACCTGTCACCACTGCTATATGCTTCCCAGAAGGATGGGGAGCCCATTTGAGGGTCAGGCAGCTGCAAAAATTCCTCCAGACTTCATAATAGCCTTTATATGGATGAGTAAGTGATATTCTTGTTCTTTTTAGCAGATACAGAAAGTTAGACTTAAGGAAATGAAACGCTTACCTCTTGCTTCTAGTTAGTGATGACTGTGGACCTAAAATCCAGGGCCTTTAATTCCATGATGTCTTCCCATTTGGAACCTGCAAATTCAGTTTCTACCAAACTTCAGTCCACACTTTGTGTGATTGCTATTACAACTTAAGGTGGTCTTCCTAAGCTTGGAGATGCAACATTTACCTAAAGAATTCCAAGCAATGAGACAGTTTTGTTAATTCTGTTTTATTTTCAAAATGTCTTTGTGTCTGATAGAGGATAGTCAACATGTATGTTAGGAATTTGATGTGCTGAGAAGTTCTGCCTTGCCACATATTTGCTGTCTGCTGGTTTTGTTCACAAATGTGAAGCAAGGGAATAATCTCTTGTGTTGCAGTAGTGGCTGTGTTATAGACTACTGACAACAGGTAATGAAAATTGGACCTATTCTTTTAGATGACTGGTATTAAATGGAATGGCTCTTTGAGAGGTACCAGTTTTCTAACTGGTGGTCTTTTGAAAGAGGCTTTTCCGTATGTGTTTGCCTTCTGAAAGAGTATTGGATGAGGGCAGTCTATCACCCTTTCCAATAGACAAGATGGATTAGTTTTGACTGACTGTGTAAGAAGCTTGGTTCTGGTCCAGCTGGCAAGAGCATAAAGCAAAGTAATTACTTGAAAGTAAGAAGGAAAGAAAAGAAAAAGATAGATATTGTATCTAGTATCCTCCCTGTTTACTTAGGACTCCAAATTTCTTTTGAATTAAAAAAAAAATACATCTTTTTAGGGCCAAAAAATAAAATTCCATAGTATCCCAGTGGAAACCCCTCCAATAGTGGTTTGGGTGTTGATAGTGGTGTTCATTATTTTTCCTTTGAAAATATTTATTGAAATCATAGTAATTAGTTTTAAACCAGACTCTCAGAATCTACATGGACTCTTGAGACAAGTGAAAGCATTAACTATAATGGAAAATGTGAACACCATTCATTTCTTGAGACAACAGCTATTTAATATCTGAGCTACCAGAAAAGCCCATTTAATATATGAACTATATTAACTCCTAACCCCTCCTGTAGTGGTGAAATTCTAGATAAACAGTTGTCAAGTAAATATATGTCATAAATATATAAAATGTTAAAATGAAATTATAAAATATGATTGCTTTATAGTTTTCAAGGGAGCAGAAGAACAAAGGAGTAGCTTAAATTCTCAAAACATTTTAGTTGGATGATCTAATTTATATAAATACCCTTGAAAAGTAATTAAGAATAGGGAATACAGTTCCTAATTTATAATTATCAGAAGTGAGGCAGAGGTTTCATGACTTTTTCAAGTCACTGATCATAGGCTTATTCAAAAATAATGTTATAGTTGGCTTATTCACACACTACTAAGAATTTTAGAATTTGGTGAAATAAAAAAAAGAAAGAAAGAAATATGTAAGGGCATTGAAGGAAGGGGAAAAAATGCTTTGAATGGATTCGTTTTCTTCTCAATGATTACCCTTTCCCCAGTTCTTCAGAATTAAAAATTTTAAAAACATTTTCATATTCAATAACTATCCAAAGTATTTAATACCATACCAAAAAAAAATGCTACTTAGAAAGCAGGTCTCAAGAAAATATACTGTTCCATTTTTAAATTGTTCATGACTCACTGCAGCTTAGGCTCTTCCCAGCGGCAAGCTCTACTAAATAGGAACATAGCTGGAGAGGGATTCCACCCTACCCACAGATAGTAGGCAAAGAGACTTAGTGTTGGGTGACAGCTATGCAAAGCAGGGCTTTAGACAGCATACACCTGTGTCTGAACACAAAACATGGCAGTTAGGTATGCTTCTGCACAGGACTTAGAATCTGTGAGGAAACAGATAATTTCTATACAGTCCAAGCCCTCAATACTCAGTTTTAAAAGCATGTGATTTTCCAGAAATCACAGTTTTGTTTTTGTTGTTTAGTTGCCTTTGTGACCCCATGGACCGTAGCCCTTCAGGCTCCTCTGTTGATGGGATTTCCCAGGCAAGAATACTGGAGTAGGTTCCCATTCCCTTCTCTAGGGCATCTTCCCAACCCAGGGATCAAACTCAAGTCTCCTGTATTGTCAGGGGATTCTTTACCACTGAGCCACCTAGGAAGCCCAGAAATCACAGTACCATGTGTTATAGAAGTACTCTAGGAAGAACATGCTGAAGATGGCAGGGAAATTATTCGGCAACTACTACAGCTTAGACACTGACTGATTGTAAAAAACTGCCAACTGCAGGAGGGTCCAGGAGTCCCCTTGCTGATCCAGGCTTCAACTCCTAAGTCTGGATTGAGGAAGGTCAGAGAGTCTTAAGGGGTTGTGGTTATGAAGGGGTAGAATAAAGTAGCAGCTATTTAACAAGTATATAAAAATATTGCAAGGTTGTAGTTATTAGTAAAGCTATGTCAGTTCATACCACTGAATAGCAGCCCTGGTATTATGCTGTAATATTATTGAGTGATTTGTTTTCTACTTTGGTTAATTTGTAATCTAATTTTAAGTTTTTGATGGGAAAATGCATTCTGAGTTCTGTTTGCTACTTACACATTCTACTTTACTATATATACACATGAACTTTTGAAACACAAACTCATTTTATATTGGACATCATCTGTAACATGGATAGTATATCATATTACCATCCGTGGTCTTCTCAAGAGATATATTTTGAATAATAATATATCTTAAGCTCTTCCCCTAGCCAAATGATAACTGAGTATCTTCATAGCCTTTTAAATATAACTTATGCTTCTTAATATTTAAAAATGAGGTCTCAGGACTTCTCTGGTAGTTCAGTGGCCAAGACTCCATGCTCCCAGCAGCTGGCCTGAGTTCAATCCCTGGTCAGGGAACTAGATCCCACAGGCCACAACTAAGACCAGGAGCAGACAAATAAATAATTAAATGTTTTAAAAATGAGGCCTCTATTCAGCTATTTCAGATTTTCAAATTCAGGATTTATTCTAACTTTTGGAATCCTCATTAGATAAATGAGACAAAGTCAGGCTGTGGTAGAGGGGGCCCAACTTGAAGTAAAAGGAGACCAGCAAAGGGCCTTGTGAGATTGCTGACACTCTCCTACTTCACTGAGGTCCTCATGTCTGAGGTTTAACAACTCGCTTTCTCTGGACCCACCTGGTCCAATCCAGGAGCCACTACCCGCGTGTGAGTATTTATTAAAATTTTAGTTCCTTAGTCACATCAGCCCCATTTCAAATATCCATTAGCAACATATGGCAAGTGGCTAACATATTGGACAGCACAGATGCAGTTCTATTTCACTGAAGAAAGTTTTACTGGATAGTTCTGGTCCAGAAGTTTATTATATCTTACTTTAATTTCTCTCACTTAGAGTAAAAACATTTCATCTTTTTTCTGTCTCCAGAGGAGGGAGAAATAGTTTAGCTCATCAGTCAAAATTTATTTTCAAGTTTCTAAAAATGATTATTGTCATGTTTTCATTTGTGTGCTTTTAACCAAACTATTCTACAGAAGGACCACCGTGGGTCCTTTTATTCTAACACATGGTGAGATTCTCAAAATCCAAAGTTTTCTATGCCTTTATTTTGCAATTATAAATCTGAGATCTGCATTTAATTCTCTAACACAAATCTAACATTAAGTGTTATATTGTGCCTCTAGGAATCTCCCTTAGAAAATTTTCTGTTAAAAATAAAATGACACTGGCTTTATAACTATTCCTCCAAGTAAAAAAAAGAAAAAGAAATCAAAACGAATATTCAGGTAAGTTTCTTATGTTGCCCAGATGAAGATCCACTAAGAACAAGGAAAAGACTTTAGACCAAATTCAAGTTTTCATGGATAGACACTGTTTTCATGGGTAGACACCTCCAACATTCTCCTAGACATCACTCTGACTGCTGAATATGATTTGGTCATGGCCCAGTGATGTTTTCACTAGACTATAGTACACTATATAAACCAGATAAAATCTAGGGAGAAAAGTCTACCCACTATTTAATCTACATGATCCCAAGCTCAGGTAAGATCAGTTGTTTCGCTGGGTTGACCGATTCTTTAGGCAGCATCTATCTTATCTGCGAAGAGATGTTATTTAGAAACTAGCAGCCTCTTAGTTTCCCATTTGTATCACCAGACAAAACAAGTGACAACAGATTTCTCCTTTGCAGTGATTTTATATATACCTTTTGGGTTTATCACCTGCAATAGGAAACCTTTCAGAGTGTTAATTCAATTCTTGTTCCCTTTGACCCTGACAGACAGAATTGCAGACAAGGGTGTGTTTTTATCCTTTCAACCTTGGCTCCAATAGGGGTTGAGATGGCAGTGGGCTTGAGAACACTACTGAAAGGATTTTTTGCCAAGCTGGCTGGCATTTTGTATGCTTGTAGTGTATTGATGCAGTATTTGTATTGGCATCATGAGTGCTGTCCTCATTTTTTAAATGTAGCTATTAAGAATGCAGCTTTTGTTTATTTTTATACCGTTAGAAGAAAAAATAAAAATGCCTTGATACTTACAATCAACGGATGTGATAGGCCAGGGTAAATCCCTTGGGTAAATCCCAAGCTAATTTTCCCTTTATAATATTTCAGTTTTAGTTTTAAAAAGTCATAGCTGTTTATTGTTTTTTATTAAGTCCTGTTTAAAGTAAAGATAGGGATGTTGAAGATAAATTATATCAATACTACCAACTCAATTTCTGGAATGTAGCTAGTCTAGATAAACCAGGCTTTTGAATTTCCTTTTCTTTTTTGGTCTTAATTTTGTTTCTGACCTTTAAAAAATCTATCACCTTCAAAAATTTTTTTGAATTTTGAGAAATTTTTTAATTCTTCAGATCTCTTCTGAAGCCAAAGATAAAACTAGCCAAACTACTCTCAAAATATTAATACACTCATTGAAGTTCTCATCAACTCTTTTTTTAATTGTATATATACACAGTAATAAAAATTATTTAATCAGATTTTCCCATGTTTAGAAGAGCAAATAAACTTAGTTTGTGACTAAGGGATAAATTGTTGCCAACACATGCATTTCAACAAATCAATTGCTAAATTTTGATCACCTCTCTTGTTATAATTCTCATTTATAAGTCTGTTTTCCATTCTTGCATTAACTTATTCCTGGAGCATATAATAATCTCATAAACCTGACTAGGTTCCTATATTCATCTGCCTATGAGATCTGTGTAAAAAGTAATTTCTTTTTACATATTGCAGATGGGTTCCTATCTAAAATGTTAAAAGACTGTGTGTTGTACAAATTTGTCTCTAATGTCAGATTCAAAGTTCCCCAAGTTATGTACTCAAGTGGCTTCTTCCAGTCCATAAGATCAGACCTGGGCTTTATCCAGCTTGCCGGGAATACAAGTACTGTTCAGGAAAATTTGTTGAAATTTCTCATACTACCTATAGCTGTTGATGGAACAAGACCCCAGCACCCACCCTTACCCTCAAATTTTATGTGATGTGATATGAGTGAATCATAAGATTTCCTGTATGTAAAATCCCTTCTTTTCCTTCATCTCCTCTTTATATCTTCCAAACCATGCCTTTAAGAACCACCTCAAATGTTTCCTTTTCCAGAAATCTCTGAAGTCTGTTTTAGAATATTTATAGCATGTATTACCTTCTGCATTATGTTATACCTCTTTGTGAGTTTGTCTTAATTACCCTGATAGATTTTAAGTTCCTTGGTGACTGGGAATTGTGTTATAATAATTTTTGGTTTACCCAAGGTGCCTAATATAATATTATTAATTAGACAATAAGCAAACTCTGTCCTCTTTTGAGACTGTGTAAGAGCTTATTATGTAACAGATAACCTAAAAGAATCAATCAAAAGGAATCCTATCTTGTACATTTAGATAATACCTTTCAAATGCTTATATTCTCTTACATTACAATCGTACAATACCTTAAATAAGACCATAGATTTTAATTAAATAGAAATAAGTTTAGCTTAGATGAACCAATACAACAAATAATTTTTCCTATTAAAATTTATTAAACTCAACTAAAGAAAATGTATATACCCAATTAATTCTCTCTAATATAGGTAGAGAGCTCATTCTATCATAAATTTTTCATCACTAGAAAAAGATTTCCCTCTTCCAGTCACTCTTAGATTCTCAGTGTTAGATCTAATCTACTTTCTTGTGCTCCTTTTTATTTTTGCCTTCTTCTTGAGTTCTATTCTTGACCTAACTGACTAGTGGTGGATACCTAAGGTGCCCACTGGGTGTATTTACTAGCCAAATGCTGTCATGCATGGGTTTTATAATCTTAGTTCCACAGCATGCAAATTTCCAGCTACTCTTTCATCAAAGTATATTGTTTCTCTTTACAACTGAAGAGCCCATGGATTGTCAGACTTACTCCTGAAAAGAGTAAACTTCCAGAGATCCTCCTTGGAAGACAGGTCATTTCAGGAAAGAAACTCTTCTTATTCTGTGTTTACCCATCTTTCGCTTAACACCAAATATGTAAACCCATAAGGGATTGTGTAACACACTGCACTTAATGGTTAAGAACTTGGGTGTGACAGCCAGATGGAATGAGATTCAAATACTTATCCTGCCATATCCTAGCTGTGTGAAGTTGGACACAGTACTTAACTTCTCAGAGCTTAACAAGTATGGCTAAGAGTACCTGATGTAACATAGGTAAACACTTAGCCCTGTACCTGTTTGGATTTAGGTTTTCAATAAATAGTAATTATCATTATTCCAAGTATAAAGTTGGGTTAGCAGCAGGAAGGAAAGAACATACTGGATTAGGAACCATAAACTACAGAGATTGGGGTGATTAGAATGTGAATATGAATTGGGAAGATCTAGTCAGACCTGCAAACAAAACAAAACAAACAAAAACTGTTGAGATGGAAAAATGAAATAAACAGAGGAACAACTCAGAACAGCATGCTAAGAAATCTGTATTTGTTTCAAAAAGTTAGAGTTACATGATACAGTTCCCTGAAGTGGGTGGCAGATGGTATTTAAAGTCTGAGAGCACATGCAAGAGGGTCTGAGGAAGGGGGACATTGAGGCTAGGAGCCCTTGGAAGTGTGGCAATGACTCAGCCAGGTGACTGTGAGGATGCTGATCCTCAGAAACAAGAGAGGTTAGTGTTCAACTGAAACGACACTGAAGAGGAAGATCCAGTAGGACTTGGAAGCTTCTGGAATATGGGGAAGGATATGGACAGGTTGGATAAGACCTTTAGAGAATACTGACCCCATAAACAGAAATAGGCTGATTGGGAAGCAGACTTATTTTTGCAACGGGATTTGTTTTAGTCTGTTCAGGATGCTATAACAGAATATGATAAATGAGGTGGCCTATAAACAACAGAAATTTATTACTCACAGTTTTGGAAACTGGGAAGTCCAAGATCAAGTTGTTGGCAGATTTAGTGTCTGATAAGAGCCCATTTTCTCGTTCATAAATGGCTATCTTCTTGTTGTGACCTGCAAATTTGGGAGGGAAATCAACCTTCAGCAAACAGCAGGATATTAAATTCACTTTTAGGCAATATCAGTTTGTTACAATGAGATGATGAGTAACGAATATTGCTTAGGTCTGAAATAGAGGAATCTCTAGCCAAGTAGGTTCTAGGTCACTCCAATGAACAATACTGTGGGATGAGTACCAGCAACCAGCTTCTCTTACTCCATAATTGTGATTCAGATCTGCTTTAATTTCTGAGCCTCCCTAAACCACAATATAGCAAACAGGTTTACTAAAACCTGTCTCTTGAAAGTGTTTATCACCATGCTTGTTGTTGTTTAGCTGCTAAGCCATGCCTGACTCTTTTGTGACCCCATGGACTGTGGTCTGCCAGGCTCTTCTGTGCAGGGGATTTCCCAGGCAAGAATATTGGGGAGTGGGTTGCCATTTCCTTCTCTAGGGGATCTTCCCAACCCAGGAATTGAACCCACATCTCCTGCTTGGCGGGTGGATTCTTTAGTGAGCCTCCAGGAAAGCCCATCACATTTACGAATTAATTAACATTCACAGCACCAAGAAGCATAATAACGGGGAATAAAAGAGGTAACATTTCCAATATTCCCAGAGTCATAACATGGTTTTGCAGTAGTAAATCCAAACAGACTGGAATTTTGCAATAATCATATTCACTTGGTAGGTATGGTCAGAGCAGAGTTTTTCAACTGAGGGTGATGTTGTCCTCCAGGAGACCACTAGCAAGGTCTCGAGACTTTTTTTTTTAGTTTTCACAATTGGGGGAGGGGTGCTACTAGCTTCCAGCTGGTAGATTTTGCTAAACTATCTACAATGCACAGGATGGCCACCCACGACAAAGTGCCATCTGGCCCAAAATGTCAATAGAGCCAATGCTGAGAAAGCCTGAATTTACAGTGACTTTCAAGCAATTTACTCTATTGGGATATGTCTTACGCTTCTTTATATACTCAGATACTTTGTGGAGTAAATATTTGTTCATTTCTTGTTGATGGGTTGATTGATACACTGAAATAAGATCCCACGTAGATGTATTTACCCTCAAGGTTTTCCTACAGCGTAGATGCTAAGACAGCATTTACTCTGCTTCTGGCTCTGGAAATTGGCAATGTTATATAAAAGACCAAGGCAATATTCCTTTTCTGATTTTATGTGCAAAACCAATATTCCTGCTTCTAGTTTCTTTATTCAACAGGTTTACATTCTGTTTAAAAAAGAAAATAAAAATTTTAATAATGTTAAGGATCTTATGAAGAATGCTGTGTTCAGAATTCCACTGAGAGAAAAAAAAAAAAGAAAGAAATAGATTCAGAATGTCAGTTTGCCCTTAAGTGATGTATTAGCTACAAGAAATCTCATTACAATTTGATGCCTGAATCCCTTGAAGGAAAGATCTTACATTGTGAAGGTAGCATATGTGTCATGTGATGTAAGTACTTACTTTTATTGAATAGGTAAGTATATAATAGCTAAAAGCCCCATAAATCAGCTAAATGTCCTCTCAATTTATAGAGGATATTTGATCTGAGAACATTATTGTCTGGTGAACGACGGGGAGGAAAAGGAGACACGAAATGCAATAGAGATGGATATGGTAGGTAATTCCTTTGGATTCAGAGTATCAGATTTCAAGTCACAAACGGACGACCTGCACTGTTTCTGTACTGTCCATAGACCGCCCAGGCAATTTTAAAAATTTAAGACTTGCATATTAGACTTGGTGAATGGGGAGTTACATGCATATAACCAAATCACTCCAGAGAGACATCCAAAAATAACGGGAGAGGATGGATGCAGTATAGATATATTCGAGGAAGTCATTTTTCATTGGACTTTTTATTTAAGCAAATTGAATGGTGATGAAAGAAAAAAGCAGCTATATTTGGTCAATATCTGTCAGACAGCCTTTTAGGCAGGGAAAGGAACTGCTCTGCCTGACAGTTAGGAATGGAGGACAGATCTCAATAGCCCAGAGGGTTAGCTGGCACTTGCGAGGGTCAGAGGAACCAACTGGATTATCTTCTCTTTTCCCATAGAAGGGGTGGGGGACAATTTCATGTCAGCCATGGAAATTCTTCAACCCTTTCTCTGTAAGTGTTTGCTTTCTAGCAGGTATAGGTTCTTATATGTTAAAAATCTCATTCTTTGGCCTTTTCATAATTAGATTTTCACTTGCTTTCCATTTTCTGTCAAATACTTGAATGAGAGACCTAAAGCTACTTTCTTCACTTCCTCATTAACCTCCTAAATTGTCTGATATCTGGCTCTCAGCCCCAAGACTAACACCACTTTCTAGGCACCAAGGGTCTCTTTTCAAGTAGTAGAGGCACTGAGTGTCAAGAATAGAAACTTTGCCCCCAACTATATCTAAACACAGTTGTCTTTTTGGTTGTTTGTCATCTTTACAAACCACTCTGAAGATCTAAATAGTACTGAACATTCTCCTGGTTCTGCACATTCTCTGACCACTTCTTTCTCCTACTCTGGTTTCTTTTGAACTTCCTAACACAAAGTATGCAGGTTCTGAGTTCATTTAAAAGAAGCTTCAGATATGCTTGCCCTCCAGCAGTTTCTGACCTCATTAGGGAGACAAGCCTACCATGCGAAGCCAAAGCACAAGTCAACATATAAATGAATGCAGGATCACCAGAAAATTCCCACACCTTTCCCACAATAATATCTAATAAAAGTGAATGGATGGGTGGATGGACAATGGACGGATGAATGAATTAATGAATAATTGTATAAAGGAAGCCACAGTAGTCCAGAAAACTTTGGGAAGATTGAAGGAAAGTGCATGAAAGAAATTTTAAATTAGCCTTGAAGAGAAACTAGAATAGAGGATTGAGAGAGAGGAAACCTTCTGGGCAAAAGCAATAGAATTAGCAAAACTTTGGAGATAAAAATAAGAAAAGATTGTTTCTGGTGCTCTCTCAGCTATAGTTTTTTCATCTGTACAATGGGGTTGATAATAGAAATCACTTTATAAGATTGTTAAATGAGTTAATGTCTATAAAATGTTTTTGTAGTGCCAGGCACAGAACATTCAATAAGTGTTCCATTATAATTAGTACATCTGGAGAAAATGAGACTTAAAATATCTATTTATAATAAAATATTCTAAGCAGTTATCTGCTAATAATAAAATGTACATAGTTCTATAATTTATTACCCTAAGGAATACTGGAAAAGCACTGAAGCATTTTAGGAAACAAGAGGATACTTAAAAAGACTATGTTATTACCTGTTGCTGCTTACCTTCAATAATTTAAAGTATATATTATTTAAAAGTGCTGCTCATGTAGTAACCTTTACTATGATAAATTCAGGTATTAGCTGCTTCTGAACTTTTGAACCTGTTGTGGGATTGAATCCACAACCAATACAGAAATGTTTCTTGTCATTTTATAATTCATGAAGTTAAATACCTTCTGCTTGCTATGGTCATTGAGGGAAAAGGTATTGAACTGGTAGGCCTGAACTCCAAATGGATCTTTCATATACCTAGAAAATGTTGATTTGTGAAAGCTCGGCTGTACATCTTCTTGGGTTTAAAACCAAGTAAGATTTATACTGTGGCAAAAACTGCAGTGTAGCCCAGGCCCGCCCTCTGATTCTGAGGCTCCAGCTGTTTGCTGGGCCTATTTTTTTCCTCTCCTTTTTTCCCAAATTACTTTTCCCCACAATTAATATAACACATCACATCCAAATATAGAAGCATATCATCAGTTCAGTTCAGTTCAGTAGCTCAGTCGTGTCCGACTCTTTGCAGCCCCATGAATTGCAGCACGCCAGGCCTCCCTGTCCATCACCAACTCCCGGAGTTCACGCAAACTCATGCCCATCAAGTCGGTGATGCCATCCAGCCATCTCATCCTCTGTTGTCCCTTCTCCTCCTGCCCCCAATCCCTCCCAGCATCAGGGTCTTTTCCAATGAGTCAACTCTTCACTTAATTCAATTAGATTTTGTTTTTTCATTCCAAATTCCTGAGGGCTTCCCTGGTGGCTCAGTGGTAAATAACATGCCTTCCATTACAGGAGACACAGGTTCAGTCCCTGATCTGGGGAGACTCTACACGCCACAGAACAACTAAGCCCATGAGCCAAACACTGAACCTGTACTCTGGAGCCTGGGAGTACTACTGAGCCATGTGTTGCAAGTACTGAAGCCCATACGCCCTAGGGCCCGTGCTCTGCAGTAAGAGAAGCTACCGCAATGAGAAGCTCATGCACCACTAGAGAAAATCCCAGGCAGCAATAAGGACCCCGCCTGGCCAAAGAGAAAAATAAATAAATAAATCATGAGGTCCTAAAGTCTCACTTAGCATTGATTTATTCATCACATACACACTCTATAACGAGCTTCCCAGGTGGCTCACTGGCAAAGAATCCGCCTGCCAATGCAGGAGACATGGGTTCAATCCCTGGGTCAGGAAGATCCCCTGGAGAAGGAAATGGTGACCCACTCCAGTATTCTTGCCTGGGAAATCCCGTGGATAGAGAAACGTGGTGGTCGACAGTCCATGGGGTTGCAAACAAGTCAGACATGACTTAACGACTAAACAATGACAAGGACACTCTATAGCAGGCAGGGTGCTAGGTGGTAAAAGCATAAATACAAATATAACATGGCCCCTAATTTTCAGGACACACCCTCTGGCATGGCGGAGACAGAGGCGTAAGTTAAGTGATATAGTTAACTGCTGAAGCACAGACACTGGAATTGCCCAAACTGACGGAGTCGGGGTAGACTCCAAAGAAGAGCTGGAATTTGAGCAGATTCTAAAGGATGGAATGGAGGAAGACACGTATGCAAAAGACTAGAATTGAATGATGACACTTCCACTGAGGTCTGGAAGAAACTGGAAAGAAACGAGGTTGTAGAGATACATAGGGTTGAGGTTGGAATAGGCACATTACAAAGGACTTTGCATTCCTAAAACCAATATGAAATTTTATAAAAAATTTCTTTTCCAAACTGCTTCATTCCATATATAAAGCTTTGACAATTCCATCACTATATTCAACACACTAAATCTTCTGATACTACAAGTACTTTATAAGTTGCATATGATATAAATGTGTACTTTTTAAAAGTATTTTTTTTATTTTTAGAGTTATAATTGACATACAACATCATATTAGTTTCAGGTGCACAACATATGATTCATTTATGCTTTTATTTACTTCACTGCTATTTTCGAAGAGAGTTTAATCAGCAAAGTGTGGTCAAACTTGGAAGTTACTTAATTACCACTCTGAATAACATTCTACTTCCTTCATGATCTATTAGAATAATTCAGTAATTACCTTGAACTTTATTTGAGCACCAAATGTTACTATAACCAGAAAAATGTGTTTATAAATAAAAACAGAAAGTCTATTAACTTATCTTCACAAGTGTTCTCATCTCTATCTCCATTTAAACCCCACTTAGATTTATGGCTCTTTTTATCCAGTCAAGTAATATCCTTGTCAGTTTCGATATTCCATGTTATCCCCATTTGCCAATTCCTTCTCAGACTTCATGCCACATTCAGCCATTTGAAATATCCTCATCTATTTATTAATGTAACCTTTACTGAACTGTGTTCGTCAATTTATTAGTATATCCTGTATTGAATACATATTAATACATATTTATTAATATTTATATTTTATTGAATGCCCACTATGTGCAAGGTACAGTTAGGTCCTGAAGTGCAAATTCAATAAGGCTTAGTCCGGAATTCAGGTTGATTATGGTCTAGTGAGGAAGCAGACAGGAAAGAAGTGGTCCCATGAACGTGAGACAGATCTACACATGAGGAGAGGCATCGGGGTTACAATCCTGGGAGACTTTTGAGCAGAATTTAAAAGAATGGCTTAAAAATTGCTGAAGGTGCAACTGATGGTTGTACACAGTTCCATGGACCTATGAGAAGGTGAGGCTCTTCTGCATCAGCCTCTACTTGATTATACCCGGAGGAAATACAACTGGAACAGAGATCACACAAAATTCCAAATCAGCCAACTTTCAGATCATATCCTAACTTTTAAATCTTTGCAGCCAACAAAAACTTTCAATTTCCAAAAGGAACAAAGTAGAGGATAAAGCAAGAAATATTAATGGCAGTGTGTTTTCATCTGTTTTTACAGTATCCAGAATGACTTGTTGTTGTTCAGTGAACAAGTAAGGGGACAGGCAGGTTAGACTAAATTGCATCTGGCCTCCTGAAGTCTACTGGGTTTGTTCTTACCCAGTATCTCACTGCATTGTGATCAGAGGATGTATGTTGGATATCATGTAATATGGATAGGCATAGAAAAGCCAAAAGGGCCCTGGGGATTTTAGCCCGCTGTCTTCCATATTTCTCTCTTGCCAGCATCAATCTCTCCTAAACTTCTGTTAAAAGGGACAAATATAGAGACAGTAATATTCTCTAAAATGCCTTTAAAATAATTTTAAAAGCATTAAAAATAAAAAGACAAATTTGTAAGGAATAAGAGCAATCAGTTTGTAAACATAGCAGAAACAAGTCTGAATTTTAGTTCTTACATGTTTTACATAGACTGAAAGGAAGAAACAAGAGGAATTTCATCACATTTAATTTAAAAAACTATATTTACATGGGCCTGGAATTTTTCTCACCCTCGAGCATTTTTTGAGTATTTACTGCATTCCAGGTACTAGATTAAATTCTTTACATAGACAATCTCATTCCAACTTCACAATAATTTTATGAAGTAAATACTAGCAGTATTTATGGCCACCTGATGCAAAAAGCTGACTCATTAGAAAATACCCTGATGCTGGGAAAGATTGAAGGCAGGAGAAGAAGGGGACAACAGAGGATGAGATGGTTGGATGGCATCACCAAGTCAATGGATATGAGTTTGAGCAAGCTCCGGGAGATGGTGAAGGACACGGAAGCCTGAGGTGCTGCAGTCCACGGGTACAAAGAGTCAGACATGACTAAGCAACTGAACAACAATAACAAAAATACTAACAGTATTCCTAATGAGGAAACTGAGTCCCAGTTAGGTCAAGAATCTTGACCAAGAGCTATGGCCAATTAGTGCCAGAATTAGGGTTTCTACTTAAGCATACTATTTTCAAAAATCTTTTTTTTTTTCAATCCTAACCATCTACCCTCATGATTCACTTGCAGCATTTGCCATATTCTCTGTGCATTTCAATTTTTAACCTATCATTTTGCCCTCATATCTGCAAATTTTCACTTCCAAAGAACATACATTTACCAGATCAGAATTTGATATTTTTATTATCTTGAGGAACCTTTAACTATTTACAAGGCAAATTTATTTTATCTAACTAAATACATAAAATGGATTAAGTATATGTAAAATATCATGCAAACACACAGGAAAGAAGTGGCAAGGCATTCATTTCAGAACAAATGAAGCACTTCTCAAAACACTCAGAGGCTGAGGAGGGAGAATATGATGAACGTTGAGATGCCGCTCAGCTAACACCATGGGGCATCCAGGTGGTGAGCCCTGTCTGCACATGGGCTGGATGCCTCCGCATTGGCAAACCATGCTTTCTAAGTTACTGAAAATCCTAAAGGACCAGATTTTGTTGGGAAGCCCAAGCTTTGCATTTCTTAGCTCATGCTTCAGCTACTGAGAGCTGAAAATACGTTTGAATCTTACGGAGAATGAGTTTGGGGTAACACTGTGCTTTTATTTCTATGATCAAACTAAGAGCTATGTGCTAATAGGAATGTATGCCTTGGATGAGAAGAGTCTGCAGGAAACAGCAAGGGAACAAAAGGCAGTTATATGGAGTTAGGGTTCTGTGCTTGTCCCTAAGATAGTAGCTTTTGTGAGGCTCTAACAAAACATTGTATTAAAACAAATAAATTAACATAAGACATTCATGAAGAGTGGTTATTTGCAGTACAAAGTGGATCTACAGCTGAGGCTGTTTGGATGCTTGCTTTCTGTTTCAGTTATTCTATTTTCAGCCCCAATTCTCTCCTCTGCTTTTTGTGGCTGTGACTGGGACTCTACAAACTATATTTCTTGTTAATTTTGTTAATAAGAGGCACTAAAGATGAGTTTCCTGGGTGGTGCAGTGGTAAAGAATCCATCTGCCAATGCCGGAGAAGCAGGAGATGCAGTTTTGATCCATGGGTCAGGAAGATCCCCTGGAGTAGGAAATGGCTACCCACTCCAGCATTCTTGCCTAGAGGAGAGGAGCCTGGCAGGCTACAGTCCATAGGTCGCAAATAGTCAAACACAACTGAGCATAAGCACCCAGATGCACAAGGAAGGGTTTTAAGACAGGAGGATGAGGGAAGGAGCTCCGATGTTTCTGATTTGCTTGTGAGAGCTATATGAGTTGCCTGAGCAATGACCCTTCTTTTTGGCAACAGACTACACACTCACATATATATACACATATACATATGCATATTTACCTACAGAGAGAGCTCTAAGGTACTTACATTAACCAAGTCATCTTTGCCTGGTGCTTTGCATCTATCTGATAGATGATCTCTTTTTAGTACTTGTTATATATTGAAATACTATAATAAAGTCCTTCTATAGTTATAATCTGTTATAATTTTTATTTTTTAATTTGGAATAAAAACTAAACTCCCTAGCGACAAGTTAGTTTATTTGTGACAAAGGGGGATTTCTTCTATATTTAGAAATGAAGACTCCAACAAGTTTCTGGTTATTAACTTATATTTACAAAATAGTATATAGACGAATTAAGGGTAAATAAAAACAAAAATGTATGGACTGTGTTCTCTTTACATTTCAGACAGTCTGAGAAATGAAGGAAAAACGTGGCTACTATAGACTTATTCTTCCCATCATCCTTGAAAAGAATAAACCAAGTAATCAGCAGTGTAGATCACCTATCAGATACAGTCTACTGGCAAGGAGTCCACAGCAGAGGCATGAAATCTACCTCACTAGCAGGGCTACATTACTGCTGGCAGCATTAAACTTTGGCTCTGTTCTTGGTGTGTCAATGTATCGTGATATGAATTAACATGTCCTTGTTAATGAAGCTACCTTGTTTGGCAAGGTAGCTTAAGAAATGCATATTGCCTCATCACTTAGTGAAAAGGTGTTTTATATTTTATTTTTAATAAGTATAGTTATTTTTAATATAGAAAAATGCTTACCAAGTTCCTAAGAACAACAGAAAATGTTTTTATTCCAGTACTACAATTTTTAGGAGGAATTTTGTTAGTACATCCATAGAAAATGATATAAGATTTACATTTTTCAAAATGAACAATCATTAGTCATCTGCTTTTTGATGCATTGTTTTTTCAAATGACAACAAAATTTTTCCATTAAGATTTGATAGCAATAATATCAATAAACATTTAATGAATACTGAAAAATCTTACTATGGGGATGAGCTTGATAATGAGGTCAGAAAAATAAGCAATAAAGAAATGGTTACACGTCAAAATTAAATTGCAAATACACTAAAGGAAAATGATCAACAAAAGGAAAAATTATAAAGCAGTTAATATTTCATGTTGATGTCAACTTTCTGTGTCATATTTAATTTTTCTAGGGGAGTTTCTTAAAGCAAATTCTGAAATTAAATGATCTAACAGGAATTATTAGATAAAGATTGACAAGGGATTTCCTAGACTTTGATTTTGAGCTTATATCCCCAAATGGTCCTGGTGGTCCTATAATCAGCCCTACCAGGACTTTGGTTGAAGCAGCAAATCTGTGATAATATGAGAACTGGAAAAAGAAATATTGTCCTGGAAAATATGTTTTTCTAGACAGGTCTATTTTTCTCATCACTGATTATGGTAAAGAAGATGAAGAATGGCAAACTGGTCAACCACTTGTAAAAGAATGAAACTAGAACACTTAGTAACACCATACACAAAAATAAACTCAAAATGGATTAAAGATCTAAACATAAGACCAGAAACTATAAAACTCCTAGAGGAGAACATAGGCAAAACACTCTCCGACATACATCACAGCAGGATCCTCTATGATCCACCTCCCAGAATACTGGAAATAAAAGCAAAAATAAACAAATGGGACCTAATTAAACTTAAAAGCCTCTGCACAACAAAGGAAACTATAAGCAAGGTGAAAAGATAGCCTTCAGAATGGGAGAAAATAATAGCAAATGAAGCAACTGACAAACAACTAACCTCAAAAATATACAAGCAACTCCTGCAGCTCAATTCCAGAAAAATAAACGACCCAATCAAAAAATGGGCCAAAGAACTAAATAGACATTTCTCCAAAGAAGACATACAGATGGCTAACAAACACATGAAAATATATTCAACATCACTCATTATCAGAGAAATGCAAATCAAAACCACAGTGAGTTACCATTTCACACCAGTCAGAATGGCTGTGATCCAAAAGTCTACAAGCAATAAATGCTGGAGAGGGTGTGGAGAAAAGGGAACCCTCTTACACTGTTGGTGGGAATGCAAACTAGTACAGCCACTATGGAGAAAAGTGTGGAGATTCCTTAAAAAACTGGAAATAGAACTGCCTTATGACCTGGCAATCCCACTGCTGGGCATACACACCGAGGAAACCAGAATTGAAGGAGACATGTGTACCCCAGTGTTCATTGCAGCACTGTTTATAATAGCCAGGACGTGGAAGCAACCTAGATGTCCATCAGCAGATGAATGGATAAGAAAGCTGTACATATACACAATGGAGTATTACTCAGCCATTAAAAAGAATATATTTGAATCAATTCTAATGAGGTGGATGAAACTGGAGCCTATTATACAGAGTGAAGTAAGCCAGAAAGAAAAACACCAATACAGTATACTAATGCATATATATGGAATTTAGAAAGATGGTAATGATAAACCTGTATGTGAGACAGCAAAAGAGACACAGATGTATAGAACAGTCTTTTGGACTCTGTGAGAGAGGGAGAGGGTGGGATGATTTGGGAGAATGGCATTGAAATATGTATAATATCATGTGTGAAACGAATCACCAGTCCAGGTTCAATGCATGATACTGGATGCTTGGGGCTGGTGCACTGGGACGACCCAGAGGGATGGTACGGAGAGGGAGTAGGGTTCAGGATGGGGAACACGTGTATACCTGTGGCGGATTCATGTTGATGTATGGCAAAACCAATACAATATTGTAAAGTAATTAACCTCCAATTAAAATAAATAAATTTATATTAAAAAATTAAAAAATGTAAAAAAAGATAAAGAATCAAAAAGGGGATGATGAAATTTCCCAAGATTGTGGTGATAATTAAATTATTACTAAAATATTATCCTTAGTCATTTCACTCCTCAAACGCGATAAAAGAGCCCCATAAGGGTTTGTAGTAAGAGAAAAATGCATTGAAATAATTAATACCAAATTTCCTTAACTCTTTTCACAATTACCTAATGTGATGAAAAAGCTATCTAGATTTAAACAAGGGTAGGAAAATAAAACTGAATAAACAGCATTCATTTATTCACTCTATTCATCTATTCATTCTGTAAAACGTTAGTCAACATCCACCATGAAGATGAATGTCTCTTTTTCCGAAAGCATTATTTACTGAGTATTTCCAGTATGTCAGGCATCTTGCCCCAACATGGTACAATATGAAAGATCTAATGTCCCCTGCATGTAAGTTCATAGTCTGATGAACATTTTCTTCTACTGGTACCAACGTTTTGGCCTTTGTCATACCTCCTGCCAAGAGGCACCATTATATTAAAGCAAGCCAGGCATTCCATGATTTCATAATATGCAGTGCTCTGAGAGGAAGGAAGTGAAGTTCAACAACCATGAATAGAACCTCACAACTGGGAAGCACTGAGAGCCTACTCCATAAATACTTGTACGTTGTTTAAGAATAGAAAGAAATACAGCATTTATAGGGAAATATTCCTCGGCCCAAGAGGAAGAGACTACAAAAGAAGAAGCAAGAAAGCAAAACATGGAAAACACTTTCAAAAGAAGAGAAAGATAAAGAAAAGAAAGCAGAAAGAAAAAGTGAAAAAGTGTTAGTCTAAGAGTTTGCAGATGAACGTTATATACTCAGATTGGGAATGATAGTCAAGTCCCCAGAAAGAACTGGAAGGCCATTCTACTTCACTCCACCATATCTGTAGTTTGACTTACCCACAAGTCTTATTTCATTTCCATTATGAAAAACCTGGGGTAGCTGCTGCATTATACGATCCTCATCAGTCACTGACATGGCCCTCGAGTAAATAATGATCTCTTGTGCAGCGTGATGCTGCTGCCAGTAATGAGCATATAATAGTGATATATTAGCATGTTAAATAATGACATGCAAAGTTACAGTGTATGTGTTGATGCCATGTCACTGCTAACCTGCTACTTGCACTAAATTTGTCATTCTAAATGTAATGTGTTGTTCCAGATGGAAAATGTAATTTTATCTGATTTCCCCCATTCACTTCCAGCTCTGGATAATCACAAACCACTTTGGGCTCTTTCCTGTCTCCCTACTTTTGTCACCTCCTTTAATCACTCTATCGCTAAGAAAACCAGACATGTAGTTGGCAATGGGCACACAGATGGACAAAGGAAAAGTCTTCTCCTGGAGACCTCACACTTACTTTGAAGTCTGCTCATCTGGGAGAAATCTAGGTCCAGAACCATATTTATATTTGTCATGCAGGCAAAGCAGCAAAAGAACTTGGAGGGCAGGGATGGAGAAACATATGGTAAGGCTGGCTATTCTGGGTCCCTAGTGAGGTGGTGAGGCATCTCTGATGGAATGAGCTTTCAAAGTCATCAGGAACTACAACACGAACACTGTGCCACATGACACCATCTGGAAGAAGGCCTTCCAAGTTCAAAAGAAAGGAAAACAACTTAGCATTCAATCCGCAACTAAAGTTTAGATGATCATGAAAAGTTGCAGGCTTAAGATTAACCCTCTGTGATCAAAACTGCTATGTGAAGTCTTTCACTGAAACAAAGCTTGATAAGGCTCTAAACCTATGGGTACAACACAAGCTGCCTAAGTAGAAGAATTTTGCTTCTTATTAGTAAATAGCAATATTATCATTCAGCTTATCACTTCATTTCATTCTTACGACAAATACATGAATTGGGTTAAGACTTCAGGGATGAGAAAAATGAAGCAAGTGATATGCCCAATGTTATAGCGATAGCTTTTGAAAGAAGGAGGCCCAAGTGTCCTGTGGTTTGGCTTAGTTTTCTTTCTTATGTGCTATTTCACCTTGCTGCTTAAAAATTAATGGAAGCGAGGATAATTGTAAACAAAGAAAGAGCACTTGCAGATGGTGTGTACTGGAAATTAGATCCTATGTAAATCCCTATGCAGTGTACAAAGACTTTCCTTCTACGGGCAAAACAACCTATGTCAAAGAGTTGATAAAATGAATTAGAGCAATTTTCTTTCTTATGGAAGCACTCTGTTTTCAATAAAACAGCTGTAATAGATCACCAAATGCAAAAATTATCTTCTGGATATTTCAGACTCAGAAAGCTAAACGTATATATAGAATGTAGAGGTGAGTGTTTTTTCAATACGTGAGAGGCATACAAACATGGTAAAAATAAGAATGGGTATGATTGTTTTAGATAGCATTCAAACTTGGTATCAAATACTGATGGTGATCATAGTAATAAGTTTAATTTGTGCTTATTTTTCAATTCTTAAAATCATACCAAGTGAAAAATCTCAATATGCTGACAATTTTAAACCTCTCTTCAAGTTCAAAAAAAATTTTTTTAATGAAATGAGAGCAGGCTTTAGCCTCAAAATCTTTAGCAGGAAAAATCATCCAGCTAGAATTTATTACATTGTATTTTCTTTTATATTTAGCTCTTATTATGAGTCACTAAATATTAATGCCTATTTACAGAAATGACATAAAGTTTCTTTGTAAAATATTCATTTAATTTGCAATGGAACTGGTTAACAATACTGAGTGATAATTATATAATATGGTACTGGATAAAATTGGGGAAACCTTGGTGTTGGTTCATTTTTGTCAGAACTTAAACTCAAAATAAATAGTTAGGGATGCCTCCTTGACCTGTAAATGTTATTCTTTGAAAATAGGAAACTTAGAAAGGAACTGAAAACTGGGAACTGGCCTGGCACTCTTAGGCAGGCAGTGGTATAAACAGAAATTGAACATAAACAATTTCACAAAATACCAGCATGGGAAAAGGCCAGCCATTCTGTGACCACAATGGATCAAGACAAAAGACTAAACCCACAAAAATGACCAAGAATATCCCCATTCTGGCTGATGTGAATGACTGTTCCTTTAGCCTTACTTTATTCTGTCCATCATCCAGCTAAGATTTATGAAAATACTCCAGCATAGATTTACCCCTGCTTCCTAAGAGCATTCAATCCCATGCAAAGCTTCACTTCCTTAAGCCTGTCCCAGGTCTACCACAAGCTTAAAGCCCAGAAAGTGAAAGTGAAGTCTCTCAGTCCTGTCCGACTCTTTGTGACCCCATGGACTATAGCCTACCAGGCTTCTCCGTCCATGGGATTTTCCAGGCAAGAGTACCGGAGCGGGTTGCCATTCCCTTCTCCAGGAAAATCCCAGAAGTCGTGCCTAACACCTTCATTCTTAGAGGTCCATAGTGTGTTCTCCCTCATTGTAATAAGCCAATAAACGGAACCATGTTTAATGAGAGGTGTGCTTCTACTCCTTGGCTTGAGGGAATTGACATATTGCAGTAATTGGGTTTAATGGTCCGTCTCAAAAATGAATCAAAACTTGAAATTCTCCCTAACCAGAAAAATAATATTTATTTAAACCATTTGTAATTATTGACAATTGTAATCTCATTTTAGTCCATCCAGTAAACCAATTAAAACTTTGAAACCGACCACAATTTCAGAGTTGTCCTCACACTCTAACCCATATTGGTCTCTTGTCCCTCTCAAAGCATTTCAGTCGAGAATATGAACAATGTGACAGTAACTAGCAAAATAATAAAATAATTATAATGCTACCAGTTTTGCTTGCCAACACATCAAACTCTGTGATAGATGTGTTTCCCCATATCTTATCTCATCAAACCCTATTACAACCTTCAAAAATAGATATTATTATCCCACTTAACAGGGAAATTGAGACTGGAGAAATCAGGCAGTTTGCCCCAAATTATCACCCAATATAATGAATAATCTCAAGGTTTATGATAATTCTACTCTCCTTTTCTGTTTCATAACTAGGAAAGTCAAGTTCAAACTTCAAAACTGACTAAGAGTAGGAAATATTATTATGGCTCAACCTACAATTTTATTAATATTTACATTTCAATATTATATTATAATATTTGAATATTAATAAATATTCAAATGATATTCTCCTTTTGAATTGTTTAATAAAAGGAAGTGAAAAATACTCAAGATGTAATACTAGATCCATGTAAATAAGATTATATAAAACTGTTTTTTCAGAGAAAACTCATTGCTTATATATAGCAGAAACTTTAGTAGGGAAATTACTGAAGATAAAGATATTAACTGATGGCAGAGGACCAGATCCACTAACTAAAGACTTTGCTCCTTTTATCCCCTCAAAATTAATTTTGTGATCCTTCTCCAGTGGGTCTTATTAGTTTCAAGAAGCTGTCAATTAACCTGAATTGTTAACTATTTCCAGCATATAGTACTACTTCTCCTAAAAAGAGTTTATCTCAATAGAAAAATCATGAAAAACAACATGTTACTTTATGACTCAAAACAGTCAGTCTTAAAACATAACATGTTATTTTGTTTTCACGAACATGTAATACATAATTCATATGTTTCAGGTCTACACTGGTTCACCTACATGATTTATTCTATTTTCTCCCAACCTCTGTGATATAGATAATATTATTCCCATCACAGAGCCTTGAAACACTAGGTAATCTACTCAAATTCACACAGATAGCAGATGGCAAAACCAGGATGTGAAACTGAATTTCAGATCTCACAAGAGAAGCTGGTGGAAAAGTAGGGAGGTCTCCAAAGGCCTATATTGCAGGATTTCCTGATCACATGATCCACCGAGAACACATAAGAAGGCCCAAACCCGGTAATGCATCTTTTTTGCCACATGACCTCATTGTACTTTAGCTGGCATGGTTGATGTGCAGCAGAGTAAAACTGAAGGGAGGACGCCATGAAAGTACACGGTGCAAAGCTCAGTGAAAAGACTCAACAAGTCCTAGTTCCCTTAACCCTGGCATATGGGAACTATATGTCTCAGTGCTGACTCGCCTGTCTGTCTCAATGCCAGGAAACCTGAATGTGCATTCCAGAATGTATTTGGATACATTGCAAACAAATGTCAGAGCAGGCATTATACCCCCCACTAATGTACATTTGCAGGTCAAGAGGGTGATGCTGGAAAAGATTAATCCCTTGCTGAGTATTATCCATCAGAATGCTTTTAAATGCTGGCATATGGGCAGCTAATAGATTATATATCATAAACACAGCTGTTGGAAGAAAAATGGCATTTCACAAGTCATACAGTTAAAATCTCTAATCTCCAAAAGTATCAGAACGAGAGCAGGGGGAGGGGCAAGGAAGGATGAAAATAGAGCTTTTCTCGGAAAGGGTTATCTGTCTCCTGGATGGTACACTTTGATTCCTGTTGTGTACAGAGCCTTCTTACTGAGCTCTGGGTAAAGGAGCATCAGAAAGGACTGCTCCAAGATGAGCAACATGTGGCAAAAGGAAGATGGGTTTGACAAGGGAAGAAAAAAGAAACTTTTATCTCAAATTTGTGTTTTGCCATAATATATATAGATTGTATGTGTGACTCATTGTTTGAATATATATATATATATGTAGCACTGAGAATAATAGCAAAAGTCTACCCATACTATATATTTCTAATTGTATTATATAAAAATTATAAAGAATTATAAAGAAATATCAATAATGTGATGCTATATTTCAGAAATAAAAACATAACATTCTGTTATTTGCTTGTCAGTTTTTCTAAGTATTTGTACATGTATATATGTTTTCCCACAAACTGCAATCATTCAGTATATAGTATTTTCTACATTATATTTTTGGCTGCATAGTACTTTGCCACTTGGATATAGCATATTTTAATGCAATAAATGTTGTTCCTTATTCTGGTGATTCCTAATTTTCAAAATTAGAAACAAATATCCTGTATGTAAATCCATGTGTGCACCTCTGCAATATGACCTCATCTTAACTAATTATATATGCAATGACCCTATTTCCAAATAAGGTCACATTCTGAGGTGCTGGAGGGTAGTAAATATTTCAACATATGAATTTTCTGGGGACACAAAATTCATGACATCAAACAATTTATAATAAACAAGTCTTGTTCCTTTGACTAGCATGCCTATCTCCTTAGCAAAAGTACACTCTTTCAATGACTATAGTTTTTTATTCTAATATTTGATGGGGTAAGTCATTTTGCTAACTTATTCTTCTGAAGAATTTTTCTACACAGCCTATGCTTATTTTACCATATGAATATCAGGACAAATTAGTCAAGTTTCCAAAACATTATGTCACTGGGATTTTTATTTTAAAATTGTAGAACTTATTGGTTAATTTAGGGTACAGTTGCATTCTGATAATGTTGATTCTTCTTATACAAGAAAATGATGTTTCTATTTATTCAAGTTATTATTCATGATCCTCAGTTGCATTACAGTTTTCCTCATATAATCTCTGTACATGTTTTAAGTTTATTTCTATGTATTTGCTGTTTTCATTGTAAAAAGAGTATTCTTCATTTTGTTTTCTAGGTGGTTATTGCTGATATATAAGAAAAGCATTGGCTTTGTTGGATATTGACATTGTTATCAGCCTTATATTGAATGCTCTTAAGGACTTCCTTTGATTTTCCAGATATACAACCAACCACTTACATTAACAAGTATTTCTGGGTTTTACTTTACTCCTTACACTTTCTAGGAAGCCTTTCTAGGTCTTGGCTTTTTGTGTGCTTTTTGTTGTTGTTGTTGTCAATGTGTTTACTTTTGTGCAGCAGATTATCCTGAATAATCCTTTTAGAATTAGTTTGTGGATGGTAAAATTTACAAATCCTTGGACATCTCAGAGCATATTGATTCTTCATACAAACTTGAATGTTAGTTTGTCTAGGATTATAATTCTAGCGTTACCACTATCTAGCATTGTTAATCAGAGAAGGCAATGGCACCCCACTCTAGTACTCTTGCTTGGAAAATCCCATGCGTGGAAAAGCCTGGTAGGCTGCAGTCCATGGGGTCGCTAAGAGTCTGACACGACTGAGCGACTTCACTTTCACTTTTCACTTTCCTGCATTGGAGAAGGAAATGGCAACCCACTCCAGTGTTCTTGCCTGGAGAATCCCAGGGACGGTGGGCTGCCGTCTACAGGGTCGCACAGAGTCAAACACGACTGAAGCGACTTAGCAGCAGCAGCAGCAGCAGCTTTGTCAATATGATGTCTGATGTCAATCTGATTTTCTTTGGGAACTTTTAGAATTGTCTCCTTGCCCTTATAATTTTGAACTGCGGTCAAAATACATGTAGATGTATAGGCTAATTTAGCCCATTCTGTTTACATTTGGTGTTTTGTTGTTGTTGTTGTTGTTTTCAAAATAAAGATAAGTGACTTCTTTCAGCTATAGAGTTTTATTCTGTTTATTCATTGACTATATCTTATGTGGATGCTGAATACATATATTTTACAGAAATTTAATGTTGAATGTATAATTTGGAATGTATATATGTGCACATATAATTGTGAATGCATATATACGAATGTTGAATATATAATTTTGTCATATTGAAGTTTATTATTGGTTAAGTATATATATATTAAGTATATGCTTCCCTGGTGGCTCAGATGGTAAACCGTCTGCCTAAACTGTGGCAGACCCAGGTTCGATCCCTGGGTTGGGAAGATTCTCTGCAGAAGGAAATGGCAACCCACTCCAGTACTCTTGCCTGGAAAATCCCATGGATGGAGCATGGTAAGCTACAGTCCATGGGGTCACAAAGAGTCAAGACAAAACTGAGCTTTTGATGAGTTTGGAAAAGTACATCCTAGCAAGATATATATTTCTGCTATGAACTAAATTGCGTTCCCTGAAAATTCATATGAAATTGAAAGTTGCTCAGTCGTGTCCAATTCTTTGCGACTCCATGGATCATACAGTCGATGGAGTTCTCCAGGCCAGAATACTAGAGTGAGTAGCTGTTCCTTTCTCCAGATCTTCCAAACCCGGGGATCAGACCTAGGTCTCATGCATTGCAGGCAGATTCTTTACCAGCTGAGCCACCAGGGAAGCCCTGGTATACTGAAGCTCTAATCCTGAATGTAATGGCATTTGGAGATGAGTAAGAAGGTAATTAGATTTAGATGAAGCCAAATTAGAGAAACTAAGGGAACATTTCATGCAAAGATAAGCTTGATAAAGGACAGAAATGGTATGGACCTAACAGAAGCAGAAGATATTAAGAAGAGGTGGCAAGAATACACAGAAGAACTGTACAGAAAAGATCTTCATGACCAAGATAATCATGATGGTATAATCACTCATCTAGAGCCAGACATCCTGGAATGTGAAGTCAAGCGGGCCTTAGAAACCACCACTATGAACAAAGCTAGTGGAGGTGATGGAATTCCAGTTCAGTTCAGTTCAGTTCAGTTCAGTTCAGTTCAGTCGCTCAGTCGTGTCCGACTCTTTGCGACCCCATGAATCACAGCACGCCAGGCCTCCCTGTCCATCACCAACTCCCAGAGTTCACTCAGATTCATGTCCATCGAGTCAGTGATGCCATCCAGCCATCTCATCCTCTGTCGTCCCCTTCTCCTCCTGACCCCAATCCCTCCCAGCATCAGAGTCTTTTCCAATGAGTCAACTCTTCGCATGAGGTGTTGAGCTCTTTCAAATCCTGAAAGATGATGCTGTGAAAGTGCTCAATCTGCCAGCAAATTTGGAAAACTCAGCAGTGGCCACAGGACTGGAAAAGATCAGTTTTCATTCTAATCCCAAAGAAAGGCAATGCCAAAGAATGCTCAAACTACTGCACAATTGCATTCATCCCACATGCTAGTAAAGTAATGCACAAAATTCTCCAAGCCAGGCTTTAGCAATACGTGAACTATGAACTTCCAGATGTTCAAGCTGGTTTTAGAAAAGGCAGAGGAACCAGAGATCAAATTGTCAACATCCACTGGATGGTCAAAAAAGCAAGAGAGTTCCAGAAAAATATCTATTTCTGCTTTATTGACTATGTCAAAGCCTTTGACTGTGTGGATCACAATAAACTATGGAAAATTCTGAAAGAGATGGGAATACCAGACCATGCCTCTTGAGAAACCTATATGCAGGTCAGGAAGCCACAGTTAGAACTGCACATGGAACAACAGACTGGTTCCAAATAGGAAAAGGAGTACGTCAAGGCTGTATATTGTCACCCTGCTTATTTAACTTCTATGCAGAGTACATCATGAGAAACGCTGGACTGGAAGAAGCACAAGCTGGAATCAAGATTGCTGGGAGAAATAGCAATAACCTCAGATATTCAGATGACACCACCCTTATGGCAGAAAGTGAAGAGGAACTAAAAAGCCTCTTGATGAAAGTGAAAGTGGAGAGTGAAAATGTTGGCTTAAAGCTCAACATTCAAAAAACAAAGATCATGGCATCTGGTCCCATCACTTCATGGGAAATAGATGGGGAAACAGTGGAAACAGTGGCTGACTTTATTTTTGGGGGCTCCAAAATCACTGCAGATGGTGACTGCAGCCATGAAATTAAAAGATGCTTACTCCTTGGAAGAAAAGTTATGACCAACCTAGATAGCATATTGAAAAGCAGAGACATTACTTTCCCAACAAAGGTCCGTCTAGTCAAGGCTATGGTTTCTCCAGTGGTCATGTATGGATGTGAGAGTTGGACTGTGAAGAAAGCTGAGCACTGAAGAATTGATGCTTTTGAACTGTGGTGTTGGAGAAGACTCTTGAGAGTCCCTTGGACTGCAAGGAGAGCCAACCAGTCCATTTTAAGGGAAATCAGTCCTGGGTGTTCTTTGGAAATACTGATGCTAAAGCTGAAACTCCAGTACTTTGGCCACCTCATGAGAAGAGTTGACTCATTGGAAAAAACTCTGATGCTGGGAGGGATTGGGGACAGGAGGAAAAGGGAACGGCAGAGGATAAGTTGGCTGGATGCCATCACCGACTCGATGGACATGAATTTGAGTGAACTCCGGAAGATGGTGATGGACAGAGAGGCCTGGCGTGCTGCGATTCATGGGGTCACAAAGAGTTGGACATGATTGAGCAACTGAACTGAACTGAACTGAACTGATGAGGGTGGGGCCTCATGGGATTAGTACCCCTTTAAGAAGATGTATCAGAGAGCTTGTTTCCTCTGTCTCTCCACCCAAACACGTCAAGCAAATATCATGTGAGAACACAGTGAAAAGAAAGCCATCTGCCCAGGTGTTTAGCTGCCTTAAAATTATTCCATATTATTCACCTGCACACCACTCCTAGGTTATCATCTCAGCCCTAATTCAATCTGTACACTTTTCTCAACAAACTCGTTCTTACTGTGTTCTCAACCATTCAACAACCAAGGAAAACTTACTTTATTAAAACTATAATGCACTCGATTAAATGCTAAAGTGACAAGGAAATAAAAAGAGAAAATCTTAAGCAACCGATCTTCTGATAGAAGAGAAAGACATACACAGGGAAATATTAGCCAAAATTATCTGATCATTAGAATCACCTGGGATGATCATTTATAACACAATTTTCCAGGCTCTATTCCTAGAGAGTGTAATTCAATACTTTGGTTGAGGTTGTAGGATGGAGGCAGGGGCTAAAAATCTTAGTGGTTTTCAATAACAGTTATATACGCATAGAATTACCAGGAGAACTTTTTAAATGTATCAGTACTGGGACCCTATCCCAACCCAATAAAATCAGGATGTCAGACGTACAACCTAAGGCATTGAAACCATACACATTTTGGCTTGAGTCCTGGTTCCACCACTTAAAATCATGTCATTGAGCAAGTTACTCCACTTCTGTAAATAACAGTTTTGCTTTGTTTTAATCTTCAAATGGAAATAGTGATGGTTGTAACATTGGGTTGTTATGAGGTTAAATGAGATAAGGAATGCAATGCTTGATATATAGTAAATATCTGATAACAGTACCTAACATTTATTAAACATTTACTCTGTGCTTGACACTGTGTTAAACACTTTACATGAACCGAAACAACTGTTATATTTTTATCTGCAATTTGTCAATGAAGGAACCAATGCATGGAATAGTAAAGAGACAGTTAAACAATTAGTCAACAGCACTTGTGACTGTTACTTGTCCAGTACTTGTGACTATCACATACACATCAATAAATAGTAAATATTTTTATTTACTAATTTTGTTGAAGAATGACTAATTATCAATCTATAATAAATGTCAGATGAACAAGTTGATATTCTGATATGAGTTTTGAGTTTTATGAGCTGAGTGAGTCCTTTTCTTCTAGGCTTGTCATGTGAAATCTTTCAAAATTAAAACGCTGATAAAAAATGTCTATTCCACCCCCCTTCCCCAACACTTTTCCAGCAAAGAAACTGAGTTCCTTGAAAGTTTGTTCATGGGACAAAGTTCCATGTTACAGAAAAGCTCCACATGAACTGTTTGGTCAACCCAATAAAATTACGCACACCTTGATCAACCCTCCCTGACTATCTTAATGACTTTATGAAGTCCAATCAATTTCTCTTGCTTCAAAACAGATGGCAGAAGTCTGTGGAATGCTGGTTACCCTCAGTTGATGGCAAAATCAAGGTTGAGCTGCCAGATGGAGCTTGGCACTGTTTAAAGGTACAAATAGGCCAAAGTTCCTCTCTGCCACAGAACGTAGTCTTTGTGCTTCCTTTCACATTTTTTTTTCAACAACTATTGTATTCTTAAAAATAGAAACACATGTCTCTGCCAGTCCCTCCATGGGATCCCAGATGAAAAACCTCTAAAGGAGAAAAAAAAAATGCAATTTGAATCAAAGTTTGTGAAGCTTCCCAGACGCACCAAGCCAGGCCATTAGGAAGCAGTGGGTAAGATGCTGACAGTCCACCAACAATGAGACCACAGGATCTGCAGCTCGGAGGGCTTCTGCAGCCATCCTCGACTTAACCAGACTTCTCCCTCCTCTTCCCCTTGCTTGCATTTGCCCTACTTGAAAAGATCCTTAGGAGATGGCTTCAGAAGAGCAGAATTGCTGTTCCTTACTCAAAACTTAACCCTACCTTTCCCCATGGCTTTGGCTCTGGATTCTCATTCTACTTTGGGCACTGAAAATGTTAGTTGCTCAGTTGTGTCCGACTTGGCAACCCCATGGACTGTAGCCTGCTAGGCTCCTCTGTCCATGGAATTTTCCAGGAAATAATACTGGAGTGGACTGCTATTCCCTTACACAGGGGATCTTCTGGACCCAGGGATTGAACCCAATCTCCTGCATTGCAAGCAGATTCTTTATCATCTGAGCCACCAGAGTGAAATCCACATGACTAGAAGTAAAGATTAATGAAAATTATGAAGATTTCTCTCTTCTTTGATGCTAGGTTTCCTCCCTGTACCTTTATGTTCCCTGTGTTTTAAAAGCTGCTCCCATGGGAGAAACTAATACTCTCTATTACATTTATTGTTTACCTCTTTCAGAGCTCAGAGTTTAACAGCCAGGCAGAGGGTGCAGCTTACATGGTGGTATTTCAAACATCAGTAAAATGGTGAAGGTTATTTTGCAGCACTCCTGATATCATACTTTGTGAACTTTCCTGATGGAAAGTTGATGCAAACCGGATTTTCATAGCAATTCACCTTGACTATATTCAGCTTTAGCAAGAGGTTCTGCTGATGGAGGTTGATCATTAGTCGTGGTATTGTTTACTGCTATGTGTTAACATCAACTAAAATCCTACTCACTTAATGACATTTAAGCCCTCAATAACCTAATCCTGTGCTACTTTTCCACTACTCCCTGTGATTCAGCCAACCTCTCAATTGTTTATGTTCCATGCGTGCTTCAGGTTTGCAATCTTCATGCCCTCACTCAAAATTAGAGTCAGCCTGGCATAATGGCAAGAGCACTCAACTCAGATGGGGCTGAGTGGGGAACATGGCTTAAACAAATTAAGTGATTTATGCAATATGATAGTTATATGACTTTGAACCTTTAGCTTAATCATCTGTAAAATGACACTTCCAACTATGCAATGTTCTTAAAAGGGTAATGTAGGATATAGTGACTATATACAGATAAGGCACTCAGTGAAGTTATCTTTTCTGAATATGAAAATTTTATTCTCCTTCAAGATGCAGCTCAGGTAACATCAAAGTTGTTCACTGATTACCTCTTTTCAACTCCTATCTTACTTCACCCTTATCTATCTATTATATGGTGAAAACATCTTTCTATCTGTACAATATGGGACCTTGAACTGACATTCATATTGTGGCACGTGTAAAGATCAAGGGCAGAGACCTCCCCTGGGGATCTATGTGATGGTTGTCCTATGTGGGGGCTTCTCTTTGGAACAGAAAGAAGAGTAACCTCGGGTCCTTGCCAATTCCCTGTACCTAATTATGTATTCTTGTGTTTTTTTCCACTGAAGACTGTCCAAGACTGTACAGATGTCAGTGCCCACAAAGCCTGATTAGTACCTGGGGAGAGAGATGGAGATGAGTACTGTGGAGGGACCCAGAACTGAAGGAGTTGTGTTGATGAAAAACATCATGAGATTGGGAATAAGTGTGCTATTTGGGATCTGGATAATGAAGTGTGGCAAAAGTTGTAGTGTGTCCATAATCTATAATTATCCTGACAAAATGAGGATTAGCAGAGATCAAGAAGGTGCCCACAGAACCCTCGGCAGGGTGACTGGAATTCTCTTGGTGGACAGTGATCTCAATAGCCACTTTTCATCAAGTCAAACACTCCTCTTTAGAGAGGCAACCTCTGAGCATCTTTTCTATCACCCTCCATCAGCTTCAATCTCACCTACTGTTATTTGAGGTACTTGTCACTATGTGACATCTTCTTTGCCTTTCCTTTTACCACACTCCACCTCCCATCCTAAGAGTCAGGGGGTTTTATCTGTTGTACTCATCACTTATCCATAGAAGAAAGTGGGTCCTTGGCTCTCAGGAAATATTCATTAATTATCTAAGGAATGAATGAATGTGATGAGTTCTCAAGGAGCTTCATAAAAGGAAGACAATGAAAAGGGCAAGCTAATGTGGAAGAGGAAAGGCAGGTAGATGCCTCACAGTAACTGAAGCTGTCAACTCAGTTTGTGAATACATGGTAAGTATTCATTCAGCTTTCCTAGAAGTGCTGGAGGGGACATTGTCTGGAGTTCCCATGGCAGCAGGTGGGTGATTTCAGCCCTCATTGGCTAGAGAGGACTACAAGCAGTTAGGTTTCGGGTATTCTTGAGTTGTTTTTGTGAATCTTATCTTCTCTCTTAGGCTCTTAGGAAAAGCTGAGACACATCCTGAAATTCCCCAAAGGACCTAATACAGGGTCTCACTTAAAGAACTTAAAGAACTTTAAACTTAAAGAACTGACTTTAAAGAAATATTAAACGACTACCTGATTTTCTTCCACCTAAACAGAGTATGTGTTAGAAATAAACAACGTAATAAACCAGAAATGCTCAGTCATTATAAGTATTGAAATTTTCAGTATCTGATATGGTACTAAAGATTTCTATTAGAAACTCCTGAAGAAGTATCCAGTAGAAGGTAAGAGTTCTTTGCTGTTAAGTCTAAAACATCTCCTCTTGGGGCTTCCTTGGTAGTCAAGGTGTTTAAGACTCTGCTCCCAATGCAGGGGGCATAAGTTTGATCCCTGGTCAGGGAGTGAAGATCCTGCATGCTACCTGGAGTGGCCAAAAAATAATAATAATAATTAAAAATAAAACTTCTCTTCTTGCCATAAAATGAAACGGTACACAAACGCAGATAAGCATAGCTGGTAACTTAGCAACCATAAATATTTACAAATAGTCAAGTTAGGCCCCATCAAAATATCAGGGTAATTATTGGCAAATTGTATATCACACAAATGCTTTGAAATCAGCATTTCAAAGGCAAAAGGAATCCTGTTGTGGGTGATTGCCACAGCTGCTTTTGACTGCTCCTGGAAGTGTCTCTCAGTCTCTTGGATTTTGTTGAATTGAATTGATGTGACATAAAGTTACAGTGGAGGCCAAGCCAGTGTGTAGTTTAACCTACCGTGCTCTATCTCTAAGCTCTTCCATTTGGATGTCACGCCATGGTAGCCTCATTAACAAGCTGCAGAAACTAGAATTATTTACTAGATGATCACCCTCGAAAGAGAGTCAATAGCTTTTTTAAAAGGTGAGGAATCTGGAAAATTGTGGTAGTCTAATTTTTTTTTTTAATACACTCTTTCATGAACTATATATGAAGAAGTTTTCTATTAGATACTTTTAATATTTCTCAGTATTAGTTTCAAAGATTCTCCAGTAATCTAACTGAAAGTGAATGTGTCTGCTTTTTTAAAGGAAAGAAAAGAGGAACGGAGAGAGGGAGAAAGAGAGGGAATCAGAAGAAAGATTGAATATATACATAGAGTGAATAAGAGCTGGTGGAAAAATTAGTACTAAGTGACTTGTCCTTTATTTGGTGAATCTGAATGATGCCAAAATAGGCAGGCAAAATAACTGCATGATGTGTCAATTAATACTTAAACTAGAGACAAAGGGATCAACTGAGCTTCCTACTGACCTGACTGGGAGAAAAAAAAAAATCAAATTGCATTACAATTAAATTTGAATTCAACTTTATACACCTTATCCTTACAATGTTTTTAAAATTTAATTTCTAGAAGATCTTAAAATGTATTCTAATGCTCCATCTGCTATCTTACAACTCCTGTACAATAGAGCTTACAGTTGGAGCCAATTTATTTTGCAGTTCACAGTCTTTCAAATTCTTGGAGAGAAGAGGTTTTTTCTGCCAAGATTCACACCAAAGCAACTTGATAGTCTTGCCCAAGAAGGATCAAATGTGAAACTAGATGACAGTGAAAATTGCGCAATGCGCCCTTCTCTGTAGCCAGTCAAGTGCAAAGAAATTTGCGCTGTTGCACTTGTGAGGCTTTTCAAATGTGCAGAGAAAACAGTTGAGCACAGGGCTTCTGGCCTGCAGCGTTGCCTCACTAACCGTTTGTTTTCTCATCTAAAACTCTAGAGGGAAGAAAGAAAAGGCAAGCATATCCATCCCTCCCCTCCTTTTTAAACGGGGTGGCCATGCCAGATATTCTGAGTAACTTATTCAGCCCAAGGCTAATAAGCTGAACAACTTGTTTTGGCTACACATTCCTCATCTCCATATGGAATTGCTTGTGCGAGTTTTTTGGACTATTATGTGGTCAAAGGGAGGATGTTAGATAAAAAAAAATCCTCAGCACTTTCCTTTTCTCTCATATAAATCCACTTTCAAGGCTGAAGTAAACTGCATGAATTGCCCAAATCCTTAGGCGGAAGACATCACAGAATATCACATAAGCACCATCTTTAATAGGTTTGAAGGCATGCCTCTTAAATTGGGCTAAATTTGCTGATAAATCCACCATAGCTAACCTTGCCTACTCTGAACCTAGCCTGGGGGCTTCTTTATAAAGAAGGCATATTTTCACTGAACCAAAGTAAATCTTAATTACATATTTGCTTACCATGGAGAGCCATTTTGCTTCTGAATGGGAGGCTGTAACTGAAATAAGGTGGAAAGTGGGTTGATGTATTTTACAGAAATCTGTTAAAAGATATAAATAAAGAGGAAAAAAACACTCTCAAATTTTCAAATAGAGTAAGGTAGTTTAGAATTTAGCAGACATAGTTATTCAATGTTCTTTATGCCACATATCTTCCCAGGGAAATGTATCAAAATATTTTCTAATGATTCTTCAATACCAAATAGGGTCCTTCCTTAACAGGCTGATTCAGGAGTTCCTATGTAGAACTCAGTTTTCTCCTGTTTCTCAAAGGTAGGTCCGAATATAATTCTGAAAGTTACTTCAAGCTCCAGAGTGGGAGATTTTTATTCTTTCATATTTATTCATAGTTTTCTAAAAAGAAATTAATCTACAGTGAGGCTCTGCAATGAGTCAACAGGCTTCAGAAAGAGGCACTGTTCACTCATTCATTTACTCAATCATCCATTCAGAAAACATGCATTAATAAGTTTTTTTTCCCTTCTATTTTTTTTTTAATTTTTATTTTTACTTTATTTTACTTTACAATACTGTATTGGTTTTGCCATACATTGACATGAATCCACCACGGGTGTACATGAGATCCCAAACATGAACCCCCCTCCCACCTCCCTCCCCACAACATCCCTCTGGGTCATCCCCGTGCACCAGCCCCAAGCATGCTGTATCCTGCGTCGGACATAGACTGGCGATTAGATTCTTACATGGTAGTATACATGTTTCAATGCCATTCTCCCAAATCATCCCACTCTCTCCCTCTCCCTCTGAGTCATAAAGTCCACTATACACATCTGTGTCTTTTTTGCTGTCTTGCATACAAGGTCATTATTGCCATCTTTCTAAATTCCATATATATGTGTTAGTATACTGTATTGGTGTTTTTCTTTCTGGCTTACTTCACTCTGTATAATAGGCTCCAGTTTCATCCATCTCATCAGAACTGATTCAAATGTATTCTTTCTAATGGCTGAGTAATACTCCATTGTGTATATGTACCACAGCTTTCTTATCCATTCATCTGCTGATGGACATCTAGGTTGTTTCCATGTCCTGGCTATTATAAACAGTGCTGCGATGAACACTGGGGTACATGTGTCTCTTTCAACAAAGGAAAATATAAGCAAGGTGAAAAGACAGCCTTCTGAATGGGAGAAAATAATAGCAAATGAAACAACTGACAAACAACTAATCTCAAAAATATACAAGCAACTTATGCAACTCAATTCCAGAAAAATAAATGACCCAATCAAAAAATGGGCCAAAGAACTAAATAGACATTTCTCCAAAGAAGACATACGGATGGCTAACAAACACATTAAGAAGTTTTAAAAAGCCAGTCACTGGGACATCCCTGGTGGCTCAATGGATAAGAATCTGCCTGCCAGTGCAGGGGACACAGCTTTGATCCCTGGTCCAGGAAGATTTCACATGCCTCGGAGCAACTGAACTGATGCATCACAGATACTGAGCCCATGTGCTGCAACTGCTGAAGCCGGCGTGCCCACAACCTGTGCTCCGTAATAAGAGAAGCCAGCACAGTGAGAAGCCCACTCACCGAAATGGAAGAGTAGCCCCTGATCATTACAATTAGGGAAAGCCCGAGCAAAGAAATGAAGACCCAGCACAGCCCCCCAGAAAAGACAATTACTGACCCAGGTGCTGAGAATTTAAATATGCATAATTACAATAAGAATTTTGAGCACTTTACTAGCATGTGAGATGAGTGCAATTGTGTGGTAGTTTGAGCATTCTTTGGCATTGCCTTTCTTTGGGATTGGAATGAAAACTGACCTTTTCCAGTCCTGTGGCCACTGCTGAGTTTTCCAAATTTGCTGGCATACTGAGTGCAGCACTTTCACAGCATTATCTTTCAGGATTTGAAACAGCTCAATAGGAATTCCATCACCTCCACTAGCTTTGTTCATAGTGATGCTTTCTAAGGCCCACTTGACTTCACATTCCAGTATGTCTGGCTCTAGACTAGTGATCACACCATTCTGATTATCTGGGTCGTCAAGATCTTTTTTGTACAGTTCTTCCGTGTATTCTTGCCACCTCTTTTTAATATCTTCTGCTTCTGTTAGGTCCAGACCATTTCTGTCCTTTATCAAGCCCATTTTTGCATGAAATGTTCCCTTGGTATCTCTAATTTTCTTGAAGAGATCTCTAGTCTTTCCCATTCTGTTCTTTTCCTCTATTTCTTTGCACTGATCGCTGAAGAAGGCTTTCTTGTCTCTTCTTGCTATTCTTTGGAACTCTGCATTCAGATGCTTATATCTTTCCTTTTCTCCTTTGCTTTTCACCTTTCTTCTTTTTACAGCTATTTGTAAGGCCTCCTCAGACAGCCAATTTGCTTTTTTGCATTTCTTTTTCATGGAGATGGTCTTGATCCCTGTCTCCTGTACAATGTCACAAACCTCATTCCATAGTTTGTCAGGCACTCTATCTATCAGATCTAGGCCCTTAAATCTATTTCTCACTTCCACTGTATAATCATAAGGGAATTGATTTAGGCTATACCTGAATGGTCTAGCACATTCACTCATCTCACATGCTAGTAAAGTAATTCTCAAAATTCTCCAAGCCAGGCTTCAGCAATACGTGAACCATGAACTTCCTGATGTTCAAGATGGTTTTAAAAAAGGCAGAGGAACCAGAGATCAAATTGCCAACATCCGCTGGATCATCGAAAAAGCGAGAGAGTTCCAGAAAAACATCTATTTCTGCTTTATTGACTATGCCAAAGCCTTTGACTGTGTGGATCACAATAAACTCTGGAAAATTCTCAAAGAGATGGAAATACCAGACCACCTGACCTGCCTCTTGAGAAATCTGTATGCAGGTCAGGAAGCAACAGTTAGAACTGGACATGGAACAACAGACTGGTTCCAAATAGGAAAAGGAGTACATCAAGGCTGTATATTGTTACCCTGCTTATTTAACTTCTATGCAGAGTACATCATGAGAAACGCTGGACTGGAAGAAACACAAGCTGGAATCAAGATTGCCAGGAAAAATATCAATAACCTCAGATATGCAGATGACACCACCCTTATGGCAGAAAGTGAAGAGGAACTAAAAAGCCTCTTGATGAAACAGAAAGTGGAGAGTAAAAAAGTTGGCTTAAAGCTCAACATTCAGAAAACGAAGATCATGGCATCCGGTCCCATCACTTCATGGCAAATAGATGGAGAAAGAGTGGAAACAGTGTCAGACTTTGTTATTGGGGGCTCCAAAATCACTACAGATGGTGATTCCAGCCATGAAATTAAAAGACACTTACTCCTTGGAAGAAAAGTTATGACCAACCTAGATAGTATATTCAAAAGCAGAGACATTACTTTGCCGACTAAGGTCCGTCTAGTCAAGGCTATGGTTTTTCCTGTGGTCATGTATGGATGTGAGTGCTGGATTGTGAAGAAGGCTGAGCACCGAAGAATTGATGCTTTTGAACTGTGGTGTTGGAGAAGACTCTTGAGAGTCCCTTGGACTGCAAGGAGATCCAACCAGTCCATTCTGAAGGAGATCAGCTCTGGGATTTCTTTGGAAGGAATGATGCTGAAGCTGAAACTCCAGTACTTTGGCCACCTCATGCGAAGAGTTGACTCATTGGAAAAGACTCTGATGCTGGGAGGGATTGGGGGCAGGAGGAGAAGGGGACGACAGAGGATGAGATGGCTGGATGGCATCACTGACTCTATGGACGTGAGTCTGAGTGAACTCTGGGAGTTGGTGATGGACAGGGAGGCCTGGCATGCTGCAGTTCATGGGGTCACAAAGAGTTGGACATGACTGAGTAACTGAACTGACAATAGGAATGCTATCAGAAAGTCCATTCCCAGTGTGTGGCTGCTTTGAAAATCCAGGCTGAGTAACCATCCATGATGCCAACTTCCCAGAGAGATTATATAGTCAAAGGCCATTGATATACTTTTCACCTTCCAGTTCAAAGCTCACAAAAGGTACAGGTAAACATATAGGTCATAAGGGAAATATTCAAATATTTCTTCTGTGTGCTTTGCTTTTGAAGATGTTCATGTGAAAGATAACTCTTATAGGGAAAAACAAAAACAAAAAAATGTAGAAGGTAAGAAATACTTTTAAAGCAAACACCCATAAATTCCTCTAAGGATGAGGTTAAACATTAGACTCTATAGTGTTTCTTCAGAATCAAAACCCTGTTCTTTCTCCAGAGGAGCCACAAGCCTGATTTTTTTAACTTTATGTGAATGATATTATACTATATGTTTTCTTTTGCTTTTGCTACTTTTGTTTAATGTTATATTTTTAAAATTAATCCAGGATGTTGCGTTAGTTCTAGTTTGTTCATTCTCATTGCTGCATATTCCATTGTATGAATGGAACACTGTTTAGAATTCTGCTGATGGGCATTTAGGGTGCTTCCAGTTCTGTGTCTATTAGAAATACTGATACTAAGGCTGGCATTGTTGGGTTATAGGGTATGCTTACAGTCAACTTTAATATATATTATCAAACTGAATTTCAACTAAAGAAATCAAATTTACACTCTGACAAGCAGCTTGCAGGTTTCGGCTGCTCTATCTGCTCACCAACATTAGTTTTTATTGTTTAGTCACCAAGTCATGTCCAACTCTCTGTGACCTCATGGACTGAAGCCTGCCAGGCTCCTCTGTCCTCTGCTATCTCCCAGAGTTTACTCAAATTCATATCTATTGAGTAGGTGATACTATCTAACTGTCTCATCCTCTGCCTCCCCCAACATTGGTATTGTTAGACTTAAAATTTTTTAATTAATCTAAAGGGTGCAATCCATTCTCTTACAGCACCTTTCAAAGGTTGTGAGGTGTTCTCACTCTTATTTAGCTCTCTGAGCCATTGATAAATTTTGTGTATAAGATGAGAAAAGGTCCAACTTTATTTTTACATGAATACTCAATTACAAATATTTCACTTATGAAAAGTCTTTTATTTTTTCACTGATCTACTATGTCAAATCTGTTATGTATCATATTTGCAAGAATCCCTTCATCTGGCCTCTCTTTTTCTTCCTTTAGGCCAATTCACACTGTCTAAGTAGAGTTTTAAGTTTTCATATCTGGAGTACCAACTTCCCCTACTTGTTTTCCTTCTTAAACATCTTAGCTACTCCTGGCCCTTTATAGCAATACATACGTATTTTAGAACCAGCTACCAAGTACTAAAAAGAAATCCTCCTGGCCTTTAACTGAGATTACATATGATACACTTGAGATGCATTTGATGGGGCTACACAAAAGCCTCAGCCTCTATGTTCCAGTTCAAGACTAACCTGAGGCTCATGTGAGCTCAGGACCTCACTGTAGGGACTGGCTGACAGCTTTGTCTTTGCTGCCTCACGGTTCATCTCCTCCCTTCCAGGTCTCATTCCTTCACTCACCCACAGGTGATGATCACAAGCACTCTTCAATAAACATCCTGTCTACAAGTCTGTCTCAGAATCTGCTTCCTGAAGAATCCAATCTGTGACATAGATTAAATATTTAATTTGGATTTGAATTTTTTTCTCTGCCTGCTGTACTGTCTCTAACTCTAAAATCTGTGGAGTTTCTGAGCACTTTGTACTCCAACAGGAAATCCTACACAATATTCCTCCTGAACAAAGTGAAACGTAATGCACAATGGGCTACATTCCATGACTTCACTAACTTTATCATACATCTCACTGCACAGAAGCTGCTTTCATAAATGGAAATGGATGCTGCAAATCAGAAACAATATACGACGTTGTTTCTTTTATAGCTGTATACCAAGCAACTGGAAACCAAACAATGAGTATAGGAGTAGTGGCTTCTACTTGTCCAAATAATGATTCATTAACACTTTTAACCCTATCCATCTTGATTCTATTGATTTAGAACTTTAGTATCTCTGAGATGTATGCTTCCGCCACCGAGCACTAACAATTTAAGGATAAGCTGATATTGAAATCCAGCAATTTTGGAATCTTTTGTGCCAAAAGGCAAATGGCAAATTAAAGGATTGTAATACTGGCTAGGGGGAAAAGCCTAACTGTCAGGAGAAATATTTTGTAATTGCCATACAATGGGAAGTGTTTACACATAACCAGCAGATTTCTGAAATGTCTCTTTATATGATGACATCTAGCAATAAAAAGTTATGAAAAGGTACTTCAAGTCTAAACAAGCCAGATTATCATACTGCAATAGCCTTTAAATAAATACTTTCAATGCTCAAATATTCCAGGATCACTTTTTCTTAGAACAAGAATCCTGACCAGTTCAGAAATATGTATTCCAGCCGGATAAGACAATGACTTACTGGGTTTAAAATATGAAAATAAGAAAAATTTTTTCTAGTTAATTCACAGAATAAAAATCTTCAATTTAAATATATTAGATGTGCCAGAAGTGTTGAGGTTAAGACCACCATTTTGAGCCTGTTTCGTATAGCTTTCCCACTATGAAGCTGCAGACCCTAGAGCTTCTGTGAAAGGGCATTTCTATTCTCACACTGCCTAACATTTTTAAGTGAATTCCTACACAATATATTCTCTTTTAAAAAAATTATTTTTATAATTTGACTATCACTTGAACTTTCTAACTTATTCTCCTATACCTTTATCTAGTAATTAGAGTGAACATTGGTACGTTAGACTGTATTTAAATAGAAAAGCTGTTAGCAACAAAATGTAAGGAAACAAAATCTTTCTTTTTTTTTTTCCCTAGCGGTAAAGGTTTGCTCAGTCTTTACTAAAACATGTAGCTATCAGATAACTGTATCATGCCCCATAAGCATCAGTAAGAGAGCAGATTATCCCTGTGCTAATCATTGGTTCCCAGCCAAATGGTTTGTTAATTTACCTCATTGTTAGCATTCTGATTATGATCTCTTGACATATGCTTAACTTCAATGAAATTCCAGCCACTTTTATATTAGATAATTAATTTACTAAGCATGCTGTTTTAAAATATCCTACTCTAAAACTCTATTTTCTAGTTGTAGATCATAGGTTTAAGGTCTGATATTGGTAGTAGATATTCTAAATTTAAACCAAATTGACAAACTAGACATTGATAAATCACCAGGACCAAGTGACCTCCGCTAACAACTTAGGGGAAAAACTCACATTGAAAGTATTGAACTCATAGCTAAATCTATAACCTGTCATTCTAAAGTGTCTGGGCCAGAGGTCAGTCAGATTGCTAATGTAACACACATCTCTCAATGCATTCTTGAATGTTAGAGCTAATGAGTGTTTTCATTAATAAAATGGTAAAATACGTAAAAATCAATCAGTCCCCTGTTATATTATCAATAACCAGTTATTCTATTTACAAAATCATTGACAATGGCAACCACAAACAAAAATAAAACAAACAATAATTCTATTAGCCCAAGGAATTAATTGGAAAACTTGTGAATTTGTAGGAATAAAGTTATAAATATTTTCTGGGAAATATCATAGTTTAAGAAAGAAATTTAATATTATCAGATGTCAATTCTGAAACTAATATGTTTACACATAGTCCAATTCCAAACAAAACACAGTGTTAATTTTTTATTAACTTTCCAGAATAATTCTTTCCTAAAAACAACTTGACTTAAGAATATTTCTTATATTAGAAATTTCACTCATTTCAAGTCACAATCTAATGATCTTTAATAATCTTTACTTACTACTGAGTGAAGCCATCAACTTAAGTTCTAAAACACTCCATCACCCCCAAAAGATCCCTCATACCTATGTACAGGTCATTCTTACTTCCACCTGTAGCCCCCATTAACCACTAATCTACTTTCTTTATCTATATATTCAGAGAAGGCAATGGCACCCCACTTCAGTACTCTTGCCTGGAAAACCCCATGGGTGGAGGAGCCTGGTGGGCTGCAGTCCATGGGGTCGCTAAGAGTCGGACATGACTGAGCGACTTCACTTTCACTTTTCACTTTCATCCACTGGAGAAGGAAATGGCAACGCACTCCAGTGTTCTTGCCTGGAGAATCCCGGGGACGACGGAGCCTGGTGAGCTGCCGTTATGGGGTCGCACAGAGTCGGACACGACTGAAGCGACTTAGCAGCAGCAGCAGCAGCAGCATCTATATATTTGCCTTATGGGAATACCAGACCGCCTGACCTGCCTCCTGAGAAATCTGTATGCAGGTCAGGAAGCCACAGTTAGAACTGGACATGGAACAACAGACTGGTTCCAAATAGGAAAAGGAGTACCTCGAGGCTGTATATTGTCACCCTGCTTATTTAACTTCTATGCAGAGCACATCATGAGAAACGCTGGGCTGGAGGAAGCACAAGCTGGAATCAAGATTGCTGAGAGAAATATCAATAACCTCAGATATGCAGATGACACCACCCTTATGGCAAAAAACGAAGAGCTAAAGAGTTTCTAGATGAAAGTGAAAGAGGAGAATGAAAAAATTGGCTTAAAGCTCAACATTCAGAAAACGAAGATCATGGCATCCGGTCCCATCACTTCATGGCAAATAGATGGGGAAACAATGGAAACAGTGACAGACTTTATTTTGGGGGGCTTCCCTGGTGGCTCAGAGGTTAAAGCGTCTGCCTGGAATGCAGGAGACCTGGGTTTGATCCCTGGGTTGGGAAGATCCCTTCGAGAAGGAAATGGCAACCCACTCCAGTACTCTTGCCTGGAGAATCCCATGGAGGGAGGAGGCTGGTAGGCTACAGTCCATAGGGTCACAAAGAGTCGGACACGACTGAGTGACTTTACTTTACTAAAATCACTGGAGAAGGTGACTGCAGCCATGAAATTAAAAGACGCTTGCTCCTTGGAAGAAAAGTTGTGACTAACCTAGACAGCATATTAAAAAGCAGAGACATCACTTTGCCAACAAAGGTCCATCTAGTCCAGGCTATGGTTTTTCCAGTAGTCATGTATGGATGTAAGTGTTGGACTATAAAGAAAGCTAAGGTCCAAAGAATTGACGCTTTTGAACTGTGGTGTTGGAGAAGACTCTTGAGAGTCCCTTGGACTGCAAGGAGATCCAACCAGCCCATCCTAAAGGAAATCAGTCCTGGATGTTCATTGGAAGGACTGATGCTGAAGCTGAAACTCCAATACTTTGGCCACCTGATGCGAAGAGCTGACTCATTGGAAAAGACCTTGATGCTGGGAAAGATTGAAGGCAGGAGGAGAAGGGGATGACATAGGATGAGATGGTTGGATGGCATCACCTACTCATTGGACATGAGTTTGAGTAAGCTCTGGGATGTGGTGAAGGGCAGGGAGGCCTGGCATGCTGGAGTTCATGGGATCATAAAGAGTTGGATACAACTGAGCGACTGAAATGAACTGAACTGAACTGAACTGAGACATTTCATTTAAGAGAAAGCTTACATTATGAGATCTCTTGTTCCTAGCTTTTATTAGCTTAATATTTTTGAGGTTCATCTTTTGTGCACCACATGCTAATAGTATTTTTATTGCTGAATAGTATTCTACTGTATGAATATTGCTCCCAAAGTAACTGTGAGATTACCAATAAAATAAATGTTAAAAGAACCAAATCATTTTGAAGTTGCAGAACATATGGGAATCTTATCCATATGACATTATAAATCTACGATAATATAAACAGTGTGATATTATTGCAGGAAATGACAGACAGGGTAATAGAGAAAATTATAATGTTATTTAGACATAAGATACAGTATTTATAAGAATTCAATATATAGTAAGAATTTGCCTCAAATCAATTATTGAGATAATTGATTATTCAAGAAGTGATGTTTAGATAACTATTAAACATAAAAATAATCTTAGATTCTAATTGCATACCTGATACCATAATGACATTAATCACAATTTAAAGATTCAAATGTAAAAAGTGAAATTATAAGCATACTGAAGTGAAGTGAAGTGAAGTCGCTCAGTCGTGTCTGACTCTTTGCGACCCCATGGACTGTAGCCTACCAGGCTCCTCCCTCCATGGGATTCTCCAGGCAAGAGTACTGGAGTGGGTTGCCATTTCCTTCTCCAGGGGATCTTCCCAACCCAGGGATCGAACCCAAGCATACTAGGTGAATATTTATAGAGTCCTTAGGCTCATAGAAAAGGCAGAAACTATTTAAAAAAGAATTAATATATTACAATTTTAAAATTTATGCATGGCCTAAACTGTATAAATTTCAAATGACAAAAAGGAGAAAAATTTACAGAATATAAATGTCTAATAAATGGTTCATATTTCGATACGTAACACAAAAACTATTTGCAACACACTTATAAAGAAATTCATCCCTAATGTAAAATATATCAAATAACAATGGCAAAGAAAGTTCAAACTACCGTAAAATTGTGCTCATTTTATATGCCAGTGAGGTAATGCTCAAAATCCTTCAAGCTAGGCTTTAACAGTATGTGAACCAAGAACTTCCAGATGTACAAGCTGAATTTAGAAAAGGCAGAGGACCAGGGGACAAACTGTTAATGTCCATTGAATCATAGAAAAAGCAAGGGAATCTACTTTTTACAGCAAGAAAACATCTACTTTTGCTTCATTGACTATGCTAAAGCCTTTGACTGTGTGGATCATGTCAAATTGTGGAAAATTCTTCAAGAGATTGGAATATCAGACCACCTTACCTGCCTCCTGAGAAACTTGCAGGTCAAGATGCAACAGTTAGAACTGGACATGAATCAATGGACTGGTTCCAAATTGGGAAGGGAGTACATCGGGGTTGTATACTGTCACCCTGCTTATTTAACTTATATGCAGAGTACATCATGAGAAATGCTAGGCTGGATGAATCACAAGTTGGAATCAAGATCACTGAAAGAAATATCAACAACCTCAGTTATGCAGATGATACTACTCTAATGGCAGAAAGCTAAGAAGAATTAAAAAGCCTTTTGATGAGAGTGAAAGAGGAGAGTGAAAAAGCTGGCTTAAAACTCAACATTCAAAAAACTAAGATCATGGCATAAGGTCCCATCACTTCAAGGCAAATAGATGTGGAAATAATGGGAACAGTGAGAGACTTTATTTTGGGGGGTTCCAAAATCACTGCAGATGGTGACTACAGCCATGAAATTAAAAGACACTTGCTCCTTGAAAGAAAAGCTATGATAAATCTAGACAGTCTGTTAAAAAGCAGTGACATCATTTTGCCAAAAAAGTTCATACAGTCAAAGCTATGGTTTTTCCAGTAGCTTTTCTCACATCACATACAGATGTAAGAGCTGAACTATAAAAAAGGGTAAGGGCTGAAGAATTGACACTTTTGAATTGTAGTGCTGGAGAAGACTCTTCAGAGTCCCTCAGACAGCAAGGAGATCAAACCAGTCAATCCTAAAGGAAATCAACCCTGAATATTCATTGGAAGGACCGATGCTGAAGCTAAAGCCTCAATACTATAGCCACCTGATGTGGATAACTGACTTATTGGAAAAGAACTTGATGCTGGGAAAGATCGAGAGCAGCAGGAGATTGGGGTGACACAGGATGAGATGGTTGCATGGCATCTCTGACTCAATGGACATGAGTGAAGCAAACTCCAGGAGATAGTGAAGGACAGGGAAGTCTGGGGTGCTGCAGTTCATAGGGTCGCAAAGAGTCAGGCACTACTTAGTAACTGAACAACAACAAAAGAAAATGAGCGAGGAATGACAAAGAACCAACAGAAATAAGTTCAACCTTATTACAGTGAAAGTGGAAAGGAAAATTATAATGAAGTACCTCTATCAAATAATATTTGATATTTGATAGGATTTTTTAATGCTAATCCCTGGAAGTCACTAGGATGTGAGCAGCAGCTACTCTCATATTTTCTTAGTAAGAGTGTAAATTGTTATAAACTCTGTGGAGGTTATAATGATCTTAAATTCTAACTGCATATCTGACAACATAATTATATTACTCTCAAGTTAATCTGAAATCACCCTCTATGAAGGGCAAGCAGGAAAAATTTAGTAAAAACCCATACGATGATACATACTATGACTCAGCAAGTCATTGCTAGTATTTTGAGGATATTCATGAGTAGTTGCTTATAATATACAAATATAAAAGGAGTATAATATAATATAAAAATATAATAAGAAATTACTTGATCAGTTCAGTTCAGTTCAGTCGCTCAGTCGTGTCCGACTCTTTGCGATCCCATGAATCGCAGCACACCAGGCCTCCCTGCATACAACTTAACTTTCTTTAGTCAATAAAATGATGAGAAAGAATTATGTGGCATGACATGACAAGTTGCTAAAAAATATTATTTCACAAAAGCAGATTTTTAGAACAGTTTTTGCTATATGATCCCATTTTTGCTTCAAAAAAAGGAATAAAACTTTTCAAAACATGGATAAGTGGTAGAGGAAGACTTATTTAGTAGTGATTATAATCACCATAATTTCTGTTGATGGTAGGCCAATGTTTATGTTTAAAATGAATTAAAATATGTTATTTGGCTCATCTGTATTTTCTAAATTTTCTCTAAGAGACATTACTTTTATCATCAATTATTATTTTTTAATAAAATTCTATTTAAAAGTATGTTCATTTTCTTGGACAAGTGTTTTGAATCATAATAAACAATAAATTTAATGAAAATTAGATAAGAAGTCTAAGGAAAGCCTTCATGGAATATCTCATAGGATATAAATAGGCATATTTTAAAAGGAAATTAATTTCAATTTTCAAAAAATTAGAATTATATATCAGTGATCTTATTATAACCTTTTTTCTTCTCCCTATAACTGGCTTCTACCCTCATTGTGTTTTTTACTATATTCCTTACTACTATTATCTGCCTTTGGTTACCAATAATGGATTCAATTTCTTGACTGAGAAAAATGGTAAGAAGACAGCGACCTTTTAAACTTGACTCCCCCCAGATTAGTTCCTTCACTCTTGTTCTTTTCATTAAACTTCTTGGAAGAACATGCCATACATTCGACTGACTTCTACAGTGTGTATGCCTTCTCAGTCCCTTGCAATCTGGCTTTAGTCCTGAATATTCTAATGCAACTTTTGTCACCAAGTTTACAAATGCTCTTCTAAATACCAAATACATTCAAAAAACTCCAGGCCTCAAGGGAAAAGGTTTTCCCTTAAACATTTCAATTCCCCTCAAGCCCAAGCACAGTCTTTTCATCTGTGGTAAATCCACCTTTGGCACCAGGCATCATTTTAGTTACTAGAGATACAAATCAGTAACAGAATAAGAAACAGAATGCATTCTGGCTCTCATAAAGTGTATATTTAGCTATCATAACATCTCTTTGCTATACCATAACTTTGTCAACAAAGGTCCGTCTAGTCAAGGTTATGGATTTTCCAGTGGCCGTGTATGGATGTGAGTAGTTGGACTATAAAGAAAACTGAGCACTGAAGAACTGATGCTTTTGAATTGTGGTGTTGGAGAAGACTCTTGACAGTCCCTTGGACTGCAGGGAGATCAAACCAGTCCATCCTAAAGGAGATCAGTCCTGGGTGTTCATTGGTAGTACTGATGTTGAAGCTCAAACTCCAATACTTTGGCCACCTGATGCAAAGAGCTGACTCATTTGAAAAGACTCTGATGCTGGGAAAGATTGGGGGCAGAAGGAGAAGGGAACGACAGAGGATAAGATGGTTGGATGTCATCACTGACTCAATGGACATGGGTTTGGATGAACTCTGAGAGTTGGTGATGGACAGGGAGGCCTGGCATGCTGTGGTTCATGGAGTCACAAAGAGTTGGACACGACTGAGCGAATGAACTGAACTGAACTAAACTGCTTTTACCTATTTTTTCTGTCATTGAGAGCATTGAATGAGATAATGTATACAAAGTTCTTGGTACACAGTCTGTAATTCAAACTAAGAGCTTAATCAACAATAGCAAACATCCAAACGCTGTAGATACTATGACCCAGGGTGAATTTGCTTTTCAGAAAGTGAAAGTGTGTTTGTATTTCAAAAATATGTTTTACATTTGAAATCACAACTTATTGCCACCTTCATGATTGACTCTTCCATGTTTCAGTTTTAGATCTTGTCTATTCAAGGCTTTCCTATGTTTCAGCACAGAATTAGTTACTGGAGTCATATAAATCAATAACAGGCAATGCTTGTCCTCAATGGGCTTACTGTCATGTTGATGATAAAAGTAGTCATAATGCAACTTAAGAAGCATAATTATAGTTCTTCATCTTACAGATATGAGCTTATGCTTAACCTTTTAAAATCAAATGAATTCCCAAACTCAGAAAAGCCATTGTATCAAAGCAAATAGGCATTGACACAATATGAGCTGAAGATTGTACTTCACCCAGTATCTTCAAATAATATTTGGAAGAATTCAAGGTATAAACAAAAATAGATTTCTCAATATTCTAGCATAAGTGAATTTACGTCCCAAAAGAGCAAAAGAAGTTTTTATCAAGGATACTGGTTCAGCAACACTGAGTATTGATAGGCTTTTCACTAAAAATTGGAATTTAGAAGATATACATGAAAAGACTCTGAAAAAATCACAAATACCAATGTGCATATTTGTGGGATTTGAGATATGTAGTTGATGCCTTTAGCTTTCTAAGGTTTTATAGAAACAGAATTGGGATTCTGTCTGCAGTGCCTGTATTCAGAGGAGACATTGCAACCCATTTAACATCTATAAAAGGTATGTATTTTGAGACCTGAATAGGTCTAAGAAACAAGTTTCTTTCCAGCTCAATAGGTAGAATACTATTTATTCTAAAGAGAAGAGGGAATTTTTTCTTGAATCCTCATGACTATTTTGCATCTGGTCAGAAAAGTATCAATTATTTTCTGGGCCTAAGCCTGAAAATAAGTTTTTCCTCACACTCAACCCACCAGATTACAAGTGGACAAGCAAAACCATCATCATTTGGCAGATAAAACACTTTGGCAATATATCCATGTGTGTGGGGGTGGGGGGAGGGGGCATAGATGTATGTGAGTACATGCAAACATGCCCTAAATGACAAAGTCCCTGGGTCTTTTTTCTTTATATCCTCAGTGCTTTTCTCATAGTCAAGAAAAAAAAGTGAATCAACGGATCAGCAAATGAATAAATGAAAGGAGAATATGCAAGTGATGTGCATGGCCAGTGAGATACAGTTCTTCATCACTTTGTTACTGAAATAAACATGAAGTGATTAAGCCACATGTGGGTTTCCTCGTAAAAGCTAGAGGCCAAAGAGAGAGAGAGAACTAGGCTTTCCTGGTGGCTTAGACAGTAAAGAATCCGCCTGCAATGCAGGAAAGCTGGGTTCAATTCCTGGGTCAGGAACACTCCCCAGAGAAGGAAATGGCTACCCCCTCCAGTATTCTTGTCTGGAGAATTCCATGGATAGAGGAGACTGGCAGGCTACTGAGTCGGACATGACTGTGTTAGTCGGAGAGACTAAAACACACACAAAAAGAAAAGTAGAGAGACAGAGACTGAAGTTTAAAATGATTGTGTTGTTTCCAGGAGTTTAACTTTGCAACACCGATTAAATCAGTGAACAGCCAGTGTTGAACAGCCAGTTTAATTCTGGATTAGTTTAAATATGGGTACTATCATTGGTTTCTACAAGTACATTTGGAAAACAAGTATTTTTGTTGAATAAATTTTCTCATCTTTCCACATTTTTGAAACTTTCTCTCTTTTTCATACTTTTAACTTTGCACAGATAGGTAGGAAATTTTTAAATGCTTTTGTAAATCATAAACTTTTTTTTGCTATCACCTGTATAAATCAAAATTTTAAAAAACACACAAATTCACTGGCCATTAACTTAACAATGTCTATTGAAGTTAGTTTCAACTGATTATCATCATCAACTTAGAATTTTCCAGAAAGATTAGCTAAGAGTGAGGGTGAGACAAAAAGATACGAAACACTATGAACAAGAAAAAAGAGGAAAATACTTTGGAGCTTTACAGAGTGCCCATCTTTATAGCATGGCTCAATTTTATGCATTAAAACATGTTTGGCCCAGGGCCTCATCAAGGAGAAAGCAGTGGATCTTTAGCTTCCAGTCATAAACACTATGGAAGAGTCTCTCTGCGTATCTTCCAAGGATCACTATCACAAAAGCAGATGCTTCTTCAAAACTCAGATATCACTGGGGATTTTTAAGATTTACTTGCAAAATATAAGCAAGGGGATAGTCAGTTTGCAATTTCTCCCAAATCCAGTGAATTTAAATTTATTGAGTTCTGCATTTCAAGTCTATGAAGGTTGCTTGCAGCACTGTTTCTGTCCCTGTGAAGGCTACAGCTGTCACAAAGCTCCCATGACATGCCATTGTCTTCTGTTATCATCCTTGCTCAACAGCCTGTATTCCTGCATCACAAACCACCTCCTTGGCTTGCCGACCTGGTCATCAGAAGAGGCACTGCTGCTTTAGCGTCACTTTTGAACCAAAAGGAAAGAGCAAAACGAGCCCTTCCACATGGATGTTTTGGCTTGGATACAGGACACTAGCTCAAATAAAATGTCACTGCAAATAGCACAAATCACTGTAAACAAATACTGCCTCCCCGCCTGGTGTAAAACATCCACAGATAAGGCTAAGACTATCAAATGCTGCTTTGGGACATGCTTTTGTCTCCTTCATCTTTAAGCTCAGAGCTCAATCCAATTATCCACAAATTTAGGTTCTGTTCCTGATTTATGTATACTAGGGTTGGAGGGTTGTTGTTTTAAAAATATTTTCGGTATGACAAGTTGAAAATTTTAGCTCGTAAGCTAAGATTACCTCAAAATAAATATGTTAAGTAAATCCACAAGATACAAATGCAAGGATTCTTGGCATACAAGAAAGTTAAAATATAATTTTTTCACAAGGAATTGACATTATTCATGATTCTTTACATTCTCACCATTTATTTTGAGAATGTCCAATTTGTGCATTTTTCATCAACTTATACTGTTAAGTATAAAGTGTTTCCCCCAAAAAAGGATTCCTGAAAGATTCTTGAAATTGCCTTCTGCAGTTTCCTTCCTCACTGGAGCTAACTATAAAATCCTTACACTGTGTAACTAAAATGCTAGATTCTTTCCATAATTCATATTGATTTTTGCATAAAAGGCCTATTCTGAGCTCAGAACTACATAATCAAACACAACCATCAGTTTCTGATGCTAAACAAAATTATCCCTTTGGGGGAATTTATTCACACCTTCTCTGGAGATAAAGGGGAAAATAATCTTCTCACTTCCTGAAACATTATAGCTTTACATTAGATAAAATAGACACCTCTATCTGGAGTCAATTTCCATGTCAGGTAAATCAAATAGTCATAGCTCCACAGTAAAGAACTAAATTTCATCTGTAAGTCAAATTTCTAGACAGTTCCTGAGGCTTTTAAACCTTCAAACACCTAGAGAAGGAGGTGGTCGTGAAGGAGCTTATGAAAAGTGACATTTTTCCCAGGGAATTTTTATCTTCTATTAGCCAGATGCTGTCTCCTTCATGTTAGTTCCTCCCTAAAACAAATCAAGACTGCTAAATTAATCTTGGGAAGAATTTCTCTTTGTAGAAGGTGTAATCCCAAAACCCTATCACTTCCTCTCTTTCTCATCCAGTGTTGCTTTGGGAAGCAATACACAAGCTCATCTCCTCCCAGCCCCCTCGCTTTGCCCCCACCTCACTGGAGACACCTACATTGCCTTTCCCCCTCTTCTTGGTACACCATGAACAGCTCTAACACTTGCTGTTGTCCCCTCTTCCTGAAAGTTTTGTCCTGTACATTCAAATTGGGGTTCTGTCACACTGTCAAAGTTTCAGCTCAGCTGTCCCTGTCCTAGGGACACCTTCTCTGATCACACATCAAAAGTGGCTTCATCAGGAATTTCATGTTTTATCCCTTTGGTTTCATTGACTTCAAAATAGTCATCACGATCTGAAACTAATTTGCCTGTTTCCTTGTTTATTATCTGGATTAACCCATTTCCCACTGGAATAGAAGCTCTATGAGAACAGGGTTTTTACTTGTCCTCTGTTGTCTCCTGGGCTTCCCTGGTGGCTCAGCAGTAAAGAACCTGCCTGCAGTGCATGAGAGGTAAGAGACACGGGTTCGATTCCTGCGTTGGGAAGATCCCCTGGAGGAGGGCACGGCAACCCACTCCAGTATTCTTGCCTGGAGAATCCCATGGACAGAGGAGTCTGGTGGGCTATAGTCCATAGAACTGCAAAGAGTGGGACACGACTGAGCACGCACACTATTACCTTTTAGGTCATGGTCAGTGCACAGTATATTTAACAGACCAGAGACAGAAGCAGAGTCTATTGTGTCTGAGAGAGAAATATTACATCCTTAGGCTCCTAAGTCTTCTCCCAACCCTCTTTGCTTTCTCACCCGGATCATGAATTTCCGTCTCTGAATTGTGCAACATCCTCAAACCACCTGCCTCACATTTAGTCTCCACACAGTGAACACTAGGTCCAAACCACGCATTCCATTGCTTCTTTACCAAATTGACGTTCCCTGATTCTCCAAAGAATATTCCTTCTTTTCAAGAAGCATACAGAGCCTGAAATGCAAGTTACTTAACCTGAATGCAGGCACCATGGCTCACAACTTCCAAATATGGCATCCAAACAGCCACGGAGACTTGTCTAAATGATATCATATCTCCCAGAGGCTGGATTTGGGTTTGTTAACTTTAAAATGAGAGGCAGGTTTAAAGATTAACAATTTGCTTGGATAAAGAAAAAGGGAAAAATATAATTAATCATTTGCCTGTCCCCCAACACTAGTTTACAAAACCATGGTGCAACTTTATTGAGCTCAAAATTGAAGGGTGGCAAGGTTAATATATAGCTTTAGACCTCACGGTTTCATTAACAAACACATTACAGGCTGTAAAGCTGAACTGACATTAATGCTAGGCCCAAACAAAGTAAATAATTACTGGCTTGGCAAATGAGGAAGTACTTGCAGAGTTTGTTTACATTGGGTTTTTGGAAAATTCATGTTGGCAACAAGTCAAATACAGTTTGACTAGTAATTGTGACAATTGCTCACAGATGCTGCTGGAAGAACAACAAAAGAATGGATTTATGGCTTTTCTCTCCCCCTACTTTTCCCCCTTTGTTGCCTTTTTTTTTTTCTTTACCATTTTGGATCAATAAAGAACTTGCAGCCACAAAGATAAGTGGCTTACATGGCAGATGGGCTTTGGAATGTTTAAAAATCTCATGTTGCATTTTGTCTCTTGGCCCTAGATTGGAAAAGACACAGCTGCATTCAAGCTGCAGTCATAAAATCTATGCTCCTTGAAAATGCTTATGGGTCCTCTCTATAGAACAGAGTTGAGATGAAGCCTGTGTAGAAATTTTCCAATAGAAAGAATGGGGTTTGTTTTGTGCTGGTGCACTGTTAATAAGATACTGAGTTCATAAGACCTAAGAAGAGATTTCTAGCTGAATAGGATCCATTTCATTTTCCCTAGGTTGACTAGAAAAGTATGAACAGGAATCAAGGAATAAAATAACTCACCAAACTGGAAAATGGTTCTGCAGAGCAATTGAGGTCTGTGATATATAATTTGAAACAATTTTTGCTTCCCTCATCAAAGATCAGTATTTTGCCAACTAAAAGCTCATACTTCACACACACACTCATGCACACACACACACATGCACACACACACATCTTAGTCCTTCTAAATACTTGAATCTAAATCTCTTTATTCCTGGAAGATAGAATTTCAATGACATAAGGTATAAATGCAAAGCCTGGATCTTTCTAATTCCATTTCTACTAACTTCAAGTAGTAAGAGCCAGAATATCCCAGGATCTTATAGTGCTTTACCGAATCATTCAACATGAGAAACTAAAGCCTTTATTATTATTTAAGTGCCTTATCTAGATCCATAATCTTTGTGATATCAAAGCTATATCCATTGTCTATTCCAACACATTGTTCCATCATTCTCTAAATCATGTTTCTCTTACTACTCCTTTGGGTGATCACTGCATAAAACTGAATAAAAGTAGATTTTCTGCTAAATAACTAAAGTAGAAAGGAATATATGCTCCAATAGGACTTCTTTTAACCATTTAAATACTGTGTTTATTTGTCAATAATATGCCCAATTCACATCACCCAAGTTTTCAGATTTTTATTACCTCTAATCTTGAAACTCTAAATATCACTTAGGGAAGAACAAAAACAAAAAAAACCCTTACTGTGATACCAAATTTTAGTTGAAACCCCAATAGCTATATAATTTTAAACTCTAAAACTTCCTATCATCTCCCAACTTTATTATTGCCTGGACTTCTCTGACAGTAGAATTTGAAGATCCCAGGCAGGATCCTTGACTCATGTCTGGATCATCACTGGCCAGTAGCACAAGGCCAGTGATAAAACTCTGATGTCCCTGAATAAACTTAATCTAAGTATTACCAGTGAAACTTTCTGATACACTTCTTAATTCTAGGCTAACTATCAAGAGTAATGATTCAGGGTAACATTCTACTAAAGAATGTGGCATACATGAGTAGGATCATTACATGCTGTGCTGTGCTAAGTCACTTCAGTCATGTCCGACTTTGCTATCCTGTGGCCTGTAGTCCATCAGGCATCTCTGTGCATGGGATTCTCCAGGAAAGAATACTGGCATGGGTTGCCATGCCCTCCTCCAGGGGATCTTCCCAGGCCAGGGATCAAATCCGAGTCTCTTATGTCTCCTGTATTGGCAGGCAGGTTCCCACTAGCGCCACCTGGGAAGCCCCTTGGATCACTATAACAGCCTCTAGCTTGTTTGCCTCTAACTTTTCACTTTTCAAATTTTTCTCCCACATTACAGTCAGCCCCAGATTTGATCATGCTGTGCCACTGCTTAGAATTCACTGAGAGTATCTTACTGACTACAGAATAACGTCCACATGCCCACACACGTCTTTGAATGCTGACACAGTCTAACCTTGACTTGGTTTTAGCTATCTCCAACCCTACCCCATTGTCATCCTGCTAGATGCTCCCTTCAGCTAAGCTTGGCATTTTCTTAAGAAACACTGCATTTTGCCTGACTGAAGGTGCAAGCAAGTGAGAAATTGCTCTTGTAGGTTCTTGTAGGCTCTTGTAGGTTTCTTTAACCATTGGCATCTTTTGCTATCACAAAAAAATATATTCTTTTACTCAAGACCTAGTAGGCTACATTAAAGATTTTAAACACTTTTCCAATAAAATTTTTGGAATTTTAAATTTGTGCTTATATCATAAGGCCAGACCATATTTTTTTTAAAAAATAGCAGTTTACAAAATTTGGAAAGTTCACTGATTCAGTCTTATCTGCTGTCTGATCAAATCAATAGTTTAAGCAATGATGGCACTAGAAAATAGAACTCAATATATACAGATATTGATACAAAATTATATAGATATAAATTTCAGCCATATAGTCATAGAATGTTACCTGTCTCTCAGGGTAATGTTTGTTAAGTTATAAAACTGACTCATTGACTGCTCTAAAGTTATACTGTTGAATAACTTAAATGGAGAAAATTAGAATTACAACCACAGCCAAAAATGGATGCATTAGAGGTGAGTTTGCAAGAAGTATAAAAGAAATAGAAAGCAGTTATAAGGGGAGGACTTAAATTAGGTATGAATGGTTTGCACTATTGATTAAAGCATTTTAAAAATCAATAAAAGAACACTTTGCACCAAGTACCTTTCAGGACCTTAGGAAAGACCATTTCATTCAGTTCAAAGGTTAGAAGCCTTTGCCTTAACAGGTAAAGAATGTGGCTCCATCTCCAAGTCTAAAATCAAGTGTTAATGGTTTGCTCTAGTAAATTTTTTAAGAAGCAAGCGATGTTCAAAAAATGCAGTATCTAATATAAAGATTGTATTCTTTCATTATATCTATTTTATTTTATTTATCATATCTTCTATCATATTATATGCTCTTTAAGGGACTTCTAGATTACATAAATCCAAAATTTAATATTATATCCCTTATACAAAGTGGGCTTCCCCAGTGGCTCAGCTGGTAAAGAATCTGCCTGCAATATGGGAGACCTGGGTTCGATACCCGGGTTGGAAAAGATCCCCTCGAGAAGGGAATGGCAACCCACTCCAGTATTCTGGCCTGGAGAATTCCGTGAACTGAATAGTCCATGGGATCACAGAGTTGGACACGACTGAACAACTTTCACGTTTACTTTATACAAAGTAGGGTAACCATGCATATTTTGAGTTGGACCATATGCATTCAAGAAGTCTCAGCCCTTCTCAGACTTTCTGTTTCTCAGTTATCAGGCGTTTCCCCCTTAACTAAGGAATAGCATTCAGAAATGAACTACACTTTGGGGTTACCAGGCCATAAGCCTATTACAAATGCAAATCACTAGGAACAGGGGACTGGAAGTCTCTGATTGGCTACCTGGTCCTGAGCCCATCTTTAGAATGGTAATGGTGATGGTTATATACCCACCAAGCTGACAAGGGGTTGTGGGAACCCATTCGTGATAACCCTACCACATCTATTTAACAATAAACAAACCAAGGACAAGAATTTTAACTGCTTTCTTTTCAATTTCCTACAAAGTACACTTAAAACACACTCTCCTGATCATAGATTTAGCTTAAATAGGTCCCTACCAGGTCTGGCCTTAATATAAGCAGATACTGTTGGGTTAATAAAAAGAAGGATCAGGGGAAAGCCGTAGCAGAAGCTTGTTGCCCAAAATCTATTCTGAAAGCTAGTTACATAGCTGTGAAGACTATTAAAATGGGGTCTTGCCTGTTACCTAATTTTAGTTAAGACCCTAGAGTCAAGAAATCTAAGCACTTTCTAATCTAAAACAATATGCTGGGACTTTCTAGGCATCCACTGAAGAAGAAAGCTGGTGAACCTTAGGCATCAGCCACTCCAGGAAAAGCCTGTGCCTCCAGTTTGATGAGGCAAGATGATGGTTGATTCCCTTGGCAAGAAGTGACCTCAAAGAAGACTTGTGTGGTCCTGGACTCTGGCTAAGATGAACATCTACAGAGAAAAGTGAATTCAACAAATAAAATCTGTGGGAGCAGTCTTCTAGAAGTCAGATATCAAGTCATAAGCAGACACCCAAAGGATGTTGCACCAATGAATCCTGTGAGGACCCTGTAAGAAGTCTCAGGAAATGTGTGAAAGTATGTGTACACATATGCAAGTGTGTATGTGATCTCCAAAGAGACTCATGAAAGAAGGTAAGAATTTGAACATTCAGTGACCCAGAAGGCACCAATGCCAGTCGATCAAATACACCAGTCAAACAAGACATTTTCTGTTTCAGACCTTTGTCTCTATCCTCATTCTCAAACCTTGGTAAAGGCAGCAGAGTCATCGAGTATTGGTAAGAATGGATAGAAAGGTGGGCGTGTGTGTACTTAGTCAGTCATGTCCGACTCTCTGCAGTCCCATGAGTGAAAGGGGTTGTGCATAATTAAAACCTATTCTGTGTTCATCTTTGGCTGCAAAGAATTTAATCAATCTGATTTCACTGTTGACCATCTGGTGATGTCCATATGTAGAGCAAAATCAGATTGATTATATTTTTTGCAGCCAAAGATGGAGAAGCTCTATACAGTCAACAAAAACAAGACCAGGAGATGACTGTGGCTCAGATCAGGAACTCCTTATTGCCAAATTCAGACTTAAATTGAAGAAAGTAGGGAAAACCGCTAGACCATTCAGGTATGACCTAAATCAAATCCCTTATGATTATACAGTGGACGTGAGAAATAGATTTAAGGGACTAGACCTGATAGATAGAGTGCCTGACGAACTATGGAATGAGGTTCGTGACATTGTATAGGAGAGAGGGATCAAGACCATCCCCATGGAAAAGAAATGCGAAAAAGCAAAATGGCTGTCTGGGAAGGCCTTACAAATAGCTGTGAAAAGAAGAGAAGCGGAAAGCAAAGGAGAAAAGGAAAGATATAAGCATCTGAATGCAGAGTTCCAAATAGCAAGAAGAGATAAGAAAGCCTTCTTCAGTGATCAGTGCAAAGAAATAGAGGAAAAGAACAGAATGGGAAAGACTAGAGATCTCTTCAAGAAAATTAGAGGTACCAAGGGAACATTTCATGCAAAGATGGGCTCGATAAAGGACAGAAATGTTATGGACCTAACAGAAGCAGAAAATATTAAAAAGAGGTGGCAAGAATACATGGAAGAACTGTACAAAAAAGATCTTCATGACCCAGATAATCATGATGATGTGATCACTAATCTAGAGCCAGACATCTTGGAATGTGAAGCCAAGTGGGCCTTAGAAAGCATCACTACGAACAAAGCTAGTGGAGGTGATGGAATTCCAGTTGAGCTGTTTGAAATCCTGAAAGATGATGCTGTGAAAGTGCTGCTCTCTATATGCCAGCAAGTTTGGAGAACTTAGCAGTGGCCACAGAACTGGAAAAGGTCAGTTTTCATTCCAATCCCAAAGAAAGGCAACGCCAAAGAATGCTCAAACTACTGCACAATTGCACTCATCTCGCATGCTAGTGAAGTAATGCACAAAATTCTCCAAGCCAGACTTCGGCAATATGTGAACCATGAACTCCCTGATGTTCAAGCTGGTTTTAGAAAAGGCAGAGGAACCAGAGATCAAATTGCCAACATCCACTGGATGATGGAAAAAGCAACAAAGTTCCAGAAAAACATCTATTTCTGCTTCATTGACTATGCCAAAGCCTTTGACTGTGTGGATCACAATAAACTGTGGAAAATTCTGAAAGAGATGGGAATACCAGACCACCTGACTTGCCTCTTGAGAAATCTATATGCAAGTCAGGAAGCAACAGTTAGAACTGGACATGGAACAACAGACTGGTTCCAAATAGGAAAAGGAGTATGTCAAGGCTGTATATTGTCACCCTGCTTATTTAACTTCTATGCAGAGTACATCATGGGAAAGGCAGGACTGGAAGAAACACAAGCTGGAATCAAGATTGCCAGGAGAAATATCAATAACCTCAGACATGCAGATGACACCACCCTTATGGCAGCAAGTGAAAAGGAGCCTCTTGATGAAAGTGAAAGAGGAGAGTGAAAAAGTTGGCCTAAAGCTCAACATTCAGAAAACGAAGATCATGGCATCTGGTCCCATCACTTCATGGGAAATAGATGGGGCAACAGTAGAAACAGTGTCAGACTTTATTTTGGGGGGCTCCAAAATCACTGCAGATGGTGACTGCAGCCATGAAATTAAAAGACGCTTACTCCTTGGAAGAAAAGTTATGACCAACCTAGATAGTATATTCAAAAGCAGAGACATTACTTTGCCGACTAAGGTCCGTCTAGTTAGGGCTTCCCTGGTGGCTCAGAGGTTAAAGCATCTCCCTGCAATGCGGGAGACCCGGGTTCAATCCCTGGTTCTGGAAGATCCCCTGGAGAAGGAAATGGCAATCCACTCCAGTATCTTGCCTGGAGAATCCCATGGACGGAGAAGCCTAGTAGGTTACAGTCCATGGGGTTGCAAAGAGTCGGACACAACTGAGCGACTTCACCACCACCACCAGTCAAGGCTATGGCTTTTCCTGTGGTCATGTATGGATGTGAGAGTTGGACTGTGAAGAAGGCTGAGCGCCAAAGAATTGATGCTTTTGAACTGTGGTGTTGGAGAAGACTCTTGAGAGTCCCTTGGACTGCAAGGAGATCCAACCAGTCCATTCTGAAGGAAATCAGTCCTGGGATTTCTTTGGAAGGAACGATGCTGAAGCTGAAGCTCCAGTACTTTGGACACCTCATGCGAAGAGTTGACTCATTGGAAAAGACTCTGATGCTGGGAGGGTTTGGGGGCAGGAGGAGAAAGGGATGACCCAGGATGAGATGGCTGGATGGCATCATGGACTCGATGCATGTGAGTCTGAGTGAACTCTGGGAGATGGTGATGGACAGGGAGGCCTGGTGTGCTGCGATTCATGGGGTCACAAAGAGTCAGACACCACTGAGCGACTGAACTAAACTGAAGTGATTCTGTGTCCAGCCTGAACTGAAGAGGCAGGGAGTCAAAACTCCCTTAATTTGCATTCAATTTGGTTGTTTAACATGAGTGTGGACTATACTTTCTATTCATTAAATAAAGCATCTGTTTATTAATATCTGAGAGTGACCAGAAAAGCTAGACAATCTGCAAAGATAACTCAGGTAGGGAAAAAGTGAATAAACATAACACTGAATGATGTAGAGGAAAATAACGTTTTTATAACTTCATCTCTAACAGACCAGTTCCATAAACTTATATATATCTCTTAGCTTTGCCTAATGTTTAAAAAGTACTGCTAAAAAGTCATGTGTGTTATCTATGCCGTGTCATCGTACCTGAATTGTTAGGACTTCATAAGTTGTAAAAGAAATCCTCTTCAAACTAAGTTTTAAAAGAAGAGAATGACCCACATAAGTTAAATGGTTTCAGGTAGAAGTGGATCCAGGGGCTTAAATGAATCATCAGTACTCTCTTCATCTCTGCTTTTTTTTTTTTTTTTTAACATGGGTAAATTTTTAAATATATCAAAATTTTCCATTACACAGTTTAAAAAAAGATAATAAGATACAAGAAGAAGGAGGAAGAAGAAGTGACGGGGAGGGGGAAATTGAAAGGGAAAAGAAGGAGAATAAATTAAGTCCTAGGTTTTTGCTTGAGCAATTGAGTAACTGATTGTGCCATTACTGAGCTGGCGAAGAGAATGGGCAGATAGTTAAACAAGAGGTTTTGCACAGAAAGAATTCAGTGAGAGACAAAGTGATAGGTAAGCAGATTTATTCAAATACAGAAAGAATGACACTCCACAGACAGAGTGTGAGCCATTGCAGAGGGTGAGTGTGACAGCTTCATTTCTGTTTTTTCATCACTGTTTTTTTTTTTTCTCTTCTCCTTCAGATGTGTTTCCACCTCACAACCTTGCATCTGTTACTCTCCTAACAATACATATCAAATACTAGAGAATTCTTTTGTCCCATATGCCTATCACTAATACAATCATTAGGAACAGGGGACTAGAGGTTTCTGATTGGCCACGTGGTTCTATGTCCACCTCTAAGATGATGGTGGTACTGGTGGCAACATGATCAGCATCCCAACCATGGCCACAGTGGGTTGTGGAGAAATGGTTACTCAGAAGAAAAGAAAAGTGATTGCTGTAACCAGAGAGGAAGGGTGGTGAAACAACAGAGGTCTCTTACAATCATCCAAGCTTATTAGTGTTTATTAGAGTGGATAGCTAGGCAGCTGTGGGTCTAGTTTTAAGCTTGGATTTCTGCCCTCAATGAGTAGAAATATCTAGGTGGAAAACAGAAGAAAAGATTGTAACAAAATTCCTGCATTTTTATGTTCCATAATGATTTTTAAAATAGGTTCACAATTTACACACTTCCCTTCTAGAAGTGAAACCTACCTCCTTCCTCTTAAATGTAGGCCAGACTTCATGACTTGCTTTCAATGAATAATATTGTGAAACCACGAAAGTGATGCTGTTTGACTTCTGAGGCTAGATCATAAAAATAATAGCTTCTGCAAGGCCCTCTCTCTTGGATCGCTCACTCCAGAGGAAGTCAGCTGCAGTGTCACAAGTACTCGGGAATGTTGTAAGAAGATTCATGTCTGATCCTCTCTGAGTTGAAGCCTCTGCTAGTAGTCAACAACATCTTGCCAACCAACCTGTCAGAAGCTGATCCATTCAGTCAAGCTTTCACAAGACTGCAACATGATGATCTGAGAATATCAAGACTAAACCTCCCAAGGGACTCCATACTCTAATCATCCACCTAAACCACTCCCAAAGTTCTGACTCATAGAAACTGTGAGAATAATAAAGGTTTATTATCATTCTAAGCCACTAAGTTTGGGGGGGTCATTTGTTATGTAGCAATAGTTAAATAACACATGTCTACTGAGATGATAATGGATGCTCAAATGCATGTGTTTAAACATGTACAACAGCTATCTTTGCTATGGGACTTCTCAGAACCTCAATATGCTAATATAACTGTGTATTTCCAGAGAGACAGACATAGTATGCAATTTTTCAAATTTCTTTGTAAATGCCTTTCTTTCTGAAACACCTAATAATATCTCCAAAACTCTTATGTTCCTAGCACATTTGGAAAACACTAGGCTAGAAGCATATATTAGAGAAGATGAACAAGAGATTTTTTTTCCTTTTTTGCTTCTTAAAGAGCAACTTAGCATCTTAGGCAGAATCTGAAAAATAGATTTAATAGGGCCAGGATTAAAGAGAGGCAAGTGAGGTACTCACCTCAGGAGCAAAATTTAAAGAAAGGTTAGTGATCAAAATCAATAGTTTTAAATAATATATTTAAATGAAAAATAAACCCCCACAGTGAACAAAATATCAAAATTTTAAATACAGACAGGTATTCCATTTATTTTATGATCCTGCATTACTGTGTAGTGATTCACGATTAGTCTGATTTCTGGCCCATGGCAGTGATCATGATCCCCTCCAGGCAGGTTTATAAGGGTTAACCATGGGCAAAGAGATTAGCTAGAGTTTAAAATTTTCTCCTAAAGTTGGTGCTGCAGATAGGCACATTTAATTCTGGAGTCTCTTAAGCAGGATTCATGATATTATCCAGAGTCCCTGAGAAAAGGGCATATAAGACAACAAGTTGTGATGGAAGGGAAATAGCCAGAGCCACGAGGAGCCTAATCAGCAGAACTGAAGACACTGTGGACCATCCTGGGCAGCACAAATGTATAAAATTCCTAGGAAGGATAAGGAGAGATGAGATGCTTGTGCTCAGTTCTGTCAGACTCTTTGAGACCCCATGGACTAGCCCACCAGGCATTTTCCAGGCAAGAATACTGGAGTAACTTGCCATTTCCTTCTCCAGGGGATCTTCCCAACCCAGGGATCAAACCCAGGTCTCTTGCATCTCCTGCACTGGTAGGTTGGTTCTTTACCACTAGGCAACTCCAAAGAAAGATAGAGGATCATAGGGGAAAACAATTTTGCCCAGTCATAGTTTTGCCTATGGTCTTCTATGTTAATTCCTTCAACTGCAATGGTAGATTTTCCTCTATTTGTTTGTTAATTCACAAACTGAAATTTTCTACACTGAGATTTTTAACATGTTTTTCAAATATTTGTCTTTTTCTTTCCTTTCTTACATTTCCTTTGTAGAGGCTGGAATGCATTTCACACAAAGAAATTAAGAATAAATTGGTTACTCACTTGTTTTCCAGATTGGAAAAAAAAATGCATTTTTATAATATAAAAGGATCTTTTCAAAACCACCTCCCAGATATAAATTACATCTGCTGGATCCTGTTGCTATGTGGTTGATAAAACAGAAACTGATTTTCCTAAAAATGGTGGCGTCTCTTCAGATGCTAGTTCCCTAATTCCCAAAGCAGCACAGTATGTCTGAATGTTAATTTGACTTATTTTAGATCTGTTTAGTCAGCCCTTAAAAATTTCCTCTTTGGTGAACACTGCATAGTGAAGCATAGGATTCCTTGGCTTACCTTTTCTCTTTTTCAAATTGAAGGAAGCCTGAGCATGGTGACGGAAAGAGGTTTAATGCAGTTCATGCTGCAAATAACAGGACATATACTCTTCCAGCACATTCTGGCCTCCTCTACAGCCACTCAGCACTGTGGCATCTAATTTTTCATCTTTACCATATGGAACAAATCTCTTTTCAAGCAAATGTCAAATCTATAATAATTAGTCAGTGCTGTTCATTTCTTCTTCCAACCCATACTGACCTCTTGCTGGCTAGATTGAGAACTAGTTCTAATGTCAGGTGTTTGTGAAAGCGTCTCAGCTTTTCTTATTCTCTTTGATCATGTTTTTTTAAATTTCATAATAGGAATGCTTCTGTAACTCGGGAACTGACAACATTTTTCTGTAAAGGGCGGCAAAATAAAAATGTAAGCTTTTGTGTTCATATGGCATCTGCAATAATACTCAACTCTGCCAACGTCATGCAAAAGCAGTAATGGATACAATTAAATGAATGGGTGTGGCTGTGTTCCTAAACACAGCAAAATAGGCAGAGAAGGTGGATTCAGTCCCTGGGCTGCAGTGTACTGACCCTGCTATACTTCATGGCCCTGAACTTGGATAAAATGAAGAGGCTCATGGGAAGGATTCTCTTTTACAATTTTCTATTCTGTACCAAAAACTGATTTTTAACAAGGAGATGACCATCTAAGGAGCTGCTAGACACTGAGGAAAGAATTTGCTTTTATCTTTTCTTTTAAGGCAAGCTCTATAGTCTGCCTGATGTGAATCACCCACAAGTGAATGTTCAGTTGTCATTTTTTAGTATGATACCTTCTAGTTCTCTCGGTAAGAAGAGTAAGCCAGAGGCAGAAAAAAATTGTAAAGACTCATTCAATTGAAAACTTGAGATGAGTTGCAATTGGCAAAATGGCTAATAAAATAATAAAGCATCCTAAAACATAACATCAAGAGACTGGGAAGTGATGGTCCCTCTTGACTAGGAATTTATATCTGTTTTGTTTTTCATTCAGTCCCAGGTGTCAAGAGTTTGAATATCATTGACAAACTAAAACAGGTTTGGAAAAGAGTAAAAGAAGTTCAATGACTTGAAATCATCTTGTATGTGGAACAAAGAAAACCAGGTTGTTTAGTCAACAGAAGAGAAGATTCACAGGGAAAACAGTCCTTTTCTTCATATATTTGAAGGGTTGAATTTAGAATAGGGAGTACATTTCCTTAGTATGATTTCAGAGGCTTTAAAAACCAAAATGAGAAATTTTTAAGAAAAGTCTCAGCTAAATTTTTAATAAGAGTTTTCTAAGAAAATTGAGGATGAAAATGACTATGTTGAAAATGGTGGAATTTCTTCTTTTTAACTAGAATATGGTAGACACGTTGTGGAGGAAATTCATTAATCAGATGGGCCATTTGAACAGGTCAATGATTCCTACTCTAAGTTCATAGACAAGGAATATACACCCACAGATATACTTTTAAAAAATAAGAAACTTAAAACCTGCTTACTAACTTTTTATAATGCCAAGGACCTTCAAACCAAAACTGATGATCAGTATTATTTCATAAAATAAACTATGTTTTAAATAAAAACATAAGCAGACATAATAATAAAATTAAAGCCAGTCTTCAAAAATGAACAAAAAAATTCTTTTTTAAGGATAGTTCCTAACTTCCTCAGATAAAATAGCTAGTTAAGTCAAGAGACAACATGGGTTTTAATTTCCTCACTTTGGTATAGTAATGGCAAAACCTCTGTCCTGAATAGCATCAGTCCCTTGATTACCATCTAGGAATTACTGAACATTTATAGTTCTTTCCAATACTAAGACTTTGAACTTCTGAGTGTATCTGACAATACCAAAATAAGAACTGGGTTCTTCTTCCATGCACATAGTAGTGACTTAATAAAAGTAAAGTTACTTTTAAAATGCTCTGCAATGTGAGATTATTCTAAATTATTTCATCTACACAAAAGTGGAGACATGCTATACCATGGTACATGCTACAAAGCAGAGCTTTTAAGTGCTTTGCTATCCTTGTAACAGAACTAAAATACAAAACACCATAACTTGATAAACAAATAATAGTTATATAACCAACTAGTTATTGTGGATTAAAGTATGTCCCCTTCTTCCCCCACCTCTCAAAACAAAACCCTAGCAAACTAATGCAATAGTCTTGATAATTTCAAAGACAAAAAGAAAACTCCATTGGTAATATGAAATGAACAATAGGCTTATCCAGGAAATTTTCTAAAAATGCTTAGCATTTTAAGATAACGTAACCACTTATATTCTCAACTAAAATTCTAACAAGTTACAAGTAATGTTCAGAAGACTGGTCCCTTTGTAAAACTCTGTCTCAAGCAATTTTGTTCCTTTCCTCCAGTTTTTCTTGAAACATATATTGTAATATTCTTTGTACAAATGATTTTGTGAAACATTATTGTGAACTCATTCAATGCACTTCTGGATTTTGTTTCCCTAAAAATCACACACACACACTAACCCTGATAAGAGTAAAGCATAGTGAACAGTGAGAGGGGCAAGCACTGCACCAGCTTCCACTCACTGTTATGTCAATGCACATAAATTCTAATTTGTAACACCCCTGCAGTTCCATTGTATGGCTCCATTAGTCTACGCATGAATTATTCACACATGATACATCATTATGGCATCAGAACCATTTGTGATATCAATTCACACTATTATAAAACAGGTAATCTTCAACTGTCCAACACAGATGTGTTAATTAGATCTCCAAGAAACTTTGCTAGTCAATCACTTTCTTAAAGCCTAGCTCTGGCTTCACCTTGTCCAATAAGCCTTCCAATCTCTCTATTCTGTATTCCTATTTTTCATTTCAGACTATGCATGGAATATCTGACACTTAATAGTTTAAATTACATTTCTTTGTGGGTTTTTTTTTTTTTTTTTTTTTTTGCTTTTCAGATTTAACTCTTCTGGGCCTGAATATATTATTTGATTCTTAAGGGATGGAACCAGTATATATTCCTCTTTCATAATTTTCACAGTACTTCACAATACTAGGCATATAGTAGTGAAATTGTGTGTGAAAGTCACTCAGTCATGTTCAACTCTTTGGAACCCCATGGACTATACAGTTCATGGAATTCTCCAGGCCCGAATACTGGAGTGGGTAGCCTTTCCCTTCTCCATGGGATCTTCCCAACCTAGGGATAGAACCCAGGTCTCCCTCATTGCAGGAGGATTCTTTACCAGCTGAGCCACAAGGGAAGCCCAAGAATACTGGAGTGGGTAGCCTATTCCTTCTCCAGCAGATCTTCCCAACCCAGGAATCAAACCAGGCTCTCCTTCATTGCAAGTGGATTCTTTACCAACTGAGCTGTGAGGGGAGCCAGAGCATATAGTAAGTTTTCAATAAATGTTAATTGAATTGTTTAACTGCCATGCAAATAGATGTAATTAACAAATTCTTAGATGCTGGGCTACCTGGTTTAGCAGATTTCAACTTTTTGAATAATCATGAGTTTGTTTTATTTTGTCTTTTTTATTTCTATTAATTTTATGAAGAAATAAGCTGCTTTATGTGCAATATTATAAAACATGATTATTGTGAGGTTAAAGTAATATAGGTAAATTTTTAAAGTATATTTTTTGGCTCCCAAATCACTGCAGATGGTGACTGCAGCCATGAGATCAAAAGACGCTTACTCCTTGGAAAAAAAGTTATGACCAACCTAGATAGTAAAAGCAGAGACATTACTTTGCAAACTAAGGTCCATCTAGTCAAGGCTATGGTTTTTCCTGTGGTCATTTATGGATGTGAGAGTTGGACTGTGAAGAAGGCTGAGCACTAAAGAACTGATGCTTTTGAACTGTGGTGTTGGAGAAGACTCTTGAGAGTCCCTTGGACTGCAAGGAGATCCAACCAGTCCATTCTGAAGGAGATCAGCCCTGGGATTTCTTTGGAAGGAATGATGCTAAAGCTGAAACTCCAGTACTTTGGCCACCTCATGTGAAGAGTTGACTCACTGGAAAACACTCTGATGCTGGGAGGGATTGGGGGCAGGAGGAGAAGGGGACGACAGGATGAGATGGCTGGATGGCATCACGGACTCGATGGACGTGAGTCTGAGTGAATTCCGGGAGTTGATGATGGACAGGGAGGCCTAGTGTGCTGCGATTCATGGGGTCGCAAAGTCGGACACAACTGAGCGACTGAACTGAACTGAAGTGACACAAAATAAACAATCATTGTATCATTTTCATTACTATTTGGCTACTCTACAATTTTTCAGGATATGTAACAATGGGAAATTACTAGCAGAATACTTAATAATGTAGAAAAGCAATTTACAAGGGATATTTGCAAATTTCAATCCTATGTACATTATTGAAAGATAACACACATACCAAAACATGCATTCTCCTAGTGCACAGCCCTAACGAATGATCACAAGGGGTACATACCTGTGGAACTAGCAACCAGGTCAGGCAACAGAATATCAGCACCCCAGAAGCTTCTCTAATGCAAAATTCAAGCCCCTACCCATAACTTCTACAAAGTAAAACCAGAAAAAGTCATTATTTTGACTTATTATAGCATTGATTAATTTTTCCTGCTTTTGATCTCTACACAAATGGGGCCATACCCACTCTTTCATGTTATCTGTCTTTTTATAATTTTAGCCATTTTGGAGCATGTGTAAGAAATCTCAAAGTAATTTATACTTCCATGATGCAACTGAGAAATTCTCAGGTCTACTTGTCATCAGGTAACCCTCTTTCGTAACTGCCTACTCAAATATTTTGTCCATTTTTCTACTGGGTTGTTTTTCCTTTCTTAGAGATTTAAAGATATTTTTCGGGTATAATGTGATCATTGATTCACTTAAATTTATATCTTCCATGTTGCTTCTATTTTCCATTTGATCTATATGTACTATGTTTATTTTCTCTTCCTTTATCTTCCTTTAGATTAAAATTTTTAATTTATCCCACCATATTAATTTGTCTGTTATGTATTATTGTCTTTTTTGTGATCTTAGATATTGCAATATCCATCCTTGACCTGGGATAGACTACTACTAAGAATTAGTTTTAATCCTTTCCTAGTAATGCTAGAATTTAAAATACTTTTATTTATCTCTCTTTTGCCTTTTGCATTTCTGTTTACTTCTGGGACTTTTTTTTTTTCCTAGTTGAAAAACTTCCATTAGTATTTGTTTTAATGACGGTCTGTTGATGACAACATATTTCAGCTTCTGAGAAATTTTCACTAATAATCAGAGGCTTTTTTAAACTTTATTTTTACTGTTTTACTTTCACTGTTGAAGCGTAGTCAATTTTATTTATTTTATTTTTGTTGTTGATGGATAACTTAACATCTTTTTCTTTCAGCATTTTCTATTTTCTGAACTTCCACAGTTTGTATTGAGAAGTCAACTGTAAGCGTATTAGTATTTACAGGTACTGCCTTTAAATTACCTGCACACTTTTAACATTTTTCTCTGTGTTTTTGGTCTTTAACCATAAAATTATAGTATGCCTAAGTCTTGTTTTCTTTATATTTTTTTGCTTAAAGTTCACTTAGCTTCTTGAACTTACAGGTCTTTATCTTTCATCAGTTTTGGAAAATTCTCTACCATTAGCTTTTCATATGCAGCTTCTTTCCTATTCTCCTCTCCTGCTTCTTTTTAACTTTCTTTTATTTTTTTTAGGTTTTACTTTTCTCTTTTTAATTAATTAATGTAATTGGAGGCTAATTACTTTACAATATTGTAGTGGTTTTTGCCATACATTGACATGAATCAGCCATGGGTGTACATGTGTTCCCCATCCTGAACCCCCCTCCCACCTCCCTCCATATCCCATCCCCCAGGGTCATCCCAGCCCTGAGCATCCTGTCTCATGCATTGAACCTGGACTGGCGATCTATTTCACATATGATAATATACATGATTCAATGCTATTTTCTCAAATCATCCCACCCTCACCTTCTTCCACAGAGTCCAAAAGTATGTTCTTTACATCTGTGTCTCTTTTGCTGTCTCACATATAGGGTCATTGTTACTTGTCTTTCTAAATTCCATTCAGTTCAGGTCAGTTGCTCACTCATGTCCAACTCTTTGCGACACCATGAACTGCAGCACACCAGGCCTCCCTGTCCATCACCAACTCCCAGAGTCCACTCAAACCCATGTCCATTGAGTCGGTGATGCCATCCAACCATCTCATCCTCTGTCATCCCTTTCTCCTTCTGCCTTCAATCTTTCCCAGCATCAGGGTCTTTTCCAATGAGTTAGCTCTTTGCATCAGGTGGCCAAAGTACTGGAGTTTCAGCTTCAACATCAGTCCTTCCGATGAACACTCAGGACTGATCTCTTTTAGGATGGACTGGTTGGATCTCCTTGCAGTCCAAGGGACTCTCAAGAGTCTTCTCCAGCACCACAGTTCAAAAGCATCAATTTTTCAGTGCTCAGCTTTCTTTATAGTCCAACTCTCACAACCATACATGACCAGTGGAGAAACCATATATATGTGTTAATATACTGTATTGGTGTTTTTCTTTCTGACTTACTTCACTCTGTATAATAGGTTCCAGTTTCATCCACCTCATTAGAATTGATTCAAATGCATTCTTTTTATTAGCTGACTAATATTTCATTGTGTATATGTACCACAGCTTTCTTATCCATTCACCTGCCAATGGACATCTAGATTGCTTCCATGTCCTGGCTATTATAAACAGTGCTGTGATGAACACTGGGGTACATGTGTCTCTTTCAATTCTGGTTTCCTTGGTGTGTATGCCCAGCAGTGGAATTACTGGATCATATGGAAGAAGAAAGCTGAGCGCCGAAGAATTGATGCTTTTGAATTATAGTGTTGGAGAAGACTCCTGAGAGTTCCTTGGACTGCAAGGAGATCCAACCAGTCCATTCTAAAGGAGATCAGCTCTGGGTGTTCTTTGGAAGGAATGATGCTAAAGCTGAAACTCCAGTACTTTGGCCACCTCATGCGAAGAGTTGACTCTTTGGAAAAGACTCTGATGCTGGGAGGGATTGGGGGCAGGAGGAGAAGGGGACGACAGAGGATGAGATGGCTCGATGGCATCACCGACTCGATGGACATGAGTTTGAGTGAATTCCGGGAGTTGGTGATGGACAGAGAGGCCTGGTGTGCTGCGATTCATTGGGTCATAAAGAGTCGGACACGACTGAGTGACTGAACTGAACTGAACTGAACTGATGGCAGTTCTATTTCCAGTTTTTTAAGGAATCTCCATACTGTCTGTATTAGTTTGCATTCCCACCAACAGTGTAAGAGGGTTCCCTTTTCTCCACACCCTCTCCAGCATTTATTGTTTATAGACTTTTTGATAGCAGCCATTCTGACCAGCATGAGATGGTACCTCATTGTGGTTTTGATTTGCATTTCTCTGATAATGAGGGATGTTGAGCATCTTTTCATGTGTTTGTTAGCCATCTGTATGTCTTCTTTGGAGAAACGTGTGTTTAGTTCTTTGGCCCATTTTTTGATTGGGTTGTTTATTTTTCTGGAATTGAGCTGCAGGAGTTGCTTGTATATTTTTGAGATTAGTTGTTTGTCAGTTGCTTCATTTGCTATTATTTTCTCCCATTCTGAAGGCTATCTTTTCACCTTGCTTATAGTTTCCTTCATTATGCAAAAGCTTTTAAGCTTAATTAGGCCCCATTTGTTTATTTTTGCCTTTATTTCCATTATTCTGGGAGGTGGGTCATAGAGGATCCTGCTGTGATTTATGTCAGAGAATGTTTGCCTATGTTTTCTTCTAGAAGTTTTATAGTTTCTGGTCTTACATTTAGATCTTTAATCCATTTTATTTTTGTGTATGGTGTTAGAAAGTGTTCTAGTTTCATTCTTTTACAAGTGGTAAACCAGTTTTCCCAGCACCACTTGTTACAGAGATTGTCTTTTCTCCATTGGATATTCTTGCCTCCTTTGTCAAAGATAAGGTGTCCATAGTGAAGTCACTCAGTCATATCCGACTTTTTGCGACCCCAGGCTCCTCTCTCTGTGGGATTCTCCAGGCAAGAATACTGGAGTGGGTTGCCATTTCCTTCTTCAGGATCTTCTCCTGCTTTTTGAAGAGACAGTTACAATGTATTCAAGAGCTTTGGAAATTGCCCTACATGTCTCTTATGCTCTTTTCTGTATTTTCAATCATTTTTCTCTTCATATTTCAACTGGATATTTTCTATTAGGCAGTCTTCCAGTTTACAAACTCTGTCTTCTGTTGTGTTGAACATTTCGTTGAGTTAATTTCAGACATTGTAATTGCATCAGATATAGAATGTCCTTTTATTTCATAGATTCTAATTATCTAGTAAAACTCTCCCCCTTTTCATCTATATGCCCTTACCTTTCATTTAGTCCTGAAAATGATTAATCTTTGCTAAATTTAAAGTTCATGTCTTCTAACTCTAATATATAGATTGCCTTTAAGTCTGTTTCTCATTTTTTTATATTCTGATCACTATTAAATATCTTGAGTTTTAGTTTCATGTTTCTATCTTTTGACAAGCCTAATAATTTTAGATTTAATGTCATAAATTTGCATATAGACATTGTAGAGGGTAAAGGATGAGCTTATCTGCCTAGTTGCTTAATCCATTGTTTCAGTTAGGCAGTGTAGAAGCTTATCAATTTGATCCAATTAGGGACTTAGCTGAGTTCAGTTTAATTTTGGTTCCTTTCTTGTTTACATGGCATAGCTCACAGGGTCTGTCAACGAAAGCCTGGCTTGTTACCAGACCTCTTTCTCTGGAAGCATGTGACGTTATCCCAAATTTCAGAATCCAGTATAAGTGTTAAGGGGAAAATTGACCATGAATTTGAGGTTTCAAGAGTTTCCAGCTTTGTTAATGCAGTCCTGCAAAACTGCCAAATGCACTGTGGACTTCTCAGTCTGACAGCAGCTACTCCCTGCCTGTGCAAAGCCCAAGAGCTCAGCTTCTTGCGCAGATACAGACTGCAAACACAACCAGAGTAAAAGAAGCTGCAAAATATCAGCCCTCTAGTCTATGGCTCTCCCCTCTCCATATCCTTAGTTCCCTTATTCCTCATTATTTTGACAAATCTCTGATGTTCTTAAACATATGATTTTTAATTAATCTATCTCTTCTAGTTGTTCTCAGTAGGAGATTTGGTATGGAAACAAATATTCCATTTTACTTGTATTATTATAGTCCATAGAGTAATGTTTCTGATTCAATTAAAAGATTTATTTATTAAAATATGCAATTTAATTTGAAAATTTGGTAGGTAAAATCAGCTCATGTGAAAACAAATTGTTGATGAGAAATGTACAGTGATAACAAGTCTTTTTAATTAGAAAATGCTTCAAAATTGAAGGAATATTACACATAAATTTGATAAAGCCAACATCTAAAAAATTTTAATCCTATCACTCACTCATACAAAGAAGAAAAGGAATCTGCAAAGGTAAGTAATTATTTTGGAAGAAGACTATCCTGTATGTGTTCTGAATACATTAATAATTCAGGTTTTCTAGATATTAAGAAAACTGTAATCGAATGTGCTTTCAAGTATTTTTCAGAATAGGAGATATAGTCAGAAGTCTAGATATAAGACTAAAAGAATTATTATTTTAAAACACAATCCATGGCTAAACATAATTGAAGTAGATGTAGAGTTTTGATTCTTAATTATTTTCAATATCTTTATAAAGTATTGCCTAAATTTTATGTTATGTTTTTAGTTAAACTAAATTTGCATGAATCACATTCAAACTCAATAGTAAAAACTTTGAGCTCCAAATCAGAAACCTGTCAATGACAGTATAGTGGTATCTGACCATCAATTACCTTTTATTAGAATACTATATTAGGCTTGCTAAGTATAACAAGAAAAACGTCATAGTTCTACTGTTTTCTAAAAATCTCAGAGACAGACTATGAAGGCTTCAAGTTTGACATTCAAGATTTGGTAAATAATTCAAATATTATTGTTGAAGCCAATGAGTCCTCAGTTAGGTCTAAAGTTCCCTGATCAACATTTTCTTGGATTCTATGATCCAATAAACTCTTCCCACATAATTGAATTTTCTGTGATTTTTCTGTCACTTATAAAACAAATTCAGAGATCACACAAGAAAAAGCCATATCAAGGGGGAAAGAGACTGCATATCAGAACCTAAGGCCTAAGCATCAATTATCAGGAAAAAGCTGCTGATAACTCCCAGAATTAGGAAGGACTTGAACAACAGTTAGATAAATTGTGTTTGTTTGTGACTGAAAGAGGGGTGGATCCTTTGAGGTATGGATTCCGGAACTGTTGCTGACTCGACCCTTTTTTCCTTCACAGGACATTTCTGCTCCCCAAACTGAGAATCCCTCTGACCTTGACAAAAATTTATTCAGAGGGCATTTTGCCTAGCTATTAGTTCAGTCTGGGGTAGCAATTGCTTCACCTGGTAATCTTGGCCAGCTTGATTGCTAGCAGAGAATTCTAGCAGAGTTGGGAAAAGGACATGGCATAAATATGGTGAGAATCAACACTGTGCTGAAAATATTTTGGTGCTCTTAAACATCACCAAATCATTGGCTCTGCCATTTTCATTCTCTCTCAAAATATTATTTTGTGACTGTTACCTAACTATAAGATGCAAAGCAAGAAATGAGATATCAAAGAAGCACTTTGAGTTATTAAGATCATTTTAACGCAACTTAAAAAAATAAAAATGTAAACATTTTTAAAGTTAATTTCATTTTAATGCCCTTAGTTGGGCTTTTCCTGGAATTGGCAATGGAAAAGTAGACTTGGAAATCTCACTTCAAAATACGTTTTTAAAAATTATTTTTAAAAAAAAAGTCACCAAATTCTTAAATTTATTATTGCATTAACATATTTATTAACCTATCGTTTCTTTTTACTACAGCTCCTCCAGGAACACACAGAATAGTTAGGAGAGCAGGGAGATATAGTGTAGAGTATTGTGTTCCGTTTTTGACTTGTCAGGGATTAGACTTGAGGCTTTGAACAAGTTATTTAATCTCTCTGAGTCTTGATATCTTCTCCTAAGTATTGCAGAATTTGATACCTGCTCCAAAGAGTTATTTTAAAGATTATTTAAGTTAAAAAAGTGTGTTAGTATAAGACTACACAAAATACATGTTAAAAATGGATGAAACTGGGTAAGGAGTACACAGGACATATCTATGCTATTTCTTATCATTGCAAATGATTCTAATAATTTCCAAACAAAATATAGATTCCTGATTAATATATGTTAAAGTGCACTTGTCCCTTTGCCCTTTTCCAAACACACACACATAGATATCTTTGTGGCATGACAGAGATACAAGAAAGCCTCCATAAACATGCATCTTATTAGTCTTTAAACACAAAATTCAAACATTTTAATAATTTTGCCATATTATTTAGCAATACATGAAATATGAGGTATAGAGAAGAAGTTTGGGAAATAAGAAGAGGCAGTTTTTACGATAATCTAGTCATTAGGAGATCGATAGAAGATCTATAGGTGCAGAATGAATGCCACATGTCATTTATAGTCATACTCTTTAGAATTAAATTACTAATATTTTGGCCACCTGATGTGAAGGGCTGACTTTCTGGAAAAGACCCTGATATTAGGAAAGACTGAGGGAAAGAGAAGAGGGCAACAGAGAATGAGATGATTGGATGGCATCACTGACTCAAAGGGCAGGAGTTTGAGCAAACTCTGGGAGGTAGTGAAGGACAGGGAAGCCTGGTGTGCTGCAGTTCATGGGGTATCAAAAGTCGGGCATGCCTTAGTGACTGAACAACACCAACAATAGTTGAATGTTTACTGTGTGCCAAACACAAAGCTATGTACTTTAGTCACAGTATCTCATCTAATACTTAAACCAGTGCTGTGAAGAACTGTTCCTTTTCACATGTTACAAATGTAGAAATTGCTCAGTGATGGTGAGTAATTTCCCAGTGTTACACAGCCAGTAAGTCACAAAGCCTGGGTACAAATCCAGGCAGCCCATTTTCAGGGTCTAGTGCTCTTTATATTGTACCACTTCCCATAGGAAGGCCATCCTGGATCTCCCCAATTAAATGGCATCCCCAAAGCACTGCTGATGCCCACACATTTGATGCCCCTTGATAGCTGCATGGACCATATACATGGTATGTAATACATCCTCAGACCTTCTCCTGTAAAGGTTTTAGGGGACACTGAGCAGGCAAAATGAGAACCTGGGTATCCTGAAAGGATAAAAAGCAGACACAAAACAAGAATGAAAAGGACAGAAAATGAAGGGTAAGCTTCCCGCAGCATCATGAGATTTTGGAGTGAAAGGAATAAGACTATTGAAACTCAAAAGTCACACTGTTCATGAGTCAGAAATAACATCTATGGGTCTTACATGACCCACTTGAAGGTCTTCAAATAGATCCATGCAGGTTAAAGAAGAATATTAATCCTGAGAATACCAGCTCTTTAAAAATAAGGGCCATTCCAGTATATGAATAAACTATGTTTCCTGGAATGAAAGGAAGAAAAAATACCTCACAAGTTCCCCCGAATTTCAGGTTGGACAAAAGTCAGTTGAAGGATAGGATAGACAGTTTTTAACCATAAGAAGTAGGTCTTAAGCATAGTTTCAGCACTGTTTGCTTGAGACCTGAGTGATGAGCAAGTCGGTCCATGGTGCATAATAATGTTCTTAGACTCACCTTGTGGTGAGCTGGGGGAAATGGTGAAGATTTAGACAGAAACTAGTTAAACGAGTGTAGTAAGAACATACTGTGCCTATAGATTAAACAATATTTTAAACTCTAACCTGGGGAAATCTGAATAAGATCAGTGGACTATACCAATGTCAGTATAGTGGTTGATGATATAAATGAGAATTCTGCAAGATGTTTAAAATAGGGGAAACTAGATAAAGGGTACACAAGATATCTCTGTACTGTTTCTTAAAATTGCATATGAATCTATAATTCTAATAATCTATAATTATTTCCAAATAAAATGTTCAATTTAAAAATACAAGTTCCCGATTGAAGTTTAAGAGGCCAGTCCTTAGAATAGTGATAAATATTAATGAAATGAATGAATGCATAAATTGTCGACACAGTCACTATGAAGAGCTGTATGGAAGTACCTTAAAAAACTAAAAACAGAGCTACCATATGTCCCAGCGATCCCACTACTGGGGATATATCCAGAGAAAACTGTAATTCAAAACTACACATGCACCCCAACATTTGCTGCAGCACTATTCACAAAAGTTAGGACATGGAAACACCTAAATGTCCATCAACAGATGAACAGACAAAGAAGATGTGGTATATACACAATGGAATATTACTTAGCAATAAAAAGAAATGAGGCTGGATCGTTTGTAGAGTTGTGGATGGACCTAGAGTTTGTCATACAGAATGAAGTTAAGTCAGAAAGAGAGAAACAAACATTGTATATTAAGGTATGTATATGGAATCTAGAAAAATGGAACAGATGAACCTGTTTGAAGGGCAGGAATAGAGATGCAAACATAGGGGACAGTTGTGTGGACAGGTGGGGGGAGGAAGGCGGGAACCTGATGAACAGCACAGGGCTCAGCTGGGTGCTCGGTGGTGGCCTAGGTGGGTGGGATGGGGGTGGGGTGGGAGGAAGGTTGAAGAGGGAGAGGGGTATATGTATACCTATGCTGATTCACTTCTTTGTACAGCAGAAACAAATAGCATTGTGAAGCAACTATACCCCAATAAAAAATAAATAAATTCTTGACATCTGGTTATTTTGTGTTTTGCTTTAAGGTCACCTTACAAAAATTGCTTATTTTTATCTTCCCATTATCATCATTCCTGGGCTATTGGAATAGCTCTCAAATTGGTCTGGTTTGCAATGTCCACTTTGCGCAGGACTACCAGATACTTTTTTTTCTAAAACACAATTTTGATGACTCCTCCTTAACACTTAAGAATACCAATGATTTCCTATTCAACCTAGTATTCAGAGTTTCTCTCTTTCTGTGTTCTTGTCCCAATATTCTTTATGAGTTTTCCACTCCAGGCAAGTAAATAAACTTATTTCCAGTAGATGCCTTAAGCTTACCTTCTTCTACAAGCTTTCTATTCAGACACACCTGGATTCATTCCTCATGTTGGCTGTTATTTGCTAAGTGACCACAGGGAAGTCCCTTATTCTTCCAGTTTTAGTTTATTCATCTGAAAAAGGGGTATACTCATAATTACATCCAGAACATCATGAAGAATAAGATAATATATTTCTAATTCCTAACATGATACTTATTATGTACAATTTTGGTAAAGAGTCATTTTGTTATGATTTTTTATCTTATAATTAAACTTCTCAGTCCCTTTCCTGCCCACTATGGTCCTTTTCTAAGATCATGGCATCTGGTCTCATCACTTCATGGCAAATAGATGGGGAAACAATAGAAACAGTGACAGACTTTATTTTCTTCAGCTCCAAAATCACTGCAGATGGTGACTGCAGCCATGAAATTAAAAGATGCTTGCTTCTTGGAAGAAAAGCTATGACCACCCTAGACAGCATATTAAAAAGCAGAGACATTACTTTGCCAACAAAGGTTCATTTTGCCAAAGGTACGGTTTTTCCAGTAGTCATGTATGGATTTGAGAGTTGGACTATAAAGAAAGCTGAATGCCAAAGAATTGATGCTTTTGAACTATGGTGTTGGAGAAGACTCTTGAGAGTCCCTTGGACAACAAGGAGATCAAACCAGTCAATCCTAAAGGAAATCAGTCTTGAATATTCATTGGAAGGACTGAGACTGAAGCTGAAGCTACAATACTTCGGCTACCTGATGCAAAGAACTGACTCATTTGAAAAGATCCTGATGCTGGGAAAGATTGAAGGCTGGAGGGGAAGGGGATGACAGAAGATGAGTTGGTTGGGTGGCATCACTGACTCAATGGACATGGATTTGAGCAAGCTCCAAGAGATGGTGAAGGAGAGGGGAGCCTGGCATGCTGCAGCCCATGAGGTCGCAGAGTTGGACATGAGTGAACAACTGAACTGACTAACTGATGGTCCTTCTCTCAGTGTACTTTTTACCTACCAGCTTGCACTAACTTTTCTATCATTTTTATCTTTGAGAGTCATTCATTTAGAAAAAGAATCTATCATTAGAGAAAGAAATTATTTTTCTCAAAACATTCCAGCACCATCTTTTTCTGCAGTAAACCCCTGTACAGTTCAACCTCACCCACACACAATGTCAATCCATAAAGTAAAAAGTGCCAGCACCCACATCGGATTGAAATCTGATAGGAACAGGAATCACACATTGGTGTGTTCTTTCAAGCAGGTTGTGGTTGCTGAATGAATAGCATTGAAAAAACATTGAGACAGCCACTCAATTCTCCAGTATCACCATGTGACCTGCTTTAGGGCTATTTCAAGAGATACTAATGCACTATGACCACATAGATCCAAAGAATGGTTCAGATGTAAATGGCGCTTGTGTGAATGAAGGAACTGAGGTCTCCCGGTGTAGGAGCTATAAGCTGAGATAACTAAATCCTCCTCTTTATTCTTTGCAGGCTATCATGTTCACATGCCTTTTCCTCTTCTGACTGAAAGGAAGAAAGGATGTCACGTCATGAACTCTTTCTCAACCTAGACATCTTGCTACTTTTCCAGAAGTTGAGAGGAATATGAGGGCACAGAAGGACAGAGATGCCCTCAAAGAAGCTTATGTTATTTTTTTTAAGCCACTGACGATGTCCTATAACCCAGGGATGAAGAGATGGACTGTGCTTCTACCAGGAGCATTTTGCAAGAAAAAGGCTCTGACTAGTGTTGAGAGACTGGGTTCTGCCACTGGCTGTGCCATCACTGACTCCATAGCTTTAGATGTTTTAATTCTCCTCTCTGGGTCTAGGTTTCTTCACACATAGAGTCAGGGAATTGGACTGAGTCACCTCAAAGACTTTCCACAATGACATTATCAGCCTTAAATTTTTGGTCCTTGATTATGTCTAAATTACCGGAGGAGTCCATTCTGTTTCACATGAGAGGAAAATAAAGAATTCCTCATAAGCTTAGTTACGAATTTATTTGTTGGAAACCACTGAAGAGCGTAGTATGCGCTCAATGTGTCTGACTGTTTGCGACCCCGTAACTGTAGCCTGCCAGCTTGCCATTTCCTCCTGCAGGGGATCTTCCCAACCCAGGGATCGAACTCATGTCTCTGGCATCTCATGCACTGGCAGGAAGATTATTTACCACTGAGCCAAGTAGGCTTCCCAAAGAAAGAAAAGGTAAGGCTAAAAGGAGATGCATAATACAAATACATTACCTGTGGAGCAGAACAAGATGGAATCAAATCGTTTAGAAGTGTTAGACATTAGGAATTCATGCTCTGCTCATAAACAGTTGGAGGGCTTCTCTGAGAGTAGTATAAGACAAACAGAGAACCTTGATTTCTGGCTCGGAGGAAAAGACTGGCTTCCTTCCATAAACGTTAAAACGTTTCTACGATGAGAAATAACCTTGAGCCTGGGGAGCCACATGAAGCAAAGTTAAAGAGTGATCAAAGAGGCACGAGGTGATTTTTTTCCCTCCTGTGATGTCCAGGAAGAAGTTGACTCTATAAATTGCTCATTTACTTGTTCACGTTTTGAGATTGTGTCTTCTCCATCAAAGCACTTGCAAAATGAATATGTCGTGATGTTCAATTCCTTTATGATCTTCAGTGCAGTGCTTGCTGGAAAGTAACAAACTCCCCATCCTTTCAAAGAATTTAATTCTGTTGTCAGGTTTCTCTTCACAAAACATCTTGGCAAGAACTGTGGGAAAAAGATTATCCAAAGGAACAGTGGATGGCAGTATTGGTTTGCAACTCCAAAGCAGAAAGCAATGAAAAGTACTATTTTTTTTTTTAAGAATAAAAGCAGCATATTCTCAATCTTCTGAAAGAGGCTCACATGGGCAAGGGTCTAAAACCCTGAAAAGTTCACCTTTGCAGTTTCAAAACTTGTTAAAACAACTACACCAGATGATTTGAGAGTCTTGCATTATAAAACGTGGAGAAGAAAAATGATGACCCAGCAAAAATGATGGCCTCTTTTAACTCAAAGTTTACATAATCATCCGAGTTTCTAAATAGCAGTTATTATACAGAACTAGCCAGTCAATAGAGAAAAGACACAAGAGGTATTTAAAATACAATAGCAATCCTATGTCTTTTTTTTTTAATTTTTTATTTTTTTTAAATTTTAAAATCTTTAATTCTTACATGCGTTCCCAAACATGAACCTCCCTCCCACCTCCCTCCCCACAACATCTCTCTGGGTCATCCCCATGCACCAGCCCCAAGCAAGCTGCACCCTACGTCAGACATGGACTGGCGATTCAATTCTTACATGACAGTATACATGTTAGAATTCCCATTCTCCCAAATCATCACACCCTCTCCCTCTCCCTCTGAGTCCAAAAGTCCGGTATACACATCTGTGTCTTTTTTCCTGTCTTGCATACAGGGTCGTCGGAACGGAAGAATTTAGATTAAAAGGGAGAGAGGCCAGGATGGAAAGGGGAGTAGGATGGAGTACAAATGGGCAGCTTGTTATGAATTATTAGTGATGAATATACATGTTATCAGTATTTAAATGGAACCTGTCCAATAGGGATACAGTTTATTATTTTTGTCTAATTCTTTTCCTTAATGAGGATTTCATATCTGCCTGTGTACCTGCTTTGAACACATTTGTTCATGTATATATTCCCACATTCATTAACACATGCCTTTGAGTATACAAGAAATGCAAGGTTTTAGGGATAAAAGGTGCTCTAGGAGGAAAATAGATTTGTAAATAGAAATGCCACACAATATGGTAAGTGATAGCTAAGTGGTTTGTGGAATTGTCTCACTTGGTGGAGTAAAGACAGGACATCATTTTTCTTTTTCTCAAACCATTGTCCTTTTCAGTATGTCAAATTGCCCTATCCTGTAGACGTGTACTAAACCACATCTTAGCAGATTTCAAACACTTCCAGTTATTAAAGTTGTAACTTCATTTTCAGCCAGTAGTCTCTTGAAAGCTATTTTTTAACCACACTTAAATATTCATGTAGCTAAGGTTTATGGCTGCAGGGATCTAAAGAAGGAAAGGGCAGGTTTTTTTTCTAATTCTTCTTTCTTCTCCTTGACCTTGTTGGAGGGGCTGGAGGTCTTCATGATCTACTCTAGGACACATGCTCCACCCTGAGACATAACTTCTTTCACTTTCTATTTTCCAGGCCTAATTCTATGGGCATCTTTCCAGGTTGCCTATCTCTGTTTTTCTGGCTGTTTGGATCTCTGTGTGCAGGCATTAAAGCAGATCCAGCTGAATTTCCTCCAAACATTCCAGCTCCTATCCCCAGCAAAAACCATAGAGCTTCTTTCTGAGGCTTTTGACACAAGCTCCGGGCCTCTGGGACTCCCCGTTGACCTTTGGGGAACTCACACACCTTTGTGTATGACAGAGGCCATTCCATCTCTGTTCCTTTGCTCTGGGCTGTCATCTCTTTCACTCTCGTGGTTTTTGTCCTGCCCAGATAGATGCCGGGCAAATGAACAAGTCAGTTGTCCAGCCAAATGACCAACTGAGAAATGAGATGCCAATCACTGTTCTTGTAGGCATCCTCAACCTTCTGGACTCCTCTCACAGAGCTCTACATTATAAAGACTCTACCTCCAGAAGTGATGGCACATGGTATTAGGAAGTATAAGGTGAGACTGTGGCATTGAGGATGGTAAATTATTGGATGAGGAATAAGAAAAAAATGGGGCTGAGTGTATATGTCACTTGCTCAGTCATATCTAACTCTTTGCGACCCCATGGACTGTAGCCTGTCAGGCTCCTCTGGTCACGGAACTCCCCAGGCAAGAATTCTAGAGTGTGTTGCCATTCCTTTCTCCAGGGATCTTCCCAACTCAGGGATCAGTCCTGAGTGTCCTGCATTGCAGGCAGATTCTTTATTGTCTGAACCACCAGGGAAACTGAGGATGCTGCAAATTCAACAGCAGTGGAGACTTTGTAGATAGTGACATCATTTTCTAAGAGAGCAAAGAGGGCACAGGAACATTTTGGGATGAAAAGGTTTAGTTTTAGACATAAGATGATGGATATCCATACAGGAATGGACTAAATAGAATGCTAATTAGAACTAAAAAAATAAATTAAAGTGACAACATATATTGGAAGATATTCTAAATTCAAATGAATATGCAACAAGAAAATCAAGAATAGGGTGGGCAGAATTCTGAAATTTCTGATTTTTAAGATTTCTGAAAGATCTTGGGATGTTCATGAACTAAATGGAACATTATGAGAACTGCTAAACAAGATCAAATTCAAAAGCATTCCAAAGAGAGATTAGGAAACAGAATTTTTAAAGTTTTTTCAAGTTAGCAGTCCCAAAATAACAGGAGAAAAAGGTTGGTCAAATGATAAAAGAAATTAGAGGAGACACTATTCATTTCAAAATAGCTTACATTTAGACTTTTTTAAGAGTCCATTTTAAAAGGCAACAAATACAGAAATGGGCATTCAAGAAACCATAAAGATATTATAAATATAATTTCAAATACCCATGAGCAATTCAATACTAGGGAAAATACACAATTTACAAGTCACTGGTTGTTTAAAAAAAGAAAAAAAGAGGGGAGGATTTGAAGGTACTTTACAAATCTCATTCAGTGTCTTCATTGGATAGAGGAGGAAATCAAACCCCTGGCTATGTACATGAACTGCATAACTAGTGAGAGAAAGAGGTTTGGGATAATGAAAATCTCCTGAGTCCAGGATCAGATTTTCCACTAGCCATCAGCATCACCTTCACCTACCATTTTAAAGTATCACTAAAGGCTACTCTTAGAGACCCATGAGACATCTTTGAGATGAACCCGTGCAATGGCTTCCTTTTTAGTTCTTTTTGTAGAGTAGTTTTAGTTCTACCATAAAATTAAGTGGGAAGTACGGAGATTTCCCACTTGCTTACCCCTTACTCACACACATGCATAGTCTCCCCCATAATCAACATCAGTTCAGTTCAGTCACTCAGTCGTGTCTGACTCTTTGCAACCCCATGAATCGCAGCATGCCAGGCCTCCCTGTCCATCACCAACTCCCAGAGTTCACCCAAACTCATGTCCATTGAGTCAGTGATGCCATCCAACCATCTCATCCTCTGTCGTCCCCTTCTCCTCTGCCTTCAATCTTTCCCAGCATCAGGGTCTTTTCAAATGAGTCAACTCTTTGCATGAGGTGGCCAAAGTATTGGAGTTTCAGCTTCAGCATCAGTCCTTCCAATGAACACTGAGGATTGATCTCCTTTAGGATGGACTGGTTGGATCTCCTTGCAGTCCAAGGGACTCTCAAGAGTCTTCTCCAACACCACAGCTCAAAAGCATCAGTTCTTCTGAACTCAGCTTTCTTTATAGTCCAACTCTCACATCCATACATGACTTACTGGAAAAACCATAGCTTTGACTAGATGGAACTTTGTTGGCAAAGTAATATCTCTGCTTTTTAATATGCTGTCTAGGCTGGTCATAACTTTCCATCCAAGGAGTAAGTGTCTTAATTTCATGGCTGCATTCACCATCTGCAGTGATTTTGGAGCCCAAGAAAATAAAATCTGCCACTGTTTCCACTGTTTCCCCATCTATTTCCCATGAAGTGATGGGACAGGATGCCATGATCTTAGTTTTCTGAATGTTGAGCTTTAAGCCAACCTTTTCATTCTCCTCTTTCACTTTCATCAAGAGGCTCTTTAGTTCTTCTTCATTTTCTGCCATAAGGGTGGTGTCATTTGAATATCTGAGGTTATTGATATTTCTCCCAGAAATCTTGATTCTAGCTTGTGCTTCATCCAGCCCAGCATTTCTCATGATGTACTCTTCATATAAGTTAAATAAGTAGTAACAATATACAGCCTTGATGTGCTCATACACTCACCAAATGGTACATTTTATCTTTTACCCAGGATGAATCTATATTGGCATATTATAATCACCTCAAATCCATGGTTTACCTTAGGGTTCACTCTTCGTGTTGCACATTCTACAGGCTTGGACCAAAGTACTAGGACATGTATTTATCATAATATCTTACAGAGTATTTTCACTGTCCTAAGAATCCTCTGTGCTCTGCCTACTCATTTTCCCACATTCACCCTAACTCTGACAACCCCTGATCTTTTTGTTTTCACTGTAATTTGCCTTTTCCAGAATGTCATATCGTTGGAATCATACAATATGTAGCCTTTTCAGATTGGCTACTTTCACTTAATAACATGCATTAAAGATTCCCAATGGCTTCCTTTAAAAAAAAAAAAAAGAGTGAAAAAATCTAGGGAGTCTTCTCAATCATGCCTATCCTGGATTCCACATGACATTAGAAATTCCTAAATGATATCACCAACCCACTGACTTGACTACATAGAAAACATTGGTCAAGTCTATATCCTTTAGGAAGTTCACACAGACATTTCTGAAAGATTAGTTTATTATTATGACAAGTCTCTATCCCTACTGTTTATTAAAAAATGGAGGGTTTAGTAAATTATCAGCAGAAGTAGTCCTGACAGTCCTTCTTTATATCTGTATCATTTAATAAAAGAAAGAGCTTTCTACAATTCTTGATTATGTTGTTACATGGCAAGAAAAATAGTAAATGTGGCCCCAAGACTCATGATTATCACTGATTCTGTCAAAAATTTGAATTATTTAAATAACAATAAAAGAGTAAAATACTTAAGAATGACACAAGTGGCTGCCTCCTTTGATTTTTGTATGTCTATTTGGTAATTCAGTTCTACAATGTAAATAGTTGGCAGCAGCAGTGTTGTGTGCTAAATATCTCATTACAAAATACTAGAAAACTAGAGAATTACTGACAATTAAGGGTTGGTACACACAAGTGGCCAAAATTACAGTTTACAAAAGAATGATAATTGCTAAAGAAGATAGAATTGATGCATATAATTGGATTCGGTCATTTAACTTTTTTCATGTGTTTTTATTATCTCAAATGGATGCATGCAGTTGCTATATGAATTAATAGGCATCATTTTTTATCCTAGCTTCCCTTTCCACACCTTTGCCCCTAACCTTCAGCCTCTACACTAAGAGTTTTCACTTTCTGTTTGACATCTCTATTCATTTTTTCTTTTCCTTTCTGTACTCTATGATAATATTGGTGACATAGTTAGATGGCAAATTTTCAAATGCAAGACAGCTATAAGTATTTACATTAATATATATAATGGAATAATACTTGATTATATTCAATTACTGATCAGTGGCAAAATCAAATTTCAAAGTGTGGTGTAAGACCAGAGGTTGTATTAGCATTCATAATATTGCAGTATTTATTTTTTTCAGAGTATCATCAATTAATCATTGCTTCATTTGTTCCCATCAAGATTATAACTGTTTTTAACATTTATTCCAGAGAACAGTCTCACGTTTTCAAAAAGACACATAAATAACTGCCCATGTGACAAATTTAAAAGGTGTCATAGACAGCATATTGCAGAGGAGTAACAAAACAAAAATTGTTGGAGAAGGCACAGGTTATTGAGATAAGATAGTAATCTTTAAAAAAATGCTGATCTTCATAGTTTTTTTTTAAACTACCTTTTTCTACTAAGATGAGTAAGACTCAATGTTAGCAGTGTAGGGGAACCAAAGAATGCTTCCTTATACTTGCCAATTTGCATAACTGGTTTCATATACCTGATTAATTCTATCACACTTCTGACAACTACAAAATATTTATCTATTATATCTAGATGATTTGAAAATTTGGAAAACAATTGAAATTTGAGTGGATTAGATAAATTTACTCCATCTGTAAGAACCCTGAAATTATGTGTGCAAAGAGCATCATGTTTTAAAATGTCTTCTGCACACTTGAAATCTTGAAGCCTTTTTTCCTGCAAAGTCTTGTTAAAATTTGAAGTTTCCTGGAATGAATAAAACTTTAATCCCTTCAAAGTCAACTCTGAATGGGTGAAGAAGAAGCTGCCAAGAGGGAGGAAAGAATGCTGATAGATATAGAGAGAGTTGGAGATTGTTGATACGGCATTTAGGATGGTGTAAGTGAACCATAGGGATTCATCTCCTATAAGTGCTCATTTCAATGTTCTGCATCTTTGCTCCTAAATGGAGAGCATAGCCTCCTCCAAAGTGTTGTTTAAGACGCCATTCTCATGGCTTCTAATCACTAAACCTTAGGTGTTTTCACTCAATTTACTCCAGCACCACCACCATTCTTCTCCCCTAAAAGTAAAAGAAAATCAACTTTTATGTCAAATAAGACTTTGCCATTTCATCCCAGGCTTCCATTAATATAAAAAGAAATAATTTAAATCAGTCGTTAATTTTACTTTAAGACTATATACCCAAAAATGATGCTAATGATTTCATTTTCTAAGTGTATTATATTTTTGCTGTGCTCACTTTTGTGATTTAAATATAATTGAAACAGTTACCAAGATAGCGAAAGGGCACTCAGAGGAGGGAAGATAAACTATATATATATATATATATATATATATAAAATTCTCATTCTAATTGGCAAATCTGGCATAACTGAAACAAGTCACATAGGTAGAAGAAATAAAGATCACTTGAGATTTACCCTAAAAAAAGTCAAAATATGTGCATATTCAACAGGAAGAGAAGCAACAAGTTAGGACTGAACAGCTCTCAGTATACGATTTTCTTGAGCATCCTAAATTGGGCTATACTATTAGAGATTATGTTCACAAGCTAGAAAAGGCTTTCTTCACACCACTCATAAAAGCATATAGTTAAAACACTATTTTGCCACAGATTTACCAAAAAGAAAAAAGTTTAAAATGAGAAAAATAAATATCTTTGATTAGTGGAATTGAACCATAATGAAAAAAATACGTAACTAAATGTAGCTTAAATAAGTGGAAATTGAGGAAGGGTATGACTTAGTCAATGATTTTTTGAAAGGAACACAGAAGTGGAGCAATCGAGTAAGGGAATACTCAACACTGCGTATTAAGAGGTATTTTCTAACACTGATGTTTGTCAGACTCTGGAAAAATCACCCTTTCAAAGGAAATGGTGGAAATCCTTTTTCTTACTTCATTTGAACTGGATTGGATCAAGCTTTCCCTCTGGGGATATAGTTCTATTTGGACAGACCATTGGTAGATGATTCTCATAAACTGTTTTTACTCCTGATTTCTTTGAACCAGAAATTCTAGGGCATCTGGCCATGGATTCTAAAAATAATTTCCCTTTCAATATGTTAACTCATTTATCTCTTCTCTCATCTCTATGATCTACTTTTGAAAGCAATATAAAAGAAATGTAGTAGTATTTCATTATTTTCTCAGAGTAAAATAAACCAAATAAGTAAAGGAATTTCAAAAAAGTGCATTTTTGGTTTGACATATTCTCAGAATAAGAATTTACACCTATTAAATAAGAACTAGAGATTTGACTATTGTTAGGAAAATGTTTATCATAAATGTAATTCTAAAGTGATGTAGAATTTAGTTCTAGCTACAAAATTATCTATCAAACTAATCACTCAGAAAGGCCTCCATCTAAATGTTATTATTATTACATAATATTTCTGGTGAAACTTAAAATTTTATTGTTCATACTTAATAAAAATATTTATTATTTATATAATCTTATTTATAACTAATAGAAGCATAATATATAAAATATTCATAGCTTCTCTAAGTATTATCCATTATTTTTATAATAGTGATAATAATTTTGGCATCTAATAAGCTAAGATGCTATCAATGCACTAGTTGCAAAAAGCTATGTTATTTCCTTGGGCTTTATAAAATTACATAACTTTTCAACATAAATAATAAGAAACTTTCAGAAACACAAAAAAGAAATTTTGTTGGTTTTGGAACAGATTACAAATTCTGTGTGTTGAAATAAAAATAGCAAGTAGTATTCCCACATATGCCCTTCAACCTAAATTCCAGGGCTATGGTGTGTGAGAAAAGGAGATTTCTCAAATATAAGAAATATGAGAAATTCTCAGGTAAGACAAGTAATTTTGACAAGGTCAGCATTACCGAAACAACTTAGGACCCCAAATGAAGGATCACATCTTATAACCAAAAAATAACTGACCAAGATTTAACATCTATCTGTGTTGCTGGTACAGAAATTGTCTGGAAAGCCACTGTTCATGTCTTCTTGTTGACCACCCTGAACTGAGAACATTTGATCATTCTAGGCAAAGAGTAGGCTTGCTGACATAAAATGTTTTCATTATACCTGAACACAATGATGCTATTTGCCTCCTTTTTAAAATGATGCTCAGTAATGTAGGGGGCTTCCAGTCTGTTTACCAGCTGTACTGATGAACTGGATTTATTTAACTGTTTTTATCAAACTGACATACATTACAACAACAGATAATTAATGAACAAAAGCATCATCTTTTTGAGGCTTTGCTTTTCTATGGAAAGAGAAATTTATGTTCAAAGATTCTACTTTCCCCTACTTTTTAAATGTAAATATGTCAGAGATATATTAAAGTAGCATTCGATATAGACTACTATTTTTAAAACAAAGTTGTCATTTGACTCCTGGTGAATTGCTCATAAATTCAGGACTGAATAAAGAGATCAGATTACATTAAATGCATTTTGGTATCTGTAACTTTCTGCAATGAATTAAAACTGGCTGATCGTGTCTCCAGTGCATTTCATTTTCCGTTGATTCATGTACTGTAATATAACCTTCAAAATTCCCTTATGCCAACAAACTCACTCAGATATGCTGAGTGCAAGAGGAGATTAAAGTGGCTATAAGATTGAAAACTGTATGAAGGCATCAGATAATGCGGTAGAGGTATAATGAAAGTGTAAACAAAGCGGGTAAATATAGAAATTACTGTTCATATAATCCACTGTTGAATTCAATGGAGAGTTTAGCTCCCTGCCAAATATATATTAATACCAAACAAATTGGAAAGATCAATACACCAAGCCTGTTTCATTCTTATTAAAGTATTTTTCTCTTTGAAATTAACCATAAGAAAGACATGTCATTCTCCTTTGGAAAAAGTAATGTTTTGTCCAATAGGAATTTAGCATTCAGGTATGCTCAGATTCCCAGCTCTGAGAAACTCACATTGGATACTTTTCTTCCACTCTTTAAAACTGAAGTTACGAAATAATCTTGTATATTTTCCTGAGCACAAGCTTTTTGTGTCTGCATTGTGAAAGCCAATCCATCCTTTAAAGGCTGTTTAAGCTGGCAAAAAAAAAAAAAAAAAAGGATTATAACTGAGCTAGGAGACTCTATTGTTTCAGTAGTAGCAAGAGTTACGGATGAATGCTTTCAACAGAAGTTAAAAGAGATAATGAGTCTTTAATGATACAAAATCAGAGCCTTGTGTGCCTAGTGAAGCCTGACACAGGCTCCAGCTTGTAGCTAGAAAGGGAAGCTCATCCGCTATCTCTGTTATAGGCCAAAAATACCCACACAGTGCTTCCTTGGAAAATTGTATATCCCTTAAGATAGGAGCAGTGGTGTTTGTCTGTTAGATTAAACTGTTCTGAAATGCAAATCAAAATAGAACAATAAGCCTATATTCTATTCCTCTCCATACCTCTCTTTAAAAGTTTACAGTAAATACATCTCCACCTTCAGTGAAGCAGCTACTGTTTTATTCCAGACTCTTTTAAGAGCAATTTCCTTTTATTTCTTTTCCTCTTCACCAAAACTACAAGTAAGAAATTCCAGAGCCACCTGCTTGGGCAAACCCTCTTCTATGCTGACCAGATGGTAGATTATTTGGCTCAACTGAGAAGAGATTTTTGTCCACCAAGTATTAGGAAATAGGTTTGGATGTGAGCTGTGCAAATGTTAAGTCCCAGCCAGAAACTTCTGGGGAGCAGTGAGGAAAAAACCTCCTCCTCCGTGAACACAAGCCAGGCTCCTTGATGTTAAATCAGATTTGCTTCTGAAAGGATTGGCATGTCTGATATGGTTAGGAAGCTTCAGTTGTGCTGATTATAAATTAAAATTAAGAAAAACAGATTGATCTGGAAAATAAGAAACATAAGGGCACATTGCTGCACTCTACTGTTTGCAATGATGCTTTAAAAGTGATGGATATGGGAATTATTTATTGTAGGAATCCTAACTAGGTTACTGTATAAGATTTGCTTGCTATCATCATTGTATTAAGGTGCCAAAATCAGTTACAGAAATGAAGAAAGGAAAATATCAACATAACTTGACTTGGTGTATATAAATATACATGCATTTTTCTTTCATTTAAAAAAAAATGTTCATGGGCATGAGTGAATCAGGTAGCTAGGGTAAAGATGGGATTGTGAAGGCAAATAGTCTATCATTTAGTAAAAGGACTGAAATTATTCTGCTGGTTTCTTTTTAGGAAAGACATTCACTTTCGTTTTTCCTCCTTTCTCATTCGATTCCCCCCATTCACATTTCTAGTCACTTACCTCCTCAATTCTAGACACGCTGGTGCAGGAGAGAAATGATCATTAAACTTAAAATATAGAAAAGCGATCTGCAGCATCTCTTTCTCAGATCAGTTGTGTCCGGCTCTTTGAATCCCCTGGATTATAGCCCAGCATTTTTCTCTCTCCATGGAATTTTCCAGGCAAAAATACTGGAATGGGTTGCCATTTCCTCCTCCAGGGGATGTTCCTGACCCAGGGATCGAACCCACATCTCTTGTGTCTCTGCATTGGCAGGCGGATTCTTTACCACTGAGTCACCAGGGAAGCCCGTATTTAGAAAAGTTAAAACGTACAAAGGGAGGGAGGAAAAGACAAGTGTGTGTTGTTTTGTTTTTTTTTTTACTCCAAGTTACTATTTCAAGTCATGTTATTATTGAGACACAAATGAACAATAATTGTTGATAATATGGGCATATTTTTAAGGATTGATTAATTTTAACTTTATGATAATGAGGTTTCTCATCTATTACCTGGCATTAGTGCCAAATATGACTGTAAATAGATGAGTGTATTCTTAGAAAATCTATCCTATCATTACCAAATAATTGGAGTTTCTTCCTCATAGAAAACTGTTAAATAGGAAAATTGTTATAGTTATGCCCATCATGCCAGCTTATAATATTTCGAGGAATACAGAAAATACCAAGTGATGACATAAAAATTCTGTGTCCAGAAAGAGCCATCACTTGTTTTTCCCCATCCCCTTCTTGAGATTCTCTCAAGCACACTGGACAATACATAAGACCTTGTGAACTGTTTCCTTTTATCAGTAAGCAGGGCATATTGAGTGCTGCACTCAATATGCCAGTAAATTTGAAAAACTCGGCAGTGGCCACAGGACTGGAAAAAGGTCAGTTTTCATTCCAATCCCAAAGAAGGACAATACCAAAGAATGAACCAAGTTTGAACCAAAGAATGTTCAAACCACTGCACAGTTGCACTCATTTCACACTCTAGCAAAGTAATGCTCAAAATTCTCCAAGCTAGGCTTCAACAGTATATGAACTGACAACTTTCAGATGTACAAGCTGGGTTTAGAAAAGGCAGAGGAACCAGCGATCAAATTGCCAACCTCCAATGGATCATAGAGAAAGCAAGGGAATTTCAGAAAAATATCTACTTCTGCTTCATTGACTTCAGTAAAGCCTTTGACTGTGTGGCTCAAGCAAACGGTGGAAAATTATGCCAGACCATCTTACCTGTCTCCTGAGAAACCTATATGTAGGTCAAGAAGCAGCAGTTAGAACCAGACTTGGAAGAACTGGTTCAAAAGTAGGAAAGGAGTACGTCAAGGCTATATATTGTTACCCTGCTTATTCAACTTCTATACAGAATACATCATGCAAAATGTTTGGCTGGATGAATGACAACCTGGAATCAAGATTGCTGGGAGAAATATCAACTACCTCAGATATCCAGATAATACCCCTCTAATGACAGAAAGTGAAGAGGAACTAAAGAGCCTCTTGATGAGGGTGAAAGAGGAGAGTGAAAAAGCTGGCTTAAAACTCCTCAACATTATAAAAAAGATTATGGCATCTGGTCACATCACTTCATGGCAGAAGGGGGAAAGGTAAAAACAGTGACAGATTTTATCTTCTTGGGCTCCAAAATCACTGTGGACCATGACTGCAGCCATGAAATTACAAGATGCTTGCTCTTGGAAGGAAAGTTATGACAAACCTAGACAGCATATTAAAAAGCAGAGACATCATTTTGCTGACAAAGGTCCATATAGTCAAAACTATGGTTTTTCCAGAAGTCATATACAGATGTGAGAGTTGGACCATAAAGGCTGACCATTGAAGAATTGATACTTTCAAACAGTGGTACTGGAGAAAACTCTTGAGAGTCCTTTGGACTGCAAGATCAAATTAGCCAGTCCTAAAGCAAAAGAAACTCACATTTTCATTGGAAGGACTGATGCTGAAAGTGAAGCTCCCATACTTTGGCCACCTAATGTGAAGTACCAACTCATTGGAAAAGACCCTGATGCTGGGAAATATTGAAGGCAAAATGAGAAAGGGTGGCAGAGGAGGAGATGGTCAGATAGCATTACCAACTCAATAGACATGAATTTGAGCAAATTCTGGGAGACAGTGAAGGAAAGAGGAGCCTGATACTCTGCAGTTCTTTGGGTTGCATAAAATCAGACATGACTTAGCGAATGAATAACAACAACAAATATAGCATATGAAAAAAGCAGACAAAAATCCATGCCTTACATCTAGATGAGATGATGAAATCACAGCAGTGAGTAAAAGAGATCCTTGCTCTATATCTGGAAGAGATAAAAACTCTAGTTGGAAAAGATACATACATCCCATTGTTCACAGCAGCACTATTCAGAATAGTCAAGACATAGAAGCAACCTAAGGGTTCAGTGACAGATGAATGGATAAAGGAGATGTGATATATTTATACAATGGAATATTGCTCGGCCACAAAAATGAAATAATGCCATTTTCAGCAATATGGATGGACCCAGAGATTATCACACTAAGAGATGTAAATCAGAGAAAGACAAATATAATACAATATCACTTATATGTAGAATCTCAAAAAATGATACAAATGAACTTATTTACAAAATACAAACTCATAAAAACCAAACATGTTACCAAAGGGAAGGGAGTTAAATTAAGAATTTGGGGTTAACAGATTATATACTACTATACATAAAATCGGAGAAGGCAATGGCACCCCACTCCAGTACTCTTGCCTGGAAAATCCCATGGATGGAGGAGTGTGGTAGGCTGCAGTCCATGGGGTCGCGAAGAGTTGGACACCACTGAGTGACTTCACTTTCACTTTTCACTTTCATGCATTGGAGAAGGAAATGGTAACCCACTCCAGTGTTCTTGCCTGGAGAATCCCAGGGACGGGGGAGCCTGGTGGGCCGCTGTCTATAGGGTCGCACAGAGTCGGACAGGACTGAAGCGACTTAGCAGCAGCAGCAGCAGACATAAAATAAGCAAGAACCTACTTCCCCTGGTAGCTCAGCTCGTAAAGAATCCACCTGCAATGCAGGAGATCCCAGTTTGATTTCTGAGTCAGGAAGATCCCTTGGAGAAGGGATAGGCTTACCCTTTCCAGTATTCTTGGGTTTCCCTGGTGGCTCAGTCAGTAAAGAATCTGCCTGCAATGTGGGAGACCTGAGTTCAATATCTGGGTTGGGAAGATCCCCTGGAGGAGGGCATAGGGACCCACTCCAGTATTCTTGCCTGGAGAATCCCCTTGGACAGAGGACATGACTGAGCAACTAAGCACAGGACTGTATAGCACAGAGAATAATATTCAATACCTTGTAATACTTTGTAATGAAAAATAATCTGATAATGTGTGTATGTGTATAACTGAATCACTTTGCTGTACACCTGAAAAATTTTTAATCAACTACACTTAAATAAATAAATAAAAGGGATCTAGGCCATATGGCACTTAAAGTCTAATGGAGATGATAGCCACCAAGCAAGTAAATATATATGTACATATATACAAAAAGCAGATAAGAGTATGAATGTATGAAAAAAGGATGGTGTGATAGAAGCATGGTAGAAGCTGATGTCTAAAATAAGGAGACTAGTATCTCCACCGAAGCAAATTATTGAAACTGCTTATTTTTGCTTTATTCTCTTATCATTGAATTTGATATCCAACCATTTTAATGTTTTTGAGCTGAATACATCTTAGAGTACTCCTGTTTTCTTTCCTGTTTAATTGACATTTTTAAAATGTGAACTTTTACTAAGAATCTAATTCTTTCCATCTCTCAGGATCAATTGCCAAATAAATAAACATTTTTTTTTCTATCATCCAACATTCTGCTTAACAGCAATTTTCAGGTAAATAAAGTGAAAGAGTTTGTGTGTGTTTAATCAGAATTTTAACCTAATCAATATCCAAAAATGAATTATATATGTATATTAGGTCAGTTCAGTTGCTCAGTCATGTCCAACTCTTTCCAACCCCATGGACTGCAACACACCAGGCTTCCTTCTCCTTCACCATCTCCCGGAGCTAGCTCAAACTCATGTCCATCGAGTGGGTGATGCCATCCAACTATCTCATGCTCTGTCACCCCCTGCCTCTCCTGCCTTCAATCTTTCCCAGCATCAGGGTCTTTTCTAATGAGTCTGTTCTTCACATTAGGCGGCCAAAGAATTGGAGGTTTACTGTCAGTCCTTCCAATGAATATTCAGGGTTGTTTTCCTTTAGGATTGACTGGTTTGATCTCCTTGCAATCCAAGGGACTCTCAACAGTCTTCTCTAATGCCACAGTTGAAAAGCATCAATTCTTTGGTGTTCAGTTTTCTTTAAGGTCCAACTCTCACATCCATACATGATTATTGGAAAAACCATATATATATATATAAATGTATATATAAATCCATATGTATATATGTATATATTTATTTCTGCTTTATTGACTATGCCAAAGCCTTTGACTGTGTACACAACAAACTGTGGACAATTCTGAAAGCAATGGGAATACCAGACCACCTGACCTGCCTCTTGAGAAACCTATATGCAGGTCAGGAAGCAACAGTTAGAACCAGACATGGAACAACAGACTGGTTCCAAATAGGAAAAGGAGCATGTTAAGGCTGTATATTGTGACCCTGCTTATTTAACTTCTATGCAGAGTACATCATGAGAAATGCTGGACTGGAAGAAGCACAAGCTGGAATCAAGATTGCCGGAAGAAATATCAATAACGTCAAATATGCAGAACACCACCCTTATGGCAGAAAGTGAAGAGGAACTAAAAAGCCTCTTGATGAAGGTGAAAGAGGAGAGTGAAAAAGTTGGTTTAAAGCTCAACATTCAGAAAATGAAGATCATGGCATCTGGTCCCATCACTTCATGGCAAATAGAAGGGGAAACAGTGGACACAGTGGCTGACTTTTTTTCTGGGCTCCAGAATCACTGCAGATGGTGATTGAAGCCATGAAATTAAAAGACGCTTACTCCTTGGAAGGAAAGTAACAACCAACCTAGACAGCATATTAAAAAACAGGGATATTACTTTGCCAAAAAAGGTCCGTCTAGTCAAGACTATGGTTTTTCTAGTAAGTCATGTATGGATGTGAGAGTTGGACTATAAGGAAAGCTGAGCACCGAAGAATTGATGCTTTTGAACTGTAGTGTTGGAGAAGATTCTTGAGAGTCCCTTGGACTGCAAGGAGATCCAACCAGTCCATCCTAAAGGAAATCAGTCCTGGGTGTTCATTGGAAGGACTGATGTTGAAGCTGAAACTCCAATACTTTGGCCACCTGATGCGAAGAGCTGACTCATTTGAAAAGACCCTGATGCTGAGAAAGACTGAAGGCAGGAGGAGAAGGGGATGACAGAGGATGAGATCGTTGGATGGCCTCACCGACTCAGTGGACATGGGTTTGGGCGGACTCCAGGAGTTGGTGATGGACAGGGAGGCCTGGCGTGCTGCAGTTCATGGTGTTGTAAAGAGTTAGACACAACTGAGTGACTGAACTGAACTGAATACATCCATATATATGTTTATTGTATATATATGTTTGTGTATATATATAAAACAGAACGTAAACAATTTAATTCTCTTGCACAAATATAAATACATGTAGTTGCCTACTGCATGTCCAATACTTTATTCTGCTCTATGAAAAAGATAAAAATGAATGTCAGTTCTTATCTTTGAAGCCTGTGATACACTGTAGCATTAAGGAAGGAAATGGCAGTCATAGCAGCATTACAAAGGCCTTGGCAGCAACAGCACTTGACTTTGAGTACCCAGTCTGACACCTATTATTTATGCGACTTCTCTTTTGCTGCTAAGTGTGTCGATTTAAAAAACTTTGACCCAGGGATCCATGCTAGGTAGACCAGCAAATGAAGTCATAAGAATCATCATGGGTCAGGAGATTAGGGAAGAGGTGGGAGATTGGTAGTTCTCATAACAATAAAGAGCAATTTCAATGAGAAACAGAGATAAATGAAAATTAACAAAAAAGTAAACAAATATTAACATTTTTTTACTTGTAGTCTTCACAAATCAATATCTGCATGTGTCTGAATGGATTATTTTTAAAATCAAACTGAAAATATGATATGAATTCACTGAAGTTTTCTTTTTTTTTTTAATATATGAATATATTTTATTTTATTTTATTTTTTTAAGATTTAAAATGTTTTATTTTATTTTTTATTTTTTTTTAAATTTTAAAATCTTTAATTCTTACATGCGTTCCCAAACATGAACCCCCCTCCCACCTCCCTACCCATAACATCTCTCTGGGTCATTCATCTCTCTGAAGTTTTCATTAAAGGATTCTCCTCTTAAATCTTAATGTCCATATTTTTCATCTCTAACCTCAGCTGATTATCAGACAAAGAGTATATGTCTCATACCCTACTAGAGAAACAGTACAAGACATAGTAATATTTATCATTCTTTAACATTTTGTTGTTTTGAATTGTACTTCATTAGACATGGCTCAGACAGCAAAGCGTCTGTCTACAATGTGGGAGACCTGGGTTCCATCCCTGGGTTGGGAAGATCTGCTGGAGAAGGAAATGGCAATCCACTCCAGTACTATTGCCTGGAAAATCCCAGGGACAGAGGAGCCTGGTAGGCTACAGTCCATGGGGTTGCAAAAAGTTGGACACAACTGAGCGACTTCACTTTCCTTTCCTTAGACATCTTAGTCCACATTTTATAGCTGATACCTTTGAACTAAATATTCTTATATAATGAAAATTTCTTATGCAGACTTTCCAAAGAGCATCCATATTAAAACTGGACCAAAGACAAACTTTTGATAGACTCTAGTATCCTGAAAACATCTACTATATTAATAAGATAGCCATTTCCAATGAAAACATCTGCCTTGCCAGAGAGCACTTAATAACACCAATAAAGATTATGTGAGGAGAAGTAAGTGCGCTAGCTTTATAATTCAAGAAAGGAATTTACATGGAACAGACATAACGTTTTAGCTATCCTTGGACACCTTTTCTTCCTTAATATTGAAAATCAGCACACAATTTCCATACTCAGTATTTATTATCTATTTTATTTTCAAAATATATATAAGTTTTGTCAAGTGTTTTTGGAAATTTATTTTTGTGGTATAGTTCATCATAATCTTAAGTAGCCTTCTATTTGTTTTATCCTCATTCTTTTGGCTTTATTGAATATCTTCTTTGTTCAGCTCCTTTCATCATATTATAATGGTTATGGATGATACCTGACATAGACTAATAATGTGAAGATAATTACTTATAGTATCTTAGAACTCTTTTAGTGGCAAGCAAGCAACAGAAACCCACCCAGGACTAGCTACAGCAGAAAAGCAGAAATGTCACCAAATCAAGGGGAGGACAAGGAAATATCACTACAGTCTAGCTCCATCTGCTGCCTCTCTTCTCCTCTATGTATCAGTTTTAATCTCTCATCACAGATCAATTGCTTCCATTTACCCAAGCACAGGCCATTGACAGTTTCCCTGGTTAATCTCACAGCTTGGACAGTACCAGTTTGAAAATCCCTGGGGAAGGACTCCAATTGACCTAATTTGTGTTCTATGCCACCTCTCAGAGCAGCTGTTCTCAATAGGAGTTATGCATTTCCTGAAGAGGGGTTTTGGAAATTTGTGGGGGTACTTTTTTGGTTATCTCAACAATTGGGAGATGCTGTTGGCATTTGGTAGGCAGAAACCAGAGATAATGGATGCTCTACAATCCACAGAAAAATCCTACAACATGAAATGTTCTGGTAATGGTTTGCCTGAGTCACCTCGCTATCACTTGTTTTTTCCTGTAAAAACAACAAGAACTGTGTGTGAGTGTGGGGGGTGGGGAATGTGTGTTTCCGTGTATCAGTGTGAATAATACACATACACATCATATATATGAATATCAACACATACATTTATCAAGATTGCACTGTTCTAATTAAACAAAATTGCTCTCTTATTCATACTTTGAAGGTTGTAAAACTGGCTGGATGCCCTGAAATACCATTTAAAGTGTAATGTAAGTTATCATGCTCTGTTCTGTCCTTATTTACCAAGAAATCCCTCCAAATGAAATTGACAAAACAGGCTCTGCCATTTCTTTTGAAGCTGTCTTCTTGTCAATAAAGTTTACACATTTAAATGAATAGTACCCTGTATAATTTTCAGATTATATTACACATTTGCAGCTGGAACAGATACTAAAAACTGCCATAAAGTGCGCTCACTTTCTATGCATGACAGCTGCTTTAACAACCTTGATGTCCTACACATTTCCATGTTTTCTTGTTTAAATGCACATTTTTTGAGAGTTTTTATTTTGGGTATAGGTGATGCTTTTCTTGGACTGAGGCTGGGACAGTAATTATGGCCAATTTTGGCAAAAAGAAATATAGTATTATGTTTTGTTGTGGCTCAGTGAGTATACAGATTTAATGTTGCATTGTTATAAGTGATCAAGTATGAAAGACAGCACAAAAATGAAAACAATTCTAAAAATGCCGTACATACTTGATAATGACTATAAAACTGTTCACAAAATGAGGTTAACCACCTAAAAGGTGTTAGAAAGCTAAGGTTCATGTCTTTTCTATGGCACTAAATTAACTATATAATCATGGCTAAGTTACTCAATCATCTTATGCCTTTTCTGTGAGTTGAAAAAATAGAAATAATGAAGCCTACTCAATGGAATTCTTTCGAAAATTAAATGTGATGATATAGAAGAACAAACCCAGTGCACTGTAATTACTTGTCCAGTTTGATGGATTTAAATCTCCATCTAGTAAAACCTTTATGTTATGTGTTGCTAAGAACATAGTTATGAGCCCACAAGTGAGTGAGCTGTGACATTCATCAGAAGCAGTCATTGAAGGCCATTTTCAAACCTGAAGTCCTAAGATGACTTCAGGAGACTGAAGATTACCACAAACTTTGCCCAGGAAATCACTCTGTCATCAGTGGTTTTGAGGCATTTTCTCATGTTTCATTCTAATCATTGAGAAACTCGAGGAGAAAAGATTAGCTAGTTGATAATAATGATAATCGTATTTTTACTGCTGCTGTAATTTGAGTACTCCTGAATTCTCCAGCACTCTGAGTTCATCCTTTTGTTTGGTATCCAAAGAAATTAGGTCATGTCCACATCAGTATAACTGTAAGAAGTCAAGTCTCCTTAACAATATTTCTGCCTTTCCCTAGGGGAGAAATTTTATATCATTACTCAAACTAAATGTCTGCTCCTAGTTTCCTCTTTGAAAACCTGTAGTGGTGTCATTACTGCCTCTTGATGCTCCTGTGGTCCCTAACCCCAAATCAAGTATTTGCTTTGCCATACAATGAGAATGAAGGTTGAACTTTCATTCATTCATAATTCATGCATTAAAAAAATGTTTCCCAGGACTCAGCTGATGCAAAGGAAATGACAATGGAACAGAACAGGCAGTCCCCGATCTCCTGGAGTTTTATATTCAAAAGTGAAAGACAGCTATTAAGCAAGAATTACAATGATAAACAAGTTTATTGCAGTTTAGATAATTCCAAAATATACATACATATTTCTGTGAAAGTATATATTAGGGAGACTCACTCTAAAGACTAGAGAAGAGCTCTCTGAAAAACTGGCAGAGTGAAAGTTTAAGTAGGAGCTGAAATTATGCAGGAAAAAGAGGAGCATTATAGTCATAGATAACTGCACATATGAAGGTAATAAATTAGGAAAAAATGTTCAAGGAACTTAAGGAGGCCAGTGTGCATGTAGTTATTGAATGAGGGGAACAATGACATAAAACGAGGCTATATCAGAAGGCAGGACCAAGCCAGGAGATAACGTTCTGGTCTGTGTTCTAAAAAAATGACACGCAATTTGTGACTATTTAGGTTGGAGAGTGATGACCTAAAAATCCTAATCACTCAGTATTTATAAGACATCCAGAATTCTAAGCACAAATTTAATGGTACATACCTATTGGAAAAAACATCTTTCAGATTTAGCCATCTAACATTTGATAGTCTTCTGAATGGCTGCACAGAATCAAGGCACTATTGCTCTTTCAGAGAAATGTCATATATGACAGGCTTAGTTTGTTATAAGTGATCATATAGAAATGTCATATATGACAGGAAACAGTTTAGTTTCCTGTTGGTAGAGAACACTCCTGAGAAGGAAGATATATTGAGGAAGTAAAACAACAGTCTAAAAATTGTTATGAATTATTTCAATGGATCCAAGAATTCAGTGAGGAATTTGTGACTTCAGTTCTGACATGGTAAAAGCTTAGAAGTCTTCATTCTATCTTTATAACCCCCCCCAAAAAAAATAAAATAAAAACTTGACAAATGAGTTGGGAGTTGGTGATGGACTGGGAAACCTGGCATGCTGCAGTCCATGGGGTTGCCAAGAGTCGGACATGACTGAGCAACTGAATTGAACTGAGACAAATGAAAATCAGTGATTTTTCTCAGATGCATCAGACAACTGAGGTCTTGGGAAGAGTGACACCAAAACCTGGAGGCATATCCAGCAATTGTAACTGAGATCTGCTTCAGTTCAGTTCAGTTCAGTCACTCAGTCCGACTCTCTGCGACCCCATGAACTGCAGCACACCAAACCTCCCTGTCCATCACCAACTCCCGGAGTTCACTCAAACTCATGTCCACCGAGTAGGCAATGCCATCCAGCCATGTCATCCTCTGTCGTCCCCTTCTCCTCCTGCCCCCAATCCCTCCCAGCATCACAGTCTTTTCCAATGAGTCAACTCTTCGCATGAGGTGGCCAAAGTACTGGAGTTTCAGCTTTAGCATCAGTCCTTCCAATGAACACCCAAGGCTGATCTGCTTTAGGATGGACTGGTTGGATCTCCTTGCAGTCCAAGGGACTCTCAAGAATCTTCTCCAAAACCACAGTTCAAAAGCATCAATTCTTCAGCATTCAGCTTTCTTCTCAGTCCAACTCACCTCCATACATGACCACTGGAAAAACCATAGGCTTGACTAGACGGACCTTTGTTGGCAAAGTAATGTCTCTGCTTTTTAATATGCTGTCTAGGTTGGTCATAACTTTCCTTCCAAAGAGTAAGTGTCTTTTAATTTCATGGCTGCAGTCACCATCTGCAATGATTTTGGAGCCCAAAAAGATAAAGTCTGACACTGTTTCCACGTCTATTTGCCATGAAATGATGGGACCAGATGCCATGATCTTCATTTTCTGAATGTTGAGCTTTAAGCCAACTTTTGCACTGTCCTCTTTCACTTTCATCAAGAGGTTTTTTAGTTCCTCTTCACTTTCTGCCATAAGGGTGGTGTCATCTGAATATCTGAGGTTATTGATATTTCTCCTGGCAATCTTGATTCCAGCTTGTGCTTCTTCCAGCCCAGCGTTTCTCATGATGTACTCTGCGTATAAGTTAAATAAGCACGGTGACAATATACAGCCTTGACATACTCCTTTTCCTATTTGGAACCAGTCTGTTGTTCCATGTCCAGTTCTAACTATTGCTTCCTGACCTGCATATAGGTTTCTCAAGAGGGAGGTCAGGCGGTCTGGTATTCCCATCTCTTTCAGAATTTTCCACAGTTATTGAGATCTGCTTACCTAGAACTAAAGCTGCTTGTGCCATGAACCAGTAGGAACATGCAAATAGTCATTTTGACAAATGGCTGGGGGCCAAGTTTGAGGCAAATGTGGAAGTGAGAAACTTCCCAGGAGCCACAGTTTTACAGGAGCTCCCATATTTTTGCTGGCTTTATCTCCAAGAACCCTACCAGATCTTCATGGTAAAGATCTGAGAAAAGTTCCCTCTTGGCTCTGGCAGGGAGAGTGGAGTAATCTTTGTGGAATATATCCAGAGCCTTCTCTCTAAGCCTTCTCCATAACAAAGGCCTACTTTCCAAAACAAAAGACATTGCTGAAGACTTATTTCCTTCTGTGAGGATGAAAAGTCCTCCCACTCCAGTTTTCTTTAGCCTTCCTGTTTCACCTAAATTATGGGGGAAACTCTGGACAACAGTTAGGTCTTTGGGAAAATAGATTTGGGATACTGAAGCCAGGGAAAAGCGTAGGATGCAGGGGAAAAAACTAAACCACTGGAGAAACACTTGTGAAGGTCATAGTCTTGGGACACAGGTCTACTAAGAGACTAAGAGATAATTAGAGGAATATAGAATATTCCTCCTTCCCCCAAAGTTACAAACACAGCAATAAAATAACCACAGTAAAAGCTGAAAAAGCTGCAAGACACACACTCTCTCTGAGGAGGAGTAATTAGGGAAGCCCTAAGTCAAAAGGGAAGCCACAAAAAAAAGACATAAAAGGAATCTGAAGCCTCTGACATGCACAGCAAATATTAACACAACCCAAATCACAGTCAAATTAACATAAATCCTTCACTAATGACCTAATTACCTCCTAAAAGTTCCTCTTATCTGATTCAATGTGTCTGGTATGTCAAAGAACAAGAAAAGTAAGTATCAGAATCAGACTGCAACATGTGTTATCAGAGACTTAAAAATAACTATATGTTAAGGGCTCTAGTGGAAAACGTGAACAACAAGAAAAAAACAAATGTGTAATGTAATCAGAGAGATTGAAACTCTGAGAAATAATCAAAAGGAAATTTTAGAAATAAAAAAGGTATAATTGAAATAAAGGCCTCAATGTGTTCTTCAGGAGACCTGAAACAACTGAGGAACATGAATATAGACCAACAGAAATTTCCCAAACTAAAATGCAAAGAGGAAAATAAAATTTAAAAAAAAAAGAGAAAACATTTAAGAATTGTAGCATAACTTCAAAATATGTAACATTCACATAACTGCAATACGAGACAGAAAAAACAGAATGGAGTAGAAGACATATTTTAAATAGTAGTGATTGAAAGTGTTTCCAACTTAATGACAGACACAAAACCACAGATCCAGGGAGCTCACTGAACACAAAGCAGGAAATAAACCAAACATACACACACACCCCTACACACATAAAATTTTAACTGCTGAAATCCACAGACAAAAAAGGAAACCTTGAAAGAAGTTGGGGACTAGCAAGAAGAAACACCAAATCTAAAGGAACAAGACTAACAATTACATTGTACTAATGCAATATGCTAAAATTAATTACTTTCTTATATACCACCAACAAATAATTATAGTTTGAATTTATATATATATACATATATGCATACATATATATAATTTATAATAGCACCAGAAGTTTGAAATACTCAGATACAAATCTAAAATATGTATGTATGTATATATACAGATCTGTATACAGAGTGCAATGAGATGAGAAATTCAGCCATTGAGAATAAATTTGAATCAGTTCTAATGAGATGGATGAAACTAGAGCCGATTATACAGAGTGAAGTAAGCCAGAAAGAAAAACACCAATACAGTATACTGACACATATATACAGAATTTAGAAAGATGGTAACGATGACCCTGTATGAGAGACAGCAAAAGAGACACAGATGTATAGAACGGACTTTTGGACTCTGAGGGAGAGGGAGAGGGTGGGATGATTTGAGAGAATGACATTGAAACATGTATACTATCATGTGAGAAACGAAGTGCCAGTCTATGTTCGATACAGGATACAGGATGCTTGGGGCTGGTGCACGGGGATGATCCGGAGGGATGATATGGGATGGGAGGTGGGAGGGGGATTCAGGATTGGGAGCTTGTATACACCTGTGGTGGATTCATGTCAATGTATGGCAAAACCAATACAGTATTGTAAAGTAAAATAAAGTAAAAATAAAATTTAAAAAAAAAGAAATCTAAATGAGATATTCCATGTTTACATTGGAAAATTTTGAATTGTTGATATTCATCTTCTTAATCTATAGATTTAATGTATTCCTAATGTTATTCTATCAAGCTATTTTGTGAATATCTTCAAGCTGATTCTGAAGTTTATATGGAAAATCAAAAGGTCAAGGATAGACAAGATAATACTGGAGAAGAAAAACAAAGATGGAAGACTGACATTCCAGAACTTCAAGATTTACTATGGCACCCCACTCCAGTTCTCTTGCCTGGAAAATCCCACGGATGGAGGAGCCTGGTAGGCTGCAGTCCATGGGGTTGCTAAGAGTCGGATACGATTGAGAGATTTCACTTTCCCTTTTCACTGTCCTGCATTGGAGAAGGAAATGGCAACCCACTCCAGTGTTCTTGCCTGGAGAATCCCAGGGACGGGGGGAGCCTGATGGGCTGCCATCTATGGGGTCGCAAAGAGTAGGACACGACTGAAGCGACTTAGTAGCACAGTAATCAACAGGACTAGAAAAGGTCAGTTTTCATTCCAATCCCTAAGAAAGGCAATGCCAAAGAATGCTCAAACTACCACACAATTGCACTCATCTTACAGGCTAGCAAATTAATGCTCAAAATTCTCCAAGCCAGGCTTCAACAATACGTGAACTGTGAACTCCCTGATGTTCAAGCTGGTTTTAGAAAACGCAGAGGAACCAGAGATCAAATTACCAACATCCAGTGGATCATGGAAAAAGCAAGAGAGTTCCAGAAAAACATCTATTTCTGCTTTATTGACTATGCCAAAGCCTTTGACTGTGTGGATCACGATAAACTCTGGAAAATTCTGAGAGATGAGAATATCAGACCACCTGACCTGCCTCTTGAGAAATCTGTATGCAGGTCAGGAAGCAACAGCTACAGCTGGACATGGAACAACAGACTGGTTCCAAATAGGAAAAGGGGTACGTCAAGGCTGTATATTGTCACCCTGTTTATTTAACTTATATGCAGAGTACATCACGAGAAATGCTGGGCTGGAAGAAACACAAGCTGGAATCAAGATTGCTGGGAAAAATATCAATAACTTCAGATATGCAGATGACACCACCCTTGTGCAGTAAGTGAAGAAGAACTAAAAAGCCTGTTGATGAAAGTGAAAGAGGAGAGTGAAAAAGTTGGCTTAAAGCTCAACATTCAGAAAACTAAGATCATGACATCTGGTCCCATCACTTCATGGCAAATGGAGGGGAAACAGTGGAAACAGTGAAAGATGTTATTTTGGGGGGCTCCAAAATCACTGCAAATGGTGACTGCAGCCAGGAAATTAAATGACACTTACTCCTTGGAAGGGAAGTTATGACCAACCTAGACAGCATATTAAAAAGCAGAGACATTACTTTGCCAACAAAGGTCTATCTAATCAAAGCTATGATTTTTCCAGTGGTCATGTATGGATGTGAGAGTTGGACTATAAAGAAAGCTGAGCACTGAAGAATTGATGCTTTTGAACTGTGGTGTTGGAGAAGACTCTTGAGAGTCCCTTGGACTGCAAGGAGATCCAACCAGTCCATCCTAAAGGAGATCAGTCCTGGGTGTTCATCGGAAGGACTGATGTTGAAGCTGAAACTCCAATACTTTGGCCACCTGATGTGAAGAGCTGACTCATTTGAAAAGACCCTGATACTGGGAAAGTTTGAGGGCCGGAGGAGAAGGGGACGACAGAGGATGAGATGGTTGAATTGCATCACCAACTCAATGGACATGAGTTTGAGTAAGCTCCAGGAGTTGGTGATGGACAGGGAGGCCTAGCCTTCTGCAGTCCATGGGGTCGCAAAGATCAGACAGGACCGAGTGACTAAACTGAACTGAACTGATAGTAATCAAGAGAGTGCGGTATTGATGAAAAAATAAACACATAGATCAATGGAACAAAATAGAAAGCCCAGAAATAGGCTCACACAAACACAGTCAACTGATCTTTGATAGAAGAGCAAAGACAGTTCAAGGTAGAACTATTTTATAAGAAGTGATGCTGGAACAATAGGATATCCGTATTTGAAAAAACTAAATATAGACTCTGTTATGGACTAAGTGTTTGTTCTATCAAAATAAATACATTCTAAGATACAATTTTTATTTAAAGAAAAAATGAGTTCAGAACCATGGCCATGGGTGCCCAATGGCTGTGGCAGCAGCAATGATGACAGCAGATGTCTAGTGATATTGAGAATAGAAGCTGGTCATAGGATCTTGGCAGCATCTTTGCCTTGACTATTTCTCCAACCAGTCCATTGATTCTGATGTTTGTAAATTCTTGTCTTGTCAAATTAACCATGGTCAGCTTTTTTGTTTAACAAATAAAATCTTGACTTCTAAAGAAATCAGTGATGCAAACAAGAGAATCTTGGATTAGTTACTGGGCCCAGTTGAACTTAAACATATTGAAAGGAAATAGTCCTTGGAAACTGTTGTTCCCCTTCAGCGGCAGTGGTTGTTTAAAAGAAAATAAATTCTTGTCATGTCCCACTTCCCCAGCCTTCACACAATACACTCCTCCTTTACCATCTCCTAGAGTATAAGTTAATTCAGAATCCGGCAATCCTCATAAATAAATTATGAAATCAAACTGAGAAAACAGCAGCTTATGCTCCAAATGAATTTTGAAGTTTTGCTATACTTTATTTGGAGATATTTGAGAGTATATATAGGAATAGATTCAGAGTGTGATAGAAGAAGAGAGCAGATTTTGAATTGATATTATTTTATCAAATAAATGTGCTTATCTGAGTGACTGGAAATGGTGTTAATTACTTGACAATGTATCTAAATTATAACAGAGATCTAAACTAGGACAAAAATGCCCTACATCTATTGATTTAAAATAGAAGATGAAACCCCAAAAATTAGGGAGTTGGAAACACGAGAGTAGATTTATCACATGTCATGCATCTTCCAATAAGTTATTTACTCCCTCAAAGAGGATCTAGAAGACTCTCAAAGAAAGCAACATGGAATACAAATAGAATCCAGGTGATGCTTCGAAGTACATCCAGATATTTCTAAGTCTGGAGGTAACAGTAAATGAAAGACACTGCAGTTATCTAGCTACATTATTTAATAAGTGTTTGTTGAGCATTTATTTAACAATTCATATAGTTAAAAATTCAGTTTATCTGTCTCATTGGCCTTATTTTAACTGTTCAATAGTCACATGCAGGCAGTAGTTATGATATAGAAAAATGAGGATAAGAACAGTTTCCTCAATGCAGGAAGTTCTGCTGACAGTACTACCTTTATGTAATGCTGTTTAAGGGCTCTGGATTCTGAGAAACGATGATCTGGGACACCTCATTGGGTAAGGATTACCAATTAAATGAGATATTGGCTGAAAGCAAAGAAAACATGGAAAGTGAAAGTCATAAACACTGGTAAGGCCTCATTAACAACTCTGGAAACAAAGTCTATAGCATCTCTATAAATTTGTTACTATTCATATATACAGTTATTTAAGCTAAACATATCCTTTTTTGCTTCTTTTTTCCTTGATTATTGAAAATAAGGTATGTTGGTTGTTAAACATATTTTAGTCCATAAAATACAGAATATTAAGATCTGATTGTTAACACAAAGTAACTATGTATGGTGCTGGATGTTAACTATGTATGGTGATGGATGTTAATTACCTTAATTGTGATGATTATTTCACAGTGTATATCAAACATCAAATTGTATGTCTTAAATACAATTTTTGTCAATTATACCTCAATAAAGCTGAAAAAAGAGTAAAATATGGTGTATTCTTCTGGGGAAGATAGAGGAGTAAGAGAAAGCATATATATTATATATGTATATTAATATACATATATATGTCTAAGCCTCATCAAGAGACTTAAGACTCAGAACTGGCACATTATCAGTTCTATTGTATATTATTGATCAATAGAAGTCATAGCTTAACAAAGCCAGTCCAGATTCAAAAGATCTTTACTTCCTGATGATTGAATATATAGAGAAAGGTGAGCATTGGGATCATTTTTGCACTTGGTCTTAAACATACTTATAATCAGATCAAAATTTTATAACAAAAGAAATGGAGGTAGGCCTATAAAGCAAAATGTTGTAAAACCTTAGTTAGCTTTAATTATCACAGCATTGTAGAGGCAGACACACATGAAGATATAGGAAGTAATAAAGATAGGAAATCAGACTAAGGTCACTGAAGATAATTGGTGACAAAGCTCACATCCTTTTCAACTGAGTGAAAACATGGAATTGGTGAAATGCGAAGCACTGTCTAACACGTAATGAAAGGGTTTTGTACCTAAACAGTGAAATAATATGCTGAGAAAGTGCAAAATATTTCAGTGTGCTTGATTAACTGGTTAACCACACTGAAAGTAAATATCACATTAAGACTAAACAGATAAATCAAGCTTCTATTATCCCTCAAACAAAAAACTAGGATCTTCAGTATCAGAGAAAGATGCATGTGTGTTTCGTTGCTCAGTCATGTCTCACTCTTTTGAGACCCTTTGGATGGTAACCAGCCAGGCTCCTCTCTCCACGGGATTTTTCAGGCAAGAATACAGGAGTGGGTTGCCATATCCCTTCTCCAGGGGATTTTCCTGACCCAGGGAACGAACTGGAGTCTGTTATGCCTCCTGCACTGCAGGCAGATTCTTTATTCACTGAGCCATCATGGAAGCCATCAGAGGAAAATGAGAGGAAGGCTGTCTGCTCCTCTCTGGGGCATTTTCTGTCTTTTTTTCCCTTCTGCTTTATTGCCCAAGTATAATTTTTTAAGGAAGCCTATATAACTTACAAATTATCATATATTTAAGAAAATATTTAGGCATCACAAAAGAATACACAGACATAAAAAACTCAACATGCACAAATCAAATTTGTAATAAGAAAAACATGAATATTTATTTTTTGACTATGTGGTTACTGCTCTGCTACCTCTAAGGCAAAACAAAATTTCTCATCTGGAGTTCAAAATGATAGTTAATCCCTAAAAATACAGAAGTAAGAAAGAAGTCATGGAATTATCATTTGGTCATGCATTAGATCTCTATGAAAATGTGCCTCCATTGTTGATTGATCATTATAAGCCTTTAAGTTTCTAGATTTCTTTTTCAATGAAATGTAATATTTGATTTTAAAGAAAATATAAAACAAAGGATGACGCTTTACTTGCTGCAAAGATCATCAGTTCAGTTCAGTTGTTCAGTCATGTCCTACTCTTTGTAACCCCATGGACTGCAGCATGCCAGGCCTCCCTGTCCATCACCAACTCCCAGAGTTTACTCAAACTCATGTCCATTGAGTCAGTGATGCCATCCAACCATCTCATCTTCTGTTGTCCCCTTCTCCTCTCACCTTCAATCTTTCCCAGCATCAGGGTCTTTTTCAATGAGTCAGTTCTTCCCATCAGGTGGCCAAAGTAGCAAAAATTATGATAAATACCAAATAAGTAAGGTTTTCATTTTTATAAAAGTTGAAATAAGTACATGAGAATTTCAAGTAGAATGCCTAATCCAGGTGTTGGGCCCACACAAGAGGCAAAATATTAACCCTCTGGTCCTCTGTTTTTAAACAAAAAATATTCTGAATTAAGAATTCTGATGAATATCAGCCAAGTTTCCACCTTGTAAAATTCTCTGATATATCATACAATTTGATAGGTTTAAATAAAAGGTACATAACCTATCACCAAAATCTAGAAATGTAAGGAATAATAATGTAACATAATGCCTAAAAGGTTATCTTTTCAAAAAGATTCATGCTTCCTTCTCCTTATTCTTAATTTTATTTTCATACTCTAAGAGGAAAGAGTATTTATTATGTGAGCTGAAATAAACTTTTTTAAAAAGAGGCACATAACAGTGACCAACAATCTTCAGAAAATAATTCCTTTTGTCCTGGAATGATTCAGTACTGGAAGTGTTGATATTAAAAAGCCCAGCTCATGCTCATGAGGGAAGCATCCACCAGTGTCTATTCCCACTTTCAAAAATCACCCACCAGGGTTTATAGATGGCAAAGACATAAATGAGTAACTTGTTCTCAGAGGCCTAGTGGGTTTGTCACAAAGCTTTTCTATATAAATAAAAGAGACACAGAGAATGGAAATTACATTATTTTTAGTGCTGTGTTAAAGGGAAAGGTCAAGTTAACCCCTTAAGAATTCAATGAGCAACATGATGTACTATGTGTCCAGCAAAGCAATCCCCGAATGGCCCTTATGGACATCTGGTGTAAATCATCCATCTTTTTGCCCCATTAAAATCAGTGGCACCTCATTAAAACAGTTAAAGCAGCTGAGTGCACACATTATTTGGTTTTCAAGGAGTTAACGGAAATAGCTGTAGGGATCAGGAAGGTTTTTGTCTTCAAGTGTTCACAGTCACCCAGACAAAGAAGCTGGTTGAAGCATTTCAAGAAGATCTACTTTCCCTGTCAAGGTGAGAAAGGTATAGCCATTTTTGAAATGGAATTAAAAAACAATCATCTCTATCTCTTGCAGCCCCTCATATTGCTAGCAATTACATCTTTTGGGGTCTGATAATTCTCTGGTCACTAACAGTGCTGTCATAAGTACCTTAACCCTGACCCGAAAGAATCAGTGAGTTGCTAAGAGGATATTTCAACCAAACCAGATGAGTATTTTGAAGTGTCACATTGTGGTGACCCCAATCACTCAGCCTTTAAGACAGGGAAGTTTGGTAGCTTGAAAGCAAGGACCTGCACTTTCTTCAACCAAATAAAGTGACTTAGGAGCACAATTGGGTTGTATCATTTAATGCTGCTCTGATCCCGCCTTTCCTTATGTTCCCTGTCTTTCTCCATAGGTCGTTCTGTTTTTTTGTTGAGCTTCTTTAAAAGCATGTCTACTGTGGCCTTGGAAAGTGAAACATTTCAGGCAACTAGATCAGCCTTTTGAAAATTACCTATAAAACACCTTTAGTTGAAGAGCAACAACAATGGTGGAAAAGAGTACCAGGTGACATACACTGTGTTGCCTGTGACACAGAACTGCATACAAGTTTCTATATACCTTATATTTTCACAATATAAAACATATCAAATTGTGATAAACAATCAATTGCTACTCTGTTATTGTTGTTGTTCAGTCACTAAGTCCTGTTTGACTCCTTGCAACACTGCAGACTGTAGCCTGCCAGGCTCCTTTGTCCATGGGAGTCTCCAGGCAAGAATACTGGAGTGAATAGACATTTCCTCCTTCAGGTGATTTTCCTGACCCAGAAATCTCACTGGTGTCTCTTGTGTCTCCTGCATTGCGACCATGAATCTTCGGTTGCTGAGCCACCAAAATCTTTACCACTGAGCCACCAGGAAGCTCTGTTGCTCTGTAGAGTAACTTACATATTTGCTCATCTCTATTACACTTTCTCTATGATAAGCAGTAAGTCTGTAAAAATGCATGAAATCATTGTTCAATTGACATGGATCACAGATTTAGTTAATCCTGGAGCACCACTGAAAAATGTCCATGGTTTGACATTCTTGCAGCTTTAAGAGAAAAAAAATTCCTCTATGCACACTAGTATCTGCAAGAACTCTACCTCATATCTATATATCTATACATGTGATGTTCCTTACAGCTAGAAATTGGTATCCATCATATTAACAATGTTCTAATAGTAATAGTGTTTTTTTCCCATGAAAGAACTTTCAGTCACAAGTAGCAGAAATATAAATTGATATATTATGTTCGGGAAGGCACATAAATGGTATTTATATCTTAAAAAGATGCAAACACATTGATCATCAAATTCACTTTTCAGGATTTTTACTGTTGAAACTATTTGAGAATATGCATCAAGCCTTATTACTTACAAGGTTATTCATTACAACATTGCTTGAAATAGTGAAAATAGAGTTATAATTTGTCTATTGTAGAAATTTCACTAAAGAAATTATGGTATATCCATACAATAGACTATGAAACCATTAAAAATGGGATTGTTGTATAATAATTATATACAAAAATTATGCCTGTTTTATCAAAGAAGTAGATTACAAGAAATGTGTTTCTAAATATCTCAATGTATGCTTGTGCACATATGCTCACAGAAATTGATGACTGGATCTATATATCCCATAAACATATGATGATGTATAGGTATTAGGATTATAAATAGAATACGTTTTCTTTGCCTATTTCTAAATTTTCTATGATTAACAGGTTGCCATTAGTATCTTTAGAGTTTCAGAAAACCAAACCAAAGCTAGTTCATACCAAAAATATATATATTTGGGGGCTCATATAACTGAAGAGCCAGATAAGCGTCTTCACAGGCAAATTTCCATCTTATAAATGGAGGGGACTTGTACTTCAACAGTGAAATATGGTGAACAAAAGTGAAATTTTTCAGCGTGGTTGATTAACTGACTCACATAGAAAGTGCTGTTAACTGTTCTACCCTCTCCATTCTCTGCTCTGCTTCTGTGTTGTTGATCCCTTTCTCAAGCATTTTCTACCCTTGCAATTGCAAGATGGTTCTGGCAATTTCCAAGGCTCTAGGTGTCTTGCTTTAAGCCCAAAGGGGAAAAGAGAGCCCATGTCCCAGCATTCGAAGCAAAAGTCTAGAGACTCCAACAAGACGTACAGGTTTTGAAGTGCTCACTCCAAACCCCCTCTCTGTTAAAAGATGTCAGTTAATGTGCTGACAGGATTAAACAATTCCAGGTCACCTCTAGGAGCTGAGTGTGGCATCAATCTCATGCAAACCACTTAGCTGAGACTAGAAAAGAGGGCAATTTAGTTTCTGAAAGATATCAAAGGGCTGCTCCCAGAAAAGATAAAAAGTCCTGACAGAAGAAGCGTAAACATCTACTGTGAACACATAAGATATCGGTAATATTAGAAAAATAAAAATTACTATGGTAAGCTATACATTTTTGTCTCACAAAACCATCTGGATCTTAAGGACATAAAGAAACTTCCCACTCTTTCAAAAGCAGGCAGCCTCCTAGAGCTAGCCATCAATAAAATAGTGCAGTCATTACAATTCATCTGTAACTTACACTTTCTGTACCTCCCTACTTTTCAAGGTTTAAGCTTTCCCCAAGCTTTCCACTGGAATATACTCCTCAGCCGTGCCAAACACAGACAGTGCCTCCTGTTTTCAACCCTCATTTATGCTACTTGACCAACAAGCTTCAGAGCTTACTAATTATCCTTTAAAAGATACACATGATCACCTGCTCTAACTAATAATATCACTAACAGCTCTGGTTTGGTGGTGGTTTAGTCTCTATGTCTGACTCTTGCAATCCCCATGGACTGTAGCCCTCCAGGCTTCTGTGTCCAAGGGATTCTCCAGGCAAGAATACTGGAGGGGGTTGCTATTTCCTTCTCCAGAGGATCTTTCCCACCCAGGAATCAAACTCGTCTCCTGCATTGCAGGCAGATTCTTTACCAACTGAGCTATGAGGGAATCCCAACATCTCTCCATAGAAGAGCACATAATTTGTGTTAGGTGAAGATTATCTTTAATTCTAACAATGACTCTACCAGGTAGGTGTTATTATTCCCATTTCTCACTAAATTTTCATTGAGTTAGACAAGGCTGTGATCCATATGATCAGTTTCTTTAGTTTTCTGTGATTATGATTTTCATTCTGTCTGCCCTCTGATGGGTAAGGATGAGAGGCTTATGGAAGCTTCCTGATGGGAAAAACTGATTGTGGGGGAAAATGGGTCTTGTTCTGATGGGTGTGGCCATGCTCAGTAAATCTTTAATCCAACTTTCTATTGATGGGCAGAGCTGTGTCCCCTCCCTGTTGTTTGGCCTGAGGCCAAACTATGGTAGGGGTAATGAAGGTAATGGCAACCTTCATCAAAAGGACTTGTGTGTGCCCTGTTGTGTTCACACTGTGAATTCACTTGTGGACACCCTGCAGCAGGCCACTGTCCACCCACGCCTCTGCCGGAGACTCCTGGACACTCACAGGCAAGCCTGGCTCAGTCTCTTGTGGGGACACTGTTTCTTTCTCCTGGCTCCTGGTACACATCAGGTTTTGTTTGCACCCTCCAAGAGTCTGTGGAGGTTCTGTAATCAAATCCCACTGGCCTTTGAAGTTAAATTCCCTGGGGATTCTCAGTCCTTTTGCTAGAATCCCCAGGTTGAGAAATCTGTTGTGGATCCTAGAATTTGTGGGTCCTACTGCGAGAATTTATTGGTATAATTGTTCCATAGTTTATGCATTGTCTGTTTTATGGTTCTATGGTGGGGCTGATGGCAACCTCCTCCAAGAGGGCTTATGCCACTTATGCCACACTGTGTGACCCAGGTCTGCTGAAGCCAGAGCCCCTGTCTCTGTGGCAGGCCACTGCTGACCCGTGCCTCTGCAGGAGACGTTCAAACACTCAAAGGCAGGTCTGACTCAGTCTCTGTGGGCTGCTCAGTTTCCCGAGTGCACCACGAGAGCACAATCCCAGGTGTGCCTTGGTCTCCTCTGGGAAGTGGATCTCAGGCTGTGGTGCTCCTGGCAGATGTCAACCATCCAGGATACCAGGAAGACATGGTTAGCAACTGGGAGCCTGCTCACAGATTGGTGGATGACGTCATCTCTGTAGCCGAGATTGCAGCAGTCCCTTGCCTTCCAGCTCTGGCTGTCCCATGCCTGCCTCTCTGCCTCCAGGGAGGGAGGACCCTATACAGTGGCAGGCTTGCTCTCCTTTTGTGTTTTGGTGAGTGTGCCAGGGGTGACCATGTGGTGTTAGAGCTTTTCAAAGATCATGGCATCTGGTCTCATCACTTAATGGAAAATAGAAAAACAGTGGAAACTGTGACAGACTTTATTTTCTTGGGCTCCAAAATCACTGCAGATGGTGACTGCAGCCATGAAAGAAAAGCTCTGACCGACCTAGGCAGCATATTAAAAAGCAGAGACATTGCTGGCAAAGGTCTGTCTACTCAAAGCTATGGTTTTCCAGTAGACATAGATGGACATGACAGTTAGACCATAAAGGAAGTTAAGTGCTGAAGAACTGATACCTTTGAACTGTGATGTTGGAGAAGACTCTTGAGAGTCCCTTGGACTGCTAAGAGATCAAACCAGTTAATCCTAAAGGAAACCAGCTCTGAATGTTCATCAGAAGGACATGATGCTGAAGCTCCAATACTTTGGCCACCTGATTTGAAGAACTGACTCATTGGAAAAGACCCTGATACTGGGAAAGATTGAAGCCAGGAAGAGAAGGGTACAGCAGAGGATAAGATGATTGGCTGGCATCATTGACTTGATGGACATGAGTCTGAGCAAGCTTTGGGACAGGGAGGCCTGGCATGTTGCAGTCCATGGGGTCGCAAAGAATCAGACATGGCTAACAGGCTGAACTGACAGATATCTGAATTAGGAAAAATACTCTTAAATTTTCAGTCTTTCAAGGTTAAATTTTTAGCAAATGGCTACAGCCAAGAGTCAATCCCAGTTCATCTGGAATCAGAGTTTTGTCATAACCCCATTATGCACTATGCCCCAGGGCACAAAGTAAGCCTTGCACCCTGACCAAAGGCTCTGAAATCAGAACAGAAGTCCTTGTTAGCATGAAGAATAAGAGCACCTCTTCCTAATTTGTATTGCCATTCCACCAAGCTGAAATAATTGACATTTAAATATTTCTTAAAAAGTCTTTTTGTTTCAGAATTACTTAAATTTCTATTCCTAATACTATCTTCCAAAGTGTGTCTTTGGGTTTGGCTGTCTCTGTAATTATAACTTTCAGCAAATTCATAATGAATACCGATGCAAACCACATCTGGTTTCTGAGCATTTAGTGCTCTTGAATAGACTATTTTTCTTTCTTTCTTTTTTTTTTTTTTTGAGAGGGGGAGAAAATTACTCTTAACACTTAGAATATTTAGTCTAGGCTCCAGATATAAGGAGCAGGGGGACTGCAATCAAGATTATTCTCATAGGATGAACAAAGTCACCATGTTTTCAATGAAATATGTATTCAGAAAACACTCTATTTATAGAATTATAGAGCATTAGAGACTAAAGTGATATATTACAGGTAAGAACATTCAGTTCAGTTCAGTTCAGTCGCTCAGCCATGTCTGATTCTTTGCGACCCCATGAACCGCAGCATGCCAGGCCTCCCTGTCCATCACCAACTCCTGGAGCTTATTCAAATTCACATCCATTGAGTCGGTGATGCCATCCTACCATCTCATCCTCTGTCATCCCTTTCTCCTCCAGCCTTCAATCTTTCTCAGCATCAGGATCTTTTCCAATGACTCAGTTCATCAGGCGGCCAAAGTGTTCGAGTTTCAGCTTCAGTGTCAGTCCTTCCAATGAATATTCAGGACTGATTTCCTTCAGAATGGACTGGTTGGATCTCCTTGTTGTCCAAGGGACTCTCAAGAGTCTTCTCCAACACGCAGTTCAAAAGTATCAATTCTTCAGCACTTAGCTTTCTTTATAGTACAACTCTCACATCCATACATGACTACTGGAAAAACCAAAGCTTTGACTAGATGGACTATTTTTGGCAAAGTAATGTTGCTGCTTTTTAATATGCTCTCTTGGTTGGCCATAGCTTTTCTTTCAAGAAGCAAGTGTCTTTTAATTTCATGGATGCAGTCTCCATCTGCAGTGATTTTGGAGCCCCCCAAATTAACATCTTTCACTGTTTCCATTGTTTCCCTATCTATTTGCCATGAACTGGTGGGACCAGATGCCATGATCTTAGTTTTCTGAATGTTGAGCTTTAAGCCAACTTTTTCATTCTCCTCTTTCACCTTTATCAAGAGGCTCTTTAGTTCTTCACTTTCTGCCATAAGGGTGGTGTCATCTGCATATCTGAGGTTATTGATATTTCTCCCAGAAATCTTGATTCCAGCTTGTGCTTCATCCAGCCCAGCGTTTCTCATGATGTACTCTGCATATAAGTTAAATAAGCAGAGTGACAATATACAGCCTTAACATACTCCTTTCCCAATTTGGAGCCAGTCTGTAGTTTCATGTCCAGTTTTAAATGTTGTTTCCTGACCTGCATACAGGTTTCTCAGGAGGCAGGTCAGGTGGTCTGGTACTCCCGCTGCTTTAAGAATTTTCCACAGTTTGTGGTGATCCACACATATATAAAAGTTCAAAGTTCACAGAAATGGCACCACCACAATCCAGTTCTCCCAGAGTTTTGTTTGTTTTGTTTTGTTTTTGTTAAATCAAAAAGCAAGCTGTTGAGAAAAACCTGTCTTATTAAAATGCAATATTGTCCTGTTCTTTTCAGAAAGAAAAGTATTAAAAATTAAAATGGAGCACAAGGAGTTTTCACCAAAACAATAATATGAATTTTACTTCTCAGTCTTTCTATTATCTGTAAAAATCATTAAACACTAATTAAAATCCCACAATAATGTGCTTTGCCTCATTATCTTTTAGTCAATGTATTTGGCTTTGTCCAAGTCCAGTATATTTTTGAAAACTCAAGTAGTTTAATAGAATTTTTAAAAGCAAATAACTTCAAGATTTAAAATCCTGCCTTCACTTGTTTATCCATCATTTCATTTAGTTTTTGAGATCTTAAGAGTATTACTTCCCTGATTTTTCTTTGAAGAAGTAAAAACTGTACTCAGCATTTCAAATTGCATCTTCTATTTATGGGCACATTTATATATTACAAAGCTTGGTTCAAAAAGGACACATTGTAGAAATTGCCTGGTCTCCTACTTTCCAAAGTGAGTAACTTCTTAGGCAGGTGAGATATATAGTTGACTATTTAGATGACTTTTCCAGAAAAAAATTTAGAACCACTTTATTTTGCTTATTTATGACCCCCCAAAAAGTTGAACAAAGATGCATGATCTAAGTATCCAAAGAGAGGAAGCATTTGAAACAGTGGTTTGTAGCTCCCTCTTCCCCAGATCAGAAATGTAAATTATGATCCTTGTCATACATTTCAGATTAAAGACACATGACACAAGAGTTGGCTTTAAATCCAAAGGGTCATAATGGAAAGTGTAACTTTTAAGTAATTCATCTTCCAGGATTGGTATCAGACTACTGTTATACTAGAGGAGACAGATGCAGAAAACCTGTGTCTCTAGTATCAGGGCTTTGATGTGGATTCTTCTTTTTTCCTTTTCATAAAAATGTAACTTGAATGAAAAGAGTAGCTCTACCTCTGAAAAACGATCCGACTCTATTAAGAAGCAGACAAGGCAGTAAGTTTAAAACAAAATTTAAGTGGGAGGGGGAGAAACAGCTGTAGGAATTAACCTAAAAGTTCAGTAAACCTTGCCAAGACACGTGACAGTGCTTAACTTGCCCAGGGTAGGGACTCTCCTTGGAGACCTCTCCAAACATTATCAAAAGCATTCCCTTTGAACGAGGCCAACTCTTGATAATAATACAAGGGAATCAAACTCAGGCATCTCCCCATAATGAGATTCAGATTCCTCACAGACTTGGGAGTGTTGAAGGTTTAATTACCCAGTAAAACAAGAAAAATGCATTATACAGTAGAGATAAATGAATAGGAACACTAGGGAAACATGTTCCTCCATAAGTCATCTGGTCACATGATTTCTTCCCCATTTCCTTTCCCTGTTATTATAGTCATTTTATTATACTGCCCCTAAAGACAGAGGGGCAAAAAAGCAAAATACTCAGCTTCCTCAGAGTACCTCCTGGATTGAATGTAATAGGGCACACGTTTCTGAAACGGCTTAAAGTTTTATAAAGGCTCCTTTTTCAGTGTTTCACAAAGGAAAAAGCTGGTCACCATCAAGTACCATAAAACCAAGTAGGCAACGAAATTGGCAAGATAATAAGAAATTGGGGCTTCCCTGGTGGCTCAGTGATAAAGGATCCGCCTGCCAATGCAGGAGACTCAGTTTTCATCCCTAGGCCTGAAAGATCTTTTGGAGAAGGAAATGGAAACCTAGCCAAGTATTCTTGCGGGAAAACTCCATGGACAGAGGAGCCTAGCAGGCTACAGTCCGTAGAGTCGCAAAAGAGTCAGACATGCCTAAACAATGACAGCAACAAGAAACTGTGAATTGAATCTCTCTCCTCTGCCCCGCCTCCGCCCTTATCCTCTCTCTCTTTCTTTACAGGAGTTATTTTTCTGTGACTTGTTACTCTTTCAAGACTATATTAATCTTTGAAAAATATCTAAATTAGTTAAGACTCAGTAACAATGGCCAAGAACTAAATCACTCCTTTTCCACACCTCACCCAGGAATTGATGGATTTTAAGTGAACACTCCCTTTTCATTTTTCACCATGGACTCAATCCTAGCCTCTTCTCCATATCTTCTGATGCCTTAACACTTCACTTTCCTGGAAAACTTTAACGTTAATTTTACTTAAGAATGTGAAACCAAGTTTTGAAATAAGGATACAAAATTATGTGGTACAGATATAATAATAAGAGAGACTGGAAATTTTTCCTTCCAAACTATTGAAGAGCATTGGAATATGTTACCAAGGAAAATCAAAGTGACATAAATTTCCAGAAGTTATACAATATGAGACTAATAGTAAGTTTTGGACACAAATGAATAAAATAAAAATAGAAGAAAAAAACCTTTATATTGCTGTATTTATAATTTTCCCCCAAAATATGAAAGAATAAAATAGAACACCAACTATTACTAGGAATAAAATGGCTTTAAAACTTCATGAATGGATAACCATATAAACTGCTAAGTCGCTTCAGTCGTGTCCAACTCTATGTGACCCCATAGACGGCAGCCCACCAGGCTCCCCCATCCCTGGGATTCTCCAGGCAAGAGTACTAGAGAGGGTTGCCATTTCCTTCTCCAATGCATGAAAGTGAAAAGTGAAAGTGTAGTTGCTCAGTTGTGTCTGACCCTCAGCAACCCCATGGACTGCAGCCCACCAGGCTCCTCCGTCCATGGGATTTTCCAGGCAAGAGTACTGGAGTGGGGTGCCATTGCCTTCTCCAACCATATAAAAACACTCCCCCAAAAAACTGTTTGTGATTTCTTTAGAGAGGCAATATACACAATGAAAATTGAGGACAAAAAATGTAAGAGAGGGAAAAATGCCAGCTGTTTCTGTTATAGAGTAGAAAAAGATTTTTAAAACACCTAAAGCCCGATAAATGTATGTAAATCTTCTATTTGAATACTATTTGTATTAAAAGTAAAAGGAAACAAAACCTTAAAAGAGCATATTTTAAACAGAGTAGAGTGTCATTCCTTTGTCTAAAGTTATGGTCCTATCTAAAGAATCAAATTTTTATAGGATAACTCAGCATCTTCAGTTCTCCAGGACTATACATCATTTTTATAAGAATTCTCATGTTACAAACAAAGAAAAAAATCATCATATGCAGATGAACCTAAGATATGCTCATAGTTATTCTCACATTAAAAGTCAATGACTGTTCATTTTTCAATAACTAGAAGCTCTGAAGATATTTCCAATCATATTTGTTTCCACTTAACTGTACTCTTTTCTGTCTTCCTAAGGTGATCTTCCCCAACATGCCCACAGCACAGAATGATCTAGACACAAGTAGTTGCCAAATCATACCCATTTGACTGTAAGTTCAGAAGTAATGACAGGCCTTACAACTATCATTACAGTAGTTCAGGGAAGAAAGTCTAAATTGGGATTTTTTGCTGCGCATGTGTTGGACCAGGCTAATTGACAGTTGGTGCAGTCAGGAACCCTGAGCAAGCGGTCGCATGTGCCCTCTCTGCTTCTGGCTGACTACAAATGCAGAGATTAGTGCTCATGCCATGTCAGAGAAAGCGACATGAGCCTGACCTTTCTCCCTAACAGGGGGAGACAGTACTCTCCCAGCCTCTTCCTGTATGAGCTCTTTGTAGAGTGTGTAAGGTATCATTACCAGGACATCACTGCCAAGGGTTGCCATTTTAGAGAAAACATACAAATGGCCCAATAATGGGTTCCTTCAAGCGTCAACGAAAGGCGGTCTTAGTAGCTTTGTTTGTGTCCTTCGTATCTGATGTACTGGAACTAGAGTGCCTCCTTGACCTTTGTATTGTCATTCCTATCTCTCAAACAATGATACAATTGGGCTCAGCAAGAAGAAAAATTGTTTGTAGGAATCCATGGTAATAGTGTTGTCTCATCTGGTCGATCAGGGACCAAATGTGCCCATTCACATTGATCTAAATGGGAATAAATTCAGGACTACCCATTCCCTCTGCATGTGGAACTGGCCTAGCTGGCTAAGGGTCGGGGCACTAGTCTCAGGGTAGCCATGCTTTATCATGCCCTCCATTATGAGAGCTTATCACCTCAGCCTCAGGGCTGGTTACAGGACAAAGAGATGATGTTAGGTCATGAATACAATTATACGTAAATAATTTGAAAGCAGAGTATTGCAACCTAAAAATTCCTGTGTCCTTTTTCATTCTAAAGATGCATATCAAAGCAAAGGCAAGGCTGATTCCTAAAACTGTAGTGAACATGTTTCTCTGACTCTCTAGCATCTATTGCCTCTTTTAGGCAACAGCCTGGATTTGGGTCATCTCCTTCTGCCCTCCACTCAGGCCAAGTATTGGGTTGAGGCTGTACTTCTATCTCCACAGTGGAGTTTGTACCAAAGTCCTGAACCAATCTATGGGTGGTATTTAGTCAAAAGGACTAGAACAGGAGAAAGTAAAATGTGTACATTGTCATACAAGCTTTTACAGACCTAGAGTTTGAATCCAGTTCATTGATTCGGGTAGGATTTTCTTCTGTTATCCCTATCAGAGAGAACAGGATTATGACTTCAAGTGTCCAGGCATATCTAAAGTTAGTAGATTACTGTTAGAAACCATGTAATACATTTTGTTTGGCAGAACACAGGCTTATACATTGCTGCTGTTGCTGCTGCTGCTGCTAAGTCGCTTCAGTCATGTCCGACTCTGTGCAACCCCATAGACGGCAGCCCACCAGGCTCCCCCGTCCCTGGGATTCTCTAGGCAAGAATACTGGAGTGGGTTGCCATTTCCTTCTCCAATGCATGAAAGTGAAAATTGAAAGGGAAGTCGCTCAGTCGCTAACAGTATTAAATAACAATCTAGACTGAGGTATCTTTATAAAACTCAATTGCTAAATAAAAGTTCTGGGCAAGATATTCAGTTTTATTATTTTGGAATAATCTCAGAGAGAAAGAATCCTGAGGAGATGCTTTAAAATCAGATATGAATATAATTAATAATATTCTTCAGTGATATTGCTAGTTCCTTATTTTTATCTAAAAATGATAGATTTCCAGCTAAAAAAATTTTTTGTGGCTGAATATATTATTTCTTTGATTCTAGAAAGCTCAAGGCAATTTTTATAGTCATGAGCAGAACGTGAGATAATGCCATTAATTATGCTCCAAAAATTAAAAGAGCCTATCATTTCATTCACACTAGGCTGAAGTTTGGTTTTGTTCTAATTTTTTGAACCTTTTCATTGTGAAATATATATACCAAAAGCATGGGAAAAGATATAAAGCTCAATGATTTTTTATAAAATGAGCACATGTGCACATCAAGAATTAATATGTTGTCTGTGCCATACACATGCCCCTTCATTTCCCTTCTCAATCACTACTCCTTCCTATTCATCATCCGTTTCATAGCCATTATGCTGATTTTTATATTATGGTAAGTGGCTGTTTTCTTGTACCTTTATGTCTAAGTCTGTATCCTTAAGAGAGGGTGGGCTCATGTTCAGTCGTGTCTGACTTTTTGTAACCCCTTGGACTGTAGCCCGTCAGGCTCCTTTGTCCATGGAATTTTCCAGGCAAGAATCCTGGAGTAGCTTGCCGTTTCCTACGCTGGGGGATATTCCCAACCCAGGGATTGAACCCACATCTCTGGTGTCTCCCTCATTGGCAGACAGGTTCTTTACCAGCCTGCCGATGCACCTTATGCATAAGGGAAGCCCTTTATACATCCCTGAACACCACAGTTTATTTTTGCCTGTTTTATAATTTTATTTAAATAGAATTATAGAATATATGTTCTTTACCTAGAGTTATTTTTTCATTTGTTATTGTCTTTGTGATATTCATTCATGTTATGTATAATTATAGATTATTTTGCTGACATATTTTCATTATTCCTGAGTGACAGTTTGTTTCTAGTTTTTGTCTACTACTAAAGTTTACAGTATTGTAAAAAAATCCCTATAGTTGCTATAAATATTCTTACATATGTCTTTTGAAACACAGACATGCATTTTTCTTGCTTGTATACCCAGAGATACACTTGAGTTATTAGTAGGTGAAAAGGCACCCTAGGATTTCCAGTCCATGTCTCTATAACTCCAAAACCAATAGAAGGCATTCAATTTCTAGTATATATAATATTAATAGAGATTAATTTTAGATTATATTTTGATAAAGTTTTACTTTGTACTTGGCATATCAAGATAACTCACTTTAAATAATAATAATAAATAATATCAATAATTTTCTTCATTATTAGAGATGTCAAAAGATATAAACATTGAGCAAAACCAGGGAGGTGATTTTTTTCTTGTGTAGTATTATCACATCAGAGCAATTTCTGAGATTTTTATCTTTTCTGATCTTAAGACAGACAGATGCAGTAACCAATGAGTGTTCCACATTTTATATTTTAGTAAATCAATACAATCAAATTATTGTAGACCTACATTTTAAGTTGCTATGTCTGTTGATCTCAGGGTCCTGGAAATCTGAACTGAACTAACCACAGGCCAAATAAAGAATGTTAAGATCCCCGTGAAAGGATTACATAAAGATTGCTTGACTCATGAGATACTAGTCAGTAAAGACAATGCTACTCTGAGCCCTAATCTCATGGAACAGTCATCTGCAAGTCTTTGGATCTACCATTCTGATTTTGGATGTTCTATACTTTTTAAATGAAATTCACATTTGTCATTTTATGCATTGCCTGGATGGTCACTTTATCCTTTTAAGAAACCCAGGCTTAAAGTTACCAGATAAAATACAGTACACCAGTTAAATTAGAATTTCAGAGAAAAAAGAAAGTGAGTCACTCAATCACATCTGACTCTTTATGACCCCACAGACTGCAGACTGCCAGGCTCCTCCATCCATGGGATTTTCCAGGCAAGAATACTGGAGTGAGTTGCCATTTCCCTCTCCAGGGGATCTTCCTGACCCAGGGATCAAACCCAAGTCTCCCTCATTGCAGACACACTCTTTACCATCTGAGGCACCAGGGAATTCCAGAATTTCAGAGAAGCAACAAATAATTTTTTGTATAAATAAAATAAATACTTTTATTTGCTCAATCTTGCAGCCCTATCCACACATGTTTTTCACCCTGATCTGCCTTTACAGTCTCTATACACTTTTACCTATCTCATCATGACTTTTTAATATTAATTCAATTTTAAATATGAATTAAGAGGCCCTATTCTCCTCACTATTCTTGATCTAATGACAAAATAACAAAACTGACTTTGAATATCACCTCCTTTGACAACTTCAACATTCATGTTAAAAGATCTTCAAAATGATATCCAGAGTTTATTAATATATAAGCCAGATGTCAGATGGGAGTCTCTATGCCTCTAGAAAATTAATGAACTTGACTTAATCATTGTCTCTCTCTTCACCATCCCAGTGAAATGGGAAATACAAGCTCCTTGCCAAAATTTTAGCACACCCCTGAGGACCTGACTTTCATGTCACCTTCTTGCCCCTGGGCACCTATCTCTTTATTTATTAACTCAAATGCTGCCCCATAGAGACTCCCAAATATACTCAACCTCCTATCAACTTCTACTAAAAGAATCCACGAATGCAAACTTTTCACAGGAGAATAAATTTAACTTTACTTCAGATGGATTTCTATAACAACAATGCAAATCACTTAAACAGTAATATTTTATTTTTTAAATAATAATACTCATGTAATATTCCTATACCATTAAAACTCCTGACTTCCATGGGGTTTTACTCCATTCAACTAGTCCAAAACTTTCACCACCTTACCTAGTTCAGAATGAAATTGTTTTTCTACCCTTGGCTCACTAACTTCTAAGCCCTTAGATGATGTATCTTCTACCACTTGTATCTAAATATATGTATAAATATAAAAATAAAGCAAGTATTAATATATATAAAAAGAATGTGTTACAGTTATTTCTAAACAAAAGCAGTTTTATTTTAAAATAAACTGATGTTTGCTGTCAAAATATCAGCATTTTACCTTCTCATTTATAAAATTAATATACTTACAGTCTTGTACATGGATGTAGGAAGAATAATTTTCTGTAATTTTTTCAGAGAATAATTTAGAGTTAAGTATAAAATGAGTAAAAACTGTGTACTTCCTGTGATCAAGAATTTCCACTTACAAAAATTCATCCCAAGGAGATAATTATTAGATATAAAAATTCACTATATGGATATAAATTGCATTACTGTTTATAACAGTGAAAAATCATAAACAATGTAAATATCTAATAGGGGACTGACTAATAATTTTTATTCATAAAGTAAAATACTATTAAGCTATTAGAGTAACAGTTAATTTTAATATGAAAATATATTTTGATATATTAAGTGGAAAAAAGAAGTTTCAAAAACACATAAGATATAATATCATTTCTTTTTTAAATCTTACCCAAAACACGTTATATATCAAATTAACTTTAGTCACCTCTGATGCTGAAATAAAATGCAATTTATATTTTTGTTTTAGTGTTTTCTGATATTTTCTAAATTTTTATAATATATATAGTTCTATTATAAAAAAATAATAATTACATTCTGATTAAGAGGCATATGACTTTTTATTATTAATTCAATTTTCAAATGCTTCCATTCCCTGTTTTTCTTTAACTAATAATACTAATCTTGTGATCCCTTTTCTTTATCAGGAAAAAAAAGCCTATTTTTACTGATGCAAAAAAAAAAACTCCAAATTATTGGCACATACACTTTATTATACATGACGTGAATCATTATTGCCGAGGGTTATGTGTTAAATCAACACTGCATAATGGAAGGCACTTGCTGACTCTGAATGCATTATAAAGTGTGCATTGATCTCCTAAAGAAAAAGATTTTATTTAAGAACCCTGCACTGCCATCTGTCCATAACTTCCTTTAACAAAATGTTTTGAGCACCTGCTATGCACCAGGCAAAGTTCACACACCAAAAAAGATACCAACAGAAATCGAAGTCCTTTTTCTCACACAACTCATAAAAATAGAAGATAAGAGACATGACAAAAATATATATTATTTTTAAATTACAGGTGAGTGACATTCAGAGAAATAAAGCGGGAAACTGACTGTAGACGGACTAGGAGGGATTCTCACTGCGTCCCAGGGGCCTTACAGGGCACAGGAGAGGCCTCCCTGCCAGATGGCTTCCGAGCCGAGGCCAAATGAAGACACGAGAAGTCATAGAGACCCTGATAAAAGCAAAGGCTCAAGGAAGAGCAAGGAATCCCACTGAAGTGGGATTGCATGCACTTTACAATAAAACGCACTGTTAATAGACTCTGAGTAACTTTAAAAGCTGTTTCTATTTTCCTTTCAATACCTCTTGCTGAGCAGTGTCTATTCTCACTGCTCTTCATGATTCTTCTCTTAAAAATTGTGGATAATTGTTATTTTCTTTCTACCTCATCCAGCTATCAGTTACCATATTCAACAGCATCTTCTCTGAGTAGCAAAAAACCATGCCTTCACAACCATAAGATTTACTTTATATATTTGGCTTTGAACTGCCTCAGAGTGAGTTATCAAAATAAAATTCATGGAGTTGAATACATTATAATACATAAAACAGGAACTGGTGTTAGTAAGCATCATGACTTTAAAATACCAGCATAAAATCACCTAAACTCATTTAAAAAAATATAACCACTGATCTACGAGCCAAAAAGCAGATTTCACTCTTTTTCTAAAGGTTTTCTTGCAGAGAAAACTCATTAAGATTGGGAGAAGATACAGCATTTTTTCAGTAGGGGTGCCAAGTTCTACACAAAAAGATTCTGCTTTCTGTCCTCCTGAGACTCTACAACATGAAAGCAATAGAGGAGTAACTTGGCATCTGAGTTATAAAAGTTTGGTCAGTTGCTGTCCAACACAAAGGAAAGCTCTTGTCAATCCCTAGAAGCTTCTAGTGAGCCAGACTTCACCTGTTTCCTTGCTCCTTATTTTGAGCTACAAAACTCCTCTCAGGCTATTGTTGTTCAATAGCTCAGTCATGTCCAACTCTTTGCAACCCCATGGACTGCAGCATGCCAAGCTTCCCTGTCCTTCACTATCTCTCATAGTTTGCTCAATCTCATGTCCATTGAGTCAGTGATGCCATCCAACCCATCTTGTCCTCTGTCCTCCCCTTCTACTCTTGCTTTAAATCTTTTGCAGTATCAGGGTCTTTTCAAATGAGTCAGCTTTTCACATCAGGTGACCCAAGCATTAGAGCTTTAGCTTCAGCATCAGACCTTCCAATGAATGTTCAGGACTGATTTCCTTTAGGTTTGACTGATTTGATCTCCTTGTAGTACAGCGGACTCACAAGAGTCTTCTGAAACACCACAGTTCAAAAGCATCAGTTCTTTAGTGCTCAGCCTTCTTTATATCCCAACTCTCACATCCATACATGACTACTGGAAAAACCATAGCTTTGACTAGATGGTCCTTTGGAGGCAAAGTAATGTCTCTGCTTTTTAACATGCTGTCCAGGTTGGTCATAACTTTCTTTCCAAAGAGCCTGTGTCTTAATTTCATGGTTGCAATCACCATCTGCAGTGATTTTGGAGCCCCATAAAATAAAGTCTCTCACTGTTTCCATATCTATTTGCCATGAAGTGATGGGACTCGATGCCATGGACTTAGTTTTCTCAATGTTGAGTTTTAAGCCAGCTTTTTCACTCTCCTCTTTCACTTTCATCAAGAGGCTCTTTAGTTCCTCTTCACTTTCTGCCATAAAGGTGGTATCATCTGCATATCTGAGGTGATTGATATTTCTCCTGGCAATCATGACTCCAGCTTGTGATTCATCCAACCCAGCATCTCTCATGATGTACTCTGCATATAAACAAGCAGAGTGACAATATACAGCCTTAACATACTCCTTTCCCAATTTTGAACCAGTCCATTGTTCCATGTCCAGTTTTAGCTGTTGCTTCTTGATCTGCATACAAGTTTCTCATGCAGAGTCAACATCTAGTCTTCATGACTCTTTGTGACTGGCTATAATTTTATACAGTGAAATAGAAAAATGACCCAATAGCTCTGCTAGAATGAATTATTTTGAAGAATGTTTCATCATTACATGTAGTGTTATGTATACTCATTATGAATGGATAATAAGGGTGTGCTCATCTGCATGTCTCATCAGGAAAACAAGAGAAAGTAGACATTTGGGTATACCCGTTCAGTCCTCTTAGCCAAAGGGATTCTCTAAGATTGGGATTTCATAAAAACAATAGCAGGATTCATTTAAAAGGACTGAACCTACACTATGGAATCAACCAAAGACAGATTATTAACTAGTTATCTGAAAGAGAAAAAGGCAAGTATAAGTGTGGATATAAGTACAGATGGGGAATAGGGGTGGTTAACTCCTGAGTGAATTCTGCTCTAGATTTTGGTGTAAGCCTTCATGGGTATGGCAGAGGGTCAGATGTCTGTCCTGTGATTGTGTGGATTCTGTTCCTTTTCTTATTTCTGTGTTATTGCCTTCTCCATCTTGTGCACATTAGAACTGTGAAAGCTTCAGTTCTTTCTTTATTTAGGGAGAATTTTATCTTTATTTTTTATATTAATTTTTATTGGAGTATAGTTGCTTTACAATATTGTGTTGGTTTCTGCTGTAAAGTGAACCAGCTATATGTTTACATATATCCTCTCTTTTTTAAATTTCTTTCCCATCTAGGTTAGCAGACATCATTGAGTTCACTGTGCTGTTCAGTAGATTTTCATTAGTTACCTATTTTGTACATAATATCAGTAGTGTATATATGTCAATTGTTCTTTTTAGACTTCTCAAAGATGCCCCTGAAACTTCTGTTAATGCTTTCCACACCTGTAATCGTAGGAGTTTCTCTACTGTTCAGAGAAAAGAGACCTCTGGACTAAGCTGCTGTGTGAAATACTCTTCTCCATCTCCCAAGAGACATTTGTTCTATACATTTTACTGGCTGTATCCTTGGAATAAAAAGCAAACTCCTTTGGTTGGATTACGACTTTAGTAGAGTTTTGCATTTAGCTACTTCATTTCTTACTCATTTAGAGCCACAAAAGCATGGCTGAACTATCTGGAGATGGATCTACACAAAGATTAATGAAACAGAGACTTCAAAGGATTCAAGTTTGGGACTCTGAGAAAGTAAGCCTTGCTGACTCCTCGTGACCCACATTAGTTCAGAATCTAGCCAGGCTTCATATAACACCTTCATTATGCTTCATTTATTGATAAAACTAAAATGTGAGTATGTACAATGAAGTGAGCTCCCCATTTAGGTTTTGAAAAAGACAGAAATGATATCTGGTCTCATAGAGCTCATGGTCTATCTTATGGGTTCATGACTTCTTTTGTTGTTTAGAATATATAGACAAAAAGTGAGAATTTTGAAATCTGTGGCAAAATGAGTAGGTAATGAATACCCTAAGATTTTCTTTGAGATACTATTATTGATAAAACAGTTTATATGAGATTCATTTCAGATTCTAGGTATGTGTCCAGATATCTAGGATATTATTTACCTGAGATATATAAGTATTTTACTTGTATTTGCCTGGTGAAATGAAGTCTGTTTTTTATATCTCCAAATAAGTCTTATAGAATATTTTTCAGTTTAAATAGTTCATGATGTCAGCATGTCGGAAGTTTAAATTTACTCAGTTAAGAGTCTTTCTAATGGGGCTCAATAGGGCATGTAACCAAGCAGAATTTTGCCGACTTTAATCTTAAGCTTTATAGTAAAAGCTCACTATATCTATTTAATGTAAGAGAATGTGAACCGGCAATACATTATTCTGTACGTTATATATTTATGAGGCCTGCTTATCCAGAACTCACAGCCCAATTACAACTCTAGCGAGAGACCTTGTTTTTGGATTCATGTTTTCTCCTGGTGTACAGCTGTACAGCTGTAAACCACAAATGAAGTTTCTAATGTTAGACAAGGTGTATCCATTAGTTCCGCTAAAAAGCCCTAACCACCGGAGCTCATTGATTTTTAGTTTCATATATCTTTAATGAGGAGATTAAATACTTGTTTAGGAAGCAGAGCCTAGCTTAAGTGGTGTTTGTTCCTTCAGCATGTACAGTTGAAGACCTCCATAGTCCCTCCCATAGGTCATGCCATAACAAGCCTTTTTACCCTAAAACATAAAGTACTTTTATAATTGTATAAAAGGAGCATATCATAATCATTTTAAGAAAATTCAAAATTAATAACCATGGGAGAGACAACAAATATTTCTAAGTGTCTGGTATCTGAGCATATCTTCTAGGATGTCTATTACTAATTCTCCATGAAAGTGAAGTTGCTCAGTCGTGTCCAACTCTTTGCGACCCCACAGACTGTAAACTATCAGGCTCCTCCGTCCATGGGATTTTCCAGGCAAGAGTGCTGGAGTGGACTGCCATTTCCTTCTCCATAATTTTCCATAAATGCCTAGCAAAACCCCAAGTCCAGTTCTCAAGTGAGGATAAAATATTATCTTGATTGATTAAGACTATGGAGTTGGTTGCTGTTGACTTAGGGTAAGAGAAATTCTTAACTCCAGGTCAAAAGTATGTGCCACCTACTTCTCCTGGGTCAAAAAAAATTAAACACTGGTCAGTACCTAGAATATTTCTTAAGCATATACAATAACTACAAAATAACTGCAGTGAGAGATTACAACAATTCACTGTTGGTGATTTAAACAGAAGTGGATCAGAATGAGGATTATCACGCCACATTGCCCAAATGATTACACACTGTAACACTAAGTATAAGATGCTGTAAGTCCTTTAAAATAGGATCAAGCAGAGTGATGTTAGCATTTTCTGCATGCAGAGCCTTTTGTGTATGGTAAGCAAACCATACTCTAAGAGATGTGCTGCAGGTCCACTCTAAAGAAAGCAAAGTTTTCTCCTTCAGGGAAAAAACAGGGGGAAGGTGGTAATGGGAGGGTGAAGTGTGAAGGGAATGTGGAGATAATGGAAGAAGCATAATCATCCAGTGAAGACAATTATTTGAAATGTATCTGGTTCCCTTAGAAAATGTCTTTTCACACCTTTAGCAGCATTGTGATTGGCTCTCCACAACACTGGAGCAATTAATCATAATTCCTCAGTACAAAATTATTTTTATTTTAATAATCTATATAATTCTAAAGTGGGTCATTTAAAGAATTTTATTTAGAGGCTATAGCAGCAAGAGAAGACAGGACGTGCAAAAAATAATAATTCTCAATTGATGGAGGGAGTTTGTAACAAATAGAGAGAAAAGTAATATTCCCAATAGGATGAACTTTTTAAAATTCACTAAGAACACCACAAACATCCTCCAACAAAAACAGGCAAATGACAGGGTTATGAGCAAAGAACATGAAAAAAGTCTAAAGCCAACAAGCATTCTTTAAAACATTAAACCTTTCGTACTTTTAAGGAGTATTTCTGCAAAAAATGATTAGACAATTAATATCAGAATCCTTAAAATGTTCAGGACTTTTGGTCCAAAGTATCCAGTCTATGGAAATCCATCCAAATAAAATAATTAGAACTATTTCTACCTATAGAGAAACTATATACTAAGAGGTTTGGAAATTCTAAACATCTAACAGAAAAGGGAATACTGAAATAAACTATGTATATTTATTTAATGAAGTATTCTTCACCCACTAAAATTACACTGAATAACAATTTTAATGACATGAGAAAATGCTCGTGATATAACTTATGTGAAGAAGGCACTTATTTACAGGATGATGATAACTGTGGAAGAATATACATAGAAAAAAGAAAAGGAAATATCTTAATATTTTAACAGCAGTAATATCAACAGTGTGGAAATTCATCTGTAATATTTTTTCTTTATAACTTCCTTTCTAAGTTTTGTAAAATGAGCATGCATTACTTCTAATTTAAGAAAGAAATAACAACCAAAATATCTAAGAAATACATAATCTTCTAAGAAGAGCAGAAATACAGTTAAATCTGACAAGTATCTGACAATATCACAAGAATTTTTGTGAAATCAAAATATTACTTTAGCTAAGATAAATCATTTGAGCTACCTAGGAGAGCCTGAATGTTCAGAAATAATAAAATATTTCTATACCATGAAGATTTTATGTTCATGAAAATTTTCCACATGTAGAATATTAAATACCCTCCACATTAATTCTTGCTCATTTCAGAAGTAATTTTCAGTGAACACAGTAACTCAGAACTTTTTTTCTTTCATATACATAGATAGGCTAATCTATTATTGTATATAATGAATCAGTGTGCCATTGTGCTTATGCTAAGTCGTTTCAGTCACGTTCAACTCTTTGTGACCCCATGGACTGTAACCCACCAGGTTCCTCTGTCCAAGGGATTTTCCAGGCAAGAATATGGGAGTGGATTTGGATTGCCATTCCCTTCTCCAGGGTATCTTCCTGACCCAGGGATCAAACCCAGGTCTCCTGGCATTGCAGGTAAATTCTTTACCATCTGAGCCACCAGAAAAGCCTCATGTGCTATCATTCAGCATCAAACAACTACTAGGTATTGAGGGTCCATGACAAGTCAACTATTTATTTTTAAATACAATGTTTGGGTTATGTTTGAAGGAGATATACGTTCACCATATTTTTCAAGGGAAAAGCCTCAAAAGATGATCTGAAAGGAACTGGCTGCATAGCTAGTACTACAACCCAGGTTCAAAATTCTCCACTTCTAACAGGCATGATTGATCCAGAGGCTGAGACCACGCAGTGGTTCAACATTCATGTTTAATCTTTGCACAGGTTTCAAGTAGCCTTAATTTCATCCTCATTTTCTCCTTTCGTCTTATTCAGCTAAAAACACTTTAGAAGATGGCTCAGAAAATTATCTTTTGCATGCCCTAAAGGCATAACAATGATGCCCTTTTCTACTGAGCCCTGACCCCTAATATTTTTCTAGGCAAGGCCTTGAGAGAGGTAGAAAATTGAGAGGGTGAAGAGGAAAATCTTCAAAAGCAGCATGCCTCTAAATTGATACCATGTAAACCTCTCATAGCATCGGGAAACCACTGCTGGGGGTAAATGAAATGAATTCACTGGGGCATCTAATCCTATTCCTGGAACATTTAAATGCTTTAAATGCACTGGCGAGCAAACAAACTTCAAAGCAATCATTACACCCCAGACACTGTTGCTTGTGTGGCTGAAATCTTTATGAGATTAGCCCCCCACAGGGAGAGAAGTTAAACACGGCCAGAACCACTTTGAAACTGTCAGGAGGATACCCATTTACCGGCTGAGAATCAGGGCAAATGCACCTAATTCCCAGGGTATCTCTGCCCCAGACCCAGACGTTACCCACGGAGCCTAAAACTCCTCTTCAGTCTCTGCAGCCTTGGTTTCTCAGCTTGGAAACCAAATCAGTGCTGACAACCCTGAACCAATATAAAAAATTCAAAGTTCTTACCGTCACTGGACAAGAGTTAAATTCTGGAAAGCATATATTGAATGAATATTATAAAAAAGCCTACTAAGAGATTCTAGTTGTTGTTCTTTTTTTTTTAAGTATATGGAAAAAATGATGAGCAAAGACAGAAAATGTGTTGTGTCAACTTCTACTCAAGTCAAGTATTCCCCCAATTTCTCTTCCTTCCTTATCTTAGATCTTAAATTTATAATGCAAATATATTTCATGAGTTAACCAATTTATGAATAAAATGTTTGTTATCTCTCAACTAGAAAGGTGGTTTTTATAATACTTATGTAAGTGGGGCTAAAAAAACCCACAATATTAATTCATTCAACCAATGTTGACTTGCCTACTGTAATACACAAGTAAAATTGATATTAATTTCTGTGAAGACATAAATTGAGTGGAATAATTCCCATCATGGGGCTCTAGTTCAGTGGTAGGCATGATAAGGCAGTCAAATCTGATGTGTTCTAGCTACACAAAGGTTGAACAAGTAGATGGTGATGAAGGTTTGAATATATTTTCTTTCCTTTATCTTTTCATCCCACTGAGACAGTTTTTATTTATTCGCTGACATGATGCTGCCAAATTAATTTGGTTCCCTCTGAACATCATGGCCAAGATGTTTCTCCATATCCTTAGAGAGATTGTTCCTCTTCATAAAAATGCTAGCACCTGCTAGGTTCACATCTGTGGGGAAGCAGAGTGGCCTATTCAGGTATATGTATTTGCTGCTCCTCAATTTCATAAAAGTATGTTAATCCCGTTCCCAGCAGCACTAGCAGCTGAAGCATATGGCTCAGCCAAGCTAACCAGTTACCTAGACCAAGTACTTAAAAATCTCAAGCTTAATGAAAAAGTAAAAATGAGAGAGAGAGAGTAGCACAGATACAGTGAGAGGGAGAAGAAGAGAAAGAGAGAGAGGTTGGAAATAACTTCAAGAGGATGCAGAGCCCATCCAGTTCCTAGTATATTTTAAATTCTATATTTCATTATGCCATTCGAGCAGCAAGTATCACCCCTCAAGCACATTCTGTTAGTTCCCCAAAGATTTGTTACTTTGTTGCTTTGGGGTATAATTCTATCAGGCTGTGCAGTAAAAAATTATAAGTAAGCTCATTGTGAAAATACTGTAAGAATACTGTCTCCCATGGTTCAGGGCTCTCCTTGGGAATCCATAAGAGAAATTTATCTCTGGGCATAGAATGGAGGAAAAAATTAGAATATTCATGAGCAATGACCTGGTTTGTTTTTATCTCATTAAATACTGTGAATCAGAAAGCTGACTGGGTCTCCTTTAAGTTGGCTGCTCAAAACTTCAGAGTCACATTCGTGGCCTAATTCACTCAAGAATAAAAAAAACCTGCAACATTTGATGTATATACTACTAGCAATTCCAATTTTTTTTAATCTTTCTAATATTCTTCTCCTTTATTCTAATTCCTTCATCTATTTTAAATGTTGATTCTCTTTTGTTGGATCATGTGTATCTTGTTAAAGAATCTTAGATCTTGTGTTGAATATAATATTTATACAAAAATACAGCCAATAATTAAATATCACCATTCTCAGAGATCCCCCTTTCCCTCTCACCCTTGGAAGACTCCAGCTTTTGTTTCCTATCTGACAACGCTACTAATATTTGCCAGTCCAGCAGAAAGCTTTACACAAATGAACTGGTGTAATAGGATGTTAACCTACAATAAGAGTCTGTCACATCATAGTCACAGTATGGGAGATCTGCCATTGATTTTTCAGTAAATATGGCAAATGGTGAAAAATATAGTGTGTGTTCCTCAGCACTAAATTTTTCAGTGACTGTTTTTCTCTTCTGCTGTTTTCTATTCTGCTGTCTTCGGTGATATTTAATAAAATGCTCTCTTTTCTCAGTATATGAGTTTGTACTGACATGGCAAATAGGGCCCATGCTGAAGTTGTTATCTATTTTGCCCATGAATGCATTTATAAAGCTTGCCTTTATTAGTGAGTAAAGCATGAAAAGCAAATTAAATGATTAAAAAAATTACTGTGTCATGGAATTAAAGAGTAAGTATGGACCAAGACTCCCCCAGTTCACTGAGGTTATTCAAATCTTTATAAGCCAACAGACAGCTTCTTGACATCTCAAAAAGCGAAATTCAGAATATGGTGAAAGTGCATGGCAATTATTAGAAAGTTCTTTTTATTTAGTCCAAGTTGCTCCTTTTGGAACTCAGTTACCTTTGCTTATTATCCTGTTATCTTTTAACATTTAAAAAAAAATTACTTTCTAATTGGAACCATTTGGAAGATCAGGTGTGATGACATCAGGATGTGATTGGAGAAGGCCTACTCTCATAGAAGATGGCATTTGCTTTGAAGAATCACTGATTCACTGATCGTCTGACTTGCAGAAGCTCAGGAACCTGATTTTGACAGCAAGGGGAGAATAGAATTACTGGTCATGGGCAGATGTAATCAACAAAGTTCCCTGAGATTAACACATAGAACTGACTTCTTGGTGGTATGACTAATGCTCTAGCTAACATCATCTCTCTATTCTAATGTACACAAGGCATCAGGAAATCTATTATTCATTTAGTTGTTACACAGACTTTGAACATCAAGGATGTAAAGATACCCAAGATACCAAGTCAATAAGATATATTCCTTGACTTTAAGAAATGTGTAGCCTACCAGGTAGACACAGGAACACAAACACAAATTTAATAATAATAGGGCTATATCTGAAAGTCCATACTGTGAATGTTTAAAGACATGACATCAAGTCAGATGCTATAGTAGGAAAATGTAAGTTTGTGGAAGAGGAATATTTAAAGTCTGCTGCCCCAAATTCCCTCTTCTATAAAAAATGATTGATTGGATCTGATTCTTTGTATGATTATAGTTTACCTGACAGAGAAGAATCTTCTTTCCCTGTCAATTTTTCCACCTTTATCTACACACATACTCCCACTGTGAAAGCAGACAGTTTTAAAATCACACTTGCTCATTTTCTCTTGCTTAAATGACATAATTAAAAAATAAACATATCAATGACTCCCTATTGCCTAGAGAATAAAATCCAAATACCGATATTGGGATATTATGGGAGGCCTGTATTTCCCATCTTATTTTCTTCATCTCCTTTCTGCTTACTTTATTGTTTTGCTAAGTAAATAGTTTACCTGATTTAGATAGTCAGTCTGTAAATATGTATTAAACACTTACTATGTGCCAAGTACTGAACTTTGATGGTATACAGCAGAGAAACCAATAGACCATGCTTGTTCTTTCAGCCTAGAAGGTGATTCCTTTTTTATTTGTCTGCTTAAACGCTACTTAGTAGTCAATGTATAGCTCAAATTTCACTTCCTTCATTATATTGCTTGGGATCCACCCAGGTGAAAAAATTTCATTGCTTGTTACGTATGTATTCCAATCCTTATTCCATTCCTCAATCCCACTTCATTTCTTATAGCACTTAATTACCATCTGGTTATTTTTGCCTTCACATTTCTACTACTGTGTAAGTCTCCTGAGAGCAGGATTTGTATACGATTCATCTTGGTTTCCTCCCAGCATTTTAAACACAGTAGTTGCACATTGAAGAAATGAATAGAACAAATTTTCTTCAGTATTTCTGGAGTTGCAAACCTAAAAATATGATGATTAAAAAGTCCTCATCACTAAGCTTTGGGTCATCTATGGCTAGAGCTGAACATTTTTATTTTGTAAAAAAAAAAAAAAATTAACTTTGCTACTGTTCAAATATTCCATGTCATTCTGGTTTGTATTCATATATTAAAATAAATAAAAATGTACTCTTGTTAGCTGTTTCGCAGCTTCTATTACAAAAAACAAACTTCTCCCTTTTTAATACCTGCTATACAAATAGGTTAGAAGACCATTTCCTCTCAACAGCCACAGTGATTTTCATGGTCCTCCTCGGTATATCATGCTAAGTATGCATCTCATAGGAGATGTACCTTTGAACAGATTTGCTGCTCGGTTGGCTATTGGCTTTAAAAGGGTCCCAAGGTACTCATTTCTGGATAGTTTTACACCTAAAGAAATTAAAATAGAGTGTCTTAGTTTCAAGTTGACCCAAGAGAAGAAGAAAACATGAACCCTAAGGAATTGTCATTTAAGCATTTATGACCAGATCTGTGTAAGTTTTACTTTAGCACCTGCTTTTCTCTTTATGTCAGCATCCTGGAAGCGGCAAAGCCATGTGGCTCAGTGGCCACCTTGGAAACGTGTGTCTTAAATCCACAGAAAACCCATGTCAATGAAAGAGCCAGGACAGCATCTCCTGAACACTTTGTCCAATTCCTTTATTTTCCTAGATGTAAAATCTACTGTTTCAGACTAACTCTGCTTTCTGTGACTTCATATAGCCTGGCTGCCCTTCCTTTCCTGTTTCCCTATTTGATACTCTTGGTTACAAAAAATTTCTTCTTTTCTTCTGTCAGATAAGCGACAAACTTGCCCTTTTAAATAATGATTCCCAAGGCTTTCTTGCTCTGGTCCACAAGATCCGATTAATTTTACCCATTTTCTAAGTGTTCTCCCTCAAATTAGTCTGGCAAATATGATATTCATGAGAATATTCTCAGGCTTTATTCCACTTGGGCTTGAATCCCAGTTAAATGGTAAATACTCGAAAATACGGGCATCTATTCGTTATCAACCACCATTATATTTTATTTATGCTTTCACTGATTAAATCCAGGCATGTTTTAAAATGTCCAAATGATGATTTTAATTTCAAGAAGAATTTAACTTATCTGGTTTACTTAGGAAAAAAGAATGGTTTCTTCCAAAAACCTTACCAATGATGAAGTTCAGAGATGTTGTTATTACCTACCTAGAAAAAAGAGAAAGGTAGGCTTCAAAATAAAAAAGAACTTCTCTTTTTCTCTCTTTAAAAAAAAATCATGAGAGGCATTTCAAGAAGAGTAACTTTAAATATCAACAGCCCTTCTTGATGAATGAGGTAATACTGAAAGGAAAGAGGACTGACCTGTCAGGGGGAAAAAGTTAAATTCAGGGAGAACAGAGTAGAGTTTTTGGAAAGAGTAACTCTAGTTCTAATAGGATTTTATTCCAAGAATTTGAATATATAAAAGACTAATACTAGACACCTACACCCACAAAGACTGGCTGCCAATTATCTGGTGAGTTGAGCAGTTATCTGCTGAATTTAGCCAATTGAAGGAAAAAATTTTTTCTAGCCTCAAACTCCTACTTTCTCTTCAATAGTAGATTCTTTTTTATCTGAAATATCTGGCTAATTAATTCAGTTCTGCACTTCATTTTGCCTGTGTGGACAGAGGTTGAATGTGTCATTCTGATTCATTTCCCGGAGGTAGGGTGGCAGCATTGAGAGGGCATCATTTATGTTAGAATATCACAAAATGACATTATAGCTCAATGATTGAAAAGAGAATTAGACTAACTTTCACATTCAAACAATTTTTGATTACTTAGGAAAACAGAGGTAAAACCCTGGCATGGATTACTCTAAACCACAGACATTTGACAGAGAATCAAATTAGGCACCAACTCAACTGTTATGAAAATTTCCATTTAAAAGGAGAATTGTGTTGAATATATCTGTACACCAGCTCTGACACTTCTGTAAATGATTTTAACATCTCAAAGCCGAGATGAAAGTCTTATAATCACTGAGAAATAGAAATATCACCTGCAAACATAAGAGGGTCCTTTTTATTATTCTTAGTAGTAGAGAAATAGGTCCAAACATTTCAAAGTGTTGGTGAGACTGATGCAAGACCTACATCAACATATGAAAGCAATGACTACAAATTCCTCTCTTCTTGCTTCCTTTGCTCAACCCAGATGTAAATTCAAATGATAGAACTGTAAATCAGTTAAAGGGATATTAACAAAGTCAAGAGGCACACAACTGAGCCAAGAAATAAATCAGATAATTCATTTCTGAATAAATAGGAAACTTTCAAGAAGTTTTTTTAGGAAAAATCATGGTTACACAGGAGAAAATAATACCCAAACCTTAAATAGTCTTTTTGTTTTAACTCCATGCTAGTGTATATTTTTCTCCTGAAATTCAGTAAAGCACAATAAGCCTTTCAAAACCTTTAATGATCTTATAAATGCAGGGTTAAAAAAAATTTAGAAAGCAGTAGGAATCCATTTCAAGGATGGCCATTTATACCAACAACAACCACAAAAAGGTATTGCTGTTGCTTTGCACTTCGATGACCTTACTTTGTTTGGACTAGAATGTACAAAGAACCAAAGATATCTTTTATGATGTGGATGTTAAAATGGTGAGTTGGCTCATGTGGGGCCAAACCACTGTCTGAAACAATGCAAGGGATAGTCAAATTTCTGCCTCAGAAAATTAAAAATTATATATTGCTATAGACCTTTGGTATGTAAACAGCTACAGCACCAGCCAATAAAGAGAAAGGCAAATACCATTCAACAGCAAAGCTAATCTCACCTCAAACCAGCCAAGCTGCATTAAATAAATGCCTGCTAGACGACATATTTAGCTGGGGGCTATGAACATCATGTTGTTCTCCAGCAAAAAACCCACAGTATATTCTAACATTCCACCCCATCCACACATTAACCATAAAACATATCGAAGAGATTATACACAGTCTGCTGTTTGGCAGAACCTATCAAATTCTCTCCATTTTTAAGCGTAAGAAAAGCAAACAAAAAAACTAGCTAAGGAATATATATCTTAAAATCTAGAATACAAAAGAAAGGAAAAAAATTGATCCAAAGAGATGGAGGGAATGAAACCTAAAAAGAAATATTTTTAACATAATTTAAGACAAATTAAGAATATATCCTTTTCTGAATGCATTAGTTTGTGCTCTCAATAAAATAGAAGAAAATATAAATTTTATCAAACCAGATAAGATGAAAGGAAGTATTATTAAAAGATAAAGTAGACAGCAAACCAACTGCATTAGAAATGAAGACTGTGCCATCATTTCAGTTTTCCTTCATTTCTATCATTTACTAAAAAAATAAAAACATAGAAACAACAATCCATCCTTATGAAATGAGGACAGAGTCACAAACCGAGGCCTCAGATTATATTAAAAAAAAAATCTGCCAAATATATTGAATTTAGGATGGAATTGAAGAAGCAGCTTGGGAACATGCACAAAATTCTACAATATTTTCTTACAGGATGTAGTATTTCTTGAAGATTCTGGCTGCCAAATCAATGAAAGTCCCAAAGCCTAATCAGAGATCCTTCAGTTAGAATAGATCTGATGGTTGAGCAAAACAAATTTATCCAAACAATGCCTTTTCACACCATGATGCACAAAGTGAAGGCAGAGCCAAAGTAAATAATTCCAATAAGCCTTCTATGGAGGAAACAGGTAGAGGTAATGCCAAGATAAAATAGAATCAAGTTGAAGGCAGCTAGTGAAAATGAGAGAAATACATGCTGAATCAGGGAACAAAATCAATTAAAATTATAAATTTTACCATGAACCACATATACCTTCTACTCTGGTGAGCGGTAGAAATGTGTCCTGTAAGACAAAAGTGATATGCAAAATACTTTTTAAAATATTTTTTAAAATATTTTATACCAACCAACCAGAACAAATCCTGGCCACTCAGAATCAAAGGAAATACTTAAGATACACATATGAGAAAAGAGGGAGAAAATTGTCCCTATTTGTCAATGATATGATTATATATAGGGAAACTTCAAGAGAATCAACTGAAAAATCAACGAAGTCTTGATAATAATTTAGCAAGGTATCAGAAACAAAAATCAATAGCTTTTCCATACACAAGTGAGTTAGAAACAATTAGGAAAGGAAACATCATACATTATGAAGTAGCAAGAGAAAAAAAGCCGAAGTAGAGATAAATATGACAAGAAATATGGATGACTTATTTGGGGAAAGTCACTTAAGTTATTAAAGGACTTTCAAAGGTGAGAGACTGGAAAGATAAGGGCAATTTTTAAATAAACTAATACTAGATGGATGAAACGGAGAAGGCAATGGCACCCCATTCCAGTACTCTTGCCTGGGAAATCCCATGGATGGAGGAGCCTCGCAGGCTACAGTCCAAGGGGTCGCTAAGAGTCGGACACGACTGAGCAACTTCACTTTCACTTTTCACTTTCATGCATTGGAGAAGGAAATGGCAACCCACTCCAGTGTTCTTGCCTGGAGAATCCCAGGGACAGAGGAGTCTGGTGGGCTTCTGTCTATGGGGTCGCACAGAGTCAGACACGACTGACGCGACTTAGCAGCAGCAGCAGATGGATGAAATTCTCTATAAGTTCAGTTCAGTTCAGAAACTCAGTCATGTCCGACTCTTTGTGACCCCATGAACTGCAGCACACCAGGCCTCCCTGTCCATCACCAATGCCCGGAGTTCACTCAAACTCATATCCATCGAGTCGGTGATGCCATCGAGCCATCTCATCCTCTGTCGTCCCCTTCTCCTCCTGCCCCCAATCCCTCCCAGCATCAGAGTCTTTTCCAATGAGTCAACTCTTGGCATGAGGTGGCCAAAGTATTGGACTTTAACCTTCAGCATCAGTCCTTCGAATGAACACCTAGGACCGATCTCCTTTAGAATGGACTGGTTGGATCTCCTTGCAGTCCAAGGGACTCTCAAGAATCTTCTCCAAAACCACAGTTCAAAAGCATCAATTCTTCCATGCTCAGCTTTTTTCACAGTCCAACTCTCACATCCATGCATGACCACTGGAAAAACCATAGCCTTGACTAGACGGACCTTTTTTGGCAAAGAAATGTCTCTGCTTTTTAATATGCTATCTAGGCTACTCATAACTTTCCATCCAAGGAGTAAGTGTCTTTTAATTTCATGGCTGCAATCTGCAGTGATTTTGGAGCCCCCAAAAATAAAGTGAGCCACTGTTTCCACTGTTTCCCCATCTATTTCCAATGAAGTGATGGGACCAGATGCCATGATCTTCGTTTTCTGAATGTTGAGCTTCAAGCCAACTTTTTCACTCTCCCCTTTCACTTTCATCAAGAGGCTTTTTAGCTCCTCTTCACTTTCTGCCATAAGGGTGGTGTCATCTGCATATCTGAGGTGATTGATATTTCTCCCAGCAATCTTGATTCCAGCTTGTGCTTCTTCCAGTCCAGTGTTTCTCGTGATGTATGCTGCATATAAGTTAAATAAGCAGGGTGACAATATACAGCCTTGACATACTCCTTCTCCTATTTGGAACCAGTCTGTTGTTCCATGTCCAGTTCTAACTGTTGCTTCCTGACCTGCACACAGGTTTCTCAATAAGCAGGTCAGATGGTCTGGTATTCCCATCTCTTCCAGAATTTTCCACAGTTTATTGTGATCCACACAGTCAAAGGCTGTGTGGCTATTTCTAAAGCAGAAATAGAATTTTTTCTGGAACTCTCTTCCTTTTTCCTTATCCAGCAGATGTTGGCAATTTGATCTCTGGTTTCTCTGACTTTTCTAAAAGCAGCTTGAACATCTGGAAGTTCATGGTTCACGTATTGCTAAAGCCTGGCTTGGAGAATTTTGAGCATTACTTTACTGGCGTGTGAGATGAGTGCAATTGTGCGGTAGTTTGAGCATTCTTTGGCATTGCTTTTCTTTGGGATTGGAATGAAAACTGACCTTTTCCAGTTCTGTGGCCACTGCTGAGTTTTCCAAATTTGCTGGCATATTTAGTGCAGCACTTTCACAGCATCACCATCCAGGATTTGAAATAGCTCAACTGGAATTCCATCACCTCCACTAGCTTTATTCGTAGTGATGCTTTCTAAGGCTCACTTGACTTCACATTCCAGGATGTCTGGCTCTAGGAGAGTGATCACACCATCGTGATAATCTTGGTCTTGAAGATCTTTTTTGTATAGTTCTTCTGTGTATTCTTGCCACCTCTTCTTAACATCTTCTGCTTCTGTTAGGTCCATACCATTTCTGTCCTTTATCGAGCCCATCTTTGCATGAAATGTTCCCTTGATATCTCTAATTTTCTTGAAGAGATCTCTAGTCTTTCCCATTCTGTTGTTTTCCTCTATTTCTTTGCACTGATCGCTGAGGAAGGCTTTCTTTTTTTTTTTTTTCCAATTAGTTTATTCTTTATTTTTTACATGTTATTAGTTTTTTATTTTTTTAATTTTAAAATCTTTAATTCTTACATGCGTTCCCAAACATGAACCCCCCTCCCACCTCCCTCCCCATAACATCTCTCTGAGTCATCCCCATGCACCAGCCCCAAGCATGCTGTATCCTGCGTCAGACATAGACTGGCGATTCAATTCTTACATGATAGTATACATGTTAGAATGCCATTCTCCCAAATCATCCCACCCTCTCCCTCTCCCTCTGAGTCCAAAAGTCCGTTATACACATCTGTGTCTTTTTTCCTGTCTTGCATACAGGGTCATCATTGCCATCTTTCTAAATTCCATATATATGTGTTAGTATACTGTATTGATGTTTTTCTTTCTGGCTTACTTCACTCTGTATAATCGGCTCCAGTTTCATCCATCTCATCAGAACTGATTCAGATGAATTCTTTTTAATGGCTGAGTAATACTCCATTGTGGCTCAGCTGGTAAGGAATCTGCCTGCAATGTGAGGAAGGCTTTCATATCTCTCCTTGCTATTCTTTGGAATTCTGCATTCAGATGCTTATATCTTTCCTTTTCTCCTTTGCTTTTCACTTTTCTTTTCACAGCTACTTGCAAGGCCTCTGCAGACAGCCATTTTGCCTTTTTGCATTTCTTTTCCATGGGGATGGTCTTGATCCCTGTCTCCTGTACAATGTCATGAACCTCCGTCCATAGTTCATCAGGCACTCAATCTAACAGATCTAGTCCCTTAAATCTATTTCTCACTTCCACTGTATAAGCAAAAGGGGTTTGATTTAGGTCATACCTGAATGGTCTAGTGGTTTTCCCTACTTTCTTCAATTTAAGTCTGAATTTGGCAATAAGGAGTTCATGATCTGAGCCACAGTCAGCTCCCAGTGTTGTTTTTGCTGACTGTATAGAGCTTCTCCATCATTGGCTGCAAAGAATATAATCAATCTGATTTCGGTATTGACCATCTGGTGATGTCCCTGTGTACAGTCTTCTCTTATGTTGTTGGAAGAGGGTGTTTGCTATGACCAGTGTGTTCTCTTGGCAAAAGTATATTAGCCTTTGCCCTGCTTCATTCTGTATCCCAAGGTCAAATTTGCCTGTTATGGCAGAAAGTGAAGACGAACTATAAAGCCTCCTGATGAAAGTGAAAGAGAAGAGTGAAAAAGTTGGCTTAAAGCTCAACAGTCAGAAAACTTAGAAATTCTCTATAAATCAGCATATAAACCAAAAGTGATTTTCATATAAATAGCAGCAAGATTATTGGAGAGAAGATGGGTACCTGATAGCAGTCATGCAAGTTTTAGGGGATCAGGGATGCATCTAAGCAGAGGATGCATATAAGACAATAAAACATATCAAAGCTACAGAAATTAAAACAGATACTTACCCAGCCTTACCCCAAGATTACTTCTTTAAATATTTTAGCACATTATTGCTCCATTTTTTTACTTGGATAACTTGATTCCATCCAAAATATATAGTAAATCTACTGAAGAGATCAAATTGCCAACATCTGTTGATTCACAGAAAAAGCAAGGGAATTCCAAAAAGAATCTACTTCTGCTTCATTGACTATGCTAAAATTTTGACTGTGTGTGGATCACAACAAACTGTGCAAAAATTCTTAAAGAGATGGGAATACCAGACCACCTTACCTGTCTCCTGAGAAACCTGTATGCAGGACAAGAAGCAACAGTTAGAACCAGACATGGAACACTGGACTGGTTCGAATTAGGGAAAGGAGTATTTCAAGGCAGTATATTGCCACCCTGCTTATTTAACTTATATGCAGAGTACATCAAGTGAAATGCTGGGCTGGATGAAGCACAAGCTGGAATCAAGATTGCCAGGAGAAATATCAACAACCTCAGATATGCAGATGATACTAATCTAATGGCAGAAAGTGAAGAGGAACAAAAGAGCCTCTGGATAAGGGTGAAAGAGGAGAGTGAAAAAGCTGGCTTAAGAACTCAACATTCTAAAAACTAAGATCATGGCACCAGGGTCCATCACTTCATGGTAAATAGATGGGGAAACAATGGAAACAGTGACAGACTTTAATTTTGGGGGCTCAAAATCACTGCAGATGGTGACTGCAGCAATGAAATTAAAAAACATTTGTTCCTGGGAGAAAAGTTATGACACATCTAAATGGTATATTAAAAAGCAGACATCACTTTGCCAACAAAGGTCTGTCAAAATTATGGTCAAAATTATGGTTTTTCCAGTAGTCATGTATGAATGTAAGAGCTGAACCATAAAGAAGGTTGAGTGCTGAAGAATTGATGCTTTTTAATTGTGGTGCTAGAGCAAACTCTTGAAAGTCCTTTAGACAGCAAGGAGATCAAACCAGTCAATTCAATAGGAAATCAACCTTGAATATTCTTTGGAAGGACTGATGTTCAGGCTGAAGTTTCAATACTTTGGCCACCTAATGTGCAGAGCTGAATCAATGTAAAAGACCCTGATGCTGGGAAAGATTGAGGACAGGAGGAGAAGGATGTGACAGAGGATGAGATGGTTGGGTGGCATCACCAACTCAATGGACATGAGTTTGAGCAAACTCAGAGAGAGAGTGAAAAAGACAGGGAAGCCTGGCCTGCTGCAGTCCATGGGGTCACAAAGAATCGGACATGACTTAGCAACTGAATGAAAACAACAGCAACAAATTGAAGGGAATAGAGAGTTTAAAAGTAGAAATATATTATTCAGTATTAGTTTGTGATTAATCTGGCACATAATGCTCAGTCGTGTCTGACTCTGCCAGGCTTCTCTGTCCATGGGACTCTCCAGGCAAGAATCCTGGAGTAGACTGCCATTCTATTCTCCAGGGATCTTCCCAATCCAGGGATTGAACCCAGGTCTCCTGCATTGCAGACAGATTCTTTACCATTTAAGATACAGGGCAGTCCTTGAAATTAATATTACATTTTAAATCAAATAGTGTTAGAAGTTCAGTTTATCATTATAAAAAGTATAATCTGTACTAACTCTATATAATAAAATAAATTTCTGATGGAATCAAGTAATGTAAGCAAAAAAAAAACCACAGTACTAGAACAATATTTTAAAAAATAATCTTGGGGTAAGATTGCTTTAAGCAAGTCACAAAGCTTAAAAAACATACAAAAATTACTGCACTTTGTTTAAAGAAAAAAATTAATAAGTTCTTACACATAAGAAAAATGTGAATATAATGGACATGAACAAAAATCAATGAATTAGAAATTTATGAAAATTGCTCAAACTCTCTTCCTCAAAATTAAGGAAATACTTAAAACTGGATAGTGCTTTCAAATTTAATTCAAGAAAAGGGAATAAGCTTAATAACATACAATGCTGGCAAATAGCAGGGATAAAAGTTTTGTTCAAAGGCCATTGCCAGAAATTAAAACTGTCATTAACTTGTTGGCAGGCAACTGACACCATCTATATAAAATTAAACTAAACATAAGCTTTTGACCCATCAATTCACTTCTAGAAATTATTTTCTAGTTATAATTTGTGGAAATGGAAAACCTATGTCAAGGATGTTCACTGTAGCATTGTTTACAACAGCAAAAGACTAGGCACAATCCAAATGTTCATTCATTCTAGGGAATGACTAAGTGAATTTCTATAATATAAAAGACTAAAAATAGTAACATATAGCAGTGAAAAAGAATGTGGCAGATTTATGTATATGAAGGTTATGTTATGCTAATATTTACTCAATGCTATTTGAAAGTTTTACAATATGAAAGTACTATATTTTATTTTATTTCTTAAAAATATCAATTAAAATACACAAATAAAAATAACTGGGTTACATATAAACATATCCAGGGGGAAAAATATCCAATTAGCATTGACATATAAGACAGGAAAAATTAGCATTCATATATGAGACAGGAAAGGGAGAGGAAGAGGTCAAAGAGATGAATATGATAAAGGACAGTAGCAGAGATGCACTTAATTACATATTGTCCCTTAGGGCAGTGGCGGTGGGAAATAGATATAAACATGATATAATGGTAGAAACTGTAATTTATTATTTTATCAAATTTGAGATTCCATTTGAGTCAAAAACATATCATTCTTTTCAACTGTACTACAAAAGAAAACAAAACATTGCCAGTTATACTATGACATAATCCTCTCTAAGCATTGATTGCAATGTGTATCCTAATTTCTGAGACGTTGAAACTGTTTTAAAAACTACATCTTATAATTGTCAAAATATTGTAAATAGCCAATACCTAGAAATATCTTGGCAGTACTTTTGAATTTCAAGGGTAAATACTAATTGTCTCAGTGATCAGGAAAGAAAAAAAAAATTACAAAGAAATAAAAATTAGACCAGCCTTAGCTTTTCTCTCTGGAGAAGGAAATGGCAATCCACTCCAGTACTATTGCTTGGGAAATCCCATGGACAGAGGAGCCTTGTAGGCTACGGTCCATGGGGTCGCAAAGAGTCGGACACGACTGAGCGACTTCACTTTCTTTTCTAGCTTTTCTCTCAGTATCATCTGTCAGAAAACATTGGATTTATCTTGAAGAGTTTTGAGTAGAGAAAGGATGAGATTCAAGAATTCCATCATCTGCCAACATATTTCTTCTTGGACAAAGACAATGAAAATAAATATATTCTTAAATAGAAAACTCTAAAAATATATTACTATGTTTCAGAAAAACTTACTCAAAATCATGCTCCTGATGATCACACAGTAAATCAAAGAAGAAATACAAGTGAGAGTATAAAGGACTAAAGTGATTGTTAATTTCATTAAATCAGAACTGAATTTACAAATGCATTAAACAAAAATTAAATGTAAAATAAGTAATTCTGAAAGATTTCATATATAATGCCACAAATACATATTTACATGACATCTTATTGCAAACATTTCCTCTTTGCACTTTTTAGGAACTGCTTGTTTCTTACTCAGATATCTTTTTTTGTCTTTAACTGAGCTATTTCAAATCCTAAAAGATGATGCTGTGAAAGTGCTGCACTCAATATGCCAGCAAATTTGGAAAACTCAGCAGTGGCCACAGGACTGGAAAAGGTCAATTTTCATTACAATCCCAAAGGCAGGTAATGCCAAAGAATGCTCAAACTACTGAAAAATTGCACTCTTCTCACACGCTAGTAAAGTAATGCTCAAAATTCTCCAAGCCAGGCTTCAGCAATACATGAACCATGAACTTCCAGACGTTCAAGCTGGTTTTAGAAAAGTCAGAGAAACCAGAGATCAAATTGCCAGCATCTGCTGGATCATCAAAAAATGATCATCGAGAGTCCAGAAACACATCTATTTCTGCTTTATTGACTATGCCAAAGCTTTTGACTGTGTGGATCACAATAAACTGTGGAAAATTCTGAAAGAGATGGGAATACCAGACCACCTGACCTGCCTCTTGAGAAACCTGTATGCAGGTCAGGAAGCAACAGTTAGAACTGGACATGGAACAACAGACTGGTTCCAAATAGGAAAAAGAGTATGTCAAGGCTATATATTGTCACCCTGCTTATTTAACTTATATGCAGAGTACATCATGAGAAACGCTGGGCTGGAGGAAGCCCCAGCTGGAATCAAGATTGCTGGGAGAAATATCAATCACCTCAGATATGCAGATGACACCACCCTTATGGCAGAAAGTGAAGAACTAAAGAGCCTCTTGATGAAAGTGAAAGAGGAGAGTGAAAAAGTTGGCTTAAAGCTCAACATTCAGAAAACTAAGATTATGCGTCTGGTCCCATCACTTCATGGCAAATGGAGGGGAAACAGTGGAAACAGTGGCAGACTTTGTTTTTCTGGGCTCCAAAATCACTGCAGATGGAGACTGCATCCATGAAATTAAAAGACGCTTACTCTCTGGAAGGAAAGTTATGACCAACCTAGACAGCATATTAAAACGCAGAGACATTACTTTGTCAACAAAAGTCCATCTAATCAAGGCTATGGTTTTTCCAGTGGTCATGTATTTATGTGAGAGTTGGACTATAAAGAAAGCTGAGTGCAGAAGAATTGATGCTTTTGAACTGTGGTGTTGGAGAAGACTCTTGAGAGTCACTTGGACTGCAAGGTGATCCAACCAGTCCATCCTAAGGCAAATCAGTCTTGGTGTTTATTGGAAGGACTGCTGTTAAAGCTGAAATGCCAGCATTTTAGCCACCTGATGTGAACAGCTGACTCATCTGAAAAGACCCTGACGTTGGGAAAGATTGAAGGCAGGAGAAGAGGACAGCAGAGGATGAGATGGTTAGATGGCATCACCAACTCAATGGACATGGGTTTGGGTGGACTCTGGGAGTTGGTGATGGACAGGGAGTCCTGGCATGATGCAGTTCATAGAACTGCAAAGAGTCAGACACAACTGAGCGACTGAACTGAACTGAAGACAGTATTTAAGATGGTGGCTCAGGCCATTTCAGGGAGTTTTACTCAGTTTTTCTGATATTTCCCATGTATATATGAGGTATATATGTTAATAAACTTCTGTTCATTCTCTTGTTAATCTGTCTTTTATCACAGGGGATCTCAGCCAAGAACTCAGACTTGTGTGTTTGTGCATGCATACTCAATCATGTCTGACTCTTGAGACTCCACAGTCTAAGAATAATGGAGCTGGTTGCCATTTCTTCCTCCAGGGGATCTTCTCGACCCAGGGATGGAACCTGCAACTCCCAAGTCTTCTGCAATAGTAGTCAGATTCTTTACCACGAAGCTATCTGGGAAGCAAGAACTCAGAATGGTAGAGGAAAAACTATTTTTCCTCCCCTACAAAACTATTACCTATGAGCAAAAGATCACAGGAAGAAGGCAAAAATTAGAATTTCCCTACATTGATTTATTTGAAACAGCAAAAAATGGAGCACTGATGTGAAATATTCATAATCTTAGAGTTCATTCTCCTCCCCCAAAAGGAGAAGCAACATTACTGGTTCAGTTCAGTTCAGTCGCTCAGTTGTGTCCGACTCTTTGCGACCCCATGAACCGTAGCACACCAGGCCTCCCTGTCCATTGCCAACTCCCAGAGTTCACTCAGACTCACGTCCATCGAGTCAGTGATGCCATCCAGCCATCTCATCCTCTGTTGTCCCCTTCTCCTCCTGCCCCCAACCCCTCCCAGCATCAGTTTTTTCCAATGAGTCAACTCTTCGCATGAAGTGGCCAAAGTACTGGAGTTTCAGCTTTAGCATCATTCCTTCCAAAGAAATCCCAGGGCTGATCTCCTTCAGAATGGACTGGTTGGATCTCCTTGCAGTCCAAGGGACTCTCAAGAGTCTTCTCCAACTGGTAGTCAAGAGCTAAAAACCAATCATACAAAGATCTTGGGGGAAAAGGAGAGAAATTGTAGGAAGAGCTACATTAAGAAGCTCCAGGAGTTTCCTACCATAAGTCCCTAGTATATGGGCCAAAATATGTAACTATTTATTAGTGTTCATTTAAAAATGCTTGAAATACTGTGTTCTTGGCTCCAGAACTTTGAATTGAACTGGAGAGATGATTAAAAACTCAAGGGTAACCTCTCAGGAATGGCCAAGAGAGAATATATCCTAACTAAGGAGATAGAGGACATTTAACAAATTTGGAGAAGTTAAAGAAAAGCTGTGGTTTGTCAATCAAGTACGTAGCCAATCCCAGCTATGCTCTTACATCACTGTCATCCTGTTCTTGCTTTACTATTAAATATTGGGTTGGAGTGAAGTGTTACCTAACCTTAGGAATCACATGTGGACATGATGGAAAGGTGTGTGCAACATGGAGGAATCTTGAACTTTAGCTGAATGGTGCAGTATCTGCCAAATGGAAGACCATGGCAAGAGACTTCTGGCTTCTCAACAAGACCTGTTCATACAGCTGGACTGTTTTGCAGCCTTCCTTGCAGCTCAATATGGCCATATGACTGAGTTGTCATCAGTAAAATGTGAGCAGAAGTGATGGGAGCCCCTTCTCGGCATGCATCCCCCAAACCTTCTACACATCATCCTCCATGCCCAGGTATTCCTGAAAGCCTGTTGCTGAAGGCAGCAACACCTTAGACAACCTGGGTCCCTGAATTGATATTTGGATCAGATTTCTCCTCACCACTCCTCTCCACCTTGAAGCCATCTTTCAATTTTATGTGAGCAACAAACAAACTTCTGTTGTGTTTGGGCCATTATTGTTTTTTTTGACCTATATATTTGCAGTTAGCTGACTAAATAACAGGCGAAAGGTCTTGATAAGTAGCAGAAAAGATGACCAGCATCTCCAGATTTCTTCAGGTCCACTGCTCACAATTTCAGGTGAAGAAAGATTCTTTTCTTTCAGTAGTCTTAAATTTCACGGAGGAAAGTTAGATTTGTGCCTGTGTTTTATGTTCATTCCTGCAGCATGGAAGGAGGCAAGGTCAGCTTTCCCATCCCCCATGAGACAACACAGACTTGGTGCTCCATCAGGGAAAGTAAATGTGTTAGTAGAAGAAGGTGCAAAGGACGCTGAGTAAGCAGAAACAACTTTTGAACAGTAAAATCTGATGTACCCATATAGATAACATATTTAATATATTACCCCTTTATATCCCTTTAGCATAAGTGGTATGTGTGTGCCTCAAACAGAAAATAAGGTTTACTTTCTATCTTATATTTTGTCTATATTGCCTGAAAATGTAAATTTTTGTATTTATTATTTTAAAATGTTAACATATATATTTTATGAGGTGACATTGTAGGTCAACTTGTTTCCTACTTTATAATTTTAAGAATGAAAATTTTTTTAATTGTGAAGCAAGTGAATTAGACAATTTTCCTTACTTAAGATCGTGACTGTGGCTTGTTTTCTCCTACTTCCCCAATATTATGTTGCCGATTAATCTAAAGTAAGAGGTTCAGATTATTTTGAAATTACTAATTATTATCATAGTTAATTGAAACTATGCTTTCAAGACTATTTACTAATGTGAAAAAAGACATAATGATATTGTGACAACCATGATCCCAGTGATGAAGCGATATGAAACCTGGAAGAAAATAAAACTAATTACAAATGGTTACCTTTTAGTTTTAGAATTATTGATGGTTTTCTTTCTTTTACTTTACTTATATCTCTCAAATTTTCTATATGTTATAACCTAAATATTTTCAAAATAAAAATAAATGAATACCAACCATTGTTCAGTTCCTTCTGGTCTAAAACATTCATCTTTACTTAATTGTCTCACTCTGCATAATTTGAGGAAAAGAAATGAAATAAGATAGCCAGTCCATATGTGGATAGACTGTGTTATTTCTAGGGCCCAGAGGATTTTCCTGAGCTCAGTTTACATTTGTGTTATAGGGAAATGAAGAGGGAAAGAAAAACGCAGCATGTGAACAGTGTGAGGCATGTTCAAATCCATGGCTCACAGCAGGGAAAAACAACTGCTTCGTCTCCTGTTTTCAGTGACCTAGCATGTGTGCAGATCACAGTGTCAGAAAAAGAATCTAAAATTGCCTTCAACACGGCTTCTCTGTTATTTTTGTGCTAGTAAATGCCTAGGCTGGAGGACCCTCTGAGAAACCTGAAGGCCTTGTACTGCCCTGGTTGACTTGGGCTAAAAAGGCTTCAAAGAGGCATTTGCTTATTTTGTAAGAAACACAGGTTCATTATAGGAGTCCAGCAACTATCCTAAGCCCTCAGAATAATTGCATCATTAATTTCTAATGACGTGACTAAACTCTTTAAAATCATTATCTGACTTTCTACCTCTGTAGACTGGGAGAGCTCTTTTGTAAACATCTATAGCTTCTTTGCAAAGAAAAATAATTCACATTTTATTCTTCCCAGATTGATTATTTACTGCTTCTACCAATTCTCATCATAAAAGATTTCCATATAGGTGCCAAGAACAAAGATGGAAATAGGTGAATTTAAATGTTTGTTTATTAAGATGTTTGAAGGGCTTAATTCTTATCTGGCCATTCAAATAGGATTAAAGGGATTAACTTGAATAATACAGGCACATTATAAATACGTATGTTGTCTCTAATTAATAGGCTCAGATATGAATATAAGATATGTCAAATTATTACAGAATAGACTATGATTACATTATTTTTAAATAATGGAAAGAAAATCCATGAGTCATTAGTAAAAGAGATGACTTTGGAATAAAGCAAACTCATTCAGCAAATATAATGCACTGTAAGATACATTTCCTATTTATATGTACAGTTAATAACATCTATTATGCAGTCTTAGCCCTAGAAGCCAGTGTTTGTTGAGAGAAACATTTTAAAACAGAAGCTTAATTACATAGTGCTCAAGTTTCTCTGGCAACATCAAAAGGGAGAAAGTCATTTGTGCTTTAATGAACATTTTGAAAGAGAAAAATAAGTTCTCAAGTTGAGAATTCTATAAGTTACAGAAAGGAGAATGCAGAAGGAAGAAAATTTTAGATCACAATATTTTTTCAGTATATGACAAAAGCTGTAAAGGGAAAAAAATAGATGATAGATAGATAGAGATAGAAACAGATAGATATACATATAGATATATAGATATAGACTACAAAGGCCTTGGATTTTTATTCCAGGATTTTCCTCTGAGAATTACTCGGGCACATTATAGACGGAAATATTTATTTTCAAGGGAAAGATTCTCCTTCACTTCTCTTTTGCCAGATTACTCCCTAAACACTGTAACTATCACAGTTTGAAGGAAATCACTGAAGAGACTTAGCAACCCTTTCTAAGGAAGCAGCAAGTAATAACAACTTTCACAAACAGGTTTTGACCTGACTCACTATTCTAACCAAAAATTCCACAAATTAGTATTAAAAATGATTATCAATTTTTCATGTGGGCTGTAGGAGATATAAACCTGATATTGTCCAATTTAACTTGGAGTTCTTAGAAGTGGACAGATAGTTTTTATCCTCTGATAACAGTGCATTTTATAAGGTAGAGAAATATCAGACACCATTAAATTCTCTCATTTAAGAAAATACATGCAAAGATGCTGACAGTTTGTAGACACCCAAGCTCTAACCTCCAGTCTCTGGACCCATCATTGGCCCACTAACTAGTATATTTACCTGAAAAAGAAATCAACAAAGTTTTGATATTTTAAGGACAATTTGTTAGAACTTACCAGGACTGTGTTCAAGGCAAACTTTAGGCAAATCTGAGAACAAAATAAAAACTGACTTTTGTTTTTTCCCCCTATGGGGCACCCTGAAAGTGGAAGTTTTAGTCGTTCCGTTGTGTCCAACTCTTTTTGCACCCCTACAGATTGTAGCCCGCCAGACTCCTCTGTACAGGGAATTCTCCAGGCAAGAATACTGGAGTTGGGAGCCTTTCACCTCTCCAGGCGATCTTCCCTGCCCAGGGATCGAACCCAGGTTCCTGCACTGCGGGTAGATTCTTTACCATCTGAACCACCAGGGAAGCCTATAGGGCCCTCTGCCTGTATGTATGATCCCTCATCCTAATGAGAACCTCTTATGTCAGCCCACAGCACTCTCATGCCACATCTACACCCACCAGTACCTACTTTCTCCCTCCCTACCTCTTCATTTCTAATACATTAACTTGCACGATATTGTTAATATCAAATACATTTTACCTTAGTGATAAGTTCTCTCTTTTTAAATTTAGACTCCTGAAAACACAGTATCATATCTCAAGTGAATGACTCTTTTCATCTCCTTTTCGTCATTCTTTCCTTCTTAGTTTCGACCAGGTATGAAACCGAAAGAGTCTACTAACTTCTGTTGTATACCAAACATTTGCATTATAAGCCCATCTATCTGTATGCAAGAAAACCAGGTGACTATTGTTTGCTTCTTAAGTTTAGCATAGAATAGTTTCCAGCTATTGACAGTGTCTTTGTTTTCTCCGATGAAAATACATTTATAAGAATGTTCTATAGATCAACTGCCAATATATGCCCTGAAATCTCCAAGATTGTGTCAGCAACTGTCTGACTGTGCCTCAGTGTCGCAATACCGCAAATAAAATGAGAACAATAGGCCCACTTTCATCTTTTCCCAGCATTTTGCCTAATTTTTCTGCCTCTTAAACACATGCTGATTTATATATTTCTTCTTAATAAATGACACCTTTGCCCTCCTAGGAAATGGCTCCTGAAGCCACTGATTAAAATGGAATTAACATGGAACATGACTGTTACTGCCATTGTGGTTCTGCATTCCTGGTATGCTTTTCACACATGATGCTACACTTGAAGACGCCATATATACTCCATTACTGCAGTAGAAATCAAAAGGAAAACCAGATCATCATTTAACACTATGGCATTCGATTTTCAATTTCACATCTTGGGCTCTCATGGCTGCCTTATTTAGAGTCCTTCTCTTTGCCAACACTTCTTTTGAGCTCTGAGAGATACATCCATCATGATATGCAATTGGATCTGTAACTCGAGGTACTGGAATAATAATCAGAGGTGTATATATAAACTGAAAGCCTCTGTATTTCTCCAAACCATTCCCTGTTGCAGGAATGCTAAAATAATGCTAATGCAAGAAAAGATATTCCAGTGTCATTTTAGATTTCAGGCACTGCACATTTGTGCCCATGATTATGTCAGAATATACACATAGGCATCATTTAAGAGAGAATTTATTATAAAAGAAAATATAAAAAACCAAAGCTAGCCTGATCTTGCTTTATTTATTTATTTTTAAATCAGTGCTTGAACTGGAGTTGAATAAATTTGTCCAGCTTCACATGAAATTGTGTTGGTCTGAGCATAAAAAATAAAACTGGTAAGCCTATTCATGTGGAGTGAAAAGAAGAGAACATAAAAAAACATAAAATATCAACCTCCTAGCACAAAAAAATGCATTGATGTATTTTTTTAAAAAGTAAAATCTACTTTTAAATAATACTAGGTTTTATGTAAAAAATAAAGAATTGAAAGCTTCAGAAGCAAAGAGATCCACATTTAATGCTAGGGATGCCCACCTGGGGAGAAAAAGGGAAAAGTATAAAAACAGTGATATTTGTAGAGGTTTTTTAGGTCTGGGGGTCAGATACATCCAGACATGAATATAAGAGATAAGAATTAATGAATGTTTATCCTTTTCAGGTTTTTTATAGCCTTGTGAATTTTACTTATCTCTCTTACACCTAGACTTGTGTGCCAAAGAAAAAGTACCAACGTTTTTTAAAGATTCACTTATTCATTTATTTTAAACCAAGTTGAAGTCAATTGATTTCAATTTTGCTTTCTAGATTCAAAGATCAATAGTACTAGGGTAGCATTTCTACATAGCTTGTTCTCTGCTTTTGCAATGCAATATTCAATGAATTCAATCTCCTATCAAAACTAAACAACATAGGCATAAATTGGTTCTTATCAGCAAATTTTCTTTACTTTTTAGGTCTATTTGTTTACTATCACGAGCGGATGCTCTTTGGACCATACTTTCAGAGACGTGTCATAAAGCTGTAAGAGTATGACAGCTCAGAAACGGCTAAAAAATTAGTTACAAAAACTTGCAAATTTCAGGAAAGGACTATTTAGTTATTTAATTCATAGCCTTTCCTCAGAAAGTATTTGGTGAAACATTACGGTATAGATGAGATACAACTCCAGTTCAATTCAGTTCAGTTACTCAGTCGTGTCCCACTCTACACCACCACGGGCTGCAGCATGCCAGGCTTCTCTGTGCATCATCAACTCCCGAAGCTTGCTCAAACTCATGTCCATCGAGTCAGTGATGCCATCCAACCATTTCATCCTCTGTTGTCCCCTTCTCCTCCTGCCTTCAATATTTCCCAGCATCAGGCTCTTTTCCAAGGAGTCAGTTCTTTGCATCAAGTGGCCAAAGTATTGGGGTTTCAGCTTCAACATCAGTTCTTCCAATGAATACTCAGGACTGATTTCCTTTAGGATTGCCTGGTTGGATCTCCTTGCAGTCCAAGGGACTCTCAAGAGTCTTCTCCAACACCACAGTTCAAAAGAATCAATTCTTGGGCGCTCAGTTTTCTCTATAGTTCAGCTCTCACATCCATACATGACTACTGGAAAAACAATAGCCTTGACTAGATGGACCTTTGTTGGCAAAATAATGTCTCTGCTTTTTAATACGCTGTCTAGGTTGGTCTTAGCTTTTCTTCCAAGGAGCAAGCATCTTTTAATTTCATGGCTGCAGTCACCATCTGCAGTGATTTTGGAGCCTCCCCAAAATAAATTCTGTCACTGTTTCCATTGTTTCCCCATCTATTTGCCATGAAGTGATGGGACCAGATGCCATGATCTTAGTTTTCTGAATGTTGAGTTTTAAACCAACTTTTTCACTCTCTTCCTTGGAGATACAACCTCCAAGACTTGATTTATTTCTAAATTGTCCTCTAAAGCATATATCTGAGATGCAAAGGCTCAGAATCTACAAGCTGGAACTTCATCAAGCAAAACTGAGTTGAAATTTAATGGGAAATCCTCCACTAATTTTCTCAATCTCTGGCCCTCTTTAAGCTCAGCTGTAGTTATTTTTTTAAAGAAGAAAGGGGGGGAAAAAAAACAACAGCTAATAAGATCAGATTGTCGTTTCCAATATCCAGCCTAGTAGGAATTTTCAGCTTTAGGTTATAGATTCCAGGAAATAGAAGTTTATAACACAAACGGTGACAGAACCTTAATTATGGCATTGCGAAGAGCAAGGTTGCAATAGAAGGGAACTGTCCCTGAGATGAGCTGCTTCATCTCTGAGTGAAATCTGGCCTAACCTCCCAAGAGGAGGGTGGTGCAATGAATGACTCAGGTCCTCATTGGTAAAAGAATCTGGTATGTATTCTATGAAATTAATTGTCATCTTCCATTCCTTTCTTCCTGACTAAGCCTCACTTCATTCTGTACCAAGAAGAAAAGAAAGGTCATAAAGAATGAAGCAATGGCATCTTACTTTTGGGACAAAGTCTGTTTTCCAACATGTGTATCAAAGAATCAGTGAAGCTGGAAAGGACCATCTGGTCCAGTCCTTCTGTCTCTCTGCAGACAAATTCTAAATATTCTAAGACAGAGTGGGAAGGAAGCCCACAGCTCACATCTTCAAATGAAGGAGGGATAATTCATGTCCTTCCTTAAAAGCCCATGCTAGGTATAAAGTCAAGAAGTTTGTCAAGTAAAACACAATTTTTATTTGCAACCAATCTGACCTACTCACACTATTGTCTGTAAACACGAAATGTCCTCTATAAACATACTTCAAACATTTGGAGGAATTTATGAAGCCAACCCTTAATTTTCTCCATCTGTCAAACAACTCAAAGTCTCCTAGTATTTTTTAACATAGTGAAGGGTCAAATTCCTAAATTTCTTGTTTTAGTTTTCATTTTTCCCTGAACTCTTCTTGATATTTACACATTTCTCTTGCTAGGTATATTTATCATTATAACCCAAATAGCTAACACAGTGCCTAGTCCACAGCAGGCACTGAGTAATTGTTTTTGGGCAAACAAATGTCAGGGACTGGGACACGATAGATGGCCCCAGTATACATTAAACAGCAAACAATACTTTTACGTTTGTTTGTTTGTTTCACATTCCAAATAGCCATCTCATCAGCTGTAGTTTAATTCAATTAATCTAACTAAAATACAATTAATTCACTGTCTTTCTTGGTTTAAATGTTACAATGATATATGCAAATTATCCATCTATCCAGCAGCAGTTTTATGACACAAAGAAGTCACATTTTTAATCTAAAAAAAAGCAATATTTTCAGAAAGCATATAAATTAGCAGTGGTCATTGTTTACTCATAGAAAAGCAAAGCTGAACAGATGTAAAACAATGCATTCATAGATGGCTGTGGTATGCATCCCATTCTTACTTCAGTCTAGGTCTTAGAACTCTGAACATCTGCAGCAGTTTGCTGGGATGTCAACATCACAGCTAGGACAGTTCTGGCTACTCAGCTCCATGAACCTATTGATACCAAAGAGTCACTTAAGAATCATGATACAGTCCACCATGTTTCAAATTCACACTGGAAAAGAAATAGAGGAAATGGGGAACAGAGGAAATCAGGGGACCCATACCAAACCAAGACTTGCTCCTGAAGGTTGTTTCTCCATTTCCTTCTCACAAACCAGAGAAATTCCTGGATTTCTACTGTCTTGAAAAAGAAAAGCATCTTTCTTAGGCCATAGTGCACTTTCTAACCAAGCACCAGGACTGACCAAGTCTCTCGGGATTTCTCCAGGAAAAACAAAAACCTGCCAGTGCTCTCAACAAAGGCAGTTGTCCTCTGTCAAGCATTTGGGGAAACAAGAGTATAATAGGGTCATCTATGCTGTGTTACCTATGGGTACCTTTTTTCAGTCTGAATCTGAGACATTGCATCATTCAACGGAAAGGAAAGGAAGGGAGGAAAAACACCAAGAGGGTAAATGCTAGTTAGGTGACTGTATGATCATGCATATCAGCATGGCATTTTGCCTAATTTTACAGTTGGGAGCGTTCTGGTTAGTTTTAATAGGCATGCTTGTCATATAGGACTTCGAAAATGAAAGTGTTAGTCATTCAGCCATGTCCGACTTTTTGCAACCCCATGATCTATAGCCCACCAGTCTCCTCTGTCCATGGATTCTCCAGGCTAGAATACTAGAGTGGGTAGCCATTCCCTTCTTCAGGGGATCTGCCCAACCAGGAACCAAATCCAGGTCTCCTGCATTGTGGGCAAATTCTTTACTGTCTGACCCACCAGGGAAGCCCATATAGGACTTCACTGCTACTGCTGCTAAGTCGCTTCAGTTGTGTCCGACTCTGTGCGACCCCATAGATGGCAGCCCACCAGGCTCCCCCGTCCCTGGGATTCTGCAGGCAAGAACACTGGAGTGGGTTGCCATTTCCTTCTCCAACGCATGAAACTGAAAAGTGAAAGTGAAGTCGCTCAGTGGTGTCCAACTCTTCGCGACCCCATGGACTGCAGCCCACCAGGCTTCTCCATCCATGGGATTTTCCAGGCAAGAGTACTGGAGTGGGGCGCCATTGCCTTCTCCGAGGACTTTACTTATACATAATTTTATGTGATTTTTTTTAAAACTTCCTTTTGCATTCTTTTCTGGAAAAGTGAAAAGGTAGTTTATGTTTAAATACTAGCCAAGCACTGGCACCTGGATAGAAGGAAGGAAGGGAGGGAGGAAGAGGGACGGGAAAAAAAGCCTTTTTAAACATGTAAATTTTTGGATAAGCTCTAGGTAAGCAGTCCTCTGCTTGGTTCTTTTACATAGTAAAATATTTCTGACTGGGACAAATTAAAGGTTGTTTAAAATATTCAAATACAGATAGATTTCTGGAGGAAAAACTAGAGTTTCCATAATTATTATAAGTTAGATCCAGGATAAAATATGCCCAGCTACTACTAAGGTGATCAACATTCAGAGATAGAGATTAGAAACACTTATACATACATACATATCAATCTGTGTTTATGTATGAAACAGTTACAGCAGGCTTATAGCAAACAAAGCTTGCACCCAAAGTACTGAATTCATCACTGATCATGGAATTTCCAAAATGTGTGTACTTTTTATGTTCTTTGTACTTTAAATTTAAGAGGGCATGTGACAGGCTTCTTTTGATATGATACTATATTCTGATATAGAACACAAAATCTTTCCATTTTGATTTAAATTCTATCAGCATTATGACTGCAAATAAGAATAGAGGCTTTACAACAAAGAATTTCAATGATTATTATATTTTACCTTTTTGTCACAAATGATAATGATCATTTGAGGACAATAGCTACATTCACAAATAGTACTGTATGAGAGCAATGATGTAATTTAGTAGAAAGCATACATACTACTAAAAAGGCTTACTTCAAATAAACGTGAAGAGTTGACTACACTTCTGGACTTGATTCTAGCAACACAAAAATCCTCAGAATCAAACATGAAATCTGAGTTGGCTGTTCATAATATCATGTTCAGAAGCTTGACATTTCATAGATCAGCCACCTGCCATTCGCGCTTCCCCACACCCTGTTCAAACTTGCTCAAAAGAATCTCATATACTTTAATCCTCAGAACCTTGAAAGATGATCAGTGTGCCACAGGCATTAAACCTGTAAACTTTTTTTAACCTCTCCATTAAATACCGGGACTCTTAGTCTGATTCTGGCAAGTGACCTGGGTAAAGATTTTGGTGCCCATGTGAGGCACACACATTTTTGAGTTTCACTGCTAGTGCTTGCTTGCTGTTGATAAATGCCAAATGCATCTGGGGAAAGAGTTTTGAAAACAACTCGACAGCATGAAAAGTTCCAACAATAAAACAGAACTCTTTACATTGCAAAGCCAAACAAATAACTCGGGCAAGTGTAATTGAATAAATCCTGAGCTTCAGTGCAGATGGCTGTTTTTACTGTCTATGCCTGGATCTGCTGAAGGTTCTTCAGTTCCAGTGTGTGTATGTGTCTGTGTGTGCGTGTGTACAGGGCTTTTTTTATATGAGATTTGGCATATTGCATGTGGCAGGCTGTTGAAAAATGAATAAAGACAGGAGGAAAAAGGCAATGTGTGTCCCATTGGTAATGAAGGCAAGCCAGGTTGCTGACTGCCCATGTGCCAGTTCTCCAGGATTGCCCACGGGCTCCCAAGATCATTTCCTTGCCCCCAGATTTTCATGTTGAATTATCACTCACGATCTCTAAGTGAACACGCCTCTTATTTTATTTAAGACACATTGGGCTCTTGTGTTTGACTTCCTGCTAGGCGATACAATATTTAGTGTATGCTCCTTACACAAATGGGAGGAAGTGAAAAATGACCATATAAGCATTATTCCAAATTTATTTTTTTCTATCTTTGCAGAGATATCTTTGCCCTAAGCTTTCAAGAGGCAGACATCAAGTGTAAAGCATTTGTTCTGTGCTGAATTTGCTGAAGAAACTCTGACCACAGATGTCTACAAGGATTCATCAGGAGCTTTAGGCTATGGCCTCATGGCTTTGGCCTGAGGCAAGGCTAGGGGCAAAGAACTTTTCATGTGGGGGGTAAAGAATAAAGTAGAAACTCATCATGCCTGGATTCTTACATTTGCTCTAACTGGTACCCAGAAGCCTCTCTCTAAAATATGGCTTATCTGTTCCTGTGCTGCTGTTAAAACAGAAATGAGCAGCATCATAGCTTATTTGTGACCTACTTAGGAGGAATTCATATTTGTCTACAATGGCCAAAAGGAAGAGAGGTTGAAAAGAACAAAAATTATTTCTCTCAGTATGATAGCCAAAAGGCATATAGATTGAGATGAACAAAAATACATAAGTTTTCCTTACTATGTGGCTGTCACACTTAGTTCAAATGATTACCTCTATTTTTATGTGGTCATCGAATTTTTTTTTTTTTACTTTACATGTTTGGTCATGAGATAATGCTTTATATGATATAGTAATATTTTTAAATAAAAGATCTGCACATTTAGATAATAAAGTCTTATCTCTTTTTTATTTCTTTAGCCCCATCAAGAACTGTAAAAAGAAACTGCTAGGTTGCTTATTTGTTAAGTGATTCTTAACTCATCTCTGATCCAAAGAATGCTCTTGTCAGAATACAGGCCTGTAAATAATTAATGGTGTTTTTAACTTTTGATTTCCAGCCACAACATTTTTTAGGCTCAAATTATGACTCTAACCACCTGCAAAACAGAGGGATAGAGCATTTGACAAAGTTCCAGAAAACTCTGTGTGTTATAGAAGTGGTGATAGTAGTCTGTTTCTTGGGTTGTTTTCTAGGTTTCCATCCCTCTCTGACTTCCCTAGTCCCATTCTCCAAGAGAAGAGTGGCTTTAATAAAAATGGTGTGAGAGGATGAAAGCATGTAGTACAATAACCTCTCAAGTATGATCTTTTCAGTAGAATTATGTGCTCCATTTCAAAGCTGACTTCTTTGGAAGAAAAGGCTTATTCCTAGAAAGCAATAACTGAGAAATAGTCTATTATTCCTGCAAATAGAGTCACAGGTAGGCTAGGAAACCAGCTCTCAGCAACCCTGAAACGAAATGTCAAAACACATGTGGTATCCCATAAAACTTTATCATTGAAAATATGTTTTCTAGAAACTTCTGGTTTTCTATGCAACTATATCAAGTGATACTAGATTCAATATAAATTAACTGTAGACTTTCAACAGTCCAGTCTTTAAAATAATACCTCCAACAGACAGGGAGAAATATATAACCTAAAAGAGTGAATACAGACACAATAATGGCCTATTAACTATATTTCCAAACCTGAATGGTTGCTCGGCCTCAATGCTGCAAATTTGGTGGAATTAATATAGTTAATCTTCAGGAATTTAAGTCCCTAGTTCCAGATCTAAATACAACATTTTTAATTCACTTTTGACTTGATCTCATATTGAGCTCATATACAGTTAAGCCACTTTGCCATTACCAATTTCATAGGTTAAAAATAGTACACAGGGCAGGTCAATCTTGGAATAGAAGGGTCATTTATATGCTTCACTAAAATGGTTATTGAATATTCTTATAAGAGGTTGCTTTTCTCATAATTCCAACTCTGATATATCATTGTAAAATGGTTGAAACTGAAGGGAGGAATTTATTTAGAATCTTTCAACCATTCCCTGTAATTTGTCCCAAAATTTAATTATAAAAATTTCCAAACGTACAGGAAAGTTGAAAGAATTGTAACCACCCATATAGTAACACTGATATTCTACAATTAATATTTTTCTATTTTGACATATTACATATCTATCCATCAAACTAGCCTTCTATTTATCTATCAATTCATATTTTGTTGTAATTCAAAGTTAGTTGCAGACATCAGTATATGCCACCTCTAAATATTTCAGCATGTAGATCATTAACCAGAGTTTACTATCTGATTAACTATTTTATTTTAGGTAAAATTTATGTATCATGAATTACATAAATCTTAACTGTGCCATTCTTTGAGTTTTGAAATTTTTTATACTTGGATAACCAAAATCCCTATCAAAATAAAGAAAATGTAACTCTAGAAAATTTCTCTCATGTCCCTTCTCAGTTAATCTCCACTGCAAACAGCTCCAGAGGCAATTACTACCATGATTATTTTCATCATGTATTTGTTTTGCCTGTTCTTAAAATTCATATAAGCAAATTATACGATATGACTCTTGGTATAAAGCTTCCTTTTACACAGCATAATGTTACGAAGAATTTATCCATGTTGGTACTTGAATTAGTTGTTCATTCTTTTTCTTGCTGAAATCTTTCCATTGTATGAATATACAAAGGTTCAGCTTTCCATCCTCTTGTCCAGTTTTGTACTACTCTGAATTGAGCTATAGTGAGCATTTCTGTACAAAAATTTTGTTCATCTAGGCTTTCATTTATCTAGGGAGAATATCTAGGAATGGAATTTCAGGGTCATAGGGTAGGCATATGTTTAGCTTTATATTAAGTTACTAGAGATTTTTCCTGAGTCGTTATACCATTTTATACTCCACCAAATGTATGAGAGCACTAGTTTCTCCTCTTTATTTTCAGACAATCTGGTGGGGAGATAATGAGATCTCACCTGGTTTTACTTGTACTTTCCTGATGACAAATAATATGAGTATTTTTCATGTACTTATCAGGTATATTCCTTCCTTTGGGGAGCATCTATTCAAGTATTTTGCCTGTTTTTAACTGGGTTGGTTGCATTTTTATTCTTGAGGGGTTCTATATACATTTCTGATAGGAACCAGTCATAATTTTTGCAAATGCTTTCTCCCATTTTTTGACTTGCCTATTTGTTTTCCTAATGATGATTTTTGATGAAAAGAAGTTTTAATTTTGATGAAGTCTAACATTTTCTTTAAAAGATCATTGTTTTTGGTGCTTGAAGAGATTTGCCTATCTGCTAAGTCACTTCAGTCATGTCCGACTCTGTGTGACCCCATAGACGGCGGCCCACTGAGATAACCCCCGTCCCTAGGATTCTCCAGGCAAGAACACTGGAGTGGGTTGCCATTTCCTTCTCCAGGAAGACAAAATGTTTTCATTTAATGTTTTCTTTTGGAAGTTCATGATTTGAACTTTTATGTGTAAGTCTATGATTCCCCTCAAATAATTTACTATTATGTGTGGTGAGACATAAAGATAGAGTTTAGTCTCTCACTGTGTCTCTTTGTCTCTCTGTGTCATTCTCTCTCAATAGGTAGATGAAAGAATAGGCAGATGAAAGATACATAGATACATGAAGTGAAAGTGCTGGTCGCTCAGTCATGTCTGACTCTTTGTGATCCCATGGACTTTAAACACACCAGGCTCCTCTGTCCATGGCATCCTCCAGACAGGAATACTGGAGTGGGTTTTCATTCCCTTCTCCAAGAGAGATACATAAATAAACACATACATACACAGACAGATAATCCTGGAACAACTATATATCATTGTTCAGAGTCATTTGTTGAAAAGAATATGGTTTTCCCACATATAGTCTTACCCCTTTGTTAAAAATCAGATGACCAATTAACCATATATATGTGAGGATTTGTTCTTTTTTTCTGTATTCTCTATTTTATCCCATTGATCCACATGTGTACCTTTTCACCGGTACCACATTGTCTTGATTAATATCACTTTATAAAGAGTCTTAAAATAAAAATAAATATTCCAACTTTCTTTTTAAAAATGTTTTGCAAATTCAATCTAAACTGTCCTTTAAATTGAGTTTCCATACACTTTAGAAATAGAGATTGCAGGATTTTCTGTCTTGGCTACTGTTTGCTGGACTGCAGTTTGACAGTGATGCTGTCCTCTTCTCAAAGCCATAGTTCCTTTTTCTTATAGCTACAGCTACATTCATCCTGGATTATGTCCTCTAGCTCTTACTCCTTCAGACCAATGAGTGGTAACAATTCATTGCTGTTGATTTTTGCCTTCTCTTGTTGATTATTCTTAATTCTGTCCATACTTCTGTAAATTGTCCTGTCATTAAATGTTCAATACAGATCTTCAACCACTATATTTAAGTATGCCAAATATTTACAAGGCGAGCTCCTTTATCTTTTTATTTATTTTTTCATTAAAAAATTTGTTTTTACTGGAGTATAGTTGAAAAAAACTACTGGAGGAGGGAATGGCAAACCACCCCAGTATACTTGCCATGAGAACCTCATGAACTGCATAAAAAGAAAAAAAGATATGACACCAAAAGTTAAGTTGAGTCTCCAAGGTTGGAAGGTGTCTAATGGGGAAGAGTGGAGGATAACCACTAATAGCTCTAGAAAGAATAAAGCAGCTGGGCCAAAGCAGAAACGATTCTCAGTTGTGGATATGTCTGGTGATGAAAGTAAAATTCAATGCTGCAAAGAATAGTATTGCATAGGAACCTGAAATGTTAGATCCATGAATCAAGGTAAATTGGACATAGTCAAGCAGGAGATGGTAAGAATAAACATCAACATCTTAAGAATCAGTAAACTAAACAGAAATGGGTGAATTTAATTCAGATGACCATTATATCTACTATTGTGGGCAAAAATCCCATAGAAGAAATGGAGTAGCCCTCATAATCAATGAAGGAGTCCAAAAGTCAGTACTTGGGTGCATCCAAAAAATGAAAGAATGATCTCGGTCAGTTTCCAAGGCAAGCCATTCAACATTAGAGTAATTGAAGTCTATGCCCCTACTATTGGTGCTGAAGAAGCTGACATTGATCTACGTTCTATGAAGACCTAGCAGACTTCTGAAAACTAAACACCAAAAAAAAAAAAAAGTTATATTCATCATTGGGTATTGGAATGTAAAAGTAGGAAGCTAAGAGACACCTGCAGTAACAGCCAAGTTTGGCCTTGGAGTACAAAATGAAGCAGGGCAAAGGCTAACTGAATTCTGCCAAGAGAATGCACTAGTCATATCAAACACCCTTTTTCAACAACACAAGAGATGACGTTATACATCAGTCATGGTCAGTACCGAAATCAAATCGTTTACATTCTTTGTAGCCAAAGATAGAGAAGCTGTAGTCAGCAAAAACAAGATCTGGAGCTGACTGTGGCTCAGATCATCAGCTTCTCATTGAAAAATTCAGGCTTAAATTAAATAAAGTGGGGGAAACCACTAGGCCAGCCACATACGACTTAAATCAAATCCCCTCTGAATATGCAGGGGAGGTTATAAATAAATTCAAGGGATTAGATTTCTTCAAGAAAATCAGAGATACAAAGGGAACATTTCATTCTAAGATGGACACAAAAAGGGACAGAAATGGTATGGACTTAACAGAAGCTGAAGAAGAGGTGGCAAGAATACACAGAAAAGCTATACAAAAAATCTTCATGACCCAGATAAGCATGATGGTATGATCACTCACCTAGAGCCAGACTCACCTAGACCAGAAATCCTGGAATGCAAAGTCAAGTGGGCCTTAGAAAACATCACTACAAACAAATCTAGTAGAGGTGACAGAATTTCAGTTCAGCTATTTCAAATCCTAAAAGATGATGCTGTGCAAGTGCTGCACTCAATATGCCAGCAAATTTGGAAAACTCACCAGTGGCCACAGGACTGGCAAAGGTCCGCATTCCAATTCCCAAGGAGGGCAGTACTAAAGAACGTTCAAACTGTCCGAGAGTTGCACTCATCTCCCATGCTAGTAAGGTCATGCTTAAAATTTTGACTGCTAGACTTCAGCATTACACAAACCAAGAGCTTTCAGACCTTCAAGCTATGTTTAGAAAAGGCAGAGGAACCAGAGATCAAATTGCCAACATCCATTGGATCACAGAAAAAGCAAGAGAATTTGAGAAAAAACATTACCTCTGTTTCATCAACTACACTAAATTCTTTAACTGTGTGGATCATAACAAAGTGTGGAAAGCTCTTAAGGAGATGGAAATACCAGACCATCTTACCTGTCTCCTGAGAAACCTGTTTGTAGGTCAAGAAGTAACTGTTAAAACCCTATATGGAACAACTGATTGGTTTGGTTCAAGACTGAGAAAGGAGCACAACAGGGCTGTCTGTCTCACTCTTTTAACTTATATGCTTAGCATGTTGTGGGTAATGCCAGGCAAGGATGAGTTATAAGCTAGAATCAAGATAGGCAGGAGACATATTAACAACCTCAGATATGCGGATGATACCACTCTAATGGCAGAAAGTGAAGGCAAACTAAAGAACCTCTTGATGAGAGTGAAGGAGGAGATTGAAAAAGCTGTCTTAAAACTAAATATTATAAAAACTAAGATCATGGCACTTGGCCCCATTACTTTATGGCAAATAGAAGGGGAAAAGTTGCAAGCAATGACAGATTTCTTCTTCTTGGGCTCTAAAATCACTGCGGATGTTGGGACCAGCCATGAAATCAGAAGACAATGGCTTCTTGGCAGAAAAGCTATAATAAACAGTTGAAAAGCAGAGACATTACTCTGCCGACAAAGGTCTGTATAGTCAAGACTATGGTCTTCCCAGTGGTGATGTACAGTTGTAAGAGCTGGACCGTAAAGAAGGCAGAGCACAAAAAATGATGCTTTTTGAACTGTGTGCTGGAGAAGACACTTGAGCGTCCCTTGACAGCAAGGAGATCAGACCAGTCAATCTTAAAGGAAATCAACCCTGAGTACTCATTGGAAGGACTGATGCTGAAGCTGAGTTCCAGTAATTTGGTCTCCTGATATGAACAGTCAACTCATTGGAAAACTCCCTGATCCTGGGAAAGATTGAGGGCAGAAGGAGAAGAGGGCATCAGAGGATGAGATAACTGGATGGCATCACTGACACAATGGACATGAACTTGGGCAAACTCCAGGAGATGGTGAGAGACAGGAAGGCCTGGCATGCTGCAGCCCATGGGGTCACAAAAGAGTCAGATATGACTGGGTGACTGAACAACCAATAGTTGATTTATAACCCTGTGTTAGTTTCAGGTATACAACAAAGCGAATCAGTTATAGATATACATATATCCAGACTTTTTTATTTTTAGAATTATTTCCCATAGAGGCCTTTACAAAGTATTGAGTAATCTTCCCTGTGCCATACAGCAAGTTCTCATTAGTTATCTATTTTATAGACAATAGTATATATATATGTATGTGTGTATATATATATATATATATGTATGTATATCCATCCAAATCTCCTAATTTTTCCCTTCACCTGTCCTTATCCCCTGGTAACCATAAGCTTGTTTCTACATCCATAACTCTTTGGTTTTGTAAATTCGTTCATTGCATCCTTTTTTTTAAGATTCCACATATAAGTGATATCATATGACATTTGTCTAGGTATGACTTACTATGCTCAGTATAACAATCTCTAGGTCTACCCATGTTGCTGCAAATGGCAGTATTTTGTTCTCTTTAATGGCTGAGTACTATTCCATTGTATATATGTACCACATCTTCTTTATCCACTTTTTTGTTGATGGACATTTAACACCAGTTTAAACATCGTTTCTTTAGAGGTGACCAACCTCTCCATTAAGGTAGATCCAACACCTCTCATGCTTATCTACAGTCCCACACTTCTCCATCACAGAATTTTGTTCAATTTCCTCATAACTCATCAGAATTCCTTACTGTTTCTCTGTTTACTTTGTATGGCCAGTATAATAATCTAGATAGTAAATTCTAAAAGGGCATGAATTATATCTATTTCATTCATTGCTACATAACCAGTAAATATTTGCTTAGCAAATATAAGCCAATCAAAGAAACATTTATGGATTTGGAAGCACCTTAAGAAAGAATTTGGAAAGATTTTGTTCCACTGAATTTCTGTAGTAGTAATTAAACCCATCACTATTAACAATACAGAAGGTGAAAAAGTACACAGCACTTACTTCAAGGGACAATAGGTTAGTGGGGAAGAGGAAATGCATAAAGAAGGATACAAAATCCTTTCAAGAATTTTCATATAATAATTCACCTCTGTAAAATAAAATTCAAAAAGTATTCATACCACTAAAAAACAGGCAAATAAATACTTTTAAAAATAAGTTAGGTTTTTAAAAATGTATAAATACTAGCAAGTGATTTTTTCCTACTTTGAGATCTATTTTTCTGTATTTAAGAAGAGTAATTCTCTCCTAAGTGATTTTGAGTGTTTAGAAAAATGCTTAGAATTCCTCAGGGAATTTAGGAGAGACTAGGATGCCTTTTGAAGCCACCATTATGCCCTCAAAAAGAAATTGAGACTACTTCTCATCTCAGACCTTTGAAGAAAAGTTGCACTCCATAAGACATTCTCTCTGGACTTTGATCACCTCCTAGTAGGTCTATTTCCTTTTTAAATTTTATTAATTATGAATTCTACTACTTAATCTTCTTAAAATACAACATTCTTCATGTGTTCCTATGAAAGTATCTGAAACTGTTTTCCCTGCCTCTTGGATCAAATCTGACTCCAAATTATTTAGAAGATATTTAAAGTCTTCAACCAAGTGGTAAAACCAGCTTCTCCACTTCCCCATCACATCCAAGATCAAACAAACCAGTGTCATGCACTATCTACACTGTACGCTTTCTGCCAGTGTCCTATTCATGCAGTATCCCATCACACCTTGCCCTATCCATCCCTACAAAATGATGTGTCCTTCCTTTTTCTGCTAAGTGATTCTTGGAATTTCTTCCAGATCATAGCTGTCATAATTCATGAAGAGTATTTTGATTATCCCAATCAATTTACAATGATCTTTTAATTAGTTCAATTTCCCATAATAATCAATAATTATCAATAAATATGTACTGAGTGTCTATCACATTAAGCACACCTAACATAGACCCTGCATATACAAAGAGGCAGAAGATCCAGTGCTCAAATTCAGGGAGTTTTGTTTATGCTCATCTAGAAAGAGAAACAACAAGGCAAAGTCACAAAAAGTGCCCTCAGAGGTAACCACCCAACTATGCAGTTACTTAAATCTTAGAATTGGTTTCAAGAACTTTTATATAATCTTTCTTCCCAATAGATGAATTCTCAAATGTTAGAAATCAATCACATATTTTTGTTTTACGGTAAAAGAAAATGTACTGAATTAAATAAAAGCTAATGCTATATGTTTACTATGTGAAACATGCTTTTCTAAACACTGTACATGTATTAACTCATTTAAACTATCAGAAAGGATGCTATCATTTGACAGATCAGAAAATAGAGATATAGTAAGATATAAAAATTTGCCCTGGGTATGAAACAGCTAACTAGTGGCAACATTGCATTTTAGACCTAAATTTTTCCACCTCTAGAGGCAATAGTTTTTGCGTGGCGCTTTCCTATGTAGATTCCATGTCTATGTCACATATGCCAGGGAAACATACGGCTAAAATAAAGAAGGCTGTTCTCTGTAAGAGGGAAATCTGCCTGGGGACAATGGAGAGACTATTTTACCTAAGAGAGAAACAGAACTGAACTTGAAGTTCAGAAGTCCTTCCATCCCAGTCAAGCATTCTATGCTTGGTAACCGTGCATAGCACAATCCCACCTTCCTTGCCAATTCTTTGTTTGGAACTCTGCATGGAGTCTTCATGTGTCACACCCACTTTCATAGAATCTCTGCTGAAGGAGAAGCCTGGGAGGGAAATCCAATCCCATTAACTATGCTAATCAACAGATCAACTCTGAGTTTGTTTGAAACAGCAATGTGTCCAGCTAAACACTAATAAAAAAGTTTCCCAGGTTTCCTGGAAACAATGAATGGCTGTTTCCAGAGATACAGGTTCAACCACAGAGATTTAAGCAAAAGTATATTGGAGATATAGGTACATATGTGACTCCTAGAAAAAGCTGCGGAGAAGGAGATGGCAACCCACTCCAGTACTCTTGCCTAGAAAATCCCATGGACGGAGGAGCCTGGTAGGCTGCAGTCCATGGGGTCGGGAAGAGTCAGACACAACTGAGCGACTTCCCTTTCACTTTTCACTTCCATGCATTGGAGAAGGAAATGGCAACCCACTCCAGTGTTCTTGCCCGGAGAACCCCAGGGACGAGGGAGCCTGGTGGGCTGCCGTCTATGGGGTCACACAGAGTCGGACACGACTGAAGTGACTTAGCAGCAGAAAAAGCTATTGCCTTCCTTTTAAAAATAGACTGATTCAAATAGCACAGGAATTTTTGGCCTTTGTCCTTCTTCTTGCCTGGAATGCAGACGTAATTCACATTAGTACAGCAGCCATCCTGCAACCATGAAGTCAAATATCACACTCAGATCCACAAAAAGGGGGGAGGGGGAGAGTAGAGCTTATTTCTGAGTTCCCTAGGATCCCTATTAGGTGAGAAAAATTAATCCCTTATTGGGTTAAGCCACTGTGTTCAGGTTTCTATTTACCTGAAGCTTAATGCAATCCTAAACAATAAAACTTACTGAGTTTGATTCATAGGAACACATTCACTCCACTTTTGACAAAAAAATATTAATAATAATTTTAAAGGTACTGATTTAAACAACAAAAAAAAAAAACATAAAACCTCTACTGTACTCAATCACTATGTGTAAATTTTTTCTAGAGAAAACTCTAAAAGCTTCTATTAAATAATTTTTTTTCCAGAAGGAACAAATATTTTGTTACCATTACTATCAAAGTAAAATGGAAGACGATTGAATGGAGCTTTCTACCATATCTGGGCCAGTTTGAAGTTCAATACACTTTTATGTTAGGACAGAAAGTTCACATCAGTAATAGGGTGATTCATCTTTTCTTAATCAATGAACAATTAATCTTCATTAGTATATTCAGGTCAGTTTAAATGTGCAATGAGATGCTGGATCTTAGGAAGGAAGCCTCAAACACAATGGAAGTCATTAAAATTACATTACATCTGGCATTCTTGATGAGGCAAAGCTGTACCAGTTCCACAGTAACCATAACCACTGAGGCTCATGGCTAAGTCATTTGGGGAATATGGACAAATGTATTCATTTAAATGTCATCACTTGTCCTCAAGGCCAAAGCAAAACAGCCTGCAACTCTGAAGGTCTGAAGATTGTTCCCTTAGTGACTCTTAAATGTGTCACATTTTTGCTTTACTCACCTTTGTTCATACTTTAGGGCCAACTTGGCTCTGAACTCTGGGGTACAATCTTTAAATATTCCAGCCTGTATAGGTATTCCTATTAATCTAGTTATTTTTTGCCTCTCACCTGGGGACTTTATTTTATCTTCAGTAGCATTTGTTTCACAGTCCTTATGAATTGAATGCTTAGTGTTTTGAATTGAATGTTTCCTAGGAAAATGTCTATCATTTCAAACATAAAGTTGACTGTCTTATTTCCACTTTTCAGATATGAAAACTAAAGTTCTGGCTAAATAGCTAGCCCACAGTCATACGGAGGCAAACTAAGCCTGTCTGCCTGCAGATTGACCCCATTATACCACACTGCCTTTCAATTAATTACATTCTGTCCTCTTTTGTTGTATTTGCCTCTTGCCAGCACACCACGCCACCAGTCCCCTGAAGAATTGATTTTTCCCATATATTTCTTTGGGGGAAGGCAATGCACCCCACTGCAGTACTCTTGCCTGGAAAATCTCATGGATGGAGGAGCCTGGTAGGCTGCAGTCCATGGGGTCACTAAGAGTCAGACACGACTGAGCAACTTCACTTTCACTTTTCACTTTCATGCATTGGAGAAGGAAATGGCAACCCACTCCAGCGTTGTTGCCTGAAGAATCCCAGGGACGGGGCAGCTTGGTGGGCTGCCATCTGTGGGGTCATCCCTTAAACCCCAACACATGCTAGAGACAGTCTGGGGAAGTTTTAGTGAATGCAGTGGATTTAACTCCAGTCTGATCCTACTAACTTTTGGTGTCTTGTATCAACTTATTTGATGCAAGAATTATCTGTGGACTCAGAAAGTGACTTCTAAGGCAGCATGGTTGGATTTGGTAGATAGCAACTCTCATGAGCTCTTTATCCCTCTAATCACAAGCATAAATAAAAGAGGGGCCTGGGTAAGGCCTTGAAAAGACCAAGTTGACTCATCAGATATATGTCTCTATCAGTCTTTTGAAACAGGCAGGCTTTTTTTTTTTTTAAGACTTCAATTTAATTGGAATTCCTTCTCCCATTGAGATAACATCTTCAATTGATTTAATCCTTTCTTATACATTCTTTGCATCCTGAGAGGTAGTAATGGTTTTCATTTTACATTCTGGTCTTAAAGCATGATAAACAGCTAGTGTCAGTTTTACTTCCCCCACCAGTGGCTGCAGAAGTGTGGGTAGAAGGTCAGGGAGCTGGCCTCCAGTCATATGGAATTCTCTTCACCTTCACTCTCCAACGCTCTGTTCCATTTGTCCTTTGGTTTGATTCACCCTCTTGCTCTCAAAGATTGGAGACTGGATGACTATAGTTAAAATTTTTAAATCCTTTCACATTTTACAGATTGTATATATTATAGGCATTTCTGAATTAGCGAGCATCTCTTAAAAAGCAATCCAAAAGACATTTCTACATGATAGGTCTTTAAGCACAGCTCTGTTTTGTTTATTATAGCTGGAAGAGAAAGTTGGTTCTATACTTTTCCCTCCTAATTGTTATTGAAGACTACAGGTTTGGAAAAAACAGAAAGTTACAGAATTTAAATACAAAAATATCAAACATGGAATTCATAGAAAAAAACAAATCATGTCCATAGATACCAATAAGTGACCCATGTAATAATTATCATGTCATGAATGTTTTGGGGGACTAAATCTCTGGATTGTAGATATACTTGGTCATAAAGTGTTAATGCCTGTGAATAGGCTTTTAAATTTGACTTCTATTGTATCTGTTATGGTTACACAACACCGACTACTTCTAAACTTTTCCCTTTTAAGTTTATTTCCAAAGGCAATGTTTCCACTGGTGTAATTGTAGGATGGATGAAAACTGACCTTTTCCAGTTCTCTGGCCACTGCTGAGTTTTCCAAATTTGCTGGCATATTGAGTGCAGCACTTTCACATCATCATCTTTTAGGATTTGAAATATCTCAACTGGAATTCCATCACCTCCACTAGCTTTGGGGTCAGTTTTCATTCCAATCCCTAAGAAAGGCTATGTCAAAGAATGTTCAAACTATCACATGATTGCACTCATCTCACATGCTAACAAAAATATGCTCAAAATTTCTCCAAGTGAGGCTTCAACAGTACATGAACTGAGAACTTCCAGATGTTCAAGCTGGATTTAGAAAAGGCAGAGGAACCAGAGATAAAAATTGCCAACATCCGCTGGATCATTGAAAAAGCAAGAGGGTTCCAAAAAAATATCTACTTCTGCTTTATTGGCTATGCCAAAGCCTTTCATTATGTGGATCACAACAAACTATGGAAAATTCTTCAAGAGATGGAAATACCAGACCACCTTACTTGCCTCTTGAGAAATCTGTATATAGGTCAAGAAGCAACAGTTAGAACCAGATATGCAACCACAGACTGGTTCCAACTGAGAAAGGAGAATGTCAAGGCTGTATATTGTCACTCTGCTTATTTATCTTATATGCAGAATACATCATGCGAAATGCCAGGCTGCTGAAGCACAAACTGGAATCAAGATTGCCAGGAGAAATATCAATAATCTCAGATATGTAAATGACACCACCCCCATAGGAGAAAGTGAAGAGGAACAAAAGAGCCTCCTGATGAAAGTGAAAGAATAGAGTGAAAAAGCTGACCTAACGCTCAACATTCAAAAAACTAAGATCATGACATCCAGTCCCATCACTTCATGGCAAATAGATGGGGAAACAATGGAAACAGTGGCAGACTTTATTTTCCTAGGCTCCAAAATCATTGCAGATGGTGACTGCAGCCATGAAATTAAAAGATGCTTGCTCCTTGAAAGAAAAGCTATACCAACCTAGACAGCATATTAAAAAGCAGAGACATTACTTTGCCTACAAAGTTCCATCTAGTCAAAGCTATGGTTTTTCCAGTAGTCATGTATGGTTGTAAGAGTTGGACCATAAACAAAGCTGGGCGCCAAAGAATTGATGCTTTTAAACTGTGGTGTTGGAAAAGACTCTTGAGAGTCCCTTGGACTGCAAGGAGATCAAATCAGTCAATCCTAAAGGAGATAACACTGAATATTCATTGAAAGGACTGATGCTGAAGCTGAAACTCCAATACTTTGGCCACCTGACATGAAGAACTGACTCATTGGAAAAGACTGATGCTGGAAAAAAACTGAAGTCAGAAGGAGAAGGGCTTGACAGAAATGAGATGGTATAGCATTACCGACTAAATGGGCTTGAGTTTGAGCAAGCTGTGGGAGGTAGTGATGACAGGGAAACCTTGTGTGTTGCAGTCCATAGCGTTGCAAAGAGTCAGACATGACTGAGCAGCTGAACTGAATTGTAGGATATTTCTCTCACAGCTCAGTTCAGTCGCTCAGTCATGTCCGACTCTTTGCCACCCCATGAATTGCAGCACGCCAGGCCTCCCTGTCCATCACCAACTCACAGAGTTCACTCATACTCACGTCCATTGAGTCAGTGATGCCATCCAGCCATCTCGTTCTGTTGTCCCCTTCTCCTCCTGCCCCCAACCCCTCCCAGCATCAGAGTCTTTTCCAATGAGTCAACTCTTCGCATGAGGTGGCCAAAGTACTGGAGTTTCAGCTTTAGCATCATTCCTTCCAAAGAACACCCAGGACTGATCTCCTCTAGAATGGACTGGTTGGATCTCCTTGCAGCCCAAGGGACTCTCAAGAGTCTTCTCCAACACCACAGTTCAAAAGCATCAGTTCTTCGGCCCTCAGCTTTCTTCACAGTCCAACTTTCACATCCATACAGCAGTCATTATTCTAGGATAAATTTTGATTTCTCTTCATATAAACTATTTCACTACTTCCATTTCTTATGTATCAAATTTTTAAATTAATTTGCCAGCAAAAAGCTAGACATGATACCAAAACGTATTATCATTTTATTAATTTGTTTTTATCAGAAAAGACAGGCAGGCACAGTAATAATATCCTATACTGGTTAAACTGACCTGCCTGAAAACAAACTACTGTAATCCAAATTCTTGCCTATAGTTATTTCTTTAATGAATCAACTTGCTAAATGCAATTTAATACACAACTCTATGTTTTATAGTTCTCTAATTCATAACATTTTAATATCCTCTTATACATAAAATATAAAGTAGGTAGGCTAAAAATATATTGTTGATAAGCTAGTGTATATAAATAATTGTTCTGTTTATATGTATATAAAAGAGTACCAGCTTTTGACTCAGAACACCCTTAGATACAATTTACAAGTTGTAGAATGTAACTCACTCATTTAGTCTCTCTGACCTCAGTTTAACTATCTGCAAAAAGGGAATAGTAATAGCCACATCAGAAAAAATTATTATCTTGAGTGGCCAATAAGGTTAGATAACATTCTGAGAGGCAACCCATAACGCTAATTAAGAGCATAGGAACTGGGCCAGGCTACTTCCTTCACATCTTTGTTTCTCAGTTTCTTTATCTGGGTAGGGGGGAGAAGAGTAGTTATGAGGTGAGGTGGTAATATATGGAAAGTACTTAAAATAATGCTGGATTCCAGTAAGTTGACTCAAGAATCAGCATTACTACTACTGCTTCATGTGAAAATACTTAGCAATCAACTATGACTATGCAACACAGAAGTTCTGCTTTCCTCTTAAGTTGTCATTAACACCTTGTTTTCCCATTTAATTATTATGGGTTTCCCTAGTGGCTCAGATGGTAAAGAATATGCCTGCAATGCAGGAGACTCAAGTTCGATCCCTGGGTCAGGAAGATCCCCTGGAGAAGGGAATGGCTATCCACTCCTGTATACTTGCCTGGAGGATTCCATGGACAGAGGAGGCTGGTGGGCTACAGTCCACAGGGTCACAAAGAGTCAGACACGACTGAGACTAACACACATTATCACCTCACAGTGGCAGCTATAGAATATCTTTGTCAAATGCAGTAGGAAGAAGAGGTGTGGGATTTTTCTTAAAGCAATGTTTGCCCAGTGGTTTCAATAAGATCAAGAAATATTTATTTCCCATAGAAAACTATTGGCAAAGGTTACACAGGGCTAACATCCCTCAGTACTGTGGGTCATGTAGGTATCTCCAAGTAGCAGAAGGAAACAATGTTGTAATAAATTCTCAATTACTCAACCCAGAATTTTCAGCACAACCAAATAAGAACATCTATAGGGTAATGTAATCCAATGCTCAGTGCAAGACGATAAAAAGCCTCTTGACGAAAGTGAAAGTGGAGAGTGAAAAAGTTGGCCTAAAGCTCAACATTCAGAAAACGAAGATCATGGCATCTGGTCCCATCATTTTATGGGAAATAGGTGGGGAAACAGTGGAAACAGTGTCAGACTTTATTTTTGGGGGCTCCAAAATCATTGCAGATGGTGACTGCAGCCATGAAATTAAAAGACACTTACTCCTTGGAAGAAAACTTATGACCAGCCTAGATAGCATATTCAAAAGCAGAGACATTACTTTGCCGACTAAGGTCCATCTAGTCAAGGCTATGGTTTTTCCAGTGGTCATGTATGGACGTGAGAGTTGGACTGTGAAGAAAGCTGAGCACCGAAGAATTGATGCTTTTGAACTGTGGTTTTGGAGAAGACTCTTGAGAGTCCCTTGGACTGCAAGGAGATCCAACCAGTCCATTCTAGAGAAAATCAGTCCTGGGTGTTCTTTGGAAGGAATGATGCTAAAGCTGAAACTCCAGTACTTTGGCCACCTCATGCGACGAGTTGACTCATTGGAAAAGACTCTGATGCTGGGAGGGGTTGGGGGCAGGAGGAGAAGGGGACGACAGAGGATGAGATGGCTGGATGGCATCACTGACTCAATGGACGTGAGTCTGAGTGAACTCTGTGAGTTGGTGATGGACAGGGAGGCCTGGCGTGCTGAGATTCATGGGGTCACAAACAGTCAGACATGACTGAGCGACTGAACTGAACTGAACTGAACTGAAAATGAATAAATTGGTTGGGGTTTGGTCCATTAAATTTATTTAGATATGTTTATTCTACCCAAGACATCCTATCTAGAAAGTATATAAAAATGGCAATGTCTTTATTATTGATGTTCAGTTCCAAGTATTTCAATCTATACAAAAATTCTTATCTCAATCTGAAGCATCCTGTTTACCTTTATAAGAGGCTATTTAACCCTTTGAATAGAGTCCATATCACATCCAGTAATACTAATACATATACACATTCACACACACACAAACACATACCAAAATTCCATTGCCATTTCCCAGAAAGTGTAAACCTCTTTAGGAAACATTACTTTGTAATTATTTGCCTGTTTCCTCATTCAACAAAATTTTATAGCAAATCATAAAATCATACTAGGCACAAGGGAGGAAAAGCCATAAAGTCTGGCCTTATACTCCAGTGGGGAAAGCGACAAGTAAACAAATGTTAAGGACAAAATGGGATCAGTGAAGTTAGGTTAAAAAAAATTGGTACCTTGAATTTAAACTGGTATAAACTAATGATGTACTTAAATTGTTATAAAGCAGCAATGTTTTTATTTACACACACACGTGTGCACACACACATGTTTTATCCACTACAAAAACCTATACCAACCCACTGGCAACCAGGACACCTAGTATTGCTCTTTTAATACCATTTTTTATAAAACAGAAAAAGAAACCCTTTAAGAAATTGCCAGCTTCAGATCTGGAACAGGAAATATACAGGATTATCCTGGCACAAGCAAGAAAGCTATCAAAGATTCTCAGGAATGCATTTAAACAAGCTTTTTTGCCAAAGATAGAACAATTGAGCATCAATATATATCATATCTACAGTACACTGAAAGTCATTCAATATGTTTAAATCCAGGCATTCTTGATAATATTTAAACAAAAACTGATCTTCTATGGTACATGCTAGGCTATCAATTCATTATTTTAAAAACTGTTAAATAGAGGGAAAAAATAATTAAATTTTTCTTTCCTATGTGAGCTGTCCTTTAGAGTAACCAAATCTGTGACTAGTGGAAATTTATTTTTATATGTGTTAAGATAAATCTGCATATCTGAGGTTATCAATATTTCTCCCAGCAATCTTGATTCCAGTTTGTAATTCATCCACCCCAGCATTTCATGTGGCATCTGGTCCCATCATTTCACAGCAAATAGATAGGGAAACAATGGAAACAGTGACAGATTTTATTTTCTTGGGCTCCAAAATCACTAGAAATGGTAGCTGCAGCCATGAAATTGAAATATGCTTGCTCCTTGGAATAAAAGCTCTGACAAAACTAAATGTATTAAAATGCAGAGGCATTACTTTGCCAGCAAAGGTCCATTTAGTCAAAGATCTGGTTTTCCAGTGGTGATATAATGGATGTAAGAGTTGGACCATAAAAAAGGTTGAACACTGAAGAACTGATGCTTTTGAACTGTGGTGCTGGAGAGGACTCTTGAGTGTCCTTAGACAGCAGGGAGATCCAACCAGTCAATCTGAAAGGAAATCAACCCTGAATATTGGAAGGACTGATACTGAAGCTGAAGCTCCAATACTTTGGCCACCTGATGTGAAGAAGCCGACTCATTGGAAAAGACCCTGATGCTGGGAAAGATTGAAGAGAGGGGGAAACAAAGGATGAGATTGTTGGATGGAATCATCAACTCAAAGGACATGAGTCTGAGCAAACTCCAGGAGATAGTGAAGGACAGGAAAGCCTGGAGTGTAACAGTCCATGTGGTCACAAAGAGTCAGACATAACTTAGCAACTGAACAACAACAACAAGATAGTAAATTAAGAAGAAATAATCAAGGTTAAGTCGGAGAAGGCAATGGCACCCCACTCCAGTACTCTTGCCTAGAAAATCCCATGGATGGAGGAGCCTGGAGGGCTGCAGTCCACGGGGTCGCTAAGAGTCGGACACGACTGAGCAACTTCACTTTCACTTTTCATTTTCATGCATTGGAGAAGAAAATGGCAACCCACTCCAGTATTCTTGCCTGGAGAATCCCAGGGATGGGGGAGCCTGGTGGGCTGCCGTCTATGGGGTCACACAGAGTCGGACACAACTGAAGCGACTTAGCAGCAGCAAGCTCTATCTTAGAGCTTGGGGAAGATCCCCTGGAGGAGGTCATGGCAACCCACTCCAGTATTCTTACCTGGAGAAGCTTATGGACAGAGGAGCTTGATGGGCTGTAGTCCACGGGGTCACACAGAGTCAGACACAAGTGATGTGACTTAGCATGTAGCACAAGCTCTTTCTTCAAGACAGGGATTTTTTTTCATTGCACTGAATCTATAGATCAGTTTGGGGAGATCTAACATTTTAGCACTGCTGAGTCTTCCTATTCATGAGCTTCTCTCCATATATTTAGTCTTCAGTGAGTTCTTTCTACAATGTCTTAAATTTTGGGGTGCAGAGTCCTTGTACATCTTCTGTTATATTTATGCATACGTATTTTGTCCTTTGGGGGGCTCCAGAATCACTGCAGATGGAGATTGCAGCCATGAAATTAAAAGACACTTACTCCTCGGAAGGAAAGTTATGATCAACCTAGATAGCATATTGAAAAGCAGAGACATTACTTTGCCAACAAAGGTCCGTCTAGTCAAGGCTAGGTTTTTTCCAGTAGTCATGTATGGATGTGAGAGTTGGACTATGAAGAAAGCTGAGTGCTGAAGAATTGATGCTTTTGAACTGTGGTGTTGGAGAAGACTCTTGAAAGTCCCTTGGACTGCAAAGAGATCCAACCAGTCCATCCCAAAGGAGATCAGTCCTGGGTGTTCACTGGAAGGACTGATGTTGAAGCTGAAACTCCAATACTCTGGTCACCTGATGTGAAGAGCTGACTCATTTGAAAAGACCCTGATGCTGGGAAAGATTGAGGGCTGGAGGAGAAGGGGACAACAGAGGATGAGATGGTTGGATGGCATCACTGACTCAAGGGACATGGGTTTGGGTGAACTCCGGGAGTTGGTGATGGACAGGGAGGCCTGGCGTGCTGCAGTTCATGGGGTTGCAAAGAGTCGGACACGACTTAGCGACTGACCTGAACTGAACTGATTTTGTCTTATTTTTGTTATTTTAAACACTTTGAACTATTTGCTACAAATATGTAAAACTACTACTGATACTTATGTACTGGCCCTTGTATCTTGAAACTCTGACTTATCAACTTCACAACTATTGCTAGTGGTTGCTTTGTAAATTCCTTAGGATTTTACATGTAGATCATCATATATGCACACTTTTACATAGTGTGCAATAAAAATAGTTTTGCTTTTGCTTTTTTAATTTTAACTGCTCTGGCAACTACAATATTAAATACAAAGTGGTAGAAGCAGGCATCCTTGCCTTTCTCCAATTTTAGGAGGAAAATATTTAGTCATGTAGCATTAAGGATAGTGTTAACTATAGATTTTACATAAATGCTGTTAGAAGATTGAAGGGATTCCCTTCTACAACTATTTTCTTAGGCTTTATTTTTTTTTCCCCCAGGGAAAGAAAGGCAACATCTTTATCAGCTTTTGGTCTCAGGGTTATGTCAGCATCACAAAATGAAGTGAAAAGTGTTCCCTCCTCTATTTCCTGAAATTATTACACTTTCTCTTTAACAGTTGCTTTAGCTCTTTTAAAAATAATTAATAAATTTCACAACAGAAATCATCTGAATCTGGAATTTTCTTTGTGGAAAAGACTTTTACTATGAACTTTATTTATTTAATATATTTCTTATGTGTTTGCTTAATACATTTAGTTCTATTCTGATATTCTATTTCCTTGATATTCTATTCCATTTCCTTCCTTCTGATATTCTATATATATATTCTATACAGTTTTGGTATATTACATTTTTTAGAGATTTTTCTATTTTATCTAAATTATTGATTTTATTGAAATAACATTATTCATATATTTCCTCACTATCCTTTTACTACCTGGAACATATGTAGTGAGCCCTTCTTTCAACATGATGTACACTTCTCCCTCTTATTTTCTTAAACAATTTTGTTAGGAGTCTATTAATCTATTAATTTTATTACTATTTTCAAAGCAGTCACATTGAGCTCTTCTTATTTCTTTATTGTTCATCTGTTTTACATTTCTCTGGTTTCACCTTTTCTTTGTTATTCCCTTTCTTCTACTTACTTTGTATTTGATATTCTCTTCTTTATATAGTTTCTTAAGGTGGAAGCTTAGATAATTTATTTCAATCTTTTTTTATATTTTCTAATATGAAATTATAAATTTTTCTCTGAGCATTACATCACATAAGTTTTGAGATGTTGCATTATTGCTGAGTTCAAATACTTTCTAAACTTGATTACAATTTCTTCTATAATCCATTGGCCATTTTAGAAATTCTGTTTAATGTCCAAATACATGGAGCATTTCTAAATATGTTACTGCTATTTACTTCTAGTTATTGACTCCATTATCTATAAAAATTCAATCTTTTAAAATAAGTTAAAATTAATTTTTTAGCCCAATATATGGTCTATCTGCAAATATCATGTTTACTTGAAAAATATGTGTAGCCTGTAGTTGTCATATGTAGCATTCTACAAGTATCTGTTAGGTCAAGTTGGTTGCTAGTGTTATTCATATCTATACTCTCAATAATTTTTTTGGCCTAGTTTTTCTGTCCATTACTGAAAAGGATTGTTAGTTTGTCTAGTTCTCCTTTTGGTTCTATCAATTTTTTCTCTATGTATTTTAAGTATTTATTATTTGATACATATATATTTCTGATTGCTATATATTTCTGGTAAATTGCTTCCTTTCTCATTATGAAATGTCTCTCCTTATCTCTGACAATGCTCATTCCTTAAATATCTACTTAGCTCATATTGACATAGCCACACCACCTTCCTTGGACAATACTCTTCACATGATATATTTTCTCTACATTTATTTACAATTTCTAATGGCTTTATACTATGCCATGCCTCTTTAAATATAGTTAAATCATGTTTTTATCATCACAAAATCTCTCCATTTTCATTAGATTATTTAGTCCATTTCCACTAATATTGTTATGATACAGTTGAAGAAAATACACCATATTACTAATACTTGATCCTTGTGCAAGTAATAGATAAATAGATAAAAAGACATGGATGAATGAACAAAAAATTAAGCAGAGATTGAACAGATAAAAGTCTTAAGGTAAAGTTGTGTGATTAAGCAAAAGCAGGAAATTCAGGAGGAACGAAAAGCAAAATATATTAACAAACTTGGCAGAGTAATAGTCTCCAAATATGCCTATGTCCTAATCTCCAAAACCTGTAAATGTGTCTCCTTACTTGGCAAAAGGGACTTTGCAGAATGACTAAGGTTACAGGACTTTGAGCTGGGGAGATAATCCCGCATGATTCAGGTGGACCTATTCTAATCACATGAGTTCTTAAGCAGATAATCTCTCAGCTACAGAACGAGATATACTGATGGAAGAAGGGTCAAAGAGGCAGGATGCTGCTGGATTTAAAGGAGAAGAAAGCGGGCCATGAGTTCAGGAACGTGGGCTGCCTCTAGAATCTAGAAAAGGCAAGGAAAAGGATTCGCCCCTACAGACTCCAAAAGGAACACCAGTCTGCCAACACTTCAATTTTCGCCCAACAAGATCTCTGGGATCTCTGACCCACAGAACTGTAGGAGAAAAGTTTGTTTTAAGCCATCAAGTTTGTGGTAATTTGTTATAGCAATAATGGAAACTAATACAACTAATTAACTGTACAGTATCTCTAAGTCTAAGCATTTTCTTGGAGATCTGCCATTTCTACTTCCATTATTCCTTCTGTATTTTTCTACAACTTTGCACCCTACCTGTTGGAAGAAGTCATAGATAGTACGTGACTGCCTGTAGACCCTCAAGCTGAACCGAAGCAATCAGAGGCCCCTTATTCCTCCCATCCTTCAAATGTTCATTCTGCCCACTGTTTCCAAAGCAGCAGCTGTTTTCAAGGATGCAGGCTTGAGAGAGCAATTTGTTATTGATATCATCTGGATGACTTATGTGCTTGAACCTTATTAAAGTCACCATATAAATTTTTAAGATTGTGGCAGGCAAGTGCAAAGATCTACTCATCTTGCAGCCACCCAAGCCAAGTTCCCTAGTTGTTCCCTTGTATGTTCCCTAGTTGGTTAAACCTGTCATCTACATATCCAGAGTATCCTGCCCCTTTCTTTGGTCTCTCCTGCCCCTCCATGTCTAGAGGCCAGGTGGTGGTGGTGGTTTAGTCACTAAGTCGTGCCCAGCTCTTGTGACCCCATGGACTGTAGCCCACCAGGCTCCTGTATCCATGGTATTTCCCAGGCAAAAATCCTTGGAGTGGGTTAGCATTTCCTCCTCCATGGGATCCTCCTGACCCAGGGATCTAACCCGATTCTCCTGTATCACAAGCAAATTCTTTACCACTGAGCTACCAGGGAAGTGTACAGGGACCAGATTCAGATTTAATTTGGTGAACTCCCTAGTTTGTGAACCAACACTACCCTCTTTCATATAGATACTCTAGTTCTACAGTTTAAAAATATTGTCCTCTACTTTAATAATATCATCAATAAACATTTTAAAATATCCAAACAAGATGATGGTTTCACTGCTACAGACTAGACAAGCCAGGTGTGATTCCCACAGAGCCATTATAAAGTGACGAGAGAGAGAGTTATCTGATCCAGTGTAATTGGCCACCATGGATCTCATCTGTGCTACTGGGGATAGAACAGGTTTCAGTATCAGTGGATCTGATACTTATAGAAGCATTATAGCAATCTTCATATGTAGCCTCCTAACTGTGCTTTACTCACTTGGGTAAAATTGTGTTGTTGTTCAGTCATTCATTTGTGTCTGACTTTTTGCAATCCCATGGATACAGGTGAAGCTAATAGTTTTCATTTAGCTCTTACCATTTCTCAAAGGTACATACATGTTTTAACTGACAAAAATATTCCAACAAACAGAAATTGCCAGGCCAAAGTCAACTAATAATAATAAACCTATAAAACCATGTAGAACTCATGTTGCTTCTTTTTAAAGATATAATTTATTGAAGTTGGTTTACAACGTTGTGTTGTGTTGTTTTTTCATACTATTCTCTCTGTTGAGCAAACCAACACATAATGCCAAATTCTTCACGCCCACCAAGGGCTTTTTCAGGTCAGAGTGACCTATTCAGGAGCCACTGGCTCCCCATCCTCCACTTTCGTGTCTCTGTACTCTGAGCAGTCAAGATGGGCCACGATGGTTACTTCTGAACATACTGAAGGATGCCATGGTGGCATTCATCCTTCTGACCATCCAGGCCATGTCACGGCTACATGAATTTTTGTATCTTTTGAGCATTGTCCCCAAGTCCCCTCCCATTACTTGAAGTTGATTTCAGAGAATACTCCGCACAAAAGATCATTAGCTTCAGCAGAAGACCCTGCTTCTCCAAAGCAGTGGCATTTTCAAATAACCTGACTTTGATGTTGCTAGTTTAACTCTTCTACTCTTCCAGCAAGTTATTTTGCTATAAACTGCCCTGCAGCCAAAAAAAAAAAAAAAATCCTTTTTGTTGTTGTTGCTATTTGTAACACATATCAAGCCCATTTTTGTGATCTGTAAGATGGCCTAGTGACTAATTTTCACTGCTACACTGAACATCCTCTAAATTAACAATTAAACTGCACCCTTTTCCTAAGAGTTTGTCTAATAATAGATGAACTGTAGGCTCATAATGTTACCAATTATTAATCAGTAATACTCCAGCTTCCAGGACACCCTCAGACTTTACTTAGCAGTTTCAGTGCCAGTTTTCAGACTGCTCCCCAAGATGCAAAAACAGCAATTTGACACTAGGCAAAGATTTCTAAAAGTCATGTTAAAGAAGAGAACAAGTTCCCAGCTTTCCCAGGAAAGATGATATTCAGCATTTACTAGTTTTCTAAGATAAGCTTTGGTTTCAGATTAGAGGTCTTATGAGGCTTAGACAATGGATTCTAGAATTTGGTCTGGTACGATTCCTACAGTTTGCAGATTCTAATAAATTGGTCAGGGAAAGCCCCAGAAGCTAACATCAGGGTCACCTAAATGAAAATGGGGATTTTTTTTTTCTCACAGTCTGCATAGACCAATTCCGGAAAGAAGAGGGAGGTTCAGACCTTATTAGTGTTTATATTGAATTAAAGTAAAAAGGATAGTAATAAACTAGATGCTACTTACTTGCCTGGATCTTATGCATTACTATAATGTTCAAGTTTTGTGACTCCAATTGCTTTTTTGATACACTGAACAAAAATATATTGTTCCATGAATGATAAAAGCATATAGAAAATCTATTGTACTAATGCAGAAAATTGTCACTCTTACCATTTATATAATGCTTTACTACTTAGGTCCTAATTTGAAACTATAAATAAATAAAAATAATGAGCAGTTCTGTTCAGTTCAGTTATTCAGTCATGTCCAGCTCTTTGAGACCACATGGACCACAGCACACCAGGCCTCCCTGTCCATCACCAACTCCTGGAGTTTACCCAAACTCATGTCCATTGAGATGGTGATGCCATCCAACCATCTCATCCTCTGTCATCCCCTTCTTTTCCTGCCCTCAATCTTTCCCAGCATCAGGGTCTTTTCAAATGAGTCAGCTCGTCACATCAGGTGGCCAAAGGATTGGAGTTTCAGCTTCAACATCAGTCCTTCCGATGAACACTTCGAACTGATCTCCTTTAGGATGGACTGGTTGGATTTCCTTGCGGTCCAAGGGACTCTCAAGAGTCTTCTCCAGTATCACAGTTAAAAAGCATCAATTCTTCGGCGCTCAGCTTTCTTTATGGTCCAACTCTCACATCCATACATGACTACTGGAAAAACGATAGCCTTGACTAGATGGACCTTTGTTGGCAAAGTAATGTCTCTGCCTTTTAATATGCTGTTGAGGTTGGACATAACTTTCCTGCCAAGGAGTAAGCATCTTTTAATTTCCTGGCTGCAATCACCATCTACAGTGATTTTGGAGCCCCCAAAAATAGTCTGACACTGTTTCCACTGTTTCCCTATTTGCTATAAAGTGATGGGACCAGGTGCCATGATCTTAGTTTTCTGAATGTTGAGCTTTAAGCCAACTTTTTCACTCTTTCACTTTCATCAAGAGTTCTTCTTCACTTTCTGCCATAAGGGTGGTGTCATCTGCATATCTGAGGTTATTGATATTTCTCCCAGCAATCTTGATTCCAGCTTGTGCTTCCAGACCAGAGTTTCTCATGATGTACTTTGCATATAAGTTAAATAAACAGAGTGACAATTTACAGCCTTGACATACTCCTTTCCTGATTTGGAACCAGTTTGCTGTTCCATGTCTAGTTCTGTTACTTCCTGACCTGCATACAGGTTTCTCAAGAGGCAGGTCAGATGGTCTGGTATTCCCATCTCTTTCAGAATTTTCCATAGTTTATTGTGATCCACATAGTCAAAGGCTTTGGCATAGTCAACAAAGCAGAAATAGATGTTTTTCTGGAATTCTCTTGCTTTTTCCATGATCCAGCGGATGCTAGCAATTTGATCTCTGGTTCCTCTGCCTTTCCTAAAACGAGTTTGAACATCTGGAAGTTCATGGTTCATGTAGCTGACTGTGGCTCAGATCATGAACTCCTTATTGCCAAATTCAGACTGAAATTGAAGAAAGTGGGGAAAACCACTAGACCATTCAGGTATGACCTAAATCAAATCCCTTATGATTATACAGTGGAAGTGAGAAATAGATTTAAGGGACTAGATCTGATAGACAGAGTGCCTGATGAACTATGGATGGAGGTTCGTGAGACTGTACAGGAGACAAGGATCAAGACCATACCCAAGAAAAAGAAATGCAAAAAAGCAAAATGGCTGTCTGAGGAGGCCTTACAAATAGCTGAGAAAAGAAGTGAAAAGCAAAGGAGAAAGGAAAGATATAAGCATCTGAATGCAGAATTCCAAAGAATAGCAAGGAGAGATAAGAAAGCCTTCCTCAATGATCAGTGCAAAGAAATAGAGGAAAACAATAAAATGGGAAAGACTAGAGATCTCTTCAAGAAAATCAGAGATACTAAGGGAACATTTCATGCAAAGATGGGCACAATAAAGGACAGAAATGGTATGGACCTAACAGAAGCAGAAGATATTAAGAAGAGGTGGCAAGAATACACAGAACTGTACAAAAGAGATCTTCACAGCCCAGATAATCACAATGGTGTGATCACTCACCTAGAGCCAGACATCCTGGAATGTGAAGTCAAGTGGGCCTTAGGAAGCATCACTACAAACAAAGGCTAGTGGAAGTGATGGAATGAGCAGTAACATCAGCTATTTGTTACAAAGTACATTCCTATCCCTTCATAATTGTTAACAAATGCAAATAAAAGGGCAGAGATTTTGATTCACCGACAGGGCAGCTAAAAAAGACCCTGTAGGTTTGTATCTCAAAGCCTTGGTTTGACAGTTCAATGAGCTTTCCTACCTGAGGTTTCCTAATAATAAAAATTCGGGTTTAAAACATATAAATTTCATAGAATGGCCTATACTATTTTGGAGGCATTTATGATTAAGATGCATTATATTTATATTGAATTTATAAAACTCTCTTCAAATGTTATTGTCCTTTTGCAATTGTTTAATCCAATATTGCCCTCTACAATAATAGGTGGCCAATTGCTAGCATAATAACACTTAATCATGTTTTGGGAAACAACTCTATGTTCTCATATAAGACCAACTCTGAATGTAAGATCATCCTTTATATTTCTAACATGTGTGTGTGTACTCACTCAGTCATGTCTGCCTCTTTGTGACCCCATGGACTGTAGCCCACCAGGTTCCTCTGTTCATGGGATTCTCCAGGCAAGAATACTGGAGTGGGTTGCCATTCCCTTCACCAAGGGATCTTCCCAATCCAGGGATCAAACCAGGGTCTCTTGCACTCCAGGCAGATTCTTTACTGTATACCAAAATCATTTGGGACCAAGTTTTATACATACAGGGGCTTCCCTTGTGGCTAAGCTAGTAAAGAATCTGCCTGCAATGTGGGAGACCTGGGTTCAATCCCTGTGTTGGGAATATCCCCTAAAGAAGGGAAAGGTTACCCACTCCAGTATTCTGGCCTAAAGAATTTCATGCACAGTATAGTCCATGGGTAGCAAAGAGCTGGACACAACTGAGTACCTTTCATTTTATACTTGCTGCTGCTGCTGCTGCTAAGTCGTTTCAGTCGTGTCCGACTCTTCGCGACCCCATGGACAGCAGCCTACCAGGCTCCTCCATCCATGGGATTTTCCAGGCAAGAGTACTGGAGTGGGTTGCCATTGCCTTCTCCATTAGGGATGTAAATGAAATTGTCGAATGTTTACTTATTTCACTTATTAATTTAGATATACTTTCATATTTAAATTGCCTATATGAAATACACTAATGGGACAGTTACTTCATTCATGCATGCAAAATGTCACATACCGTACAGAATAAGTTTATTTAAAGTTTTCACGCGTGTCTTTAATTAACATCAGTTTATTGGTTAACAGCAGGGCCATGGCATGAGTCCTCTGAACCAGCTCTCTAGTGTACTCTCTCCATTTACTTCTGTCTGGGTCTGTGAGATACAGGCCTATTTCAATCCACATAAAATACTGATGCTTGCTGCTTTATCCAAAGCATCTATTCACACTGAAACTGATTATTTCCCCTGTGAGTGTATATTCTTGATTTTTATGCTAAATTGCTATGTATATCTAACAACATCCAACACTTGCATTTTTAATGTTTCATGAAATTATCACCAAATCTGTGTTAAATTTCTTTGTCCCCTTTTGGGACTACTGACTGAAGGAGTTTCAGGCTAACATGTACCTTCCACAAATAATCGCTTATGTCCAAAGCACAAGAACACCACAAAAGATGACAGACTTTGCAAGAACTTGATTATAAAGTCTCTCTCTTTCTCTCCTCCCCCTCTCTTTCCCTTCCTCCCTCTTGCCCTTCCTCCCTGTTTTCATGTGTATAAAACATCTCTTCCTTGTCTATGTGTATAGGGGTAGTAAGATCATCAGTTTTTCTTTAGTATATTCAGCTTTTCTAAGGTCCTTATTGGTAGGGCAAAATGGCAAGCCAGAATTTTTATCAGGGACTAAATCGACTGCAAAATTCAGAGGAATAAAGAAAAAATACTGCATTCAGCTGTGGATTCAGCTTGTTAACAAGTGGAGAGGACTAATGAAAACCACAGATAATCCTCAAACCTCATTTCAGCCATTAGTTTCAATCTTGTCCCCGGCTCCTTCTTTGACCAAAATTGCTGACAAAGAGTAAAGAGGGGCTGACTAGAACTTCTTGTCCTGCACATTTCTGGTAGAGGTGCTAATGACAGCACTATGACCACAAGGCAGCTTACCCAAAGGAGAGAAGAGGCAGAAGAGGCAGGTAATCCTCCAGCTAAATGATAAACCACTGATAACACCAGCTTCATCTCTGCTTCTGTCATCTATCCAGAGGCAGCAACCCTATCTTTCTACTCGTAAATACTAAATAATTAGAAAGACTTGGCATAAATGATGGGGTTTGGCTATTTTGTATTCAATTATGATCACCTGCCTTAAAAGGTTTTATTTAATTTGTCTTCTAGCAGAATGTATAGCAAGGTAGGTATCAATTGTTCACTTACATTACCAATTAATAGCGCAATAGAATGATCTGCTAACCAAAGACATTTTGTTCCTGTTGAAATTGTCTGAGCTAGCATAGATTTAATATCCTACTGAGCTTGCTTTATGCTTATTTGGAGGATATGCTGCATCCAAGCTGTGTTTATTATATATATATGGTGCCTGCATTATCAGGATTTATAGCAGACATCAAGAGATAAAAATTGAAGACTGTAACATATCCATTCATATTATAGTGCTTCAACAAAATTCAGCATAATTATGAAATTTATTGAGCAACTGAAAAGATACAGATGTACTGATAAAATTTGAGTTTTCTTCAAAATAAACCCAAGTTCCATACAATTCCATTCCTACCCCCTGTTAAAGTATTCTTAACCTGAAACTTAAATTTCCTTTAACAGAGTATTCCAGCCTTCAAAAACCCTAAAATATACTGAAATGTTTTATTTCAATGACCAACAGCTTGCTGAGAATATGGATAATGCCAGGAGTATGTAAACCCCCAAAACAACATCACTCAGTGAGCTCATGGAAAATCAAAAGTGAAACTGATTAGAAACAGGCAAAGTATAAAAGAAACCAACCAATTTAGTTTCATTACTCAAGCTGAGTGAAATGCAAAACATAAACAATGTAAGGAGATGCATGTCCTTTGTATTTTAGCAATTCTCAGATTTTTAATGATTCTGGGTTTTGTGGTACCTTGGAAGAAATCTTTTAATGTAAGGTTCCTCTTGACGAGGATGTCTATAACAATGGTACTGCTTAGAATAGTCCAATTAAAGTTTTCACATTTGGTAAGTTTGCATTATATAAAAAGCACACAATGGAAGATGGATCATTATCACTTTTCTTTCTTGAAACCAGAGTAGCGAATATCCATGGCACCAAAATTGCCCCTCTGACCCCTGAAAAAGCCCAAAACTTCTGAATATCAACCAAGTTAATTAAGTCCACATGGGGAGACAGGAACTCTGGGTACTTCTTCTTAAAAGAAAATACATTGATTATAATCCGCATATGTTAGCTTCTTTTATTTTTATGTTTGTCCAACTATTTTTAACTATGTAAGTATTTGTTTTTATTGTCACACCCTCCAGACTGTACACTGCATAAGCTGAAGGACTATGTCTGCTTTTAATTTTTTTCACTATTATATACCCAAATGCCTAGACCTCATGGTTAAAATATGGCAGAAAACTAAACTAGTATTAGCCTTGATTTATCTAAATAGTTGTTTCAGTCCCTCACATCTCCTGGCCAAATCAGCTTAGCAGTTAATTCATAATGATACACTTCATCTCCAACATCGTCATCATTTGCAAAATTCCCTTTAGAATCTAAAACCTCCTTCTCTCTATCATGCAGCCCAGGATTTCTGGAAAGGGAGACCCATGTAGGACAGGTCATATTAAAAAGTCCATAATTTTGCATATAAGCCATGCACAAAATTCAGCTTTAAAAGGTGCAGGTTGCTTCTGAAGTAGCTGCCCTCCAAAGCAGTCCCCGAATATCACTTTACAACAGCCACCAGTTCTCTACAAATAACCTCCCCATTACCAAATAAAATGTTAATTGGGGGTAAATCAATTTTACCATCTCATTTCACACATGAGTAATTTAAGTCAGAAAGAAACCTGGAGGACTTTCTTCACAACACTAAAGACCACCCATGACACCCATGACCCATGAATCTCAGACCACTCACTGTTCAACTCACAGAGGACGTTTCTGAAAAATCTTAATCATGTCTGTCCCTCCTGCCTACAGCGAGCCTCCAACTTAAGAAACTCATAAAATTTCATGGAACCACTGAAGATCCAGCAGTAATACATAAAAAAGAAAAAGTATTCTGATCAGTTAGTGAACAGAAAGTTCCACTTAATGGGGGGGTTTAATGGTATATGCTGTGTTCCAGACATTGCTTTAGCACATTGTGTCACAAAATACCTCTTCAGCCGTGACTTCTACTCCTTTCTATCTCCCAGAACCAACTGCCAGGCCAGAAACAGCACTAATTGGTGATAAATAGGATTGTAAGAAAGAACAAAGTTGAAATAGAATGTCTTTGGAAACTGCATCTGCTGCTGCTGCTAAGTCACTTCAGTCATGTCTGACTCTGTGCGACCCCATAGACGGCAGCCCACCAGGCTCCTCTGTCCCTGGGATTCTCCAGGCAAGAACACTGGAGTGGGTTGCCATTTCCTTCTCCAATGCAAGAAAGTGAAAAGCGAAAGTGAAGTCACTCAGTCATGTCCAACTCTTCTCGACCCCACGGACTGCAGCCTACCAGGCTCCTCTGTCCATGGGATTTTCCAGGCAAGAGTACTGGAGTGGGGTGCCATTGCCTTCTCTGGAAACTACATCTAGTCTCTTCATTTTATGACTAAATTAATGTACTTTTATCAGATAGCTGTGAATAGTACAACAAATATTTAGTAATTATGGTTTCAAAATTGTCTTGCCTGTCATATTAAAAAAGTTCAAGGCTTACCTACATAAAGATGTTCTCTGAAAAGGAAAATTTAGATGAAATAGATAAAAACCTTTTAAAACTTTATGTTGCTACCCTTTGAAAACCTCATATCTCCTCTTAAAAAGTATTTAATGATACTTAAAGCCAGAGGTTTTTGCTCTAACTTCTACTTTATAGGCTGCCTTTGTGTTAAATAGCATGCTTTAAGAGTGATGTAACAATTGGATTTTGACTCCACTTATGGGGTCAGTCTCAGACTAGAAACTGGTTTTCCTCTGGGGAGGGATGTTCCAACATGCCTCTTACTTTGTACAGACTTCATTGTAATCTACTTCAAGGAGCCACATTGTCTGGCAAAAGTTAAAGGAAATGTCTGTGTCTGACTTCATTATCACCCTACCTCCGGTAGGAGTGTTAAAAAAGTGGACTCCCCAAATTGGGGTTGTAGTTATACTTGAGTCACAGCCCACTGATAAAATATCATCAGTTTGCTTCCTCCTTCATTCTAACCTGGGAGGGTGTCATCTAAGAAGGTTCTGGGGGGTGGGGGGGAATAACATGTATGGAAGGAAAGTTGTTGCATAAAGTAGATTCCAGACCCTGCAGAGAAATACTGAACCGGATATCAAATGACATGGTGTGTGGCAGTGTGGATTAGCACTCTCTGAGGTCCCCCAGATCTCAATCAGTTGGGATAAAGGGTGTCAAGTTAGCACCCGTCAGACCAAAGCAGAGTAAGACAGAGACAGTAGTTTCTTAGGGATAAAGGAAGACAATATGCAAAAATTCTCAGGTATAATTTTAATGGCAAAAGAAGAGAGAGGGGAAAAAATATACCATGATATTTACCAGAATAATGACTTAAAATGCAAGCAACACACATTTGCCAGTGTGCACATGTTACTCACATGTGGAGAAACAGCAACGTATCTGTTCAACAAAACATTCACAATATTAAATTATGGGGTTTCCCTGCTTTTAATTCAAAGAAATTATGTAAATCTGCTAGGGCTGCCATAATAAAAGGCCACAGAATGGGTGGCTTATACTACAGAAATTTATTTCTCACAGTTCTGGAGGCTAAAAGCCCAAGATCAAGGCTTTGGCAGATATGGTTGTCCTCAGGCCTCACTCCTTGGTCAGCAGATGGCTGCCTTCCCACTGTGGCCTCACATGGCCTTTTCTCTGTGTGCAAGCCCCTGGGGTCTCTCCGTCTTCTCGTAAGTACACCAATTATAGTGCCTTAAAGCCATACCCTAACTGCTTCATTTTAACTTAGTCACACCTTTAAAGTCTTTATCTTCAAATAGGGTTACACATGGAGGTGGTAGATTTGAGATTTCAACACTGAATTCTGGGGGGGATAGGGGTGGGTGGGAAGGAGACACAGTTCAATGCATAAGAAAATATTTAGTACAAAATATAAATTCCAGCGTTAAATTAAGATCCTCTTTTGTAGTTACCCAGGATACTAAATGGACTCATTTTAAACATTCATTCAGCAAATGTTTATTGAGCATCTACTGTTCAAAAGGCATGCTGTCCAGGTTCTACATTGGATATAAAATGAGTAACAGCAAACAATCCCTTGCTGTACAAATGTTTATAATTTACCTTAACTAGGGGACACCTATCCCAAACATAAGTAGTTCTATGATCAGTCTAATAAGCCTGCGTCACATTCATCAAAGGCTTTCTCCAGGTCACAAATGCTGCTCAAATATTAGGAAGAAAGAAGACTAAGTATTTTCCAACTAAGTATTTTGTAGTTTCCTTTATGGAAACTCTCCGTGAACTATACATGTAGTTTAATCTTTTAGGAAACTTTGCCCTGTTTCATCATTTTGCCTAGAGCTGAACACTCCATCATTCATATAAGTATTCTTTTTGTTGAATATACACTGCATAACTACTATGTTCTAGGCACTGCACTTTTTAATGGCACCAATGACATAAATAACAAGCAAGTAAAATGCAAATACAGACCAGTGTCACTGCACTAAAAACTGTACTCATCTGCTAAAAACTGCTAAACCCTCCTAAAACCTGCTCTGCCTACTCATCCTTTTCTCCCCACAACCCCTGATGCTTTCCCCAGATCCCTTTCCGATCTCCATAGTTTGATCATTTTCCAAATGCCACAGAATTGGAATCATATGGTTTCTAGCATTTATAGACCGCTCTCTTTAACTTAGTCATTGTCAGTGTGTTGGTCAGTCAATTGCGTCCGACTCTTTGCAACCCCGTGGACTGTAGCCCACCAGACTCCTCTGTCCATGGGATTCTCCAGGCAAGAATACTGGAGTGGGGTGCCATTTCATGGTCAACAGAAGAGTCCGAAATGCAGTACTTGGATGCAATCTCAAAAATGACAGAATGATCTCTGTTCGTTTCCAAGGCAAACCATTCAATATCACCATAATCCAAGTCTATGCCCCAACCAGTAACACTGAAAAGCTGAAGTTGAACGGTTCTATGAAGACCTACAAGACCTTTTAGAACTAACAGCCAAAAAAGATGTCCTTTTCATTATAGGGGACTGGAATGCAAAAGTAGGAAGTCAAGAAACACCTCAAGTAACAGGCAAATTTGGCCTTGAAATACAGAATGAAGCAGGGCAAAGACTAATAGAGTTTCACCAAGAAAATGCACTGGTCATAGCAAACACCCTCTTCCAACAACACAAGAGAAGACTCTACACATGGACATCACCAGATGGTCAACACCAAAATCAGATTGATTATATTCTCTGCATCAAAAGATGGAGAAGCTCTACACAGTCAACAAAAACAAGACCAGGAGCTGACTGTGGCTCAGATCATGAACTCCTTATTATCAAATTCAGACTGAAATTGGATAAAACAGGGAAAACCGCTAGACCATTCAGGTATGACCTAAATCAAATCCCTTATGATTATACAGTGGAGGTGAGAAATAGATTTAAGGGCCTAGATCTGATAGATAGATTGCCTGATGAACTATGGAATGAGGTTCATGACATTGTACAGGAGACAGGGATCAAGACCATCCCCATGGAAAAGAAATGCAAAAAAGCAAAACGGCTGTCTGGGGAAGCCTTACAAATAGCTGTGAAAAGAAGAGAAGTGAAAGCAAAGGAGAAAAGGAAAGATATAAACATCTGAATGCAGTTTCAAAGAATAGCAAGAAGAGATAAGAAAGCCTTCTTCAGCGATCAATGCAAAGAAATAGAAGAAAAGAACAGAATGGGAAAGACTAGAGATCTCTTCAAGAAAATTAGAGATACCAAGGGAACATTTCATGCAGAGATGGGCTCGATTAAGGACAGAAATGGTATGGACCTAACAGAAGCAGAAGATATTAAGAAGAGGTGGCAAGGATACACAGAAGAACTGTACAAAAAGGATCTTCACAACCTGGATAATAATGATGGGTGATCACTCATCTAGAGCCAGACATCCTGGAATGTGAAGTCAAGTGGGCCTTAGAAAGCATCACTACGAACAAAGCCAGTGGAGGTGATGGAATTCCAGTAGAGCTATTTCAAATCCTGAAAGATGATGCGGTCAAAGTGCTGCACTCAATATGCCAGCAAATTTGGAAAACTCAGCAGTGGCCACAGGACTGGAAAAGGTCAGTTTTCATTCCAATTCCAAAGAAACGCAATGCCAAAGAATGCTCATACTACCACACAATTGCACTCATCTCACATGCTAGTAAAGTCATGCTCAAAATTCTCCAAGCCAGGCTTCAGCAATACATGAACCATGAACTTCCAGATGTTCAAGCTGGTTTTAGAAAAGGCAGAGAAACCAGAAATCAAATTGCCAACATCCACTGGATCATGGAAAAAGCAAGAGAGTTCCAGAAAAACATCTATTTCTGCTTTATTGACTATGCCAAAGCCTTTGACTGTGTGGATCACAATAAACTGTGGAAAATTCTGAAAGAGATGGGAATACCAGACCACATGACCTGCCTCTTGAGAAACCTGTATGCAGGTCAGGATGCAACAGTTAGAACTGGACATGGAACAACAGACTGGTTCCAAATAGGAATAGGAGTATGTCAAGGCTATATATTGTCACCCTGCTTATTTATCTTATATGCAGAGTATATCATAAGAAACACTCGTCTGGATGAAGCCCCAGCTGGAATCAAGATTGCTGGGAGAAACATCAATAACCTCACATATGACACCACACCGCAGATGACACCACCTTTATGGCAGAAAGCCAAGAAGAACTACAGAGTCTCTTGATGAAAGTAAAATAAGAGAGTGAAAAAGCTGGCTTAAAGCTCAACATTCAGAAAATGAAGATCATGGCATCTGGTCCCATCACTTCATGGCAAATAGATGGGGAAACAGTGGAAACAGTGGCTGACTTTATTTTTTGGGGGGCTCCAAAATGACTGCAGATGGTGATTGCAACCATGAAATTAAAAGACGCTTACTCCTTAGCAGGAAAGTTATGACCAATCTAGACAGCATATTCAAAAGCAGAGACATTACTTTGCCAACAAAGGTCCGTCTAGTCAAGGCTATGGTTTTTCCAGTAGTCATGTATAGATGTGAGAGTTGGACTGTGGAGAAAGCTGAGAGCTGAAGAATTGATGTTTTTGAACTGTGGTTTTGGAGAAGACTCTTGAGAGTCCCTTGGACTGCAAGGAGATCTAACCAGTCCATTCTGAAGGAGATCAGCCCTGGGATTTCTTTGGAAGGAATGATGCTAAAGCTGAAACTCCAGTACTTTGGCCACCTCATGCAAAGAGTTGACTCACTGGAGAAGACTTTGATGCTGGGCGGGATTGGGGGCAGGAGGAGAAGGGGACGACAGAGGATGAGATGGCTGGATGGCATCACTGACTCAACGGACGCGAGTCTGAGTGAACTCCGGGAGTTGGTGATGGACAGGGAGGCCTGGCGTGCTGCGATTCAGGGGGTCGCAAAGAGTCGGACATGACTGAGCGACTGAACTAACTAACTTAACTTAATAGTATGCCTTTAAGTTTCCTCCAGCCGTTCCATAGCTTAATAGATGATTTCATCACTGAATAATATTCCATTGTCTGGATGCACCACAGTGTCTTTGTCTACTAAAGATAGCTTGTACTAGCTAACTACTAAAAACCATCTTGGTTGCTTCCAACTTTGGACAATTATTAATAAAGTTGCTATAAACATTTGTGTGCAGGTTTTTGTGAAGATGTAACCATTCAGCTCCCGTGAATGAATACCAAGGAGCTGAAGTGATGAATCATACAATAAGAGTATATTCAATTTTGTAATATATTCAAATTATCTTCTAAAGTGGCTTACCATTTTGTATTTCCACCAACAACATCGGAGTCCTGTGGTTCTACATCCTCACCAGTATCTAGTGTTATCAGTGTTTTGGATTTTGGCCATTCTAATAGGTGTACAAAAGTATCTTATTGCTGTTGTAATTTGTAATTCCCTAAAGACAATGTGTTGAACATCATTTTAATAGGCTTATTCTCAATGTGCGTATCTTCTTTGATGAAGTGTCTTTTCAGATATTTTTCCCTTTTTAAAGTCAGGTTGTTCATGTCTTATTGCTGAGTTTTAGTGGTCTTTATATGCTTGTAGATAACGGTCCTTTATCAGCTATGTTTTTTCAAATATTTTCCCCCAGTCTGTGGCTTATTCGTTTGACAGCATCTTTTTCAGCACAGAAATTTTTAATTTTTAATGAAGTCTAGTTTATCAATTATTTCTTTCATGAACTGTGTCTTTGGTGTGTGTATATATATATGTATATATATATATACGAAAATGAAAGTGCAAGTCACTCAATCATGTCTGATTCTTTGTGACCCCATGGACTCTACAGTCCATGGAATTCTCCAGGCCTGAATACTGGAGAATCCTTTCCCTTCTTCATGAGATCTTCCCAACCCAGGGATCAAACCCAGGTCTCCCGCATTGCAGGCAGATTCTTTACCAAGGGAAGCCCAAGAATACTGGAGTGGGTAGCCTATTCCATCTCCAGTGGATCTTCTCAACCCAGGAATCGAACTGGTGTTGTATGCGGATTCTTTACCAACTGACCTATGATGGAAGCCCTGATAGCTCATATGAACTTGCACAATGCCCAATGTCATTAAAGTTTTTCCCTCTGTTGTCTTCTAGGAGTTTTATAGTTTTGCATTTTACTCTTAGGTCTATAAACCATTTTGAGTTAATTTTCTGAAGGGTGTAAAATCTGTATTTAGATTCTTTTTTGCATGTGTACATATAGTTGTTCCAGAACCATTTGTTGAAAAGACTGTCTTTGCTCCACTGTATTACCTTCACTCTTGTCAAAGATTAATTGACTATATTATGTGAGTCTATTTCTGGGTTTTCTATTCTGTTCCACTGATTTGTCTGTTTTTTCTTCATTACTACCATATTCTCTTGATTACTGTAGGTTTATAGCAAGTATTGAAGTTGAGTAGTATCAGTTTTCTGACTTTGTTCATCTTCAATATTTTTGGCTATTCTGGGTCTTTTGACTCTTAGTATAAACTTTAGAATCAGTTTGTCGATATCCACAAAATAACTTGCTAGGATTTTGATTGGAATTGCATTGAATCTACACATCGAGTTTGAAAGAACTGATTTTTGGACAATATTGAGTCTTTCTGTCCATGAACACGAAATGTCTATTTCTTAGTTCTTTGGTTGCTTTCATCAGAGTTTTATAGTTTCTCTCATATAAATCTTACACAAGTTTTCTTAAATTCATTTTAATTACATTACATCTAATATAAATGGTATTGGGTTTTTAATTTCCAGTGTCACTTGCTTCCCTGATGGCTCAGATGGTAAAGAATCTGCCTGCAATGCGGGACATCTGGGTTCAAACCCTGGGTTGGGAAGAGAAGGGAATGGCAACCCACTCTAGTATTCTTCCCTGGAGAATTCCATGGACAGAGGAGCTTGGTGGGCTGCAGTCCATGGGGTCACAAAGAGTCTGACATGACTGAGCGACTAAGCACAGCACAGCACATTGTTGGTATAAACAAACTTCAGAGATTTCCTGGAGTTTCCCCCCAGTCCTCCAGGACTGTCCTCTGGCTTCATATAGCCTCACATGCCTATATTTTATGAAACAGAGGAGAATTTTTTTTCTGCTCCAATCTTATCACTACCTGAAACTTTATGCTATACAAAAGACACAGTACAGAGAAAGTGTAAAAACTATTATAAACCTTTCTCAGTTTCTAATACATAAAATTTCTGTATTTTAGCAGAGGTTAGAAAGATTGACACAAGTGTGTTGCTGTCACTCATTCATTTCCAAAATACTGTCTGCCTTGAAAATAAATAAATCAATGTATATGAAATTTCAACACAATCTTTGTGACATTTGTTCACAAAGTCTCAGAAAGGACTCGCAAATAAAATGATAGCATAACCAACTTCTTTTGTTTTTGGTATAAGCTCTCATTCACTACAAAAATACAAATATTTTTAGAAACAGGAGGATACTAAGGCAAGGACAAGCCAGCTACAAACTGATCACAACATTTTTTTAAAATATCTTCAAAGTCATCAGAGAGACTTCTACTTACAAAAGGATGTAATAGAGATAATTTCCCCTATTTTTCCTGTTGCCTACAACTAAAATCTTTAGATGACATATTGAAGAAGAAGACAACAATGAAAACAGACTGGCATGGGATGTAAGACCTAAAAAACAGAACATTAATTAATTACCTGAGTTGTTTTGCCTTATATGCCTCATTTTAGGAGCTAAAAAACTGGAAAGCTGAAAATGTCAAATGGTCCAAGCTAACAAACAAAAAATGTCTAACAAAGCCTGCTCTCTCCAGCAAGAAGACCAGGAATGAGGCAATCTAGTAAGATAGAAAAGTTTGACAAATATTTTACTCTTGGCAAACACTCCTGGAAAAAACTATGGCCTCAGTCCTAACCACACTGGCAAAGACTGAGTGGGCAACCTAGATTTCTATTCTGCCAGGCTACCACCACCTGCCAGGATGGTATCAGAGAAGATCATGCAGAGAGTCAGTTTTTATCTCCACTGAACAAATATGTTGTTGTTGTTCAGTCACTAAGTCATGCCCACCTCTTTGTGATTCCATGGTCTGCAGCATGCCAGGCTTCCCTGTCCTTCACTATCCTCCGGAGTTTGCACAAACTCATGTCCAGTGAGTTGGTGATGCCATCCAACATCTCGTCCTCTGCCGCCCCCTTCTCCTCCATATGAGATCCTTCCAGTGGATACCATTTGGACACCCAGAACCTACAACCACTTCCATTCAGCAGTAAAGAAGTGCTTATTGCCACCCTTCTGAAGTAGAGTCAGAGGAAGTCTAATGAAGAATAAGAACTTTTACCACCAGTTGTAACAAGACCATTTCCCAGCGGTATCAGTGGAGGACTAGTGAGGAGCTGGAAACCTCACTCCTACCCAGCAATAATGAGGAGCTCCTTCCCAACATGTGTGTCAGCAGAGGCTGAGCGAGGACCATGGACTTCTATTCCCATTTGCCAGTAGTAGGGCAATACCTTCCATTTCCTATGTCATAGTGGTAATTGAAGAAGCCAGCTAAACCAGAAGGTATAAGTCAATTTCACAGTGCTATAACATAATATCCAAAATATCCAGGTTTTAAAAATGTTTAAAAATCAGTTACTAAGCACCAGAAAAAGATTACCTTGAATAAAAAAGATAATCAATAGTTGCAAGTATAGAGATAACAGAAATACTAAAATTATCTAACAAAGAAGTTTAAATCAGCAGTCATATTAATCCTTCAGTAAACAACCACAAACACATGTGAAACAACTGAAAAAAAGAGGAAGTCTCAGCAAAGAAATAGACACTTTCAGCAAAGAATATAAAATATAAATACGAGCCAGATGAAAAAGTTAAAACTAAAAAATACGAAAACTAAAATTAAAAAGTCAGTGGATGGGCTTACCAGAAGAACAGAAGGACAGAGGAAACAATCAGTAAACTTTAAGGTAGAATAGTAGATACTACCAATCTGAACAATAGAGAGAAAATAGACTGAAAAAAGTTAACTGAGACTCAATGGTCTGTGGGACTGTCATAAAAGATCTAACAGTTTTGTCATTAGAATATAAGAAAGAGCATAAAGAGAGCAGGCTGGAAAATATTTAAAGAAATAATGGCTGAGAGATTCCCAAATTTTGCAAGAGACATAAACCTACAGATTCACAAAGTTGAGCAAACTCCAAATAGGAGATAACCAAAGTAACACATGTCAAGACGCACTGTGGTTAAACATTTGAAAACTAAAAACAAAAAACTGTCTTGAGAGCATCAAGAGAAAAACAACATTTTACCTATAGGACAAAACAATTTTAACAGTAGCAGATTTCTCATCGGAAGCTATGGAAGCTGTAAGGAATTGGCGCGACATTTATGAAAAAAAAAACATTCTCAATCAACAATTCTATTTGGATTAAAAATTATCTTTTAGATAAAGTCTCAATCCATAATTCCATTTGGATAAAAATTTATCTTTCAAGATTAAAGAGGAATAAAAACATTCTCAGACAAAAGAAAACTAAGAGAATTTGTCATCAGTACATTACCTTAAAAAAATGGCTAGAGAAAAGTTTCTAAAGAGAAAGGACATGATAAAAGAGGGAATCATGAAACATCAAAAAAAAGAAGAAAGAACAATGGTAAGAGTAAATATAGAGATAAACACAATGTCAATGTCCTGTACTTCTCCTGAGGTAAAGTCTAAATTATGCTTGATGACTGAAGTAAAAAATTATAATCATATCTGACATAGTTCTAAATGTATGTATTATAGAAAATATTTATGGTAAATATATTAGTAATAAAAGAGAATAAAGAGCAAAAAGGGAAACAAGGTTCTACATGTTACTCAGATGGTAAAATGTTGACACAAGTAGACTATGATGAGTGATGTATATACAATATAATACCCAGAACAACCGCTAAGAGCTATACAAAGAGATATTCTTAAATACTCCAGATCAATCAAAAAGAAATTCTAAAAAATGTTTACATGACCCACAGAAAGGCAAGGAAAAAAAAAAGAAGTAACAAACTAAAGCCTTCTCCCCCAAAAAAGTTTGACTTAAGATCTAACGTATCAAAAATTAAATTAAATACATGTGAACCAAATGACAACCCACTCCAGTATTCTTGCCTGGAGAATCCCATGTACAGAGGAGCCTGGTAGGCTACAGTCATAAAGAGTCAGACATGACTGACGTGACTTAGCAGCAGCAGCATGATAATTAAAAGACAGAGACTAGCATAATGTGTTATAAAAATTACTCAACTATCTACTGTGTACAAGAGATGCACTTCAACTACAATTTAGTCGAAGTGCAGGCTGAAAGTCTAGGGATGAAAAAAGATATGTCATACAAATATTAATCAAAAGAAAGCAAACGTGGCTATATTAATATCAGATAAAGTATACAAATATATTGCATAATAATGAGTCAATTCACCAAGAAGATATATCAATTCTAAAATATAGGCATCAGATAACAGTAACAAATATGTGAAGCACAATGTACAGAACTGAAAGGAAAATATAGACAAATCTATAGTTACACCTAGAAACTTCCTCACTCTCCTCTCAACAATTTATAGACTAACCTTCTGATACACACACACAGATATACACAAGCAAAGCATGTACACACACACACACACACACACACAGAGCCAGGCACAGGCAGGCAAAACCCGATGAAGTATAAAGTCAGGATAGGAGGAGTGAGAGAAATCCTCCTTTAACTCTGAGTCTTATGATGAATGCAAGCAATGGCCTCCTACAGCAGAAAGAGCAGTAAGGGAGCTCAAATAGTTTCCTCATCTGATGTGTACATGTGTGGGACCTGCTAAAAAACGCAGGCAATGCAGGAAAACAAAGGATCATCCTCCAGGAACTCAAATCTAAAGCTCTGATAAAAGAAGTGTATTGAACTTGCCTTCAAATCATTTCAAGATTTCACTAAACTAAATCTAACTAAACAACATATGGCTGCAACTCGACTCAACTAAAAATATATACTGACAGTACTTCCATGACAGAAGGGGTAAACCTTCTCTTGGCACAAATATTTATTCAATCTTTACATTTATCTTATACAGATATATAGCATTCAATCAAAACCTGAGCCATGCAAAGAAACAAGAAAATGTGACCCATCATTAAGAAAAGAAACAGTGAAAAGAATCAGACTCAGATACAGCCCAGAGGTTGGAATGACCAGAGAGAGACTTTAAATATAATAAATACGTTAAAATATTTATTAATGAAAGGCATAGATGAGCAAACAGAAAATTTTGCATAGTTTTCCATATACAAAAGATCCAAGTGGAAATTCTAGAACTAAAAAGAATATCAATAGAGGCTATCAGAATTATTTTCATTCATTCTTATCAACGGATAAGACACAGAGGAGGAAAAAATAAGTGAACTAAAAGACATGCCCACAGAAATGATTAAACTGCAAAATAAAGAGAAACAAAAGTTTTAAAAGATATAGCATCTGAAATGTGTGGAACAATGTCAAATGAGCTGTGTGTGCATAATTGGAATTTCATATAAAGAAGACAGGAAAAATGGGGCAAAAACTTTGTGAAGAGATAATAAAATTGAGAATTTTGCATAACTGATAAACTATCACCCACAGCTCCAAGAAGTACGTGTCTTGTATTTATCCAAAACAGGATGAATGCAAAAAGAAAATGCACCTATACACATCATAGTCAAATTGCTGAAAGCTAAGTATAATCTCGAAAGCAGCCTGAAGGGGAAAAAAGTCACACTTTATGCACCGGTGGACAACAATCAGAATGAAGTATGACTGTTCATCAGAAACAATGGAGAACAGGAGAAAATGGAATGACATTTTTAAGTTAGAAAGAAAAAACTGTCAGCCTTGATTCTATATCCAGTGAAAATATCCTTTATGAAGGGGAAAAAAAAAAGAAATTTTCAGACAGACAGTTTGTAAGAATTCATCCCTAGCTGACCTGCACTACAAGAAATGTTAAAGGAAAAACTCACTCTGCATGAAGAAACAAAGAACACCTAGAAAGTCACATATATAGATAAATATAAAAGATTTTTAAACTTATTCTGGTGTATATATATACACATATATAATATAAAATATTTTACATATAAAAATATATAATCTTATAAAATTATATTAAATATTAATATATTTATATGATTATATAATTTATATAATATAGTATAGTTATATAAATAATATATATTTAATATATTAAATTTATACATTTTATAGTAAATATATTTTTAAATTCTATGTCTTTATGAGAAACAGGAGAGAGAAAACTTTTAAAAAGCCCATTATCTCCTTAAAGCCAAAATCATAGCAACGCATTATGGGGTTTATAGCCTACGTCAAAATAAAATATAATGATAACAAGAGCACAATGAGCAGATATGGCCAGTATTTGGAAGTATATAAGTTTAAGGTTCTTATATTGATTATAAATAGATAGAATACTTTTTAATGTAGACTATGAAAAGTTAAAGATAAATATTTTAATCTCTACCATAATTACTAAAAAATAATGCCAAGAGATATAACCTAAAAGTAGAGAATATCTACTACTAACATCTAGACATTAAATATACTCATTTCACCCAAAAGCAAGCAGGGAAGGAGAAATAGATTAACAAAATCAGATAAGACAAAAAGACAGCAAACATCAAGAAAGTAAATCAAAATTCACAGATGTCAATAATTTTGTTGAATATAAATGGACTAATTACTAAAATTAAAAGGCAAAGATTTATCAGACTGAAAAACAAAAACAAAGCTTAACCACATGCTGTTTACCAGAATATACTTAAAAGATTAAGGCACAGACAGATTGAAAGTGAAAGGATGAAAAAATGTATAGTATACAAACACTAAGCCTAAAAAAGCTAATGTGGTACATTTTTGTCAGCCAAAGGAGACTTTGAGAAGAAAATCACTACCAGATAAAGAAGGAAATTTAATGATAGTAGAAACATCAATTCATCAAGATATCATAACAATCTTAAATATCTGGGAATCCAATAACTAAGCTCCCATATACGTGAATCAAAAATGGAGTAAATAAAGAAACAGATCCACTGTTGTAGATATAATACCCCTCTCTTGGCAATCAACAAAACAAGCAGAAAAATTAGAAAGCATATGGAAAATTTGAACAACGATATCCACAACTTGGCCTGATATGGTTTTATAGAACACTATAACCCACAACAGAGAAACACACATTCTTCCCAAGTGCAATGGACCGTTCACTAAAATAGTCCATAGCTGATCCAGAAAGCAAATCTTAGTGAATTGTAAAGGATCAAAATGATAGACATGTTCTGTGATCAGAACAGTATTTGATTAGAACTCAGTAACAATAAGATAGCTAGAAAATCTCCAAATATTTCAAAATTAAACAACAGACTTCTGAATAACCCATGGATCAAAGAAGAAATCTCAAGCAAAATTAGAAACCTACTAAGCCTAATTCATCTTTAGTTTTTCACAGGAATGAGATTATCAGATCATTTCAGAGAGGTTTTAATGAGTGGAACGAAAAGAAAAACTTAGCTGCACCTAAAGAAGAGGAAGATCACTGAACAGAGAATATTGTTACTTAATGGCTGTGGAACCTCTTAGAACCTCTTAGAGAATGCATGTTCATTTGAAAATAGGGATAATAACACTTGAATGTCACATCTTTGTGAAGTTGAAATGCAGGGCTTGCAAAAGCACCTACCATGCCAAGGTTCATCCTTCAGATGCTCAACAAATGTGGTTGAATGAAAAAGTAGATTGGAGCAATCAAGCACAATATCCATATATCTGCCTGGAATTCGACCTAGCAAGAGAAAGAAAGAAATCATATTTTAGTTACATGTGCAGATTTCGAGTCATACCTAACTAGCCCACAAGAGAATTCTTTAAAAATAATTTTTTTAAGATATCTCTTTGGGGGAACTAGGAGTTGAGGAAATAGTGTGTGTTCATATTCTTCCACTGTCTCTTAACTAAACCAATGCATTCCAGCTTCTTAAACAAACAGTATTTCCACTTCATTGCTATTTACAGCCATAGCCTAAAGCACAAAGATCAGACTCAGCATCTGATTAAACTAAGTTTTATAAAGAATGACAAAATAATTGGTAAAAACATTTCAGCTCCGGTATGTAAAATAGAAAAAGCAAAGTAGCAAATGTTCAAAGCACAATGGTTTTGGGGGAACAACATTGTCTTTTCTCTTTGGCATTTCTCTGGGATTCCTATCTTGGCTAGGTGACAAAAACCTGTCCATCAGCTACAAGTCTGAGCCTATCAGGCTTACAAATCAGAGTTAATAAAAGTCAATCAGTGATGGTTTAACTTGCTTGCTACTGCCTGAAGTAGGATTCAGCCCCAGTGTCTATCATCTACTTAGAAAACACTTTCTATGGCCGCCCATAAATTTTAAAAATTTACTTATCTATATTTCTATAGATAGGAAAAAGGGATGTCTATAAACATGTACCAAGCCAAAACAGGTGTCCATGAACTCCCTACAGGTAAAGGCCCAGATATAAACATAATCCTCCACAGTAACAAATACATAGAAAGATTCAGTTTTCTTGAACCAAAACAAGCAAAAAAAACCCCATAGCCTCTTTACTTTAGAGTTTTATCCTGTGCAAACATGTTTTTCAGTATGAAAGGTATATGTCATAATTACCTCTACATATATGTTGGATTGTTACTTTTTCAATAAATTAAATATGTATTGATATAGTAGCTAGCTAAATCCTTATGACAACCCACCAAGATTATATTAGATCTAAAATTCACAAACTAGTAGAGCTGACATTTGCTCCTGTCAGGTCTGAGTCTTTGTCTACATCAACAACAGCAGAATTTTCTGCCTTTACTAAGCTATCTATTCTACGGCCAAAGACATGGATAGCCAGGTAACTCTCAGAGGGACCAAGTAAGAGAGAGCTGGGAGGAAACTTGAATCTAAAAGTGGCTGTTATGACAAATATTAATCAGAGACAAGTTCTCATCTAACCACAAATCCCATAGTTTTTGAGTCAAATTTAAAATTCAGAGGTCATGTCAAACAGAATCAAGCTACAATACAACATGTGCTCATTCATTCATTCAACAATTAGTTGCTGAATGACAGCTGTGTACCATTTATGTCTGTGCTTTTAACAGTATAATGTGAGTCACATATAAAGTTTTAAATTTTATAATAACCACATTTCTAAAAGCAAAAAGAAAGGAGTAAACTTAATTCTGATAATATATTTTATTTAATTCAATATATCCATGATTTATCATGGATAAATCAATCATTTATCATGATTTATCATGTCATTTATATGCAACCCATATAAATATTTATTAAACAGGTTGTTTACATCACAGTTCATACCAGCCACATTTCAGGTGCTCATAGTCACATGTGGCTATGCTACCATATTGAGCAGAGCAGTTCTAAATGCTTATGGGTATAGCAGTGAACAAAAAAAAAAAAAAAAAAAAAAAAAACTTGCCTTTGTAGAGATTAATCCTTGTGGAGAGGATAGACAATAAACAAATAAATAGAAAATGTCAGGTTGTTAACATGGCCTAAAAGGCCATATGTGATCTGCCCCAGTTACCTCTCCAAACTCATCATCACCATCTCCCACTACTCCCCTGCACGCACTGGACTGCAGGTCTAGTACCCACCTTCCTGTCTGTGAATAAGCCTGCAGGATATTTCCATTCACCTGGAACATTCTTTCCCAAGACATTTAAAAGATTTAAAGAACAAACTATTAATATATAATAGTAAACATCTATTGAGTGTGTGCTTATTATATAATTACATACATTTTCTCAATAAACTGCCAACAAAATACACATTTTATACATAAGGAAACTGTACTTTACACTTATTGAGCATATATAGCTTGTTATTCAGCCACTAAGTCATGTCCAACTCTTTGTGACCCTATGGACTGCAGCACACCATTTATAGGCAAAGTAATGCCTCTGCTTTTTATTTATTTTTATTAATACTATGTCTGTGCTAAATTACTTTAATATCATACCTTTATTTATCCTCACATCATGTTTTTTTATATATTTTAATTGGAGGCTAATTACTTTACAATATTATAGTGGTTTTAATATGCTGTCTAGGTTGGCCATAGCTTCTCTTCCAAGGAGCAAGCGTCTTTTAATTTCATGGCTGCAGTCACCATCTGCAATGATCTTGGAGCCCCCAAAAATAAAGTCTGTCACTGTTTCCCCATCTATTTGCCATGAGGTGACGGGACCAGATGCCATGATCTTTGTTTCTTGAATGTTGAGTTTTATGCCAACTTTTTCACTCTGCTCTTTCACTTTCATCAAGAGGCTCTTTAATTCCTCTTTGCTTTCTACCATAAGGATGGTGTTATCTCCGTATCTGAGGTTACTGATATTTCTCCCTGAAATCTTGATTCCAGCTTGTGCTTCATCCAGTATGTCATTCATACTCTGCATGTAAGTTAACTAACCAGGGTAACAATATACATCCTTGACATACTCCTTTCCCAATTTTGGAACCAGCCTGTTGTTCCATGTCCAGTTCTAACTGTTGCTTTTTGACCTGCATACAGATTTCTCAGGAGGCAGGTGAGGTGGTCTGGTATTCCCATCTCTTGAAGAATTTTGCAGTTTGTTGTGATCCACACAGTCAAAGGCTTTGGCGTAGTCAATAAAGCAGAAGTAGATGTTTTTCTGGAATTCTCTTGTTTTTCCGATGATCCAGCGGACGTTGGCAATTTGCTCTCTGGTTCCTCTGCTTTTTCTAAATCCAGCTTGAACAAAGGCATGTTCTCAACTCATGTACTATTGAAGCCTGGCTTAAAGAATTTCAAGCATTACTTTGCTAGCATGTGAGATGAGTGTAATTGTGTGACAGTTTGAACATTCTTTGGCATTGCCTTTCTTTGGGATTGGAATGAAAACTGATCTTTTCCAGTCCTGTGGCCACTGCTGAGTTTTCCTAATGTTCCGGCATATCAAATGCAGCACTTTCACAGCATCACCTTTCAGGATTTGAAAAAGCTCAGCTGGAATTCCATCACCTCCACTAGTTGCGTTTGTGTGATGCTTCCTAAGACCCACTTGACTTCACACTCCAGGATATCTGGCTCTAGGTGAGTGATCACACCTATGTGGTTATCTGGATCACTGAGATTTGTTTTGTATAGTTCTTCTGTGCATTCTTACCACTTCCTCTTAATATCTTCTGCTTCTATTAAGCTAATATCATTTCTGTCCTTTATTGTACCCATCTTTGTGTAAAATATTCCCTAATGCTTCCTAAGGCACACTTGGCTTCACACTCTAGGATGTTTGGCTCTAGGTGAGTGATCACACCATCATGTTTATCTGAATCATTAAGACCTTTTTTGTATAGTTCTTCTGTGTATTTTTGCCACCTTTTATTAATCTCTTTTGCTTCTGTTAGGTCCTTATCATTTCTTTCCTTTATCATGCCCATCCTTGCATGAAATGTTCCCTTGATATCTCCAATTTTCTAGAAGAGATCTCTAGTCCTTCCTCTGTTTCTTTGCATTGTTTACTAAAGGCCTTCTTATCTCTCCTTACTAGTCTCTGGAACTCTGCATTCAGTTGGATATATCATTCTCTTTCTCCTTTTTTCTTCTTGTATTTCTTTTTCTTTGGGATGGCTTTGATCACTCCCTCTTGAACAATGTTATGAACCTCCATCCATAACTTTTCAGAAATTCTGTCTACTAGATATAATCCTTTGAATCTATTTATCACCTCCACTATATAATCATAAGGGATTTGATTTAGGTCATACCTGAATGGCCTAGTGGTTTTCCCTACTTTCCTCTATTTAAGCCTCATGATCTGAGCCACGGTCAGCTCCAAGTCTTGTTTTTACTGACTGTATAGAGTCTCTCCATCTTTGGCTGCAAAGAACACAACCCATTTAATTTCAGTATTGACATCTAGTGATGTCCACGTGTAAAATCATTTCTTGGGTTGTTGGAAAAATGGTATTTGCTATGACCAACATATTCTCTTAACAAAACTGTTAGTCTTTGCTTCATTTTTTACTCCAAGGCCAAACTTGCCTGCTATGTTGGGAATCTCTTGATTTCCTACTTTTTCATCCCAACCCCTTATGAGGAAAATGACATCTTTGGAGGGAAGGTTAATCCTAGAAGGTGTTGTAGGTCTTCATAAAACCAACTTCAGTTTCTTCTGCATCAGTGGTTGAGGCATAGACTTGGATGTGATCCATAATTATTTGTTTAACCAAGCTCTACTCATTTTTTTTAATTTATTTTTTTTAGAAAGTTCTTACTGTTTATTTTTTTTTGTCTTTTATTTTTCCTTTATTTTACTTTACAATACTGTATGGTTTAAAACTTTCATGCTTAATGAATATTACTGTAGGATTCTTTCTTAGTGGTAGAATTGCTGAGTCAAAAACTAGGGACACTTTTAGGCATTAGGGATAAACTATTAAATTACTTTCCAAAAAATTTATACAAATTAAAGTTTAGCCAGCATAAGCAACAGCCTATTACTCATCTCTCTCCTATTTTTTAATTGTGTTTTTACTTTTTGTTTGGTTTTTAGTCATTCAATATGAGAAAGATAGCTTCTCAACGATGTTAATTATTTGTGAGGATAAGTATTTTTCATGTTTGTGAAAATTTTATTTCTCCCTATTTCTCCTCCTTGGGTCTACTATTATTTTTTCATTTACATGTTTATCTCTTTTCACTGCCAATAAGCGCATGCTTGACTAGGGATATTAACTCTCTGCTTATTTTGTTATGATGCAAATGTCTGCTTTCCCCTTTGTCTTTTCATTCTGTTTTACTTCTTTTATTTTTTTTTTTCTATGCAACTGCTACGTTTGTTGTCATGTCTTAAAAATTCTTCCCCCGAAATTTTGGAAATGCTTCTCCATTCTCCTCTTCCTAACTACCCTGGCTGAGCAGCCTAGGAGGGCCATTGTCTGGGATACTGTCTGCGCCAACATATCACTTCAGAATGGTTTATCTGCAGGTGCTCCCATTTGCCCCTTTCTTCAGTCCTCCCTTCTTAGCTACCCAGCGAGCTCATGGAACCTTTGTGCCAGGGCAGCCCCCTGCCCATGTCCCTTTAGGATCTAGTTTTCACCATCTTAGGCTTCCCAGGTGGCTCAGTGATAAAGAATCTGCCTGTCCCTGCACGAGACACAGGAGGTATGGGTTTGATCCCTGGGTTGGTAAGATCCCTGGAGCAGGAAATGACAAAACCACTCCAGTATTCTTGCCTGGATAATTCCATGGACAGAGGAGTGGTAGACTGCAGTTCACGGGGTTGCAAAGAGTTGGACACAACTGAGCATGAGTTCCCTTCCATCATCTTTCAGCAAAGCATTGCTCTCATACATTCACCATAAATTACTGCATTTTTTAGAACTATCTGACAGATTTTTAAGGAAGGGATAGAAATAGAGACAGGTCTTAAGTAGAGGGGAAAGAGCACTAAATTAGAATTCAGGTCCTTGAATGCTAATTCTTGTTCTGTTATTAATGACATACTTCTTATACTTCAGTTGTTTGGACCCATTATTTCTTATAAGACAAAAGTATTGACATAATGACCATCAGATGCATTGTATTCAAAGGCCAACATTTCTCACTGAACACTAAGATATGAGTCTTCCTTTTCATCTGGCTTTGTAAGAAACATACTCCAAAGTACTACTGACAATTATATTACCTGCATAATGAGAGTTCCAGGCATAAATAATTTGGAATGAGGCTCAATGATCTAACCTTCTGCTTCTTCAGGTCATACTGTATGATAATACAGGAAAAATCAGCTTCTCAAAAAATGTTATTTAGTGAAGAGAAATGATCAAGACTTGAAATTTCTTTACATGGTCATCAATTCAAACAGGAAATTGCTTCTAATTCAGAAATATCACAAGTAATAGAGAGTTGACTTTTTACCTGAATTAGAAATAACAAATTTTACTGGGCTTGGAATCATCAGTAAAATATTAAGCTTCTCTTTCATATCCTACCCAATGAATAATGAACTGCTTCACTGGTCTTGAACTTGTTTTGGACATGAATTTATTGGACTATTTTCTGAGGGTAGACTTCCAGGCCAGAATTATACATTAGTAACTGAATACAGAAGTTGGCCTTCTTTGTCTAGTGTAGAAACTGCCACCTCTTCTAAAATACAGAACAGATTTTCCAGTTCGTTTTGCAGAAATGGCTTTCATGGGATTTGACAACACAAGAGTCATTCATTAATCTAATTGTCTTCTGCCATGAAATTATGCTTAATGTTAGTAATGTGGAGACAGAAATATTATAAAATATGAACTGCTAAAGTAGCTGGAATACCCTGGCAATTTCCAACCACTTGATGGATTAATGCCCAATTCTGGTAAATTTTAGATACTGATTGATGAAGTCATTTAAAAGCAAATGTAATTAGTTTTAAACTTTATTTACCATTAAATTCCATATATTTAAACACTAAATATAATAATAGGTAAGGATGAGAAATTCTTATCAGAAATGACTATCTTTAAAATAAGCACTCACTGAAATTACTGCAGTATTTCAGAATCCAATTCTAACTCATATTTTCCCCTGCACTGTTGTCTAACTGATATTATCTTGGTAGTATAAATTATAAAAGAAATCATCTACATACATCCACATGCATACATACATTTTCACCCACTTTTTTTCCCTTTTTTTAGAAACCACTATTGTCAGAGAAAATCTACAATCTTATTTTCTCAACATATATTTCCCCGGGAAATATATTTCTTCCTAATTTACTAAATAAGTTTGATAAAGCCCAGTATGTCGGCCTAGAACACATAAAATTTTTGAGCTGTTTACATGTAATTTATATTAACCTATAAAATTTAAAATTCTATGTGTTTGAGGTGTCAAACATTTCTGACAAAGGTCTCAGACTGAAGAATACTACTTGTGATGTTTTTCCCTGATCTTTAGCTTTTTCAGAAGTGAGCCCACAAAATAACCTGATGTCAGTTATAGTGACACCTAGTCACACAGAGTCGGATACGACTGAGGTGACTTAGCAGTATCAGCAGCAGTCTCAAAGAACCAGAAACTTTTGTTTTCATGGTGAAAAAACAGGGGATAAGGTATGTGCAATGTTCATTGCTCCTACAGATTTCCTAAGCAGATAAGTGTTCCAAGCATTTCACAGGATGATTCCACCAATAGCACCATCTCTGACCTGTCCCTCCACTTAACATTCCCTCTGGTCATAAATGAACCACAAGGTCAAAAAGTATTAGCTGAAAAGCTTTCTAGGATTCTTGTCATGTTCTTCCCTTCTCTAAAAGTTATACTTAAAACTTGATTTACTGGAAAAATAACACCTAGTTGTTACATGCTATGCAACTCAGAGTCTCTGAAATCACTGTGTCTTTGGTTTATCTTTTAAATCCTGCCATCACCTCATCTTAAAGGAACACTGCAAAATAATACATCTTGGAAAGGTCTTTAAAAGCCAGCAAAGCCTAAACAGAACAAAACACATCCGGTAGAGAGCTAAATGTTACCAAGAGTGAGCAAACACATGAGGGCAGTACTGAACATTGGTGCAGGGTTCCCCTTGGATGCATTTGGCTATCCTGGAAGGAGCAGGCTCACTCAGCAGAGCCCCACCATTTGTTCTCTTGTTGTTCTTAGTCTCTCTTTGCCACCTGAGGAGCAACTAAACCTGACAACAAAAACCACAATGTATTCTTAGAGTTCACATCCGTTTAGTGCTGAGTTAATTAATTTACATCTGTTTCCTGATGATTTCTCACTATACCTCTATGAAGTCACAGATGAGAAAACTAGAGTTTAGTCTAAAGTTATGCTATTAGCAGGAAAAGGAACCAGAAGTCAAACCAAGATTCTTTGGTTCCAGGGTCTCAATTAGGAAACGTGTGCTCAGTCGTGTCTGACTCTGCAGCCCCCTGGGCGGTAGCCCACCAGGCTCCTCTGTCCATGGGATTTCCCAGGCAAGAACACTAGAGTGGGTTGCCACGTCCTCCTCCAGAGCATCTTCTCAGTACAAAGACTGAATCCATGTCTCCCACATTGGCAGGCAGGTTCTTTGCCACTGAGCCTCCTGGGAAGCCCATCTAAGAGGTAAAAAAAAAAATCAGAACTATTTTTCCTGTCCACAGGTGTTTACAAAGAAACTGGCAAAGATAACCTCTCACTGAGTACCTGTGCATCCTGCGGCTCCTGCATTGCAGGCGGATTCTTTGCTACCAAGTCACTGGGGAAGCCCAGATTCCAAGTCTAAGAGTACAAGAAAAAGAGTATACCTGTCATCATGCTCTATATTCTCGTCAGTGTCCAATAAATGGTATTTTATTTTAATGCAGCAAGAAAGATAAATATATATATATTGTTTTCTTGAAGTGCTTAGTTCATCTTTATGAAAATCTGAGATTGAAGGGATTGAGATTGTAGCCCTATGTTCATTGTAAGCATTAGGTCAAAGTGTTGTTTTGAGTCTGAAGTATGTGAGAAATTATCATATATCTCCATTTCAGCTGACTATGAAGAGCTAGCCATGTTTTTCAAAAATATTGTGTGCCAGTCTTCAGCCCTCCATGTTATCTTGACTGTACCTATCTCTCAAGTCAGATATTGAAAGTAAAGATTAAAACAGAAGTAAGAAATAATATTGGGCAGTTCCTACCTTCATTGGACTTTTGTTGACTGTACATTTCTACTTTACTTTCAATGTGGAGACTGAGTGCATAGAAGGCAGAGAACAGTGGCCTCAGTCTGATTTTTAAAAAGAAAATTATTTTTAGTCATTTTAGCACAGAAAGTTTGGAGAAGTCGAGATTCTGATATACTAGTACTGGAAAAATAAACTGGTAATTTGGCCTCTTGAGAAACCTATATGCAGGTCAGGAAGCAACAGTTAGAACTGGACTTGGAACAACAGATTGGTTCCAAATAGGAAAAGGAGTACGTCAAGGCTGTATATTGTCACCCTGCTTATTTAACTTCTATGCAGAGTACATTATGTCAAAACGCTGGGCTGGAAAAAGCAAAAGCTGGAATCAAGATTGCCAGGAGAAATATCAATAACCTCAGATATGCAGATGACACCACCCTTATGGCAGAAAGTGAAGAGGAACCAAAAAGCCTCTTGATGAAAGTGAAAGTGGAGAGTGAAAAAGTTGGCTTAAACCTCAACATTCAGAAAACGAAGATCATGGCATCTGGTCCCATCACTTCATGGCAAATAGATGGGGAAACAGTGGAAACAGTGGCTGACTTTATTTTTGGGGGCTCCAAAATGACTGCAGATGGTGACTACAGCCATGAAATTAAAAGGCACTTACTCCTTGGAAGGAAAGTTATGACCAACCTAGATAGCATATTAAAAAGCAGAGATATTACTTTGCCAACAAAGGTCTGTCTAGTCAAGGCTATGGTTTTCCCAGTAGTCATGTATGGATGTGAGAGTTGGACTGTGAAGAAAGCTGAGCGCCGAAGAATTGATGCTTTTGAACTGTGGTGTTGGAGAAGACCCTTAAGAGTCCCTTGGACTGCAAGGAGATCCAACCAGTCCATTCTAAAGGAGATTGGTCCTAGGTGTTCATTGGAAGGAATGATGCTGAAGCTGAAACTCCAATACTCTGGCCACCTCATGTGAAGAGTTGACTCAATGGAAAAGACTCTGATGCTGGGAGGGATTGGGGGCAGGAGGAGAAGGGGACGACAAAGGATGAGATGGCTGGATGGCATCACTGACTCAATGGACGTGAGTCTGAGTGAACTCCAGGAGTTGGTGATGGACAGGGAGGCCTGGCGTGCTGCGATTCGTGGGGTCACAAAAAGTCAGACACGACTGAGCGACTGAAGTGAACTGAACTGAACTGCATAAAGTTGATGATGTGAGTACTCTTATTGTTGTTGTTCAGGCGCTCAGCCATGTTCAACTCTTTGTGACCCCATGGACTGCAGCACACCAGGCTTCCCTGTCCTTCAGAGCTTGTTCAAACTTATGTCCATTGAATTGGTGATGCCATCAGACCATCTCATCCTATGAGCCACTGAGTTGGTGATGGCATCCAAGGATCTCATCTTATGACCCATAATCTCGTCTTTTTGGTACAGGTCCTACAGAAAAATCTCATACTTGTGAACAAAAACGTGTCTAAGAGTTAAATGCATTCATACTGTGAAATATTATGCCACAGTTCAAATGAGTAACAAATCTTCATTTATCAACATTGGTAAATAAAATTATGTAGATAAAACAAGCAAGCTGCAAAAGGATGCATAAGAGATAAAATCATCTTCAAAAGGTTTAAAAACTTTTAAAGTAATATATGTGTTGGTTGTAGTAGCAAAAACAGGGAGCAAAAGTAAAGTTTGAAAAATAAAGTATTTACATCTATAAATTCATGATAGTCATCCCTTTGAGGCTAGAGAATGGAAAGGGATACACAGGCATCCTCAACCGCATTCATAAGATTTATTTCTTTAAAACACACATACACACACACACTACATCTGAAGTGCAATGTTAAGATTTGATAAAGTTGTATCATGGGTCCATGGATTTTTATTATATTATTCTCTATACTTGTCTGCATGTTTGAAATATTTCATTTTAAAATATATATTTTTAAATCACCCAAGCACAAGAACATTTCTCAGAGGAATCACCAAAGCAAGGAAAAATGAAACATCCCTCTCAACTTCCTTCCCCTATAAGAAGCCATGAATTATGGAGCCAAGAATGCCTTGTATTTATGAGAGGGATCTTTCTAAAGGATACCTCACATTTATAAGTGAGTATCCATGTAAAGATCACTGCTTTTTCATTCTGAATTCCAGACAAGGATATCCCACCTTGGATTCAGTACAAGCTCATGATCCCCAAAGTATTAAGGCTAGCTCTGCTTAACATTTTATTTCTTAGCAGAACACTTCAGGAATTCAGAGAGAGGATCACCCAGCTAGATCAGGGCGTTGCCCTGCCCCTGGAGCATAGGGGAGATAAGATAACTGCAGAAATGAATGATGGAATGAACTGAGCCCTCAGTGTGCTATGGTGTTTATCACACTCGTAGGACCACAGCCATCAGAACATGTGCATGCATTTTTCCCTTAAAACATCTTTTGAGTGGTAGTTGTGTGAAACAATGATCTGTTGAATTTAATTCACAGATCAAAGAGGGAGGAAATTAACCAACACAGTAAATTGATTATTTCATGGGTGACATAACCAAGGCAATGATTTATCTTAATAAAGAGCAACTTCCCTCTAGTCCTTAACTGAATTCCAGCCAATGCAATAATACTCGGCTGTTAATGACTTTGATGTTGATGTGGAAAAGTGAATGACTGCATAATCACTGAAATGGGACCTCATCACAGTTGGAAACGTTTAAGCCAAATCATTTTGGACTGTGAAAAGAGCCCTGAGTGGTGGAGATTGGCTGGGTCCCAGCTCTTCAGTCTTAACTAAACAGGGCCTGAAAACTTTATCATGTTGCACTGCTCTGGGCTGGACCATAACTCTGACAGCTCACAGGGACTGGAGTTTAATGTATATGTCTGTGGCCTCACAGAGGAAGAAAGAATTCCAGGGCTTATAGCACCGATAATAAATACATGTCTATCAGCATTCAGCTGAAAGTGTAATTAGTTAAATCCGTCTTTGGGAGAGGGAATAGAAGAAAGGAAACAGAAGTCTGCTTAAAAAAAAATTGAACCAAAAGCTTATTTTTATACCCCATGTTACTAAATATGGCTTAAGAGCTTGCAAGACAGCATTAGTCATAGATGGCAGCCGCCCCCTCCTCCCCCCTCCACTCCTCATTTCTAAATAATAAAATGAACTAAAATTAGAGCTGCTTTCAGGTTTGGTCACTTGATTATTATTATTTGAGTTACAGCTGAGAAGTCTATAAGGAGAGGAAGCACCCCTGGGAACCTAAGTGACTCCCCGATGCCCACATTTTTTACTTTCATATGAGGAAAAGGAAAACATCTTCCATTTCAGTCCAGTCACCATCAGCCAACCCAATAGATTTCCTCTTGTGCTAATCAGATCCTAGATAACATCAGCTTCCTAGAGTTAAATTATTACATCCATGTATTATAATGCCAGCTTCTAGCAAGCCCTCCAATACATCCTTTTTTTCTTCCCTTGTCTCCACCCACCCACCCTCCTCAGCACCTCCCATTGTCCCCAGATACTCCTAAGCAGAAGTTCCAGGGAATCGTTCAAGAGAGCCAAGACCAGCCTCTGCAGCCAAAACTTGGTGACCCAGCTTTACAAGAAACACAGCTGCAGGTAGAACTGGAGGAGTGCCAGGCACTTGCCTGTTTAAATACTACAGAGCCCCCAGGATCAAGAAACTCGGGATGTCCCATTCTGATCATGCAAAAAAAATTTTTTTTTTTTAAATCTTTGTTTAGAGGCAAGGATTGTTAAACTGCTCATCCAGGCCTGCAGCTGGGGTTGACTCAGAGTGCAGAGCTGGAAAATACCCGGGTGGCAAGATTAGAAACTCATTTGTGTGGTTTGTGTGGCCTTGCCAGGAGCCTCCTCTTTTCCTCTCCTCTCTCTTTCAGTCTGAGCCTTGATCAGTTTATTACTTTAGAGGCACCCTTTTTCTGCTGGGAACTTGGTCTGGCCATGTCCCAGCAGCTTTTCTCCAGGGCATTAATGACCCTTGAAGTTTCTTCCCTGTTCATCCATTTACCTGAGAAATTTTCAATAGTCTGTACCTTTTGCTTTTTCTTTTTAAAATTTTAGCCCCCCCCCAAACTGTTCTCCCTCATGCACACACAATTCTTTTGTTTCATCCCCTCTCCTCAAGTTCGATCTGAAGCCAAGTGCTTTTAATTTTTAGCTTCATTTTGCAAGCCTGAACTTTCAGGAATATATGTTATGAAAGCAGGGAAAGAAAAGACTTTCTTGTCATCAAAACCATAATAATTATGTGTCAAAGATAATTACTGCTTGGTGTGTAATACATCTAATACCAAATGACAGAAAAAGTAGTCTACCAGCAGACGAGGGTAACTGCCGGCTGGCTGAAATCTGATATAAAATTAACCACCAGGCTCAAGCTCTCTGCCCACTGGAATTTTACCAGATAAAGGCCAACTCCACCCCAAAAAATAAGTTCATAGCAATGACTATTTGTACTTATTGTTGTCTTTTTAAAAGTGCATATATTTACATATGTAATAAATACTAGCTGGGTGTCTCATAAAGATATCAGACTACATTCAAGGGCCTGAGACACTATTTGAGGAGTAAAATTATTATTAAAATAGCTAAGGAGCACAAGCAAACTCTGGGCCATAAGAGTAAAAGCCTTCAGAGATATACTAGTAGTTCTGCTCCATAATACTGATTTAGAATCTGAATTTTATCTGGGAAACCAAAGCTTTAAAAGCAAAGCAATTAAGATGTTTAGAAAATGCACACCACCACCACTGGAACATAGAGGGGTGAAGAGAAGTCTGGAGATGTTACTCAAATAAAATGTGATCTTGTCTGAGAAATTTCCCTACATTGGAGTGATGCAGAGTAAGAGTTAACTATTAAGATCAGCAAACACAGGAATTCTGCTCAAATGCTCCTTCTGGACAACTCTGTAGCTGAGGATGAGGCCCAGCTTCTTTTGGCACCATGATCCCTCTGCCCCATTTCACCATGAACAAAATCAGCTGTGCTGGACAGAGCTGGCTTGAGCCCAGCAAAGGCACATGTTAGCTGCCAGTAGGCAGGGCTACACGGTTTATGCATCATTTGGAGTGTATCTGAACCTAACCCACTTCATCAGCAGCAAAAACTGTCTCTGTGATAGCATGAGAGGCCAGAAAGTTAGATAAAGAACTGAGTGCTTGGAAACTCTTCCCTCATTAACTGAGACCAGTCATCAGCTTGCAGACCACCATCAGTCTGCTTACTCATGCTATCAATGGGCTTGGGTCCAGTCCGTAGACAGAGGCACAAGTGTGGAAGTTTTTAAAGAACTTCAGTGACTCTCTGAGGTCCCAAGGTGACTGGTGTCCACCTATCCTTTCTGTCAAAACTAGACCTGAATCCAGCATAACATCATCTCCTGATGTTAAATAAATATAAATAAATGTTGAATAAATATAAATAAATGTTAAATAAATATAAATGAATCCTCAGGGGCCTATCGAGTTCATACTCATCTCCATCAAAAATCCTGCAACTGCTTTATTGGAACAGATCATTTTGATTTAGTGCTAAACTGCTCCTGTACCATTTGGCCGTTCTGCATCAACTACACAGGAATCCCTCATTAACTTGGGGGTTACATTCTTGGAAAGTACTGAGGTTGGCAAAGCTACATTTGGCAAGACCAAGAATCAGGAAATAATTAAAAAGGTATTAAGGACACATACCTAATAACAATGCATAAAACTTCTAGAAGGCATCTGATTTCAAACCTAGAATAATTAGCATTAGACATCTTCTCCAGTTGGTAATCATTTATTTGTTTAGGAAATGTTGCTTCATCATCATGACTGGCTGAGGCAGAACCCCTTGCAAATTTTTTGCAACTCAAACTGTACCAGCTCAAAAAACCACTTTTTAAAACTATTTCTTATGGATTAAAATTCAGTGCCCTTTGCACCTAGATCCTTCTTTTTGTTTTTTATACCTCTGAGAATATTCATTGGAAGGACTGATGCTGAAGCTGAAACTCCAATACTTTGGCCACTTGATGCAAAGAACTGACTCATTTGAAAAGATCCTGATGCTGGGAAAGATTGAAGGCAGGAGGAGAAGGGGACAACAGAAGATGAGATGGTTAGATGGCATCACCAACTCAATGGACTTGAGTTTGAGTAAACTCCTGGAGTTGGTGATGGACAGGGAGGCCTGGCGTGCTGCAGTCCATGGGGTTGCAAAGAGTCGGACACAACTGGGCAACTGAACTGAACTGAACTGAACTGAACTTCTGAGAAAGTCTGAGATAATTGCCTATCCTTTTACTAATTATTAGCTTGTTTAAGTGTACATATTTCTCCTTTATTTGAGGGGCTAGAACATGAAGAATTTCCCTCTACCCCATGTTATAGACCCTAGCATACAGAGGTGGTTAGACAGAGATGAACTAATTTGAGATATGCCTAAGGAAACATACTTTTTCTAAAATATATTTGCTATGCAAGAACAAAACTGTGCTGATCTCAACTCAAGAGCTAGTGAAGGATTACAAATTTACTTTCCCTTCTCACCTCTAAGATTTTGATATGGAAACTAAAGCTGTTTTCCAACCTGGCTGCTCACAGGAGAAATTAGGGAGAGTAAAAACTGAACTGCTGAGACATGAAAAGAATGACACAATGTATTCTCAAGAAATAAGGTAAGCAGTCATATTGTGGCTTCCATGTTAATGTTTCATAATTTTTCACAAAATATTCAAAAGTGTATTTCTACTATAGTTTTCGCAATACAATACTGTCTTGAGCCCACATGGCTTTTCTGAAGACTGTTGTATAAAATGGAATAAAATTTTTTAACACCTGACCTAAAGATATTATTATTTCCAGCTAAAGAAAAAGTAAAATAGCATTTTAAATATATATGTATATATATAAACATACTCTTATTCAGTTCAGTTCAGTCGCTCAGTTGTGTCCAACTCTTTGCAACCCCATGAATCACAGCACGCCAGGCCTTCCTGTCTATCACCAACTCCCGGAGATCACTCAGACTCACGTCCATCGAGTCGGTGATGCCATCCAGCCATCTCATCCTCTGTCATTCCCTTCTCCTCCTGCCCCCAACCCCTCCCAGCATCAGTCTTTTCCAATGAGTCAACTCTTCGCATGAGGTGGCCAAAGTACTGGAGTTTCAGCTTTAGCATCAGTCCTTCCAAAGAACACCCAGGGCTGATCTCCTTTAGAATTGACTGGTTGGATCTCCTTGTAGTCCAAAGGACTCTCAAGAGTCTTCTCCAAAACCACAGTTCAAAAGCATCAATTCTTCGGCGCTCAGCTTTCTTCACAGTCCAACTCTCGCATCCATACATAACCATTGGAAAAACCATAGCCTTGGCATGAATATTAAAAATCATTCCCAATAGCAATCTTAATAATCCATAAGATAACAGAATTTGTGGTAAAGTTTAAGATAGAAGGTAATGACAAATATAGACTCTATAACTCCAAAATACATACAAATAAAGACAAATAGAAAAGCAGTCAAATGCCATTCACAGAATAAGTTTTGACTTTCTTATCATATGGATTATTTAAAATGTTAAATAAAAAATAACCATCAAGATTCTGTATTGTGTTGCAAAAGAAAGCTTCTCTAAGCTACATCTCTGTGAGCCACTGAGGGTAGATTTCTTTCTGGTACTCAAAATAATATTTATAACTTATCTCAACCATACATTTATTTATAATCTAGTTTCCAATGCACCAAGTTATTAGATGTCAGTTCTCAATTTGCCAAGCATAAAGTATTATTTCTACTGGAAAGCCATGGTATACTTTAATGTTCCAGCATACTCCACCTACATTGAATTTTGATCCCGGACAGGCTTTAGTGATTCATCATTCCTGGCATCCACTTCCTTGAGACATCTGATTGGATTGAAATGATGTAAAGAGAAAGGCAAAATATACAAACCTGGGAAATTCACCCAAAAATACAACTGGGTTTTTCTTATCCTCACTGTTACTGAAGAAAAGTTTTGAAATGAAACATATTTATGTTTAGCCACACAAAAAATAAACAACCTTGGAAAATTCTTAAAGAAAAGCTACCAAACAAGGTACAAATAACAAATGGTTAAGACACTTGTTTTTACAAATCCAGCATCACAGCATACAGCAGATAGGCAGAGATTCTCAAGCATCACAGTATACAGCAGATAGGCAGATTCTCAAGACATGCTAGCCATGATATTGCAATAGCAATGGCTCCTAGAATAAAAGTGGGAAAATGACTACAGCTGGTGTGAATTGCTTTGTCCAGTGCCATGAATGCGTGAGAGATATTTCTGGGTGGCCTTGAAATGTGACCTGGGCCATTCATTACTTGTGTGACTTATTAATACTTTTCCTCTGTGATATAAACGTTAAAGTATCTGGTTTACCTGCATTTAACTATCTGATGAGTCACGGCAAACCCTAACAGCTTACTGTATTTATTTTCTAGGAGTAAGGGCTGCAATGATTCCATCTAGTAGCTTTTGTTATTAGTTCTGCTACCCAGCTTGTGAAATATGCAAATTCCCTAAAGGTCAAAAGAAGCTTTACATGTTAACAAAATCCTCTGGATTTTGTGTAAGGAAGCTAGCACAGAGTATCTACTCACATGCTCCCTTCCTCTTTGTTTGGAAGTGCTTTTGTTTAGAGTGATGTTAAATATCATCTAACCAGACAGTGACAGGAACATTGATCTGCTTAACCTTGCAGTGAACTGAACATGGTTCATCCATTCCCACAACCAAAACCTGGGCCAAATGGGCGAATGGCTCTGACAGGGAAAAGTGGGAGCTTCCCTGATTAATAGCTAAGATGCAGAGTATTTGCAAAAGAAATTAGAAGAATGCATTATCTGGAGACATTTCCTGCCACCAAATCAGCCCCACTTAGGCCGCTGACTGAGAAATCCCAGAAGGCGTTCTCTTCTGAATGTGGCCTGCGTCAATGGCACATTTCTGAATTGTCAGGCTGAAAGCCATCAATAGTCATAAAGAGAAGGATGTGTCTTCATTGGGGGTGTGTTGATGGATCTGATCCAGAACATGAGAGGTGATTCCTGGGTTAGTTGGATGTTGGACATATTTGGGTCTGGTGACGGTGCTTGTGATTTTAAATCAAAACCATTCTCTTGCTTCATTCAGTACATTACATAATGTGAGTAGGGCTGTCTATATGCATAATTATCACCACTCATGAGAAACAGGCCCAAAAGAATTCTCTGACCTTGTGCTGATAAATTGTGCTGAAGGAACAAGGGGCTCAGAACTGCCAGTCTCAGTTACGGAATCTGAAAAATTAAGTTAGACTGAAGGGAAATCAAGCTTCTGCATGGCACATTTCTCAGTAGACTGATATGCTAATCTACTGAAGTCTGTTCCTCAGGACCTCAGTTCAAGCCCTACCTCTGCTTGCCGGTCAGCCCATCATCCCCGGCACTAAACAACATGCTTGTAATTTCCAACCTGACTGGAATTAGCTCCCGAGAAGAGCAGGGAGGGGAGGGGTTGAGGGGGAAGGAAGTTAGAAAGAAATGGTTCAAAAAGTACTCTCTCTAAATCAGAAACATCTGGTAAAGTCATAAATGGTTTTAGGTAGACACAAGCGACAAGGGGGTCCACGTAGAAGTATAAAGGAAATCACCCCTTACTGAAAGTTACCAGGTAACCAAAACAAACGATATCAGCATATATTAGAGCAAACTTTTGAACCTGCTTGGTGGCTGACATTCTAGCATTTTGAATGTGGTTCCTATTACGAAGAACCACGTAATACTAAGGATCTCTGTGTGCCATTCTGAAAGCCTGAAATTCATGTCTTAAGTGCTTTATATTATTTGTTGCCAATTAATCTCATTGAAGACCCTTCTTATTATAATTCCTAAGGGGACTTTTCTAGAAGAAGCAAGAAGAAAAAAGGATGCTCCTCTCCCTCAGTTCTGATAAAACTGACACTCTGACTTATAGGATATTTCTAAAGACATGAAAAATATGGGGTGTGAAAAGGAGCTTCTGTCTCTATGGTGTGTGTCAATGCGTACTTTAGAAAGATCCTAACATTGGACATTCTAGAAGGAAATTATAAACTACTCAGCCCTACTTGTCTTCTGTGTGAAGCCCTCCCAAACCTGCCTTGAGAAACCAAATTTAAAAATTTTAATTTTAATGAAAAAAAGGCAGTGTGAGGTCTAAAAAAGTGTGGTCACCAGCAAAGAAATTCTTTAAGCATACTTTTAATAAATTCGGGCTCATCACACACAAAAAAATTAAATTTAGAAAGTTTGGCTAACATAGAACCAACCATGTCTTAACGTGTTTTTCCTAAAAGAAGAGTACACTCAAAGAATTAACCAGATACCTCAAAAGCAATAGAAAGTTTAGGGGTAAAAGACAAGACTTTGTCACAATTTACACTACTGAAACAATGTGGAGTTACTAGGGAGCAGAGAATAGGAAATACAGAAAACGCAAACCAACTTTCTTTTAATCCAACCCTGGAAGTCTGAATAAGGTGAGTATTGCTTTGCTATGAAATATCTGGAGGAAGGGGAGGGAGATAGGAAGGGAGTAATGGTGAAATAAAGAGTTTCTTTAAAAGCAAACATCAAATTGCAACCACATCAATCATTCCCTGATTTAAAAAAAATAATTGAGTGCTTTTCTCCACAGTTGGAAATTTCATTACTTCTGTATGCTCTCCTCTTTGTTTATAAGCTGACTAAGAACTCCTGGAAGTTTTGCTTTCATTTGGGAAGAGGGGTCAGATTTTTGATGGCCCCAAATGTACCCCAGGGATTCTGCCCCAAGACTGAAGTTTAACTTTATTTTTCCTTCTCTTCTTGGCTTTTTCTTGTGGGGGAACAATAAATATATCTTTCAAATATACCATTATAAAACAGGCTCCCTGCCATGCTATAGTATCCAAAGAGTCACTCACATTATGGGGTCCTAATGAAATACAGATCTTTTCAACTCACATCTAAAATGTCATTTTGCACCAGACTATTTTATTGCATAGAATGCAGTGGTCAAGCAGGCAAATGAGTTATTACACTAAATTAAAAGACAGGAAAACATGAGAATGCTTTTTGCTTTGCGAAAAATTAGAAATTAATAATTGACTGTTTCCCTTGAAAATGCAAGTTTTCAGAAGGCATAGGGAAAGTCCAGAGATGAGTAAGAACAAAAATGATTAATGAAAATGGTACTAGTTTTTGTAAAAGAATAGATGAAAATTCTGGAATTAATTATCTCTGAAAAAATACAGTAAAGAAAGTACAATTTGGAAATAAAGTTCTTCTTACAGAGTCTAGAGTGGAGGCAGAGAATGAAAAATAAGTAGGATAATAAATGATACAGATGAACACCAGCTAAGTGTCTTTCTGGTACTATCAAAATATGTTCAGTAAAATTTGCAAGCTCCTAAAATCTTACTTTAAGATACAGGTGGACTATCAAGAGAACTAAAAGTAATTTTCCTTAACATCAAATGATCTGCTGGTATTACATTTCTGTAAGAGTATTGAAGGTTGATTTTTGCTGTTTAGTTGCTAAGTCATGTCTGACTCTTTTCTTGTGACCCCATGGACTATAGCCTGCCAGGTTCCTCTGTCCATCGGATTTCCTAGGCATGAATACTGGAGTGGGTTACCATTTTCTTCTCCAGGGGATTTTCCTGACCCAGGGATCAAACCCACACCTTCTGCACTGGTAGGCGGATTCTTTACCACTGAGCCACCTGGGAAGCCCATTTAAGGTTGAGGTTGGCATTTAAAGTACTATTCTAGTACCGCATTATAACAATTCATAAATACATTGAGATAAAGCAAATAGATACTTTTCAGTTAATGTAAAAGATATGTATGTCCTAAATCAAATTCTGCTGTCAAGGAAACTCTATGTAATTACATGCACTTTGAGTTGCATCTCACTAGATTATGTGGTTTGATAGCAGAGGTAACTTGAAAAGCAAAGCAGTAACATCACCACTAAGGGATTTCTTGTTTACTTTTTCACTTTTGGGAATCTCACTGAAGATGCCAGTGTAGTGGAGGAGGAAAGGCAAATAACTTTAATTCCCTGCAAATAGCTTTAATTCTTCTCAATGATCTCACTCTGAACTCATGTCCTCAGTTTTATTCTCTAGAACTTTGCTGTCATTTGCTTCCTGGAGTTGTTCTCCTTCCTGTCCTGCTCTATGCAAAGCATGGAGTTCCTCTTCATCACAGCTATTGATGTGTTTTTAGCTATGAAGTGAAGTCAAGTCACTCAGTCGTGTCCAACTCTTTGGGACCCCACGGATTGTAACCCACCAGGCTCCTCGGTCCATGGGATTTTCCAGGCATGAATACTGGAGTGGGTTGCCATTTCCTTCTCCAGGGGATCTTCCTGACCCAGGGATCAAACCCAAGTCTCCCACATTATAGGCAAATGCTTTACCGTCTGAGCTACCAGGGAAGCCCATTTTTAGCTATAGCTAAACTGTTTGTTAAAGGTTTGCACAAAATGAAGAAGTACAGCATGGAGTAATAAGCCACAGTAGCAGGTTCTATCACTGGGCCTTAAACAACAGACCCTGAGACCTATACACCCATGGACCATCACATTAATCAAGAGAGCCAGCTGGGCAAGCACCAAAGGACATTTTCACAGAAATCAGAAGTGGAGGGCATCATGGGTCCAAGGAGCTCTATTCCTTGAGAATGAGTCAGGCTACCTCATACACTCAGATCCCATTTTGGGAAAGAGGAGAAGGAAGTGAAAGATTGCACATTTACCCAAATGAGATTGAAATTACCAGATGAGACTAAATTTAGGCTTCTGCTCCACCACCCATTCCACTGTTTACCTAGCTGAGAGGAGAGGCAAAATAGGTCAGTGAATAAAAAATAAAGAATCTGTATCTCTCTCTCTCTCTCTCTCATATATATATATATATATATATATATATATATACACACATACACATATATCCAATTAATATAAATATTTTTCATATTTTTACCATTAATTATATGTATAATTTTGTCCTCTTACTTCATTGTATTAACAATTTCTTTTTAAAAGCTTTCTTAAAACTGTGAAAATCCTTTGAGGTGAATGCTGCCCCTCCTCCTCCCAATAATGTTGAAGCAAGGCAGGTATTTGTTGTTTCTCTTTCCTCTTCCTCTCTCTCTTCCTCTGTCCTTTCCTTTCTCTCTACCTTCTTTCTTTCCTTCCCTTTTTTCTCTGTCTCCCTCTTTATTTTTTTCTCGAGCTAATTGTTTTTCTTTTTACACAAGATAGTGTTATCATTAAGGCAGCATATTGGTATTTTCCAGTATCTGCGGCACGGCTAGCAAATATTTTAAATTCTTTGCGCATCATGAAGCAGATTTCCCAATTCATTATTTAGCAGGTAAATACATTTTCTGTCTTTTTTAAAGGTATTTTATGAGTTGTTACTTTTAATATACAAGGCATTTCCAAGACAGAAACCAAGGAGTAACTAAGGAGGTTCTTAAAAAGTTAATACGTAAGATTTCTCTATTCTATAACATTAACATACAACCTGTTGACTTCTAAAGGAATAAAGGGATACAATGACCTATTCCTATAAATTCTGATGTCAGAGAACCAATGGGAAAGTCTAAAATGCACAAGTTGATTTTTGCTTGTATTTATAATTTTAAGAGACCACATTCGAACTTAAATACCATCAGAGTAATTCTGCCTGTCTTTGCCTTCTCTCTCCACGTTACTGCTCCTGCACTTTCAGTGCTGCAGAGGCCTCAATGTTTCTTTTGCACTCTGTTTCATTAGGAAAGAGCTCACCTGCTCTTACTGCCTCTGGCACAATAAAACTTTTGTTTGCAAAATATTGGCAGCTCAGCTAGACAAAGCTAGCATTATGTTCCTTAAATATCAATGCTTTTTGAAGGAAATTAGCTTCTGGTTTTGTGGTATTTTTTTTCACAACTAACCTTGTATTTACATCGCACATTTCCCTGAATGACATAAAGTGATTTACAGGTGTTAACTGATTCATGCTAAAAAAGGAGTTGATGGAAGATGCAATAGCTTAGTCCCAATGTTAGAAATAAAGAGACAGGGAGATCATCACTTGCAGAAAAGTGGGAAAATAAAAATCTGCCAATTGAATCACACTTTGGCCTCATTCACTCACTCACCAAGGAGAGGCACAGTGCGGAGAACGTATCAGGAATCAACCATGTCAGCTAAGCCAGCTTTACCAGATCTCAGTTTCCTATCTTTAGAAAACATAGTGCCTGGTTATCGAGTTTGGAAGTCCATTAAACTCAAAAATGATCACTGCATTTACTCAGCTTTGCATGTGCATGTACACACACACACATACACACACACACTTGTGTAATTTCATTAAGATGAAATTCTACCCTCAATTTTGTTTTAAAGAAAAAAGTCATTTGGTCACGTTAAGAATGGGTAAAAACACACTGTTCATTGATTCCTGGAGAGAAATATTTCAAGAAGTCAAATACCTAAACTTTGCACAGGCCGCAATTTCTTTCACATTTCTTTCTATTCCACTCCTGCTCCCCCCAGCACAGAAGCATTAGCAATATTTATTTCCTGCTAAGGTACTGTTATAATAAACTAAATATTTCACAACTTTGGCAGTGAGTTGTGTTTCCATCGTTGAAATTCTGAACACTTATCATTTTAATATGTCCTCTCATATGCCCATTCTTTATCAGAAAATATGTGAAATTTGAGAATTTCAATGGCAGAATTTATTGTTTTTACTTTTTACTGCTTATGGCCCTTTATTTCGTTCCTATGAGTGTGTATGGTTATACAACCTACCCTATTTCCTCATCTCTTCTAGCCTTTCTCACTTGGTTCTACACAGAGTGAACTGACAACATGATACCCTGCTCTGCTGGTCAACTTTGACCACTCTCCTTTCCACTTTGCAACAAAGCATTACCATTGAGAAAATTCTTGAGAGTCCCTTGGACTGCAAGGAGGTCAAGCCAGTCAATCCTAAAGGAAACTAACCCTGAATAATCACTGGGAGGACTGATGCTGAAGATGAAGCTCTAATAATCTGGCCACCTGATGTGAAGAGCCAACTCACTGGAAAATATCCTGACACTGGGAAAGATTGAAGGCAAAAGGAGAAAGGGACAGCAGAGGATGAGATGCTTAGACAGCATCACTGACTCAATAGACATGAATTTGAGCAAACTCCGGGAGATAGTGCAGGACAGAGGAGCCTGGTGAGCTGCAGTCCATGGAGTGGCAAATAATCAGACAAAACTTAGCTACTGAACAACAGCTACCACTGAGAGATGAAAGATGCAAGTAATGATAGAACATTTTTAAAAGTTTTTCTCTTTATCATAAGACTGAGAAACCTGCTGGACTATTATCCTTCCTGGGGCCATATTAAAAATGATGAAAATGTGTTGCAGTTGGTACAGATGTCAAATTTTTCCAAAGGCACAGAATTAATTCTGTACTTCCCACACACTTGAACAGACTGTTTTTATTAGCATGAACTATTTTGTTGTATGCCCAAGAATGTCTGGGGTATCATTTACAATCAAGGAGAAAACTAATCAGAATGATAGATCACATGGAAGTTGCTTTTAACCACAATATGGTAACTGGGACCTGAAATATTGGAAAAGTTATTTTTTAATTGTTTTGTTTTGGCTTTGGTTTTAATCTTTTCCATCTCAACAGCCTTACATAATACCAAAATGAGATCACAATCTTGGTCAACTTGTGACTTAAGAATACTGAGAGACTCTAAATATAGTGAAAAACAAATGACTGTCACTGATATCCAGGATAAAATATTTCAACCTTGTTTTTTAGAGGATGGGGTTATTTTACATATCCCAAATTAACCTCAACAGGAAAACTGCCTTATTTTGGGTAAATCAGGAAAACAGAATGAAATTTATGAATAGCAAGAATACGTAGTCATTCAAGACAATGGACTTTCTTTTTTGAGGAATTTTTAACATACATTTGAATCAATTAATGGGAAACAGAGGCAGAACAAAGCCTAGATTTGGGGATTCCTCTTTCCCAGGCAGATATATTCTTCCTGTTAGCAGGGTCAATGTGAAGAGAAAAAATAGCGGTGAGAAAATAATTCTTTTTTAAAGGATCATATGCATTATAATTTAATACTAAAAGATGATTTGTCAAGTAGAAGTCCTTTAGTAATTTTTCTTTCAAGAATGATATAACTTTGAAAAATGAAGATTATTAAATACGGGAAGTAACCTAACTCACAATGAATTCATTCTCATCATTATGGATAATGATAATCACTCACAAAACATATCCTGATGTCCTTTGCATATTCATTCATTAACCAAGCTGGCAAATCATCACTTTAACACATGAGTTATCCATGATCATCAGACACATGGCTCTGTAAGTTATCCAGCTATGGATCCATATTTTATCTAAAGAGTAGGACATTGGTTGAAATTTTTATATACTGATAATTTGGGGGGCAAAGCTTAAATCATCATTATAACTTCTAAGTACTTAATTCTAAATAACTCAGACAGAGTTTCTCATAATGTGTATTATGCTTAAAAAATAAAAAGTACTTTTGGTTATTTATAAAGCTCAAAATTCTGAAGTTTGTGAAATACAGTTCTTACAGCAATGATTCATCCTCTAAGAAATAATATAAATAGGGTTGTCTATTACTTTAAAAGTTAACATATTCTACTGGCAGGCATGTCTTCTTAAATAGCCTAAAGTTCTTTCCTATTATGTTAAACAACTATTATCCTCCAAATCTGAACTAGACAAACCAAGATACATTATTGAAAGTCTTGCCATGAGTCATTTGGCAATTATCTGGGAATAATTATCCTTGGAATCCTGACTCACAAATAATTTAGCCATTCAACCCACCTTTTTTATGCAAAAGCTTAGTGTGAAATGGGAACCAAGGAAATAAAATAAACGTCTGTCTCCAATATTCAGAACATCTGCATGAGTAAAAATTATTCAAAAAGATACCATGAATTTTTAAAATGAAATGCAGCATGTAAAAATTAAGCACCTGGTCTTTTCCTTTATATTTCATTAAAAAATTCTAAATAGACTATCACCAGCTGTACATTTTACTACATTTTATATTATGGCAGGCAGTCAAAGCAACACTGCATTCTTTCTCATCTAAATTCCACATAAAATTAATTTTAAAAAGGGAAAAAAGCAGAGACGCCTTTTATCAGATGCAACAAAGAGTTAAGGATGCCACACAAACTGAGAAGAGACCACAAAAATGATTCAAAAACAAACTTGATTCCAAATAGAAAGCTTGAGATAAGTGATTTTTTTTTAATTTCTTGTTAATTCAGACTTCCTAAAACAAATGGGAAGTTGGATAAGAAATTTTATTTAGCTTTGGAGAGAGGATGTACATAATTTATAAGTGAAAACTAAGGAAATGGAGAAAGTCATCTTACTGATTAATTTTTGTATGTAACCTGACGATTCATAAACCAACCAAGAATATATATACAAGTTATAAGTCAGGAAGTGACAAATATCAATCACGTTTCCATATTTTAAAAAAAACAAAGACTAATTAGGGAAAACATGCCTAAGACAAGCAAAATTTTTCTTAAATGGGCAGATCAAACAATATCACGGAGGTTCCAGTTAGGATTTCTAATCACTTTATATAAACTGATTATTCAGAGGATTTGAAAAGCTTGCTTCCTTGATTTAAAAATATTCATTCTGTTGAAAAGTAAGATAAGCAAGCATGGCCCACACCTTTAACTTCATCTGTAAAATGAAAAGTAGCATTGAAATGGCACCTCAATAAATGTTATTCCCTTCCCCATTCCATCTCCATCTCATGTTAATGGAAAGTCACAGACCAGACAGAATATATACCAGATAGATAAGATCCTTTAGATAAGTGACATCATGTGCCTACTGTTTGGCTTTTGGAAAATGTTGATTGCCTCTAACCACAACATTGTCTGTCGTATAAGAAGAAATGAAAATAAGATCTTATTGTATTTTCCTCTTTTGAAAAGCAGTCGTTGAATTTTTAAGATAGAAGTGTCATGTTCTTGGATCATAAAGTTAACTTATTGTGTGAAAGCCATTGTTTCAATAAAGTTAACTTATTGCGGTAAAAGCCATTGTTTTAACCACAAAAAAAATTATATAAAATTTCTAATCAAAAGACTTCAACATGATTTCAACTCATGCTCATCTGAAACAAGTCAGACTCTTTCTACTAAATAACTCAACTATTGGTAAAAGCTTTGAGACTTATGGTAAGTTAAAAGGTGGAGAAAAACTGGTTTTTGCTTTTGTTTTTTTTCAGAAATGCTATAGAAACACTAAACATTACTAAAGTGTACCTTAAAATTCAAGTATATTGCGTATGTTCATTGTAAAACCTATATGAATGCTGTTCATGAAAATAAATCAAACGTTCTATGATATTTGCTTTTTAAACCGAAACCCAGGATAGAGATGGGAAATGAGAAAATAGATTTACTTCTTTGATCCTTAGCTATGGCTGCTCTTATATTTGTAAAGGAAAGTAAAATTATGATGTTAATGTTGTAGAACTGATAACACACTTAAAAAAATATAACTCTACATTGTTTTCTATTGTCTATGAAATCCTAAGGAAATAATTCAACAGAATTATTAGTAGAAAAATTATAATAATAACTGGCAGTATTTTCATGGTTTCTTCTACTTACAAAGTAGAAAAAGGATGAAGCATGCAATGCCTTTATTTAATATCACACTACCTCACCTTAGCATATGGCTTCATAAGTATTGAAAAAATTGCAGATTTTGATTGGAATTTCACTTAAATTAGAATTTTCTCATGTGTTCTATCTTATTAAATTTACTAACATTTAATCTTCACTTCAGTAATTGATCTTTCATTTTCTTTTTGTGTTGTTCTTGTTATGACTCTTTTCCAACTTTTACTATCATAATAATCCTGAAAAAAAAAGTCCTAATATTTGGGTCTTTAAGAATAAACAGTTTTTATGAAAAACAAATCTAACGTTCGTATTTTAATTTACACTGTAACTTCTCATTACCCTCCAAAGAAGGGTAAAAACATTTTCAGGGAAAAAAGCTATTTTAGTGACCTTTTGTCCCTCCCTAAGAGGAAGAAGTCTGACAGGTAGATATATGGAGAGTTTGTTATTGTAAATTCCAGATCTTGTGATTATCTCTGACTCAACTTCTGGGGTTTTATCTGGAATTCCTGTGAAGGGTCAACAAGTATATTACTGCCTGTCTTCACCTTCTTGTGACCCTAATTTTAAAACTACACCTTATAGGATTCAAAAAGTAGATTATAGTGCTGCATTTCAGCAGACAGACTTTGAAACGGGATGCGTTTAAAAATATATAATTATCTCAAACAACCAGAAACGTACAACTTTTTAATAGGTTTATGTATATCTACTTTTGTTTATCTTTAATTGTAGAGTTTAAGGAAAAAAAATCTAGTAACTTTTTGACTCCAGCACTTTTTCAGAGCCAAATGTCCCATTGCACTATTTCTTCCTGGGGCAAAATTTTTTACACTAATTTTTAATTAAATGATTTCCAATACAGATAGATAGATATAGACGTATTTACATAGATATATCTTAATAGATAAACCATGGTATATATTCATATTAAAATTTTGGAAAACAGACAAATGCAGATAAAGCAACAACTGACAATATAACTTATCTACATATACTAGAAAACTGAAATGAGCAATTTCTGTGTAAATTTTAAGTATAAATGTAAATTCAGTGGTCTCAAGCCTACAATTATTGCTCCAGAGACCTTCAGCACTAGTTAAGAAAAAGAGAACTATTACTATTATGGGATGGTAAAAATTGGTTTACTAAAAACAACACATAAAATAGGTAACAAATGATGGAAACAGATGTACAAGAAGACAGGAAATTAAAGATGAATATATAGAAAGTTTCCTGCAAAGGAGATACTGCAGTGTAATGCTTAGAAAATACAGCTTTGATGTGTAATGAGTATTAGACCACTTGCTAGATGTGTGGTCTTAGGCAGGACATTTAACCTTTGTAAGCCCATTTTTTTCCATCAGTGAAAAAATATAAAACTACGCCTATCTTATAAGTCTGACATGAGGATTAAAAATTACACTTTTGGCACAATACCTAGCATATAAGCCTTTGTTGTTATAGAAATATCTACTGTAAATTTAAGATAATTTGGATGGATGAATAAACCCATCCAAATATTTTAGATGATCCAAAACATTATTTCTAAAATGTAAGGTCCCAATTAATCTCACAGGCAGTTATGGGATAAAATTAAATTATTAGTGTTAGAAAAGGAAAAGAATTTCAATAAAGAATTAAGCTATGAATTTAGTTTATTGTCTGAAACAGAATAATACACGGAAATCATGAGCTATGGGTGCAACCGTCTTTTGTGTCATGCTTTATCCCATGACATTGTTAACAACTTACGACTAACAAAAAGTGGAGAACATTTGAATATTAAAAGCACAAAAAATATCCCTAAAAATAATGATTATGTGAGATGAAGAAATCTAGTTAATTCATATTTTCAACAGCAATTTTTCAGTTTCTTTGAAAATTTCTGACATCATAAACATTTTTCCCTGCAGTCATCTAAGGATAAACAAGACTTAGAAGTAAAAATATATGGGATCATTTCCACTTATTATCACATATAAAATGTGAGTGGGAGCTTTTCCTTTTGATCAAGTTTAGATGGTAAATTTTGTCAATTTATGTCTAAATTCCCAATCATGATTCTTCTTCTTTCTTCACATATACTTTTCCAGTCATTTTGGTTCAAATGGCTGTTAATACCCTTGCAGTCCAAAAAAGGTCAGTCAATATCATCAAACTGGGTTTGTATTTAGAAATAATCACAGAGAGCTCATGGCAATGTGCATATCACACATGTGAATTTGTCATCTGGCCACTTCTGCCTGGTGTGAAATTAAATATCATTGACCTATTTTTGTAATGTCTCTTACATTGTGTACCTAAGCTATTTACTATCTAAACATTATAATTTTATATGTTTACTTCATTTTTCAAATATTTATAGCCAAATCTTCTGTAAAGATCTTGATGAAGTAACTTCACCATCTACTAGACAAAATAACAGATAGTAAAAAGACTTTTTAAGATCTCTGATTCTCTGTGTAGCACTGATAATTTAGGGTATTGTCCTCTCAACAGAAAATAGAATCTTGATCATTTATTAATTAAGGTATATTTTCTATGACAGGTAGGGCCCAACTAAGCCCAGACAGAATCTGTGTTTTGCCTTTTCAGTTCCTGTTTGATTCATTAGTTCATTCATGTACCCCAATGTTCCAATAAGACATTGCATATAGGCTCCAAAATATAAAGTAGATCATGATTTACACATTTCTTTTATGTTAACCGAATTTTATTATCAAACATTTGTAAAGAAACACATATTTAACATACATGGCTAGTTTAGATATCTGCTGCCAAAGCAAGCATCATGGCTAGTTTAAAGAGTAGTAATAAAACGTATACCTGTGTTTCCATTAATCAATTTATGTCACTGGAGCCTGGTATTTTCTAAAGCTTCTTATTTTTGTTATCTTTACTTGCAGTTTTCCCCATCAGAGATAGCCAATATATTTCGTATTAGTCATTTTCTCTTTTCACTATGGATTTTGCCACATATATCTATATACTTCTACAATCTGTTCTTTTGGCCCAAATTTGAACTTAGCATAAATGAAATTATATGGAAGAAACTTCTATGACATGATTTGACACTCAACATTAAGTTCTGAGATATGTTCATGCCTATCATTGTGCATCATTTCATCTTAATGTGACTCCACTGTCGAAATATATCAAATTTCATTTATGTACTGCTGACAAGTGTGTTGAGGGTTATGTTCTAGTCTGAGCCTCTAACTACTATACAAGAGAAATGTTAGCTGATCTACTGCTGGGTCATAGGGCACATTTTGAAACTCACTTTGAAAAGGCAAATTGTTTTCTACAATACATGAATTTATAATTCTCACAGCAGTGTGTTAGATTTCTCATTGTTCCTCGTGTCTGAAAACATGTCATCTTATCATACTTTTAAATTTATATCTGGTAGCTATATCATTAGACCTTTAATATTTCCCCGAGAACTAATGAACTTAAGCATCTTTCCATACATTTATTAAAATTTGTGTTCCTCTTCTAACAAATAGCTGTTCATAACTTCACATTTTTTTCATGGGATTGTTGGTGGTTTCTATTTCCTTTGATTCATGGGAATATATATGCTGTGTGTATATATATATGTATGTTAATCCATTTTTATTTTTTTAATCTTTTATAATGAGTTCTTAATTTTAATGTGAACAAAACTATCAACTTTTCAACATTATGCTTTTGAGGGTTTTTTTTAGTATTAAATAGTATTCTCTACCCCAAGGACATAAAAATATTCTCTATGATTGATGCTAAAGGTTTGAAGAGCTGTTTTTCAAAGTCTCTGTCCATCTAGAATTAACTTCTATGGATGCTATGAGCTTCCCTTATTTTAAATGAAGGTCCCTTAATTTAGTGAGCCATTTTTTCCCGATGCCAACTCTTGCCATAATAAATGTTAATATATACAAGAGTTGATTTCTGCGCACTGATTCATCAATCTTTTTTTTTTTTCTACACAAACGCCAAACTGTCTTACTACAGGTTCATTTTGTCTTAGTTATGTCCTAGAGCTTAGGTTTAAAAAACCAGATACATTGCTCAGAGACAGAAGGCAAAATGTTGTTACCCTCTTTATCTCTAGAGGTATTTGTAACTTATAATTTACTTCATCCTCTTTTCAATACACTTTGTTCTGTATTGAATGTGACTGATACATCTTTCTTTGTATCTTTTACTTTGAACCTTTCTTTATTTTCATATTTTACTTGTGTCTCTTATTTAGAACATATATATAGCCAGATTTTCTTTGTATTTCCATCTTGAGAATAATTTATTTTATTGACGAATTCAGTCTATTTACATTTGTTGTGATGAAATGTAAATTTTACATAAAATACTTGGAATTATTTCTATCAACTTTTCTCTATGTTTCTTATTACTTTTTCCTCTACTAGTTTCATAACCCAGTCTTTAACTCCTATTCATTTAGTGGTTATCTTAGATATTTATGTTACTTAAAAGGTTCTAAGTTTAATAGTATTATTGACTTGAATAATGAAGTGAAGTCGCTCAGTCATGTCCTATTCTTTGCAACCCCATGGACTGTAGCCTAACAGACTCCTCCATTCACGGGATTTTCCAGGCAAGAATACTGGAGTGAGTTGCTATTTCCTTCTCCAGGAGATCTTCCCAACCCAGGGATTGAACCCAGGTCTCCCGCATTGTAGGCAGATGCTTTACCATCTGAGCCACCAGGGGAAGTCCTGGTTCTAAGTTTAATAGTATCGTTGACTTGAATAATATCAGCACATAAATTGGAAGGGGACTGACTAGAATAAAGCAAGCGTACTACTTGAAGAGAAAGTTACGTCTGGAAAACCAGAAATACTGGGTTGCTTGGGTTTTTGCACAGAATGCTACAAAAAAAAACTTTTTGGGCAACTCAATATTTTATCACAGCTTCCCTGATAGCTCAGTTGGTAAAGAATCTGCCTGCAATGCAGGAGACCCTGGTTCGATTCCTGGGTTGGGAATATCCACTGGAAAAGAGATAGGCTACCCACTCCAGTATTCTTGGGCTTCCCTTATGGCTCAGCTGGTAAAGAATCTGCCTGCAATGTGGGAGACCTAGGTTTGATCCCTGGGTTGGGAAGATCCCCTGGAGAAAGGAATGGCTACCCACTCCAGTATTCTGGTCTGGAGAATTCCATGGACTGTATAGTCCATGGGGTTGCAAAGAGTGGACACAACTGAGCAACTTTCACTTTCAATATTTTATACTTGATTTTTGCTTTTTTGTGGAGCCACATAGGTAATACAGCTTTTCAAGGATGGGAAAGAACTGTTATGGATTCTCACAGGAGACTTTCTCCATTCACCCAAAGCTAAAGTATCCTCATAATATCCCTCTACAGAGCAGGTTTACATTGACATGACTTATTTTTCGTTATTTGCTTTTCCTTATTGTTAATGTAGCTTACCCACTGAACATCCACCTTTGCAAAAATATCAGATAATATCTCCCAATTTTTACAAACCCATCATTTTGTCTCCCACCTCTGAGAAGTGGGACACAGCAAGCCAATGTTTCTCAAATTACCTGAGATGAAGAACCAGGTTTTTTGGTTTTGTTCTTTAATTTCCAATCCTTCAAAAATCAATCATCTAGTAAAATACATTTAAAATACTGAAGCAATGTCAAATTATATAAGTTTTTAAACACAAAATCTCTTTCAAAGATATTCTACACAATGAAATTTTCAAGTTCCTTGTGCCTCACAAGGCCAAAAATGGAAGTTCCACATTTCTTTCTCAATTCTTGAAGGATTAACTTATATGAAGAGAAAGTGGACGTGTTAGTCACCTAATTCATGTCCAACTCTTTGAGACTCCATGGCCTGGAGCCTGTCAGCCAGGCTCCTCTGTCCATGGAATTCTCCAGGGAAGAATACTGGAGTCAGTAGCCATTCTTTTCTCCAGGGGATCTTTCTCACCCAGCAAACAAACCTGGGTCTCCTGCATTGCAGGCAGACTCTTTACCATCTAAGCTACCAGGGAATTATTTACATTCTGAAGTTAACCTTAGAAATTACCTCTTTTCTGAAAAATATTGTGCTGCTGACATCCAAACCTAAACTCATTTCTATATTATTTTCATAATAAAATAACTAGTAATTCTACATTTTAGTATTTATAAGGATTAATACTTTATTTATCAATACACATGATATTGATGAAGCTTTTACCTTCAAGACAATACTTCCAATGTGATTATTATATCAAAGTACTATATATTTACACATACACATAGAATCAGGTTTATAAATTTAATTGTGCTGAAAAAGTATATTAACTACTTAAAGTGAGTCTTTAAAGTGAAGTCGCTCAGTTGTGACCGACTCTTTGTGATCCCATAGACTGTATCCTACCAGGCTCCTCTGTCCATGGGATTTTCCAGGCAATAGTACTGGAGTGGATTGCCATTTCCTTCTCCAGGGGATCTTCCCAACCCAGGGCTTGAAACCGGGTCTCCCGCATTGTAGACAGACGCTTTACCGTCTGAGCCACCAGGGAAGTCCTATTAACTACTTAACTATCCCTAAAATGTCTTAAATCTAAATTATACTATTTTATGTACTACTTGCTATCAATATTGTTTTCTACTTAATAATTAAATGGAAGGGGACAAATGTGACAAACACATACTAAGATTTGAGTATTCTAACTTAAATACTCAATAACACAGTCAATAACTGTTATATACAAAGTATGATCCCAGTACCACATATGAGAATTTACTATATCGGGCATGGTGCTACAAAACGCAAATCCAGACAAAAAATAATTTCCTCCTGACTTTGTGCTTCACTGAAGAAATGAAAGAGTTATTATGTCATGACTGCTGATAAACGGGCAAAAATTCAATAGAAAAATAAACCTTTGAAACGTGCTATCTGTCAGCTAATACTGAACCTGTATAATGAAAGGTTAAAGATTTTTAAGGTTATTGCTGATAATGGAGGAAAGTAAAACAAGCTGTATTTACAGCTTTTAAATATAAGATATGAAAATAAATCTGATTTGAAAGAGTGATTTGCGAACCCATTTCCATCTTATGAACCTTCTCAAAAACTTTTAGACATATTTGTGTTTGTTATGCATTTATGTTCTGGTTATTTTGAAATTATATAATTATTTCCCAACACAGGGATGAAAACAAGAAACATTGAGACCTTATCCAAATGAACTCATCATGGCTAATGTGGGTAGAAGCAGTGTACATTTTTCCTGCTAAATTTTACATTTAACCTAATGTTCTCAAAATCATTTGTAAAAATGACTGAAAAAAATTACTTGCTAATGTTCTCCTTCCATCATCCCTTCATGTGTCATCAACTACAATTTTTCATTAGACTAGATCAATAAATACATTTCTACCAAAATATGTTTGTTTTTATCACATTCCCATACCATTATAACAGAATTTTAATGCATTTTAGTAAATAAATAAATCAGGATGAAAATTCATCAGTACCTAAAAATGCAGATCTTTTTTAATCTACTAAATGATCATGATGTTATGAATATACAATTCTACAATATCTATTGAAACAAAATACATAGATGAACAATAATGCCATAAGCACCTGTACATTCATCCAACAAGACACGGAAAACAGCATTTTCAAGAAAGCTGATACTCTGTAAAAATCTTAGAATAATTAATAAAGATACTTCAGCTCATTTTGCTTAAATATTCTGATAATTGTAGATGTTCCATTCAAAAGCAGATATTTGTCTATTCATTCACACAGACTTCTAATAGAATATATCCAGTAAAATAGGCTTAGTATATCTATCAATATTTTCTCACAAAATTTCATTTAACAATTGAATGTATAAATGCCATGCTTTAACTCTATATATATTTATGAAAGAATTCCTCACTGATATTTTGCATTATGAAATATTCAAGAATTATATGGGCTAAAATAGTAACATTTCAAAGACTGTAAGTTGAGGTAATAACTAAAAATATTATATTAAGAATTATTAGGTACCATAGTTAAGAACCCCCTACTCAGTTATTTTATGCTAAAATTTTTGTGTGCATATTAATCCAGAATAGAACCTGTAGAAAATATCTAATAATAGTCATTATATTCATTATACACAAATGGATTAAAATTGTTCTGAAGGTTATCTCTGAGATTGAGCTGTACCTAAATTTTAAAAAATAAACTTTTAGAAAATTGTGAGAGGCATTTAATACTAATAAAAATAGGTAAACTATTAAAGTTGACTTTATCACTTTAAAAAAAATTTGGAATATGCATTTAAATAAAGCAGTTGTTTATTGGACGCTTTCTATGTGTTCAGCAATTTAAATTCTATAATTGTTTAAGTACATCTTACTTTACCTCTTCTGCAACCAAAACTGTATCTCCCCACTGGAAAAATATCCTGAGTAACATTCCTCAAAAGAGAATTATAGAATATAATGAAATATTATCTTTTCCAAATGTGAATTAAGTACTTTATATAGCTAACATGACATGAATTTTCTCTGTATAAAGCATTGCAATTTGTATTCATAATTGAAGCTCAATTTCAAGAAAATTTCCTCTCTTTAAAAAAGGAAATAATAATAAACACCTGTTGATGAGAAAAAATTGCCTAAAAATAATTAGGCGTGTTTTCATAGCAATTTTGGCTCGGCTCTAGGTAGTAAAATCGTTTTCATACCACTGAAATCTCTTATTTTCTTACTATCTTCCAGTGTCACCACACATTATAGGGTCCAAGTTGTACATCAGAAAAATTAAACTCAGGACATTTTTGCATTCTGCATCCAAGCATACACTAGCAAAGCAGCGATTTGACCTTTGAGAGAGGACAATTCCTGTGCACATATTTCATGCCTGTCTGCCTTCCATATACTTAGCAAGATGATGATTGCTCCCAGCTATGTTGATATACTTCTATCCACTCGACTGGCTGTGGATAGGAGGCAAAAGATCTATCTGTTAAGAGGTGATCTTCTTTGTATATGTCTCACCTAATCAGAGTAGGATATTGGTAAGCATAAGCAGGTCTGCTACTATATCTAGACCCACTATAACCTGCATTGCTTTCATTTGCCTTATACAAAAAAAGGTCACTGCAAATTCCATTGTGAAATGGCCCAAGGAATGAGTTCCTTCGACAAGTTACCTGTGGCAATGGACAACAGGAAACCCCTTCTGAGAAATACATTGCGTGTCTTTATAGATATTTGAACTATAATGTTGGCTTACTTTTGCTCAAGAAAAGGAATATTTTCCACTACATACTAGATTAAACTATATAAAACTGCCAACATGCAAACATTTCAGTCCATAAAAATGCTGATTTCTTATGGTACAACGCAACACCTCCTAAAATATAATATAGAATTTAGGCAAATTTTTCATCTCTATTTTTCTTTCAGATTTATATTATTGAAAACAGGAATTTCTCTCTGGAGGCCTACATCTCAGCCTGAATTTCCAGAAATGTTAAAAAATGATCAATGTAGCAGAACTTCTACATTTTCTGTCCATACTAGTGGTTTTCCAAGGTGCAATGCAAGATTCACTCAGGTAAGGAGAATTTTGTGGTACACCGATAAATATAAGCACTACTAGAAAATTCACAGCTAGCATCTTCAACTAGCATGCTTTAATGAGTAATCCTTCATAAAAGAGTTAAGCTTAAGTCTTAAAAAGTGAGTCATTGAAAAAAATTAAGTAAACAAATGTACTTACACAGATGAGAAAAATGTTCAATGCATTGGCCTACACAACTATAACTTTCCATATGTTACCACATATTATAATCCTGATAGTCTCAAATTCCTCCAGAGATGACAGAAGAACTTATATTTGAACGTACCATATAAATTGGTCTCTGTTTTTGTTCATTAAAAATAGACTAATATAAGCAATTTTATATGGTTTGACCTTAATATAGCTCTTCCACCACACAGCATTCAACGACTAAAAAGTATTAAGCAAAAATTAAATTTGATAGAATGACCTTATTTAACACAACAACTCTGAGTTTTTCATATATTAATATGAATACAAAATAGATCAACAAGTTTAAGAAAACTTATCTGTAAACAAATGCCAACAAAAACATAAGGATAGAAGTCAACATGTTTAACTCCTTTGTAAATATTTCAGTTGCATGGGTTCCTTTTTACAATGCTCATCCCTGATAGCAACACAAAAGTAAACACTTATCCCTCCTAAGAACTCATATCTTTGTTGGTCTACATCCAAACTGGATCCATATCAAGGATAAATTAATTTCTCCATTTTCTCTGAAGATGCGGAATCTAACAAATTAAAGGGAAAAAAACCCACAAACCCAGAGAGCCTTTATGTCTTTCTCACTAGAAAATATAGAAGCAAACGTTCAAAAACCAATAAACAATTTAAGAGGTCTAGATCAAGCATATTTACCCCCCCCCAAATTTTCCTCTCTACACATTGTGCACATAGTAACATAATGATGTAAAATATTTACTATGATAAATTAACTTCAAAAATTAGCTTTGTAACAAATATCATATATCACTTGTATGTGGAGTCTTAAAAATGGTACAATTAGATTTATTTACAAATCAAAAAAAGAATCACAGATGTAGAAAACAAACTTATGGTCATCAAAGCAGGGAAGGGAGGGGAGGGATAAATTGGAAGATTGGGACTGACACATACACACTACTACAAGACAGATAACTAATAAGAACCTACTGCCTCCCTCCTAGCTCAGTTGGTAAAGAATCAGCCTGAGATGCAGGAGACCCCGGTGGGATTCCTGGGTGGGGAAGATCCCCTGGAGAAGGGACAGGCTACCCACTCCAGTATTCTTGGGCTTCCTTTGTAGCTCAACTGGTAAAGAATCTGCCTGCAATGAGGGAGACCTGGGTTCGATCTCTGAGTTGGGAAGATCCCCTGGAGAAGGAAAGGCTATCCACTCCAGTATTCTGGCCTGGAGAATTCCATGGACTATGCAGTCCATGGGGTCGCAAAGAGTTGGACACAACTGAGGAACTTTCACTTTTGCTGTATAGACAAAGAACTCTACTCAATACTCTATAATGACCTATATGGGAAAAGAATCTAAAAAAAGAGTGAATATATGTATATGAAGTGAAAGTTCCTCAGTTGTGTCTGACTCTTTGCAACCCCAGGTTCCTCTGTCCATGGAATTCTCCAGGCCAGAATACTGGAGTGGGTAGCTCTTCCCTTCTCCAGGGGCTCTTCCCAACCCAGGGATCAAACCCAGGTCTCCTGCATTGCAGGCAGATTCCTTACTGTCTTAGCCACCAGGAAGCCCAAAAATACTGGAGTGGGTAGCCTATCCCTTTTCCAGTGTATCTTCCCAACTCAGGAATTGAACCAGGGTCTCCTGCATTGCAGGCAGATTCTTTACCAGCTGAGCTACCAGGGAACCCCAGAATATATGTATATGTGTAACTGATTCACTTTGCTGTACAGCAGAAACTAACACAACTTGTAGATTACTTATATCCAGTAAAAATTAATTTAAAAAATTAGCTTTGTAAATGTCATCACAACCCAACATCCCAGCCTTTCCTAGCATATCTCTCATTAGTTCTCTGAGAAAATAGCAAGATTATGTATTAGTAATCTCTAATAAGCAATTAGAAATCTAAAATTCTCTGGACATTACTTGTTTGTTACCAGAAATAAGAATGCAGGCCTGAAGGAATATTGAAGGATTACCGGAGTCAGCAACAAGTTAATAGCTTTCAACACACTTTTCAGTATTGCGTTAAATGTATTAACACAATAAACAAAATTGTGTTAAGTGTTGAGCTGTATATTGTCACTCTGCTTATTTAACCTATATGCAGAGTACATCATGCAAAATGCTGGGCTGGATGAAGCACAAGCTGGAATCAAGATTGCCAGCAGAAATATCAATAACCTCAGATATGCAGATGACACCACCCTTATGGTAGAAAGCAAAGAACTAAAGAGTCTCTTGATGAAGGTGAAAGAGGAGAGTGAAAATGTTGGCTTTAGACTCAATATTTAGAAAACTAAGATCATGGCATCCAGTCCCATCACTTCATGGCAAATAGATGGGGAAACAATGGAAACAGTGAGAGACTTTATTTTGGGGGCTCCAAAATCATTGCAGATGGTGACTGCAGCCATGAAATTAAAAGAAAATACAATTTTCTTGGAAGAAAAGCTATGACCAATCTAGACAGCAAATTAAAAAGCTGCTGCTGCTACTGCTAAGTCGCTTCAGTCGTGTCCTACTTTGTGCGACCCCATAGACGGCAGCCCACCAGGCTCCCCCGTCCCTGGGATTCTCCAGGCAAGACCACTGGAGTGGGTTGCCATTTCCTTCTCCAATGCAGGAAAGTGAAAAGTGAAAGTGAAGTCGCTCAGTTGTGCCCGACCCTCAGTGACCCCATGAACTGCAGCCTTCCAGACTCCTCCATCCATGGGATTTTCCAGGCAAGAGTACTGGAATGGGGTGCTATTGCTTTCTCCGATATTAAAAAGCAGAGACATTATTTTGCCAACAAAGGTCCATCTAGTCAAAGCTATGGTTTTTCCAGTAGTCATGTATGGATGTGAGAGTTGGACTATAAAGAAAGCTGAGTGTCGAAGAATTGATGCTTTTGTACTGTGATGTTGGAGAAGATTCTTGAGAGTCCCTTGGACTGCAAGGAGATCCAATCAGTCCATCCTAAATGAAATCAGTCCTGAATATTCATTGGAAGGACTGATACTGAAGCTGAAATTCCAATACTTTGGCCACCTGATGCAAAGAACTGACTCATTGGAAAAGGCCCTGAGGCTAGGAAAGATGGAGGTGGGAGGAGAAGGGGACAACAGAGGATGAGATGGTTGGATGGCATCACCGACGTGATGGACATGAGTTTGAGCAAGCTTGGTGATGGACAGGGAAGCCTGGTGTCCTGCAATCCATGGGGTCACAGAGTAGGAGACGACTGAGCAATTGAACCGAACTGAACACTATTGTATGGTTTCCCCCTTGCTTATATCATTAATCTATTATACTCTTCTAGCATAGAATTTCTAACTATAATAATAGAGACATAAAGAACATAGGAAAAAAGCACCCTTATTTAGAAATGCATGTAGGCCAACAATATAGTTATTGTTTAGTTGTTAAGTTGATTCTGACTCTTTTGCAACCCTATGGACTGTAGCCTGCCAGACTCCTTTGCCCATGGAATTTCCCAGGAAAGAATACCGGAGTGGATTATCATTTCCTTCTCCAGGGGATCTTCCCGACCCAGGGATCAAACCCATTTCTCCTGCATTTTCAGGTAAATTCTTTACCACTGAGCCACCAGGGAAGCCCCAAGAATACAGAAACATGCTCTATAAACAGATGTAGATGTTATTGTGAATTACATATACAAAAATAGTATAGTTTAGAAAAGCATTACAAGGTTGAATTAAATTGCAAGCGAAGAATATCTGCATTTTTATGCCTTTGAGAATATTTCATTTCAAATCTAATGCCTGAATTTATTAGTAGGTGCTAGTGCAATAAAATCCAGAAAGCTTAAAATAATTAGGTTTGCCAGGTAAAACACAGGATCCCAGTTAAATTTAAATTTCAGGTAAATAACAAATAATTTTTTAGTATAAGTTGGTCTCAAATATTGCATGCTGCTGCTGCTGCTAAATCATTTCAGTCGTGTCCGACTCTGTGCAACCCCATAGACGGCAGCCCATCAGGCTCCCCCGTCCCTGGGATTTTCCAGGCAAGAACACTAGAGTGGGTTGCCATTTCCTTCTCCAATGCATGAAAGTGAAAAGTGAAAGTGAAGTCGCTCAGGGAGTACTTATATGAAAACAATATTCATATTTTATCTAAACTTTAAATATAGCTGGGGACCTAGTAACTTTTATTTCCTGAAGCTGGCAATCTTAAAAATAATGCACGTGGAAAAGGAAAACAAGTCTTTTCACTGAACAATCTAAGGGATGAAGAAATATTCCTGGGTTGGTGGAAGTGTCAGAGAGTGAGAAGTTTCAATTGTTCCCAAAGTTAAAGAAGATCTCCAACGTTTCCTCCAACAGGTCTTCCTTAGCTCTACCACGTCTAGAAGTTATTGGCTCTTTCATCTCTTCCCAGGCATTTTCTTTAGTAATGGTTATAGATTGCATTGATTCTTCCTCAGATGTAAAATTCATCAAGTTTGCCCTCATCACTTAGATTTAAAATTATGTACAGGTTTACAGATTTACACGAAGTCAATGAAGACCAACATTAAAAAGTACTACCCAAAAAAAGTACTATAGCCCTACAAAGTAATTAATTATAATGTTAGAAGATAATACACTTTTGCTAATTACTCACAGCTTGGTGCCTGTTTTTTCATGGCAGCCAACAACTGAATGTTTTTAATCTCCATAATAACAATAATGGCATACATCATTAACCCTATTTTATTCTTTTTTTAATTTTTTATAATACCAATAATAAAGATCATTAACCTCTGTTCTGTTTAACATCTAATCACCCATTTTAGTTAAATAAATATCATAGAAAACATTAAATATCACTTTGCTATGCTACACTGGCTCTCAGGAGGGGAATTCTTCCTAAAGCATAATATTAACATCAGTGTACTCCACAAGTGTCAAACCATGAATGGTACAGGGAAATAGATAATAATTTATGGCTTTAATCAAATTAGTTCAAAACTATCTTTTTCAAAGTAGTTTTAAATCTTATTTGTATAATTGCATTGTGCTTATGAAGTTATTTTCTGAAGCTATTTATAGAATAGAGCCGCCCCATTATTGAGATAGTCAGGCAACAGCTCACGAGCATGCCAAGATAGTAAGACCTAACTAGTTTTGAAGGAAATTTCTGAGAATAACTGCTCTCTGAAGAATGGAAATCTGTATAGTATTGCTGGTCTTGGTAATAGTTACTCTAAGTCAAGATTCTTTTTAAGGGAAATATACCCACTTGCCATAGCATTTCTGAGTTTGTGACTTAAATAACCATTTCACACAATCAGTGACATCAAGAGAACCAAAATGGTAAACCAGACTCCTATTTAAAATATTTAGCAAAGCTTTGTCACAAACTTCAAATGAATAGTTTCATTTCTCTATACACGAGACCATATTAGCTTCATTATGAGAATAAGTACTTAACTCGGGCATTCCTACGTGACCCAGTTTACCTGCACTATCAAGCTTGGTTTAGGGGACAGGTGGAAGAAAGCTGGGCCATAATCACAGATAAAACATAATATATACAGTTTTAATAAAATTATCCCAATTATTTCCCCTTTTATAGTATTTAGAGAGAGAGAGCGATCTCTTAGCAGAGGCTTTTAGGGGAAACTAGTACTTAAACCTTGATAAATGGCAGTATTTGTAAAATATTATACCGCTATGCCTCCTCCTGATACCTGGGCACAAGATTATAGGTTAGCATATCTTCTTGAAAAACAAACAAAGATATTATGCCTCACTGATTTAACAGGCAAAAAAAACGTGCTCTCCTTTCCCAACATACATTTTAGCATCCTGTCTAATTTCCTATCATATGCACACCCTAAACAATTCAGATGGTTCACCCACCCTCCATTGTCTGACTCAGTGCTAGTTAATCCTCTTCCAAACACTGTGTTTGGCTTCTGGATGCCATAGGCACAGTACAGAAAACACAGGGCTCAGAAAACAGAAATTCAAAAATGCTTTGTACAAAAACATGGCCTAAGGGAAGAAGCTAGAAGAATTAGGGTTAGTTCTTCCCCCAAAAAAATAAGCTAAAAGAAAACCTAGCAATTACTTGATTTATGCTCTTTTCCCTGAGTACATTTAAACCTTTGCTTTGCTTTCTGAAGGAAAAGGTACATGATTAGAGAAGAGATTGACTTCTCTTTGATTGATTTATTCTTTGACAAATTCCCAGAGCCCATTCTGCCATCAGAATCAGTGTCTTGGTCTCTTCTCCTCCAGATGTAGCAGAGAAGCGGCCTGATGAATAGGCTGCGCACTGGACAGGCCCGTGAGTGTGACACAGGTTTAGGAATAGCAGGCTGTGGACAAGGACGCAGTTCTGCACCCTTGTTTTTGGACTTCGTGTACTGCTTCCTTAGTGCTAGTAACTAAATGGTGCTTATTCTTCCTGAACCTGACTTCCCACTGAAAATTATAGTCTGTATTATACTACTTCCATTCTTACTGTCCTATATTTATTTAGGCATCCCTCTATTTTAAGGACTGGTAGAATGTGGTAGAATGCTTTGGGCAATCTTTGCGAAGGTACTCAATAAACGCAGGTATCTTAACAAGCCATGGACCTGGATCATACAAAACTGAGTGATGATGGTAAAAAGTGCTTTGGAACAGTATGGAGATTCCTTAAAAAACCAAAAGTATAGCTATGAGATGACCTTGCAATCCCGCTCTCGGGCATATATCCAGAGAAAAATAGTTCAAAAGGATCCATGCTCCCTAGTATTCACTGCAGCAGTGTTTTCAATAGCCACGACACAGAAGCAGCCTAAATGTCCATTGATGGAGGAGTGGATAAAGAAGATGTGGTACAAGTATACAATATAATGTGATTCGGCCATTAAAAAGGATGAAATAATGCCACTTGCAGCAATATGGATGGACCTAGAGATAGTCATACTGAACGAAGCAAATCAGACAGAGAAAGAGAAATATTATGACATCCCTTATATGCAAAATCTAAAAAGAAATTATACAAACGAACACTACAAAACAGAAACAGACTCATAGGCTTAGAGAAATTTACAGTTACTAGGAGGAAGGATGGGAGGAAAGAATAGTCAGGGATTTGGGGATCAACATGTACACACTGCTATATTCAAAATATATAACCAACAAGGTCCTACAGTATAGCACAGGAAACTCTGCTCACAGTTACATGGCAACCTAGATGGGAAGGGAGTTTGGAGCACAATGGATATATGCATATGGATGGCTGAGTGCCTTTGCTGTCTACCTGAAACTATCAGAACATTGTTAATCAGTTATATATTCCAATACAAAATAAAAGTTAAAAAAATAAATTAATGTCCTAAAAACTTTGGTAAAGAAAACACTTTGAATTTTCTGTACAATGATGTCAGAGAAAGTAAAAGCCTTCCTGCATTTTCCTATGCCTGATTTTGGCTAAAAATCTTGGTTCCCTAGCTCCCAGTGCAAAACAATTGATTTAAGATGCAAAATGAGCTATACTGTCATGGAAGATTTGTTGACATTTCACACTGTCTTCCAAATAATTTATAACTAGTACACAGTTCAAGGAAAAAAAATAATGATTAAAATTTAGATTCATCATAAATTAAAAAGTGATTCCTTTGGTTATAGCACATTAGAATATCAGCACACAGTAACTATTTGTATTTTAAAATATGAAGCGTCAGTGCAAAGCAATATCTTTACATAACTCTTGAATTTGATAGCACGGGCTTTGGTCTAAGAAGACATTGTAAGTAGAAAATATCACTACATGAATGTATATTTATATGATTAAATGTTGAAAACATTTATCACAATAAGTTTTTTGAATGGACAACCATAAATATATTCTTGCTATCTATTCAAAGAAAAGCATTGTTGCTATACTGTTACTATCATGGTGAGTTCTAACAGGATTGATCAGTAACAATAAAAATGAACAATTTTAAGATTTATATTACCCACTCTGCCCCAGCTACTATTTTGACATTTTTTAATTAAAATGTTTTCATCTCAAACAAAATGTTATGTATTGTAGTTTAAAATGTAGATAAAAATTCAACAGGTGATAACAGATGAATTCATCATAAATTTCTGGACCATTCTGAGTCTTCCATCATTAGTCAAGATTCATCCCATTAACCATGCCTTCAGACTTTTTCAGGAATCTGCTCCAATATGACTCTTCTTGTTAAAGTATGACCTAAATCCCTCCTTGCTGCTGCTGCTGCTGCTAAGCCACTTCAGTCATGTCCGACCCTGTGCGACCCCATAGACGGCAGCCCACCAGGCTCCCCCGTCCCTGGGATTCTCCAAGCAAGAACACTTAGAGAAGATAAATATTTTCCTTAATAAAAACTTTTTTAATTATACAAATAGACTTCACTCTCCTATTCATTTTGGAAAAACCCATATGAAATTTCTGTTTGATAGGTTTAAAAAAAGGTCAAATATTAGCAATTTCATATAGTTCAACCTAATGTTTCCCAACAGGCTCAGTGCTCTTCATAAAGGTTATTCGTAAAACAAATATGCTGAAGTCTAATTTTCCTGCATCTCTTCATTAGATTTAAAATAGAAAGTGCTACTGGTAGGCTATTTTCCAACTGTAGAAATGGTATATTCCATGCTGTAAAATTTTCTGAGACAATTCTTGATATCTACGCTCAACATTTCACTGAACATATTTTTCTGGAACCAGTTATAAAAATCTAAGGAGATTTGCAAAACTAAAAACAATACCACTATTGTAACTTATTTTTGCTTTTGGAAAGCATTATTTACTATGGAATATATAGGTAGTGGGGCTTCCCTGGTGGCTCAGCAGTAAAGAACCACCTACAGTGCAGGAGATGCAGGAGATGTGGGTTCGATCCCTGGGAAGGGAAGATCCTCTGGAGAAGGAAATGAAAACTCACGCCAGTGTCTTTGCCTGGAGAATGCCATGGACAGAGGAGCCTGGCGGACTGCAGTCTATGGTATCAAGAAACAGTCAGACATGATTTAGCAGCTAAACAACAACAATATGGTATTTGCTTTGGAAAATAAGATTTTATGCTAACTGCCATGGGTATGTAATTATTTTTAAATGAATTAATGAATATTTTAACTTCTCAGTTTTAAGATCTAATGGAGTAAATATCAATAGATATAACACACAAAAGTCAAAGTTCTGTAGAGTTCTCAATAATTTTTAAGAGTGTAAAATGTTTCTGGGACGAAAAAGTTTGAGAACCACTGGGTTAATTAAAGAGATAAATCAGAACAAGAGAAGAGAAACAACAGATAGAAAACATATTATAAACCAGACCATTCATTCAGTGCTAAGGGACCAGCTTCAAATAAGGGAGTATCTAACTGGCAGATAGCTGAGGACCTCATCTCATTTCTCACTTGGGTGGGGCTAGAAGGGGAGTCAGGACTGAGCACAGAGATTTTCACAGGCATATTTCTAAGCCTAATCCCATACAATTATTTTTTACTGTGCACAGGTGCTACAGAGAAACCTCTGGGCAAGAACAATCCTATCCATTAATATGGCAAAGCAACAGGTATTCTCTTGCGTGACTCATTGATTTTGGATATAATTTCAAGGGTCATCAGGTTCTTTTTCCTTATCATAGCAATCTTGAGAGGTTAAGAATAACAGAGGTGTTTTACTCTCAGTTTACAGGTGGGGAAACAAAGACAGGTTTCAGGGTCTTACCCTAAGGCACATAGACTGTGTTAGAGCACGCTGTGGAATTTAACGCACCTGCTTCTAAGAGCAGTACTTTATCCTCCTAGCTCCCTGTCTTTAAGATCGTTTTTTAACACTAGAAACTTTTTAAAGTGAAACCCTACATGGGAATTGAATAAGAGAGCCCAAGAAAAAGAACTGTTGCAGTGCAGAGAGAGCTGGAGATCTAGATTCCCACCCATTTTGCTTCCCTTCAGCCAGTTCTCTCCCCTTGCTCTCCCTGTCCCTCACCCTCTCTCCCCTTGGGACACCAGTCTGCCCAAGACCTTCTCTTTTATATTTTCCCCCTTTACACCAATATCCTGCTCCCATTACTCTGCCTTTTTTAGGCTTCTACTTAAATATGATAACTGTACTTCTTCAAATGCATGTATTCTTGTAAAGCAGATCTTGTTTTTTGTGTGTATGTGTTTAAATGACACAATGGTATAATGCTGGGCATCACACAAATCACGTTCGCCTTTCTACTTTTGTCCTTTAATATTGTTCTACTCAGATTTTTATTTCTATGTCTAGCTTACTTTTGTGTGCATATGATCCTATCATATATATTAATATGTCATATTTTACTTGTCTATTCTTCTATTGATGAACCCAACATCCATCAGAGAAAACTGAAGGTATTTTTGACATATCACCTTGGGGTTAAGGGGGACAGTTTCTCTGGGATGGTCACTGAGTTGTTGGGTATACAGACCCAGTCTTACCAAATGCTACCAAACTGCCCTGCAGAATGGACCTCCCACCACAGATCACAATAGCTCCTCTACTTGCCACTTTCAGTACTATTTGCAATAGCTAGGATGTGGAAGCAACTTAGATGTTCATCACCAGATGAATGGATAAGTAAGTTGTGGTACATACACACAATGGAATACTCAGTTCAGTTCAGTCGCTCAGTGTCCAACTCTTTGTGACCCCATGAATCGCAGCATGCCAGACCTCCCTGTCCATCACCATCTCCCAGAGTTCACCCAAACTCACATCCATTGAGTCAGTGATGCCATCCAGCCATCTTATCCTCTGTCGTCCCCTTTTCCTCCTGCCACCAATCCCTCCCAGCATCAGAGTCTTTTCCAATGAGTCAACTCTTCACATCAGGTGGCCAAAGTACTGGAGTTTCAGCTTTAGCATCATTCCTTCCAAAGAACACCCAGAGCTGATCTCCTTCAGAATGGACTGGTTGGATCTCCTTGCAGTCCAAGGGACTCTCGAGTGTCTTCTCCAACACCACAGTTCAAAAGCATCAATTCTTCGGTGCTCAACTTTCTTCACAGTCCAACTCACACACCCATACATGACCATTGGAAAAACCACAGCCTTGACTAGATGGACCTTTGTTGGCAAAGTAATGTCTCTGCTTTTCAATATGCTATCTAGGCTACTCATAACTTTCCTTCCAAGGAGTAAGCGTCTTTTAATTTCATGGCTGCAGTCACCATCTGCAGTGATTTTGGAGCCCAAAAAAATAAAGTCAGCCACTGTTTCCACTGTTTCCCCATCTATTTGCTGTGAAGTGACGAGATGAGATGCCATGATCTTCGTTTTCTGAATGTTGAGCTTTAAGCCAACTTTTTCATTCTCCTCTTTCACTTTCATCAAGAGGCTTTTTAGTTCCTCCTCACTTCCTACCATAAGGGTGGTGTCATCTGCATATCTGAGGTTATTGATATTTCTCCTGGCAATCTTGATTCCAGCTTGTGCTTCTTCCAGCCCAGAGTTTCTCATGATGTACTCTGCATATAGGTTAAATAAGCAGGGTGACAATATACAGCCTTGACATACTCCTTTTCCTATTTGGAACCAGTCTGTTGTTCCATGTCCAGTTCTAACTGTGGCTTCCTGACCTGCATATAGGTTTCTCAAGGGGCAGGTCAGGTGGTCTGGTATTCCCATCTCTTTCAGAATTTCCCACAGTTTATTGTGATCCACACAGTCTGCTGCTGCTGCTGCTAAGTCGCATCAGTCATGTCCAACTCTGTGTGACCCCATAGACAGAAGTCCACCAGGCATCCATGGGATTTCCCAGGCAAGATTATTGCAGTGGGGTGCCATTGCCTTCTCCGCCACACAGTCTACTCAGCTATAACAAGGAATACATTTGAGTCAGTGCTAATGAGGTGGATGAACTTAGAGCCTATTATACAGAGTGAAGTAAGTCAGAAAGACAAATATCATATATTACTGCATATATAGGGAATCTAGAAAGCTGGTCTCAACAATCCTACATGCAGGGCAGCAAAGGAGACACACATGTAAAGAACAGCCTTTTGGACTCAGTGGGAGAAGGAGAGGGTGGGATGATTTGAGAGAAAGCATTGAAACATATACTTTACCATATGTAAAATAGATGACCATGGGAGTTTGAAGTACGATGAAGGGTACCCAAAGCCAGTGCTCTGTGACAACCTGGAGGGATGAGGTGGGGAGGGAGGTGGGAGGAGGGTTCAGGATGGAGGGGACACATGTATGCCTATGGCCGATTCATACTGAAGCATGGCAAAACCATCACAATATTGTAAAGTAATTATTCTCCAACTAAAGTAAATAAACAAATTTTTAAAAACTTGCTGCTTTCCTTTTCTAATATCTCATGTGTTGTTGAGTGTTAGGTGTCATCTCATTATTGTTCTAATTAACATTTTTCTGATAACTATTGATATCAAGCACTTCTTCAAATGTAATGTTAATTTTTTGAGTTTTCTTGCCTGTGAAATTGTGTATACCTTTTGTGCATTTTACTACAGATTTTGTCTTTTTCTTTCAGATTTCCTGGTTTCCATTCTAGGCATTAATTCCTTGCGGGTTTCAGCTGTTTCAAACATCTTTGCCTGATATGTGAACTTTGTTTATTGAGTCCTTTATTCAGCAGGACTCCTTCATTTTGCTATTGTCACATTTCTCTCTCCCTAGTATTTTTCAACTTTCTGCTTCTTATTTTCCAATTTTATTTGAAAAATTACTTTTGTTGATCCCTAGGTCACAGAGATAGACCCCAACATTTTATTCTTTCCTTTATGGCTTGACTTTCACATTTAAATCTTTAATTTATTTGGTGTCCACCTATGGGTATAGTATAAGGTAGGAACCAGCTTTAGTTTTTTGCTTTTAATGAGCTAATTTTTGGAACACCTGCTGTCTGTCCTTTCCTTGTGGTGCCTTATTTATCATACATCATATATTTTAATCCAATCACTGCTTCCATGTTTCATTAGTAAATTTTATTCATTTACTGTTATATTCTGGAGAATGAAATGGCAACCCCACTTTACCATTCTTGCCTGGAAAATTCTATGGACAGAGGAGCCTGGTGAGCTACAGTCAAGGGGGTTGCAAGAGTCAGACATGACTTAGTGACTAAACAACAATTGTTACATTAGAATGTTCTCCCACATTTCAAGGTTTTAATCATTCTATATATTTTTATTTTTATTTTTATTTCCTCATTCTATTAGCAAGTACAAAATTTCTTCCAGCCTTAAAATCAGACATGCACATACTATTCCTCTGTTCATACCTCATTGCTGGTTTCTGGTTTAGACGCTAAATCGTGTCTGACTCTTGCAACCCCGTGGACTGTAGCCCACCAGGCTCCTCTGTCCATGGGATTCCCCAGGCAAGAATACTGGATTGGATTCCCATTTCCTTCTCCATTATACATCATTGGTATTATGTTTACCTGACTCTAATAATTTTTTAAATGCATCTGTATCTTACCTCCCTCCGTAAAGTGGAAAGTGGAGTCATTCAGTTGTGTCCGACTCTTTGCGACCCCATGGACTGTAGCCTACCAAGCTCCTCCATCTGTGGGGTTCTCCAGGCAAGAATACTTGAGTGGGTTGCCATTTCCTTCAATATTCAGTCTCCTCCTTCATCCCCATTCTAAAATAGTATGTCTAGGTTATTACTTCTGCATTGTTTAGGTATTATCTGTGTGTGTTTCATTTGTCTTGCTTAAAAAAAAAAAAGATAAAACTAGTACTCAGCAAGATATTCACTGACACTCTTACTTTTCACTTATTGCTACCTCCTGTATTTATTTCTCATTATTATTAGGAGTACACGCTCTCTAGTACATTCACAAAGATGTCTTTGTGCAATACATTTTCTAATTCCTGTATGCATGAAAATAGTATATCTTTACATTTAAATGAGAGTTTGTATACTTTCTAAAATCCAGTTTTCAAGTTATTTGACTTCAGTATTTTAAAATAAGGGCTTCTTTGCCTTTATATCCCTTTATTCATCTTTTTTTTCTATTTGTTGCCACTGAAGGCCTAATGAACCCATAGAAACACAGGAGGAAATAAAGAATGGGGAAGGGATGGGGAGGGCTTCCCTGGTGGCTCATGAGAGCACATAGGGTGAAAGGAATGTAGACTTCAGAGTTACAGAGACATGGATTTGATTTCAGCATGACAGAGCATTACCTGGAGAGAATAAAAAAATCCACAAACCAGGGCAGTGAACAGGGTCTATTAACTCAAGAGAAATAAATCCCCCAGTTTTTCAATATGTTATGATAATCCATGAACTTCCTCACTATATTCATGAGTAGTATTCAAGAATCCACTTGAATTTCAGGAGCTGATGGTCAGATCCAGGTGTTTCACATGACTTATTACACCTAGGGATTTTGTGGCAAGAAACTGAAAAAGTGTACTTACAAAAATTGAGGAAGGTTTCTCCGTAAGTTCATTACCTAATTAATATGAATTTTGATGCTTTGCTGCACAGTACATAAATGTTGATACCAGATTTTCAATGAATACCATATTTTTATCATTATAAGATGCTATGCATTTGATTCAATGTGGTCTGATATTATTATATTACTTCCTGATTTTTGTCTTGCATTCACCTCTTACATCTTTGCTTATCCTTTTCCTTTCAGCCTTTCTCAGTCACTTTGATACAGATATGTCTTTTATGCATCTAATATATCAGGAAACATGAAATCCATGAATACAGTGATGAACACACTAAACCCACGCCTGCCTTCATTGACCCAATGTTCCCCAGAAACAGCAGACAGGAAGGCAGGTACCTCACATCCAGAAACTAGCACAGTGCCTGGCACATAAGACAGGAATAAATATATATATTGATCAAATGAACTTATTTTAAAAAACAAAATAATTACTAAGGAATTGAAATGTTTGTCCACACAAAAACCTGCACATGGATATTTATGGCAACTTTATTCATAACTGCCAAAACTTGGAAGCAACCAAGATATCCTTCAGAAGGTAAGTAGGCAAATAAACTGTGGTAGACTCAGACAATAGAAAATTATTCAGCATTAAACAGAAATGCCTCTTAATAAATCTGTATGCATGTCAGGAAGCAACAGTTAGAACTGGACATGGAACAACAGACTTGTTCCAAATAGGAAAAGGAGTATGTCAAGGCTGTATATTGTGACTCTACTTATTTAACTTATATGCAGAGTACATCATGAGAAACGCTGGGCTGGAGGAAGCACAAGCTGGAATCAAGATTGCTGGGAGAAATATCAATAACCTCAGATATGTAGATGACACCACCCTTACGGCAGAAAGTGAAGAAGCACTAAAGAGCCTCTTGATGAAAGTGAAAGAGGAGAATGAATAAGTTGGCTTAAAGCTCAACATGCAGAAAACTAAGATCATGGCATCCAGTCCCATCACTTCATAGCAAAGAGATGGGGAAACAGTGGAAACAGTGGCTGACTTTATTTTTGGGGGCTCCAAAATCACTGCAGATGCTGACTGCAGCCATGAAAGTAAAGGAAGCTTTCTCTTTGGAAGGAAAGTTATGACCAACCTAGAGAGCATATGAAAAAGCAGAGACATTACTTTGCCAACAAAGGTCTGTCTAGTCAAGGCTATGGTTTTTCCAGTAGTCATGTATGGATGTGAGAGTTGGACTGTGAAGAAAGCTGAGCACCGAAGAATTGATATTTTTGAACTGTGGTGTTGGAGAAGACTCTTGAGAGTCCCCTGGACTGCAAGGAGATCCAACCAGTCCATTCTAAAGGAGATCAGTCCTAGGTGTTCATTGGAAGGACTGATGTTGCAGCTGAAACTCCAGTACTTTGGCCACCTGATGCGAAGAGCTGACTCATTGGAAAAGACCCTGATGCTGGGAAAGATTGAGGGCAGGAGGAGAAGGGGATGACAGAAGATGAGATGGTTGGATGGCATCACCAACTCAAGGGACATGAGTTTGGGTGGACTCTGGGAGTTGGTGATGGACAAGGAGGCCTGGCATGCTGCGGTTTATGGGGTCACAAAGAGTTGGACACGACTGAGCGACTGAACTGACTGAACTGAAACAGAAATAAGCTATCAAGCCATGCAAAAACATCAAGGAAACTTAAACACACATTGTTAAGGGAAAAGTCAATCTGAAAAGCCTACAGAGTGCATAATTCCAACTATTTGACATCCTGGAAATTACAAAACCAAGGAGACAGTAAAAAGATTTGTGATTGCAGGGGTGTGGGAGGATAAACAGGCACAGCACAGAGGACTTTCAGGGCAATGTGAACACTCTGTATATGACACTATACTGGTGGATACATCTCATATATACTTCCCCATCAAATTCAGGACACCAAGAGTCAACCACAAGATAAACTACAAACTTTGGAGGATAACGATGCATCACTCTACCACTGTGATGCTGGATGTTCATGGTAGGTAGGTTATGAACGTGTGTGGACAGGGGTATATAAGCAATGTCTGCACCTTCTCCTCAGTTTTGTTTTGAACCCAAAACTGCTCTAAAAAATGTAAAGTCTTGATTTTAAAAGAGGATTACTTAATCAAAATCCTACTAAACTCTTTGAAGTAGAATTACACAGAGCTAAAGAAACATTTTAAAGAGGGACCTAATCTAGGGACCAGAAATCTCCCCTACATGACCCTTTAGCTCAAGGATGCCACACAATAAAGCATTCTATAAGAAGGAACAGAATTTTTTCTGTTTTCATTTAGCTATATTTTCTAATTTTGTATACAGAGTAACATTTACAAAGCAAGTACATACATAAAGTGGAACAAGTGCTATAAATAAAATTTCTATCTCCTATAAGGCCCTATGGTAAACAAAACAAGGTAAGGGCAGGCAATCAAGAAAGGCTCCCCCGAAGTACCATTTAATGGATTGTTTATATAAATATAAATGAATAAATAGAGCTTTATGAATAAATTAGATCTTTTCATCATTCTTAAAATGAGATTTCCATTTTCAGAGTTACTATGAAAATTAAAGAATAGTTAAATTAAGCTGCTTTAAATCTCATTTCAAATGAGGCAGTAAATAATCACATAAAAAACATGTAAAGCTCCTAGTACAATGCCTACTATACAGTAGGCACTGAAAAATTGTTGTTGTTGTTGTTGTTGTAAGTAGATGAGTAAAAATGCAGTTTCTTGTGTAGAATGCCATAATACATATGGGATTATAAGGTTCAACTGAGGGTTAAGTTAAATCAGAAAGTGTGCATAAAGCATATATTACTATTTGGAATTTCATAGGTATCAGAATTATTATGTTTCACAGATAAAAATACATAAATAATTGTTAGGTATGTATATAGATGGGCTTCCCAGAGGGCGCTAGTGGTAAAGAACCCTCCTGCCAAAGCAAAAGACCGTAAGAAATGGAGGTTCAACCCCTGGGTCAGTAAGATGCCCTGAAGGAGGACATGGCAACCCACTCCAGTATTCTTGCCTGGAGAATCCCATGGACAGAGGAGGCTGGCTGGCTACAGTCCATAGGGTCGCAAAGAGTCGGACGCAACTGAAGTGACTTAGCACGAGCACGACGACATGCATATAGATAGTCATAGATAGTGGTAGCATAACGAAATTAAATGTGCTGGAGAAATAAGTCAACATGTACTTGGAATTGTAAGGCATCTCTGGCAAAGTTTCCAGAAGAAACCAGGATCCACTGAAATGAGAAGAAATAGAATGAGGAAAGAAGACCTGTAGTGCTCACAGCAAGGATTCTCCAGGGCAGGGATGCTGCCACTTGAACAGAGCCTCAGAGCTTCTTACCACCCAAAAATTGAAAACCAAGAGATCTCAAAATTCTGAAATGCAGCCAGACATTTAACAGAAATGAAGTAAAATTCAGTTACCTATCATTTTACTTCTGGAATGGGAGAGATCTTAAGTCCACGAAGAAGGGCAAAACTGCCTACTTTATACAACTGCAAATTTGGAACGGGTCTTCAATCACAGTTCATAGAAGGAGTTCTGGGTATCTTGTATTAGACATTTTACACTAGAAAAATAAGGCAATATATCCATACTTTTTGAGGTTAACCATTAATATCAAGACATAGAGTGTTTTTACACCTCAAAAATCATGACTTTGAAAGCTCACAGTTAAAGGTAAAGTATAAAAGACTCTAAAGAGGAGAGAAATGAAACAATAGTTAAGCTGCTGGCCTGAATGTCTTCTTATTATTTATTAAGGTAAAGAGACTAGAGAAAACATAATGGATAATCTATAACGGAAGCCCCTTAATAGATTCACTGATGGGTGGGGAAAGGGTGAGCCTAGAAAAAAGGAAGAAATGGCCTGTCACAATAGAAGAGGTGGTGAGCATCTCAGCTAAATGTTCCTGTAATCATTTCTTATTGAGAAGTTAAATCAGATGGGTTTCCAGAACTTAGCAATACCCTCAAATGCACAAACATCACAGAATTACAAATAAAAATATGTGTAGGAGTGTCTATTTTTATTGCAATATCTCTATGGGAGAATGCCAGAGATAAAGTGAAACTGGTTGGATACCATAAGCCTCTTAAAATGATCGCTTAGGGTTTGCTGCACACATACACTGTGGAAATAAAATGCTTCTTGGATTTTATTGGTTCAATCTATCCAGGATCATAAGTATGTAATCAGGTATGTTTCAGGATATTACATTTTAAAATAGCATTCTTATTTTATTTGCCTAATATCTTACTGCCCTCCAAATCAGTTATTTGTGCACTTGACTTGGGCAATATATAACCCTGTGTTTTCTTGGATTCTATAATCAGTATAACAAAGGAAACAATTTGGCACCATCAACTAAATATTAACTGAATATTTTAAACTAGCATTCTTCTCACTACTATACAGATTATCTCACACAGTCCTGCCCTGGAAGTAGCATATATTCTAAAAGCAGGAGCATATCCAAATTTAAAATAAGTTCTATTAGAATAGACTGTTAAGGCAATTATCAAGATGATTCAGGATAAATTTTACTTTCACCCAAGTCTCAACATCATGCTCAGACATAAAGACATTCTTAACTTAAATCAGGTACAATATCGTCCCAATTTTCTATTTTATCCAAACACCAGAAACATGATAAAAAGTGAAACAGAAAAGTGAAAAAAAGTACATGCATACATTTCAGGATGTAAAAAGAGTTGCTTGAATGTGATTACAGGATACAGTTATAGAGAAAATTATCATAAATCTCCAATGCTTGCTTATGTTGCATTTTATGGTATTATTATTTCCATTCTCCCAGTACAAAGTTTCACATGTGGAACAATCATTTGAGGGGTGCCTTTATGCTAAGGCCTGAAACCTGGACATTTGATATAACAAAAAAAAAAGATAAAATATAGTTTTCATCCTTGACAAATATATTAGTGAGAAGTTACATGCAGCTCCTCACAACAGAGGTGTACCTAAGTGGGTGAGCAGCCAAGGATTATATGTTGGCTTCTGAAGTCATTAGGTTCTCAGGCTTCTTGGATCTTTCCCCTTCACTGTATTTTATCCTCAAGGCCACAGTCTAGCTGATAGAGCTCTAGCAATAAGAAATGGGTGAAAAGGCCACCCAACTTTCTATTTAAGGAAGTTTCCTCTCTGTCTCATACAGTAACTGCAGTTTCCATCTCATTGGAGATAACTTAGAAACATGGCCGTGATTTTTGTTTTCTGATGTTGAGCCGTAAGCCAACTTTTTCACTCTCCTCTTTCACTTTCAAGAGGCTCTTTAGTTCTTCTTCACTTTCTGCCATAAGGGTGGCGTCATCTCCATATCTGAGGTTATTGATATTTCTCCTGGCAATCTTGATTCCAGCTTGTGCTTCCTCCAGCCCAGTGTTTCTCATCATGTACTCTGCATATAAGTTAAATAAGCAGGGTGACAATATACAGCCTTGGCGTACTCCTTTCCCAATCTGGAACCAGCCCATTGTTCCATGCCCAGTTCTAACTGTTGTTTCTTGACCTGCAGGAGACAGATAAGGTGGTCCTGTATTCCCATCTCTTTAAGAATGTTTCACAGTTTGTTGTGATCCACAAAATCAAAGGCTTTAGCATGGTCAATGAAGCAGAAATAGTTGAACTTCTGGAATTCTCTTGCTTTCTCTATGATCCAACAGATGTTGTCAATTTGATCTCTGGTTCCTTGCCTTTTCTAAATTCAGCTTGAATATCTGCAACTTTTCAGCTCATGTACTGCTGAAGCCTAACTTGGAGAGTTTTGAGCATTACTTTGCTAGCATGTGAAATGAATGCAGTTTTTCAGTAGTTTAAACATTCTTTGGAGAACATGAGAGTACATCATGAGAAACGCTGGACTGGAAAAAACACAAGCTGGAATCAAGATTGCTGGGAGAAATATCAATAACCTCAGATACGCAGATGACACCACCCTTATGGCAGAAAGTGAAGAGGAACTAAAAAGCCTCTTGATGAAAGTGAAAGAGGAGAGTGAAAAAGTTGGCTTAAAGCTCAACATTCAGAAAATGAAGATCATGGCATCTGGTCCCATCACTTCACAGCAAATAGATGGGGAAACAGTGGAAACAGTGTCAGACTTTATTTTTTTGGATTGCAAAATCACTGCAGATGGTGACTGCAGCCATGAAATCAAAAGACGCTTACTCTTTGGAAGGAAAGTTATGAGCAACCTAGATAGTATATTCAAAAGCAGAGATATTAGTTTGCCAGCTAAGGTCCGTCTAGTCAAGGCTATGGTTTTTCCTGTGGTCATGTATGGGTGTGAGAGTTGGACTGTGAAGAAAGCTGAGCGCCGAAGAATTGATGCTTTTGAACTGTGGTGTTGGAAAAGACTCTTGAGAGTCCCTTGGACTGCAAGGAGATCCAACCAGTCCATTCTGAAGGAGATCAACCCTGGGATTTCTTTGGAAGGAATGACGCTGAAGCTGAAACTCCAGTACTTTGGCCACCTCATGCGAAGAGTTGACTCATTGGAAAAGACTTTGATGCTGGGAGGGATTGGGGGCAGGAGGAGAAGGGGACGACAGAACATGAGATGGCTGGATGGCATCACGGACTTGATGGACGTGAGTCTGAGTGAACTCCAGGAGTTGGTGATGGACAGGGAGGCCTGGCATGCTGCGATTCATGGGGTCGCAAAGAGTCAGACATGACTGAGCAACTGAACTGAACTGAACTGAAACATTCTTTGACTAGTGGAGGTGATGGAATTCCAGCTAGGCTGTTTCAAATCCTAAAAGATGATGCTATTAAAGTGCTGCACTCAATATGCCAGCAAATTTGGAAAACTCATCAGTGGCCACAAGACTGGAAAATGTCAGTTTTCATTCCAACCCCAAAGAAAGAAAACATACTAAAATATGGTAATTGTTCATTAAATAAGATTTATTGCTAATAGACTGTGAATGGTTGTGCTTGTCTTTGCATGGAATGACAATCCCATTAACTAGGGATTTTGACCAACCCAAAGTCCTGGTATAATCTGATTTGTTTCTTAGAAAGAAAATATTGCCTGGTGTGGTGAGACTGAAATTGTTATCAGGAAGGTTAAGAAGACATTTCAATTGAGATGACATTCTGAAGTAAAGTCAAGGAGACTGGCTATATTTTAGATTCTTAATGATATTGCTGAGTTGCTTATTAGAATACTAGTAATTTCAACTATTACCAAGGTACGACGTATACATCACAGAAATTTAAAAAACATTCATCTTTTCCTTTAAAATTTTTACCAATTTATTAAGCAAAATGGTCTGTTTTATTATTTGTTTGACTTTAAATTTTTTTAAGAATGAACATTTTCCATAAAAATATTAGCACTGTATTTCCTAAGTACTTATCTGTTTATATCCTTTATATATCCTATATATTAAAAACAATGGCCTTCCTATAGTTTTTATGACCTCTGTATATATAAATGTTTTTAACCATTTGCATACCCTATTTGTTTCCAAGATTTAAGGCTACACTGGGGTAGGGTCAAAGGAGAACCTCTGCTGATACAATTGACAAACCAAAAAAGAGGCAGAAGAGTGGAGACATTTTGAGAGGGATGGTTTTTTTTTTAAAAAAGTCATACAAATCCTCCTTCCAAGAGCCAATGACATTTTTAGCAAATTCTACCAAGTCCCAAAATATTTTGAAGAGCATTTTCCTTTGGAGAGAATATGAACAATCACTGAGTCCTGCCTTGAAGTCAATGAGGAGTAAAATCAGAATTTGTTTAAGGGATAAACCAACCATAGGTTACCCTTATTAAGGTTATTCTCATGCATTTCATAAAATTGATGTCATTATGAATTGAAATATTTTTCCATTATGATGACTTCTCAGAGGTTGTTTCTGGCATGCAGAAAGGCAGTTTTATATAATTTTAATGAATTCTGAGAAATCCTGAGTTTTCCAGTTGATTGTCTTGAGTGATAATGATGATTTTAGTGAATATAATTCTTGATTATATTAAGTCAATAAGAGGAATGTTGTTTAGATATATAAGGATCAAGGAAAAAATAGTACTTATTAAGAAATTCATAAATTATTATACCAGACATATAATTCCCTTATTCTCCTTGAAATATTAATGTCTTATGTCAACTTAGAGCTTAAATGAGGCTTTGGAGAGCCCTAAGTATTACTCTGGTCACATATCTTCATAACATTTACCCCTAAATTTTATTAAATCTAGCAAGTATATGAAATATATTCAGGTTATGTAAATTGAAAAAAACTCCCTGCAAACAAAAGTCCAGTACCAGATAACTGCAGTGGGGAATTCTATCAAACACACAAAGGAGAACATATACTGATCCTTCTCAAAGTATTTCAAAAATTGAGAGAGCACTCTCAAGTTCATTCTATGAAGTCACCATTACCCTGATACCAAAACCAGACAAAGACATTGCCAAAAAAGAGAATTACAGTCCAATATATTTGATAAATGTAGAGGTTAAAAATCTTCAACAAAATATTAGTAACCAAATTCAGCAACACACAAACAAAGACATACACCTTGATGAAACAGGATACACCCCAGGATAATAAGGACGTTTCAATGAACATACACAAATCAATCAATGTGATACACCACATCAACAAAAGAAAAGATAAAAACCATGTGATCACCTCAATAGATGCATAAAAAGCATTTGGTAGAAATTCAACATCCATTCATGATAAACTTTAATACCAAAATAGGCATAGAGGAACATATCTCAGAAGAATAAAAGGTGTTTATAACAAACCCATGTCAAAGTAACACTCAATAGTGAAAAGCTGAAAGCCTTCCTGCTAAAATCTGGAATAAGACAAGGATGCCCACCACTTTTGCCACCTTAATTCAACATGTATTGAAAGTCCTACCCACAGTAATCATACAAGAAAAAGAAATAAAAGGTATCCAAATTGGAAAGAAAGAGGTCAAACTGTCATTCTATGCAGATGACATGATATTGTATATAGAAAACTCCATTAAGACTCCACACAAAAACTATTAGAACTGATAAATGAATTTAGCAAGGTATCAAGGTATGAGAAAACATACAGAAACTTGTTGTATTTCTTTACACTAGTAGTGAAATATCAGAAAGGGAAAGTAAAAAAACAACCTTAACAAAATAACATCAAAAATTAAATACTTAGGAATAAAGTTGATCAAGGAAATGAAAGACTTACATACTGAGAACTATAAAACATTGGTAAAAGAAATTGAAGATAATTTCGAAGAATTGGAAAGATATCCCATGCGCTTGAATTGGAAGAATTAATACTGTTAAAATGGTCATACTACCCAAAGCAATCTACAGATTTAATGCAATCCCTATTAAATTACTCATAACAATTTTCACAAAACTAGAACAAATAATTCTAAAATTTATATGGAACCAGAAAAAATCCAGGATTGCCATAGTAATCCTGAGGATAAAGAACAAAGCAGGAAGCAAAACTTTTCAGGCTTCAGACAATATTACAAATCTACAATAATCAAGACAACATAATATTGGCACAGAAACAGACATATGGGTCAACAGAACAGAATACACAGCCCAGAAATAAATCCACACACCTACGCTCAATTAAACTTCGACAAAGCAGGTAAGACTACAGTGGGGAAAAAGTTTTCAGAAAATGGTGTTGGGAAAGCTGGACAACTGCATGTAAATCAATGAAGTTAGAACACATCCTCATAACATACACAAAAGTAAACTTAAAATAGCTTAAAGACAAATGTAAGACATGACACCATAAAACTCCTAGAAGAGAACATAGGCAAAACATTCTCTGACATTCATAGCAATGTTTTCTTAGGTCAATCTCCAAGGCAATATAAATAAAAGCAAAAATAAATAAATAGTATCTAACCAAACGTATATGCTTTGCATATCAAATGAAACCATAAACAAAATGAAAAGAGAACCTATGCACTGGATGCAACCCAAAGGGCTTAATTGCCAATATATATCAAGAGCTCACACAACTCAGTAACAAACAAACAAAAATCAAAAAATGGGCAGATTGGGTCAAAAATACAATGAGGTATTAGCCCACACCAGTCAGAATTGCTATCTTCAGAAAAAAAATGTACACATAATAAAGCTGGAGAGGATGGAGAGAAAAAGGAACTATCCTGCTCTGTTAGTGGCAATGTAAATTGGCGCAGTTGCTACAGAAGACAATTTGGAAGTTCCTTAAAAAACTGAAAATAGAGTTCTCATATGCTTCAGCAATCCCACTCCTAGGAATATATCTGGAGAAAACAATAATTTGAAAATATATAAAAAAAAATAAATTAATTAAAAAATAATAAAAAAAAGAAAGAAAATATACATGCACCCTAGTGTTCACTGCAGCACTATTTTTCAATAGCCAAGACACAGAAGCAACCTAAATATCCACTGACAGACGAATGGATAAAAAAGATGTGATAGATACATACAATGGAATATTATTCATTCATAAAAAAGAATGAAATAATGCCATTAGCAGCAAAATGGATGGAATTAGGGTTTATCATACTAAGTGAAGTAAGTCAGGGAAATACAAATATCATATGATATCACTTATATGAAGAATCGAAAAAATGATGATACAAATGACTTTATTTACAAAACAGAAATAGACTCACAGACATAGAAAGTTGTGGTTACCAAAGAGGAAATGGAGGAGGGATAAATTAAGAATTTCAGATTAGCAGATACAAGTTACTATACATAAAATAGATAAACAACAAGGACCTACTATATAGCACAGGAAACTGTATTCAATATTTTGTAATAAACTGTAATAGAAAAGAACATGAACAAGAATATACCTATATATGGATATATAACTGAATCACTTTGCTGTACACCTGAAACTAACACATTGTAAATCAACAATAGTTCAATTTTTTTTTTAAGAGTAAAATATAGTCAGATTGGGCTTCCCTGGTGGCACAGAGGTTAAAGCGTCTGCCTCCAATGCGGGAGACCCGGGTTCGATCCCTGGGTCGGGAAGATCCCCTGGAGAAGGAAATGGCAACCCACTCCAGTATTCTTGCCTGGAGAATCCCATGGACGGAGAAGCCTAGTAGGTTACAGTCCACGGGGTCACAAACAGTCGGACACAACTGAGCGACTTCACCTATAGTCAGATTAAAAAACCTGTTTGGTGAGATCAAGGTAAGATACCAAAAGCAGGAATTAAAGGAATAACTACTTTTCCCTACTAACAATATTTCTGGTACAAAATGTGTAAGGGTTTCCCCCCCTCCTTATATTAAACAATTCTGACACTAACTGAATAGAGTTAGCACAGACTCCAAAAGTTAAGGGCTCAGATCACAAGATTTCCTGCACTTCATATTTCAAACACAATTCCCAGGTTATCACATGTACTTCTGACTGAAGCTGGTATTCTCCTGAGCTCTTCCTTGGGTTTGATGATTTGCTAGAATGGCTCATAGAACTCAGGAAAGCATTTGACTTATTTACTGTTACTCTTTTATTACAAAGAATATAATTTCGGAACAGCCAAATGGAAGAGAGGCATAAGGACAAGGTATGTGGAAGGGGATGGAGTTGCCATGCCTTCTCTGGGCACGGCATCTTCTGGCATCTCAATGTGTTCACAAACCCAGAATCTCTCTGAACCTCTTCAGTAAGGGTGTTTATGGCCTCTTCATTATATAGACATAATTAACGGAAAAACTCAATGCTAGTTATTAACCCAACCTCCAGCCCTTCTGCCTTCTCTGGAGGAGGGGTTGAAAGTTTCAGCCCTCTAACCATATGGTTGGCTCCCCATTACAACTAGCATCATCCTCAGGAGTATTCCAAAAGTCACATCATTAACATAAACACAGGTGTGGTTGAAAGGGGCTTGATATGAATAACAGAAGAGGCTCCTTTCAGTTTTAGGCTTCAAAGGCTGTTTCAGGAGCCAGGGACAAAAACTAAATGTAACAAGAGATGCTCCTATTGCTCTTATCACTTAGGAAATTACAAAGATTTTAGAAGCTCAGGCTGAGAGCCTACGGAAAGACTAAAATATATATTTCTTATCATATTACAATATTACAGTAATGAAACACAAAGATAAGTTGAGCCTTAAGCAATAAGCATTGTTCTGACTCAACTGAATTTTCACCTTCAGAAACATAGGGAAATAAAAATTGAAAAATAGCAAAATTTAGCAGAAATATGATTTGGCCAAAAAGAACAAGAATATGTAGAGTTTGACACATTGTGATTAAAAATACTTAAATTATTTGAAAGAACAGTCTGTATTCATTTTTTTGTTGTTGTTGGTTAAAATGACTTTTTTGGGTGTTAGTCCTAAAAGGTCTTGTAGGTCTTCATAGAACCGTTCAGCTTCTTCAGCGTTACTGGTTGGGGCATAGACTTGGATTACTGTGATATTGAATGGTTTGCCTTGGAAACGAACAGAGATCATTCTGTTGTTTTTGAGATTGCATCCAAGTACTGCATTTCAGACCCTTTGGTTAACCATGATGGCTACTCCATTTCTTCTAAGAGATTCCTGCCCACAGTAGTAGACATAATGGTCATCTGAGTTAAATTCACCCATTCCAGTCCATTTTAGTTTGCTGATTCCTAGAATGTCAACGTTCACTCTTGCCATCTCTTGTTTGACCACTTCCAATTTGCCTTGATTCATGGACCTGACATTCCAGGTTCCTATGCAATATTGCTCTTTACAGCATTGGACCTTGCTTCTATCACCAGTCACATCCACAGCTGGGTATTGTTTTTGCTTTGGCTCCATTCCTTCATTCTTCCTACTGTTCACAGGGTTGTCAAGGCAAGAATACTGAAGTGGTTTGCCATCCCTTCTCCAGTGGACCACATTCTGTCAGACCTCTCCATCACATGACCCGCCAGTCTTGGGTGGTCCCACGGGCATGGCTTGGTTTCATTGAGTTAGACAAGGCTGTGGTCCTAGTGTGATTAGATTGACTAGTTTTCTGTGATTATGGTTTCAGTGTGTCTGCCCTGTGATGCCCTCTTGCAACATCTACAGTCTTACTTGGGCTTCTCTTACCCTGGACATAGGGTATCTCTTCACAGCTGCTCCAGCAAAGTGCAGCCACTGCTCCTTACCTTGGACGAGGGGTATCCCCTCACCGCCGCCCCTCCTGATCTTGAACATGGAATGGCTCCCCTAGGCCCTCCTGTGCCCGCACAGCCACCGCTCCTTGGACATGGGGTTGCTCCTTGGACATGGGGTTGCTCCTCCCGGCCGCCACCCCTGGCCTCAGGCGTGGGGTAGCTCCTCTCAGCTGCTCCTGCACTGTCGCAGCCTGGCACTCTCGGCCAGCACCCCTGACATCGGATGCAGGGTAGCTCCTCTCGGCTACGGCCCCTGACCTCAGACATAGGGCAGCTCTTCTCGGCCGTTCCTGCGCCGTCACAGCCTGGCACTCTCAGCCACTGCCCCTGACCTCAGACATGGGGTACCTCCTCTTGGTCACCGCCCATCAGGCATGGGGTTCCTCCTGGCTTCGGCCCCTGACCTCGGGCATGGGGTAGCTCCTCTGGGCCACGCTATATGCGCCGGTCACAGCGGCCCGGCGACTGCAAAAGTAGGAAGTCAAGAAACACCTGGAGTAACAGGCACATTTGGCCTTGGAATACAGAATAAAGCAGGGCAAAGACTAATAGAGTTTTGCCAAGAGAATGCACTGGTCATAGCAAACATCCTCTTCCAACAACACAAGAGAAGACTCTACACATGGACATCACCAGATGGTCAACACTGAAATCAGACTGATTACATTCTTTACAGTCAAAGATGGAGAAGCTCTATGCAGTCAACAAAAACAAAACCAGGAGCTGACTGTGGCTCAGATCATGAACTCCTTATTGCCAAATTCAGATTTAAATTGACGAAAGTAAGGAAAACCACTAGGCTATTCAGGTATATGACCTAAATCAAATCCCTTGTGATTATACAGTAGAAATGAGAAATAGATTTAAGGGACTAGATCTGTTAGATAGAGTGCCTGATGAACTGTGGATGGAGGTTCATGACATTGTACAGGAGACAGGGATCAAGACCATCCCCATGGAAAAGAAACACAAAAAAGTAAAATGGCTGTCAGGGGAGGCCTTACAAATAGCTGTGAAAAGAAGAGAAGCAAAAAGTAAAGGAGAAAAGGAAAGATAAAAGCATCTGAATGCAGAGTTCCAAAGAATAGCAAGAAGAGATAAGAGAGCCTTCCTCAGTGATCAATGCAAAGAAATAGAAGAAAACAATAGAATGGGAAAGACTAGAGATCTCTTCAAGAAAATTAGAGATACCAAGGGAACATTTCATGCAAAGATGGGCTCGATAAAGGACAGAAATGGTATGGACCTAACAGAAGCAGAAGATAATAAGAAGAGGTGGCAAGAATATACAGAAGAACTGTACAAAAAAGATCTCCAAGACCAAGATTATCAAGATGGACAACGACTGAACAACTGAACTGATATGAACTAAAAATACTTTTCTTAAATAAGGAAAAAAGAAAACTAAGGACTATGTGCAATTCTAAGCATATGTTTACATATTAAAAGAGATTATCTCTAGAAATTCACAGGTAATGGGCTTTGTTTCCATTTTGTTCATTTTGATTTTTCAAATTTTTGACAATAAATATCTAAAACCTTCTAGATGAGAAAAAAAAAATAGATTGAAAGTGTTGAAAATCAAAATTCAACAGAGTAAATCTGTTAGGGGAAACACGCTGACTGAAACTGCCCGCCCTGGCCAGGCACCATGGTAACCATTTGTGTGAGTTATTTTACAACAAGAAGTCCTGGTAAGGAATATGGTACTCACAAGCCACCACCAACCAGAAAAATCTGGGAAAGGTTAGAGGAGACTCCATGTGTCCTACTACCTCCCAGAATCCTTCTCGCTGGCATCCTTCTTGGCTGAGCAATGCACGTGCCACTGGATAGGACCCTTAGTCAGATTAATTGGCCAAAGATAACCCAGAAACTAACTCTATCACCGTCAAGTCTGAGACTGTGAGCCATATGAAAGAGCAGTCCTCCTGGGTCTCCTCACCCTCACTCTCCACCTGGGCACCCCTTCACAATAAAGTCCCTTGCTTTGTCAGCACGTGTGCCGCCTCCAACAATTTGCTTCTGAGTGTTAGACAAGAGCCCCCTTTGGGGCCCTGGAAGGGGTTCCCCTTCCTGAAACAAATTTGAGAATCTTATCGGTTTTATTGGGCAGGCAATCATGAATTCGGCTGTATCTAGCCACTACAAGGGCTCTCTGAGGGTTGTACAAAATGGAAGGTCTTATAGGAAGAAGGCTGGGGAAGGGAGCTCTTAGCAAAACAAGACATCTTTAAGGAGGGAACAGAATGCAAGAGTTTTGTTACACAGATTGCCTCTTCTTCCTCTGGGGGATTGAGAGGACCAATGGGACAGATTACCTTTTTCATACTTCACCAGAAAATTGAAGACTGTTCAACTGAGATTACATTTATGGGAGAGGTTAAAACTGCAGTTAGGTTAGGTGTTAAATCTAGGTTTGTTATCATGAGCTTTTAGCACAAGTGATGCTATTTCCCTTTTAACAAAGGAAAACCAACCATAATGTCCCATTTCAGTTTCTTATTAGAAGTCTATATTATAGAAAGAATTTTGGATAGACTCAAGGTAAGTTAGGCCATGTAAGTCAGAATTTCTTTTCAGAAAAGGCCCATGCATTTTGACAGAACATTAACATAATTAAAATTGCATATATATTTTAAAATGAGTCAAAAATCTTGAGATAATTGGGATTCCTCATGAGAGAATCTTCATACCCTTTATTGCCTTGGCTCAGACAAACTGTTCACCAGAGTTGCTTTTCTGGACAAGAAAAAATGGAGTTAAATGAGGAGAAATCGTGTGTGTGTGTGTGTGTGTGTGTGTGTGTGTGTGTGTGTGTGTGTGTGTGTGTGTGTGTGTGTGGTGTTCACAGTGTGGGGCATCTGTTGCTTCATTTCAAATTTGTTTATCTAAATCAAATTCCCTTTTGGGGTTTTCTTTAAATATTTATCGGATATTCTATCTCTGAGTTTTTACTTTTGTATACAGTTTAAATATTCAGAAAACTAAGATCATGGCATCTGATCCCATCACATCATGGCAAATAGATGGAGAAACAATGGAAACAGTGAGAGACTTTATTTTGGGGGGCTCCAAAATCATTGCAGATGGTGACTGCAGCCATGAAAGTAAAAGACACTTGCTCTTTGGAAGAAAAGCTTAGACCAAACTAGAGACCATATTAAAAAGCAGAGACATTACTTTGCCAACAAAGTTCTGTCTAGTCAAGGCTATGGTTTTTCCAGTAGTCATATATGGATGTGAGAGTTGGACTATAAAGAAAGCTGAGTCCTGAAGAATTGATACTCTTGAACTGTGGTGTTAGAGAAGACTCTTGAGAATCCCTTGAACAGCAAGAAGATCCAACCAGTCCATCCTAAAGGAAATCAGTCCTGACTATTCACTGGAAGGACTTATGTTGAAGCTGAAACTCCAATACTTTGGCCACCTCACGAGATGAACTGACTCATCTGAAAAGACTCTGATGCTGGAAAAGATTGAAGGCAGGAGGAGAAGGGGATAACAGAGGATGAGATGGTTGGATGGCATCACTGACTCAAGGGCCATGTGCTTGAGTAGGCTCTGGGAGTTGGTGATGGACAGGGAGGCCTGGTGTGCTGCAGTCTGTGGGGTCACAAAGAGTTGGACACTACTGAGCAACTGAACTGAACTGAACTTCATTTCCTAGCAGGAAAGTAGTACATGACTTTAAAGTAAATATAAAACTTTACTTATTGATATTCGGTTATCCAATATCTTTTAAAAATAACTTTTCCTTCTTTATCCAGCATTTCATGAACCTGAGATACAACTTCTGGGACATTCTCCTTATAATCTCTCTTTTTTAAAAAATATAGAACTTAAAATCATATGGGTTGATCAAACAAAAAAGGAATAATCAAATAAAAGATTAATTCCATAGCTAATTTGTTTCTCTGTCCTCTTATTTTGGTTACATCCTGGATTCAAACATAGAAAGTCAATGCCTTCTGGCATCTATTTTAGAATATTGGTTTGTTTGTGCTGGGGATATCTGTATGTGCAATTGTGGTGTAAGTTATATTCTTATACAGTTGCTTCATTTAACTGAAAGGGACTGAGCACTGAACTCAAGTCTTGTGGAAAGCAAGACCATAGTGTAATTTGAAAATAAACATTAGCCTTATAGGTGTTAAGTTAATTAAACAAGGAAGCTATTAGAGTGAGGTGGTTCTAAAACCTTAGCAGTCTGCTTAAGCAAACCAAAACCTAAACCTAAATGCCTCAAGGTTAAGATATCAAAACCTAAGGACAACCAATCACAAACAGCCAACTCAGCTTTTTCAAATAAGGCAAATGCTTAAGTACAGCCAATCAAATAATTTCCATGTTTTGCTTCCACCTTTTCCACCCATGCTGCTGCTGCTGCTGCTGCTGCTAAGTCACTTCAGTCGTGTCCAACTCTGTGCGACCCCGTAAACAGCAGCCCACCAGGCTCCCCCATCTCTGGGATTCTCCAGGCAAGAACACTGGAGTGGGTTGCCATTTCCTTCTCCAATTTTCCACCCATGGCATACTCCTAACCACTTCAGTTTGATGCTGGCCCTTGGAATTAATTTTGCTTATATAAATTCTTAGTATTTTTGAATATGCTTCAATTTATCATTTAACACAGGTGAAAGTCCAACTTCCAACTTTCATATTAGCTATAACCTGAATTAATATAGTATTTTTTGCAAGAATGAACACAATCAAATCTTTATTTTTATAACTGTATAAATGTTATTCAAATGTGTCCAATAGTTTAAAAAAAAACTATAAATAAGCAACTATATCTGTGCATTGATATGGAGAAAGATACCCCAGGTGTTTCATTGGGCTAATTAAAGGTCACTCACAGTAATACATTTTTAGTATAAAGTATAGCATGATGTTAAGCCATTTTAGCTTTTGTATATCAATCCAAATTTAGTATATGTGTTGCTGAAACAAGTTCAATATGGCACTTTTTTAAAAAGTGAACTTTAAATACTTTAAAACAATGCTACATTATTTGAGTGACTCAGTGGTTAAAGCTCCCTTTCTCTAGAGTATATTTTGCATATTTCTTCTTTCTCCACATAAACATTCAATTATGGAAAACTTTGAATAACAAGATTGCTGGGGAGTCGGTTTTTGCCCCTTCGTCTCTGATAAGCACTGCATATCAGAAGTTGAGAGCCAGCATTTCTGAACCACAGATATGAAATGGCTGTATTGACAATTATTCAGTCTTTTGAGAGACAAAGACTTAGTGTCTTATCCTTAATGGGCAAAATTACTGTCCATATCTAGCTAATGGGAATTCATTTGTCCCAAATCCAAAAAGGTCTGTGAACTCACTCAGGACATAAAAACACATTATAATAGTTTTAAGGCAGTGGAATTCTGAGTTAGGATAAAGTACTGCTTCAAGTTTTTTCTACATCTTAGAATGCACACATCGTGGTTTAAGATTTAGACCTCTGGACACAATTATGGTTGACCAGTAGGCTTTTTAGCTGACAAATGACTAGTTGACTTGGAAATCAGTTCTTAAAGCCTCCAGAGAGTAACACAGTCATATCCCTGAGCTTCCAGCTCCTGGATTTTTCACATAGTTTTTACAAAAAAACACCTCAGGTTTATCAAAGCTTTGTGTAATGAAATCTTTCAGAGCAGCCTGAGAAATATAACTTCCCCACCTGGATTCAGTTGTGGGTTAGAGCACATTTAATTTCAAGTCAATACATTCCCTGCACATCAACACTTAAGGGATTAAAGACAATTCTAGTTTTGTTGCCCTAAATGTATTGTTATTGTTATCAATTCATGCAGCCTTGAAATAAGTTTTCAATAAATCTAAGTTTAACTATTATTTTCTTGCCTATAAATAAAATATAATCATCTTAAAAATCAATGAAGGGAAAACCATCATATCTATTAACCTGGCTCAGAATCCCTCCAGGCCCTTGCTATGAAACACAGTGCAGTGGATCTTTCATTTTATTGAGCTATATCTCTTTGTATGGCAACCAGCAGGCAAAACGAAAAAAAAAAAAAATCATATCTAAAAATCAAAGACTACATTTTTTTGTTCTGGAAACCACTGAGGCAGGAGCTGAATATTCTTTTTTGCCTGGAGTTAATTTTTTCCACTTTAATTTGCAATCAGATGCAATAAAAGAAAAAATAAAATAAGGACATTGCCTCAAGTACCTAGTGGCTTTATTACATCTCTACTGCCAGTCTCCACTTTTTATCACTTCCAAATCCTTTGTTTTTAAAGTCACCTGCACAACCCTGCAATGTTATAAACACCTTTAGTTGTCTTCACCAACTGTCATTTCATACCATCTGCTGTTACAGTCTCAAAGGCAGTAATGCATGGGGGTCAAGGCCACTTTCTCTCAGGAAACTAAAAAACAACAGAGCCAAGTCATTTAGTGGGGTTTTTTTTTTTTCCCCCTGTCAGCTTTACTACACCCTGGAGTGGACATTTTCTTTGCCTTTCAGTTGTGAACGTTCCTCAAAAGACGTGAACTTCACAATAAGGTAACCATACAAAAACAAGGTTTTATAGACAACCTATTATCAACTAGCAGAAGGGGGTGATTAGTCATCTGCTCCACTTGAAATAGATCCAAAAACTTCAAGCCAGCACTGCAAAAAGAAATGCATTTATCTCAGAATTCTAGAACTAGATGTGAGAGGCATCTGAAGCAACCTTTTGAAAAGCTGTAAGTAATCTCAAAAGCTGAGCAGCAAGGCGTCAACCAGCTCCCCGACTACCCAAGATACAGTGCTCTCTCCTCCCCCATAGCACCTCAGTAGATAATCCACTCTTTTGGCCTATCTTTGGACTAAAGTCAGAAACGATCACCTTTTGTTTCTGCTTTTGGTGGCTACTAAATATGATCTATTCAATTAAACTAATTCAACCACTTTGTTCAGTTAGGTTCTCTAAAGTCATAACTGTTTCTTAAAATGAGAGGAGTATTTATCAGCATGTTTTTTTCTCTTTAAGTCATTACAGATTCACATAAGACTTTTCAACTTTAAGAGACCTAGTTTACCCTCAAGACAGTTCACATGCAATTCCAAGCTTCCCCCACATAAATAAAATATAATTGCCTTAAAAATCAATATGAGAAAATAATCAGAACCATTAACCTATCTCAAAATCCCTTTAGCCACTTGGATGAACCACTCACTGCTGAGTCTTTTGTTTTATTGAGCTGTATAATTCTTTGTATGGCAAACAGCAAGGGGAAAAAAATCAAAGACTTGGGAGTTGTGTTCTGGAGATCAAAGAGAAGTGGGAATGTGAAAATAGATTTTGACCTTTTTTGATAATATTACAAAAATAGATTTTGGAGACCCAGGAAACAATGGTTTTGTGCTACTGGAAAGACATTAGCTTGTTCTGGATTCTGTCTTTGACAGTGCTTCATCATGAGCAATTTATAGACCTGGGCATCAGCTTTGAAAATTGTCAGACACATTTCTTTAAGGAAAAAAAAGAAGGAAGAGAAAGAAAAGACTGATTTTAAAAGTGGAACTGTATGTCAAACGCAATGAAAAGACAAGATTGATTTAGGCTCAGACCTGTAATAGGAGAGCTGAAATGTAAATACTCATATAAACTTGGTCACTATCACTGCTTAATGGTTACCTGTTCTCTCCTTTCCCACTAAACTTTCTCTGTAACTTTCAATAATGAGGGAGAAATCAGAAACTGCACCTGGACTTTAAATACTTAGCATGCCTGCAGAATCTCATAATATATTATATCTCATTGATAGACTCTCAGAAAATATCCTTCCTTATAGTCCACTGTCCCTTTGAAAAACATATTCCTCTTCAATTAATCCAATGATAAATAATTTTCCAGCAGTGTATCCAACAAGCTATGTACATGTTAACAACATAAATAAAGGCATTATTCTAAAAACCACATTATAACAACTCTGCAAAAGAAGAGAAAGGCGTAACTTAGTCATCAGTCACTATAAATATTGAGTAAAAAGCCAGATTTTAGTAGGATTTCAGAAAAATAACCTTGTATTTTTAATATTTGACCAAAACAGAATTTAAATTATCAGTTTGCTCAATATCCCTAAAGTCCAACATAATAGTTAAACATTTAGAGAAAGAAAACTATATCTGACTTTCACAGGAATAATGTAATAAGAACAGAATATAAAATATAAATGCTATTTTCATAACTAAAAGCATAAAAATCAACTTTGTTTTAAAGTTCTAAATTGTATTCTATGCCAGAAAACTAAAAGTATTAAACAAAGAGAGTAGAAAACACAGTATTCTCTACCAGCACCTAGCACATGACGAATTACTCAGCTCATTTGATTTACTGAGATGGTTGACTTTATTCCTTTGATGTTGTTTGGTCACAAGGTTGTGTTTGACCTTGCGACCCCATGGACTGCAGCATGCCAGGATTCCCTGTCCTGCACTATCTCCCGAAGTTTGCTCAAATTCATGTCCATTGAGTCAATGGTGCTGTCTAACCATTTCATCCTCTGCTGTCCTCTTCTCCTTTTGCCTTCAATCTTTCCCAAGATCAGGATCTTTTCCAATGAATCGGCTCTTTGCATAGGTAGCCATAAGTATTGGAGCTTCAGCTTCAGCATCAGTCCTTCTGATGAATATTCAGGGTTGATTTTCTTTAGGATTGACTGGTTTGATCTCCTTATTGTCCAAGGGATTTTCAAGAGCCTTCTCTAGCACCACAATTTGAAAGCATCAATTCTATGGCACTCAGCCTTTTTATGGTCTAACTCACATCCATTCATGACTCCTGGGAAAACCATAACTTTGATTATATAGACTTTTGTCAACAAAATGATGTGTTTACTTTTTAAAATGCTGTCTAGGTTTATGATAACTTTCCTTCCAAAAAGCAAGCATCTTCTAATTTCATGGCTGCAGTCACCATCCACAGTGACTTAGGAGCCCAAGAAAAGAAAATCTGTCATCACTCCTACTTTTTTTATTATAGTCCCATCCCAAATAAAGATAATATATAATATACCTTCTATTAATATGTCAATGTTAAAAAAAATTTTATTGCAAAAAAGGGTCACAAAAAGTCAGACATGACTTAGCAACTGAACAACAGTCTATAATTTTTAACTTCAAGCTATAATTGTGTTACCTCTTTCAGTGTTTCTCTTTTTGTGTAACTAATCTTCACTTTATATAATAAATTCTCACAATTTTTAATCAATTCAGTTCAGTTCAGTTGCTCAGTCGTGTCCAACTCCTTGTGACCCCATGAACCACAGCACGCCAAGCCTCCCTGTCCAACACCAACTCCCAGAGTTTACCCAATCTCATGTCCATTGAGACAGTGATACCATCCAACCATTTCATCCTCTGTTGTCCCCTTCTCCTCCTGCCTTCAATATTTCCCAGCATCAGGGTCTTTTCAAATGAGTCACTTCTTTGCATTAGGTGGCCAAAGTATTGGAGTTTCAGCTTCAACATCAGTCCTTCCAATGAACACCCAGGACTGATCTCCTTTAGGACGGACAGGTTGGATCTCCTTGCCATTCAAGGGACTCTCAAGAGTCTTCTCCAACACCACAGTTCAAAAGCATCCATTCTGACCGGAGAAAAAGATGGCGGAGGAATAGGACGGGAGGACCACTTTCTCCCTCACAAATTCCTCAAAAGAACATTTCAACGCCGAGAAAACTCCACAAAACAACTTCTGTAGGCTGGCAGAGGACATCATGCAACCAGAAAAGCAGACCATTGTCTTCAAAAACAGGTAGGAAAAAATATAAAAGATGAAAAAGGAGACAAAGGAGGTGGGGAGGGAGCTCCGTCCCGGGAAGGGAAGCCCGTCCCGGGAAGGGAATTTTAAGGAGAGAGGTTTCCAAACAGCAGGAAACACTCTCCCTGCCGAGGCTGTGGCAAGCCTTGGAAACACAGAGGGCAACATAACAGGAAGGAAAAATAAAGAAATAATTAAAACCAAGAGATTACAAGCCCAACAGTAACTCCCCCAGCGGAAAAAGCAGCACAGACGCCTGCATCCGCCACTGGGAAGTGGGGGCAGGGCAGGGACGCGCGGGAGGCGTGGGCTGCAGAGCTTTGTAAGAATCGGGCAGGAACGCCCCACGCGCAACCAGACCGATCTAACTCGGGCTAGCAAACCAGACTGTGGGATAGCTACCACGCGAAAAGCTCGAACATAAGACACCGCCAGGACCGAGCACAGAACAAAGGACGGAATGGAAAAAGCTGGCTGCAGACCATCCCCCGCCGGGGACAGGCAGCCAGAGCCGTAAGGACTGGAAAGGGGCAATTGCAGACCCGGAGAGACTTTACTTACCTAACTACAAGCAGGCTTCTTTGCTAAGACTTCTGGGGGTGCTGGACAGTCACCAACTGCCTCACGGGGGGCGCCAGCGGTCCACCCAGAAAGCTGAGCAGCAGTGGCAGAAAAGGTGACAAGCCGCGCTCGCCAAACTTCTGAGCTACTCGGACCTGGGAAGGGCACAAAGCTCAGTCCCAGCTGAATCTGTGCCTCTGAGGGCTGCCTGAGCACCGAACCTGAGCGGCTTGGACCGGGGAGGTGCACGCAGCCTAGGGCCGGCCCCAGACGGTTCCCGGCTGAGCATCGTAGAGCCGGAGCAGTTTGTGCGCCACGAGAAGGGACAGGTCAAGCGGGGCTGAGACACTGTGTGCACACGACAGCGCTATTTGTTTGCAGCATCTCCCCTCCCCACAGCGCGACTGAACTAGTGAGCCTAAAAACTAGCAAACAGAAGAAGTTAAACAGAGGGAACCACCTTGGAAGTGATCCCACACGGCCCACAACATCAGAGAAGGGCCAGAAATATTTTTACTATTTTTAAAATCATTCCTTTTATTTGTTTGTTTGTTTTTTCTTTTTTCTTTTTTCTTTTTTTTTAATTGTTAAGTCTTCTATTTCTCCTCTAATTTTTATTTCTATAACCTACTATTACTATTTTTAAAAAAAAAGACTTTTCCTTTTTTTTTTTTAAGGCAAACACCATATATAGTCTTTGGATGGTTCTTGGTGGTTTTTTTTTTTTTTTAAATAATTCTTGTTTTGTTTTGTTTTTTCTTTCTTCCTTCCTTCTGCTTCTTTTCTTTAATATTGTATTTTTGAAAATCCAACCTCTACTCTAGATTTTTAATCTTTGCTCTTAGGTTTTTGTTGTCAATTTTGTACATTTAAAAACCCAAACTTCACTACCCAAGTTTACCTGAGAGCGAGATTACTGGCTTGACCACTCTCTCCTCCTTTGGACTCTCCTTTTTCTCCACCAGGTGGCCTCTGTCTCTTTTCTCCCCCATCTCTTCTCTATCCAACTCTGTGAATCTCTGTGTGTTCCAGACAGTGGAGAACACCTAAGGAACTGGTTACTGGCAGGATTTGTCTCTCTCCTTCTCATTCCTCTCTCTTATCCTCCTGGCCACCTCTGTCTACTTCCTCCCTCTCCTCTTCCCCATATAACTCCATAAATACCTCTGAGCAGTCCAGACTATGGAGTGCACATAAGGAAGTGACTACTGGCTAGATTGCTCTCTCCTCTTTTGATCTCACCGCATCTCATTCCAGTTACCTCTAACTACCCCCTCCATCTTCTCTTCTCCTTGTAACTCAGTGAAACTCTCTGAGTGTCCCTCAATGTGGAGAAACTTTTCATCTTTAACCTAGATGTTTTATCATCAGTGCTGTATAGATGGAGAAGTCTGGAGGCTACTGTAAAAATAAAACTGAAAACCAGAAGCAGGAGGCTTAAATCCAAAGACTGAAAACATTAGAGAACTCTTGAATTCAGGGAACATTAAGCAATAGGAGCTCATCAAATGCCTTCATACCTACACTGAAACCAAGCTCCACCCAAGGGCCAATAAGTTCCAAAACAAGACATACCACTCAAATTCTCCAGCAACACAGGAACACTCCCCTGAGCTTCAATATACAGGCAGCTCAAAATTATTCCAAAACCTTTGATGTCTCATAACCCATTACTGGTCACTCCACTGCACTCCAGAGAGAAGAAACCCAGCTCCACCCACCAGAACCAACACAAGCCTCCCTAACGAGGAAACCTTGACAAGCCACTGATAGAACCCCACCCACAGTGAGGAAGCTCCATAATAAAGAGAACTCCACAAATTACCAGAATATAAAAAGGCCACCCCAAACGCAGCAATATAACCAAGATGAAGAGACAGAGGAATACTCAGCAGGTAAAGGAACAGGAGAGTTGCCCACCAAACCAAACAAAAGAGGAAGAAGTAGGGAATCTACCTGAGAAGGAATTCCGAATATTGATAGTGAAAATGATCCAAAATCTTGAAATCAAAATGGAATCACAAATAAATAGCCTAGAGACAAGGATTGAGAAGATGCAAGAAAGGTTTAACAAGGACCTAGAAGAAATAAAAAAGAGTCAAAATGTAATGAATAATGCAATAAATGAGATCAGAAACACTCTGGAGGCAACAAATAGTAGAATAACGGAGGCAGAAGATAGGATTAGTGAAATAGAAGATAGAATGGTAGAAATAAATGAATCAGAGAGGAAACAAGAAAAACGAATTAAAAGAAATGAGGACAATCTCAGAGACCTCCAGGACAATATGAAACGCTCCAACATTCGAATTATAGGAGTCAGAAGAAGAAGACAGAAAGAAAGATCATGAGAAAATCCTTGAGGAGATAATAGTTGAAAACTTCCCTAAAATGGGGAAGGAAATAATCACCCAAGTCCAAGAAACACAGACAGTTCCAAATAGGATAAACCCAAGGCGAAACACCCCAAGACACATATTAATCAAATTAACAAAGATCAAACACAAAGAACAAATATTAAAAGCAGCAAGGGAAAAACAACAAATAACACACAAGGGGATTCCCATAAGGATAACAGCTGATCTTTCAATAGAAACTCTTCAGGCCAGGAGGGAACGGCAAGACATACTTAAAGTGATGAAAGAAAATAACCTACAGCCCAGATTACTGTACCCAGCAAGGATCTCATTCAAATACGAAGGAGAAATCAAAAGCTTTACAGACAAGCAAAAGCTGAGAGAATTCAGCACCACCAAACCAGCTCTCCAACAAATTCTAAAGGATATTCTCTAGACAGGAAACACGAAAAGGGTATATAAACCCGAACCTAAAACAATAAAGTAAATGGTAACGGGATCATACTTATCAATAATTACCTTAAACGTAAATGGGTTGAACGTCCCAACCAAAAGGCAAAGACTGGCCGAATGGATACAAAAACAAGACCTCTCTATATGCTGCTTACAAGAGACCCACCTCAAAACAAGGGACACATACAGACTAAAAGTGAAGGGCTGGAAAAAGATGATATACCACGCAAACAGAGACCAAAAGAAAGCAGGAGTGGCAATACTCATATCCGATAAAATAGACTTTGAAACAAAGGCTGTGAAAAGAGACAAAGAAGGCCACTACATAATGATCAAAGGAACAATCCAAGAAGAAGATATAACAATTATAAATATATATGCACCCAATATAGGAGCACCGCAATATGTAAGACAAATGCTAACAAGTATGAAAGGGGATATCAACAATAACACAATAATAGTGGGAGACTTTAATACCCCACTCACACCTATGGACAGATCAACTAAACAGAAAATTAACAAAGAAACGCAAACTTTAAATGATACATTAGATCAGTTAGACCGAATTGATATCTATAGGACATGTCACCCCAAAACAATGAATTTCACCTTTTTTTCAAGTGCTCATGGAACCTTCTCCAGGATAGATCACATCCTGGGCCATAAATCTAAACTTGATAAATTCAAAAAAATCGAAATCATTCCACGCATCTTTTCTGACCATAATGCATTAAGATTAGATCTCAATTGCAGGAGAAAAACTATTAAAAATTCCAACATATGGAGGTTGAACAACACACTTCTGAATAACCAACAAATCACAGAAGAAATCAAAATATGCATAGAAACTAATGAAAGTGAAAACACAACAACCCAAAACCTGTGGGACACTATAAAAGCAGTGCTAAGAGGAAAGTTCATAGCAATACAGGCACACCTCAAGAAACAAGAAAAAAGCCAAATAAATAACCTAACTCTACAACTAAAGCACCTAGAAAAAGAAGAATTGGAGAACCCCAGAGTTAGTAGAAGGAAAGAAATCTTAAAAATCAGGGCAGAAATAAATGCAAAAGAAACAAAAGAGACCATAGCAAAAATCAACAAAGCCAAAAGCTGGTTCTTTGAAAGGATAAATAAAATTGACAAACCATTAGCCAGACTCATCAAGAAGCAAAGAGAGAAAAATCAAATCAATAAAATTAGAAATGAAAATGGAGAGATCACAAGAGACAACACAGAAATACAAAGGATCATAAGAGACTACTATCAGCAGTTGTATGCCAATAAAATGGACAACGTGGAAGAAATGGACAAATTCTTGGAAAAGTACAATTTTCCAAAACTGAACCAGGAAGAAATAGAAAATCTTAACAGACCCATCACAAGCACGGAAATTGAAACTGTAATCAGAAACCTTCCAGCAAACAAAAGCCCAGGTCCAGACGGCTTCACAGCTGAATTCTACCAAAAATTTCGAGAAGAGTTAACACCTATCCTACTCAAACTCTTCCAGAAAATTGCAGAGGAAGGTAAACTTCCAAACTCATTCTATGAGGCCACCATCACCCTAATACCAAAACCTGACAAAGATGTCACAAAAAAAGAAAACTACAGGCCAATATCACTGATGAACATATATGCAAAAATCCTCAACAAAATTCTAGCAATCAGAATCCAACAACACATTAAAAAGATCATACACCATGACCAAGTGGGCTTTATCCCAGGGATGCAAGGATTCTTCAATATCCGCAAATCAATCAATGTAATTCACCACGTTAACAAATTGAAAACTAAAAGCCATATGATTATCTCAATAGATGCAGAGAAGGCCTTTGACAAAATTCAACATCCATTTATGATAAAAACTCTCCAGAAAGCAGGAATAGAAGGAACATACCTCAACATAATAAAAGCTATATATGACAAACCCACAGCAAACATTATCCTCAATGGTGAAAAATTGAAAGCATTTCCCCTAAAGTCAGGAACAAGACAAGGGTGCCCACTTTCACCGCTACTATTCAACATAGTTATGCAAGTTTTGGCCACAGCAATCAGAGCAGAAAAAGAAATAAAAGGAATCCAAATTGGAAAAGAAGAAGTAAAACTCTCACTGTTTGCAGATGACATGATCCTCTACATGGAAAACCCTAAAGACTCCACCAGAAAATTACTAGAGCTCATCAATGAATATAGTAAAGTTTCAGGATATAAAATCAACATACAGAAATCCCTTGCATTCCTATACACTAATAATGAGAAAGTAGAAAAAGAAATTAAGGAAACAATTCCATTCACCATTGCAATGAAAAGAATAAAATACTTAGGAATATATCTACCTAAAGAAACTAAAGACCTATATATAGAAAACTATAAAACACTGATGAAAGAAATCAAAGAGGACACTAATAAATGGAGAAATATACCATGTTCATGGATTGGAAGAATCAATATAGTGAAAATGAGTATACTACCCAAAGCAATTTACAAATTCAATGCAATCCCTATCAAGCTATCAGCCATATTTTTCACAGAACTAGAACAAATAATTTCAAGATTTGTATGGAAATACAAAAAAACCTTGAATTGCCAAAGCAATCTTGAGAAAGAAGAATGGAACTGGAGGAATCAACTTGCCTGACTTCAGGCTCTACTACAAAGCCACAGTCATCAAAACAGTATGGTACTGGCACAAAGACAGACATATAGATCAATGGAACAAAATAGAAAGCCCAGAGATAAATCCACACACATATGGACTCCTTATCTTTGACAAAGGAGGCAAGAATATACAATGGAGTAAAGACAATCTCTTTAACAAGTGGTGCTGGGAAAACTGGTCAACCACTTGTAAAAGAATGAAACTAGATCACTTTCTAATACCGCACACAAAAATAAACTCAAAATGGATTAAAGATCTAAATGTAAGACCAGAAACTATAAAACTCCTAGAGGAGAACATAGGCAAAATACTCTCAGACATAAATCACAGCAGGATCCTCTATGATCCACCTCCCAGAATTCTGGAAATAAAAGCAAAAATAAACAAATGGGATCTAATTAAAATTAAAAGCTTCTGCACAACAAAGGAAAATATAAGCAAGGTGAAAAACAGCCTTCTGAATGGGAGAAAATAATAGCAAATGAAGCAACTGACAAACAACTAATCTCAAAAATATACAAGCAACTTATGCAGCTCAATTCCAGAAAAATAAATGACCCAATCAAAAAATGGACCAAAGAACTAAATAGACATTTCTCCAAAGAAGACATACGGATGGCTAACAAACACATGAAAAGATGCTCAACATCACTCATTATTAGAGAAATGCAAATCAAAACCACAATGAGGTATCACTTCACACCAGTCAGAATGGCTGCGATCCAAAAATCTGCAAGCAATAAATGCTGGAGAGGGTGTGGAGAAAAGGGAACCCTCCTACACTGTTGGTGGGAATGTAAACTAGTACACCCACTATGGAGAACAGTGTGGAGATTCCTTAAAAAATTGCAAATAGAACTACCTTATAACCCAGCAATCCCACTTCTGGGCATACACACTGAGGAAACCAGAATTGAAAGAGACACATGTACCCCAATGTTCATCGCAGCACTGTTTATAATAGCCAGGACATGGAAACAACCTAGATGTCCATCAGCAGATGAATGGATAAGAAAGCTGTGGTACATATACACAATGGAGTATTACTCAGCCGTTAAAAAGAACTCATTTGAATCAGTTCTGATGAGATAGATGAAACTGGAGCCGATCATACAGAGTGAAGTAAGCCAGAAAGAAAAACACCAATACAGTATACTAACACATATATATGGAATTTAGAAAGATGGCAATGACGACCCTATATGCAAGACAGCAAAAAAGACACAGATGTGTATAACGGACTTTTGGACTCAGAGGGAGAGGGAGAGGGTGGGATGATTTGGGAGAATGGCATTCTAACATGTATACTATCATGTAAGAAATGAATCGCCAGTCTATGTCTGACGCAGGATACAGCATGCTTGAGGCTGGTGCATGGGGATGACCCAGAAAGATGTTATGGGGAGGGAAGTGAGAGGGGGGTTCATGTTTGGGAACGCATGTAAGAATTAAGATTTTAAAATTTAAAAAAAAAAAGAAAAAAAAGAAAAAGAAAAATCATTAAAAAAAAAAAAAGCATCCATTCTTCCATGCTCATCTTTCTTTACAGTCCAACTCTCACATCCATAGCCTTGATTAGATGGACCTTTGTTGGCAAAGTAATGTCCCTGCTTTTTAATATGCTATCTAGGTTGGTCATAACTTTCCTTCCAAGGAGTAAGCATCTTTTAATTTCATGGCTGCAGTCACCATCTGCAGTAATTTTGGAGCCCAAAAAAATAAAGTCTGCCACTGTTTCCCCATCTAGTTGCCATGAAGTGACGAGACGAGATGCCATGATCTTAGTTTTCTGAATGTTGAGCTTCAAGCCAACTTTTTCACTCTCCACTTTGACTTTCATCAAGAGGCTCTGTAGTTCTTCTTGGCTTTCTGCCATAAAGGTGGTGTCATCTGCATATGTGAGGTCATTGATATTTTTCCCAGCAATCTTGATTCCAGCTGGGGCTTCATCCAGACGAGTGTTTCTCATGATATACTCTGCATATAAGTTAAATAAGCAGGGTGACAATATATAGCCTTGTCATACTCCTGTTCCTATTTGGAACTAGTCTGTTGTTCCATGTCCAGTTCTAACTGTTGCATCCTGACCTACATACAGGTTTCTCAAGAAGCAGATCAAGTGGTCTGGTATTCCCATCTCTTTCAGAATTTTCCACAGTTTATTGTGATCCACATAGTCAAAGGCTTTGGCATAGTCAATAAAGCAGAAATAGATGTTTTTCTGGAACTCTCTTGCTTTTTTGATGATCCAGCAGATGCTGGCAATTTGATCTCTGGTTCCTCTGCCTTTTCTAAATCCAGCCTGAACATCTGGAAGTTCACGGTTCACATATTGCTGAAGCCTGGCTTGGAGAATTTTGAGCATTACTTTACTGGCGTGTGAGATGAGTGCAATTGTTCGGTTGTTTGAGCATTCTTTGGCATTGCCTTTCTTTGGGATTGGAATGAAAACTGACCTTTTCCAGTCCTGTGGCCACTGCTGAGTGTTCCAAATTTGTTGGCATATTTTGTGCAGCATTTTCATTGCATCATCTTTCAGGATTTGAAATAGCTCAACTGGAATTCCATCACCTCCACTAGCTTTGTTCATAGTGATGCTTCCTAAGGCCCACTTGACTTCACATTCTAGGATGTCTGGCTCTAGGTGAGTGATCACACCATCATGATCATCTGGGTCGTGAAGATCCTTTTTGTACAGTTCTTCTGTATATTCTTGCCACCTCTTCTTATTATCTTCTGCTTCTGTTAGGTCCATACCATTTCTGTCCTTTATCGAGCCTATCTTTGCATGAAATGTTCCCTTGGTATCTCTAATTTTCTTGAAGAGATCTCTAGTCTTTCCCATTCTACTGTTTTCCTCTATTTCTTTGCATTGATCACTGAAGGCGGCTTTCTTATCTCTCCTTGCTATTCTTTGGAACTCTGCATTCAAATGAGTATATCTTTCCTTTTCTCCTTTGCCTTTCACTTCTTTTCTCAGCTATTTGTATGGCCTCCTCAGACAGCCATTTTGCTTTTTTTCTTTTTTACTCACCTACTAAGGCTTAATTATTCCAGATTTCTTATCACTCTTTCTTCCCCTCTTTATCTTCTATTGTCTTCAGATAAATGATTGGAATCATTTGGCAAAAGGTTGCAATCCTTCCTCGAAGAGTTTCTTCAAATCATGCCTGAGTGGTATATTCTCAAATGCTTTAACTTTGTCTTGCCCTGCCAGATAAATTAATTTGGATAGGCTTCTTGGATAAGAAAATAATCTCTGGTTAGCAGTTCTTTTTTCTGTTTTCTTTAAAACAAAACAAAACAAAAATTGTGTTTTCTTTATAAAGAATGATAAGAATGTTAATACTAGAATGATTCTCATTCTTTATCCTTTATACTTTATCCTTAAAAATTCACCATCCTGGTGATTTGTAAATGTATAAATACTTATTTATAAATTCATTTGTTTTCCTTAATTTTCTTTGGGACTGAATGAGCCTTTTCAACCTAAACATTCAAGTCCTTTTCAACTCAAGAAAATTTTCTTCAATTATCTGTTGAATTTTTTTGAATTAGTCATATTTGTATTGTAATTATGCTGCCTCATCTACAACCCCAAATCGTTCTGAGTTACAACAAACCTGTGCCTAGGTCTGTAGTTCGGCTGTGGTCCAGCTGGTCTTAACTAGACTCAGCTAGGGTGGGTAGTCCAGACCCTAACCTTGGGTAGGGTTCAGATTAACTCCACAGGTCTTTGCCCAGGACAGTATCATAAGAAACCGTGGCTCTAGCGCATGTACTTCTCTTGGTGGAGAAAAGCAGACATTTCAGAGAGCTGGCAGAAATTTGGCTGACTTCTGCAGGTCTCAGCTCAGAAATTGGTACCTTATCCATAGGGCCAAGATCAGAGTCAGTGGAGCAGGAAATATATTCTGCCATGAAGAGGTGAAGTAAGGAGTATTTTTAAACAACAGTGTAATCTTCCACCTATTGCTTTTTCATATATTCTGTTCTCTGTTTCTAGGAGTCCTGCTTTTCACATGTTAGATTTCCTGAACATTGCCTGATCCCAACAGACATGTTTCTTTGTGGTTTTGCTGATTTGTAAGTTATTTCTCTCCCTTGATCACCTCAAACACTAATTCTGTTCTCAGCAAACATTATGTCCTTTTTCAGTTCAACTATGAAATTTTTTTCATTTGGAAATCAGTTATAGACTGAATGTTTATGTTCCCCCAGATTCACATGCTAAAGCCAAAATTCCAATGTGATGTTACTAGCAAGAGAGGCCTTTGAGAGTTACTTAAGTTTAAATGAAGTCTATAGGGTGGAGGCCCCAGGATGGGATTAGCGCCCCTATCAGAAGAAACACCAGAGGTTTCTCTCTTTGGTACATGCTGTACCACGTGAGGTACAGCAAGAGAAGAAAGCTGTCTGCAAGACAGGAAGACAGCCCTGACCCAAAACTGAATCTGCCGACAGCTTAATCTTAGATTTCCTAGATTCCAGAACCATGAGAATAACAGTTTTCTGTTTAGGTCACCCAGTCTGTGGTATTTCATTTTAGGATCCAAGCTGATTTAGCGAGTTCTAAAAAAATCCCTTTATACTCTAAAGGTATCTCTTTGAGAGTCACTACCTTTCTGCTTGATTTCTCTTCCATCTTTTCATGAGTTCTAATTTGACAGAACTCTCTCTATCCTAGTTGTGCTTCTTTCCTCGGTCTCCCCAAATCAGTTGGGCTCTTTCTTCCTCTCTACAGGATTGTTTTTTTCTCAGTGTTACTACAGGTCAGGCTGTTTGTCTCTCTCAGGGAGTGGCAGTCGGACTCGTGGTAGAAGGCTCAGAAGTTTCTGTTTTTATGACCTAGAAGCAGAGCAGTATAAATTGGGGGATTTTTTATTTCAGCTGATACTTGGCAGAGTCCCCACCTCTCCCAAGTCCCTTTGGCAGTCATCATCCAGTTGCAAGACCCGGAGGTGCTTTGGCACACTGCTGTTGTCCTTCAGCGCTCCCAAGTTAGCAGATCTAGCAGCCCCTCCTGACCAAGTGCAGTGAGTCAATAGGTGTGCATCTTTCTGAGGAACCTTGAAACAGAGGCTCCTACCCTAGATCCTGAACAAAGGCAAGTCTTCACTCCCTACACTGGTCCCTAAGTGTCTGCTCAATAATACCACAAATCCTACTAACCAGTCTGGTAGCCACTGACAACACGTGCCTATTAAGCACTTGAAATATGGCTGGACTGAGTAAGTGTCAAACATAAGCAAGTTTTGAAAGGTTAGTACAAAAAATGGTAAAATATCTTATTAATATTTTTATATCAGTTACATGCTGAAACAACATTTCAGATCAGAGTTAAATTATTAAAACTAATTTCTCTTTCTCCTTTTTACCTCTTTTTAATGTGGCTACTAGAAAATTTTAAATTACATGTATGACTTGTAACATGACTCACTTTATTTTTCAACGATAGTGCTGCCATGGAGAGAGGGCTTCCCAGGTAGCTCAGTATTAAAGAACCCACCAGCCAGTGCTGGAGATGCCAGAAATGCGGGTTCAATCCCTGAGTCAGGCAGATCCTCTGGAGTAGGAAGTGGCAACCCACTCCAGTATTCTTGCCTAGAAAGCTGCATAGACAGAGGAGCCTGGCAGGCTACAGTCTATGGGGTTGCAAAGAGGATGACATGAGTGAGCACACACACCATGGAGATGAAGGCTCTGTCTGCTCAGTCTCTTGTAAGAGCTTTAGGACATAGATATTTTAATTTTCACACTCAGTAACTCAGAGTCACATGCGAATTTTGACATTACCCAACCTACTAACTTAGGTACCACCAACATAATGGAATAAGGAGGCAGTGATGTCAGACCAGTTTCTTCCCAATGGCTTCATCTTAAAAATAAGACTAAATCTCATTTTTCTCCATGAGCATTATTCTTAAAATTATTTAGGATATCTATTTTCTCAAATGGACATTTCATCTTCAGAAACAAAATAATGCCTAGAAAACTAATGTAAATTGAGAAATTTGGCTTTCAAAATATTTCTAATTAAGAGAAATGAATGAAAGATTTTCAACATTCAGACACATTTGAAGTGTTAATAAAGATTTCCTTAAATATTCAGAATGTCCAATCTTCATTTCCACAGACTTATGAAGGCATTTATTAGTAATGTATTTAAGATTTTTATAATGAAATCTATGTCCAGTGTTGGCTACAAACGTACTCCAAATACTTGGAATGTTTGACTAGTTCGTACTAGATCAGATAATTCCTAAATGTGAGAAGACTGAACAAGGTGCATCACATCATTATGGCCTTAAATCATCAATAAAGAAAAATAAAAACAACCAGAGCCAGTTGGCTTTAATTTTGTTTTCAAAATTGAGTTTTCCAAATTCATAGTAGCTCACAAATAAGAAAAGTAGAGGTTTGCATTAATTATTCACTAAGTTTTAAGCAGTGAGTGTTTACACAGCTCAATCTTCTATAAGCTTTTACTCACTGCATATCATCAGAAATCCATGACCACACGCACAGATTAACAATACCGACTATTTAAGGAGAAGACTCTATACATGGATATCACCAGATGGTCAACACCGAAATCAGACTGATTATATTCTCTGCATCAAAAGATGGAGAAGCTCTATACAGTCAACAAAAACAAAACCAGGAGCTGACTGTGGCTCAGACCATGAACTCCTTATTACCAAATTCAGACTTAAATTGAAGAAAGTAGGGAAAACCACTAGACCATTCAGGTATGACCTAAATCAAATCCCTTATGATTATACAGTGGAAGTAAGAAATAGATTTAAGGGACTAGATCTGATAGATAGAGTGCCTGATGAACTATGGAATGAGGTTCGTGACATTGTACAGGAGACACTGATCAAGACAATCCCCATGGAAAAGAAATGCCAAAAAGCAAATGGCTGTCTGGGGAAGCTTTACAAATAGCTGTGAAAAGAAGAGAAGTGAAAAGCAAAGGAGAAAAGGAAAGATATAAGCATCTGAATGCTGAGTTCCAAAGAACAGAAAGAAGAGATAAGAAAGCCTTCTTCAGCGAACAATGCAAAGAAATAGAGGAAAAAAAAAAACAGAAAAGGAAAGACTAGCGATCTCTTCAAGAAAATTAGAGATACCAAGGGAACATTTCATGCAAAGATGGGCTCGATAAAGGACAGAAATGGTATGGACCTAACAGAAGCAGAAGATATTAAGAAGAGGTGGCAAGAATATACAGAAGAACTGTACAAAAAGGATCTTCACGACCCAGATAATCACAGTGGTGTGATCACTCATCTAGAGCCAGACATCTTGGAATGTGAAGTCAAGTGGGCCTTAGGAAGTATCACTACGAACAAAGCTAGTGGAAATGATAGAATTCCAGTTGAGCCGTTTCAAATCCTGAAAGATGATGCTGTGAAAGTGCTGCTCTCTATATGCCAGCAAATTTGGAAAACTCAGCAGGGGCCACAGGACTGGAAAAAGTCAGTTTTCATTCCAATCCCAAAGAAAGGCAATGCCAAAGAATGCTCAAACTACTGAACAATTGCACTCATCTCACACGCCAGTAAAGTAATGTTCAAAATTCTCCAAGCCAGGCTTCAGCAATACGTGAACCGTGAACTTCCAGATGTTCAAGCTGGTTTTAGAAAAGGCAGAGGAACCAGAGATCAAATTGCCAACATCCGCTGGATCATGGAAAAAGCAAGAGAGTTCTAGAAAAACATCTATTTCTGCCTTATTGACTATGCCAAAGCCTTTGACTGTGTGGATCACAATAAACTGTGGAAAATTCTGAAAGAGATGGGAATACCAGACCACCTAACCTGCCTCTTGAGAAATCTGTATGCAGGCCAGGAAGCAACAGTTAGAACTGGACATGGAACAACAGACTGGTTCCAAATAGGAAAAGGAGTACGTCAAGGCTGTATATTGTCACCCTGCTTATTTAACTTCTATGCAGAGTACATCATGGGAAACGCTGGGCTGGAAGAAACAAGCTGGAATCAAGATTGCCGGGAGAAATATCAATAACCTCAGATATTCAGATGACACCAGCCTTATGGCAGAAAGTGAAGAGGAACTAAAAAGCCTCTTGATGAAAGTAAAAGAGGAGAGTGAAAAAGTTGGCTTAAAGCTCAACATTCAGAAAACAAAGATCATGGCATCCAGTCCCATCACTCCATGGGAAATAGATGGAGAAACAGTGGAAACAGTGTCAGACTTTATTTTGGGGGTGCTCCAAAATCACTGCATATGGTGATTGCAGCCATGAAATTAAAAGACACTTACTCCTTGGAAGAAAAGTTATGACCAACCTAGACAGTATATTCAAAAGCAGAGACCTTACTTTGCCGACTAAGGTCCGTCTAGTCAAAGCTGTGGTTTTTCCAGTAGTCATGTATGGACGTGAGAGCTGGACTGTAAAGAAGGCTGAGAGCCGAAGAATTAATGCTTTTGAACTGTGGTGTTGGAGAAGATTCTTGAGAGTCCCTTGGACTGCAAGAAGATCCAACCAGACCATTCTGAAGGAGATCAAACCTGGGATTTCTTTGGAAGGAATGATGCTAAAGCTGAAATTCCAATGCTTTGGCCACTTCATGCAAAGAGTTGACTCATTGGAAAAGACTCTGATGCTGGGAGGGATTGGGGGCAGGAGAAGAAGGGGACGACAGAGGATGAGATGGCTGGATGGCATCACTGACTCAATGGATGTGAGTCTGAGTGAACTCCGGGAGTTGGTGATGGACAGGGAGGCCTGGCGTGCTGCGATTCATGGGGTCGCAAAGAGTTGGACAAGACTGAGTGACTGAACTGAACTTAACTGAAGGAGAGGATCTTGGTCATCATATACCCCTATCTCAGCCTTTTTTCACCAGCAGTCAAACACTTGATATTTTCAAGCTATGGAGATATCTTTCCTTCTCATTCTGCAAAGTTCTTTCTCAGGTTTACTTCTCCTGAAAAGGACATTACTTCCTAAAACTTGATCCTTCTAACTTTCTCTCAAAAGTTTGCCATCCTTCTATCCCCAAAACCTACATTTTTTGTCTATATAAACATGTTGGGTAATGTCAAATTTTAAATGTGATTCTGAGTCACTGAATGTGAAAATTGAAATATCTTTGATTAATGTGATGCATTTTATAGACAAGACCTGCAATTTTAGGCAGCTACATGTATTACTTTATATTACTGACAGGACTTCTCTTAGTCATGAACTAAAATTTTAAGTATTTCCTATTTAACAAAAATGTTTGATAAGAACTGTGAGAAAAATAAAAATTGTAAGCTACAGTCAACTCCACAAAGACTTACATGGGCAAATTTAAAATAATAACTTTGAACAAATCCTCACTTCTAAGCAAATCGGTAAACACTCTTTTTACTCAGATGTTTAGCAGACTACAAAATCCTAAACTGTAAGTTTACCAGAGATTTGCTATTATTTCTTATCCATTTATTATTTGTTTTAGAAATTAATGAGAATTCACTTTAACTTACAACTCAGTAATAAAGACATAACTACTTTGCTCATAAGCTAATGAGGTTGTGATATCCAGGAGCATCTATTCATCTTTGATCCCCAATTTCTATACTGACATATTAACTAGCCCTTCAGTAATAAAATCCAAGTTCTAGTATTGCTAACATATTATATTCCTATAGGGGGAAATGTGATGACGCTTTCAGCATTCCTCTCCTACAACTATGTGTGTGTGTGTGTGTGTGTGGTGTGTGTGTGTGTGTGTGTGTGTGTGTTAAGTCCTTTAGTTATGTCCGACTCTTTGCAACCCTATGTAGTTTGCCAGGCTACTCTGTCCATGGGATTCTCCAGGGAAGAATACTGGACAGGATTGTCATGCTCTCCTCCAGGGGATCTTCCCGACCGAGGGATCAAACCCCCGTCTCTTATGTCTCTTGCATTGCCAGGCAGCTTCTTTACCACTAGTGCCACCTGGGAAGCCGCTCCTATGACTAGACATTCTATTTTACTGCATGCTCCAATTCTGGGTTCAAATCCCAGCTCTGCAATTTACCTCCGCGGTGTCACACTGGTCAAGTTACGTAATACCTCTCTGAGCTTCAGTTTTCTCATCTTCATAGCAGAGATAATCCCTGTTTAAATTGCTGTGAGGTTTAAATGAGTGTGCAAATCATGAAGAATCCCACCTGTCAACAAAATATGTATACAACTGAAGTTAGCTGATGCAATGGCCTGTTATAAAGGTCACTGGGTCTCAATGCTGGATGCACATTCAAAGTAGCAAGGGAAGTGTTTAAAAACAGAGATGCCTGGTCCCCTACCTAGACCAGTGAAATTAGAGTTTGGGGTGTGAGGCCCAAGATTTTGTATTTGGTAGGACTCTAAAGCCAGAACATTCTTTAAAATAGTAAGAGTGAGAATAGTTATTTTCTGAGTGCTTATTATGTGTCAAGCTCTTCCTTAATCACTTAACTGACACACAGGAAGAGGGGTGATACACATAACCTAGTCGTGTCTGACTCTTTGCAACCCCATGAATCACAGCACGCCACGCCTCCCTGTCCATCACCAACTCCCGGAGTTCACTCAGACTCGCGTCCATCGAGTCAGTGATGCCATCCAGCCATCTCATCCTCTGTCGTCTCCTTCTCCTCCTGCCCCCAATCCCTCCCACCATCAGAGTCTTTCCCAGTGAGTCAACTCTTCACATGAAGTGGCCAAAGTATTGGAGTTTCAGCTTTAGCATCATTCCTTCCAAAGAAATCTCAGGGTTGATCTCCTTCAGAATGGAGTGGTTGGATCTCCTTGCAGTCCAAGGGACTCTCAAGAGTCTTCTCTAACACCACAGTTCAAAAGCATCAATTCTTTGGCGCTCAGCCTTCTTCACAGTCCAACTCTCACATCCATACATGACTACTGGAAAAACCATAGCTTTGACTAGACGGACCTTAGTCGGCAAAGTCATGTCTCTGCTTTTGAATATGCTATCTAGGTTGGTCATAACTTTTCTTCCAAGGAGTAAGTGCCTTTTAATTTCATGGCTGCAGTCACCATCTGCAGTGATTTTGGAGCCCCCAAAAATAAAGTCTGACACTGTTTCCACTGTTTCCCCATCTGTTTCCCATGGAGTGATGGGACCAGATGCCATGATCTTCGTTTTCTGAATGTTGAGCTTTAGGCCAACTTTTTCACTCTCCTCTTTCCCTTTCATCAAGAGGCTTTTTAGTTCCTCTTCACTTTCTGCCATAAGGGTGGTGTCATCTACATATCTGAGGTTATTGATATTTCTCCCGGCAATCTTGATTCCAGCTTGTGTTTCTTCCAGCCCAGAGTTTCTCATGATGTACTCCGCATATAAGTTAAATAAGCAGGGTGACAATATACAGCCTTGACGTACTCCTTTTCCTATTTGGAACCAGTCTGTTCTTCCATGTCCAGTTCTAACCGTTGCTTCCTGGCCTGCATACAGATTTCTCAAGAGGCAGGTCAGGTGGTCTGGTATTCCCATCTCTAAGTAATCATAAATATGACCTTCTTCAGCAAATGGGCCCCATCAAGATTAAGCTGGTGATGTGCTCTTTTATAAGGAGTTCTGAGGACTTTGTTCCTTTAAAGCCAGGAGCCAGGAGCTCCAAAAGAAGAAAGTAAAACCCACAACCCACTTGTGATATGTGGGCCTGGGAGTCCAGCCTCCTATGTGGAGCTTTCCTAGCTCTTATAGTTTGTGGATGAAAAGCTTAAATGTGGGCATGGAAAAGAGAGGAAGAGACTGTTCACCAAATGAAGAACTAGACTCCTCCTTGATTTTCTTTCCCAAACTGCCCACACAAGCCCCTTTTCCACGTTGGATGGATTTATAAACATAAATTATATACATTATATATTAATGGTACTATAAAGTAAAAAAAGCCCAATGGTTTTATACTTTTATGAAGTATAAAAGCCCAATGGTTACCCTGGCTATTAAGTCCTGCACAGACATTAGTGTGGATAGTTTAGGAAGAAATACTAATTTAAAAAGTAACTTATAAAGACAACTAAAAATTAATGTCTTATAAAAATTAATATAAACTATGACATAGTAGGAAATATATTCTAATATTTATGATACATTATAAATGAAAACAGCAAGATATAAAACAATATGAACATTATGATTATCCTGTTTCTACAAAAAATATTATTTTCTATTAATACTGTATACAGATGTCATCATGTATATTCAGACCAAAATATTATCAGCCAGGTATACACATTACAGCTATACCATTAATATCATTTTTAATATGAATTCAATAATAACACAAATTCTTTAAATCAAATATGATATTGAAATGATCTTTCCATGACATAGAAAGACCGAAATCAAGGCTATCATAATTTTTTCCAGACACTACAGGACCAAAATGTCCATGGTATCTTGAAAGCTTCTTTATTTGCATAAAAGCTTGCTGCGTCACATTTCTATATTTTATTGAACTTCTATTTTAAAAATATATAATCCAGATGTTCCTTGATTTCAGAAAGCAGTTTTTTCTTAAATCTGAACTTATTTCCATTACAAGAGATTCTTCTTTTTAATTAAAAAAAAAGAAACAGAGCAATGTTCTTTAAAAGCACGAATTCTCTGTGAATTTATGATTTTATTAAAAGGATTTCTTTAACTCATCAGATGTTCCTTTAATATAAATATACTAGGTGTCCACATTATTTGCTTCTAAAATATAACGACTAGGTTTATGTCCAATAATTTAGGAGAAGGTCATTTCCCCAATGCCCAAAGAGTAGCAGCCGACCTATACTGTTTCTAGTGGCCAAGGAAAAGGAATGCCATTCCAGGCAATGCCTCCTCCATCTCCCCTCAGAGCTCAAGAGTTGTAATTTCTTATGAGAAGTTTTAAATATCAACTTTACCTGTGGATCCAGTTTCTAAATATCTCTTTCCTAATGAATACATGTACTTTTAACACGTTTAAACTTTTTAAGTAAATGTGGGAAATGTTATTATAAAATGGTGAATTAAAATAAATAGCATTTTTTCTTAATACTTGCAATGCATTTTAGAAAGTTCACTCCAGTAGACTTGATGTTACTAACAAGGACAACAGGGAGATAATTCAGAAGTCTACTGAAACAGCTAGTGCCAGACATGATAAAAACCTTAACTCCAGCAAGATTTGAGAAACTAGGGGGAGGAGCAGGGGATAGAGACCGTGACAAACACTCAACAGCCACTTCCTTACCTTCCTTCCTTCTTGGCAGAGCCCACCTCTAATTACAGAGGCTTAGAAGGCCAGGTGGGCAAACAGCGGCAGTGCTGTGACCCAACCCTGACTAAGGGACCTGAGGGAGCGCTGATGATGGGTGTGTGTGTGTGTGTGTGTGTGTGTGTGTAGAACAGGGAGGGATTCTTAAGAGAAGGTTTTTCCACCCTGAGAAAGATATGGAGAATTTCAAGAAATAACTATCCCTTGGCCTCTGGATAGGGTTATGTGAAGGGTGACATTTATTGCTATCTGCAACCCAGCAAAGAAGACCAAGGACACTGCAGAAAAGCCGTGCTAGAGCTCAGAGCACTCCAGACTATCTAGACTGCTAAACGAGAGCTGGAAATGGCTTCACTCCAGTATTTCACACACTCTCTGTTGTGTGAAATTCCAAAGTCCTTGATGTTTAAATAACACTTAGTCAGATTGCTGTTATTATAAACACAGAAGAGTATACAGATTAAACATGATATTCAGTAGGTGGGGTCTACAGTACTCAATCAATGACATTATAGATGATGAGGAAAAGAAAGAAGCTGTAGATTGGCTCCCAGGAAACCTAGGTTGAAGGGCTCAGGATGACATGATCTGTGAAATTAAAAAACGGAAATACAGGAAAAGTAAAGATGGCAGAAGAGTGGGGAACAATAAATGAAATTTGGGACATGTTGGGACATGTTATTATTTGTGTTTATCTGGGACATTCAGATAAACAGTAGGTGGTGGGTTGCAGTCCCAGAGCTCAAACATTAAACAAATGGAAGATATAGAGTAGATAAGATTTGGTATTTGGTGGTCTCTAGGCTATTTAATCAACATCCACTGGATCATCAAAAGAGCAAGAGATTTCCAGAAAAACATCTACTTCTGCTTTATTGACTGTGTGGACCACAACAGACTCTGGAAAATTCTGAAAGAGATGGGAATACCAGACCACCTGACCTGCCTCTTGAGAAATCTGTATGCAGTTCAGGAATCAACAGTTATAACTGGACATGGAAGAACAGACTGGTTCCAAATAGGAAAAGGAGTACATCAAGGCTGTATATTGTCACCCTGCTTATTTAACTTCTATGCAGAGTACATCATGAGAAACTCTGGGCTGGAAGAAGCAAAAGCTGGAATCAAGATTGCTGGGAGAAATATCAATAACCTCAGATATGCAGATGACACCACCCTTATGGCAGAAAGTGAAGAGGAACTAAAAAACCTCTTGAGGAAAGTGAAAGAAGAGAGTGAAAAAGTTGGCTTAAAACTCAACATTCTGAAAACTAACATAATGGCATCTGGTCCTATGGCAAATAGATGGGGAAACAGTGGGAACAGTGACAGACTTTATTTTGGGGGGCTTCAAAATCACTGTAGATGGTGACTGCAACCATGAAATTAAAAGACGTTTGCTCCTTGGAAGACAAGCTATGACCAAACTAGATAGCATGTTAAAAAGCAGAGACATTACTTTGCCAGCAAAGGTCTATCTAGTCAAGCTATGGTTTTTCCAGTAGTCATGTATGGATGTGAGAGATGGGCTATAAAGCAAGCTGAGCACCAAAGAATTAATGCTTTTGAACTGTGGTGTTGGAGAAGACTCTTGAGAGTCCCTTGAACAGCAAGGAGATCCAACGAGTCCATCCTAAAGGAGATCAGTCCTGGGTGTTCATTGCAAGGACTGATGTTGAAGCTGAAACTCCAATACTTTGGCCACCTGATGCTAAGAACTGACTCACTGGAAAAGACCCTGATGCTGGGAAATATTGAAGGCAGGAGGAGAAGGGGACGACAGAGGATGAGACTGTTGGATGGCATCACTGACTCAATGGACATGAGTTTGAGTAAACTTCAGGAGCTGGCAATGGACAGGGAGGCCTGGCATGCTACAGTCCATGGGGTCGCAAAGAGTCGGGCATGATTGAGTGACTGAACTGAACTGAGGCTATTTATCTAAATTTCTAGCATGGATTTCTCTCTTAATCCTGCCTCATATATGTAAATGTCTAAAGTAAGTCACTTTCCTAGAAATTTCATAGCTATCTTAAACTCAAATGACCCATCTAACCACTAAATTTCCCCCCATTCCCTGCTCTCTTTCCATTCCCGTACATAATATATAAGAATATGACAGGAATGCATATTCTCCAAAAAGGCCAGTGGGTCAAGGAAAGCAGTCTTTTAAAAGCAGACAGAGGAAGAAGTTCTCATGAAGAAACCAAGCAAAAACAAGGACTGAAATCAACTCAGAAAAGTTTAGTAAAAGCAAAACAATAGAGTTTGTAGAGGAAATGGTCAATATCATAAAATGCCACCAACATAGTGAGTCAATGAAATACAGGCTTATAATGTCCTAAAAGGGTCAGCCACTTGTCCAAAACGGAGACATTCAGTCCTCAAAAGCCATTTAGATAAATTTCTAAGTCTCCTATAAATGTGTTATCATATTTTCATCATTTAAAAAATAAAAATTAAAAAAGCCATTTAGACAAGGATATTATTCATAGAAAACTACTTTCTAATATTCACACCACAAATATACTGTATAATTGCACATTTAGTGTTTTAGATACTTTAACTGAAGAGGTTTGAGGTGATTTTCAAGTGAAAGTGTGAAATCAGAACTCAGAATCTCTTTTCTAAAATATCCAAAAAACTTGCAAATTGTAGCTTAAAGTTGGGTGGGATCAGCAGCAGCAACTAAAATTTAGAGGGGTTATAAAAATCACCAAATATATGAAAAAGAAAGGGCAGAACAAAAACAAACATATTCCAGTGAGTTTGGTGCCACTCCTAACCCACATGCGCATCCTGGAGGTAATGCCAGAAAAACAAAGTGAGTCAACACAACTTCACTAACAGCCCCAAATTGTAGAAGAATATATATAGCAAAAGAATAAGTAGGCAACTCAGAAAAGTCTCAAGAATTGGAGACCCCTCCTAAGACTCTAAGATCACAACAGAAGTAATTACCAGGGTCTTTGTATATTTGGTCTCTATTTTCTACTTTCTAGGCAGGAATCAGAGCAGCAGAACAAGACAGGAAAGTGACTGCAAAGAGCCAAAGCTATTTATCCTTAGTGGTTAGGTAAGATTTGCTGCTGCTGCCCAACTCCAGTACTCTTGCCTGGAAAATCCCATGGGCGGAGGAGCCTGGTAGGCTGCAGACCATGGGGTTGCGAAGAGTCGGACACGACTGAGCGACTTCACTTTCACTTTTCACTTTCATGCATTGGAGAAGGAAATGGCAACCCACTCCAGTGTCCTTGCCTGGAGAATCCCAGGGACGGGGAGCCTGGTGGGCTGCCGTCTATGGGGTTGCACAGAGTCGGACATGACTGAAGTGACTTAGCAGCAGCTAAACTCAAAAGAGGAGATAAATAAGAAAAGATCCTGTGAGAGGAGAGGAAGGTATGGAACCAGGTACAAGGTTGAGCTGAAATCTCGCCAACTATGAAGTTAAACATAGGACCCAAACTTGTAGGTATTCATGCATTTTCCTTCTTCTGACCTGGCATAATGTTAGCAATCCAGGTAAACAGAGATAGCTATAATTCAGGATTAAATATAGGCTCAGAGCTCAATGCCTCATCAAAGGAACAATCTCAAATCCTATCAAATCTTATCTCCCCTTCCTCACCCTGATAGAAAGAGATACACCTCCACTAAGTGGAGCAAATCCTGCTGCAGGTCATTTAACAGGAGAGGCCCAGCCTAGTTTCAGTTTGGACATACTCTAACCTGCAATCTGACCTTCAGCCTCACCCTAGTTCTGATTCTGTGTGCATGAGTGCATGCTCTTTCTAATTCAGCACTAATTCTCTCATTTGTAAAATAAGAATCATCGGGGAGACACTAATTCCACCAACTTCTTCCATGAAATTGCTTAAGGATTAAATAAAATAATTTACATAAATATGTGAACTCTGCAAAGTCTACAGCATTGGTACAAAAATCTGTTGTCATTATTTTGTATTTGACAAATATGTTTACATCTTTTTTCTAGGCTATGTCCTATAAAGCCAAGTTCAGTGCTAAACTGCCCTCCCACACTGATTTCCCTTCACCTGCTGAAGGTCTGTCAAAATATTTTGAATGCACCCATAGAATGGACATTCAAAGTGCATTGCTGTTTTCACTGATATCTTCTGGCTTCAGAAAGCTTTGTCTTGGGTAAGATTGTATTTTAAAATTGGTTGCTTAATGAAGTTTAACTGGACATTGTGGGCATCATCAGATTTTAACAAAAGTTCACTGCTGACTTTGCAATTGTTTCATTTCCTGTTAAATATATGGAATTTATAATTTGTCCAACTTACCTAGAAACAATATTGCCCTCAGTCATTGCGTAATTGGGTACATATTTATTGTAACATCTCATACTCTCCCTGTAAACACCTGATATTAGTAGCTATTCATAACTGCAGCTTGGCATGTTCATGAAATTAAACACAGTAATTAATTTAGTTTCAGGCATAAAACAAGGAAATATGCAGGGCTACTAAGCAACATGCACATGCGAAAACTCAGAATTATTGCAATAACAAAAAATGTGTAGCCCGCAGTAATAAAGTGATTTTTAAATTATTTTGTCAAAGAAATACATTTAATTTATCATTAATAGCCTTAAAGATACAATTTTTAATATTTTCCCCCTACATTATCAGGCTACTTTCCAAATATAGTGACTACAATTATTCTGTTAGTAAGATCCCAAACTAAACTACTACACATGAGATACATTATTTCTTATGTTTGAAAGCCCCTTTATTCCACCAAGGTAAAACATCTGACAAGATAATATCATTCAAAACAACCTGTTATTGAGAGTAGATATCATGGGAGAAAAATCATGTATATAATCAAAGCTAAGGTGTTAGGAGTGAAAGGGGGAAAGCTTCTCTATTCTCAAAATGTCACCTAGTTTAGGCATCTGACCTGGTATTTTGGTTAATCCATCAACAACAAGACAATGCAATATGCTTCAAAATATAACACTATCTGGCATGCATAGAAAAGGAAGCATTTTAGTCACCCTGCAGGCAGTCATTGTATACACCACACCTGGATTTCCAATTTTCAGATGATGAGAATGTAATGAAAAAAATTATAACACTATAACCCCCACTTCCCTGGTGGCCTCCCTGGTGGCTCAGTGGTAAAAAATTTGCCCGTAACGCAAGAGACCTGGGTTCAATCTGTGGGTCAGGAAGATCCCCCCAGGGAGGAAATAGAAACTTATTCTGGTGTTCTTGCCTGGAGAATCCCATGGACAGGGGTACCTGGCAGGCTGTAGTTCATGGGGTTGAAAAGAATCAGATACAACTGAGGGCATATACACACATAACCCACACTGAAAGTGAAGTGAAAGTCGCTTAGTCGTGTCCGATTCTTTGCAATCCCATAGGCTGTAGCCCACCAGGTTCCTCTGTCCATGGAATTCTCCAAACAGGAATACTGGAGTGGGTAGCCGTTCCCTTCTCCAAGGAATCTTCCCAACCCAGGGATCGAACCCAGGTCTCCCACACTGCATGCGGATTCCTTACCCACACTGGATAGAAGATATTTTTTCACAATTCCAAACTTTACATAGAATCTTGCCATATCATATGATCATGAATTATACTGAAGCTACAGAAGAATCCCAGCTAAAGTATGCATATTGGTAAAAGGTTGGACAGCAGAGCATTGATATATTTCAAAACGAAAATGTGATTAAAATTATACATTAAGAAACAATTCCCCATTGAAAAAAATGAACAAATTAAAGGCAAATAACTAACAAGATTTATTTATCAGCTATTGAAATGTTATTTGTTAGTAAAGCATTGATTTATGCCTTGCAAGCTTTGTACACTTAGTATAAACATTTTGTAATAAAAAGACAAAGAAAGAAGAGTGTAAAGGAAAAAAGGAAAGAAAAAAGACAGTGAGGGAGGGAGGAACAGAAGGAAAAAATCAGGCAAACCAGGGGTGAAGTACAGGGACCACATTTTGTAACATAATTTTTTTCTCGTACCTTCAAAAAATCATTTTCCATCATGTTAAATAAGAGAGAAAAAAAATCTCACCACAACCTACAAGTTTTAATTCAGGAACATCAAAAGGGCTAGTCATTTTAAATGCCATATTCAGTAAAGGGGAAGAAACAGAGAATCTTGCTAAATACAGTTATTGAAAGGGAAAAAAGAAAAAGCCACGTGAGGATTAAGGTGGCTATACCTTTAGAAATCTCCCACTGGTGGTTATCACTTTACCGTCTCTGTCTTTCTCAACTCCCCCACCTCATAGAAGGTTAACATTTTCCCCTTTATTTTGCCAAACCTGACCAATCGTTTTGTTTGTTCATTTAAAACTCAGGCATCCGTGAGGGCTGGTGACACTGTTTCCATGCTAAAGAACTGAAGAGTTACATTGCCCCACTGTCACTGGGAACAGTGGCTGAGAGACAGTCTAAGTCACTAAGAGGACGTTGCTCCTCAGCCTTCTGTCTTCACAGCTGTGTTTAGCTTTCTTATCTCATTTCTGCTGAACTGAAGCTGCCACATGGGCAGAAAAGTCTTTCTTATATTTTCCTTTGACCCTATCAATAATGAAGGTTTTTCAGAACCCATAGCTCAAAAATTGTTTACCACCACCATTTCTAAACACACACACACAAACAAGCTTTTAAAATGAACAAAGAAACAAACAGATGCCAATGACAAACAGTAGTTTTTCTAGCTTTGTAAAATTATCCTAAAGCTCGAAACCTTGAAATTTTCAGTTTGTTTCTAACGACAGCCAAAAGCCTCTCTCTCTCTTTTTTTTTCCTGAGTATGTTGTTGTGGCTATTGTTATTGTTTGCTTGGTTTAGTTTGATTTTTACCATTAAGCACTCTTCATTGAGAATTTAAAGCAAAATTCACCAATATTATTTCTTTTCTACTATTGTATTCTGCTTTATTTATTTAATAACCGACTGGGTTATTTGGTTATGCCATAAGGATATTTTCTGTTTAAATCAAGTATCAAAATACCTGGAAATGTGGTAATGGACACATTACTAAACCAAAGCAGATTGGGATCTGCCAGTAGGAAGCCAGCCTGCTGAGCTGATGTTCCATTTGCAGAGCGCTACCAACAGATTTTATTCTCTGAAGTTTCCCAAGTTTCCAAAAGGAAGAGAACCAGAACTCCCACTATAACTGAAACTTCCAAATGTCTTCCTCACTTCATGTTTTATCAGTTTCACTCCCAGATTCGGAGATTCAACTGCCAATACTACATCCAACCACCTCAACAATAATCTAAAGATGACTACTGAAAATTTAAACTAGCTTTATCTTACAAAATTGTTCAAAAATCACCAAGAAAATCATTCTTGCTCTGGATTTACAGACAGACAGATAATGGTTTTCAATTAACAAATTTATAAGAGAAAGGAGACTAGATACTGATTCATAAGATACAGGAGCCACTGAAATGCTGAATTAGCCAAAATCATCTATTTCTTTTGCCTCACAAATTAAACTTGTCATTTAACTTATTTCTGTCTCCATCCCCCATATTATAAAGTGGTTGGGAAAGCTAGTGTTCTTCACCATGCTACTGAAGGCTATAAAAATCATTAGATAATAAGCATAATATCTTTACAAAATGTAACAGTAAATTAGTCAAGCTAAGTAACTTTCTATTTGTATTCATTTCTAAAGACAGGTTTTGACGAATTCTAATTGAAGATATCTCTTCCTCTAGTCTTTTCCTCTAGTACCTAACATGCATTTTGTTATTATGATCTTGCTAAGAGTTCCGAGTACATTTATCTCTTTAGATTCTCAATTACAAATCAGATTTACTGCATATTTTTATTTTGTCATATTCTATGTTTTGGCCACAGCTGTGAACTAGGTTGGGGAAAAAAAGGAAATTGAGAGAAGGAAAATAATGGAGATAAGTTTTATAGGATATTAAAGGATGAGTTTATTTCCTTACAGGGAATGTGTGTAAATAAATTGAAATGATCCATTTCACAGAATTAAAAGTAAAACTTGATTTACTGAAAAAGAATGAGAATATAGACAACACAGGGTATTATATAACATGTCTGTTGCTACCTATATATTGTATTCATAAGATTGCACATATCATGGGATCATCAGAAGCAGTTCCTAAGTGAGGAAGTATCTTCTTTCTCTCATTTAAAAGGAGGGCATAAGCTGCAGGCACCCTGTAACATTGTCAGAATATTCTATGTGGCCATTTCTTAGGCTCTCCCTTTCTAACTGACTAGAGCCAATGTTTGTAATGGAACAGAGCTATCTACCAAGTTCTTAACTGGAAAAGACACAACAACCTTTTCTGATGGGAAACCCTGATTCCAGTTTGTACACAGTCTTCCTTCTGTATATTGTCTGTTTGAATGGTGGTGTCTCCCCTTAACTGCAAGGAAACAAATAAGGTTCCTGCACAGGTTTAATTTGGCATCGAGCTCCCACTTGGTCCCCTGTGCTTGTTTATTGCCCATCTGCAGCTGTTACTTTCTTTGCTCTGCCTGCTGCTTCCTCCACAACCTGCTGGCTTTCACTGCTCTTGATTTTCCCCTTCAGTGTGTGTGCCCCATTTTCACTGATGAACTTATCCTTACTCTGCGGAGTAACTAAAAAAAAATATTTTCTTCTTATATTTTCGAATAAGATGTTCCAAAAAGAGTCCCTGAGATTTCCTTTCAATCATTACTTTTTAATGAGTAAAAGAAAAACCAAATAAAGTGCCAATATGCCTCATGTTGCAAAGTTGATGAGATTTTCTTAAGCAAAACAAAGGATGCCTTTTTAAAATTTTTATTTATATTTATTTATTTTTGGCTATGCTGGGTCTTCATTGCTGCACACAGGCTGTCTTTACTTGCACAGAGGGGAGGCTACTCATTGTTGCAGTGTGCGGGCTTCTCATTGCAGTGGCTTCTCTTGTCGCAGATTTCTAGTCCCACTGGCTCAGTAGTTGTGGTGTGTGGGCTCTAGAATGCATGGGCTTCAGTAGTTGCAGCTCACACTTAACTTTTTCTCCTTTACTTGTCCTTTTTTTGCTATGGCTCAGGACTCATAACAAAATACTAAATGATAACTCATAATGGGCTCTCTGGAAAAGCAGCAACGAGTGCAGCAAACCGCACTCAGATTGTTCACATTTTACCAACTGAGGAGATTAAGAACAATGTCTTTAAAACACTTCATCAGGTCTCAGCATGGGGTAGCGGGCAAAGTCACGCGGTACCACTCTTTCTTAATACTGAAATTCTCAAATGATCATGTGTTATTTTCCATTCCAACAAAGGTTCTTCCCGTCTTCTTCAAACTCCTGTTTGATTATTCTTGAGTTTATTTCTGAAATCTCACTTCCTTATTCATGAATTCATTTATTCATTCCACAGTTACTTGATAGATATGTACTGGGTCCCTGGGGCCAGAGTCAGAACTTCAAAGGAAAAGGGAGAATGAGGGGGCACTGAATCTAGACTTGGAAGACTAGAGTTCACTGAGAAGCAGATACCAGGCTGCCTGCCCATCCTCACACCACTCTGTAGATCAGCCTGGCATGCATAATGAGATCAAATATAGGTTTATTACCTTGGTATATCTAACCATGTACAGAAACAGATTCCATCAATGACACAACAGGTAAGCATGTACCCAGAGTACCTGGGTTCAAATCTCAGTTTTGCAGCTGTTAGCCATATGACCTCCATGACTCTCCATGACTCTCTTTGTCCATAAAATGAGATAATAACAGTAACTAGTAACTTCATAGTTGATATTGTTATTACTATAACACAGTTGTTATAGTAACCTCATAGTTGTTATCGTTTAGTCACTCAGTCATATCTGACTCTTAGTGACTCCACAGACTGTATCCCACCAGACTCCTCTGTCCATGAGGATTTTCCAGGCAAGAATACTGGAGTGGGTTGCCATTTCCTCCTCCAGGGGACCTTCCCAACCCAGGGATCAAACCCACATCTCCTGCATTGTCGATGGATCCTTTACCACTGAGCCACCAGGGAAGCCCCGATTGGGAAAGTAGCTGAGTCATAGTCACAGCACAACATGAGAAGGGATCCCTGGGCCCTGCTGAACACTCAGCTCACAGCTAAACCAGAGTCACCTTCCTGTCTCTGAACTATGATCCAGTCACCAAGCATCTGAGCATGCTCTCTGTCCCATACTGCTCAGGGCCCTGCTATTGTTGATTTCCCTGAGCCATAACCAAGTGGCAAGATTCCTGTCTTTCTTATTTCATTTCCAGGTATATCTTAACATTAAGCCACCATAATGTATGGATTTTATTGCAACTTAAATAGACTCCTCTAAATAATAAGGAGTTGCTATGTATAGAGAAAATTCAAAAGAAAACTTTCAATTCTTCCTGGACATCAGCATCACCTGGACTGATTTTTTGTTTTAATGTATGGCCTGGGCCCTACCATCCAGATGCTAACTTAAAAGTCTGGAGCAAAATTTGGTCGTTAATATATTTCTAAAGTTTCATAGGAAAGAGATATTGAAGGATAATGAAAGAATGACATAGGCCAGGACCAGGAAAAGGGAGAAAACAAAAGTAAGATGGTGATCGCATCACTAATTGTACCAATGGACATTTTTCCAACCCATTGTAAAAGGGAGCAGGATAATCTTTCCAGAACTCATGAAACTCCTTCAAAACCCTCACTGACTCCCTACTAAGCAAAGAATAAAGCCCAAACCTGCCTGGGATTCAGGCCCTGCATGAAGGACTCCAAGCACTTCTTTCCACACCTTCTATTCCAGTCACACCCATCTTCTGGTCAATTCCTGAACATTCTGTGTCATTATTCCATGCCTTTAATTCATGCTTGTCTCTCAGCCTAAATGACACAAAGTAATCACTGTAAAAGCAATAACGATTTTCAGATCACATTATGCTTTTCTCAAACCTTGTTACACCTTCCGCACAGCAGGAATCATGAAAAATAGACTTTTTAATCTCAACTTCTGGCCAAGAGACTGACGCTCACAGAGGTTGGGGTGACATATCCAGTGCAAGCAAAAGTGAGAGTCGCTCAGTGGTGTCCGCCTCTTTGCGACCCCATGCACTATACAGTCCATGGGATTCTCCAGGCCAGAGTACTGGAGTGGGTTGCCTTTTCCTTCTCCAGGGGATCTTCCCAACCCAGGGATCGAACCCAGGGCTCCCACGTTGCAGGCAGATTCTTTACCAGCTGAGCCACAGGGGAAGCCTCACATGTAGGAGAAAGTCAGTAAAAACTGACTGAAAACAGGAAACTGACCCAAGCATCTTCACATCAAAGTCCAGCATTTTTTGTTTCATTTTGTTTTAATCACCTATACCACACTGCTTCCCAGCACTGAAATCTTAATTTTTCAGAAAATATATCCAATGATATACCATCAAATCTTCTGTAATATCCCTAACCATAGCACTAATAATGATTAATAATGATAGCCTCCATTTTTGAATACTCAATGTATGCCAGGCATTATAATAAGGGCTGCAGATATATTACAGCATAGCATCAGAGGTGCTGCTTTACCAAGGAGGAGACTGGTATAGAGAGCTGAAAAAGCTTTCTCCAGCTTTTCCAGCTAATATGTGGCAGAACCAGGCCATTGATTACAAAGTTTATGTGCTCAACCCTTATGCAATCCTCCTTCTCTACCTGGCCATTATTTTGTTTTACTTGCTTTAAGGCTAATTATCAACATGCATGTCTCCTCTGCACTCTCAAAATCACTGGGTTTAGGAACCATCTCAGATTACAACCAACCACCACCACTACATAAACATCCATGGTACTTCAGCCATTTGATAAATATCTGGAAAAATTGTAAATGTGAGTCTGCCAAGGATGAGACCAGAATCTTTGAGAACCAGATGCTTAGATTCAATCTAATTTCCTTTGATATTGATTTACCTTAATGCTCATGGTGACTCATCAATTCATCTAGAACAAAACACTTCATGAAAATTTTTTGCTGGTCAAATTTTCTTTCACCCTGCCTACCATGTGATGGTCAAATAAGGTAAGTTATGGGAATTCACCTAGGCAAATATGAAACAGCTGACAAATGTGTGTAGCCCACTCAACATATCACATTCCAACAAGAGTCAAATACCTGAGAGTTTGACCATAAAGAAGGCTAAGTACTAAAGAACTGTTTCTTTTGAACTGTGGTGCTCAAGAAGACTCCTGAGTGTCCCTTGGACAGCAAGATCAAATCAGTCAATCCTAAAGGAAATCAACCCTGAATATTCACTGGAAGGACTGATGCTGAAGCTGAAGCTCCAATACTTTGGCCACCAGATAAAAAGAGCTGACTCATTAGAAAAGACCCTGATGCTGGGAAAGATTGAGGGCAGTAGGAGAAGGAGATGGCAGAGGATGAGATGGTTGGATGGCATCACCAATCAATGGAAATGAGTCTGAGCAAACTCCAGGAGATAGTAAAGTACAGGGAAGCCTGGTGTGCTACAGTTCATGGGGTCACAAAGAGTCAGACACAACTTAGTGACTGAACAACAGCAACATCTGTTCCAAGACCCTCTTCTCCATAAAATGTAGGTACTCTCTTTCTTAATACTGTATATGTTTTCTGAATCTGCGAGGTCCGCTGACCACCTAATGCCTAATATAACCAGGGTAAATTTATATGAAAGGTGAATGAATCCAGAAATCTTAGTTTTCCAGACTACCACGCAGTGCATCATATTCTCATCCCTCAGGTACACACTTCTGCCACGCTTCTGATAAAGTCACACCTGTTTCTGCATTCTTTGTTCTTCAGGTTTTCATCGCCATGTGACTCACTGACATTTTACCCATCTTATTTACATTATTTTGACCTGGATCCCTTGATGATTTTCACCACTCCCAAACCTGTCTGCCTTACAGGTGGTTCTCATTGCAACCCATTTAAGAACATCAACAGGGGTTTAGCAACAGGGACTCTGTTCTCCTAAACAGCTTGTGACAGTCCATGCATAGATTTTTATCTCTTTACATAAAACCCCATCAGTGTTGCAAGCTCAGACACAGAACTTTAAAACCATATGTTTCTGATATTTGAGGTTTTTCCCCCTTAGGCTTTGTGAGTGGCAGGGTGATGTGACATCTTTCTTGTTCTTTCACTGACAAAGGGTTCATTCACACAAACTAAAGTCATTTGACAATGACTCTTCATGATGTCTTATCTTCAAGTATTGTTATCAATTCTGTCAAATTTGTTAAGATTGAAATGCATGCTCACATAAGAGGAATACTCAGTGAATCACTTCTAGCCCAGAATATTCCATTTTTATATATGTCCATTTTTTTAACTTTCAACTTTTTATTTTGTATTGTGGTATAGCTATTAACAATGTTGTGGTGGTTTCAGATGAACAGTGAAGGAACTCAGCCATACATACACATGTATCCATTCTCCCCCAGACTCCCTTCCCATCCAGGTTGGTACATGATAAATAATAAATTTCAGCTTCCCCTGTTAGAAAGCATTTAAAATGTCTCCTCTCTGCACTGTTTTCACAGATGACGAAAATAAGAATGAATCCAAGGTTTTTTTTAATCCAATGTGCTACCAATAGGGTGTTTCAGTTATATGGAGCCAAGTCTGATTTTCTGGACTGCCTCACTCTAAATACTTTGTATGATGTTTACCACGATCATATCAGCTTCCATTATTAGCTTCTCTTGTAACTAATTATCTAAACCGTACTGTGCACATGCTAAGTGCCAGGACCTCTCTGTTAAGCAGGTTCCACATAGAATCTCATTTGTAGGAGATGGATACTATTACCGAACTCATTTTACAGGAGAAGAAATTGAACCTACAGAGGTTTAGTAAATTTTTCAGGGCACCCATCTAGTGACTGTGGAGCTGAGATCTGAACGAAGATGTGTCTGCCTCCAAGCCCAAGCTTTTAATCACATGAACTTACAAAGATGATGACTCAGTCTATCAGATGAGCATTCTGTCCCAGTCAGGATTCAGAGGCTTTTCTGAACCTCTGAAAGCTGCTTTTCTTTTGTGCACACTCCATGTAACAGTCACACCAACTACACTGGCCAGTGCCATGTCTGACCTTTCACTCCTCAGACCTTCCAGTGAAATTCGCAAGAATGTGAGATCAGGGATGTCCTCCTCTATGAAAACTGCGGCAAAAGGGACTTTCCAGAACCTGTTCTGTAGCCATCAGTTCAGTCTCTCTGCTGCCTGCCTTCAAATTATTGTAGCCAGTATCCTGTGGGCTATGCAGTAAAAACTGCCCAGGTTTTAGTACTCTTAAAAATAAATTTCCATGTCAATTTTTACCCCCTCCTTCCCCTACCCAACATAAAAATCCTGCCCAATTCCTAATTCTCTTGGCCAGAGGAACAGGGAATCGCATAACAATTTGCAATATATCTTTCCAAGTACCCTTTCAGGGGTCTCTGACATCATGTGGAGTGACTATGTAAGAGCAAAGTCAAGTCTCTGGAACTGTTCTCTGCTTCACAGTGACAGGTAATTTAAGATTTTAAAAAACTTTTACCCTAGATAATACTTGAAAATCCAGCCTCATATAAAGTGTCGCTTTCTCCCCTTTAAATCTGTTCCAGGGTCTCAATTCCTTGTTTCCCAGCCCACATATGCTATCATATATAACGTCTGTGGAAACATATTGATTTAAAGACCGAGTCAGCAATGGAATTGGGCTCTTTGCAAGTTACCTTGGTTTAACTACTGAAAACCTATGTAATTGCCTCAGAGACTTGAGGCACTGGAACTTTAATTCACTTGTGCTCTCACATGGAAGAACGTAACTGCCCACTCTCGGCTCCTGCCCCTCCTAAGTACCTTCAGTAAGGAATGACAAACCAAGCAAACTGCCTGTTTGTGGGCATGAGGGGCAACTCCGGTTAAATCTTAGCCACGGAATAACATTCTGGACATTACCGATCTGTAGGTCTGGTGATTTGCCACAGCTGTCTTGGGAATCATACGTCCTAAGACAGTCATGAATTTTAAAAAGTACCCATTGACTTCTGACCTGTTGATTTTGAGAAGGTGAGTAAGCAAACAGTAGAGATGGTGTCTCAAAGTTAAGCATATTTCAGAGAAAACCTGGGGGAGAGGTCAGAGCGCTGGAACTAGAAAGCAGAGCAATGGCTTCTCCAGAAGGAACTTTCAGTTTTCCAGTGGGACAAACAGACTTCCCAAATCTCCCATGAAACCACGTGAATTACATGCTTGATAGTTGTGTGCACATTTCCTTGAATTTAAAGGGCACTTTTCCATCAAAGTCCAAAGCATTTTCTTGTTTCAAGATACACTGAGGCACTAAAAGAATTATGTGTAGAATATCAGTAGAAATAATTTACTGGACTCTCCCCTTTCTCAATCAATTACACTTTGTATATACATGTGTAAATGTGTGCATAAGATGTTAACATTGTTCAAGGCCATGTGGTAATGAGCTTTTTAATGTTTTCATAGGTATGCATGTATGTTTCCTGTCTAGACAGTTAAGTGAGTTATCTCTGTCAGTTCATCAGCAAGAAACAATATAGAACATAATTTCCTTTTCCTATTATTTGCATTGAAAACTAAAAGTCATTGTATAGAAAGAAAAAAGAAATACCAGTCACTCCTGAACTTTTCACATTAAACTCCACTTTTTCTTTTCACAATTAAAACCCCATGAATTTATGAGAGTCCTCCAGAGAGACAGAACCAACAGGATGTACATATATAGAAAGGAGAATTGGCTTTACTATAACAAATTGGCTCAAGTGATTATGGAGGCTGAGAAGATCCAGGATCTGCATTGGAAAATTGAATAGCCAGAGTAATCAGTGGTATTATTTCAGTCTGAGTTCAAAGGCCCGAAAACCAGGAGTGGTGATAGTTTAAGAGCTGATGTTTCAGCTTGAGTCTGAAGTCAGGAAAAGACCAAAGTCCCATATCAAGCAGTGAGGCAGGAGGAGTTCTCTCTTACTTAAGGGAGGGTCAGACTTCTTGTTCAAGTCAGGCCTTCAACTGATTAGATGAGGCCCATCCACACAGGGACAGCATTCTGCTTTATTCAGTCTACACATTCAAAAATTAATCTCATCCAAAAACAACCTTATACATCCAGAATAATAATTGAAAATCTGGGCACCCCATGGCCCCATCAAGTTGACACTTAAAATTAACTGTCACATCTCATTCTGTAACTTTTCAAGTTCTCTATTTGGATCAGACCTGATTTTATTCTATTTGAAATCTTTCAGAGGTTTACTAAGATAGTGGATGACGTTTGCTAAGTTTAATATTTATGAAATATTTAGTATGTAAAAGTGCTTTGAGAGTTAATATACCATGAGGGAGGCAAAATACATTATATCAAGCCATTAATTTATCTTTCTCTATACTGTGTGTGATGGAATTTCAGTTGAGCTATTTCAAATCCTAAAATATGATGCTGTGAATGTGCTGCACTCAATATGCCAGAAAATTTGGAAACCTCAGCAGTGGCCACAGGACTGGAAAAGGTATGTTTTCATTTCAATCACAAAGAAAGGCAATGCCAAAGAATGCTCAAACTACTGCCCAATTGCACTCATCTCACACACTAGCAAAGTAATGCCTCAAATTCTCCAAGCCAGGCTTCAACAGTATGTGAACCATTTTCAAGCTGGATTTAGAAAAGGCTAGAGATCAAATTGCCAATATCTGCTGGATCATTGAAAAAGCAACAGATTTCCAGAAAAACATCTACTTTTGCTTTATTGATTATGCCAAAGCCTTGACTGTGTGGATTACAACAAATTGTAGAAAATTCTTAAAGATGGAAACACCAGACCACCTGACCTGCCTCGTGAGAATTCTGTATGCAGGTCAAGAAGCAACAGTTAGAACTGGATATGGAACAACAGACTGGTTCCAAATCGGGAAAGGAATATATCAAGGCTGTATATTGTCACCCTGCTTAGTTGACTTATATGCAGAGTACATCATGTGAAATGCAGGCTGGATGAAGCACAAGCTAGAATCAAGATTGCCAAGAGACATATCAATACCCTCAGATATGCAGATGACACCACCCTTCTATAAGGCAGAATGTGAAGAAGAACTAAAGAGCCTCTTGATGAAAGTGAAAGAGGAGAGTGAAAAAGGTGGTTTAACCTCAGCATTCAGAAAACCAAAATCATGGCATCTGGTCCCATCACTTCATGACAAATAGATGGGGAAACAATGGAAACAGTGAGAAACTTTATTTTGAGGGGCTCCAAAATCACTGCAGATGGTGACTGCAGCCAGGAAATTAAAAGATGCTTGCTCCTTGGAAGAAAAGTTATGACCGACCTAGACAGCATATTAAAAAGCAGAGACACTACTTTGCCAACAAGGGTCCGTCTAGTCAAAGCTATGGTTTTTCCAGTAGTCATGTATGGATGCAAGAGTTGGACTATAAAGAAAGCTGAGTGCTGAAGAATTGATGCTTTTGAACTGTGGTGTTGGAGAAGACTCTTGAGAGTCCCTTGGACAGCAAGAAGATCCAACTAGTCCATCAAAAAGGAAGTCAGTCCTGAATATTCATTGGATTGACTGATGTTGAAGCTGAAACTCCAATACTGTGGCCACTTGATGCGAAGAACTGACTCACTGGAAAAGACCCTGATGCTGGGCAAGATTGAAGGCAGGAGGAGAAGAAGATGAGATGGTTGGATGGCATCACTGACTCTACAGACATGAGTCTGAGTAAGCTCTGGGAGTTGGTGATGGACAGGGAAGCCTGGTGTGCTGCAGTCCATGGGGTTACAAACAGTTGGAAACAACTGATCGACTGAAGTGAACTGAACTGATAGTGTGTGTGTGTGTGTGTGTGTGTGTGTGTGTGTGTTAGTCACTCAGTCATGTCTGACTCTTTGTGACCCCATGGGCTGTAGACTGCCAGGCTCCTCTGTCCATGAAATTCTCTAGGCAAGAATACTGGAGTGGGTTGTCATTCCCTTCTCCCAGGGATCTTCCCAACCCAGGGATCAAACCCAGGTCTCCTGCATTGCAGGCAGATTCTTTATTGTCTGAGCCATCAGGGAAGCTTCTCTACAGTAGATACATATTAAACAAAATAGGAATGATCTTTCTGCTGAATATATCTTAATGTTAACAAAGGAAGATTTCAATAAAATATGATATGTTATTCTGTGTAGTGTGGTCAGGTCAATAGGTCTGAGATTTTCTGCAGGAAGGTGGTTCCTTCCAACTTACCCACAAACACTTTGACCTCAGAAGTTTGCTGGTGGAAAACAAAGCTATACTATACAGTTTCTAAACCTATCATGAAAGTCAAAGTGTTAGTTAGTTGCTCAGTCGTGTCCAACCCTTTGAGACCCCATGGGCTGTAGCTTACCAAGTTCCTCTGTCCGTGCAATTCTCCAGGCAAGAATACTAGAGTGGTTGCCTTTCCCTTCTCCAGCGGATTTTCCTGACCCAGGGATTGAACCCCCATATCCTGTGTTCCCTGCATTGCAGGCAGATTCTTTACCTGCTAAGCCACCAGGGAAGCCCAAAACTATCATGGACCTTCTTAAACGAAATTCCAAAATAGCAAAATGAATATTCACAAGTTCCCTCACTTAGCAAGCAGACAAGCAAATGTTTCAGAGTTCCAGTTTTCCATAAATACAGAAATCTTGTAATTATCTCAAGAACCATAAGTTATTTATTTAGTTTCATGCCTTTATGAAGGAAGACTCACTGTTGATCATATTATGATGAGAGGGTGGGGTGATAAAGGTAGGCGGGGAGGAGAAAAGCACGCTTCTATTCTTAATGAATCTTGCCTTATGTTTCTTCAATTTTTTTTTTATCAGCAATTTTATGCTCTGCAGGTAGTAAACAAAAATGGTGACAGCCAAACATGCATTTTGCATCATAACAAACCCATTGGATCTGCAAACAGTTGTATAAGGTGTTCCTTTTCCATCAGGAAAAACAATAGCATTTATTAGCAGTATTTCACTCCACTCCCATGATTTGTGTATTCTTTACTCTCAAAGTGTCAGCTGTCAGATGAAACGATGGAGACTGACAGTTCAGAATTTCAAAAGTTCAGCTCCTTTCAAATGCGCTAAATGAACAAGAACTGCCTAATTTGGGCTGAAGAAAAAGCAACAAAAATCCCCTGTAAGTATGCAAGGTTTTATTCTACTTTTGCATGCTTAGTATGCACAGAGAATGTTAAATACTTTTCAGCTGGATACACTGTTAATTCTATGAGTGAGAAAGATTTCATTAGGTGAGCTTCAGGCAAGAGTGAACTACAAATGGAATTCCCTTTTATTTTCTGAAATTCACAGTATATGACCCATGTCCAATGATAAATGGTCTATAAACTCTCTTGCTGTATTTAATTGCATAAACTTCCATTATATTCTACTATTAACATGGGAACACTTTGACATAAGATGTCAGAAGGGGGAGAAAATCGAGTGAAAGAAAAAAATTAAACTTTCACTCTTAACAAACCCAACAGAGTCTTAGTATCCCTCAGAACCACATTCAACATGTAAGTTCCAAGCACACAATTTTAAATATTTTTTCAACCAATTAGTTACTTTTAATTTTGGTAGCACAAAAATCTATTAATCACTATTTAATTATCTGGAGCTCTTGCCTGCCTAATTAGTGCTTTCCGTATTGCATCTTCAACTAAACCGGGGACCCTATCAACTCATTTATCTGATACGTATTTGGTGCACTGGTGAGTTAATTAATGAAAAAAAAAACTCATTTAAATGGCTCATTCAAAAAAAAAAAAAGCTTATTAAACACTTTGAACATTAAATAAGCCAGCCGATTTTATTGGGTTTTCATTGCCCTAAAAAGCATTATATAAATGTAAAATCCCATGTGACATTTCTGGGTAAATATACATAGTAGAAGGAATCAGAAGCAGCAGTCATCAGCTGAGTAACAGTCTTTCAAGCACACCGCCTGAGGCAGCCAGCTTTAGAAATCTTTTACACAAAAATGGGGACAATGATTAAACATAAGGTTTTATTTGAAATTTTCTGGTATTGGGAACACTGAGCATGATTGTAAATGAAATTATGTTGTTATATTCCAGGTAATGTACTGTAAAATGGTTTATACTATAACTATGCTTAGAATACTGAAGAAAACAAAGACAGGGTAATTTCTCCATCCCTCCAACCTCATCTCCACTTGGCTGTTCCTTGCCACAGTCTGTGAGCTTGTCCTCTAGCATTCTAGCTCATACAACACCCCCAGAGGGCCTTCCTCTGGCACCCCAGTCTAGTTTAGAGGCCTCCCTGATGTTCTCAAAGTACATAAAACTTTGTCTTGCACTTATGTGAGGAAGCAGTGGAATACCGTGGTACAGAACGTGGTGTTGGCCTGAAAAAGATCTAGAGTCAGCCACCAACGAGGTTGTTAGGATCCAAATGAAAAAATGGTAAAGCATCTGGTGCAGTGCCTGATATTATAAAGGTATCATAATAATTAGATAGTTTTTTTTAATTATACTGTACTATACTTGTTTCTCCAGGTATTTCTCTTATTAGATCCTGAGCTCATTGTATAAAGAGACACATGGTCCATCCTTGTATCTCCAAAGCCTGACACAGTGTCTGACAGACGGTAAGTAAGCACTGTAAAAAGTGTAAATTACTCACTCAGTTGTGTCTGATTCTTTGCTACCCCATAGACTATAGCCCACCAGACTCCTCTGTCTGTGGAATTCTCCAGGCAAGAATACTGGGATGGGTAGCCATTCCCTTCTCCAAGGTGTCTTCCCAACCCAGGAATTGAACCCAGGTCTTCTGCATTGCAGGCAGATTCTTTACCATCTGAGCAACCAGGGAAGCCTCAAGCATTGTATATGCTTGTGTGATAGATGAACGGAGCAACAAATCTGCAGTAAAGGAATCTAAGGGGTCTCAGAGTAAAATAAGCAAACAGAAGTCAAATTGCCCCTCCTTCTTACAGAGGACGGTAAGAATTCTAACGCACAAATCCATACTTGCTAACTGTTTATAACATAGTTCATGGTTTTAAAAAGTCTTATCTGCCTATCTATTATTAACACCTACATAGTTTTCTCTGACTCTTCAATAAATTGTCAAATAGACACAGGTATCTGATTCCTCTTCTGGCTGTTTATTCTGTGAGTCTCAACAGTTAAAAATTGTCCAAGGAAATCAAGAGTTGTCATAACATGAAAATTATTAGCAGTGAACTGACAATTTTTAAAATTAGTTGTGAGTTCATCTCCCATTGCATTTAGTATATCACCTATGTTAATCAATAGAATCAATATCTTGATCAGGTATAATCCTGCTGCAAAAATGATGTCTACAATTTCCTATGCAAATAGAATAAAAATTTTAAAGTTAAACTGAAAATCTTTACAAAATGCAGGATTTCATAAAGTCTATTAAAGTGATATTAGAGACAGTTCACATCACAGGCAAAGATGTGGATCTATCAAGATCAAACAAATGAAAAAAAAGAAAAAAAAGTAGATGTGATTAAAAAGTAAACAACTTGAAAACCAAATGATTTAGGAAAATCCATTTGAAAATTAATAAAGCCATAGAATATTTTTGTAAAATTTATTCTTTTCATAAGAAAAGATTACTCAAAAATCTAAGATTTGGTTACTTCTTCATTTGTTGGAAGGATTACAGAATAGTTTCTATAAAACCTAACTTTTGTTCTTAAAATATCTTCATTACTTTTAATTTTACATATCTAGATAAACTCCCAACTAAGCCTTTCCTTTTCCATCATGGTCTATAAAATGTTCATCTCAATGTTAAGTAAATTCACAATAAGTTGTCTTTCCTGGTACCATCTAGATGCTGGTTTGAGAGACAGAATTGTTCTTTGATGTTGCAACCACCAGTACTCTTGCTTCTGCATCCCACCATCTTCTGATAACTTCCAGGGGAGCCTATGATGCGAATGTGGGGCATTCTCCAATTCAAGTTCATGGACAATGCACTTTTTAAAGGGAAAAGCAAGTAGAGCTCTGCAGAGAGATCCTAATGAGGCAACTCGTAATAAAAGTCCTATTTCAGGGGGTAGTCCCCATTTTGGGGAACCTCTTCCTTCCAGAGAAATACAGTGATAGAAAGACCCTAACTCGACAGCACTAGGAAATGGGTATTTAACCCGTAGGGGCCTTCTAACCAAATCACATTCAGTGCCAGACACTGCAATGCTCCAAATCGTCAGTGATGACCATGTGTTACTGAATATACCACGTACAATATTCCAGAATGTTTTTAATTCTCTCTCACCTTGCTTTGTTTTGCTTTTTCTTTCCTGGTACAACCATTGGTTGAGTAAGAAAAAGAGAAAATCTATAATACTTATCTAATTTCTGATGTTGAAATCACTAAAAGGAGAATACATAATACTAAACTATTTGTACTTTTTATATAATACTTCTAGAAAAATTTATAGTTCAATATTCTTTGAAACTATTCTATGCTCTGTGAATACCATTTTGCTCCAGGATATTTACTTGTTATTATTGATGATTACATATTATATATCCTGTGTTCTTCAAATATGACAAAGTAAGTATTTTTGTTTCCATTTTCGTGATATCTTTGAAGAGAAATTCAAATATATTCAAAGATAATTTTTTTTCTTGATCTCTCAGTCAAGGCAATTCAACTTTAATTCAGGTAAATTCCTGACAAATGTCAGAGTTCTATTTACCGATTATCACTTCTTCCCTTTGGGATCATAAGGTTTTAAGGGAAAAAAATCTAAAAGATTTATTGCTAATAAGATTCTACAAATGTTATCTTTGTTCAGAGAAAAAGTAACATATGATCCTGGCTTTGTACAACATCTTTAATGTTCCTTTTTTGAATATGTATAACTTATTTAGGGAACAACGATAGACAGTAACTCATCATTCTTGCTACCTGCCTTAGAATATCTGTACTTTATCTGTTTGAAAATAATATAAACTTGTGACTTAATTGATGTCATAAGTTCGATTCATCACCACATTCATTGTAAATAAAGAGGCTCTGAATAATGAACAAAATGCTTATTGTTTACCAGAAGAAAGGTCGTAACGTTATATTTACATCTATGTCATGTCTTATTATTAAATCTGTATAAACCATCTCCCTTCATTATTTCTGAATGGGAGACTGATGATAAGTGCTATTTTCAAGATTTTTTTTATCCTTTTTATTTGTCTAGCTAATTCGTGTGCTGACACATTTCAAGGCTGAGTCTATATTTTGCTTGTTAAGTTATTAGGGATTTGTTGCTCCTGAAAACCAAGACTGAGTTCCTAAATTTAACACTGATGGGTCAACAGTTTCAGGGGAGAGAGGTCAGATGCCCAGTAGAGGAAGAAGAAATTTGTCTGAGTGATCCTGGTTTGCTTTGTATAATTGACACTGGACTTGGAACTGGGAATGATTTGCTGTTTATGTTAAACAGCAGGGAGGCTTATGGCTTTTTATTTTCACTCCTGATACAACCAAAGGAATGGGTGAGTAATGAGAGGAGCAAAGATAATCATAATGATACTAGGCAATGAATCGTGTGTGCCTGGGTGATAGGGCAAATTTGATCAGACTGTGATGGTCAGCAAGCTAACACAAACTATAGACATGCAGATTAGTCAAATCTTTATTACACCTGCAAATAGCTAGTGGCTTGTTTTCCTTCTCTCACTTTATAATTTTGATGATTTTGACTCTAAGCCCTACCTTACATTCAAGGAAATTTCAATTGAATATATCAAATTATGAACAGAGAAAAGAAAATGTATACAGTAACACTGAACAGTCACACAATTAAAGAACCAATTGTAACATTGGTTTTCTATTCCTAAAACACTCTAGAAATTGATTCCTTACCCAGTACAAGTCCATCCCATTTTCACCCCTTCTCTGTCCCTCCCCACCCATTTCAGTGAACTTAGCCCAAAATTTCTCATTTGCTGGGCTCTGCCCCTTGTTTAAATTAAAGAAAATACAGGATCAGTCCTCCTTTTGCTTGCTGTAAAGTCTCTTCAGAATCTAATTCAATGAGATTGTATTTGTTAAAATGAATGCAGATTGTTCAATGGGGCAGATTTAAGAAATGCTGAAAAGAGTTCAGGGGCTCGCAGGGTGGGGGATAGCTCTGTGGTGGGGTGGGGGTGAAGTTTTACACATCACCCCATGTTTGTTAAGGTCTAAAAGCACTGAAAAGGATTTGTTCTGTTTGTGTGAAGGGCCTCCGTGCTCTGCCTCTCTAAGATGTTATGCCAAGCTTTTCAGTAGTTTTACTTTCTCTTGATCTTGGGCCTGACATGACCAAAACCCAGAGCTCAAACTCTCCGGGACTGACCCGTATTGTCACTCCAATCTGTCATCTAAGAGTCTGCTACCCAAACAATTGGTTTCCTGCAATTAATATGTTGTTTATTTTAAAACGTGAATTTGAAAATAGTTTCTGCATATCTTATTATTTCAAAGAAGCATTTTGTTTACTAAATGTTTTTACTTATCAAATTAACTGTTACTAAAAGATCTGAGATCTCCCAGGAGAATGAAGATCTTTAATCACATAATATAAACCAAACAAGGGCTTCCCAAGTGACTCAGTGGTAAAGACCCATCTTCCAATGCAGGAGATACAGGAGGCATAGGTCTGATCCCTGGGCCAGAAAGATCCTCTGGAGAAGGGCATGGCAACCCACTCCAGTATTCTTGCTTAGAAAGTCCCATGAACAGAGGAGCCTGGCAGGCTACAGTCTGTGGGACACAAAGAGTTGGACACAACATCGCGAATAAGCACACACACAGATGAACCAAACAATCAATTATTAGAGTCACTGATAATATTGACAGCCCTAGAAAGAGTTCCAAATCATATGTTGCATAATCCAGTTATAAGTTGCCAGTCAGAAACCTGGCTTCTATTCCCTGACCCCACTACTGCTCTGTGTCCTATGATTGGAAATTCCATACAACTACATTCATTTCACTATTTACTATGATGTGTAGACCAAGGGGCTTAGACATATTTCATCAACCTAAGAAGAATACATCACTGAGAAAATATGTAGATACATGTATGTGTGTGCATGTGTATTTATATTAAACAGACTAGACGATGGGCTATAATCAAAAATTAGTTTTCCCCTTTTCTACTACTATTTTAAGAAATTCTCTGTTAGATCTTTCCGCTTTCTTGGAAAATATCTCGGGCAGTCCCCTTGTGGCTTTTGTGGTCACTTTTAGGTATCCGAACAGTATTATTTTCAGGTGTGAAAATATCCAATCCAATTTAACTCAAAACTTGAACCGTTTCAAAGCTTTCTCCTCTCCCTAGCCCATGCGAGACTTGCAACTTGAATACAAGAAGTGGGAAAATGAGGGTAGGAAGCAGTCTGAGGAGGGGAATAAGTGGAAAGGAAAAAGATTTTCTTGATCAGTGCTTATATAATGTGGTCCTTTCTCTACATACCATTTCATGGACTGCTTTTGGGACTCTGGATATCCCCAGGCAGGGACATAAGTACTGCCCCATCACTGTACAGGCAATACATGCTTGGGCTAACTGCTTCTGATTTTGCCTCAGTTTTTAATTTGATTCTAATTCCTATGACTCCTGCCCCTATGTCTAAGTCATTCGGGCTGCTGAAACAAAGTATCTTAGAATGCATGGCTTGTAAATGACAGAACTTTATTTTTCACAGTCCTGGCAGCTAAGAAGTCCAAGACCAGGGTACCAGCACGGTTGGGTGAGGACCCTCTTCTGGATTGCAGACTTCTCATTTTAACCTTTCACAACGCAAGCAGCAAGGGAATTCTCCTGACCTCTCTTATAAGGTGCTAATCTCATTCATGAGGGCTCTACCCTCAGGACCAATCAGCTCCCAAAGGCCCTCCTAATACTCTACATCAGGGATTATAATAGGATTTCAACATATGAACTTTGGAGGATGGGGAATACAAACATTCAGACCATAACACACTACACAGCAACACTCGTGTGCAGGGGACTTTCTCAGTGGCTCTAGCCATCAACAGAGACCCTGAAGAAAACTCAGTCTCAGTGCCCCTCAAACTCTCCAAGTAAAACCAGTCCTAACACAGATCTCTCTCCAAGATCTTTTCCAACTCAATGTCGGTTCTGGACCTGGAAGTTTCAGAAGCTGGGGAATGATACAACAGATATCTCCAATGTCTGTGTATCATTCTTTTGAAGCTATTTCACATGGCTAGGGGAAACTGGGAACAACCCAAACTTGTTTTAACTATAAAATGACAACTGATTAAAAAAATAGGCAACAAATCTCAATAGACAGTTTTTCAAAGAAGATATACAAATGACTCATAAGCACATGAAAAAATATTCAACGTCACTAGCTATCTTGGAAATATATATCAAAACTGAAATGAGATATGACTTCATACTTACTAGGATGTTTATCATCAATAGAGCAGTTAATAACAAGTGTTGGCAAGAATATGGAAGAACTGGAATTCTCATATACTGCTAGTGGGAGTGTAAAATGGTTCAGCCATTTTGGAAAACAGTCTAAAAAGGTTAAATATAGAGTTATTAATACCATACTAATCAGTAAGTCTGCTTTGAGGTATACAACCAAGAGAAAATAAAAATATATGTGCATGCAAAAATTTGTATTCAAATATTTACAGCAGCACTATTCATAATAACCGAAAGTAAAACCAACACAAAAGTCCATCAATTAATGAATAGATAAATAAAATAATATATCTATACACTGGAATATTAGTAGACAATAAAAACAGGTACTGATATATGCTACAATGTAGATAAAACTTGAAAACATTATGCTAAGTGAAAGAAGGTAGTCAAAAATTACAAATTGTATGATTCCATTTGTATGATACATCCAAAATAGGCAAATCTATAGCGGCAGAAAGTAGATTAGTGGTTGCCTAGGGACTGAACAGTAGGGAGTAGGTAATGGCTAAGGGGTGAGGAATTTCTTTTGTGGATAAGGAAAATGTTTTAATATTGATTCTTGTAATGGTTTCTCAACTATTTGACTATATTAAAAGCCACTGGATTGTACACTTTACTCTGATGAATTGTATTTATGTGAATTATATCTCAATCATAGAGCTATGTTAATAAACATATCCTCAGTCTCTCAGAAGTCTGTAGAAATCTGTTCTATAGACTAGAAAAATTAGTCCTGGATGGTTGAGCCTTAAACCTTTCCTTAGAATGTGAAACATTTATCACTGATATCCTCAGCTTTCAGATTACAACCAAGACACTAAGATAGAAAAAAAATCTCATTTAACAATGTGTTAAATTAATAAAAATATAAAACAATACTCAGCATTTCACTTTTCTTCATGCTCCAATTTCAGAATAATGATTAAACTTCCAAACTTTGCAGAATGGTACATGTATTTTATAGGCTGCAGTATCCTCTTAAGTGATTCAGTTTCCATAATTCTGTTGGTTATGTATTTCAACTGAAGAATTAAATGCTAGTCTTACAATAAACTCAAGGCTTCCCTGGTGGCTCTGACAGTCAAGTATCTGCCTGCAGTGCAGAAGCCCCGGGTCTGGAAGTTCCCCTGGAGAAGGGATAGGCTACCCACTCCAGTATTCTTGGGCTTCCCTGATGGCTCAGATGGTAAAAGAATCTGCCTGCAATGCGGGAGACCTGGGTTCAGTCCCTGGGTTGGGAAGATCCCCTGGAGGAGGACATGGCAAGCCACTCCAGTACTCTTGGCTGGAGAAGTCCATGGTCAGAGGAGCCTGGCAGGCTATAACCCATGGGGTCGCAAAGAGTCGGACAAGACTGAGTGAACTAAGCACACAGCACAGCATGTAAGATAAGTGCCGTTAAATAATCATTTCACAAGTAAGGAAACTGAAGTTCGTAACAGTTAAAAATGTATGAAAAATAAAGCAGCTGATACATGACTAAGCCAGGACTCAAATCTATAGTCCCTGTCCCTCATGCAAAGCCTCTGAGACTCTTTTCTGGGGGGCTGTCCAGTGATAAGAGAAATATTAACACAATTTATAAGTAAAATGCCTAATTGCTACTTCTAAAGAGTGAGACTGGAAACCCACAATAGTATGCAACATAAGTTTGAAAAAAACTTGGCCTCTCGCCATAAGCAATTTATTTTTATATTTTAGAAGTTGGGAAATCAATGGTCATCGCACAGGCTCTATGTCTGTGTTCTCCCTTAGACACTGATGTCTCTTAAATTTTATTTTGAAAATGTATTCTTACAAAAACAGTGGAGAACGTGGCAGAGATTACCATTAGAATATAAGCCAAGACTGCAGATTCTGAGAAAGTGAATGAAACGATGTGAGAAATGTCAGTGGCCAGTGAAAAGTCACATCAACCCCAGAGTGTTTTGCCAACTCAGTACTACCTTCCATACAGACAAATTCATATGCAAGGCAAAATCAATGTGGTTTTGAAAAAATTTTAAATGCTCCTTTATAAATATAACTATGGATGAGAAAGAAAAATCAGAATTGTTTTTTGACAAATCTCTTACCCGTCTGCCTATTCCTCATTTGTATGGTGCAGTGTTCTGGCTGCGGCTCCACGTCTGCTCCAGTTATAGGAATCTGTGTCTACTGCAAATCTTGTTCCTGCCTTCTCTTTGTATCCTCCTGGATTTCACTACAGAAAACACAGCAAAATCATAATATCAAGTTATGCTTACACTCTACAGCTACAGAGTAAATGGAATTCATTTACATCGATTAAATTGGTCATCATTCATAAATATGAATTGACAATCCAGGACCAGTAGCCATTTGAGGAAAGACAATGACAAGAAAGGGAAGGATGAAAATAAACAACAAAACGTGACCTTTGTACAAACTGGGAAATAATTTTTTTTTAATTCTAATTACTTTCTTCAAAGACACTAAATAAGTGAATATATCAATAAAACCAGGACAGGCCACAATGCACGTGCTGCATGCTAAGTCACTTCAGTCATGTCCAACTCTTTGCAACCCTATGGACTGTAGCCTGCCAGGCTCCTCTGTCCATGGAATTCTTCAGGCAAGAATACTGGAATGAGTGGCCATTTCCTCCTGCAGGGGATTTCCTGACCCAGGGATTGAACTCGTGTCCCTTGTGTCTCCTGCACTGGCAGATGGGTTCATTACCACTAGCGCCACCTGGGAAGCCCAAGAAGAGCAATTAAATTGTTCTCGACCGTAAAACTATATCAGAAATATGAATGACAAACTAACTTTGTTCTATAAACTAAAGGAGAAAAAAAATGATGCAATAACCAAACGGGTGATCAGGAATACAGAGTTGAGAGAATTTTCTAGAACTAAGAGGAAAACCAAAAAAAGTAAATATTAAAAGATATGACTTTCTGGCATCCACCTAGCAGGAAACTGAGAGGCAGAGAAGAGCAAAAGGGTAAAGGAAGTAGCTTTTTAGAAAGAGAGAAAATTCTATGAACCAAAGAGACTTAAAAAACAAGATTAGCATGAAAGTATGATAGTTCAAATTCTCTTTGAATGCTGTAAAATAATGGAGCAATTCTTCTAATGGTCTGAGAAGAAATGAACCCATAATTTTATTCTCAAGTATAAAAGCAAAACAAACCAAAATATAACTGTAACTCTGGCAATGACTAGGAAAACATACTACCCAAGCCACTCCCATAAAAACTATATACTGAGAAGGATATCCCAGGAAAATGAAAGAGAATGCAAACTGATGACCCAAGACATAAAGAAACAGAAGCAACTGAGTATGAATGAGAGGAAGTGAAGAAAATTCAAAAGTGTTGTAAGAGATTCTGCTACCCATACTTGAATTATGCTAAGAACACTTTCCTTCTCAGGAGTTTGATGACTTAACACTCACTGCATTTCTTCTTCTATGCGTCCATTTATATCATTTGCTTTTACAATGAGTAATATTCACATAACAATAATATTATAAAGGCTGTTTTATTCATCTTAAAATTTTAGTCTCAACTTATAAACAAAGCATGAAGTCATAGTAACAGTGGACCGTAAAACAGAAAGGGCTTCCCTGGTAGCTCAGATGGTAAAGAATCTGCCAGCAATGCAGGAGACCCAGGTGTGATCCCTGGGTCAGAAAGATCCCCTGAGAAAGGAATGGCAACTCATTCCAGTATTCTTGCCTGGAGAATTCCATGAACAGAGGCTAAAGCCTGTGGGGTCACAGACAGTCACACACAATTGAGCAACTAACACTTTCACTTTCATTTCATACAATAAAAGATAAACATTATAAACCTTACAAAGGTAAAAGTAACAATATAGCCAAAAAATCTACAAAATCCCATCTCCTTAGACAATGCTTGAAGTTAGTAAATCACAAAATAAAGCTATAAATATAATATTACAGCACAAATTACCAGAAAGCAAGCATAGAGGTAAAATGTACTGATGAGTCATCAGGCATTTTTAAAGTTGATAAAGATAGAAAGAAATTGACAAAATACCTAACATTTATAATGGTAACTATCCAAATAACCAAAAATGGAACCAGTTCAAAGTTTTTGTTTTTGTTTTTGTTTTTTAACTTGCAATATGAAAAGAGATCTATCCTTTCCATTCTAAACCTAACTGGGTTGGATTCAGTCAACAGTCTAGATACTATTTTAGCTTTTTTATAAAATTTAATATATTTTAGTGCATAAAAAGCATAACAGAAAAACACAATAAAATTAATAGTGACCTTTTTCTCAATGGGAGAAATTCTGGATAATTTTTCATATTACTTTTTCATATTTTGCTAGTTTCCAAATGTCCTATATATTCTTCAGAAAGCAATCACTAATTTTAATTTTTAAGTCTTTGATAAAGTTATCTAACATGGCTTTAAAAATTCAAAATCAGTAATATTTTATATGTTTATATATACACAAAGATTTATAGATTTATGTATCTTTTACTTGCACTTTGAAGGTCACGACAGCAAGAAATTGGGATAAATCATACAAGTTTCTCCAAGAATGTATCTGTTTACATATTTCCCAACTCTGCAGCAAGAAAGTGTCTCTGTCCACCATAAAGGTGAACATCCACATGAATGTTCATTTGCTCAATCATATCCAGCTCTTTTCAACCCCATGGACTGCAGCTTGCCAGCCTCCTCTGTTCATCAAATTTTCCAGACAAGAATACTGGAGTAGGTTGCCATTGCCTCCTCCAGGAGATCTTCCTGACACAGGGATAAAACCTGCATCTCCTGCAGCTCCTGCATTAGCAGGCAGATTCTTTACCACTAATAGCCAATAATAGCCCTGTTCACTCAGGTGTTTCATTAAATATCTCCTCTTAGTGGTCCCTACTTGACCTCCTGATGAGGTGAAAGAGGAGAGTGGAAAAGCTGGCTTAAAACTCAACACTCAAAAAACTAAGATCATGGCATCTGGTCCCATCACTTCAAGGCAAATAGATGGGGGAACAATACAAAGAGTGATAGAATTATTTTCTTGGGCTCCAAAATCACTGCAGATGGTGACTGCAGCCATGAAATTAAAAGACACTTGCTCCTTGGAAGAAAAGCTATGACAAACCTAGACAGTGTATTAAAAAGCAGAGACATTACTTTGCCAACAAAAGTCCATCTAGCCAAAGCTTTGGTTTTTCCAGTAGTCGTGTATGGATGTGAGAGTTGGACCATAAAGAACGCTGAGCGTCAAAGAATTGACGCCTTTGACCTATGGTGTTGGAGAAGACTCTTGAGAGTCCCTTGCACAGCAAAGAGATCAAACCAGTCAATCCTAAAGGAAATCAGTCCTGAATATTCATTAGAAGGACTGATGCTGAAGCTGCAACTCCAATACTTTGGCCACCTGATGCAAAGAGCTGATTCATTGGAAAAGACCCTGATGCTGGGAAAGATTAGAGGCAGGAGGAGAAGGGGATGACAGAGGACAAGATGGTTGGATGGCATCACCGACTCAATGGACATGAATTTGAGCAAGCTCTGGGAGATGCTGAAGGAAAGGGAAGCCTGGTGTGCTGCAGCCCATGGGGTCACAGAGTTGGACATGACTGAGCAACTGAACAACAACAACCACTCTAGTGTTTCATTAAGTATCTGTCCTTATTAGTCCAAGTTCTTGTCCTCTACTTTATATACTTGGGAATCCAATTTCCCAGCTCACTCAGGAGTAACAGGATTCTAAGTAACTAATTCCTATTAGCCTAGCAACAGTGGTCTAGATTATCCAAAGCAACAGTACTTCCAAAAATAGAACTGCCAAAGTTTCCAAGAGCAGAACCAAATACCTTTCATTGAGTAGGTCTATAAATATGCTCAAAGGGATAATAAAAGTTGATATTTGTTGAGCACCCTGTGTACCTAATTGGATACATTCAATCATTCTCACCATTTCTTTTACTCCATCCTTAAGATTCCCTTTCTATCTATTACCTCTCCCCATTTTGTCAGTAATACCTCCTTGACAACATGTTAAAATTTAATTATCTCATTTATTTTACTTTAGTCCTCAATGCAATCAGTATCTCCTTGCTGGGTTCCAGAGAAGTTGTAGGGGTTGGGCAGGTGGATTAAGACTTAAGAAGATCCTTCAGCACAGCTGCATACGTGTGGTGCATGCTCATCATGCAAGTTTCTAACTCCAACTATTCCATCTTGATTCTTCCACTACAGAGAGAAGTAGTTTCAAATCTTGCCCTAAGATTCTACATATTCCCTCCACCTGGAGCTCAGAGTGGCCTACACTGTGGCTGTGGAAAAACAACCAGTGCATTTCCTGCCCTTGATAGCAGAATGAACGTTTTGAAAGTATAAGTGCTGTCCATCTGTAAAGATATTCTTGTTACTGTTGTTGTCATGTCCAATAGACTGTGATGGGAGAATCTGGTTCATTATTAAAAGCAAAAAAAAAAATCACATGTGTAACAACAGACAGATCTGACAGTTAAAAGCAATGCGTAGTAGCCATTTCTTTAGGGAGAATGACAGTAACTTCAGAAAACTTATACTGACCTACCTAATCAGGTTTTTCTGCCCTTAAATTCTGTGGAAAGACATTAAATATCATTAATTCTTTAAAGAAATACCTTGTGGGATTTATGAATGCTCATGAATATTTCATAAAGTGATTAAAATTGTTAATCCTGCTCCCAATTAAAGTAATTCTTAGACCACATATGTAAATAACAGGTAATTATAATGTTTTATTATGTGTCATTTATATAACTTAAGCCATTAAAATTGCATTCTGACATGATACATTTCTTAGGGATCTACGTCATTTTTTAAAAGCAACAATTCATTTTTTACTTTATTTGAGCCTCCATTAATTTTGAGGGGAAATTTTGAGGAAACGGAAGAGAAGAAAAATAAGTTCTAAGAGTATAAACAGTAGCCCCTCTATGAAGTCTTGTTGCCAAAATCCTAGGCTTTTCTCCTCCATCGGTCTGTTCAGGTGGGATTCAGTATATTAACTCTAATTGAGAAAACTATCATCTGAGGAATCAGACACAAAGGTAATTGTACTGTTTCCTTTTTTTATTTCATTCCTCTTTCTTCATTTTTTTCTTTATTTCAGCTTTCCATTACGTTTGGTTTCTACATGGGAAGAAAAAGGACCTTAAATCTGGAGACAATTTGGAGTGATGGAAAGTTCACAGAGTCAAAAAGAGCTAATTCTAAAGAATCATGACTTCCTAGCTATATGGTCTTGGGCAAATCATTTTACCTCTTGGAATTTTAGTCCTTTTACCTGTAATATTTTGAATTTCAGTTCTTTTGCCTGCAATATTTTGAAGATAATACCTTTCCTAGTTACTTGGTAAAATTTTTTTGAGAGTTAGTTAAAACTCATTAAAGGCATTTTGTAAAATGTTCTGCTGTTAACCCCAACCAACCAAGTAAATACATAATTTGAGCAAGTTACTTCACCATTTTCATTTTTCTAGACCTCAGTCTCCTGATCTCAGAAAAAGGAATTGAAAACTCATTTATAACAGATTCATTTTTCTAGTGCTTGCTTCCAAGTTACTGACTTTTTCTTTAACTTTCAATTTATGGGTTGTTTTTCGCAAGTTCAGATGGAGTAGGATTTGGAGAGATAAAGGGGATGAGATGCTCCAAAGGAGGTATAAGGATCCTGGTGAATTCTGTAGTCCTTGGGTCTCATGACATCTGGCAGAGATTTGCATGGTTGGGCATCTCCCCAAACACATTCTGAGTTCATGCTCTTGATGCACATCAGGCTTACGTCCTGAATGTCCATCACTTCCAAAGCAATGCTCTTGTCAGCGGCTCGACTTAGTCTGGAGTGGATTGTTTCCACCATAAGCAGCCAAGTGAAGTTCTGTTTTGCCTTTGCCTGTTGTGCTCTATGAGAACTAATTCCAGTCTTCGACATGGGGAGGCATATTTATGACATTTGGCTTCTTCATTCCAACAGATTTTTCCTTTCTGTGTTTATGAGAGGTAGCATTAAATAGTGCTCCGTCCTACTGGGTTCCCTTTGTTTAAAAGCATCTGTGTCTTTTGCACTTACTTTGGCCATTATTACAAGGAGTTAGAAGTACAGAGGCACAGCTCCAGAGTTGCTTGACTGCTTTTATGTCCTTTTATAAAAGGTTTCCAAATCAAGAGGATCATGTATGTGTTATTTCTGGGTCCATTAAATGCCTGAGTAATTAACATTAGCCATTTTGCCACTAACAAAGCATGGAAACCACGATGTTTTTGTGATGTATAGTCATTTCAATGTCAGCTTATAGTTGCACAAGCCGATCTAATCACCTCAATGACAATACAATGAGACAGGCGCCAAGATTATATGGCCTGGCAACCAAATGACTCTTAACATTGTTTGGAAATGTACAGGCTCCATCTAACCAATAATGTGTTATTTTAAAGTTTTTGAAGTTGTGCAGAGAAACTCTTAAAACACAGATTATAGTGGTAAGGGTCTGAAAAAGTGCCTAACCTGTACCCAGCGTTAACATAAACACAAAAGAAAGCTACATTTCAAACAGATTCATAACATAATCAGAAATCAGGATCTGACAGTGCATATTCTCCATTTGCCAATGCATTCCTTTCTAAAAAGCTGCAATTAATTACAAACTAGTTTTGATGCCGTTTTTGCTTTCCTTAAATATGGAGTGAATTCACCCCATAAACTAATGAACCAAAGTGGAGCCAAATAGAGACCAGCTGGCTGGATGGCTCAGTAATTTTATCCACATGATTGACTTTAGGATCCTTTCGCTGAAGGAACTAGTCTTTATTCTTGCAATCAGCACCAATGACAATTTGGGAGGGGTGGAGAATTATTAAAATCTGAAGAAACAAGAGGTACGGTTTGTTTGATGTGGAAAAACACATTCTACTACACACTTCCCTGGTATTATAGGTGCCGAATTTTGAGTCTCTCAGGCTTCCAAAGAAACACACTGATTAGTTGCCACAGAGACATAATAAGCAACCATTGCCTAAATAATCATTTCAGATACTCCATTAACAGCATCTAACGGTGTGGCTTTTAACCATACAAATTGTTTTTTGACAGCTTGTTACCTTTTCAAATAGTTTCCTTTGGGCATTATACCACACTCAGATCTAATTTTAACTTTTGCTTAGTTTATAATTTATGAGTTTCTTTGGAGATGCATAATGTGTTTGAGGAGAAAGGATACATTCAAATAAAAGTTAAAAACAAAATCAATTGCTGTTTTAATCCATGAAACCTCTCCTCACCAGGAGATAACTATAATAGGATGAAACGAAAAGAGGAGAAAGAAGGACCTAGGTGATCTAGAATTCCCATGCTGCTGCTGCTGCTAAGTCACTTCAGTCATGTCCAACTCTGTGCAACCCCAGAGATGGCAGCCCACCAGACTCCCCCGTCCCTGGGATTCTCCAGGCAAGAACACTGGAGTGGGTTGCCATTTCCTTCTCCAATGCATGAAAGTGAAAAGTGAAAGTGAAGTTGATCAGTCGTGTCCAACTCTGTGCGACCCCATAGACGGCAGCCCACCAGGCTCCCTCATCCTTGGGATTTTCCAGGCAAGAGTACTGGAGTGGGTTGCCATTGCCTTCTCCGAGAATTCCCATAGAACCTATTTTTAAAAAAAGCAAGTTTAATGCATTTGAACAGGATCATAGCTCTACATACTGCTGATGCATACAGAAGTGTGTCTTAAGAGCCATGAAATTCCACAATACAAAAATTAAAAGTTATAAAATGGCTTAATGGAGCTGTCAGTGAAGAGCTAAAATATATAACACTCCTTTAGCACAGAAAATCCCCAGGTTTACAATTTCCAGACACTGGAATGCATCCACTCAAGGAGGAGGAAGAATATCGTTCCAAATTCTGGTCAAAAACGGATTCCACCTAAAAATCATAGATCACAAGTTGTTGGAGCTGAAGAGAACTTTAGAAATCATCTGGTCAGGCTCAAAATGAAGCCGGGTGCCTTCATTCTTAAGACTTTTCCCTTTCCTTTCCCCAACATCCAAACTATCAGAAAGTCCAGCCCAGTACCATGGGAGCCATATTCCTCCCACTGCTGCACCCTTCAGCTTCTAAGCACCAACCCCTCTCACCTGGATTCTGCCAAAAAACCCTGAGCTGAGGGTCAGCAAACTGCAACTCACATTCTACTTGCCACTTCTTTCTGTATGTCCTACAACCTAAGAATAGTTTTCACATCTTTAAATGATTATAAAAAATAAAAAGACTGATAACATCTCATGACATGAAGTTATATAAAATTCATAATCTGGTGTCCATCAATAAAGTTTTAGTGGAACACTGTCATGCTCTTTCTTTTATGCAGAGCCCATGACTGCTTTATGGCACCCCACTCTTAATACTCTTGCCTGACAAATCCCTGGTAGGACAAGGACCCTGGTAGGCTGCAGTCCATGGGGTCGCTAGGAGTCAGACACGACTGAGCGACTTCACTTTCACTTTTCACTTTCATGCACTGGAGAAGGAAATGGCAACCCACTCCAGTGTTCTTGCCTGGAGAATCCCAGGGATGGGGGAGCCTGGCGGGCTGCCACCTATGGGGTCACGCAGAGTCGGACACGACTGAAGAGACTTAGCAGCAGCATGACTGCTTTGACGTCACAATGGCAGTTATACAATGCTTTCACAGAGACTATGTGGCCCACAAAGTCTAAAATATTTATACTATCTGGCCAGTTGTTACTATCGAGCCCTTCATAGAAAATGTCTGCTGACCTCTGTGTACTCGGTTCCCTATACCTATGCTTTTTCTGCCACAGTCAGTTCTTCACACAGCAACCAGTGATCCTTTTAAAGCAAATCACATCTTGTCACTCCCTGCTTAAAACTCTCCAATGCTGAGCTGTACAATAGTGCAGCCACTAGCCACATGCATCTATTAATCACCAGTGTCTAGTGTAACTGAAGAATGAATTTTTAATTTAAGTTCAATTATTCTAAATTTTAAAACTGGTGCTTGATTCAATTATTGGAAAGCATTTAAGTATGTTTGGAACAACTTGGATATGTGAATCTGCCATTTCAATTGTAAATTTTGTGAAATCTCAATGCAGATCAATTATCTGCAATGGAATTTGGCATCCAAACTGAGATGCACTATAAATGTAACATACACACTGAATTTCAAAGACTTAATCCAAAAAGACAGTGTAAAATATTTCTTTAATAATTTTAAGTGGCTAGATGTTTAAATGATAGTCTTTTTAATATATTCTGCTAATACATTATTGAATCTAATTTATCTATTTCTTTTTACTCAATGTGGTTACTAGACAATTTAAAATTACATGCATCTTGCATTATATTTCTATTGGACAGACTTCAGTGGGTTTATATGATAAGAATAAATTCAAACACCTTACAGTGTCAACAAGGCCTTCCTTGGCCCACGTGCATCTCTTTAATCCCATCTCTCTGCCACTCTCTCTTCACTCTTTACCAGTCCCTCAAAGACACTAACCTAACTTTGGCCTTCAAGTCTTTCTTTGCACCAACTGTGACTTCACTCTGAACCCTGCTTCCATATATCATAACTCATCCTCATCATTCAGACACAGCATACATGCCAGTCTCCATGGAGGGACCCCCCTCAATCCACCCTCAGTCACGTTCTAACACTCCACTCAGTTTCGTTCTCTTCACAGCTACTATCAGTAGCCGGAATCTTCTTTTGCATCAATTTATGAGTTTTTTACTGCCTCCATTCCTTGCATGCTTCCTATTTCAGCACCCCAAGAGAAGGAATCTTGTCAGTTTGGCTCACTGCTATAATCCCCAGCACTTAAAACCATGCCTGATGCTCAGCAGGTATTTCAATGACCAACCCTTTATTTTACAGATGATAAACTAAGATGCAGAGCCCCATAGAGACCTAATGAGAGCTCAGAGTGGAAAGTAGATCTCCTCCCTCCAGCTCAGCGTTTTACAAGGAGTGGCATAGCTTTGCATCTCTCCCGTCAGAACAAAAAGACCTTCTGCTTAGTTCTGTGACATTTTGCTGGGATGCCAACTTCAGAAGCAAAAGGTCAGCTAAACCAACTATTTCATTTACCCATGGGCACCTAAAAATTTCTCCATTGCTGTATCTCCACGTGAGTACCTTGTCAGATTGTTAGCAGCTTTTAAGTTTGCTTCTCTGATGATCTTTTTCCTCTGGGCGTGGAAATAATCACCAAAATTAAAGAAAGAAATCAAGGGCATTTAGCCTCTCTCTCACACCAAAGTAATAGTCACAAAGCAGAAAGAACTAGGTCATAAGGATGGAAAAGAGACCAATTAAATAGTTGGAAGTAGCAGTGTGACCACCACCAGTGAAGATGAGCAGAAAAATAAACACTAAGGGTCAGGGTGCCCTTCCCCTTTTATCTTTTACATTTTCTTCTTTCATTAATTAACATTCACACTATACTCATATTCTGACAAATTAAGCAACAGCCCAAAGGGTGATATTTGAAGGCAACTTGGAAAAAAATTATACACTCTACCTCAGTTACAGCCTAAAATGTCACTCTTTGTAACATCTTATATTTTAGATGCTTTAATCCTCATTTAATCTTCATTTTCATCATGTATCTCTGGGAAAGACTGATACTTTAGGTGAAAAGTGTTTGGAAAAGGGAACTGGATATGGTATCTGCCAGGTAGTTTCAATTACAAGCAGACATACTATGTATTGTATTCAAGGGTGATAAATGTCCGAATAAAAATCTTTTATTTAAATTCTCATTTACTACCAGTTAAAGAAGTTGTGGCTTTCCCTCTTATTCCTTCATTTTTTCACTCACCACTGAGGAGTGAGTTTCTTTGACCTTCATATGCATCTATCAAGTGTCTTCGGAGATGAATGAACCTTTGAATTATACTATTGGGTGTGTTCAGCAACATGAGACGGGGCTTAGAGTTGTGGGTGAACACAGGAAGATAGGGCTGTCTGTGAGCAAACCACTGTGGCTAAAGTGAAGGCTTTATCATATGTCAAAGAGGGTACACTTAATGGATGTGGTGAGTGGACTTTAAATGTCAGGTTGAGGTGTGGGAAATTTATTCTGTCAGTAACATGAAACTACCAGAAATTTTACTATGTGAATAAAATATTATCATTCATTGCATAAAATGACATGTTTAGGAGAATATTAGTGATGAACATTTATTTTAGCACTATGTGCTAGAGAATGTTACAAGCATTTTACATGCTTATGTGTCATTTAGCCCTTATAATGAACCTATAAAGTAAGTAGGACCTGTATTATTCCTATTTTACAAATGAGGAAAATAAGATACAGATAGTTTAAATAATTTGCCCATCATCACACAACAAGCATGTGGCAGAAAGTGTTAGACACTTGGTTGTATCTGACTCTTCGCAACCCCACCAGGCTCCTTTGACCATGGAATTCTCCAAGCAAGAATACTGGAGTGGGTAGCCATTCCCTTCTCCAGGGGATGGATCTTCTTGACCCAAGGATAGAACCTGGGTCTCCTGCATGGCTGGCGGATTCTTTACCTCTTGAGCCACTAGGGAAGCCCCGTAGGTGACAGACACAGGACTCAAATCCAGGCACTCTGCCTCTGGGACTCTCCACAAGGGTGGCTGAGCAGTTTGGCAGAATGGCATAAAGACTCTAACACAGACAGAGCCGCTACTTGGTATCTGCCTGCATGCATGTTCAGTTGTGTCTGACACTTTTTGACCTCATGGACTGTAGCTTTCCTGCCCGCCAGGCTTCCCTGTCCATGGAATTTTCCAGGCAAGAATACTGGAGTGGTTGTCATTTCCTTCTCTGGGAGAGCTTCTTGACCTAGGGATCAAGCCTGTGTCTCTTGCATCTCCTGCATTGGCAGGCAGATTCTTTATGACCTGGGAAGCCCTGTAGCTTATATGAAGCCTTAACAAAGTCAGGAAAGATACTACTTCTAGATAAGCTCAGTAACAGTGTTGGTAAGTAGATGGTGCATTGTCTTTGTATGAGTTTTAAAAGGTGACCCATCCTGTGGGCAAGCACAAGCCCATTTCCTAGTCTGTGGCTTGGTTTATGGAGCAAAATGGCTAGATTCAGTGCTCATTTGTCTCTATCATACAGACCTTTGAACATTTTGCTTTCAACTGAATAGCTAAAATATATTAAACCTTCATATCCCCAAACCATCAGTAAAGTTAACTCTCTACCACAGAGCCTTGTTTGACATGTGGACTTTTATGAATATTTGAGTGTGCATGTTGAGCATGTCCATGTGAAGTTAAAATAAAAAATGGGTGAAGTTCCACATTTGGGTTGATGCCAGAACAAGATCAAAGGGCAGCCACAAAGTCTTGGAGTTGAGAACTTGAATCCCTGAAGAAACTTCTGAGGAATTCACAGAAAATCTTCTGCAAAGATGAAGATCATTAAAGGTCATCAGAAATTTTACCAGGATTCAAACTAATCTTTCTCAATCACATTACTAAAGATTTTGATTAGGGAGAGAGGAGTGATCTGGAAGACTTCCACAGAGTGACTTTAGATTGTGCTAGAATTTGCCTGCTAATATAGATGTATTTTGGTTCCTCCTGTCCATCTCTTGGTACCTCTGTTTACCAGGGCCTCCCTGGTGGCTCAGATGGTAAAGAATCTATCTGCAATGCAGGAGACCTGGGTTTGATCCCTGGGTTGGGAAGATCCCCTGGAGGAGGGCATGGCAACCCATTCTAGTATTTTTGCCTGAAGGATCCCATGGACAGAGGAGCCTGGAGGGCTACTCTGGAGGGCAACCTCTACTCCATGAGGTTGCAAAGAACTGTCACGACTGAGTGACAAAGCACAGCACATACATATAGACTACATAGAGAAATACATGTGGTTTTCTAAAAAATTTACCATGCTTTGGGGCCTATATTACCACTGCTTTCCTGCCTGTACCAGATTGCAGGCTTGTTCCCACTTGTGAGCGCAATCTAGCTTGCCTTTTGTCCCGATACTAGTGAAAATGCATGAAATTGACTACCTCCAAAGACCAAGGTTCAAGATCAAGTCAGCTACAGTGCCTATTACTTAGTTATTCCCCACCTTCTCCACTTGACCAATCATCTTCTAGATCCATTGCCCAGTACTTCAGTACTCAGGTTCTCAAGACCTCTTCCTGTACCTCTGGAATCTCCTGCCAGATTCTCTGTACATGTAACCCCACCAGCCTTTATGACGCAGCAATAAATACTACTGGGTACTCCTCTTGCTCTTTCATACCTACTTCGAATTTCACTCATAAATCTGGTTGGGAAAATGATGATTTCATATAAATATACATTGTGAAAGGATCAACATATTCAAGCTAATTAGCATCCATTACTTCACAGTTACCTTTTTCCCCCTTTTTATCCATCCCCCACCCCCCGCCACTCCTCTTGAAGTCTCTTGAGAAATCGAAGTTCAAGTTGGTTGTATTAGTGAGAGTCCAGACAAGAAAGCCACAATATTTTAAAGAACAGGTTCTTAACCTTGGAAGGTTCATGAATGGACTTCATGGATTCTATAAACTCTCTGAGAAAGGATATTATATACAAATGGAGGCCGTGAATTTACATTTTTCCAAGAAATGTACCATTGTTGTTGTTTAGTCGCTAAGTCATGTCCAACTCTCTGAGACTTCAAGGACTATAGCCCACCATGAACAGGCTTCCTTGTCCTTGGGATTTCCCAGGCAAGAAAATTAGTGTGGGTTGACATTTTCTTCTCCAGGAGATCTTCTCAACTCAAGGGTCAAACTCAAGTCTCCTGCACTGCTGAGCCACTGGGAAGCTACAAGAAAGGTACCGTAGATTTCATTAAAATTTCTAAGAAGTCAGTGAGCCATAAAATATCAAAGGAAGTTGTCTGATCCTTAATCATATTCCCTCTAGATAGCCAGTGCCCCAGCTGTATTTCTTTGCCTATTTAGAAAAGCTAAAATACTTGGCAAGTATTAATATATTTTTTTTTCTTTTTCTTAATTTGTAGTTTGCAATGTTTAAAAAAAATACTTTAAAATACTGACATATGCCAAGTCACCACTGTTGATGGTCTTGACACACTTTCCTAAATATAACTTTGAAAAACTTGACAATTATTTCATTTTCTGTAAATCTACTTTTAAAAGTCTGATATTATTTATTTATAAAACCACCATAAGAAAATTATTTAGATATATTTAGATGCACATAATGAACTAATGACTTAAAAATTCAGAAAATTTCAAATGACCATGCTTTTCTGCAACCTTACAGTTTTACATTAGATTCCTTTCATAAGCTTACAGAGAGATATCGTTATCATACAAGAACAGCAAGACAGGACTATCATCCTAACCTGGGCTAATCCTGGCAGCTTTTTACACTGTGCATTTAATATAATGAATCCAGATGATAACATGCTGCTTTTTTCCCACAAATCTTCTTTACCATGATGTCAGAATAATGTTTCAGTTCCTTCAAAAATAATTCATTCTGGTATAGATAATGTCAATGTATTAAGCACACATAGAGGCACTATTTATTTTATTAAATTGGAAAGACTATTGGTCATGCAAAACCAGTCAAATCTCAACTTTATCTGACTTCACCTTCCCACTGGGGTTACCCAAATCAGTCAGTGAGAACAAGTATAAGTTTTTGACAGCAAAACTATTTTTCAACCAATACTGCAAGATTGACTCTTTTTCCACTAACATTGACTGGGTTAAGATATTAAATGACGAATCTTATAAAAAGTGTTTCTTTCTCTTTCCTTCTCTCTCCCTCCCTCATTATGTTTACACAGCTCACAAGGAAAAGAGAGCTTGCTGGTCTTGTAAATGAGTTGCTTTTAATCTCCAATTAGCCACCTGTAAGTTTACAAAATGGGGTAAAATTGCTTAAAATTAAAGTATATTTTTTGATACTTCATTTAGTCCCTACCATTTGGTATAAGTGAAACTACCAAACACAGTTCCAAAAGTTATTAAGAAATTGAACATGTGGTTCCACCGATCTTATGAGCATGTAGCTAAGGAAAAACTCACATAAATCTCAAAGACATATTCATCAGCTTTGAAAGCCTCTTGCTAAGAATGTGCTGTTTATTGGAGGGGTGAAGATGAACTCTAGCACCCTTTCTTTTGGCTAAACCATAATCCACTCAGATCACACCTGAGAGAAATGAATCAACAAAGTCAGATCTGGAATCTAACACTTCACGTGTCTTTTCTATTGTTGCTGTAAGAAATAATCAAGAACAATGCATAAAGCAACACAGATTTATTATCTTACAGTTCTGTAGGTCAGAAGTTTAAAATGGGTCCAACAGGGCTAAAATTTGTGTCAACAGGACTCTGTTCCTCTTGTGGCTCTAAGAGAGAATTCATTTCCTTTAAAAGAGAGTCTGTTTCCTTGCCTTTTCCAGCTTCTAGAGGCTGCTCACATTTCTTGGCTTATGACCCTTCCCTCTATATCATCAAAGCCAGCAACAGTGGGTCAAGTTCCCACATTACATCACTCTGACCTCCTCTTCTTCCTCCTCCTTCCACTTTTAAGAATTGCTTTGATTACATTGGACCTACATGGATAATCTAGGATACTCTTCCTCTTTTAAGACCAGCTGATTAATAATTTTACTTTTATTTGCAACCTGAATGTGCCTTCACAATGTAAGGTAACTCATTCACAGTCTGCAGAAATTAGGACACAGACATCACTAGCATCTGTTACTCTGCCTACTATAGCTCTCAAGGTTTAGACATGTATTCTGATGTTCCTATTTGCTCCTCAAAAGGACATATAAATTTTTTATTTAAATCTCCTAAAAGAATTACATGCTATTTCACCTCAGAACCAATGCTCTGTACAAGGTGACCATAATTATTTCATTTTCAATCTGATTTTTAATTTCAGAGTGTTTTTGAAACAAAACAGTTTTGTGGAGCTTTGTGGAGCAAGAAGAGAAAGTGACCATTTAGAAGCAAAGTAGGGTACGCTTTCACAAAACCTAAAGCAGACTTGAAGAACATTTCCAAATGTACAAGGCCCCAAAGAGAAAGTTAATTTTTTGTAACTTTCCTTTGAAAGTGTGGAAGTGTCAGTTGTTCAGAAAGTGTTCAATTTTTTTGTGATCCTATGGACTATAGCCCACCAGGCTTCTCTGTTCATGGGATTCTCCAGGCAAGAATAATGAAGTGGGTTGCCATTTCTGAACAAATCCATTGCTGCTGTGAGTACAAGGGAAGTTATGATTATTGTGGGTTGTATCATATGAAAATGGCATAATATACATGGCAAGCACCTCCAGAAACAGATTGGAAATGTATTTAGCATATACTTTCTTTCAAATATATATATGACCTTTATGAATAAAATTTCAAGTATAGTCACTATATATGGAAGTTTTCGTCTTAGCGGTAATCACTCAAAAATTAGATTTTTGCTCAAATAAGTAGGCTAAGTAAAATATGGTTGATTTCCCACTAAAACTTCTACCAGAGAAGAGGCTATACAAGCAACAAGTTCTGTTCAGTAAAGGCCGATTGAAGAACATAATTTTGCCAATAAACTCTTTTCCCATTATACAATAATCACAGATGCACTCTGTTGGAAAAAATTTTGGCTTCTCAATGAAGTACAATAATACCTAAGCATGTAGTAAATCTTCTAAAATCACATACTTAAAGGAAAAAAAATGTATCATTAAACATTAATATCAACACTCCAGCATCAACCACAACAATTTGCTACACTAAAAACAAGAAAATCAAATGCTGAAAGTGAAAAATATAGTTCTGAATCTTTGGCCACATTATCCATCTGCTTTGTTTCCATTAAAGAGGCAGGACTCCCTAACACTTACTAATTTCTACATTTTTCACAAACTTCAAATCATCTCAATGCTCTACTTTTATTTCTGTGGTAATAGGATATAATTGTTAAAACTTTTTCTAACCATTAAGTCTAAGAGCCACTTTCCAGATTCATTCACTGCCTAATAACTCTATAGTTAGTATAGGATGACTCCCTTCTTAATAGACCTAATTAAGTATACATACTCAGGGATGCATGAACACACACGCAGACACACACACACACACACACACACACATGTACACAGTAACTCCCTTTAAGTCTATTCTTGTAGAGAAAGAAAAGGACACATAATTTAGAATGTACCAAGACCAGAATTAGAAAAGGACAGATTTATGGTGGTGATCATTTTGTAATGCATAGAAATATCGAATCACTCAATTATACTTCAGAAACAAATAAACAAACCCATAGAAAAAGATGAAATTTGTGGTTACCAGAGGTGGGGATAGGGGAGATGGAATTGGATGCAGACAGTCAAGAGGTATAAACCCCCACTTATAAGCACTAGGGATGTAACGTATGACATGATAAATATAATTAACACTGCTGTATGTTATATGTGAAAGCTGTTAAGTAAGTAAATCCTAAGAGTTCCAATCATGGGGAAGAAATGTTTTTCTTTTTCTTTTACTTTGAATCTATGTAAGATAGATGTTCACTAAACTTATTGTGACCGTCATTTCATAACACATGTAAATCAAAATCACTATGCTGTACACTTAAAACGTATACAGTGTTGTATATCAATTATATCTGAATGAAACTGGAAGGGGAAATGAATAAAGTAAGAAAATAAAATGTTCAACAATGCCTGAATTGTTACCTGAACTCCACCTCAGAGTTCTAAGTAACAGACAACATTGAGGTTCTTTTTTCATCTTTATTTTCTGACAAATACTTATCTCTCCAGAGAGCTATGTAAGCTTCTATCAATATATATTTCTGGTAATGGTTTGACTTTATACATGTGTGATATTTTCAGAAAAAGTGAAATTTTATTTATTTTGTTGGAATATTAATTCATAGAAAACCAAAAATGCTACTACTATAACTGTAGCCCAGAAGATTCTTCATGTGCAAAACGACTCAATAAAACAAGCTCAACTCAAAGTTGGATGGATTGCGCACTTGTTAATTTTGTCATTCCCACAATCTATAGGCTTGTTTACTTCACTGAGATATTAGCTTAATAACCATGTCCTCAATAGGGACTTAGAACATATCCAAAGGGTGTGAGTTAAGAAAGTGCTGATTGCTCACTTGTGGCTGAAATTTGTATACAGATTAGAAAGTGCCTGGTCATCCAGACAACACAAAGGAAAGACTGTCCTTGAAAAGTCCAAGTAACCTTACACTCATTTCATTCAGTGTTCTTCCTTACAGTGGGTAATTCACTGTATTATATTATATTATATCAAACTATTATAAGTTTGATCAGAATTTATTAGGCAGCATCATTTCTTTTTCCAGGTTGTCCTCCAAATATGAAAATATTATTTGCAGTCATAGAACATAAATTAGTAAGTTATTTTACTGGTGGCTAAGATGAATTTTCTCTTAGATGAACACACTATGGACCCTTGGTAAATATTTTAAAAAATACTAGTAAATATTTTCAGAAATATTTTCAAAAATGCTAGTAATGGTATTTGTGCATGTGACCCTAGAACAACATGAGGCCAGTTGGATTGCACGGGAACTCATATCAAAAAATTTTTTAAGTTTAGAGAAAGAAAACTCTATAATGCAAAGGGACATAATTTTGTTGAGCCAAAGGAGAACATTATCTTTGGGTCACTTTGCTCGGGAATAGACACAAGAATGGCTCCAACAGAGTAAAAGTTCCTTTCCTGACTCAGGGCCCTGCAGTGAGGTCATTTGTGAATGACCTGGAAAGACAGGAGCAGACTAGTGACAACACTTCTCACACACACACATACCGCAGAATGCCCAAAGTGGTGCTGTGATCGCCACACAAACCCAGTGTGACCAGATAGACACAAGCCTTGGAAACAAAGTACAGTCCATCCAAAGAAATGCTCTGATTCAAATGGCCTTATGGAAAGCATAAAATACAGTTCAACCTTAAATCAATGTTACATTACACACAACTTTTAGTTCAATCTCTACCCTTCCACCTTACCTAAGAACCTGATTTTAAATGACAATTTCAGCTTGGATTTTAATACTCCTTCCAGTGAACTCTTTCATGATGGAACTTAAATGATCAAAAGCAAACAGACCCACAGTCATTAGCCCACATCCTTCTGGTGGCATTTTGGGCTGCAGGCATGTTTCTTTTTCTGAAATCAATGGAATAGACTCACAACATTCTGATTTTCTCTTTGTCTTAAAACAAATTAAAAAAAGCCTAATGTACATTTCTCACACATAAATTAAATGCTAATCTTAGAATATATAAATACTAGAAAACTACCCACATATCAACTAAACCAAATTCTTCACATCAAGTAAAGTGGTGGGGAAAAAAGTCTTAGAGCTGCCTTTAGTACTTTCTTGACTAATTTAATTGATAAGAAGTAATCCTAGAAATAACTAGCTAGAGAGTAAAAAAGTTTTATTGTAAAGGAAATACACTATTATTTTTAAAAATATATAGAAATTACAATCTTTAAGGTTTTTCCTAGAAATTGATTTTATCCTAAATATCTACACAATTGGTTTCTCCTTCTATTTTGTTAAAACTTATTCATTCTTGTGTAGTCCACAGGAAATTCTTATTTTTTTCTTTTCACACACTGACCCAAGTATAATTCTTGACCTTCCCATCATTTCAAAAATGAAAAAAAAAATTCATATGCAAAACTATTTAATTGCAACTAAGAGAAGAATATGGAAAAAAAACCAACTTATATTCATAATAGAAAAGACATTATAAATCTAAAGCAAATTAATAATACCAAAATGTTTATCCTTTAGAACCAATGTGCTTTGTTACATTAAGAGCATGTCAAAATATGTGGTATGATTTTAAAGAAACTAAAATATCCTGATACATGGTGCACACATTTCTAAAACATATTTCTCAAGAGAATTCATGAATACTAAGGTTTTCTTTTCCTTACAGTACATTCTGACCCAAGTTTTTTCATAAAAGGCATCCTCCAAACTTTCAGATTGAAAAGCAAGACATTTGCTCTGTTTCAGTTCTCCTTTAACCACAGAAAATATAAAGCAGTGACTAAACAGTTACAGTGTCTATTCCCTCAAAAGAAAAAATGGGAGAAGAACTATGCTTTAGAGTAAAGCAAAAAAGAAAATCATAAGTAACTTTCAGAGATTTTCTGTGACCCAGGCCTCCATTTTACAAAGCGGCATCTTAACATTTCCTGGTGAATTTTCTCCTTTTACCTTCGTAGGACATCGAAGTTCTAGAAACACAGCCTGAGACAGCATCACTATTCCTAGTCATAGACTTTCTTCAAAAGAGTGCTGAAAGCTCAGATTCTAACCTAACTCAGTGGTTCTCCAAACCTGCCTGCACCTCAGTACTATCTGGGAAGCTTTCGAAAAACGTAGATGCCCTGGACACACATCCTAGCAATTCTCACTCAATGTAACTAGAGGGAGGCTGGGAAATCTGAATTTTTTCTAACACTTCCCAAATGCTTCTGATCAACCAGGTTTGGAAATCACCCATGGACAGAAGAATGTGGTGAGCTACAGTCCATAGGGTCACAAAGAGTCAGACACAACTGAAGTAACTTAACACTGGACAATACTAGTCAAATGTCACTCTACTTACTGACAAACTAGCCACGTTCAGCTTGATACTAACAGACTATATCCTCATCTTCAACCTCTCTTTAATAATAATCAGTTGAAAAGATCCTAATATGCACTACCCATTTATAGTCATGACTTTATCAAAAAATGTTGTTAAAAAAAGAAGGGAAATTAGATGTTTTATGATATTCTCCAGATTTCAAAATAGTGTCTACTCTTCTTTTCCAAAGAGAATTTTGAACTGTAAAATTATCTTTTAAAAGGCTACTTTATAAAAACTAGCAGTATGGATCTGATCTTAGTGACTCTCCACCATCAATCCTATAGGTCCTCCAAGATTTTGTTTGGGATCTGGAGCTTAACCCAAACTTGTTCTATGGCCTTGTCCAAAGATTTTGAAAATAAACATTTTGCATATCGTTACCTAACATTTGGCCTAATGAATTCGAATGTGCCAATCTTGAGTCAAATCCAAAATTTTGAAGTAAACAAAGTGCTACTTAATTATCCAACAGTTAGGTATGTCCAGGCATCCAGCTGGTGTGGTAGAAAGGACTTGGTTTCTGGAATTAAGCTGATTAAGGAATGAATCTTGGCTTTCCTGCTCAGTATCGCCCATGTAACTCTTAGTAGGATTCAAAGATTTTTAAGCTACAATTCTATCTGCAGAGTGGGAATGACGAGAGCAGCTTTATAGTGTTATTTTGAAGATTAAATGGGATAACATACAGAAACCGCTGTATACTTAACAAGAGCTCAACAATTATGAAGACTCAGACTTTGGGATCAGGGAAACTTGAGCTTTCATTCCAGCTCTACCTCTTGCAGCATTAGGAAATTCCATAAATATTCTAAGTCTCAATTTCATCACCTATAACATGGGCATAATAGTAGTACCTACTTGACTACAGCCATGAAATTAAAAGACACTTGCTTCTTGGAAGAAAAGCTATGACAAACCTAGACTGCGTATTAAGAAGAAACATCTCTTTGCCAACAAAGGTACGTATAGTCAAAACTATGGTTTTTCCAGTAGTCATGTACAGACATGAAAGTTGGACCATAAAGAAAGCTAAGCACCAAAGAACTGATGCTTTCGAATTGTGGTGCTAGAGGAGACTCTTGAGAGTCCCATGGACTCCAAGGAGATCCAACCAGTCCATCCTAAAGGAAATCAGTCCTGAATATTCATTAGAAGGGCTGATGCTGAAGCTGAAGCTCCAATACTTTGGCCACCTGATGCAAAGAGCTGACTCACTGGAAAAGACTCTGATGCTGGGAAAGTTTGAGGGCAGGAGGAGGAGAAGGAGGTGACAGAGGATGAAATGGTTAGATAGCATCATCAACTCAGTGGACATGAATTTGAGCAAACTCCAGGAGATAGTGGAGGATAGAGGAGCATGGCATGCTGCAGTCCCTGGGGTCACAAAGAGTTGGACACAACTTTGCAACTGAACAACTTCTTCGAATTATTGCAATGAACAGTACATGTAGAGTATTTCATGTATTCTTCCATGTTGCTAGCACTTAGTAAGCATCATTAACTGACAGCTTTTTAATTCTATTTTCCTCCTCAACTTGCATTCTAAAGATTCAGGAAGAAATTTGGATTTGCAGAGATAGAGAGGATCTCAATTCTCCTTTCACAGATGAGGACGTTGAGGCTACAGAGACTAGGTGGCTTGCCTAAAGTCACACAGCTAATCTGTGACAGGGCTGGATCTAGTCCCACATTATCCTTAGCAGATATAGCATGGTACATACTATATTGACCTCCCTTAACAGAGACAAATACTATTTGTAATGAACCTACATCACTCAGAAAACCACTAGTTAGTTTCCCTCGTGGCTAGAGAGTAAGTCTTGATAGTCAATTAAAATAAATGCAACCAGATCGCTGTCTGTTATAAAATATTATTATTCAAATGTAACAATATAACTCTCTGGATCTTCATTACTGAGTAAAAGCCAAAGAATGACTAAATTTTGTTAAGAATCCAAAAGAGGCATTTTTATACTTTTTTCCCTAAATGTACAAGAACACGGACTCTCTGGAGTGGTCTGCTCATTTTGGAGATATTGGCTGCATATAAACAGAAAATAATAAACTCTCCTTGTCTACCAACAACTGGAAAACAAATCCCCAAGGAGCATAGTGAGCACTCTCAGTATGATCGATGACAGATGTACAGTTGGGAGCCACTTTCTATGCTCCGAGCAGAGGAAAGGTCCACAGAGATGTGAGCCAAAAAAAGCTGTGCATAAAACTTAAAAAGAGGGCAATGCATATCCTGTAGTCCCTTCAGACTTTTTCTTTCACTGACAGAGGATTGCAACCTAAGTGGTTTCTGGCCACAGCAGAAAGCAACAAAAGGCTGCATGGCTGATTTTTCTTAAATGGAAAAAAAAAAAAAAAAAAAAAACAGAAGGGTTTATGCTCTTTAAATTGCACGGTCCAGATGGTGTTTTCCATCCTTCATGCTCCTTTGGTTGCGGCTGTGTCTTGCCTATGTCTTTTGTGGCAGGACACACTCACCAGTCAGCAATTTCACCACTGCTTGGGTCCAAATGAGCTATGGAGAAAGAAATTAGGGTGAGTGGAGAGGCCACAGCTGGGAGAGATCAGCCACACTCAACAGGCCTCTCCCACATACATAAACAGAACAGACCCGGGAAGGAGGGCAGAGAAACAAAATATTGAGGTTTAGAGGGTAGTGCTTGAGGCCTGCAAAGTCGGTGTAACCACATGACATGCACGTATAGGTTCTAACCCAATTGCTGAAAATCCCTGAGTGTCTGTAAAAAGGTGGCTATTAAATGTCTTAGCTGAAACATTCAAAAGCTTTTTGATACCACAAAATATTTTTTCATGCACTTAAGCTGTTTCTTAATACCTAACTGAAAGGAGAGACTCATTTAGTAAGTTTATTCTCATGTAGGAAAGTGTCTCTAATAATGAACTGTGTTTGCTGGGTTTTGAGTTCCTGGCATAGTTTTAAATCTCTATCTTCACTGCAGGTCTCAGCTGAAAATTTCTAGGATTTGAAATTCATGTGGACCACAATCCTACCCTATTTATTAGAAGAAACATTAAAGAATGTAGCATGTCTTCCACAGCATACTGTATTAGCACCTGAAATGTAAGAGGAAACTAATGCCTTTAGCAATGGATCATGGCTTTTCAAGTACCACTTTCCTTGCATAATACTGCAATAAAAAAAGAAAACATCCAAATGAGATATCAGTATTTTTTCTACAGAGTGAAGAAAATATTTCTAACTCCATATTTGTGGTTTATGTTAAGCCACCTGCTATTGAAACACTAAGATTTCTTTTTTCTTTTGCACAAAAGCAAAGGGTCACCCTCTCATTTCTCTTTCTCTCTGTCAAGGAGAATGCATGCCAACTCAGTCTCCTCCTACATGAACACAATCCTGTGAACAAGAAACCCTTCACCACAGTTTTATCGGCCCAGGATGTTTTTATGATGTGTAGTCTAATTGGGTCCTCTCCAGGAAAGAACACTAAATTTAAATTGTGGCCTCCATCAACAGCAAAAGCAAAGCAAAGTCAGCACTGGGCAGCATTTCCAGTGACTGTTTTAGAACAGGTAGTTCTTGAAAACACTGGGCAGTTTCTAAAACTCAATTAATTATGGGGCTTACTTTTTAACCTTTATCTTCAAAGCTATTAGAATGATTTTTTTTAAGTCCACTCATGTGCTTCTATTAATAGTTGGAATATGCTGATTTTCTGGAAGACAAAATGTTTTGAAAAATAAGGTTGCTCCTAACCTTGTAAACAGCAAACCTACGTCTAGGGATTTATTCCAAATTAGAGATACAAAGATTTCTGCAACTTTTGACTGTAATGGTAACACATAAGAAACAGAGTCAGTGTTTAAAAGGAGGAAAAAAGAATCATGTCAATTATGGGATAAAATGGTTTCAAGAATGTTTACTAATATTGGAAAATATATTGAGAGAGAGTTCAGTTTTTCAAATGATACAAGCTATAAACTTGATCATAATATTTTAAGTATATATTTATATATGTGTGTTTATATGTACATGCTGATTTACATCTATATATACAAGTAGAATCTAAGAGTGAAAGAAAAAATATTATTTTTGTTCTCTACTTTAATATTGCCTGTTATTCTGAAATTTTCTACAATGAACACAGATTGATGTTAAAATTAGAAAAAAATAAATATAAAAAAGTATGTTAAAAATTTTTAAATTGGATATCCTGAAGAATTTAAAAAGCATGCATCTTGGAACTAAAAAAAAAAAATCCCATCTGGCCTAGTTTTTTTTTATTAAAAGTTAATGTGTTTTTCAGATGAAGCCCAGAGACCTTAATTGATTTATCTAAGCAAATGGTTTGAAGATTCCACCTATTCTTTTAACCGAAAAAGAAAATACAATTCACTTATAAGAAAGCCTGAACATCCTACTTCAAAGGCCTCTACTCACACACCACAGCTTTCAAGTTTCTTCTGGTAACCAAGGACAAGTTCTAAGAATTGAGATAAATACTAAAACCCATAAAGTGATACCATTAGAGTCAGGTGTGTCCCAGGGATTTCCACGTCACATACAACAGAATGATCAGTTCAGCAGTGGTTCACAGGAGCCTCACTGGGCAGAAAAAGGACACAGAGTATGCATGGCTGCTTGTACCAAAGCAGTGCCATTTTCATTTGCTTACTATAGTGGGCTTCAGTTTAGACCCCTCCAGAAGAAAACTAGGATCTGGATGCAAGCATTTTATTTGAGAGATGAACCAGGAAGTACTGTGGGGGAGGAGAAAAAATGGGAGAAGAAGGAACACTTACAAAGGTGTGCCAGTGTGGACGATATCTCTGTAAACAAATGGGGATCCACTTGGATGGGAACCCTCTGAGAGACTGTGGAATACAGCCTAAAGGGTGGACTATTTATCCACCAACTCTTGCACCATATTGATTGAGGGTCTGTCCTGGAATGTTAACTCACTCGTGTGTGCATGTGTGCACGCTCACTTGGTCTTGTCTGACTCTTTTGGACCCCATGGACTGTGACCCACCAGGCTCTTTGTCCATGGAATTTTCCAGGCAAGAATACTGGAGTGGGTTGCCATTTTCTTCTCCATAACTTACTGGTACTGGATCCCTAAGCAACTAAGCACTTCTGCAGACTGCCCTGGGTAGAGACATTCAGGGAGCCTTCAAGGCATGGTGAGAATATAGGCTTAAAAGCAAGTTAGACCTGAGGGTAAGCCACGCCTCTGTCACCTACAAAACTTTGGGCCGGCTATTAGGTCAACCTGGCACTCAAGTTTTTCACAAACACTATAAAAATCTTAAAATATAATATCAAGTAATTTTCCATTGTGCCAGTTCACTAGTCAGGGCTTCAAAAAGCAGAAGTCTACTTGCCATTTGAATAAAGCACAAAATGTGAATTTTAAGCTCTGCTCTATCACTTGCCATTTTGGTATTCCCACCCTGAACACCCACGTATCTTTGATGATCATTAACTTTTATGATGGGTTCCTATACCATTCAGGAATATTTTAGATCAACAATTTCTATGCTATAATAAAGTAAAAAATTCTAACTTTAATTTTATATCAGTAATAATAAACAGAACACTACTGAGTACTTAATATATACTAACCAGTATATATAGCAGACTTCACATGTATTATCTCAGTAAAGTTCAATAATTATACTTGTTAGGTACTATCACTAAGCCTATTCTACTGATGAGAAAAATTGAAACCTGGAGAAAGTAACTTGCCCATGATTGTGTAACTAAAATACAATACGACCTGTGCCCCAATCTAGATCTGAATGACTCCAGAACGAGCACTCAACAATTGCACTGTACTCCCTTCCACTTGTAGAAGGAAATGGCAACCCACCCCAATATCCTTGCCTGAAAAATCCCATGGACAGAGGAGCCTGGCTGACTACAGTCCTTGGGGTCGCAAAGAGTCAAACAATGACTTAGTGACTGAGCATGCCCTTCTCCTTTTATAGGCAATTGGACAGATTACATGATCTGCCAACTCTTTAATCACCAATAAGCTATGGCAGCACTCTAATGATCAACTTTGGTTTAGCAGAAATGATCAAAAGCTTGCCATAACAGATCACTACTACACACTATTTCAAACTTATCACTTCCAGTCTCCTATATTGGATCTTTGGAGCCAAAAAGATCAGGGTTTAAAATCTGGGCAAGCACTTCATACCTGTATGATGTTGGACAAATGGTTTACTTCCATGTGACTTAGTTCCCACCAATGTCCAACATGAAGAGCTGGCAGAATATAAAAAAGGGCCTTAATTAAGATGTATTTCAAGTGTCTGATATATAGTATGTGCTCACAAAATCATAGCTAGAAACTAGTCCTCAGTTGTCAGCAAAGCATTAAGTCCATGTCCATTAGCTAATTACAATGCTTTGTACTGCAGGCTGGTGTGGTAGGTGACCTATTGCTCAAAGTATATGAAAGTGGAACTATTATATTAAACTCCTCCATTGTTGTGAGTAGTTATAGCTAAAATGTTATGCCAGATTTTTCACACTCAGTAAAATTGGTCCTACATCCTTGAACGAGTATCCATTTATAGATTTATGTGGAATACAGATACAGATGGAGAGAGAACCATTCTTCATATATAATGATATGCATATATGTTTGTGTATTTATATGTATGAATAAAATAATTAGCTCACTTCTGCTTTATATAGATTTTTTAAGAAAACATGCAATTTTACTACTCCTACAACTGAATAAACTTATCCTGGCGATTGATGATACGATGATAGTAGCAAAGAGTTAAGCGTGAGAAAAGGGATAGAGGAAATAACATTATGAAATGAAACCTATTCTGAAAATCCTGTGATTGCCCATCATTGAAGTCATTTTGGAAAAATAGCCTGTGGGTAAAACTGTAAACACCATATGTTTTTGAGTATTGAAGTGTTGTCTAAGAAAATTACTGAAAAAAAAAAAAAACCTTCAATCCCAAGATTATTTTGAATTGGAAGATTTGGATATTTTAATAACCCCTTTCCTTTAACTAACCTTGCTGGTTCTGCAAATAGTTATTTATACTAACTAAAATGAAGGCTACAAAGAATTTATGTCTTTACTGAACTTTATAAATTTCATACTTATTGGGAAAGAAGGAGCGTATGGGGGGGAAAGCTTTATTTTTTTGGCGTTTCTGTTATTATCTCACTCTGACCTTTCTGTGTCTGAGATTTCTCTTACAAACCCAGGTAAAATGGTGCTATTTGCCCTCTAAGTTCAATTTTTAAATAGTTACAAATTAAACTAGATATTGTAAAACAAAAACTATGATATATCCAAAGGTAGATCGTATTTTTCATTTTTAGTTCCTCGGTGATTCTTAAAAAGATATGTAAAGAGCATCACAGATGAATGAAAGCTTCAGCATCATTGTGTGGCATTAGCACTGAGTCACAGTAGAACCCTTAACAACATGGTGTCAAGGCTGTAGAAGGGAGTTGGCTATCACGATCCATACCAGAGTTTGATTAGAAGAATATAGTATTTGTAATAAAGCATGTTCTAATACTACATCAGAGGGAACAACCAGAAGAAATAATATAGAATCCAAAATGCATTTTCACACAGTGTTAGCATGTACATCACTCAGCCGTCACATGGTTTGGGGATTGTATAAATTTTCATGCATCAGTTTGAGTAAGTTTATCAGTCATGGTGCTTTCAGCCATTGAACAACACTTATCAAACTACGTCATGTGCAGTTTAATGAGGATATAAAAATGCGTAACAAAAAGTGGTTTACCACTAGTTAATACAGACTTACATGAACAATCATTTCCTGAGAATGACTATTAATCAGACAAATAGAACTCCCACAGATAGAACTGCTCTGTGATTTGGGCAAGTCCTTCAACCACTCTGATCTTTAGAAACTTCACACAGAGGGCATGGATTGGTTGCCAGCGCTCTTCTCACACTAATGCTTTTGAATTATTAGTGCGTTTGCTTTCATAAATTAAATTCATTTTAAGAGTAGAATTATACTGAACTAGAAAGTTTTAAAATGATGCAACATCTTTTGGAAATTTCTTTTCCTAATTATTTGCATTCTTCCCCCATATTTGCCCACTTGCCTATTTATACAACCAGGCAATAATAAATCCTTTTTTCTCTTACCAGTTAATTTAGGAATGACATCTATTTTCACACTTTCCACTCCTTTAGAAAATAAACTTTTTGAGACAAAATCTATACTAATTTTTTTTCACTGTATTTAGCAAAGTGCCTTACTTATAAGACACATTCATTAAATTTTTTTTAATAAATTAATATTGCCTGATGGTATCAATTTAGTGTGTGCTCTGGTGTCTGCCTCTCCCAGCCATTACCACAGTTCCTAAGGTTGTGGATATAACATAATCTGAAATTCAGATTGGAGAAGTTCTCCACTCTTGTCTTTATTCCATTGCTCTAAGCCGTTTCAGAAATTATCTGCTCTTGCTTTCTTCCCTCTTGGCTTTGAGAATGGTTCACCCTCCTTGTTTTGTTCCATTTGGCTTTTGCAGCTATTCCCAGACTGTTTACCTTGTGTACTGACCTTGGAAACCCCTAAGATTTGCCTCTGCTAATTGTCTCCGCCTGCTTTGGCTCCAAATCCAAATCATTGCCCAAGAGCAGGCCTCTGAGACACCACCTGCCCCATCACATGGAAAGGAGATCAGATTTGATTTCTTTGGACAACATCCATCTTATCAGGTTCATCCAAAACTCAGATTTGCTTGTAATGGGTATTTGAAACCCAGTCTGCGATAAGGTTTAAAACTTTCTAGCCGTGAAGGTGAAGAGGACATTCATTTAGTTCCTATAACAAGTGCCTACATTGAAATAAAGCAGTAGAGGAATAGATATACTTCTTGACAGGACATATGAAGAATGTGGAAAATAATGAAGAATTAAGAAAGATAAAATATAACTAAATTATAGGATGTAGGGATTAAAAAAACTTTAGAATTTTAAATAAATAGTCACAAAAATCTTTATACAACATAAAATTTCCTTTATGTAATATTCTGATACATGATCATTTAGACTGTGCTTTACTATTTCTAGGAAAAAAGAGCTAAGTAAGCCAATATCTTAGGATTTTTATATTGAATGGAAATTTTAATTTCCACAATTTCTCCCAGTACAATCTTTTGAAACTACAAAAAAAAAAAATTCTTTACCATACAACTCTTTACAATATTATAAAATGAGTATGTCAGACCTCTCACTGCCACCAAAACCTTTGTGTGTGTGCATCCAAGGTAATCATAAGAACTTTCTATTAATACTTATTAGTACTGAGGCAAGTACTTTACATATATTATCTCATCATAATTTATGATGTTATTATTAATTTCACTGTGGGCTCATGTTTAACTTTCAGAGTATGATTTTTACCATACACTAATAATTTGGCCTTTAAGCTTGAATTTTAAAATGAAGATGATGATATATACTTCATATAGTTGTTGTGAGGCTTAAGTGGATTCACATTTGTTGTAAGGATTAAGTTAGCTAAAGCACGAAAAGCACAGGATTTTCAACAAACTGTGATTGTCATTAGCCATCAGAATTAACTGCTTTCAAGCCAGGTATCCTCAATCTACTACTTCTGTAACCGATTTTAAAATTTTCATATAATTATAATAAATAATATATATCCAGTATAAAAATTGAGGCAAAAAGTAGAACTAAGAGACAGTGCATATTAGAAAGACAAAGACAGTATTTGCTGCATATTTGTTCAATTTTTAATTTGCACAGTATCTTAATTGCTTCTTTAGGTTAAGACATCCAACTGGCAATCTGGGTTTTTACTATTATTAATATACATAAGCATCTTACCCGGAGAAGGCAATGGCACCCCACTCCAGTACTCTCGCCTGGAAAATCCCATGGGCGGAGGAGCCTGGTGGGCTGCAGTCCATGGGGTCTCGAAGAGTCGGACACGGCTGAGCGACTTCCCTTTCACTTTTCACCTTCATGCATTGGAGAAGGAAATGGCAACCCACTCCAGTGTTCTTGCCTGGAGAACTCCAGGGATGGGGGAGCCTGGTGGGCTGCCGTCTATGGGGTCGCACAGAGTCGGACATGACTGAAGCGACTTAGCAGCAGCAAGCATCTTACCATGTTATTGGAAACTCTCTTTGTAAGTTTCATTTTAATGATGCATGGTATTTCATTAAGTGACTGTATCATGATTAGAGTACTTTTCTCTTTTGAATATTTACTTTTATAAATGACTGTATAACAAACATGTTTATTAATAAATATCAGTTTTCAATTTTTATTAGTACAGAGCTCAGTTTTTAAAAAAGAGATAATCTTGAGATGTATACTTCTAGTTGATATTATTAACCAAAATGCAAGACTACATACTTGCATATCTTACTTTGCATTGTGTGTGTGACTATTAAACTTCATTGTGTTGGTCTTATCCCATAGTGATTTGATGGGTCCAATGTTTTCATATATATCTCTCAATTCTGTATCTTCTATGAACACAATGTATCTAAGTCTTCATTCCAATTATTTAAATAAACTTTGAGGAAGAAGAATCTATGATAGACATTTTAAATTTTATTTATTTATTTAATTGCAGGATAATTACAATATTGTGATGGCTTGTCACTGGAAATACAATCTCCAGGCTGACACTGGTCCACTAATCAAAACTCTGAAAACATTGTTGAAATAGCTGAAAATTCTCTAACTATACCATCATTTAGTCCTCATGTCTCTGTATCATCAAGATGGCAAAATTCCTCCTGAAATATGTTATCACAAGGTAGATTCATTTTTTAGATGGATGTAAGCAACTATATGGAATTTGAAACTATATAAGGAAATTTTAGATGAAAATCATTTTAAAATAGCTATTTGTAGATAATATGAACTAATTGATCTCTCATTTCTACTGCCTAGATATTTATTCACACAATATTTAGAGAACACTTGTTAGGGACTTTGTCCTGTGTCTCATGTATATTTCTCAACAGAAAAAAAAGTAGTAATAACTTTGCCTGAAAAAGTAGATTTATTGTTGTAAAAATAAAAGCGTAGAAAATTATTATTTGATCATTTGTTTTTGAACTATGAAAGCATGAGTGGTTGCATGGATGGATAGATAGAGGAGTGGATAGAGGGGTGAATGAAAGATAATGTCCAAAATATTTACAGTATCATTAAGGTTTTTTTGATCAACAGTATTTTGGCCTGCATTCATTGAGTTTTACTTGCAAGTTGCCTGGCAAGTCTTATCAAAGTGCATTTGTGCTAAAAGAGTCAGCACTCATCAGTTAGTCCTGAGTACTATCTAATGGCAGCATTGTCTTTTTCCAATGTTTAATAACATAAATGTTTCCAAGAATAGACTGTACTCCCTACAAATATAATTCTTGACATATTAAATAAAAATAATTTCAAGTCAAATTAGATTTTTAGATACCAGCTTATCACTAAAATATTGTTTATTCCCTTTCAAATCACTACCCCAAAAAAATGAATTTCAAAAGAATTACTCTTTTTCTTTGACAGATAAAATAAACCTGACAAAATTAAAGAGGACTTTCCACCCTACCCAGGAAGCCCTTGTTCTGTTCCCATCATAACTTACAGGGCAAGTTGATAATGCACAGACCGCTTGATGTCCTACAAATGAAAGAAGAGGATGTCCTCAAATTCCTTGCACTAAGAACCCACTCGGAGAAGGTAATGGCACCCCACCGCAATACTCTTGCCTGGAAAATCCCATGGACTGCGGAGCCTGGTAGGCTGCAGTCCATGGGGTCTCTAAGAGTCGGACATGGCTGAGCAATTTCACTTTCAGTTTTTACTTTCCTGCATTGGAGAAGGAAATGGCAACCCACTCCAGTGTTTTTGCCTGGAGAACTCCAGGGACGGGGGAGCTTGGTTGGCTTCCATCTATGGGGTCGTACAGAGTCGGACATGACTGAAGCGACTTAGCAGCAGCAACAGGAACCCACTCAGATGGCACCAACCTTCATATCCAATAGCAACACTCATTTACAAAGGGAAAAATGATAGCGTTACCTCATTACTCTGAAGAGAAGCTGGAAGAAACTCCTGAAGGAGGTTCCTGCCATTGTCGCCTTTGAAAACTGCTGAGGTCAGCGCCACATCCTCCAGGAATGCTGACCCATAAGCTGGGCTGAAGTTTGCCACTGCCACTGGAACCACTCCTGTGGTGGGCATTCCAGGCCTAGAACCTTCCCTGACTGGATCCACGCAGCCTTCTGAGAGCCCGACTTCCAGTGGGTACTGATCCCTGGATGACCACCAGCCTCACAGATGCGCCTTGCATTAACCTGCGCAACCTCCGCACTGCGTGAACACTGCCACCACGCCGCAGTTCCGCAGGTCTGATATGCCGGCTACAGGGTCGGGAAGTTCTGCGCATGTGCAACACCCGTGAGAGGCGGCTATACCTGTTCCCTATTGTTAGAGACAGCCTGTAAAAGCTGGAGAGAAGGAGCTGCTGAGAAAGGCGTTGTGAAAAATAAACAGCTTATTTAAAAGGGAAAAAAGGAAGGAAGAAAAGTAAGGAGGGGGGAAGGATGGAAGAGAAATGGGGAGGAAGGAAGGAAAAAGAAATTAAAGGGCATCTTCCTTACTTTTCCAGTGTTTGGAAACAGAGCCTTCTTACACAGCATGTTACAAGAACTATGCAGTTTTTCAGATTCCTGTATCTAATTTTTATTTGTCCTCATTTTAATTTTGCTTTAACTTGTTACCTAAAAGTTAAGGTCCCATAAATTGCCTCCAACAGTGTGTATCATGGAAAGTGTACTAAAGGGGGAAAAATGTAATTTGGGTCTTTGGGTAGTTAGAGGTACCACCTCATTTTTTAAAGTATATTGAAATGAAAAAGTAGTTGAAATCCACTAGACAACCACTTGAGGCTTTATGACTGCTGCTGCTGCTGCTGCTAAGTCGCTTCGTGTCCGACTCTGTGCGACCCCATAGACGGAAGCCCACCAGGCTCCCCCGTCCCTGGAGTTCTCCAGGCAAGAACACTGGAGTGGGTTGCCATTTCCTTCTCCAATGCATGAAAGTGAAAAGTGAAAGGGAAGTCGCTCAGCCGTGTCCGACTCTTCGCGACCCTGTGGACTGCAGTCCACCAGGCTCCTCCGCCCATGGGATTTTCCAGGCAAGAGTACTGGAGTGGGGTGCCATTGCCTTCTCCATGTGGATGACTAGGAGACTGTACAGTTTCGCAAAGCCAAGGCAGATTCTTTAGCTGTCATTTTCTTCAACAGTAACCATGTCCTTGTTATCCATGACAGATTAAATGAGCATTTACCTATGAAGAAGAAAGTATACGAAAAACAGAAGAGAAGTTAAAGTAAGAAAGTATATTCAGTACCTATCATGTGCCAGCATGTACATAATATGATTCAATGAAAGCAATATTTAAAATTCTAATCAAACAAAATCCCCCTTAAATCAGAACTATGACAGCATCTACAGTGAAAAATGCAGATTATTTTTGACTCTCCTTTTCTTCTTTGTAATCCTTCTCTAATTGCTTTTCTTTGCCTCTTCCTTTTGTTTAACAAATGTTTATTGTGCATTTATTTGTCCCTGGTATTTTTGCTGTGACCATGTGCTAATCTCTGGTAAGGGAAACTAGTGAAAATGAAATATTAGTAATTTAGAAAAGACTGTATTATTCAATAGATTGACAAAATTCATTAGCCATGCTGAAGGAAACCTCAGTGGGAACAAAGAATAGGAAATAGGTTTCTTAACAAAATTTTGAAAATGATAGATACAGACACATCTGAATAGATAGATCTTACTGTAACTAATGGCACCCCACTCCAATACTCTTGCCTGGAAAATCCCATGGATGGAGGGGCCAGGTTGGCTGCAGTCCATGGGGTCGCTAGGAGTCGGACACAACTGAGCGACTTCACTTTCACTTTTCACATTCATGCATTGGAAAAGGAAATGGCAACCCACTCCAGTGTTGTTGCCTGGAGAATCCCAGGGACGGGGGAGCCTGGTGGGCTGCCGTCTATGGGCTCGCGTGGAGTCGGGTCAGGACTGAAACGACTTAGCAGCAGCAGCAACTGTAACTAAATTTAGAGGTATGTCAATTAAACTTAGGAAGAATAGCACTAAAATGACATCTGATGTTTTCATTTAACAGCATTCTTAAAATTTTTGTCTAATTTCAAAAAGATATAAAGCAGTAATAAGAGATTTACTGTTAGAAAATACAAGACAAAATTTTGATGATTTAAAATTGATATGGTTATATATCTAGAGTCTTACCATAAAAGAAACTCAACACAATAGCTTAGAATTCATTAAATAACTCAATAAAATGACCAAGTATAAGTTTTTTTAGCTGTTCACTTTGGAAACTTTTATACCTACAAAAAAAGTTACCAGAATAATACAATAAATATCTCCATTTTTAAAATCAAATCCATCAATTTTAAAATTTTGGCCCAAATTTTTCTCTTTCATTTTGTCCTTACATCTATATATTGTGTATTTTTTCTGTTTTTTGTTAAGGCATTTAGAAGAAAGTTATAGACATTGTAATACTTGATTCCTAAAACTTCAGCATGTATACAAAAATATATTTAAAAGTCTGTATCTTCTTATATGCAGGCAATGAGTTACTTTCCCTAATTCATATGTACATAATACACAAAATCCAATCAGAATTATATTGTGATTAAAAAAAAACTTAGCAATATTTCTAATGTTGATAAGAAATAAAGATCAGGTAAAAATCAAAAATAGAATTTTGGGAAGAAATAAGGAAAGAAGACTAATCTTACATTTAGGTTTCCTAGTGAACAAGAAACTGTAACTATTGACGCTATAATAAAACATGAACCCCATTTTAACACCACAGCTTGTTTGACCTTGAACAAATGGTTAACTTCTCAGAGTCTGAGAGTCTTCATCTGTAAAATAAGCTTGGAAATATCTGTCTTGCAGAGTTTTGTAAGGATTCCCAAGTAATCCACTTGAAAAATATAATGCAATACCCAGACAGTGAAGAAAAAATCAACATATATTATAGCAGAATTGTTTAGCTCTTTGGAAATTATAATCTATAATCAATTTGGGTCTAAAATAAATTTCAGCTCTATAAAAAAGATTAAATGTTATGAAAAATATTTGTATTACAAAAATTTTAAGTTAAAAATAAGAAAAGAAATGTGAACCTTAAAATATATATATATATTAAAATTTATTAAATCTCTCAAGAAGAGGCTTGTTTATTTTTAAAGTGATAAAATAAATTATAAAATTTATGCATAGAAAACATTCTAGAAGAACAATGATATAAAAAGCATATATTAACTTTATGATGAAAAATAAAATAACTACATTTTACTGAGGACAAGAATGTGCTTTAAAAGAAGCATTAAAAAACAAAATTAAATTACATTAAAATAAAATTTAAAAAAAAACAAAACACCAAACACCTTCAGGAGCAAGAAGCAACATACTCAAGATTAAGAAGAAATCAGAAAAGGCTTAAAAGGGAAAATACAAAGAATATCTAAGGTGATTCAAAGAATGAATAAGAGATGAATAGGTGGAAGGAGGAAGCCACTGCACAGAAGGGATTAAAAATGAAAGTCAGCATGGACCAGTGTGATAGATATATTCGCTACATTAAGAGTGTTTTACTTCCCCCCCCCACAGGCAGAAAAGAGCAATATTTTCATCACTGGGGGTATGAATGAGTGATTTGCTTGAAATTAATGATATTAACCTGGTGAGAAGTATGATAAGTGCGAACAGCCGTGGACAGCACGGACTGGTAGGGACTATGCAGAGACCATTAGGAGACTATTTCACAGGTAATAAATGGTGAAGCCCGCTTTGTGAAAGAGTGAATCCAGCTACAAAATTGTCAACTACTCTGCCACACGCTTGAAGATGAATTATACAAGTCCGTCTAGTTCTTTATGGGCTTCCCTGGTGGCTCAGTGGTAAAGAATCTGCCTGCCAAGGCTGGAGATGCAGATTCAATCCTTGGGTCAGGGAGATCCCCTGAAGGAGGAAAAATGGCAAACCACTCCAGCCTGGGAAATCCCATGGACAGAGGGGCCTAGTAGGCTACAGTCTATGGGGTCACAAAAGAATCAGACACAACTTAACAACTAAACAACAGTAAATTTCTTTTATAGTTTCTCTACCTTAACATTATTGAATATTTTCTTCTTATACTTGACTGAAAGTTGGCTTAAAGCTCAACATTCAGAAAACGAAGATCATGGCATCCAGTCCCATCACTTCATGGGAAATAGATAGGGAATCAGTGGAAACAGTGTCAGACTTTATTTTGGGGGGCTCCAAAATCACTACAGATGGTGACTGCAGCCATGAAATTAAAAGGACGCTTACTCCTTGGAAGAAAAGTTATGACCAAACTAGATAGCATATTCAAAAGCAGAGATACTACTTTGCCAACTAAGGTCCGTCTAGTCAAGGCTATGGTTTTTCCTGTGGTCATGTATGGATGTGAGAGTTGGACTGTGAAGAAGGCTGAGTGCCGAAGAATTGATGCTTTTGAACTGTGGTTTTGGAGAAGACTCTTGAGAGTCCCTTGGACTACAAGGATATCCAACCAGTCCATTCTGAAGGAGATCAGCCCTGGGATTTCCTTGGAAGGAATGATGCTAAAGCTGAAACTCCAATGCTTTGGCCACCTCATGCGAAGAGTTGACTCATTGGAAAAGACTCTGATGCTGGGAGGGATTGAGGGCAGGAGGAGAAGGGGACGACAGAGGATGAGATGGCTGGATGGCATCATTGACTCGATGGAAGTGAGTCTGAGTTTACTCCGGGAGTTGGTGATGGACAGGGAGGCCTGGTGTGCTGCGATTCATGGGGTCGCAAAGAGTCGGACACGACTGAGCGACTGAACTGAACTGAACTGAACTGAGGAAGTCTAAGACAGAAACCAGCACATTTTTGTTTCCTCTGTTCAATACTTGGTCAGTGCTTGACATGAAAGGAAGAACAGAAAAGAGGGATGTGCAGAGAGGGATGTAAAAAGGGAAAGGAAAGAAGAAATTTAAGATAAGAAAGAGAAAACGTAGTGGAGAAAGAGAGAAGTGAGAAAGATGAGAGGGAAGAAAAGATGAGAGGGAAGAAAAGGTGAGCAAGAAAGAAATATGGGGGAAAAATACACAGGGCAACAAATATTTTTGTGGTTAATTAGAAAAGATGAAGAATTTTTCAGAAAGCCATAATTGAAATAGCACCTACTCGTATATGGTAAATCATCAGAAATTGTTCACTCATGGTTATTTCTATTACTTATGCTTAATTTGTATTACGATTACTCCTGTTGTTTGTTTCTTTTGTTTTTATGAAATAGATCAATCACTAGATAGATTTCCCAAATACAGTCAATGCACCCATTGCTATTAGCAGACTCATTCTGGCCCAAATCTATGTCTGCCCCATGGCTACACTGCTCAAGTTTCCAAGTTGTCTTCAGTCCTGGTATAGCAGCAATCCATTTCCCACTCCAGCCAAAATGTTTACTGTGCTATTTGAATTCTTTACTTTGAATAGCACAAATTAATAAACGTATTGAACGACCTAGTCTATACTAAGAAGCTAACATTGCTATTATTTGCTAAAGGCAATATAATTTGATCTGGTACATTTCTATTTACTAAACTATATATCCTCATAGTGCCAAGGGAACAGTTTTGAAGAGGTGATATTTTATCTATCAGAATAACCAAGAAGAGAATATAGATCATCTCTTCAAATTTAGAGAAAAAGCTTTATTTCATAAGCTTGGTTGACCATAATAATTTAGTAGTGTTGGCAAATGTGCAGAGCCTAATTAGTGAAAATAAAACTGACATTGTCCATCAAGAGGTTATTTTTTTTATATGTAGCACACTGGAGGAGTGTTGTTTATTACAGCTTGGTAAATATTTTTAAAGACTTGTTTTGATGGAAGCTGTGTTTCTTCAAAGAGAGGTTTATGGGTATATTGTAGCAGCCAGGAAGATGCAAATCAGTGGCATTTATGAGCTGGGGAAAGACAGGCCTGTACATACAATGAAAATGGACAACTTTGGTCATTAAAATTGCACATGGGTGTCTAAGGGAGGTCACTGTTTCTCTTACCACATTCCTTCCTAATGCATCTATAAGATTGTTGTATTTCTCATGGGCATTTTTGCTCTCATTCAGGAAGACATTTTATACAAAATCCTAAATTTAAAGAAGATAAAATTTGGAAAATAATTATGCACAATTCAGAAGGACTTTTTAACATAAGTTTTTTAAAGAGGTAGCTTGCTTAGTGCATTTGAAATATTTTTAGGTATATAGAACTGTGTACTACATGCAGTCCATCAGAATCATATCTGTTAAGTAAATTAGGGAGGTATATCTGTAGGTAGAAGTTAAAGAAGATAATCAGAATGTGTTCCACAAAAGTATGAAAATAAATGGCACTACTTTAGAACTTGTTCTTTTTTTAATTTCAGGAAATATCCTTGATGAATATACAAGAAAGGCAAGTGTAACTTTAAATTTATAAAGTTCAAGGAAAGGACCAATGTATTTTGTCTTGCATAATTGAAAGATTATTGGATTGTTAGCCAGATCGACTGAAGGTCAGCTTTCAAACACATCCTGAAAGGTGCTTCATTCTATGAGACAAATACAAGGTTTGGGTCATGGAGCACTTCAAAAAATGTTTCAAATGTACTGTGTCTGTGTGTGTGTGTGTGTGTGCGCACGCATGCGTGAGGGTGCACGCATACACACACACATGCACGTTAGCACTTTAGTGCTAGAGAGACTGGAAACCTGAGCTGTCTCCAGGCTGGAATACTGGGCTGGGTTGCCATTTCCTTCTCCAGAGGATCTTCCCAACCCAGGGATCCAACTGAGTCTCCTGTCCAAGCCACCAGGGAAGCCTGTACTAGTACTTCTCAAAATAAGCATCACCTGGGAGCTTAGGAATGCACATCATCAAACTCCACCCCAGATTCACTGAATCAGAAACGCTGGGGTGGGGTCCGGCAACCTGTGGTTTAGCAAGTCACAGGTGTTTCTGATGAAGTTTGACACCCACTGAAGTGAACTAATAGAGTTCTAATATATGCATGCATCTGGTAACTGCCTTATTCAGTTATTTTCAAATTCTCTTTCTTGGAATGCTGGGCATTTGTCTCAGGGCTCTGGTGGGGAATTGTGGGGAAAGAAGGAATGTGAAGAGAAAATCTGTTTTGGAAATGTAGTTGGTGTCTACAGGACTTGCAGATGGAAATATGTAACAGCTGCAATTAAAAAGTTGTGAATTGGAGAGAGAACAGGAATACAGGGAGAACAAGAGAAAGAAAAGCGAGAGGAGAGGTAAGGAGAAGAGGTAAAGAGTAGAGAAAGGAGATTTTCAACTGGATATTTCTTAAATCTGCAAACTATTATGCAGAAATCAAAATGAATCATTATATTCTACAGCTGTTTACAGTGCAACAATATGGCTAATCTTAATTTTATATTAGATTTTAAAAGCCACAAATGACTACATAAAGCATGATCCCTTTTAAGTTAAAATAATTAAAATATAGATATATTCTTTTTAGAAATATAGTTGAATGGGATAAAATGATACAAAAAGCAAAGCAAGAAAACAATAAACACAAGACTTGGGATGGTGATGATGTTAGGTAGGAAAAGACAGAGTGAGGATGCTGCAGAGGACCACACAGCCAGAGAGAAGTCGCCCTCAAGGTCTCAACTTTCGTGTTGCCTAATTCATTACCTAAATGAAGGAGGGTGGGAGAGAGAAAGGCAGGGAGGAGGGAGAAAGGGAGGAAAAAAAGAAAGAAGGGAGAGAGGAAGGAAGGGAAGAAGTCATGAATTGACTAACGGTGACCAAAGATTATGGATAATCCAGTTTTATGCACCTGTGTGTATGTGTGTGAGCACACATGTGCTCGGTCACTTGGTCATATCCAGTTCTTTGCCACCCCATGGACTGTAGCCCACCAGGCTCCTCTGCCCATGGAATTCTCCAGACAAGAACACTGGAGTGGGTTGTCATTTCCTCCCCCAGGGGGTCTTGACCCAGGGATCGAAACTGCGTCTCCTCTGTCACCTGCATTGGCAAGTGGATTCTTTACCACTGAGCCACCTGGGAAACCCTTTTTGCAAACCCTTTGATGTCTACTAAAACATTAAAAGTAGTAGTGAAACCATGTAATATGCACTTGAAAATGATGAGAATCAATCTGAAATGAGTTCTTCATTATAATTAAGTTATTAAGGCAATAGGGTCTTTCCTTACAGGGGCTTTCCTCATACAGGCTTTATCCATAAGTTGTTTATATTTAACCACAAAAGGAACAATTAACAAATTTCAGCTCTAGACAAGATTGATAAAAAGATAATGTGTCTTTAAAACATGCTATGCCACTTTTTAGTACCACCTTGTTCTTTATTGTCCTCTTCCTAGCTTTCCAGGGCCCTGAGCAATGGAGAACAGGGGTTGCTGGGTCACAAGACTCAGTAACCCTAAATATACTTCCTTGGTTCTAAACACTGCCATCAAACTTGACAGTCTGTGTCCTTTTTCTACAGCATAATGATGAGCAGCAATTATTCCCATAAACTAATTAATTCCTGCTAACAAGCTAACTGGGCTTCCCTAGTGGCTCAGACAGTAAAGCATCTGCCTGCAATGCAGGAGACCCAGGTTCGATCCCTGGGTTGGGAAGATCCCCTGGAGAAGGAAATGGCAACACACTTCCAGTACTCTTGCGTGGAAAATGCCATGGACAGAAGAACCTGGTAGGCTACAGTCCATGGGATCGCAAAGAGTCAGACATGACTGAGTGACTTCACTTTCATGTTCACTTTCAACAAGCTAACTGCTGGATAACTCCCCTCAGAGTGATAGCTTAACCTAGTTGAAATGTACAGCTTCTTGAAAGATCCTTAAGTGTACATGAAATTTTTAAATTTAGGACTAGTGGCATTCCATAGAGGAAGATATTTCTGATCAGAGACTTTTCTTCAAAGTACATCACCTAAATAGCACTCTACCTTACCTACTGGTAAGATTGTTTATGTATGTAATTTTCCTTTATAAAAGTAAATTTTAAAGTATACATATAAGTCTTTGGTGGTGATGGAAGCAGAAATGATTGATGCTGGAAGGTTGAACCATGTTGCTACCAAGTTACTGACATTCTGCTAAATAATCACATGCCGGTAGAACCAAGAGCATTTCCTCATATTTACCTTTTTGTCCCACTAGACCTTAATTGAACAATTTACAAAGATTCTGTTTCTCAAGTCACACAGAAAAGGAAAGGTCATACTAAATAAATATGTCTTATTCAAATGTCAAAATTTAGATAAAACATTATTCTTTTCACCAAATGAGATTAAATAACTAGATACTATTAGATATGTATTATATTACTATATATATGAGAGATAGGGACAGAGAAAAGGAGATACATGTACATATACACGTATATATCTTACCTGATGATACATTAAAAGATTTAATTATGCTTACTTCCAAAGGAATGCCATCTATAAAATAACACATTATATCTCCACTCAAATGTCTTTAGTCACTTAAACCACGAATATCCTTTTCTCTCTTACCCATGAGTAAGAATTCCTTCAGGATAAGTAACAATTTTCTCCCCAACTAATGCAAAGAAAAAACACTAAATGGATTTAGTTCAAGACTTTGCAAAAGGAATGTACCTTTACTATGATCAGATAGTCAAACTGTCAAGAACATTATGCATAACCTAATGTGTTTATTTATAATGGAAATTGTTTAGTAAACAGAATCAAGATTTGAAGTGAGTTGCATTGCCTCCATCAGAGAGAAAAGAAAATGTGATCATTTATTCACAGGCACAGATTTGAGCCAGATATATCCATAAAAAGTTAATGGGAAGATTCAGAACCTCATAAAAAGCTATAGAAGAGCATCCTGCCTACATCAAATCACCATACATATCCGTCATGTGAGGTGTACATTATATGGTCTGAGAAGGATGAAATTACATATATAAAAGGCTACCAATATGTGAAATCACAGATATTCACTAGCTTGAGTATCCACAATACTTAAGGTACCTTAATATCAGCATTTTTTGTGTGTGTGAAAACACTATCAAATGTCCTTTGTTACATTTAATAGAGGTTATTGTTAATGCTTTCTTGTTAGATGTAATTTGTAGGATACAGATGAAATTGTCCTGGGAGTTCAAGGAACTTAGGCTTTCTCTAACCTGCTTCTCAATACCCTTCCAGCTTCAACCCACTTCCAGAAAAATCTATATTGTTTATCTACAGCTGTGTAAGAATTTATCCCCAAACTCAAGACTTCATGACTTACAACAATAAACACTTATTATCTCAGTGATTCTGTGGTTAAGAAATCCAGGCTTGGCTTAGCTGAGTCCCATGGCTCAAGATTCTCACAGTGTTGCATCTCAAGGATGAACCAAGGGAAGGTCTCTCAAGCCCACTTACGTGGCTGGCGATAAGCCTCAAGATGTTGCTAGCTGTTGGCTACAAACATCAATTCCTGTCATGCACCCTCTCCATAGGGCCTTCACAGCATGGCATCTGGCTTCCCTCAAGGCGAGGGCTCAGAGAGAGAAAGAATGAGAGCAAGACCATGAGAGAACCAGTAACGTGAAAGTCACAGTCTTTGTGTAACCTAATTTCAGAAGAGACACCGTATCACTTTCGCTGAATCCTATTCTTCAGAAGTGAGTCACGATGTCTAGCCCACACACAAGGCTTGTGGGGGCACAAATTCCACAAGGCGGGGATCTTAGAAGCCAATTTACAGGCTGCCTACCACAGCATCTTCTGTACTGAAGGAACTTGTCACACATTTCTGATTGCCTGGGAACTGCCCGAAATTTCTGGAAGAATGGCATTTGAGCCCACTGTTTTCTCTATCAATACATCTAGACTATTAATTAAATTTGAGGCATTCAGTCTACAGGGTATAATTCAGCCATAGAAAAGTCAAAGTCTAGAGGGTAGGGGGAAATGTCTCTGAAGAAATGACTTTTAAAGCATTACTTGAAGATTAGTGTGGCTAGCTATGTGTGGGTGAGGGTTCAGATGCAGGAAGAAAGAGTTTAAGGTAGAAAAAGGCAGAGAAGTAGAATGATGTTCAGAACTCCATTTATTTCTCTGCTACCACTTTTTCTTCCTTATCTACATCTTTTGTTCCTTGATCTGTTAACTGAGGCTACTAATTTAGAACAAATATATTTACTTCAGTATAGAAAACTGAAAATGTAATGAGTTTGGAGCCCCAGTGATTTGAAGAATGAGAGAAAGAAGCAAGGGGTGAGAAGGAAGAGAAAGAGAAATGGGGAAAGAAGGAACACCATGATGGGAAGAAGTGACAACAGAGAGAAATAAAAGGATGAATTCCTCCATATTTGCTCCTGAGAGATACTCTACAGGTGGGTGAGGAAATCTTTTCAGGGAAAGGCATTAAAGATTTTCATGGTAAAAAGTTATCAATCAAATTTGAGTCCAATTCATGGTCAATAATATAAAACCAAACTATCCAATAAAAGACCTATTAGAAATCACAATCAAAACTCCTGATTGAAATTAAAAACAAGAAAAACCAAAATGAACATGAAGACTGGCCAGGATCAAGGACAAGGAAACAAAAAAAAGATAAGTGACAAAAGTAGAGGAAAAGTTGCATAGGACAATGAGTGCCCAGGGATTCCAGCTCCACCAAGGTCAGGGGATGCCCAAAGGTCTTATACATACTTGTCTGCATCAGCTTTTTATATTTATGGTAGTGTCTCCATATGAGCGTGGTTCACAGGTACAATCCTTCCAACCCAAGCCATCTGTTTATTCATAGAGTTCCAAGATACAGAAAGAGATTTCTGAATGGAGGAGACCATACAGTTAAAAAAGGGAATGCATACATCTGAAAGTCTGACTTTTCATCCCCACTTACATAAAGGCCATCTTAATGCATGAAATCTATGGATACATTTGCTTTATTGCTATATTCCATTTTCAAAGAAGGAACTATCCAATTGATATATATATAGAAAAGATCAAAAGGTTAAAAATGGTCTTACTTTTTATTGTGAACGCATTATGGTTGCCCTTCAATTTGTTGTATAGTCACTATTTATAGGATCTGATATAGGATACATATATGTATAGGATCTCAGAAACAAGGCCAGTTGTCAAAAAACTCTACAAGTTTTTGACAAGCATACAACAAATCTATCAAACTGAACTGTTTAGTAATCACAGTCTTGTTATAAGGTTTAAAACACATCTCAGGGTATTCTAACACACATCAATATTTTACCTTTCCTGCTCATAATTGCATTACTTCAGATAACCTTATAAATTGAACATTAATCCACATAAACATATACTGATGTTAGATTATGCCTATTATGTGCTAGGAGTGTTGCATTCAGAGACTGCAAAGATAAACTGAACCCAGATCATATCTTTAAGTCCAGACCATTTCCCGATAGTGAAAATAATCACCAAGTTATTGTTTCAGAGCCATTCTTCATATACCAACATCAACGAAGTTTTGCCCTTGGTTAAAGCAGTTGAAAATCTCCAGTAACCCTGGCATGTGTACTTCAGAACATTGTTTCTACTGTATAGAAGTTCATGGATAGCCATTTAGATTATTTTCATTGCTGTTCCTTGCTCTATTGAAAGTTTTCTGGTTGGCATACTTTGCGAAAGTCTTCCACAACCCTATCTGTCTCCTAGTGTAACTCTGTAGACCTACTGACTACCTTCAGTCATATTATTTATTCTTTGGAAATCGCAACAGAAGCACCACCAATCTGGATTCCTAATCATGCCATCAAAAGGTGTTGGAGAACTTCTTAGGGTCATCTAACTTACACGGCAGCTACCATAGCCCCTGTCTACTGAAAATGTGAAATACTAGAGGTGTTGACATGGACGTACAGATCACACTTATTTCCTGTGATTTTCTTCAATTTTGTGAAGTAAGGGTCTATCAGCTAAGTCCTAAAGATTTTATCCGTGCCATTTCTAAACTCTGTAATAGACATCACACCAAAAAGGACTTTAAGCACTCTTGCAGTGAAATTTTTCTTGTTAAAAATTGACCAACTCCTGTTTCCCACATTTCAGTCTTGTGGCTTCCCTGGTGGCTCAATGGTAAAGAAACTGCCTGCAATACAGGAGACACAGGTTCAATCCCTGGCTCAGGAAGATCCCCTGGAGAAGGAAATGGCAGCCCACTCCAGTATGCTTGCCTGGGAAATCCACAGAGGAGCCTGGTGGGCTACAGTCCACGGGGTCGCGAGTGTTGAAGACAACTTAGTGACTAAACCACCACCACCACCACCTCTTCAATACTCCTAAGTTTTCCCACATTCTTGACTGTCCCATTGTGACCTTCACCTAGCCCTGAAGGCCTGACCCTCAGCACCAATGAATCAGCTATAGCCCTGGGTTTTCTCTGATTCTTCTATATCAAAATGACTTGATTGCACACACTTCCTAAAAATTCCTGTCTCCTGCTGAGCTCTTCTTAGCCCAGCTGGTGGAGCCACAAAATACCTTTTCTTATGTGTATATCATGAGCCACTGTAATTATTTTGCTCCATAGGAACCAGAGTATGTTCTATGTAGCAGAAATTTTAAGTGATGTTAATATTTTACTTGGAATAAATTATTTTCAACCATTCCAAATTTTTTTAATTTTTATTTACAAGAAGAGCTTTTAATAAATCAAAAAACATTGTAAATCTCAAAGAGGAAAATACAGATGCATTATTTTTCAAGGTATTGAATGTGAGAGCAGCTTCCCTTTTTTGGACTGGTATTAAAGGAAAACTTGTTTTGGAAATGTTAATCATGTGGGACTTTATACTCCATAAGCATATTATGGGTTTGATGATGCTTATTTGACAATATTGGTCGCTAATGATCCAAAAGGTTACCATGATATTTTGACCAGCAGTGGGGAAGATAGAAATGCTGTGACAGTTGCTTAATCAACTTTCTTTGACCTGAAAAAGGAAACTTCTCAATCCTAAAAAGTTTGTTCATAATTAAGTTGAAGAAGAGTTTCTGTGGTCGCCTGAGGAACATTTTCTAGTCCTTACTTGGATATCTTAGCAATCCTATTATCAAGTTATCTGATCTCTATAATGCCTTTATATAAAATATATGACTATGAACATATACACACTTCTGTGGTCTTAAGTAATTTCAATGGATCTTATCCACAGTCCCGCATGTCATAATTCACATTAGAAACAAAAAGAACAATGGCTAGTCTTTTACATATTACATTTAATCCCTTTGTAAACATTGTTTTGATAAAGCTTTTTCTTCATTCTATGCCATTATGATGAATAAGCAAAACACTCTAGCCATTCGAGAATATAAACTCTAGGTATGGATAGATATCTAATTTTAGTCAGAGTGAGGATTTTTTTACTTCAAGGACTACAATAATAAAGTGAAAAATTTCAAATCCATAAAATGTCATAGACCAGAGGAAAAGCAGTTCTTTTCTTTAGGATCTTCTCCTTCAGTGCACTTAACGTTATTTTTAAAGCTTTCAGTGTTTGTTCTATCGAATATAGTACTTTCTGGAAAACAACCAACTCAGAAAGTAGTTCAAAGGTTAGTTACAAGATAAACTAATAGCTATGCTAAGCTATTACTTTGTAGAGCCAATAAAAAAAGAAAAAAATAAACTATATTATTTCCACAATCTATATGGTCATCTCCAGCAACAACCAAATCAATAATAAAACATTTTTTATTTAAACTTCACCCTGCCTTCCCCTCTCTGCTTCTGAAATTTTATCCCAAAAGGGAAATCTCCTTGGAATATACCATAAATATAAAAAAAGCAAGAGTGGACAATGTAATAAATGTTTTATTTTCGTTTGTTAATAGATGGTGAAGTTCAGCTCACTTGTGGTTTGACCTTATTCTAGTACATGAACAATTTTTCTTAAATACAGCTTTCATATAACACCAGCCATCTCAAACTTCTGCATTCACCCCAGGGAAATACACACATACACGTGTATGCACACAAATAGCCATTGCAATATAACATTATTTCATAGATTTTTTATATACCACAATTCAAATCATACAGCCCCAAAATTACAATTACATGTATAAATGCTTGAAAAAATTCATTATCCCACATACGTAGCCTCTAGACTAAGGCTAATCAGATACAATTATTTTGTTTCACTGCATATATTAATGTTAATAGTAACTGATAATAATCAGTGATAAATATTGAATTTTATTGCAATAATTTTCATCTGTGCTATATACCAAGATAGTACTCAGATATTCAGATTTGATATATTGGCCCAGGACCTATATAAGATGGCCCAGGACACTATTGTTTTTTAGTTTTAGTTGTTGCTGACACAAATTTAAGGTTAAAAACTCCTTATTAAATGCTTTCTGTGTGCTAAGTCTTGAGCTAAGTGATTTATATTCCTCAACTCCTTGAATCCTCATAACTCCATTGGGTAAATTTAATTATTTCCATTTCACAGATGAAGATACTGACACATAAAGGGGTTAAATAACTTGTTCAAGGTCTCCCAGAACTGGGGTTTAAACCTAAATTGCATATATGTATATGAAAGCAAATATGTGATTGTATTTTTTTATTATCTAATTCTTCAAATAAATAAAAATAAGGCTAAGACAAAACTAAAATAATTAAAATAGCACATGAACTCCCAAACAGTCTCCTGCAGGGTCTACTAGAAACTATTCTGACCCTCCCCAACCCTACAGCAAACATCATCAGTTCAATAAAAGAGCTACTTGAGTTACCCAGGTCCTGAGCTCTGCCTTCCCTGGGATCTTGCTTCTCAGTCTTTCCCCATCCCTGTCATGATGCTTAGGGCATGAGGAGGCATCAACACATATCTATTAAATAAATAAACATCACCAGAAAGAGGGCTCTCTTGGTGGCTCAGACAGTAAAGAATCTGCCTACAATGCAGGGCACCTAGGTTCAATCCCTGCGGGGAATGGCTATCCACTCCAGTATTCTTGCCTGAGAATTCCATGGACAGAGGAGCCTGGCAGGCTACAGACCAAGGGATTGCAAAGTGTCCGACACAACCGATCAACTAATACTTCACTTTTCGCAAAAATAGTCCCACCTTCCTGTCTGCTGATTCCTTCAGGCTACATCCTGGTGCCTAACTCTGCCTCCTTCCTCAACTTCAACTCTCAGAGCCTGCCTACTAGACCCTTGGGCTCCCAGTGAGCACCTGTATTAGGCTTGATCCTTCACTCACAGGCTGTAAAACCCATTCTCTTATGCCTCCCTGGGAGCTCCAGATTGTTCTCTGAGCAGAACACTCCCCAAATTACCCCACCACACGAAGAGTGGGCAACAGAGGGAAGCCGAGGCCCAAGGCCCAGGGTACTCTGTGGCCTTCCGGACTTCAGTGTGGGACTGCACTTCAGTGCTCCTGTCCCCAGGTATATTGCGCTGATACAATTCTTCCCTCAAGTTATTATGTCTCTCCTCACTGAGGGAACTCCAGAAACGGGATGGCAGAAAGCTGAAACCATTTATTTACATAGTGAGGACTAGGCTGGAGAAAATGATGTGATTTAAGAGGTCTCTTTTTCAGCCTGATTTAAATACAGTTACACAAACCACCTAAAACGGTTTCCTATCACATGTGAATTCAAGTTCATGGGGCACACTAAAGAATTAATCCTCTGTGACTTGCCTACCTTTCAATAGAAACACTAGCTTATCCTCAGAACTTGGAGAGGGACACACCTCAACGTAATTCTCACAGTTAATATATTAGAGTCTAACCAAACATTTAATTCAAGCAAGGTATTTATAAATCCTGGGTATTATTCTAGTGAAGAGAGATTTTGATAACGATGGACTATTAGTGTGGTCCCTCCACAAAGACTTTTGCTTCTTGAATACTATTATGATTGCATGGTAATCTTACCCAGCTAGTGTTTTCTTAATGTCCTGGGGAGCCTGATCATTGTAAATTACCTGTGACATCTCATTAATCCTCTTTTTCCTCACAAACGCATAATTAATGGTAACATTGACAATAATACACAAATTAGCTAAGTGACGCTTTATGGTGTTGGTTTTGATTAACGTCAGGAACCCAAAAATGACATTAATATAATGCAGATCCCAAAAGGCAGTCTGCACTTTGACCCCAGACATACATTTTGTTTGCACCATCACCAAGATTAATCCTCCTCTGGATGAAGACGAGACAAAACTCTGGCCACTGGCAGTGTATGCCGGGCTGTCGGAAAACAAACCGCCTCAATTGCATTTGTTTAAGAAGGAAATCTTAATGCATAGAAAACAACAGCGTAGTGTCATTTCCTATTGTCTAGTTAGGACAAAGATAAATGAGCAACTGTCATGATTTAGATCAACTGCTTCTCTGCTAACTTCTATTATTTGCTTATTTATGGAGCAGTGTTTAATTAAAAGTATACCTAGATGATGTGAAGCACATGATAAAATGATTAAAATTCCTGCTGCTCTCACTATAGATGGTTTTTGAAAATCAAAACTGGTTTTTATATGCATTTCAACCTGCAAGACCTCTAAATGATACATTCTTACTAACCACAAGAAAGTAAAAAAAAAAAAAAAAAAACAATGCCTGAGAAAATGTTCTTTGTCTCTGACTTGAGTAACAAAGTGAAAGCACTGAAAGGAGTTTGGATAAAGTAAACTTCTTTGCTGCAAAAATGAGGCACCTTTGTTGCAGGTGAGGAGGCTGATTTAGAAACACTTCTTTCAGATTGAAAGAGACAGACACTATACTTAGTCACAGTATTGTCTATTGCTGCATCATCAACTTCTAAATTCAGGGTTAATCATATGACTTTATTGTGATCATGAACAGTTCCTTAATCACGATTTTCACAAATCCAAGTTGAGTACTGAATCTCTTTAACACGCTAAAGAGGTACAGTATGCTAATTTTTAAAGATGCAACCTATTTTCTTCGTGACAATTATTTATAGCTCAAAATATTTAATGGTATCGTGTTTTCTGAAAATAATTATAATAGCTCTTTCTTGATTAGTTTGACATCTATCTATTTAGTCTGTTTTTCAAAATATTGTAAACCATAGCCCTGGCTAATGATTTTATTTCATTTCAGTAATGGAATAGGGAGAAAAGCCATACTATCATGCCTTTTTCGATTTTTCACATAAATAACTGCCATCTGGAGAATGCCTTCATGACAAAAGTGTATAATGCGTAAAGTGATATTGTAAAATTTGAAATAAGTCCACCAAAATCAGAATGTAAAGATCACCAAAATTATTTTTAAAAATTGTGTATGTATTTCATTTTTAAAATAAGGAATTTGAATATCTTAAAAGGTGATTTTAGTTTCTATGGTTATACATTTTCAATTTTAATGCTCCTAATTCCCACTCCCCCCCAAAAAAAAGAAAGAAAGCAGACTGCCTTACAACTGCTTGTCATAGCAGTTTAATTTTGAAAAATGTTTTGTCTTTCCCTGCTTGCAGTATATTTATCATATGACTCGGTTTATCTTTTTTTATTTAAAGTTATAAAATAATATTTCGGAAGAGCCTCAGATTTTTCTTTTTCTGTTGTTTAAACATTATTTTAAAGTCTAAAGCATCTTGTTTTTAAATGGACATGTTAAGTATTACTTGCACCAACTTTCACCAGCACACAAACCCAATGGAAAGCAAACTGGAATTTAAGGGACAATGGGGATTCCTATAGAAGTCATATTTTCAATCAACCTAACTAAATCATAAATCGAGATTAGAATAATAAATTATGTTTTATTATTTTGGCGGGAATAAGTACAGAACTGAATTTTGAAAGAGATTTGGGCTTAATTCATGTGTTAAATAGATCGGGATAAAACAGGGCTAGAAAAAACTGGCCCTATATTATATAGAAACTCAAATTAGGCACTCACCACCAAACTAATTAGTAATTGATTAATTTATTATAGAAATACAATTCCTTTACACTGCAAAGCCTAAGGCATGGGATGATTGAAAGCTTCAAATTAAAAAAAAAAATGGTGACAATCTTTTAATCAGAGGCATTGTTTACAACATGGTTTTAAGGTAGCTGCAGTAACATCTTTAACTAGTTAAAAACACTCATCAAGCTATAAAAATACTTTCATAGATGAGTTCTCTGAAGCAAAATGTTTGAAACCTCTCAAAGTGCATTCATTTGTACTTTTTTCTGCAGTTACAATGAGCATTACTATTAGTACAAATGTATCATTTTCACTTTTCATTTTTATTTAAGTTCATAGAGAACAATCTGTCAAGCTCTAATTTTATAGAAATCTGTTTTTCAGGTTTAAATGTGGTACACTGCATTTAAATAAGCCCCAATAGTTGTGCCAAGTTACTTTTTTGTTGTTGTTTTAAGAAATTATTTCATGCAAAGAAAGAGGCTGCTGTGTGGGAAAGCATGTTTTCTTAAGTGTTTAATCAGACATTTCCAACCCACGAGACTTTGTAGATGTGATTTCACTTTGAAAACATATCTTATCAGGGTGGTTGGTGTAAAATTCTTGTCTGTTTTCTTACCTTTGAATTTGAGCTCTATTTATAAGGCTCAGCTGAATGATGTCTATAGCTAAGGAATTTCCTTACTAGGGAGTTTTACATGAACACGATTAATGAGAAAGCACCACGAGGCATGGAGCAGGGTGTCAATTTAGGTTTCCTGTACAGGCTAACCTTATCAAAACGTTCCCCTTTACACAGGAGAAAAAGACGTGACAAAGCAGTTAACTATGTATCTGATTTTATCTTTCTATTATTTTCCTCTTGATAGAATATCTTTTCAGAGTAAACAAAAGGAGATGAAGTCTTCATTCCTTATTTGTATATGCAAGTGAAATGGTGTTCCTTTCCCTGTGGAAGGCACTGGCCTTTCTCACATGGAACAAACTGCTAGAGAAACTTGGTTTAGAAGAAATGCAAATATTTAATACTCAAATCTATATTTTGAAATATAACATGGTATTTTCCATAAATCGATATGTGCTGACATATTTCATAACATTACATAAGGTTTTCCATGCATTTTTATTCATGGAGGAACCATTTGCAGAAAGTCACAACATTGTACTATACATCTCCAGCAAGTTAATTTTCACTTTAATGCTGAATATACCATTTATGGAAAAATAATAGTTATTTAGACAGAGCAGCACTTACCTGTTGCTGTGTGAAAATTCCTACCCTTGAAAATGTGCTTTTACCACAGTTATTATTAGTAGGCAATCCCAATGCCTAAAGATTTTTATAAACAGAACCTTAAATCTGCATTTTGGTTGAAGGCTTCCCTTTTTTAGACAACTGAAAATGAAGGAGCACAACAGAAAGTCAAGTCCAAAGAACATTCTTACACATGCCTCAACTTTGGGGTTTCCGTAACTGCCCTATGGAGACTGTCCTTTATTAAGACTCTTAATGAGTGTTCTGCTTGTATTTTTCTACCAAGAATGTCAAATAAGGTTTGAAAGCAAATGTAAACTGTAATGCAAGTGACACACACTAAAAATAGCCCTATAAATCTGTTCATTTTGTTTAGATAGTCTCCAGAGTTGTAAAAAGTAGGACTGCTCAGCTTTATTATTTGTTTTGGAAAAACTAATTCTGTAGAGAATAGGCCACTGATAATGCTATATTACATTAGAGAAGATTTAAGACTGTCTCTAGATTTAATTTTTTCCAAAAAGGATATGTTTCCCTACCCTTATTTTCCAAATATTCTACAAGATAACTAACTAAATGGAAGCTAAGGTGGCAAAGAAATTTGTTCATTTAGTCAACAGAACTAAAATTTTGAAAGAATCACATTTATCTAAAATGAAATTAATTAAAATTTCTAATGGAATTCTCATTCCTATTAGCCTGTTAAATACGATATTTCCAGTGTTTCCAATGACAGAGTAACAATATTTATTATCCTAACATACCATGAGTTTTAAAAAATAACTCCAGGAGAACATTTTTAGAACATTTACAAGATGAATAGACAACTAAAAATAAAAAGGAAATCAGACATTTCTCTGTGAAAAATAGCTATTGTAATTTACAGTGTTTGATGGAAGATGTTTTTTTAAGAAACTATATAATTAGAATTTGAGGTATTGGGTGGTGGTGGTGGTTTAGTTGCTAAGTTGCATCCAACACTTGAGACCCCGTTGGGTGGTGGGGTAACACTGAAGAAGGGAACATGAGTTCTCTTATATATTAAGGAAGTTTTTTAAAATGCAGCTTATCTTTTCTCTTGAGAAAAAGTTTCAGAGTTTAAACTCTTCCTTTTCTCTTTCCACATGATAGTCAATGGGATTTCTTGGATTGGTTGGATGGCTTTGCACTTAAGCCAAGATTGATTGCAATCTAAGGCTTTGTTGTTGGATATCTTATCCCAATAGAGACATGTATAAACAGACAAAATGACTAAATTGGGCATCAATCTGACCTTTCAGAAGAGAGGTAGTTCAAAAACTACACCAACTTTTCTTTAAAGAAACAAGAATATTGTCATTTAACAGAGCCTTACATTTCAGTTCTTTTTCTTCCACACGGCCAAGCGGTACACTGAATTACTAAGAAACAGGAGTTTCCAGGGCTTTGGGTCTTCTGCCCCACTGCCAAGAATACTTCCCCCCACCACCCCAAGTTCAGAAAGAAAAAAGTGTTGCTATTCATGTGATAATTGTCAAAACCATAATAAGTGCCAAAGAAGGCAGTGCCAAGAAATCATTAGTTCAGTATACGTCTCGGATTTCTGTAATGTTCAGTTAATGGGCCAGATTTCACCAGTTTTTTTTTTTTCTTGTAAATTCTTCTTGTTTTTAGCCATCTTTTAAAAGAATTGTATAAGCCAGGCTTATAGTGATTCTGCATGAGTTAAAGTTAAATATTTAAAAACCTGAAATACTGTTTTTAACAAATTTTTATGTTCCATTCTCATTATGTATATTTTGGCATGCTAATTCAGAAGACCAAAATGCTGCACCGAAAAATTTACTGCCCCCTTATCACAGCTGAACAGTGTATCTCAAGCACATAAAGCACATAAACATAGAAGGAAGATAAAATAACCCAACCATCTTTAAATCTTCAAAATAATTCTGATTCCTGTAAAAATTTAACATCCAGAAAAGTTTAAGAACATGTTTTAATCATCATGGGATATGTTGATGTAAAATATTTTCCATAAGTGATACACCCAATGCTTCAAATACACAGTTTTATTGTATCTTTCTAAATAGTTCATCAAAAAATGTCACTGTGAAATTAACAAATATTAAAATGATAGTAACCAACCAGGACCTTAAAAGCAAAGGAAAGGGAATAGTACAATTTTTGTTTGTAAACCTATTGACATAAATAGTCTGACCTGTCACAAATTACCTTTCAGCTACCGTATGTTATGTATAGACCCGTCAAAACTGATAACATTTTGCTTTCATCAGTTTTGTGTTAAATTCTGAAAACCTGAAATGTTTATTGTGGTGAGGTAACCCAATGAATCTAGATAGCATGCATTCCCTGTCCATGCTTACTTTGGTAAGAATTCATAAATGGAAAACTGTTTGGACTAAACACCAGGGTTATTGCTTCTAAAAGCCAGCTCATGGATTGTTTAATAGTATTTTAAATGTCTGCTAATAAGAGTCACAAAAAAAGCTCAGAAGAGTAGAGAACTGGGTCCAGAGACGATCACACAGTAGTCAAGAAGATTAACATGCCACTAGGGGACAGCAGAAAGTCACAGAATGAGGTGGTGCCAGAGAGACCAGAACAAAAGGCTTTTCTTTGTCGAGAGTGAGCGAGAGAGAGACACTAAGATGCATTTCCAAACCAAAATCTTTTACAACTGAAGTGTTTGTAACTGTATTTTTTAAAAGCAGTGAAAAATATTTGCAAAAATCTATTTTTAGATTGCTAAGATCTGTGTACCAGAATGTTATAAAATATACATAACTATCATCTTGGCTAAATAAATTCAAATATGGACTATTCTGTTTTCTGCAGTTGAGAGTGAAGGAAAGTTTGAAACATCAGAGGGAAAAAAATGTGAGTTGCAAAACACATTAGACTGAAACTATCAATGACAAAATGCAGCTGTGAAATATTGAAAAATTTTTAAACAAAGCTAAACATACACAGAATCCATTCTGTTTTCAAGGAGTGACTATCTGAAGAAATAAAAGTAACTAGAAAATTGATCAAACTAACCAAATATCCTATAAATCAAGGTGTTTATACTCTCCCACAATATATTTGTAATCTTTAAGCACAATTTTGACTCTTGGTTTGAGTTGCAATCATAGTTCCAGGGGACTGGAAATTTTAACCTCTACAATTATTTTAGAAGCTAATGCACATCCTTTAACAATTCGACTCACTGAAATGGTAATTTATACTTCTATATTTATACACTTAAGCATCATTTTAAGTGCAATAGTTTCTGCAATTCCAGGTGACTTACCTGTAAGGAAATAACAACCAAACTTAGACTCTAATATCTTAAATTCACGGATCACTTTCCTTTGTTTGATCTGCTTAAAACTTGGATCACTGAATGCTCAGTTAATATACCCTGTGATAAGGATGCTGATAAATTTTGCAATCATTTTTTTGGATTCTAGAATTGCTTCTTGAATTCTATCCTTTATTCTTATTTTGTGTGGTATATGTATACCATTTTTTACCACACAATAACAATTTTCTCATATGTCATATGATCAAAAGGCTGAAAACAATTTGAGAAGTCTAGTTCATTTCCCTGTTATCTTTTGGTTTTTTTCTTTAAAAATTGTTCATTAAATATGGCAAATGTTTGTCAGTCCTAGCTTTAATATTCAGATATGTCAAGCATGGAATTTTTAAATTACTAATAACTGGTATATATTGTATACATAAATACTTAAAACTTTTTTCCCACCACCAAAACAAAACTTTGATTAAAACTATACATTTTCTTCCAAATACATGCCATACCCATGAATTTTCATTGTCTTATCTTTAAAACAATGTTTTAAACATGAATCTGTTTACCTGTTTAAGCTCCTCCTTCTTTCTTTAATGTACTTTCCCTTCTGGTCAAGTATCCTGACTCTTACACACTTCTAGTATTTAGTATTTCTTTTATCCCAGAGGGCCTTTATCCCTAGATCACAAGTATTCCTTCTTTAAGGTCTCCTTTTCCCTATGGGTTCCTATTTTATAGAGAACATTGTCTCTTTTTATTCTGCAATTTGAACTGACTCCAAAAAATAGTTATAATAATTCCCTCAACATATTCTAAATCCAGAGGAGCCTACCTCTGCACACCACTCAAGGTAGAGATCTTCCTAACATCTTGCCTAAATCCCGTCTCCTGCATTTAAGACTCTGCTGTCTTGTACTATCCTCAGAGGAAACAGAGACCAGCTGTTCACCTCTACCTGCAAAGGACTGTGTTCCTTCATGAACTTGAAGACTGCTATTAATTCCCTCCAAGTCTTTTCCTCTCCAGACTAAACAAGGCCAGTTCCTTTACCCTTGTTTCACTGGGACTGTTTCCCAAGCCTTTCGTTATTTTGCTGCTTCCTCTGGACCTTCTCCAAATTCTGCACGTTCAGCTTAAGTGGTAGGACCCTGAAGGACACAGCGTGATAACAAGGAACTGATTAACAACGCATATAATGTAGATGCTCCCTAAATTCCCTGAATTGTGACTATCCATCAGTATTTTTGTATAAAAAACAAGGCTCTGTTTTTAACCTGTACTTGGTTTGACGTCCACTATGGCCTCCTGTACCTTTTTTCTTCCTTATGATTGAACAGAACTCTCCTTTTTTTATACTTGAAGCTTATTTTTTTTTTCTCTGCACTGACTAACCACTTTTTACCAATGACCTTCACTCTGCTTTTTTTCTACTTGCTTCTTAACTATCCTTTCTTACTTTGGTTGTTGTCTCTTGTTTCAACTCAGATCACAATATCTTGCATAGCTATCAGTTTCTCAACCGTTTATTTATAATGCAAAATTAATTGAAATAATTCTTTATGTATTTGTTTTCCTTAAGCTGACTTTTAATAAATAAGATCAGTGAGTTTCGTAGAAGGAAAAATATCTGGAAAAGATTAACATTACACTGAAAGCTAGATAAGTGTTCCTTTTAAAAAGTAAGACGGTTAATGCAACAAGTGTAAAAGAAAGAGAGACGAGAGGGTGTTTGTATGTATGAAAAAGCATAAGTTAACTTCTAGAACACTGGAAGCATTTGCCCTTTACTCCTTTCTTGCCTCAGAAAAGACACTGAGGTTTGTGATTTCCCTCACAACTGCACACTCTGTCATGTCTAACACTTTATCTGTCTACAAAGAGAGATAGAGAAGATAGATATGAATAAAATTATATCTAATCTCTCCCATCCCTAACACTTATGAATTACAATTATCTTTTAGGACGTTCATCTTGTAGAGTAGGTTATAACACTTATAAATTATATTCAGTTTTTAGTCTGGAGAGAAAAATCTGAGGAATAATTCTGCAATTTCTGAGTAGTTTCCATTGTGGACCACTGATGATTAAAAGGTTCAGTAATAACAATGAACAAATGAGAGAAAAACCGCAAAAAATTACTATGCAATTCTGTTATTGCCCAAATATTATGCTGTGAAAAGAAAGAAAAAATTACAAAATTATGTAGGTTTAATAGAAATATGACTTCATAAGATAATTTTCAATTCAGTCATCTAACATAAAAGAACAAAGTTACTTTTGCAAAACAATCATTTTTTATTTGTGCTACATCACAAACTTTTTAAAAAAGAGATTACAAGAAATAGAAAATGACTTGCATTGTATTACCCATTCATCTCTAAACTAACCTTTACCCAAGAAAGGAGGAGAGGGAGGGAAAGAAATAAAATGAAAAAATATAACCTTCAAAATTTTATTCTCACCCAGATGTTAGTCTATAAAAAGAAGGTTCCCCAACATAGACAGTCCAGGACTCTATTGTTTCCAGCACCTGCTTTAAAGTTGCTGAAATTGCAAAGAAAAGTTAACTCTATTTAACATATGTCTAGTGCATACAGGCCCTTTTATTGTTTCTTAAACCCTTGAATTACCTTGTGAAGATAAAACTATCTTCAAATAAGAAGACAAAAGTAAAGTTTCCCCTCTGTTTATATAATTTCAATTGAAAAATTATTTATTTTTACTTAAAAGTAAAATTAGCAAAACGTTTGGGACAGTACGATAGCTGTCATCTGACACACTGTGAATATAACCAGACTGTTGACTTACAAAAGAGTCTTATCTGAAGGTCAGAAATGCAATCAAAAGCCAACTAAATACAAAGGGAAACCAGTGAAAGGAGAATTAATCCATCTCCAATTATACCATTTATGGTTTGTTGTTTGAGGGCTTATACAATTATTATTTATCTGAAATAATTAGAGCTTTAGAAAAAAAATCTTTATGTAAAAATCTCCGTAACGAACTCTACAGAATATTTACAGTCTAAAGAAATATATGAGCACATGCAGATTTGCAGCCAGGAATGGGGCACAGAGCTTTCTAATACGTTTGTCTAGGTGTGGCATGTGCAGAGGAGAGGCACATGGAGCCTGTGATTCATCTGTTGTCCCCTGAATGGACAGACACCTTCACTGGTAAACATCAGGAAATCTTTGCTCTTTCTGTTTCCTTTCCTTCTGCCGAGGATTTTCTCTTCCTAGAAAGGGAACATTATCTCTTTCTCGCTCAACCTCTGTAGTCTACCGTTTTTCTCCCAGTTTAGGATTGGCAACTCACTTTTGCTGTGTAACAGTTACATTCATTGTGTTAAATTCTATTTGTATCTTACCTGGGTGACGTCCCATCTTTATCTCCCCCTTCCTAAATAATTTCTGTCTTCCTTTCTGTCTCTTTCTCCTTAGAGTCTCGCAACATTTTCTCTTATTCTGTAACCTCAAGGTGCAGCTGAATTCACTGCTCTTTTCCCTGTCACTCTGAACGCTCATCAGGAGCAGATCTCTTTTCTGACCTCTCTTCTCATATAGTTGTACATGCATTTGGGAAGGACGACTTATGCCTTAGGCCAGCGTTAGGCAAGGGGGTCATAATACCCAAGGAAATGCAAAATGTCTCAGAAAGAGTAGATTTTTCAAAATATTTTAATGGAGAGTCCTGGCAGATGCAAAACTTTAAAAGTAATATCCATAAAATACGATCCTTCTGTGTTTCAAACACACTGTCTTTATATCCTGCAGGTGTTCTTCAAGACCAAGTTGAAGCGCATTCATTTAAAAGATCTCTCGCTATTTTATTTTACTTTTCATTTCCCTAAAGGTTTTAAGTGATTTCTTCAGCACAGTTTACTAAAAGGAAGATAGATGCATTTGTCTACTGAATCTGAATACTTTGGTTTGGCTCCAACAAAATGTATTTTAACAAGTCTATTCTTAGTAGAGACACAGTTTAAGTAACCTACTGTGCATTTCATTTGTAAATAATTTATTATTGAATACAAATGGCCACACATTCCAACATGTCAAAATCAACAGGAGGCAGGGTTTGGTATAAGGGTTCACTATTAGCCAACTACATTTTTGTCCAGATTGTATGCAAGGCATAGTTAATATTTAATTTAGTTTATAACACTGAAAGGTTCTGGCATATACCTCATTGTCATGATATACAAAGCAGAATACACTGTGTCTTCCTCTTGGTGAAAGGAAAAATGTTTAAACTTCCCACCGATGAAGCAGTCTGAGAAACTGGTTAACTTTTAGTGTCTTTTTTTTAATCCCACCTTTAAAAGAAACAATGAGCATTTATATGTATATTCAGCAATGATTCCAACCCACCCACTCCCCCAAAAAGCTCTGATGCGTTTTCCATCTTTGGATCACACTCTAGGAGACTAGAGAACAATCGGTGGGTTTCACATAGCACCTGATTGATATTTCCAGGGAGTGAAAGCCTCCACTGGCAGATTAGGCTGATATTGCATATTCAAACACATACAACGATATATTTGTCATTGCTATTGACCTTTATCTCTCCAGTTTCCTGACAACCTTCTACAGTTATTGACATTACAAATACCAGCAACAACGTGCAGGGCAAAGTATAACCTTTCATTTACCTTCATGTCCCTCAAATGACTCGTGTAGGTAGTTTCAACAAAAGCGGCAAACAATGACACTGTTGATTTTTTTTCCCCTTAACTTGCTAAAATGTTTTCCATTTTCCTCTTGTTCTCAGAAAATCATGCCAATAACTCTCTACAAAGGAAACGATTTCAAATGAATACAGGTAATTAGAAGTGTCAAGAAATCAGCAAAGTAGGGTGTCTGCCATCATTTCTTGGAGAGAATGCCAGATTCCCTTTCAAAAAGGTCTTTGTCATTTTTTAATGGAAGGTAATTAATGTAGACTACAGTAAAATGTACAGGATCCCAGTCGTTGTCTTTCTTGCCATAGAAATGGGACCATAAAGATGTTTTGATATCTAGAAACAATCTTCTGAGGTTATTTTAAAATGACTTTTAATTACAAAAGTGGTCCTTTTAATCTTTTCATTTTAAAAGAAAAAGGATTTAGAAAGGGGATATTTATTAGGAGACAAAAGACAGAATGTTTCACAGGGAAAAACTGTATGGAAAGTGAAACAACAGGATTTTATAAAGCTGACAAGATTCAATAAATTAGCCTATATCTCAAATGTTGCCAACAGTAAGAGAAATAATGCATAATGTCCTAATAAAGATAGTTATACTTTTAACGCTATGACACCTTGGACACAATCAGATCTTTTTTTCCTCAAAAACTACACCAAACTATTTAGCTTTTTTAAAGCCAAAACTCCATGAGACCCATGACTCATAGGTATTTATTAACCATGAGAATTTTTAGGACTGTTCCTATTCTTTTACGAATGAGGGTGAAATTTAAGCCAATTTTGAAATTATCTGAAGGCCATAATTTCCCACTGTAAGCTATTCAAATGAAATAATCCTTCTAAGCTAAGTTTTTACATGTACATACATATGAAATTATTCTCATTTTATCTCTTGGTTCTCCAGAAACAGTAATGTTTCTTCACTTAAGGTTTCATTATCTTGGGATAGCAAAAAAGTCTTAATCATAATAAATATAAAACATTGAAATCTGAAATTAAAGTTATAAGGTTATTTCAATATTGATGACTTTAACATTGAAACATTAATTAATTGGGAATTATGATAAAAGTACATATAAGTACTCAATAAGTATGACCATCATTATCTATTATTGAGAATAAGATGGACTGAAGAAAAAATATAACCAAAGCCTTATAATAAATCTTTGTCAATGCAACAAGTAGAATAACATCTTATTTTTCATAAACCTCTATCCTGAGATTATTCTCATTCATGGAATTCATACCACTCATCAAACAAACAAAAGAAAAACACTCAACTGTAACTGATGTGCTAATCATATGCTATTCCATTCACCAATAATATGCTTCTGGAAATCAGGATTTAGTGTATTTTTGTTTATAAGCCAGTCAAATCAAATTTTCAGAGTGAATGAATCTGGCCATTTTAGAGAAGAGACCACACTTCATACAAACATAATCTTTAAAGTCTGGCATTAAACTAATGTATAAAGGGCAGTGCAAAATGTCAGAGAATCATTGATAGTAGATATTACTCCAAAGGTGGGAGAAGTAGCTAAGTCGTAATGAAGACAGAGGCTAGGAAAAGTGGCTTGTTTGATATACTCAGATTGATCAAGGCCGAGGCAAGTTTTATAAATAATGGACCCACAATTTAACCACCACATAGAGGAAATAATCAGAGACTATTTTAGTTACTAAAGATAAAGTGCAGTTCAAAAACTGAAGTGAATTCACAGTATTATGAAAGAAACACAGTCAAAAATCCAGAACACAGAAAGATGGACACAGAAGGGGGGAAAGGTTGCTTCTAAGCAGGACATTGGCATCAATGAAGAGAAATCTGGGCTTCCTCAAGTACCTGGATTTAGCCGATGGTTCTTTCTTGCTTATTTGACTCTGGTTCTTTCAGCCCCAGGAGGGTGGGTGGTCAGGAAAGTAAGCCATCAATGGCAGGATCGTTTCAAGCTGTATTGCTTCATCCTCCAAACCATATAATCTCAGCTCAGAGCCCTGATTCAATGTTTTCTTAAAGCATGTATCATAAAACCCTTCTCAGAATCAAAGGAGGTTGGAAGAGCCGTTTGAAATACCATATTTCAAGCGTAATGTAGTGCGACCGGTCTCTATTTCTCTCCTTCCCCCCTTCCTTACTTGTAAATAAGAGATTGCATCAGGGTGTGTCACATTATCACCCTCCAACCAAACAATGAAGGTGTCATTTCTTCTGTTATTAATGACATGGTTTATTGTGTATGGCCTTAAAAAGCAGATCACTGCCAAAAATAATAACAAAATATTAACCATCTTCAAGTCAAAGATTACTGGTTTCATCATTCCCTGTTGTTCAAATGTATAATTGTAGGTGGGGCTAGTATTTAGCCACTGGGTAACCCAAGACGGGTGGGTCATGGTGGAGAGGTCTGACAGAACGTGGACCACTGGAGAAGAGAATGGCAAACCATTTCAGTATTCTTGCCTTGAGAACCCCATGAACAGTATGAAAAGGCAAGATAATGGGATACTGAAAGAGGAACTCCCCAGGTCAGTAGGTGCCCAACATGCTACTGGAGATCAGTGGAGAAATAACTCTAGAAAGAATGAAGGGATGGAGCCAAAGCAGAAACAATACCCAGCTGTGGATGTGACTGATGATAGAAGCAAAGTCCAATGCTGTAAAGAGCAGTATTGCATAGGAACCTGGAATGTCAGGTCCATGAATCAAGGCAATTCGGAAGTGGTCAAACAAGAGATGGCAAGAGTGAACGTCGACATTCTAGGAATCAGAGAACTAAAATGGACTGGAATGGGTGAATTTAACTCAGATGACCATTATATCTACTACTGCAGGCAGGAATCCCTCAGAAGAAATGGAGTAGCCATCATGGTCAACAAAAGAGTCCAAAATGCAGTACTTAGATGCACTCTCAAAAACAACAGAATGATCTCTGTTCGTTTCCAAGGCAAACCATTCAATATCACCGTAATCCAAGTCTATGCCCCAACCAGTAATGCTGAAGAAGCTGAAGTTGAATGGTTCTATGAAGACCTACAAGACCTTTTAGAACTAACACCCAAAAAAGATGTCCTTTTCATTATAGGGGACTGGAATGCAAAAGTAGGAAGTCAAGAAACACCTGGAGTAACAGGCAAATTTGGCCTTGGAATGCAGAATGAAGCAGGGCAAAGACTAATAGAGTTTTGCCAAGAAAATGCACTGGTCATAGCAAACACCCTCTTCCAGCAACACAAGAGAAGACTCTACACATCGACATCACCAGATGGTCAACACTGAAATCAGACTGATTATATTCTTTGCAGCCAAAGCTGGAGAAGCTCTATACAGTCAACAAAAACAAGACCAGGAGCTTATTGTGGCTCAGATCATGAACTCCTTATTACCAAATTCAGACTTAAATTGAATAAAGTAGGGAAAACTGCTAGACCATTCAGGTATGACCTAAATCAAATCCCTTATGATTATACAGTGGAAGTGAGAAATAGATTTAAGGGCCTAGATCTGATAGATAGAGTGCCTGATGAACTATGGAATGAGGTTCGTGACATTGTACAGGAGACAGGGATCAAGACCATCCCCATGGAAAAGAAATGCAAAAAAGCAAAATGGCTGTCTGGGGAGGCCTTACAAATAGCTGTGACAAGAAGAGAGGTGAAAAGCAAAGGAGAAAAGGAAAGATATGAGCATCTGAATGCAGAGTTCCAAAGTATAGCAAGAAGAGATAAGAAAGCTTTCTTTAGCGATCAATGCAAAGAAATAGAGGAAAACAACAGAATGGGAAAGACTAGAGATCTCTTCAAGAAAATTAGAGATACCAAGGGAACATTTCATGCAAAGATGGGCTCGATAAAGGACAGAAATGGTATGGACCTAACAGAAGCAGAAGATGTTAAGAGGGCAAGAATACCCAGAAGAACTGTACAGAAAAGACAGTACATGACCCAGATAATCATGATGCTGTGATCACTCATCTAGAGCCAGACTTCCTGAAATGTGAAGTCAAGTGGGCCTTTGAAAGCATCACTACGAGCAAAGCTAGTGGGGGTGATGGAATTCCAGTTGAGCTCTTTCAAATCCTGAAAGATGATGCTATGAAAATGCTGCACTCAATATGCCAGCAAATTTGGAAAACTCAGCAGTGGCCACAGGACTGGAAAAGGTCAGTTTTCATTCCAATCCCTAAGAAAGGCAATGCCAAAGAATGCTCAAACTACTGCACAATTGCACTCATCTCACATGCCAGTAAAGTAATGCTCAAAATTCTCCAAGCCAGGCTTCAGCAATATGTGAACCATGAACTTCCAGATGTTCAAGCTGGATTTAGAAAAGGCAGAGGAACCAGAGATCAAATTGCCAACATCCGCTGGATCATCGAAAAAGCAAGAGAGTTCCAGAAAAACATCTATTTCTGCTTTATTGACTATGTCAAACCTTTCACTGTGTGGATCACAATAAACTGTGGAAAATTCTGAGAGAGATGGGACTACCAGACCACCTGACCAGCCTCTTGAGAAATCTGTATGCAGGTCAGGAAGCAACAGTTAGAACTGGACATGGAACAACAGACTGGTTCCAAATAGGAAAAGGACTACATCAAGGCTGTATATTGTCACCCTGCTTATTTAACTTATATGCAGAGTACATAATGAGAAATGCTGGGCTGGAAGAAACACAAGCTAGAATCAAGACTGCTGGGAGAAATATCAATAACCTCAGATATGCAGATGACACCACCCTTATGGCAGAAAGTGAAGAGGAACTGAAAAGCCTCTTGATGAAAGTGAAAGAGGAGATTGAAAAAGTTGGCTTAAAGCTCAACATTCAGAAAATGAAAATCATGGCATCTCGTCTCATCACTTCATGGGAAACAGATGGGGAAACAGTGGAAACAGTGTCAGACTTTATTTTTGGGGGCTCCCAAATCACTGCAGATGGTGATTGCAGCCATGAAATTAAAAGATGCTTACTCCTTGGAAGAAAAGTTATGACCAATCTAGATAGCATATTGAAAAGAAGAGACATTACTTTGCTGACTAAGGTCCGTCTAGTCAAGGCTATGGTCTTTCCAGTGGTCATGTATGGATGTGAGTGTTGGACTGTGAAGAAGGCTGAGCGCTGAAGAATTGATGCTTTTGAACTGTGGTGTTGGAGAAGACTCCTGAGAGTCCCTTGGACTGCAAGGAGATCCAACCAGTCCTTTCTTAAGGAGATCAGCCCTGGGATTTCTTTGGAGGGATTGATGCTAAAGCTGAAACTGCAATACTTTGGCCACCTCATGTGAAGAGTTGACTCATTGGAAAAGACTCTGATGCTGGGAGGGATTGGAGGCACAAGGGAGAAGGGGATGAGATGGCTGGATGGCATCACTGACTCGATGGACGTGAGTCTGAGTGAACTCCAGGAGTTGGTGATGGACAGGGAGGCCTGGCATGCTGCGATTCATAGGGTCGCAAAGAGTCAGACACGACTGAACAACTGAACCAAACTGAACTGAATAGAAGAGGTCATGTTGGTTGCTTAAGTAATGAAATATTATTATCCATAGTCACAAACCAATAACTACTTTTATCCCCTAAAGACTGACCATGCTCTTAGCAGCCTGGTTTCTCATCCCCAGAATACCTACCGCAAGCTAATTCACGTAATGCCTTTATAGCAACAGGTTCTCCAGCATCCTCAGCAAATTAACTGATATCTTATTGGTTTGTGCTATTACCATATCAATTATTAAATATTTTTGTAATAACTCCTGATGCCAGCTTCTCTTTCACCCAGTGGATTAATTTGTTAAGCCTCTTGAGCATGTATTTTGCAGATGGTAAACTTATTCTATAAAGACCACATTTATATTTTCATAGCTAAGTCAGTTGATTGATAAAATCTATGCTTACATTTTCTACTCAAATTATATCTTCCACACTATTTTTATGTGTCTATGTAACTAGGTAGAATCAAAGATATTTTAAAGATTAGTTTTAGCACCGGAGAAGGCAATGGCACCCCACTCCAGTACTCCTGCCTGGAAAATCCCAAGGGTGGAGGAGCCTGGTGGGCTGTGGTCCATGGGGTCGCTAAGAGTCGGACACGACTGAGCGACTTCACTGTCACTTTTCACTTTCATGCATTGGAGAAGGAAATGGCAACCCACTCGTGTTCTTGCCTGGAGAATCTCAGGGATGGGGGAGCCTGGTGGGCTGACATCTATGAGGTCACACAGACTCGGACACGACTGAAGTGACTTAGCAGCAGCAGCAGCAGCTTTAGCAGAGCTCAGAAGCACCTCTGCAGCCCTTCTCTGCATAGAAGACACTGTTTGAACGAGAAGTTTTATCAGGCTCATTAATTTTCATAATAGAATATCAGCTTTACCACCTGCAAGTCTGATGCCTAAAATATACAGCTTTCACTTCAATAATCAGTTACTTAAATATTATTGTGGGTTTATTATGGACTAGGCAATTGACAGCCTCTAATATCCATGGTTAATGTGCACGGAACTCAACTTTTAAATGAGTTCCATCCAACTTCTGCCAAAGCATGGTCAAGACAACCTATATTAGGCAATGTTTAAAAAATACATTCACTATATATTTCTCTCTGATTCTCTAAAATCTATTACAGAATCTACTTTAAAAAATAGAAGCCAATGGACCTGGGCTGTATTAATTTGGCACTCTGTATAAACACTTTTTATTAAATTAGCAAGTGTTATTGGAATTCAATATGAAAGATAGTACAATGAAAAAATTTTGTTCATCTTTCCTAAATAAATTAGCCAGCATATTACCCATTTCACTCACAAATTTATATCTCTAATCCAGACCAGTCTGAATCTACTTTTCTAACAACCTCTGATGTTTCCACTGCCTCAAAGGCACCTGAAATTCAATATTTAGAATTCTCAACTGATCATTTCTCCCCCAAATCTGGTTTCCTTTCAGGGAGTCCCTGTCTCAACACCTTCATCCATCCAAAAGGGGCAATTTTGAAACCCTATGAGTAATCTTTGACCCCTCACTCTCCACCAGCCACATACTTAATCTGTTACCAAAGCCAATTAATTTAACCCCCTAAATATGCCTCAAACCTCTCTCTTCTCACCATCTCCACACTATCATCTTTTACCACAATGGCCCTTGAAATTGCCTGCAGCTTCCACCCTGAATATTCTCTGCTCTCTGCACTGCAGAGTGATGTTTTCCAAATACAAATCTGATTGTCCTCTTTCTCTGCTTAAAAATCTTCAAAGATCCCTGAGTTTTTTCGGGCCTTCATAGGCTGCTTCAGTGACCCAGTGTGTGTAGATCTCCATTACCTGCTCATGCAGAATTCTGCCTTCCCTTATGACAAAAATACAAGCCACATTGCCTGAAATAGAATTCCTCCGTGCTTCTTTCTGCTACAGAGCCTTTGACCACACTGTTCCCTTTCTCCATAATCCCTGCCTCTTGAAGTTTAACGTTCATAAGAATTACCTGTGTGCCTTGTTAAAACAGAAGCAGACTCTTCATTCAGTAGGTACAAGCTGGAACCTAAGATTATGCATCAATAAGAAGTTCCTAGCTGGTGCTGGTGCTGTTGGCCTATGGGCAGAACTCTGAAAACAAGGACTTAAATAGCTTCTGCTTATCCTTAAGATTTCAGCTTGATTTATACATAGTATCAACAGTGTTTTATATGTCAACCCCAGTCTCTCAATTCATCCCATCCCGCTGCCATCCTCCTTGGTATCTATATGTTTATTCTCTACATCTGTGTCTCCATTTCTGCATTGCAAATAAGATTATCTATACCAATTTTTTCAGATTTCACATATATGCATTAATATATGATATTTGTTTTTCTCTTTCTGACTTACTTCACTCCATATGACAGTCTCTAGGTCCATCCATGTCTCTACAAATGACCCAATTTCTAAAACAGATATCTAATGAAAACCTACTCAATAGCACAGGAAACTCGACTCAGTGCTCTGTGGTGACCACCTAAATGGGAAGGAAATCCAAAAAAGAAGAGATATCTGTATATGTATAACTGATTCACTTTGCTGTACAACAGAAACCAATACAACATTGTAAAGCAAATATATCCCTATAAAATTTTTTTAAAAATAAAAGATTTCAGCTCTGTCATCCCTTCTTTAGAAAAGTCTTCCTAACCCCAGGTCTAGTTCACATGATTTTGTTATGTGCTGGCATAGAACTGTGCTCCTTTACACACAGAAATGATCCCACTTTGTAATTACTTTGTGATCACAAACTAATGTGAGCATTCACTGATTTTTCTCCACTACTGTACTGGGCGCACCACCAAGTCCCCAGTGACTAGCGTGATACAAAGGCCATATAAGACATTCAATAAATAGTTGTTGAATGAGTAACTAAAAGAGGAAGGAAAGAGCCTTGTCATAAACTATTGGAATTTAGTTGATCAAAATAAAGTTTGTCAGTTTGTTCCTACTGAAGAATATGTAAATATTCCTTTTTATTCCATGACAGCCAGGTGTCTCATCACATTTTCCTTTTTTGCCTTGCCTGTGGGGATCATTCCTAAATTTACTGTTATGCTACAGGAATCAGTTGAGCACAAGTTTATTTGTTTTTTTTTAATTATAGAAATTTCACCTCCATTTTTCTGTGTTTATGACCCCTTGTTTCATCCTAATTTTTAACTGGCTTGTGTGTTAATGTTTGATGGTAAACTGCATGACATCTGAGCTGCATCAAATCCTTTTTTGAGACAGTGAAGTAAAACTACTTTAAAAGTTGTGTGGTATGCTTGATGTATGAGTAGTTACAGACTATAGATCTAGAACTTGGAGACAAGAGGGAGGTAAGTTGGGAGACTGGCACTGACATATACACACTACTACATGTAAAATAGACAAGTAATAAGCACCTACTGTACAGAGCAGGGAACTCTACTCAATGCTCTGTAGTGGCCTGTATGGGAAAACAATCTAAAAAAGAGTGGATACACGTATATGCATAACTGATTCGCTTTGCTGTTTACCTAGAACTAACACAACATTGCAAATCAATTATACTCCTATAAAATTTTTTTTAAAAACCTGGACTCTGGAGTCCAATAGTTGGTATCTGAATCCTGACTTCCTGATTTAGAACAGTGTGGCTTGGATAAGTTACCTATATTTCATTATTTAGCAGTTAATATTTATATCACTGTTAAGAAGCACAGTCAGTAGATGAAAAATGTTCTCAAATTGAATTGCCACTAATTTTAGATTGTGAAATGAGAGTACTCCATCAGCTAAAATTTCGAACACTTACAGTAGGCATGAAATTGGGGCAGGCATCAGTGAGAATCTATAAAGGCAGTTATGATCCTGAGGAAAGATTTGAGGGCTCTATAAAGACAAAACAATATTGTTTCATATTCAAATAATATTAGATACAATGTGATTAATTGATTTGAACAAAGTCATAAAGCCAGCCCGGTGGTGAAAGTATACAAATGTCAAAATAGACCCCAGAACTAATTCTTGTTCCATAGTTTTGATTCTTCAGTGATAGTATGATATCAGCATTAAATACCTAGATATCAAGAAGAGTATTTTAAATGTTGAAAGTAAACTTTATAGCATAATAAATAAAGCTGGGCAAATCATATTGAATATACTTGTCCACAAACTGAAGATGCAGTAAAAGGCTAGTATGATATACTGCAACTCAATAGAAATGGTGCCCTCAGGGAAGCTTCTATTAAAAAATTCAGTGTGTGCTGTATTCCCTATGTGTAAAAAGTACTTAAGCTTAACTGCAACTTAAAAGTTAATTGATAATCAATATAAAATGTAACATCAAGGGCAAAATTCAGCTTCTAAATGAATATATAGAGAGGTCTTATTATCTTCAAATAGAGGCCAGGTGAGTGCTGCTGGGAATAAAAACGACTTTGGATTTGAGAACAGCATTTTATAAAGGCCCCACATGAGATTGTAAGAGGTTCCATCTTAAACAGCCCATCATAGATCCAAGAGGAGAAGTTTAAAAGGATGAAAGAAAGAAGGAAGGTGAGAAAATATATCTTTCCAGACTGCTAACAAATGTTAATTTAGCAGCAATGCAGTCAGGTTTTTTGTGCACGTTTTTATTTCAGTGGTACCAGATGAAAAGAAGCAAGTTCTTTACAGTAAAATCTCAAAGTAGTCAAAAAGTCTCTCGGGGTATTGAGGAGTTTTGTCTTACCTTTTATTTTCCAGTTTTACATCTGTAATTGCATGAGTACCCAAATAGAATGCAAAAGAGACTTTTTAGGAAACAGAAAATACTGATTTTAGTCCGAGAAAATATCAAACCCCAAAGTTGAAATTAAAATCCAGAGTAATTTATGCTCCTCAGTAAAGAGGTAATAAATCCCCCTATGGAATGAAATCAACTGGGTTTCACTTACCTCTCATAAATGCAGGACAACTCAATAGTATTTAACTGAATTCAAATGTTTCTTGTCATTGTCTTTCATTCCCCAGTTGAAACTCTTCAGCAAACAATTCATAGATTAAACAGGACTTCTGTTTTTTAAGATTCCCAGGTTGTATAGTATGGACCTGTTCTTTTAAAGCTTAATTCCATTCAAATCAGTAGAATAGACAAGTTCTCTTATATGTGATAAAACCTTTAAAACCATGAATATTGCCTTTATAAACATGCACATCACTGCAAGCAAGAAGAATTCCACATAAAACGAAAATTTTCCTTGGAAAGAGGAAAAAAAATATGGCTAATTTCTGTTTAAAAAAAAAATGACATTCCACTTTCCAAAAATACTGCATAGTTGTGGAAAAATAAAATATATTTTAAGGGTTGACGTGTAAGAAAACCCTCTGTTATGAAGACATCCAAATATCTTTTGAACTATTTACACCATATGTGTCCCAATAAGGCTCTTTTCTGATTAAATAATGACAAGTAAGTGGAACCAAAGATGCCTTCAAAGAAACTGACTCTTTACACAGCTTTTTGTAATTTTGAAAGTGTGAAATTTAGCTATCATTATACAAATGTTCTAAAGCACAATTTTCTTGGTCTGTGAAATATGTCTAGGAACATGATGCTGTACCTCTAGTGAGCACTCAAAAAATATGAATAAACAAATTAATAGCAAATGAATGCTTAGGAAAGCAATCCTTATAAAATACTCATATCTCTTTAAAAATTCTGAGCACAAATTTAGTTACTTGAAAGCAGTAATTATAAACTTAAGGTGGACAACCGCTTCCTAAAGAAAATTTGTGAGAGCTAACCGAGTACAAAATTCACGGGGTCTCAAAGAGTCGGACACGACTGAGCGACTGAACTGAACTGAATGGCCAGAAACATGTGGAACACACAAAGAAGGGAAAACTGTACAGTCATTAAAATTCTGAATAGCTGGTAGTGACTTGGGAAAATATTTATAATAAAATGTTAAGTGAAAAGAGCAGGAAAAGCTCCATGTGCATTAAAACGCACATGTTTTCATACTCAGAGAAAACAAGGCTGCTATTTAAATTGCAAAAAATTAATAGTGGATATCTCTAGGTAACAGGATTATAAACATTTAGTTTTAATTTTTGAAGAAAATGCCTTATCACTGAGTATATACAACTTTTAAATTCAGAACAAAAAGATGCCTTTTGAATGGCAAATAAGGGTGCCGTAATGTTCTAATGTTCTAATACCTTTCAAGATCTAAAAGTCCTTTTGAGAAAATGCGACTGGATAAGCAGTGTGTTACAAAATCCATGAGCTCTTCATGGATTCAGCTCTACCACCCATACCAGAAAGCCCAAGAGTAGTAAGAGTCCACAACTTGATGAGACTGTGATGCCTTGAGTTCCCCAGACTAAAAGGGATAAGGATACAAAAGACAAGCTTCACTACTATTGACACGAAACTAAGGGAGACAAGTTCATAACTCCAGGGACGTGTTAGACACCATAAACTTTAGGCATTTACTCCGTAAAAATATTCAAAACCAGTCATCTAGATGCTTCATTCTAATATATAAGAACATGACAGTCTAACCCCTGGTATCATAGATTTTCTGGAATTGATAGAAGCTAAAAGGGCCATCTGGTATGGCAGTTGATTGGATGCTTGCCATCCAAGGGTCAGCATTACTGTCAAACAAATGCCAAGACTAGACAATCTTCTAGAAAATTTGCTACTTTCTATGGCAAAGTTGACAGCTATAATGTATTTTCTCTCTCAGGATTCTTAGGGTAGCAACTACCTTAGCTTGATTAAAAAAGGAATACATTAGCCAGGACTCTGGCTTATCATGGTGGGGATGGAGTGCTAGTGGGAAGGCAGACAGGATTCAATCCAGCTTAGTGAAAAAGCAAACACAAAGAAGACATAAAGCTGGCTCAGGTGCAACTGGATCTAAGATCATAAAAGATAAAGTCAAGATTCGAATTCACAGTATTACTTGGCTCTTTCTTCCTCTTTCCGTTTTGGCTTCATCCTCAGACAATTCAGCTTTGCACCTGTGGTGATAAGATGGCCTTAGCAGGTCCTAAGCCTCAATTCTCTCCTCTTTGCAATCCTCTGAAAATACACACACAAACACACATATACTCATGTACTCAGCGTTTTTCCCCTAAAGTTTTAAACAATGAAAAATCTAGGCCTGACCATTGTTGCTTAAACTGAACTTTGTAAAAACATCTATTTCTGCTTTATTGACTATGCCAAAGCCTTTGTCTGTGTGGATCACAATAAACTGTGGAAAATTCTGAAAGAGATGGGAATACCAGACCACCTGACCTGCCTCTTGAGAAACTTATATGTAGGTCAGGAAGCAACAGTTAGAACTGCACATGGAACAATAGACTGGTTCCAAATAGGAAAAGGAGTACATCAAGGCTGTATATTGTCACCCTGTTTATTTAACTTCTATGCAGAGTACATCATGAGAAATGCTGGGCTAGAAGAAGCACAAGCTGGAATCAAGATTATCGGGAGAAATATCAATAACCTCAGATATGTAGATGACACCACCCTTATGGCAGAAAGTGAAGAGGAACTAAAAAGCCTCTTGATGAAAGTGAAAGAAGAGAGTGAAAAAGTTGGCTTAAAGCTCAACATTCAGAAAACAAAGATCATGGCATCTGGTCCAATCACTTCATGGAAAATAGATGCAGAAACAGTGGAAACAGTGTCAGAATTTATTTTTTTGGGCTCCCAAATCACTGCAGATGGTGATTGCAGCCATGAAATTAAAAGATGCTTACTCCTTGGAAGAAAAGTTATGACCAACCTAGATAGCATATTCAGAAGCAGAGACATTACTTTGCCAACAAAGGTCCATCTAGTCAAGGCTATGGTTTTTCCAGTGGTCATGTATGGATGTGAGAGTTGGACTGAGAAGAAAGCTGAATGCTGAAGAATTGATGCTTTTGAACTGTGGTGTTGGAGAAGACTCTTGAGAGTCCCTTGGAAGTGCAAGGAGATCCAACCAGTCCATCCTAAAGGAGATCAGTCCTGGGTATTCATTGGAACAACTGATGCTAAAGCTGAAACTCCAGTACTCTGGCCACCTCATGTGAAGAGTTGACTCATTGGAAAAGACCCTGATGCTGGGAGGGATTGGGGGCAGAAGGAGAAGGGGACAACAGAGGATGAGATGGCTGGATGGCATCACCAACTCAATGGACATGAGTTTGAGTAGACTCCGGGGGTTGGTGATGGACAGGGAGACCTGGCGTGCTGTGATTCATGGGGTTGCAAAGGGTCGGACATGACTGAGCGACTGAACTGAACTGAATTGGCTTAAACTAGTCCTGTGGTCGATGCTATGAAGCCCATTGACTAATTCCTTTAGACCCATGCACCCACTCAGAAATGAGCACAGGTCCAATTCCAGGCAAACCACATGAAATGAGAAACAAGAAGATGGGGTGACCCTAAATGAATGTCAACGGAAAAGAAGGCAGAAGAGACAACAAATGATAGATCAATCAATAGATAGATAAATAAACAGCTCAATCAATCTACAGGTAGACAGTCATTCATCTATTACAAGGTAATTTCTTGGAATTTCTGCTCTCCAATACCTTGATAGAAAGAGAGGAAAAAGAAAAAGAAAGAGCACAAATTGTACCAATGAAAACACAGGAAAGAATTGTTGCTCTGTATTAGCATCATAGGACTTTACAGGTTTTAAAATAAAGCAACAGAAAAAATGAGCATAATGGTGAACCATTTCACAAATATGATGGTGATATTAGCAAACAATAAAACAGAATCAAAGATAAATTTGATGATGACCCATGCCATCTGCTGCCTGGTATGGTCTAACATAAAACTGAAAATTCTCTCACCAAACACCACATGCCTCAGCCTTTCAACAAAAGCAGCATCCAGTTATTCAAGGTGTTGGGTACAAAATGACTAGTCATAAATTTATTTGCTCAAGTGACTATCTCTGATAAACCTACACAGCTTGTGGCAGGACTAAATGTGTTAGCAGCAGTTATATGAATTTAAGAAGTGCACCATAGGGTGAAAGATGATGGCAGTTGTGTTCTGTGATGACTGTCTCAGACAGAATTTCTGTTGGAAGATGTTTTAGAAAACTGTGAAACAATACCTGATGGGAAAACCTTGGTGAGACAGAAAAAATTTAAGAGACAAAACTGAAGAAAAACATTAAGGTACATTCATATTCATATGTCAACAGAATGAAAGCTTTGACATTTCCTGTTTAAACCCTTAAGTCTCATTTTTAAAAAAAATTGCTAAGATATCAAAAAATATATAAAAGAAAGATGCTTCCAGGGGAGAAAATAAGTAGAAGATGTAAATCTTTTTAAGAGAAAATCATCCATTTTACTTGTAGGATTGAAACAACTATGACAAGCAAAGATGATCCTGGGCAAAGCTCTTTCATTCTTTCAGTAAGTATCAAGCAACTATTATATGCCAGTCATATGATTCCATCCTTTCTGGACTTAAAATACATGAGCCAAATAGATATGGTGTTTGTCATCAAAGAATGTACACTGTCAAGAGACTGTATCTAGACTAGAGTATCTTTACAGACTTCTATGGAAAAGTATTCTTTAAACAGGGGTACTAAGAGAGAGTAGGAGATATTTTAGCCAAGAGTAAGTCAGAAACAAAGAAAATTCTATATTCAAGAACATTCTAAAAGGGTAGGCAGAAGAATAGAATGTCTAAAATATTGAAAAGACAGTGGGTGTTGTGTGTAACAAGAAAGGAAACTAGTGCTACAAGAATAGGCTAGAAGAAGGGGTTGTCACCAGATCACACAGGGTCTTATCAACTCTGTTAAGGACGTTAGTCTTTATCTTGAGAGCATTAAAAAGCCATGGAACAGCTTTGAGCAGAGTGGAGTCTGGAGAAGGTGTGTCCTTCAAAAAGGCCACCCTGGCTATAATGTGAAAAAATAATTATTTTTACATGTAAAATTTGAGAAAGCAAACTGGCAGAGTTCATACCTGTGCTATCAGAAGAGGCTGACACTAGAGAGGAAGAGACGTGAGGGATCTGAGAAATATTAGGAGGTCACATTAACAGAACTCAGGAATGGATTGGATGAGAAAGCAAGGGAAACTGAGGTGTGAAAGGCAAACTCTTGTTTCTTGAGCCCACTGATTTGAGGTTCACTGAAATGGGAAGCACTGTACAAGTAGCAGCTCCAGGAGGAGGCTAGGATCTGAATTATCTTGAATGTCTTGTGTCTGTAGTGCTTTTGATACATCCGCTTAAGAAAGCAGAGCAGGCAGGTTGATATACAGATATTGAACCCAGTAGAGAGGCCTGAGCTGGAACTATAAACATGGAAGACATTCGATTATATAGCAAAGCATTTGGTGCCATGGGAGTGGATAAGATCACCAGGAAAGAATACAGAAAAGAGAAGGGCAATTTTAGAGCCAGCACGGGGGAACTTCAAAATCTAATAGCCAGTGAGAAGAGCATATGCCTGAAAAAAATCCAGGATAGAATGTCCTATTAGTGTTAAGAGGAAAGTTAGGATTGTGGGTTATGGAGGTCCTATGAAAAAGAAAGTTGTAAGAGGGAAGACTGCTGAATATGAAGTAACCTTCCTTTACCGACAAGCTTCGGCAAATTCAGAAGAACCAACCCTTCAAAATGCGTCCCTACCCAAGCAACAGAAAATTATTTCTTCATGGCACTAACATATTTTCTTAAATTAACAGTAGTGCCTTAGTCGTATGTTGAAACGGAGCAAGACCTTATGGTCCTTGCCCTCCATGTCCTCTGCCTCTCTTCTGTCTGTGGAAAAACGTTAGCCAAAGAATAAAATTTAATCAGAGAAGTGAGAAACATACAGAAACAAAGGAAAACAGTCAAAGGAGAACAAATAATAACAATGTCATTAAGCACAGTCAAGGACTTGTTGTTCCTTCTCAAGGGCTATAGATGATATTCTGAAGCACATCCTGTGAGTCTTATAGAGACTGAAACCCCCACCAGGTGGAAGAAGTGAACTATATGAAGACCAGACCGTAGTCATGACAGAAACTGCCAAAGTTCCGAGAACTGCCATCAAGCAAATAGGAACAAACTGACCTTGGAACTGAAAGCTAACTGTTCTTAAAATAATCAAGATGGTGCTGGTCAGACCACCGATGACCAGTTTCAAGATGACTGTCAGAGCAGACTGTGCTGTTTCTGCATGTAGCCCCCTCCCTCAGCCTGTAAAAGTTCTTGCCCACTGATTATCAGTTGAGAGTAGTCGGCCTTTGGATAGGTGTCTGCCCTCCGCCCTGGTTGCCGGCATCCCAAATAAAACAAACTTTTCCTTCCACCAACCTGGCCTCCTTTTTGACTTTTGAGCGGTGAAGCACTTTCGCTAACAATACTAAAGTGAAGTCGCTCAGTCGTGTCCAACTCTTTGCAACCCCGTGAAATGTAGCCTACCAGTTTCCTCCGTCCATGGAATTTTCCAGGCAAGAGTACTGGAGTGGGTTGCCATTTCCTTCTCCAGGGGATCTCCCCGACCCAGGGATTGAACCTAGGTCTCCTGCATTGCAGGCAGACACTTTGCCGTCTGAGCCACCAGGGAAGTTAACAATACTAAGGGCAGGCCTACATTGTGTAAAAGTTTAGTTTGACCTGCAAATAGGAACTCCTGGTCCCTTGCTGAGCAATGGCTGCAACAGAATTGTCAGGGGCTGTCCCTTTTACTGCCTCTCCCCTACAGGGGGGAGAGAGTGGGAGAAGAAACTTCCTTAACGTCAGAAAAATTGAGGCAAGAAAAAAATGCCTCCCCACAACCAGCACTATTTTCTAGAACTCGGGACAGAAACATTATAAGAAAGGATCATTAAACTGGATTACAGGTGAAAAAGGTTTTATCTGGATCAGCTGGGACTGAAACCACCATTTAAATACTTTCCTCCCTGAAAAATAAATGTGTTCTAAATTTGCCTTTACTTGGGGCAAATTCTCTCATAAGCTTCTGATCCTTTTTCCATTTAGTATTAATATCTCTGAGCCCAGGTCAGCCCATGTGCTCCAAAGAATATAAAACAATGAAGAGAGAAAGCAATATTTGTCTATGTTTGTGATGCAAGGACCCCCTGTTCATTGTTTGGGAGAAAATACAGTGGTCGTTTCTCACAGAGTCTTAGGATGGACATTCAAATGCCATCTAAGCTTAAGGCCATGGAGAAAATGTGGCCTTGATTTCAGACAGGTCTTAAGTGTTTCTAAGTTAATGAAAATGCAGTTCTCTTCCTCTTGGATCAGAAACTTTGACAGACCTGGGCACTTGAACAACTAAAAAATTTGTGTTTTAAGGATGGACCTAACCAGAGAGGGCTTCCCTCATGGCTCAGCTGGTGAAGAATCTGTCTACAATGCAGGAGACCTGGGTTCGAAGATCCCCTGGAGAAGGGAAAGGCTACCCACTCTAGTATTCTGGTCTAGAGAATTCCATGACCCTGTCTTGTTTGTTTGATCCGATCTTTGCTCCTACTTCTCTGTGCAAATCTTCTGCCAGGAATCCAACTCGATGGGACCCTATTTCTGGTCAGTAGCACTGGGCAGCCATCATGCCCACCACCACCCCCACTGCCACCCAACTTTTCTTTGTTCCACCTGAAGCAGAACCATCCTAGGATGCAGCTTTGATGACGCCTGCCTGGTACTCCCCATTCAAACTCAAACTTCTCTGTAAATTCTTCAGAATGTTACATTCAAAATTATAGACTTGAAGGCAGCTTGAAGATGATCTACTAAATATTAATCCTTATTCTCCAAAGTGCAAGGTACTATCCTAAAATTCATTTAACTTCCACAATATCCTTAAGAGTGAGGTAGTTCTATAAGCCCCATTTTAAAGATTTAATTGAATTTTGGGCTCTGGGGTGCATGGGCTTCAGTCATTGCAGCTCACAGGCCCTAGAGGGTGAGCTCAGTCACTGTGGTGCGCAGGCTTAGTTGCTCTGTGGCATGCGGCATCTTCCCAGACCAGGGATCAAACCCATGTCCCCTTCATTGGCAGATGGATTCTTAACCACTTGACCACCAGGGAAGTCTTATAAGCTCCATTTTATGAAGGAGGACATGAGACCCACGATAGGTTAATTATTTTGCTGTGGAGATGCCTGGATTTCACTCCAATGACCTGTCTCCTATTTCATATTGCCCACTTGGGCCTATGGCTAGCTTATTCACACTGGCCTAGGTTATTCCACTGGACTTAATCACTCACCCAGGGAGCCCTACGATATCTGCCAGCCTCAGTCTGCCTCTCTGGGCAACAGCCTTGGTCTCATAAGTGTCACTATTCATTCAACAATCCACATCCCATAGCAGTTACAAGCTCTGCTGCTTCCTAGCTCCAGCAGCATGTGCAGGCCCTGACTATGACAGCCCATTTTGTCATCTGTAAAATGGAACTTCTTATATCTACTTCCTCAGGTTTCTTTGAGGCATACATGAATGAGCATACCTAAAATGATTTGTGCGCAATAACTGCTCAATAAAAGAGAGTTGTTATTTGTGAGCATGTCCTGTGTGCCAGTCTTTATTATCCCTCATGCTCTGGCTACGCCAAGAACAGACTTGGCACAGAGCTCATGTATAAATTGAGAACTAACTTTATACAGTTTTCTGTACTGTAACACACACACACACAGACATATATATACACCCCCACAGATTATGGAATATAGCTTTATTGCACTTTAGAAATCTCATGTCATTAAAAGAACACTATTGCAAATAATTTCTTAAAGTATTATATTTTGCAGTTGCTACTGCAAGGAGATCCAACCAGTCCATCCTAAAGATCAGTCCTGAGTGTTCATTGGAAGGACTGATGCTGAAGCTGAAACTCCAATACTTTGGCCACCTCATGTGAAGAGTTGACTCATTGGAAAAGACCCTGATGCTGGGAGGGATTGGGGGCAGGAGGAGAAGGGGACGACAGAGAATGAGTTGGCTGGATGACATCACTGACTCGATGGACATGAGTTTGAATGAACTCCGGGAGTTGGTGATGGACAGGGAGGCCTGGTGTGCTGTGATTCATGGGGTCACAAGGAGTTGGACACGACTGACTGACTGAACTGAACTGAATAGTTAATGAGGTTAACGTGTGTACCCAACACTTACTTGTACAGAAAACACCAGTAATAAAAGGTAGATTTCAGAGGAATTATTTTCTAGATTTCTTCTAAAAAGGTGATTTCTCTTACAAAACCACTTATTTATAATTCATGAACTCTTAGAGGCTTATCTCTTTTAGTCAGTATCTTAAAAGAAGCTTTATAGTGCTTATATGTCAATAGATTTAATAGTGTCTATATTTTTAAGTCTCCATAATAAGAATCTTAACATAGATACAACTCAGATTTTTAAAATAACTTTTTCCTTCCAAGTGTCTATATTCTATGTGTAAGCCTTTAGGGATTTAATTTCAGAAGCATCTCAGATGTTGTAAAGATATCCATGAGTAACATCTAAGTCAATAATAGATACAATGCTGTAAAAATTATAAGTTAAATATTGCAATACATGCAGAAAAATACTGAATAGTCCAAGGGAAGCCAGATTCTGCAAACTTGCAGTATCACTCATGATTCTATTGACAACTTGACATAGCAATTAATGGCATTCCTGACATATAGGTGTTTCCAATCATGCTTGGACTACATACCAAAGTAATACCAGGCAAAGACATTCAGTAAATTACTTTCATTTACTTGGCATAACTGAGTAGAAATTCTACTGGGCACTCTGGACAAACTTCTTCTGCCACACGTGTATTTTTGATGTGGGCAAGAAGGTACATAGAAATGGTGGTAATCACTCAGGCAACAGATCCACTGAATCATGTGATAATCAGTTATGATGCCCAGCTAAGGAGAACTAGTTTACATCCTTTTTAGAATAATTCTTCTCCCAGAGTTGGAAAGACAGCCTTTTGATCTCCTGAACCAAACGGTTCTCAAATGACTATAACATCAGTAGAAAGTAGAGTTGACTACATACAAAACTCATTCTTCCCCATTATCCCAATGTCTAACCAATCTAGAGCAATAAGCACAGCTTCAACATTAACTTGCTTTGTGTTTCTTCTCACTCTCAGTGGTTTGGATAATATTTTAACTTCATAATATCTGGTATCATTTTCACTATAGCTGTACAGCCATGCTACTTTTTGCATTAACTGATCATTTCTAGACACTACATTAAATATGACTCACTTTAATGCTATATCGATAGGGCTGACCTCATAATAGATGCTGCTGTCCTAGGTCTTTAAATGTTGAACAGGGTGTGCAGGTCAATGGCATATTAATAGGAGTCAGCTATGCTCATGAATTGTTAATTATTTTTGTTGTTTTAAATGTTTCTGAAATAAGAACATAAAGTGGGATATTTTCATACACTCAGACACACATTCCATAATGCCTAGAAAGATTGGAGAGAGAGATCAAATTTCTATGATTCAGGAAGTTTTGTTCAAATCTATATATTCACCAAAGGAAGAGAAGTATTTTTAGTGAGGGTAAAATTCACTGAATTTTCTGGTTTTAATTGAACTTCAGAAGGATGAGATATATAATTTATGAAAAAAATGGAAGAAATTGCTATCAAAATAAAACAGATGTGTATGGAAGGAAAAAAATCTGTATAAAGTTTAACTTAAGATGTATTGTTAAATGCAGTTCTTTGGTCAATGAATATTCTTTTCTTACTTTGAGCTGATGCATCTCTTTATTTGCACATAAGGTTTCCCCTCAAATATCTAAATATAGCTTGTGTGTGATCACTGCAGTTGCAAAGACAAAATAGTTCTATATGCTGCCCTCAAAAATTTTTGGCTGCTTTATAGGTAAGTTGGATAGCAACTCACCCCAATCAGAAGAAAAAGGATACAATGGCCTGGGCCAAGTGCTCATAAATGTCAGATACACTTGTGCAAGTTGAGATTAGCATGTCTTTCAGGTCACGAGGGCATGGTCATTTCAGCTCAAAACTCCCCAAATTCACTTACCTTTTATTTGTCATCTGTTATGACATTTGAAGCTCAATTTGTATGCTTTCTTTAGAATGTCTCATCTAATTGTTTCTATAATTCAGAATTGTATTCTGTATCTTACGATGAAAAAAGAAAGCATTTACATTTGCTATCCATGTTTCCAAGCACTGATTTTCAAATGATATTTTCATAAGTGGAGTTTGAAGGTTTTCTGTAATGCAATTCCAAAGAGCCTCTTCCAAAGGGGTGGGTTCCTGAAGCAATGAATCAAGATACATTAGATATGGGAGAAGTTAAAAAAAAAAAAAAGCCAAACTTCTTCCACTGATATCTCACTATCCAGCCACAATACATCTCCTTTTTTTCAATCTTGACAGGGATTCATAGATGTCTTTTTAACAACTGTAAAACAGAAATACTCAATATGAAAACAAAGGAACATGTATATTGCCAGTAATATTCAGGGTATCTACAACTCTTTCCATTAACATTGTTGTTTTTATCCATTTCCACATTCAAACTTCTTTCTGTGTATAAATCAGGAGACTAAAGGGGAATAAATGCATACGTATCATAGTGATCTAACACCCATCCCAAGCAAGCCTCATCCTGTGTCACTGCCTAAGTCATGCAAATTACAACAGAGCTGCCAGTTGACTAAGATTAATGACACTGCGCCAGCTTCTTTGTTTCTCTCTGCGGCCGTTTAGTGTGAAATACTATCCAAAAACATTATCTATCCTCGATTAATCCCACAAATTTGTTCACACGATGCACATTGTTTAGGGCAATTTACAACAGGAACATACTGAGCACAATTGCATTTAATTACTTGGGTTCTAATTACATTCATTAAAGGCTAATAAAATAAATGAAACAGCTTTAAAAGCTTCTGCAAAACACATGGGTCTTGTCTCCCTCATGAAACATACAGTAGATGTTTGATGGGAAACACAGATTTGACCATATATGTGTGGTTATAGACATATATATGCATATTCCATACATTAAATAAGGTAGATTTGAAAATCATAAGCAATAAAACACCAAATGTTCTAAGAATACAGTTACTTAATGAGTGGTTGAGAGATTTTAGGAACCTAGAACTACTTTTCATGTGGCAAATAAAGAGAAAAGCAAATCAGTTTTCAAAATCCATTTTGAATCTTAATTGTTTCCACCTGCAAGGCCCAGATGCCCAACTCACTCTTTCCCATGTCCGCATCATAAAGGCTGCTGAGCAAGAGAACAGGGAGACACTTCACTCAAGCTGAGTTTGGAAGAACGCTTCCACCAGGCTGAATCCCCAGACTCAGTCAGGGCTTCTGGATTATTTCCCTCAAACACTCAAGGTAGCTTATTTAAAGATCATACAACCTATTATATGAAATTTGCACTTTAAGGAACGCCAAGCACTCTGAATAATTTATTCTGTGAGAGCTAAAAAAAAAAGAATTTGTAAATATCTGGTTTTCCTATTATTTGCATACCTGTTTAACGCAGTGTGTTTGGATCATTTGAGAAAGAGAACATATAAAACATCATTGTTAACAACTATGCCTGTGAAAAACTAATATTGGAAATTCAAAATAAGGACTTTCATTTTAAGCTTTTCTGTCACTCTACTGGATCTCTGAATAATATGATCCAGTTCAGTTCAGTTCAGTTACTCATAATCTCCAACTCTTTGCAACCCCATAGACTACAGCATGCCAGGCCTCCTTGTCCATCACCAACTCCCAGAGCTTACTCAAACTGATGTCCATAGAGTCAGTGATGCTATCCCACCATCTCATCCTCTGTCATCTCCTTTTCCTCCTGCCTTCAATCTTTCCCAGCATCAAGGTCTTTTCAAATGAGTCAGTTCTTTGCATCTGAAGGTGGCCAAAGTATTGGAGTTTCAGCCTCAGCATCAGTCCTTTCAGTGAATATTCAGGACTGATTTCCTTTAGGATGGACTGGTTGGATCTCCTTGCAGTCCAAAGTACTCTCAAAAGTCCTTTCCAACACCACAGTTCAAAAGGATCAACTCTTCAGCGCTCAGCTTTCTTTATAGTCCAACTCTCACATGCATATGTGACTACTGGGAAAACCGAAGCTTTGACTAGATGGATCTTTGTTGGCAAAGTAATGTCTCTGCTTTTCAGTATGCTGTCCAAGCTGGTCATAGCTTTTCTTCCAAGGAGCAAGCATCTTTTAATTTCATGGCTGCAGTCACCATCTGCAATGATTTTGGGGCCCCCAAAAAGTAGTCTCTCACTGTTTCCATTGTTTCCCCATCTATTTGCCAGAAAGTGATGAGACCGGATGCCATGGTCTTAGTTTTCTGAATGTTGAGTTTTAAGCCAACTTTTTCACTCTCCTCTTTCATTTTCATCAAGAGGCTCTTTAGTTCTACTTCGTTTTCTGCCTTAAGTGTGGTGTCATCTGCATATCTGAGGTTATTGCTATTTCTCCCGGCAATCTTGATTCCAGCTTGAGTTCATCCAGCCTGACATTTTGCATAATGTACTCTGCATATAAGTTAACTAAGCAGGGTGACAATATACAACCTTGACATACTCCTTTCCCAATTTGGAACCAGTCTGTTGTTCCGTGTCCAGTTCTAAGTGTTGCTTCCTGACCTGCATACAGATTTCTCAGGAGGAGGCAGGTCAGGTGGTCTGGTATGCCTCTCTTTAAGAATTTTCCACAGTTTGTTGTGATCCACACAGTCAAAGGCTTTGGCATCATCAATAAAGCAGAAGTAGATGTTTTTCTGGAAATTTCTCACTTTTTCAATGGATCCAACGGATGTTGGCAATTTGATCTCTGGTTCCTCTGCCTTTTCTAAATCCAGCTTGAACATCTGGAAGTTCATGGTTCACTTACTGTTGAAGCCTGGCTTGGAGAATTTTGAGTATTACTTTGCTAGTGTGCGAGACGAATGCAATTGTGAGGTAGTTTGAGCATTCTTTGGCATTGCCTTTCTTTGGAAAACTGACCTTTTCCAGTCCTGTGGCCACTGTTGAGTTTTCCAAATTTGCTGGGATAATCTGGTTACCCAAAGACAAAAGTCTACCCAACTAATTGTCCAATAGGCCTTTGAAATCTATGCTTTACTTTATTAAGTCCATGGTGATTTGATCTGCTTAAGGCATACTGAGCCTTGCAAAGCCTGCTTTAGTGCACAGCACTGGCAAAAGGAGTGGCAGCATGTAAATCTAAATACATGTGATAGGCATGTCTCATCACAAACAGCATTTTTTCTAGAGTGGATTTTGTACTTTATCGGAAACAAATCAAGAGCTTGGGAATGATTTTGATAGGCACTTGGATTCAGGATTTCAACTGGATTCAGACTTTGCCAGAGAATATTTTTTAAATATTTCATAAATGCATTGATAATTAGTGTATTATTGTCTTTACTCTCTAGCTGCTCTTTGACCCACCAACTCCACTTCTAAGAATATGAGTCTAAGTGTGAGAAATACTCTCACACTTGCACAGAAAAGGAATTAGGAAGATGGTTATTATAGCATTGTCTTTAACAGTGAAAGAAATGGAAACATCCTAAATGCTCAATAAAGAAGCGGTTAATGAACCAAAGGAATCCATAGTCTTATGAAGCAATATGCAGAGAACACCACCCTTATGGCAGAAAGTGATGAAGAACTAAAGAGCCTCTTGGTGAAAGTGAAAGAGGAGAGTGAAAAAGTTGGCTTAAAGCTCAACATTCAGAAAACTAAGATCATGGCAGCCGATCTCATCACTTCACGGCAAATAGATGGGGAAACAGTGGAAACAGTGGCTGACTTTATTTTGGGGGGCTCCAAAATCACTGCAGATGGTGACTGCAGCCATGAAATTAAAAGATGCTTACTCGTTGGAAGGACAGTTATGACCAACCTAGCTAGACAGCAGAGATATTACTTTGCCAACAAAGGTACATCTAGTCAAGGCTATGGTTTTTCCAGTGGTCATGTATGGATGTGCGAGTTGGACTATAAGGAAAGCTGAGCGCTGAAGAATTGATGCTTTTGAACTGTGGTGTTGGAGAAGACTCTTGAGAGTACTTTGGACTGCAAGGAGATCCAACCAGTCTATCCTAGGTGTTCAGTCCTGGGTGTTCTTTGGAAAGACTGATGTTGAAGCTGAAACTCCAATACTTTGGCCACCTGATGCAAAGAGCTGACTCATCGGAAAAGACCCTGATGCTGGGAAAGATTGAGGGCAGGAGGAAAAGGGGACGACAGATGAGATGGTTGGATGGCATCACTGACTCAATGGACATGAGTTTGGATAAACTCTGGGAGTTGGTGATGGACAGGGAGACCTGATGTGCTGCGGTTCATGGGGTCGCTGAGAGTCAGACATGACCGAGCAACTGAACTGAACTGAAATGATGAATCAATTAAAAAGAAAAAAAGGTAAATTCATATGTGTTATATGGAATGTTCTCAAAAAGCAAGTTGTAGGTAATGTGTACTGTAGGAGTGTATGTTAAAATACTATTTAGGGGTGTGTGTGTGTGTGTGTGTGTGTGTGTGTATGGGAAAAGATCTAGAAGAATCTAAGAACTGACAGTGATGAAGACCTCTCAGAAGAGTAGAAAAGGTTTTAGGATGAGAATCTCAGGGCAGGAAGGAGGACTCCCACTTGTTACCTGGCATGAACCGAATTTTTATAAAAAGGTGTTCATGTCTTATAAAAAAACTTTTTGAAAGTAATGTAGGTGCAAGATAAATATTTAGAACAATGATGTGTTATTAAACACCTCCATCCCCAACACACACACACACAAATTTCCCAAATATCTCCATCTGATAGCTCTTCAGAACATGATCTGGAAGTTTTTCCAGGAAGCTCTTTTTTAAAAAACATGGGATTTTACAATCTAGAAGTTTTTTCTCATCACACTCATCCTCTACTCCTACCTTACTAGTTTCATTTCCTCCTGTTAAGTATCAGTGCCAGAAATTTTGAGAAGTCTTGTTCTCATAACAGAGCTGCAGGAAGCACTTGGTGTCCTCACAGAACCCCTCAATAAGAACACTAGCTGACTTCAGTATCACCTACTCTACAGAATCCTCTTAGTTTAGAGTTATGTCCCACATGCTTGAAGATTCTCTGTCTGAAATGTACCAGTGCAGGCTTTGGTGCAAAGCAAGCACAACTGTTTGCTTTAGGTAAGTTTATTTAAAAATGATGCTTTGCTATCATTTGGTCATTATCACTAATACTTTAACAGGATTTTAGCACAAAGAGTTGACTCATTGGAAAAGACTTTGATGCTGGGAGGGATTGGGGGCAGGAGAAGAAGGGGACGATAGAGGATGAGATGGCTGGATGGCATCACTGACTCGATGGACGCGAGTCTGAGTGAACTCCGCGAGCTGGTGATGGACAGGGAGGCCTGGCGTGCTGCGATTCATGGGGTCGCAAAGAGTCGGACACGGCTGAGTGAATGAACTGAACTGAACTGAACTGATAAAACTCAAAATCATAATAGTACGGAAAAGGGCTTGACATCAAAAAAGAAAAAGAAATGAGCAAACTGAGAAGCAAAGCAAGACTGCCAAGCCTTGGATATGTATTTTCTGATGCAAGCCTATTTTTCCCCTCACCTTGTCTCAAACATCATGTAATCCCCAGAGTTGCAAAATTCTTCAACACTTGAAGGTAGAGACCCACTATTTTGTCACATTATCTCTGACAATGCTACAAAGTGTGGTTGAAATCTTTGGACCTTATGTTCAAAGCTCTTCAGCTACAGAATTTTGTGTCTTGCTCCCTGATGTCATATACCATATACCCCAAACAGATTTGGCAATATCTTTTTAATAGCCTCTCCTCTTAGAATCTCTTTGCCACTCTCTGCTACTCTCCATGTATTAGGATCTCTGAAGGTCTGTCTTAAATGTAATTTCCTCTGGTGATTTTCCTCTGGTATCCTTTGAGGTGCCTTTTCTATATTTTTGCCGTCACTGTACCTCCGTTTCAGCTTATTTATGCCTCTGTGACATTCGCCACATGTGTTCTTATAAAATAGATTTCCATATATGTCTCATCACCCCCTAATAAAACATAAACTCCTTAAAGATTGGTACCAATCTGCCATGAAACCAAGTAGACTGCTTATCATACACCAAGAAGGAATTAAAAAAAAAATTAACCTGATGAAAATAGTGCTTGAATCATTTGACTAACTGCTCAACTCCTTATATTAATATGTAGTTGTCACTAGGCAGAGCATCTTCAATGAGCAATAGAGTACATACCTATAGTAAGTGCTCAATAAATACTTGTTGAATGCATATAAATAAGTAATTCAACAAGAAAAAAAAAACAAGCATAGGAACAAATAAGTGATTTTTTTCTCCTTCTCTCTTTCTCCCATTTGTCTACCCTAGGATTGAAAATGTTTATTATAGTATCTCATGAATAATGTCACTATCCCTCCTTGGTATTTCATCAAAAACAGCAGTCTTCATTACCATAATCTAAAACCATAACAACAGCATTATATAGCATCTGTATTTCAACATCTAGTTTTCATTAAGATTTTTAGGACTGACTCTTACAGTTTAAGGGTTTCCCAGGTAAAGAACTGGCCTGCTGATGCAGGAGACAATAAGAGACTTGAGTTTGATCCCTGGGTCTGGAAGATTCCCTGGAGGAGGGCATGACAACCCACTCCAGTATTCTTGCCTGGATAATCCCCATGGACAGAGGAGTCTGGCAAACTGTAGCCCACAGAGTCGCAGAGAGTCTGACATGACTGAAGCAACTTAACTCGCACACAGCTTACAGTTTAAATGTGTTCCATTTCATAATAAAAACTGTAGAATAACTGCAAATACGTTTAGTGAGTCCTGGATTAATAATTCAATATCTTTAGCATTCTGCCTTTATACATACTTGCAGATATTTAAAGATAGGGTATTTTTAGTGAACAATGTGAACATCCTGAGAAGATTGAAGGCAGAAGGGACAACAGAGGATGAGATGGTTGGATGGCATCACCGACTCCATGGACATGAGTTTGAGCAATCTCCGGGAGCTGGTGATGGACAAGGAAGCCTGGAGTGCTGTAGTCCATGGGGTCACAAAGAGTTGGACACGACTGAGTGATGACTTGATCTTTAGAATTCTGTCTTTATATATACCTGCAAAGATTTCAAGATAGGGTACTTTTAGTGAATGACATGAATGTCTTGAGAGGTGATAGGCAGAAGATATGCCTTAAGGGAACAGGAGGCTCAGTGATTCTTTAGTGAGTAGGAAACTCCCCTGCATTTGACATTTCTAGGCAAGAGACCACAGCTTCTTCTGGATGGCCGAGAGGTAACATTCACTGTGTACACTCAGATGCCTACTTTCATATGACTTCAAGAGCTTCCCTTTCCCTGATAAGGAGGCTCAATGGGTAGAAAAAGACCCACACAAGTCATATTAGTACATTGTAGTAGGATTCAGTGGTTCCTTTCCTTTTTTTCTTTTTTAACTCACCTCTGAGAAACTAAGAGGAGCTGCTCCATGTAAGCACCAGAGAAATATATGACTACAAACTGAAAGCTCATGACCTCAATCCTCAGCCGCCCCTTGCCCCTCATTACTGCAGCAGTTGGTGTAGGGAAGGATTAAAGACGGCTAGAAATCATTGGGTGAGCATACAAGGGCTCAGAAATTTGACCTTCGTTACTTAAAGCACACAGTCTCTACTAAAAGCTGGTATACGAGGAGAATTAAAAACAGAACCAGGAAAGGTCAGGTGGAGTGCAGATGCACTAACAAAGATGAGGTTGAAATGGCAAAAAAAAAAAAAAAAAAAAAAAATCTGCAAAATATTCACCTTTTTGTCTTTTAATCATTAAGTTGACAACACAAGGAGAGGTCAGTTTGGTTTTTGCCACTAACCAAAACTGCAAAATAGCCTCCATGCCAAAAGCAAGATCTTAAAACTTACAATTGTCAGAACAAGAGAGGACTTCAGAATGCTCTCAACATAGGAGACTTTCTGAGGGTACTTTCTAATGAAGTGGAATCAGATTAGACCGCCCCCTATATATCTGATAAATTTTGTTATCTGTATCTATGAATTACCCAAGTTTAATGGGAAGTACAAGAAAAGACTACAAAGGCATGGACTAATAAAATATTTTTACAACTGTGAAGTTTGCAGCAAGGTTTTCTCTTTTCTGGGAAGACAGAGTGAGGGGCAGGAGGCTAGCTAGCAACGTAAAGCTTACAACCATGGCATTAGTGCAAAGGAGGCGTGAACTCAAAAGCATTTTAGAAAACATACACTAAGAAGTGAATGATTGCCATCTGTCAGCAACAGTGGGACCACATTATTCATTGTTCTGGAAGTCTTGTGCTCTGCGGGTGTTGGGAACAGGCCTCTCCTTCAGAGATCTCTGTTGTAGATGAGGAAACTGAGGCATTTAAGTAAACTAAGCATAAATGTGTGTGTGTATGCTCAGTCAGCTCCAACTCTTTGCAACCATGTGGTCTGTAGCCTCCCAGGCTCTTATATCCCCTGGATTTTCCCAGTAAGAATGCAGAAGTGGGTCATCATTTCCTCCTCCAGGGCATCTTCCAGACCCAGGGATCAAGCCTGTGTCTCCTGCGTTGCAGGCAGATTCTTTACAGACACCAAGGAAGCCCTAAGCTTAAATGACTTGCTCCAAAGAGGTAAGCAGCTTGAGATCAGCAAATGTTTGTAGAATTCTGAAATAACCAGTAACCAATTCTGCAATAACTGCAATAACCAATTCTTTCCTTTCTTAACAATTATGAAGATATTTTATATTTCTATAATGATTTGCATTTTCCAAAGCAGTTTCATAAATTTTCAATGAAGCTAATAAGAGAGTTAAACACCATAATAAAAAGATGGCAATATGTATCTGGGTCCTAACCTCTATTTTTCCTTTTCCTATTTAAATAAATGTGACTCCTCTGGAACAGTGTTATCCAATAGAAATATAATCAGATATATAATTTTAAATACTCTAGTGTCTTTAGTCAAAAAATGGAAAAGGGGGTGAAATTTATTTTAATATCTTTTATTTAGCTCAATATATTAAATGTTTTAAAATGTAACTAAAATAAAAATTATTGTGATATTTTATACTATTTTATACTCTTTTTTATATTAAATCTTTGAAGTCTAGTGTGTAATATATACTGACAGCACATCTCAGTTAAGACTAGCCACCTTTCACCTGTCCAATAGTCACATGAAGCTAGTGGCAACTGTTTTTAATAGCGTACCTCTGAGGTTCATACTTTCCCCTAATTTGGATGTTATGCTGCCCTAGTTTCTCTGTTAACTACCGCAGACTTCAAGAATATCAAAAATTGGTTGTTTGAGTTACTGTCATATTTACCAAGGCATCTAATAATCCACTTGGGAGATATCAACATAGTCTCTCAGGTCCTAAGAATAAATACATGTGTGTATATTTATGGTTATACTAGTGTATATGTGTGTGATACATATCATTACCAACAAGCTTTGAGTGTACCTCTTCCACATAAAGCATTATCCCAAGAACCAGATCAGCATCAAATCATTATTTTTGCCAAAATATTTATTAAGCCCCTAAAATGCATAAGACAGCCATGTTTCTTTCACTAGAACATTCTAAACTTTCAACAGCTCTAAGGGTGGTGGGTTCAGCATTTAACAAGGCCAAGGGAACCCTGACTTCAAATCTTGCCTCTTTGTAAGCACTATGATTTTGTTCAAGTCATTTCCCTACCATGATCTCTAGTTCGCTCATTGGTAAAATGAGGACCATTGACCTTTAAGCTCCTTTCCAGTTCTGGCAGGCTGCTGCTTCTGCTGCTAAGTCACTTCAGTCGTGTCCGACTCTGTGCGACCCCATAGAGGGCTTAATAATAAAAGTTTATTTCCTTTTAGCCTCAAGGAACACATTCCTTACCCTTCAGCAGTTGTCTATATGATGTGATTTATGGAGTACTAGCAGGATTCCCAGATTTAGGGGAAAAAAATACAGAATATTCACTTAAATTTCAGTATAATTTTAATTTCAGATAAACAACGAATTATAAAGTGCAAGCATGTCCCATGTAATATTTGGTATGTATATACATTTTCAGTATTTATACTGAAAAATGATGTAGTGTTCATTTTCAATTCCAATTAATGGGCATCCTGTGTTTTATCTGGCAAACCTAGGTACTAAGAAAATCTCATAGCTCTCACCTCTCAGCTGGAGTTTGAAATTCTCATGCTGCAGCACAGTGGCATGAGATAGCACAAAGTTTTATCAGATCCCGTGTGTCTGAACCCTTATTTAGCACATTTTCACTGTATGTTGCCAAGTGTAAGTTTCTGAGCCTCAGTTTCCTCATCAGTCTTAAAACTGGCATATAAGGCCACTACTTATCTTTGTTATAAAGTTGACTAAACTAATGGCGAGAGAAGTTGGACTGCTGATTACTGTACATTCATATTTTAATCACTGATGCTTCCGTAAGAGCGTTTCCCTGGTAGCTCAGTTGGTAAAGAATCCACCAGCAAAAGCGGGAGATCTGGGTTCAGTCCCTGGGTTGGGAAGATCCCCTGAAGAAGGGAAAGGCTACCCACTCCAGTATTCTGGCCTAGAGAATTCCATGGACGATATAGTTCATAGGGTCACAAAGAGTTGGACACAACTGAGCGACTTTCACTTTCATTATCCCTATGAGAGGGTAATTATTAAATGAAACAATGCATGTGCTAGGTACATATTATACATACAACAAATGGCAAATATTAGGAGTGATTTTGAAATGATAGAAGTTGTGGACAGGGTAGATGAAAAGGGTACATTTGAGTTAGCGAACTCTTTTGGAAAGGATAGTCATGTGTGAGATATTATCACAGAGTCTTGAGTAGCTGAGGGAGGGGTAATGAGCAGAAGGCAAGTAGGAAACGGGTGTAGAACTGAGATGAGAGGGTATAGAAATCTTTACCTCTTCACACGTTATCTAGTTCTGTAAGCATGCTCATAAGTGTGCTCATACCATAGGTCCAGAGTCCCTGCTCTTCGCTATTTCCAAAACCCAGTTTCATAATTCTCATAGTACTAGGCAAACCCAGCTGAATCAAGATTAACCTTCCTTAGAGGAAAAAGAGCAGATACCATACCCAAGACAAACTCCTTTACCCATTCCCCCCACATTTCTACAGAGTACATAAAAACGCAATTGCAGTATACAAGGATAGCCTTGCTGGGAGAAGAGAAGCCTCCCACAGAAGCCTGGAGGTATGAATAGAGGTGGGAAAGGGCCAGTCTTTGCCTTTATAGAATCATAGACTAAATTGTAGGCATCACCTTTGGGGTTCGATTAGTGCCAGTAATGGAGCACGTTGGATGTCTCTCCAACCTTTGCTACCCTTTCCCTTCCTCCCTCCATATCTGTCTCTGCTTCTTTCCTCAGTACACTGAGTCCCATCTCCTGCATAATGTCTTCCCTGGTTCACTCAACACCAGAGTCATCTCTCTTTGATCTGAACTCCTCTGATACTGCTTGTTGGTTTTATTCTGATAGCATTTGTATTGCTATAGTGTATGAGTGTGTGTGAGTATGTGTGAGTGTGTGTGTGTGCATGTGTGCACATGAAAATATCAATGTCTATCCAATTAGAATGTAAGCATTTTATGGACAGAAGTACAGTCTTAGAATTCTCTGTCTCCTGGCACTGAATGAGACATTATCTTTTCGATGCTCAATAAAACTATTTTGGAGGGAATAATAATATAACCCACGTGTGTGCTGTGCTAAGTCACTTCAGTCATGTCCGACTCTTTGCGACCCCATGGACTGTAGCCTGCCAGGCTCCTCTGTCCATGGGACTCTCCAGGCAAGAATACTGGAGTGGGTCGTCACTTCCTTCTCCAAAAGACATCCTTTTTATAATTCGTGATTTTGTCTGATTAAGTCTAATTCAACCTGTTGAAACCAGTGAAAATTGTCAAATCTGTGTAGCCTGGTCTATGAAGCAACTTCAGAGGTTGGTGAGCGAAAGGGAGGAAACAGGTTGATACTGAAGCTGGGAAGCTGACCCAGCAGTAGCTCTGGCAGCTGAGAGAAAGACCCAAGAGCACAAATCAGCATTTGTGTTCCCAGGAGACCATCTGACCAAAGGGGACAGCACTGGAGTGCCCAGACCTTTGTGATCTGCAAAGTGTGTGGCAAAGCCACATTTTTGAGTCTCAGTCTATTTGAGGATCAGGATGCCATCTGGGAGCTTGAGGAGCCAGACAAGGTCTAACTGCTGGAAAGGGGGGCTGGCAAAAGGTAGGCAAGGTGTCTCAGTCTGTGTTTCTGAATGCAGAGCAGAAAACGAACATCTTCAGGGTCTTGGGACACAATTGAAAACCCAAGAAAAGGTTTATTTGTACTCCCTGCAAATCCACAGAAAGATGAAGGGAAGCCTGTATCTTAGGGGATACATGAGTACCAGAACTAATCTTAGAACAGCATGTCTTAGAGAGTTTATAGAAGCAAGACTAATTCTAGATCCCATCCCCTGGTAAGGCAAAATCTCCTAATGTCTTCCGCATTCTCAAGAGTTGAGCCCAGGGATTGAGGGAGACTAAGCTAAGAGATGAATGGCCTCAGCCCTTACATATATCTATAGGCCTAACAGGACTGGCGGAGGTAAAGGCTGATAATTTATCTACTGAGAAGTGGTTGGACAGTTTTATATCATATGTACCTGAATCTTCTCAGTAATGGCTAACTTCTCTTGGAAAAAAATCAAGCTAATCATTGTTCAATATTAAGAGACACATACATAGGGAAAAAAGAAACACACCTCTCCAACTTGAAGTTTGAAAAACAGGCCTAGTAAGAGTCCAGAATAGATGTTCTTCCTGAGTTTATATAGAGAGAATACTACTATTTCTTCAAGATATGATGCTGTAATACAGTTTGCTTTAGAAATACGGCAAGGCTCTTTTTTAAAATTTTTTATTTTTTTTAGTTTTTTATTTTTTTAATTTAAAAATCTTTAATTCTTACATGCGTTCCCAAACATGAACCCCCCTCCCACCTCCCTCCCCATAACATCTCTGTGGGTCATCCCCATGCACCAGCCCCAAGCATGCTGTATCCTGCGTCAGACATAGACTGGCAATTCAATTCTTACATGATAGTATACATGTTAGAATGCCATTCTCCCAAATCATCCCACCCTCTCCCTCTCCCTCTGAGTCCAAAAGTCCGTTATACACATCTGTGTCTTTTTTCCTGTCTTGCATACAGGGTCGTCATTGCCATCTTTCTAAATTCCATATATATATGTTAGTATACTGTATTGGTGTTTTTCTTTCTGGCTTACTTCACTCTGTATAATCGGCTCCAGTTTCATCTATCTCATCAGAACTGATTCAAATGAATTCTTTTTAACGGCTGAGTAATACTCCATTGTGTATAGAAAATAATAGCAAATGAAGCAACTGACAAACAACTAATCTCAAAAATATACAAGCAACTTATGCAGCTCAATTCCAGAAAAATAAACGACCCAATCAAAAAATGGGCCAAAGAACTAAATAGACATTTCTCCAAAGAAGACATACGGATGGCTAACAAACACATGAAAAGATGCTCAACATCACTCATTATTAGAGAAATGCAAATCAAAACCACAATGAGGTACCACTTCACACCAGTCAGAATGGCTGCGATCCAAAAATCTGCAAGCAATAAATGCTGGAGAGGGTGTGGAGAAAAGGGAACCCTCCTACACTGTTGGTGGGAATGCAAACTAGTACAGCCACTATGGAGAACAGTGTGGAGATTCCTTAAAAAATTGCAAATAGAACTACCTTATGACCCAGCAATCCCACTTCTGGGCATACACACCGAGGAAACCAGAATTGAAAGAGACACATGTACCCCAATGTTCATCGCAGCACTGTTTATAATAGCCAGGACATGGAAACAACCTAGATGTCCATCAGCAGATGAATGGATAAGAAAGCTGTGATACATATACACAATGGCAAGGGTCTTAAGTAGAGCACACAGTACCTGCCACACCGCTCCTTGGCACTGTTCAGTCATTCACTTTGGGCTCTCGAGTATGCAGGAGGAGGGGAGGCGGAAATGGGGACATGCTGGTTAAAAGGTACAAAGATTCAGTTACACAAGATGAATAAGCTCTGGAGATTTAATGTATAGCATGGTGACTATAGTTAACAATATTTTATTGTATACTTAGAATTTCTTACGGGTAGATCTTAAGACTTCTCACCACACACAACATACTTTCTGTGTATAAATTACACCCTTCATGTTCAGTCGCTAAGTTGTGTCCGACTCTTTATGACCCCATGGAGTGCAGCACACCAGGCTTCCCTGTCCTCCACTATCTCCCAGAGGTCACTCAAGCTCATGTCCATTGAGTTGTAAGGCTATCTAACTACCTCATCCCAGCTGTATTATGTCCTACTACAGCTCAGAAAAAAAGTACGTGTAGGTAAAATGATAATGATATGGAAGATGACCAGGGAGAAAGCCCCAAAAGCCCCTACATACAAAACTAGGGAAGAGGAATGAGAGTTAATACTGGAACCTGAGAAAGAAAGGTCAGACCAAGGAAGTTAAGAGCCAGAAGGGGATGTCATGGAAATACAAGAAAGAGGGAGTTTCCAAAAGGCTGCTGTAGTCAGTGGTGGCAAATGTCAAGAAACCTAGACGTTTCCTACTTGGCTCTAACACCCCCTTTCTAAGCAGATCCACACAGCATTCTAACTTTGGCTTCCCCAGTGTCAACAAGGCTGGAAAAGTATTAAACAGAGTTTGAATATGAAATCCACAGATCAGTGCAGGGCCTTTCATTCTACACGTGTTACAGAGCATAAGACCAAGAGGCAAATGCAGAAAGGACAGAGCTGCAACCTTCCAGACTGAGAGCTCAGCAAAGGTTTGTTTTAACAGAACATAGAGCACAGGGGTCAGTGAAAACAATGGAAAGATAAGTAAAAACCAAGAGATTCTTGGATATCATTTGAAGGCGTTTTTAAAGAGCCTAAGATCCTTTCGATTTGCTCAGGCTGGCAAATAATACCTATTCCATTGCCAAAGTTCTACTTTAGGGTTCTTAAGAATTCTCCAAACATATGGTAACATAGCCTTTAGAGTTTAAGAATTTAAATTGTTTTTCACCTGAATGTGGGGGAAAAATGTTTTAGATTCAAAAATACATTTTTTCTCTAAATAGTCATTTTAAATATTAAGACTCATAATATTGTCTTTTGAAAGGATTATAATCTTCAATAGTCTTTCATTGTTGTTTTAACATATTATTGCAAGAGTATCTTAAACCTGTAACAAACAAACTGAAAATTTTGAGGAGGTGAAAATTTTCTTTAAAAATACAGAACAAAAGACAAATAGCCCTAGATATTTTACTATTTATTCAAGGTATCACCAACTTCATCTGTCCATGCATGCTACACGTAAGCATAGGACTTTTCTAATGGTTTGAATTCCATTAATCTAAAATATAAAGCCCTATACCTGTGATATATTACTAATGCTAATAGATAAGATCACCCAATTATAAACTTCAGTTTACTCTTATTAATGTAGCAAATGAAGTCATGGAAGTGAGTGAGATCTCATTTTGGATAAGGTTCCATTTCTTGTTAAATGTTGTTATTTCACAGTTGGGCATATATCATCATTGATATAACAATAACAGATGTCTTATTTGTGGATTCCTCTCCTGTCTGCCTCACAGCAATGATTTTACTACTTGTGAAGGATTACAAAAAATTACTGGAGGATTTACAAGAGGTCTCTGCAGTATGTAGAAGCCAAGTATAATATTGTTTTTCCAAACCAATCAACCAATACAACTTAATCCTGACTCAAAAGAGCTGTGTTTTTCTTCTCTTAGTCTGGGTGATTATGGCTTTGGTACCCGTTTTGTCTATAAAAGTTGGATTTGTCACAGTAGCAGATGTTAGGTAGGGATATGAACATCCCATCTTCCTATTCTCTTGGAAACATCAAAAATCATCTTTTGCAGGAGATTCTAGCACCAAGTTTTGTAAAAATCCACCTGCAATGCAAGGAGATGCAGGAGATGCACATTTGCTTCCCAGGTTGGGAGATCCCCTGGAGGAGGGAATGGCAACCGACACTCGTGTTCTTACCTGGAGAATCCCATGGACAGAAGAGCCTGGGGGCTCCAGTCCATAAGGTCACAAAGAGTCGGACACGACTGAAACAACTGAGCATGCATACATATCTACTGAGCCAGTTCCTTTTTAGATCGGAGGGGTACTTTTTTGAGAGGGGAGGCAGTCTTCATGGATTTGAAACTTGCTTGTTTTCAGGTTTAGTTGAAGTTGTTGTCAAGATTTCTCACGAATTGTCCAGAAACATAGGCAACAGAAATTCTGGAATTTTAAGGACATTCGAATCTCTCCCTCTGTTAATTGTCTATTGGAAAGAAAAGTAGGAAAATGAGCTTTTAAATGCCATGAGCTTGGGCATAGTCCCCAGGGCTGTGTCCACAAGTACCATCAGCAGCATAGTATTACAGCCTCTTCTGTAGGTGATAGGAGTGTGAGTACAAATGTGTAATCAAGGTGCTGTGAAAGAGTGTGTGTGTGCTTTCTTAATGCTGCAGGAATTACTCATAAGGCTTCATTTAACCCTCCCAATGACACTGAGACTATTGACTACCCTTGTTTTCATAAAGGATGAATAGAGACAAGGTGATTTTTTTTCTATCCCACAAATTGATCAGTTGGAGCCTGGAGTAGGTCTGATTTTACACTATGTTGTTTGTAACAGCATATTCAAGTCCAGTCAGGGAAACACATTTTAGATCTTCTATGCAGATGCAATTGAATGCCAGAAAGTGGTAACATGGTGATGGAAGAGCTGAGGAGCAGGTCAAGGAACAGGGAAGCAACCCAGAAATTAGCAGCAGTGGTAAGCCTCTACCATCTCTTTGGGACAAAGTGAAGAGTCATTGTCTCCAGAGCTCAGAAGCCAGGCCTATCTAGTGGGAGCTGCCTTCCCACTAGAGGTGGGAAGAGAGGCCACAGTGTGCGGGGCGATCCCCCAGGAGTGAGAACCACAGAAGGAGGGTAGCCGCCATCAGAGAGAATCCGAAGCGAAAACCAGAACGCGAAACATCTGGCTTCTCCCCTACTGCCTGCCAGCCTTTCGCCTGTGCCTGCCATTGGCCAAAAGTACCCAGAAGTCACTTGTAAACGAGAAATGTGCATCCCCACAACACAAGGCAGAGAAGGTCAGGGCAGAGAGCAAATCTGAGAGCAAAGAAGTGACTGGCAAAAAGCAGCAACTGCTACCCAAAAGAGATTTGTGTCAAAAGCTGAAAAAACATCACATTCCTTCTGTATTACATACAGTCCCTATGTTCAGAGAATTAGCTCCAACATTTCACTAAAAAGACAAGCTATAGTGAGAGGATCAATTCCTAGGTAGGTTGATAAGAAGTCCAAGGTCCCTGAGGAGGACACAGGGGTCTGGGGCCCCCGAGAAAGAGAAAGGAGTCTGGGGCTCTCAAGGAGAAAAAGACATTTTCTACATTGCTTTGTTTTAGTCAATAAAACAATGTATCTTGCTTAAGGACATGTTTCCCCTTAACAAGGTTTTCTGACTAAAAAGCATAGTGTGGGAGTGGGTCTGGTAAGACCTATTGTTAATCCTAAACTTGTTAATTTAAGATGTATGTTGTAGGAGTGGGTCTGGTAAAAATGTATAAGGCCTTGATAAGACTAGTGAGTGGGGATACTCTGTCCCCCTTCTGACGTCTTTGTCAGAAGTTTTCTCTGCCCCTTTTTATACTTTAATAAAACTCTGCTACACAAAAGCTCTTGAGTGATCAAGCCTGGTCTCTGGTCCCGAAGCTAAATCTTCTTCAGAGATCATGAATCCGACATCGTTCACCATAAGCCATCATATAGGCATTAGATAATTAAGCAATGCAACTACATGAAGACTGTCTGCTTTGCTGGAACACCTGCCCCTGCCTGTAATGTGATTTAGCTCATATGTAATTCATAAATAAGGGAACATAATTGATAAGCGGGGAAACATCTCTGAACTGTGGCGGTCCTGTTGTTTCAATATGCACGTTTTGGTAGAGAAGAAGAACCAAAATACAGCAAGAGGAGAATGATAGCTTTCTGCAGGAAAAAGAAAGTTCCCCAGCAAGACTGTTGCACTGGTTGTAGCAACCCTTTTAAGGCTGCAGTATCTGCATATAAAACATTTTAAATCTGGGTTTGCACTCTAGGCTCCCTCCCCAAAGCGATGCTTCGCCAGCCTAAGGAGACAAGGCTTGAGGCAGGCTGCATTGCCCCAGTGCTATCCTTAACTACCCCGTTGGCTCAGACTCCACTTCCATCAACATTATCTCAGCAACTCCTCCTTCATGAACCAAAGTGTTACAGCATCTCTACCATATTATAACCATTTGTCATTGATATCTGCTCTATGTCCAGCCACACTGAGGAAGACTGTCAGGGAGATCCAGTGTAGGTCAGATACCAAATATTATTTTTGTGAGTGCTCTTATTACATGAGATTTTGAATGGTATGCCCAATGAGATCTTTTTATTGTTTGTGTTTGTTGTGTTTCTGCAGAAGACCAAATTTCTCAGGAAAGCATAATGTCACGTGATAGTAGAAGCACTTAAGTATAAGTATCATTTGGCTTGGTTACAAAGCCTTGTAGTGTGGGGAAACGATCAATATGGATCATTCATTCATTGTTGCAACATTTTAAAAAATATCCTTGTATTTCCAGTGTTTTAAGGAACCTCCACACTGTTCTCCAACTGGAGCCTATTATATAGAGTGAAGTAAGTCAGAAAGAAAAACACCAATACACTATACTAACACATATATGTGGAATTTAGAACGATGGTATCTAGAGCAGAGTAGGAATAATTTTGCCAATGTCAGGAAAGACTTCGAGAGGAGGTGATATTAGCATGGTCTTAAATTCTAAGATTCGCCAAGTGGTGAAGGAGAAAACAAGACAGGAGGAAAACATGCAAAGGCAGACATTAATATAATTAATTAATATAAGAATTTGATGCAGATGTGTAGGGATGGAGCCAGAGAGGAGAGTCAACCCAAAAAACAGCAAGAACTGTAACTGGAGCAGCTGATGCCCAGTTGCCAAAGCCTTGCAGGCCCAGCTTAGGAGTTTAGTTTATCCTATGAACATCCAGACTCCAGCTGAGGTCTTTAAGGAGAGAAGTAACCTGATGAGAATTGTTTTCAGAAAGATCTTCCTGATGTCTATGTGAAGAATGGACTCGAGGGGAGGAAGATAGATGCCAGGGAGATCAGATAGGAGGCTATATTAATACTCCAAACAAAAATGATGAGGCTCTAAACCAGTGGCCGTGAGGATGATAAAAAGGGATTTTAGCCAGAAGACGCTTCTGAGGGAGAGCTGACAGGTCTGATGATCAATTGGACATGGAAAATAAGGGACATAAGTCAAAGATGACTTCAGGAGTTCTAACTGAGGCAAAAGGGTATACTGAATGCCATTAGCTGAAGTAAAAGATTTCATAAGGAAATGCAGGTTTGAGGGTGAAGATAATGGGTTCAGTACTTCTGTTTTCAAACTGCCTTGATTATTTCAGGAGTGGACTTAATTTCTATGAGATAACTCTATCATTGGGGAAAATCTGCAGCTGAAAGATATTTAACCACTTGATTTGTGTATTATAATCAGATCAGATGTCACCTAAATTCCTGATCTATTAAATGGCTTTTATTCACCTATGTTTGTAAAGAGCACAAGTGAAAATCTACATTCTCAACATTGTAAAATACTATTAAAAGCATTAATGGAGTTTCCATCCAAAAAGCATCTGTACACCCTAGCAAGCATACAATATGTAGACTGGGGAAGAAATAGTCAAATTCAGTGCAGGGATGTGGCATGTTATAACCGAGGACAGATGCAGTCTCAAGGAAATTCTTGCAGTGTACATAAAGAAGGCAGTGCACAGCCTTGAATTAATAGGAATATATATTCTAATTAATTGACAGCAAGAGCTGCTGATAGAATGAAAGACTAGATCTCTAGGTCCCTAAGCAAGCACCCAGACAGAGCCGAATAAATTGCTGAGACTCTGTCTTTATATAATATATGATGCAGTCTTGCAATAATCCTTCTATGTTTTCCCACCCTCCATTTATTATTTTGGATTTGGGGATCTTTTTTACACTCAAATTTAGCACGCATAAAGAAAATCTGGAGATGAAAATTAGCCATTGAGCAACAAAAAAAATCCAGAAACAATACTTTGATTCAGATAAAATGGCCACTACATTGTATATTTAAGAAGCGTCTAATTTTTGTGAAAATAAAAATTATACCAGTGACACTTCTTCACTGTGGTGCTTTTTCTGGCAGAAGTGATATGATACTGGGTCATCAGTATTTTCTCATTATGTCCTTATGACCAAAACCACATTGCCATATAGGGGATTAGAAATGCAATTTTCTTTATACTAAGCTAACACACCATGTTGCTTTTTAGTAGTGTATACTAGAAAACAAAACTACTTTGACCACGTCAGACAATTCATCTACATATATGTCAAATCCCTAAGAGATGTTAAAGCCAAGTCACAAAAGCAAAGGGAAGAGTTTTAGGAGCACTGGTTCAATTCTTGACTTTCATTTATAGCATTGCTTTGTGAAATAAAGGCTTCCTTCAGGTTTTCTGTTAAAGATGCTACTAAAAATGTTGTTTGTGTGTTTGTATTATAGTGATCTTTGCAACACAGAAATGTTTTAATTCAGACTATTCATATAAACTCTTAATTTTAATATGCAATTGATTAGCTGGTATTGCACATAAAGAGAGAATAACTGTAAATTGCCCATGTAGTCTATAAATATTCCCCTTCAGAGTGCCAAAATCACAAGCCATAATACCACAATAGTGATGGAAATTGGAATAAACTTCTGTAAATTAAAATCTATTCCATAATGATGTCTCTACCAAACCAATATTATCATTACCATTTATTGAGCAATCACTTGGTTCCAGGCTCCAAGTTTAGGAGAAGAACATAAAAGATAAATAAGACTCAATCTGTTTTCTGAAATTAGTAGTTTAGAGGAGAAGTTTAAAATATTAATAGCTATCTATCACAAAAATGATAAGTGCTCATATGTAGAGGACAAAGGTATGCATGTGTGTGTACATAAATTCAATGAGAAAACAATAGGGGACACAATTTTAATGGGAGAAAAACGTCAAATGGGCAATATGGCACTGTATTTAACAATTCTAGCTCCTAAATCCTGGGTTTGACTCCAGGCTCTGCCGCTCACTAGCTTCTGATAACTTAGCAAGTTACCTTGTCTCACTCCGCCTGGACTTCATCTCCTGGATATTAAATAAGAACAACATGAAAACACCCAGCACACTACTTGGCCCAGCTGAAGTGCTCAATAAACAGTAACTATTATTACAGGGACAGGCTTAACATAAATAGGAGTTTAATAGACAACTCCTTTGGGCCCTGGGCACTGTGCACTTTGCACTTTCCTCCAGGAATCGGCAGAGAGTAACCACAGAGCCTCATCTCTGGTTGAGGTCTAAAAGGAAGAGGATAGGGCAGACCATGCCAGAGCAGAACATGTATGTACCAACAAGGACCTACTTGTATAGCCTAGGGAGCTATACTCAATATTTTGTAATAACCTATAAGGGAAGAGAATCTGAAGAGTATATATATATATATATATTTATGAAGCATATAACTGAATTGCTGTGCTATACATCCAAAACTAACATGATATTGTAAATCAACTGTACTTCAATTAAACAAATATATTTTAAAAAGAAAAGCCAAGTATTTAAATAAAATTATGCAGAGAGAGACCAAAAATCCCAGAATCGAAGGTATGAAACTGGGTCTGAAGCTGAGGCAATCTTCAGGTAAAAAGCAGGCAACCTAATCCCCCAGCAGGAAGAAGGATGTGCCATTGGGAGTAGCTGCAAACCTGCAGTCAGGGTGGATATCTTTCTCAAGAGACATAGGAAGGCCCGTGCAGAGTTGGCAAGCCCTGAAAGAGGGTCAGGAATAAGGAGGACAGTGCACTCGGGGACATCTGTAATCAGGATGAAGTGGTATTACCAGAACATGTCATTACCTTTCTCACAACTTACATATGTTTGAACTCAGTTTAAGAATTGTCCATAAGTCTCTCAAGGTCATAATCCTCTCAGTCTTGTCATGGGAATTGGGAACTTGGAATCTTTGCAGTCCAGAAGACTCTAAACCACTTACAAGTCTGCCTGCGATTTTTTATCTCACTACACAACAAAAGAGACCAGATTCCTTAGGATCCATGACAGAGATTCCCTGCTGGGATGCAATGAATTTATCCATTAACTTTATCCTGTTGCAAGTTTTCTAAAATTGCATAAAGGATCATTGTTTGGTAGAGAATACCAGGCAAAACAGAAAAGCTGTGAGACTCTGGATCCGAGGAAGACATACCTGGGGAGCAGTCTACGTACTCCCTTAATGCTTTGCAAAATTTTTGTATTGTAGTGCACACAGTAATGAATTCTGAATGTGAGTCAAACAGTAGGAGGGCACTGTTGACAGCTGGAGCTGTTGGAAAGCTGCTCACTTATGAAAAATGCTGCAAGGAAAATTGTGAATTTCCTGCCTGGCATTCAATGTGATTCAGCAATGCTTTTCTTTAAAAATGTAAAGTAGCAAGAAGAGGGTAAATGAAGTGCATTTTTATTTGTTTATGACTTGACTTGAGAGTTTCTGCCTTGTAAAAAGGCTAAAAGGCCTCAAGGCAAAGGAATCTCTTGTCTCAAAGGGAAAATGCTGTGGAAGAAAATAAAGGTTGGGTTAGGCATTCAACAAGATTCAGAGTCACTCTCAGGGGAGATGTCCTTCATTTGGGGAGACTCTTAAACTCATTCAGGCCACCAGGGTACCAGTTAGCACATGGCAGTTGTAATTCACTAAATGGAACCCTGGCGGCCTAAAAGAATCAATGCTACCAAAGAGACAAACTTACCTACAGGGAGCAAATTAGGTGCTAGCAAAATGTCTGATTATTTTGCCGTTTATATTTATAGAGTCAGTGAGTCAACAAGTATTTATTGACCCCCTAGAGGTTGCACTGCTCTCTAATAAACGTGTGGGTCCCTATTAGTGGTTAGACACAGTCTCCTGCCCTCAAGGAGATTTACAATCCAATGGAGGTGATAACTATCCTTTAAAAATGGATACTTATTAATAAGAACCACAAAAGGGAAGTTAGGAAGTTTGGGTTGGGTTTTCTTTTCTTTTTTCGACACAGTGGAAAATGGGATAATAATAAATCAGGACAAACCCAGATCTTGGAGTTTGTAGAGGTTTTTGGTGGTGGTGGTGGTTTGAATTGGGTTATTTGGGGGGTTTTTCTTTGTTTTCACTTTTTTGTTTTGTTTTGTTTTTAAAAGCAGACATATGACATGACAATAGGAAGAGGGGATTTAAAAAAAAAAAACATTCAGAAAAGCCTCAGTTAAGAATTTTTGAGGATAAACAGGAGAGAAAATAGTATTAGACCAAAATGAATGCTATCTTGGTTGGCCAGCTAAAAGATACAAGGTGGTCTAAGTTACATAAGAGAGAGAACAGACTTTGTGAGTAAGACTAGCTAATAGGGAAGTTTTAAAGGAAAAAAGTTAATACCTGATAAGTATGAATGACCATACTGGAGGTCATTATTAACAGAAATACAAGATCTAAGGAATGAACAATACTTTTTAGCCATGTGAAACAAGATTCCAAGTCAGGGGAGTCTGGGAACTAAGAAGTCAACAATAAAAAACCAATCACCTTGTAACCTGGTCTAAATAGAAGTTGCCTGGAATGGGGTTGGAGGGAAGGGGTTGAGAAGAGAACACAGTAGGAACACAGTTACTTTAAGTGGAATCTTTCAAAGGAGAAAATGTAGCTGGTAAGTTTAGCGTAAGTCATATCAAGTCTGATAATGACCAAAGAAAATCTAGTGAGCATTATATTGAGGACCAAAAACAAAAAAAGAAAGAAAGAAAGAAAGAAATTTGCTTAGCAAAAGAGTAAATATGGGGATTTAATCTAACTGTGAGGTTTGGATGAAATCCTCAAGGGAATTTCCCACATGAAGAACATTATAGTGAGGAGAATACATGGTAGTTGTATTTGAGATGTTCTTCCAAAGATCTTCTGTGAAAAGAAATGATCTAATTATGCTTGTTTCATATTTACTGAGCCTGAGAAGTTTTGTCCTGTTTCGAGTGGCAGGGATGAGAAGTTTGAACCATGGTTAATAGAAAACCGAGGGACGCTTACCAAATGATACTGACCCCACCCCTGAAACCCTTCTGCTACCAGATCTGCTTCCTTGCTGAGCAGAGCCCCTTATCATCTTCAGTGCCTATCTATCTATTATGCAGTACCACACTGGAGCCCACGGCTCTGCAGAAATCACACAGTTGGAGTCATGGTTCTGCTACGTAGAACCCAGAGTTAGTCTTAAAAATCTCTTTGACATCTATTTCCTCGAATGTAAAACAATTTAATAATAGATCCTATCTCAGAGGGCTATTGTGAGTATTAAACAAGGTAATACAAATCAGATGTCTGGTATATAGCATGTGCTAACCAAATGCTAGCTTTACTCTCATATGCATTTTTAATCTTAAATATACATACACATGTATATTGAATATATCAATTTATAACTTAATGTTTTCTACTTTCATAAATATTTTTTCCTAAACCCACATCTCTCTTCAGATTGTATAATAAATTTAATATTTTCAATAATACACACCATATTCTGATCATTCTTTTACGATTATTTTCAAAATTACTAATATATTTTTTTAACTAAATTACTTTTCGCTCATTTCAATTTAACATACAGTTTAAATTCCAAAGGATATAGAATTTGAAATCAGAAAATATAAGTCACAAGCTTTAGCCAAACAATGTATAAGTTGCTTAACCTCAATGGATCTAAAGCTTTTTGTTTTATAAGTAAAAATAATAACACAAATGTATATACATAATCAGCATCTGTTATTTAGTTGCCAAGTCATGTCTGACTCTTTATGACCACATGGACTGTACCCGCCAGGCTCCTCTGTTCATGGGATTTTCCAGGCAAGAAGACTGGAGTAGGTTGCCACTTCCTTCTCCAAGGCATCTTCCCGACCCAGAGATCAAACCTGTTTCTCCTGCATTGGCAAGTGGATTCTTTACCATTGTGCCACCTGCACTGAGGGCTTATTATTGAAACAATTTAGATAATGGGTATGAAACTCGAAAGAGCTGCAGCAATTTAAAAATTCTTGTTATTGACTACTCTTAGTGGTTTCATGCTCATCACTGATTTGAGGATGAACACTGTGAGTAGACACCATTGCGTCTAGTATAAAGCATTCATTTTCTATGTGTTTAACCAGAGGAGATGGTTGGCAGACACAGAAAAGAGACAGCCACTGACCAACAGAGCTGAAGTGGATCCCAAAGAATGATTCTTTAGAGTAGGGATCTGGAAAGAATGACTCAGAAATGGTACTGACTGCTTCCCATGTGTTATTTTTGATATAAAAATGGAGTTTGAAGTTCTTGACCCAAAGAATTTTGTAATTTCTTGGTTCAGACTTCCCACCTCCTCCATAATTCCAAAGTAGTAGTTGCCACTTCATGCGTGTCTTTTCACAACCCTTAATTCTGGCATACTTAACACAGATTTCAAGCTATGTGCTTGACATATAATCTTCCAGAGTGTGGGATGTCTGAGTTAGTATATCATATTACCCAGAACTCTAGATGCTCAAACTAGCCTCCTGGTTATTAGTGACACAATGGAGTTCTGGAATCAAATATATAAGAATATAAGCTGAAATCAAAGAAGCAAGGTTTAAGCAGTAACTGAGGCTCTGGGAGTGACAACTTCTCCCCAAAACTACTCCTTTGTCTCAAAAGCCTTCAGTTCTGGTCCAATATTTCTGTGCCCTGAGTCTTCTGGTTTACCTTCTAATCCCATCTTACCCAGCTCCAGCTTGAGTCTCTTTCTCTTTGTTGTATGCTTGGTCGTGTAAGAAAGAAGGGGCTTTAAAAAGCAAGTGACAACAACGTCAAGGATAATAATAGAAAAAAGCATACAGCCAAATTGGCTTGTTCTTACCTTGAAAGAACAATTTAAATAAATATCTAACTATCTGAAAACACAGTATTCATCGAACATAATAACATATTTGAAACTGGCTTTCTTTACTTCTTTATGCGTAAACCATACCTCAGCTCTCTCTCCTCCCTATCTCTAAATGTCAATATTCTCTGCCCTAAACCCAGCTCATGTTCCCAAGTTGGTGCTATCCTTTTTCTCCACCTTTATTCCCCATGTAGTCTATTTGTTTTTTTTTACAACTAATGATGCTCTCTCTCCTTTTCTAAGTGAGTCAATACTTTCTCTCTTTTTCCAGTTCTCTACTTAGCCCTCAGTACCACAATAATCACAGATAAGTAGGGGAAAGGAGAGGAAAAAGTGAACATTCAGATTTAATAGGTTTGCCTGTCACAAAAATTAACATTGAAAACTGTTTGAGTTTTAAAACTGTCTGAACTTGCTAACACATAAGTAATGAGCAAAAACATTTGAAATCCTCCTAAATATTTTGTACACCTGGCTATGCCCCCCAGGAAATTCCTAGCAGTGACTGCTGCCCTGTTTTTCCCCCGAGTATGGAAGACAATAGTGAAGAGTTCCCATTGGTCCTCTCCATGAATTCAGTTTCAAAGCTGTTAGTACAACACTAGTATTTCAACATTCCTTTGGCTTTACCATCTTTATGTTCATTTTAAATTAAGAAGTCTGAAGCAGATCTTATCAAATCCATGATATTGTTAAGAGCACTTCAAGGTCCTTTTAAAAACAAGAATTACTTACATCAACTTACTTTATTGCTTCATTTTCTGACTCTAAAGGACACAAAGTATACTAAAGCAATTTAACGTGGCCATAACCTACAATTTTAACTTACCCTGAGGGGCCATTTCACCTCTTGTTTTACTTTTCCAGACCAAATCAATAGAAGGAAGAATCAAGTCAAGACACATGTCATAACTGTATTATAGGTCAATGAGATTTAAACAAATTGGGTTCTACTCATAAATAATTGAATCACAGTTTGTACCAAGGTACAGGGTGAAATGCTATTCACCTGAAACATCTTTTAAGTTTATTCTACCTATTGCTGGCACCTGAGGGAACTATAACTACATATAAGCATGGGTCTATAACTCAACCATCAACAAAGACTTTCTCTCAAGAATGTAAGGGATAATAATTTGGTAGAAAGTGTACACAATCCACCTTGTTCATCAGAAAAAAAGATTAAAATAGACCCTTGGTATTCGGAGACTTCACATCAGAGGGTTCGACTAATTGTAAACAAAGCCAAAAAAATCTGCACCACCTTGCAATTTGTGACTTTGCTGAGACATGGTTTAAATTTCAAGTGCAACAAAGTTGGTATATGGAAATAGGTCTTTAGAAGAGGTGCTCAACAACTGTTCGGTATCTGTGTATACCCTTAGCTTCTGGTCCTGTACTTATTATCAGAAGTCACTGTCATTAAGGCTTTAAATAGGTCATTAACTTCTTTGGTTATAAATCACAGCATTTGGAGAATTGTGGGGTTATGGCTGTGTTGGCACACTTGAAGACCTACGCAGGGATCAAGTTCTGGAATGGGATATAAGAGGAAGTTAGTCATGGAACTCCTGGGAGGGTTTCCTTGTCTCATAAGAGACAGGCATAAGTAAATAGCTCAGTGGTACTGCCCTCCCCTCTCTTCCTACCTTGAACAATAATCATATGCCTGGATCTATGACCATCATCTTGCAGCTGTGCTGTGACAGTTGAGAAAATATAAGTTTCAGTTCAGTTCAGTCGCTCAGTCGTGTCCGACTCTTTGTGACCCCATGAATCACAGCACGCCAGGCCTCCCTGTCCATCACCAACTCCTAGAGTTCACTCAGACTCCCGTCCATCGAGTCACTGAGGCCATCCAGCCATCTCATCCTCTGTCGTCCCCTTCTTCTCCTGCCCTCAATCCCTCCCAGCATCAGAGTCTTTTCCAGTGAGTCAACTCTTCGCATGAGGTGGCCAGAGTACTGGAGTTTCAGCTTTAGCATCATTCCTTCCAAAGAAATCCCAGGGCTGATCTCCTTCAGAATGGACTGGTTGGATCTCCTTGCAGTCCAAGGGACTCTCAAGAGTCTTCTCCAACACCACACTTCAAAAGCATCAATTCTTCAGCGCTCAGCCTTCTTCACAGTCCAACTCTCACATCCATACATGACCACTGGAAAAACCATAGCCTTGACTACACAGACCTTAGTCGGCAAAGTAATGTCCCTGCTTTTGAATATGCTATCTAGGTTGGTCATAACTTTTCTTCCAAGGAGTAAGCGTCTTTTAATTTCATGGCTGCAATCACCATCTTCAGTGATTTGGGAGCCCCATAAAATAAAGTCTGCCACTGTTCCCACTGTTTCCCCATCTATTTCCCATGAAGTGATGGAACTGGATGCCATGATCTTTGTTTTCTGAATGTTGAGCTTTAAGCCAACTTTTTCACTCTCCTCTTTTACTTTCACCAAGAGGCTTTTTAGTTCCTCTTCACTACATCAAATATGGCGGAGAGAAAATAGAGTTGGGCCCTTTATGAAATTGCTAAACTGCTACATTCCCATACCATATACATCTAGACTCCCTGTTTTGCAAGATAATTAAATTTCTATATAGTTAAAAGCTAAAAATAGTCCTGACTGATACAGTGGTATCATCCTTCTTCTCAAGGAATTTATTATTGATTCAGGGAAATGATACGAGAACTCAGATAACTTTAGTAGCTAATAGAAATGGATGTGAGCTATGTGAAAGATGAAAACAAAGTGCTATTTACAGTCAAGAGGGACATTGTCGAGCTGTGGTAGACGGAATGGGAAAACAGAGTAGACAGGTAAAGAAGTAGAGTCAGTTGGGACAGAAAAGGGAGCTCTCAGAGGGATCTGGTCCTGCCATGTGTGTGAGCTGTGTAATCTAGAACACGTGGCTTAAACTCCTTAGGTGATTCACTGAATTACCTTAAGGGGTAAAGAATCTAGGGCAAAGGAAACAGCCATGAATTAGTAACTATTCTTTCTGGAGAAATAGCATGGCATAGCATTCCATAGCCTATCTTAACCAGTGAAATTAGACCCTTGATCCTAATCTGCCCTAACCTACCAAAAGACCCTGATGCTGGGAAAGATTGATGGCAAGAGGAAAAGCCAGAGCGACAGAGGATGACATGATTGGATGACATCACTGACTCAGTGGACGTGAGTCTAAGCAAACTTCAGGAGGCAGTGAAGGACAGGGAAGCCTGAGGTGCTGCAGTTCATGGGGTCGCAAAGAGTCAGACATGACTTAGCGAATGAACAACCATCACCCACCAATCCAATCCAATTGAAATAAGATTCATAATGTCAGTCAATGAAAACAGGCAATGCCTACTTAGTGCCATAAACAAGGAAGTCTACTCCTCTCCTATGTGATGTTGTGTGTCCCAAATAATATAACTTTAGATCTATTGCATGGAAAAGCTGTAGTAGCGTGTAGTGTATGTGTATAACAGGTTTCAGTTCAGTTCGGTCGCTCAGTTGTGTCCGACTCTTTGCGACCCTATGGACTGCAGCATGCCAGGCTTCCCTGTCCATCACCAGCTCCCGGAGTTCACCCAAACTCCTCTCCATTGAGTTGGTGATGCCATCCAACCATCTCATCCTCTGTCATCCCCTTCTGCTCCCACCTTTAATATTTCCCAGCATCAGGGTCTTTTCCAGTGAGTCAGCTCTTTGCTGACATGTTTAGCATTTGTAAATAATTTTACAGGCTTCTAGCTAATATTCTGCTCTAGAGAGTGGCAAGATACATGTGTGTGTTCAGTCTTGTCCAACTCTTTGTGACCCCATGATCTGTAGCCCACCAGGCTCCTCTGTTTGTGGAATTCTCTAGGCAAGAATACTAGAGTGAGTAGCCTTTCCCTTCTCAAGGGTATCTTTCTGACCCAGGGATCAAATCCAGTTCTCCTGCATTGGCAGGCAGATTCTTTACCACTGAACCACTGGGGAAGCCCTAAGAAGCTTTACTTCGTTTAAATCTCACCTGAAGTCTAAGAGTATGTGATATTATCCACATTTCATGGGTGAGAGAGCTGAAGTTCCTATAAATTAAAATCTTAAAATGAGACTTCAAGTTGAATAGAAAGATGAAATTCATACTAATTTTATCTGATTTTAGAACTTCCCTCATACCATTAGCCAGGAAAAGGCAACGGCATCCCACTCTAGTTTTCTTGCCTAGAAAATCCCACTGACAGAGGAACCTGGGGGGCTACATTCCATGGGGTCACAAAGAGTCAGACTGAGCACGCACATATGTCTTGCCACTCTCTAGAGTAGGATATGAGTGAGAATCCTGGAAAATTATTTACAAATGTTATACACACACATATTTTGTTTTATTTGAAGGATATATGGGGAAAAAGCTACTACAGCTATTTCTTCATAACATGCAATAGATCCAAAGTAATATTATTTGTGACATGTAACCTTACTTAGGAGAGGATGAATTTCTTTTAAAGGTAAGTACATTAGAGACATGGGGAAATGAGACCATCAAGGATTTTTCTCCCCCTTTGTGTGAGCAAACTAATTGCTGTTTAAATTATCTAAATATAATGTCTTCCTGAGTTGAAAATTTCCATCTGGAGGAAGTGTTTATGACCATCTTGTAAATCTCTACTTTTAAAAATTAATTCATGCATGTTAAATCAGTAGGAATTCTTCATTCATGGGGGGAAAAGGCCAGATTTGCAACTGGGTCTTTCAAAGGTTTGGGCAGCAATGTGTGTTCTCAAGTGAAGGCTGAGAAATGTTTCTCCAAAATCTGAATCCTAAATCAAATAAAGTTGACAAAATATACTAACACTCCTCAGAAAGATAAAATATAACAGTTCTGAGAAAAGCAGTCACTGTTTCATAATGGTTTATCAGAATGTCATTAGGTTTTTTGGTAAGTTTTGACTAAGCCTAATCATATTCTGACTAATATTTTTGCCTAATGATGAAAATAAATGTGTAAAGAAAAAGCAATGGACTCCTGTGCTTAAGTCTGTAGGTTTGGAGTCATACTCCCTGGTTCTAATTTCACTTAGCCAAGTGTTTGATACTGGGTGACAATATATCTTCACTCAGCCTGTTTCTTCTGTTACATTTTCCAGTGGTAACATACAGAGAGCACTTAGCCTAGCACCTAGCAGACAAAATACGTTACATGTGTTACCTGTATTATTAAACAGTTACATTGCATCATAGAATAATCTAGTGATATTTTGGTAGGCCATTCAGTAGCAATTTAAAAAAATAATAAGAGTTAATGGACTTAATTCAGTATGTAGCCATGTTCTACTTACCAGTTGAAATACTTTCCATAATCTAATTTATAATCTTCATAATTATCTATGAGGTAGATACTATTATTATCCCAGTTTACAGTTGGAGCCAGATACTGTTGTACATGGTTTTAAGTGAATGTACCCAAGCACCAATCACTCCTTAATGGTAGAGCCAGGATCTAAATGAACAGACAATTGAAACTGGATCCAGTGTCTATGTTCTTCACCGCTCTATTATGTGACCTCTCCATGATATAGTTTCAGTTCAGTTTAGTTCAGTCGCTCAGTCGTGTCCAACTGTTTGCAACCCCATGAATTGCAGCACACCAGGCCTCCCTGTCCATCACCAACTCCCGGAGTTCACTCAGACTCACGTCCATCGAGTCAGTGATGCCATCAAGCCATCTCATCCTCTGTCGTCCCCTTCTCCTCCTGCTCCCAGTCCCTCCCAGTATCAGAGTCTTTTCCAATGAGTCAACTCATCACATGAGGTGGCCAGAGTACTAGAGTTTCAGCTTTAGCATCATTCCTTCCAAAGAAATCCCAGGGCTGATCTCCTTCAGAATGGACTGGTTGGATCTCCTTGCAGTCCAAGGGACTTTCAAGGGCCTTCTCCAACACCACAGTTCAAAAGCATCAATTCTTCAGTGCTCAGCTTTCTTCACAGTCCAACTCTTACATCCATACATGACCACTGGGAAAACCATAGCCTTGACTAGAAAGACCTTAGTCGGTAAAGTAATGTCTCTGCTTTTGAATATGCTATCTAGGTTGGTCATAACTTTTCTTCCAAGAAGTAATCGTCTTTTAATTTCATGGCTGCAGTCACCATCTGCAGTGATTTTGGAGCCCCAAAAAATAAAGTCTGACACTGTTTCCCCTGTTTCCCCATCTATTTCCCATGAAGTGATGGGACCAGATGCCATGATCTTCGTTTTCTGAATGTTGAGCTTTAAGCCAACTTTTTCACTCTCCACTTTCACTTTCATCAAGAGGCTTTTTAGTTCCTCTTCACTTTCTGCCATAAGGGTGGTGTCATCTGCATATCTGAGGTTATTGATATTTCTCCCAGCAGTCTTGATTCCAACTTGTTCTTCCTCCAGTCCAGCGTTTCTCATGATGTACTCTGCATATAAGTTAAATAAGCAGGGTGACAATATACAGCCTTGGAACTCCTTTTCCTATTTGGAACCAGTCTGTTGTTCTATGTCCAGTTCTAACTGTTGCTTCCTGATCTGCATACAGATTTCTCAAGAGGCAGCTCAAGTGGTCTGGTATTTCCATCTCTTTCAGAATTTTCCACAGTTTATTGTGATCCACACAGTCAAAGGCTTTGGCATAGTCAATAAAGCAGAAACAGATGTTTTTCTGGAACTCTCTTGCTTTTTTGATGATCCAGCAGATGTTGGCAATTTGATCTCTGGCTCCTCTGCCTTTTCTAAAACCAGCTTGAACATCTGGAAGTTCACGGTTCACGTATTGGTAAAGCCTGGCTTGGAGAATTTTGAGCATTACTTTACTAGCATGTGAGATGAGTGCAATTGTGCGGTAGTTTGAACATTCTTTGGCATTGTCTTTCTTAGGGATTGGAATGAAAACTGACATTTTCCAGTCCTGTGGCCACTGCTGAGTTTTCCACATTTGCTGGCATACTGAGTGCAGCACTTTCACAGCATCATCTTTCAGGATTTGAAATAGCTCAACTGGAATTCCATCACCTCCACTAGCTTTGATCGTAGTGATGCTTTCTAAGACCCACTTGACTTCTCATTCCAGGATATCTGGCTCTAGATGAGTGATCACACCATCATGATTATCTGGGTCGTGAAGATCTTTTTTGTGCAGTTCTGTGTATTCTTGCCACCTCTTCTTAATATCTTCTGCTTCTGTTAGGACCTCAAAAGATCGTTTATACCCATACAAAAAAAAAAGAGACAAAATAAAATAATAGTTCCCTCAAATCCTCTTTGGGAGCAGCTAATAAATAAATTGCACTTACATTATACACACACACACACACATACACAGAGACCATGTTCAAATTCCATACTTTTCTCTGACAATGTAGAAAACGATTTTATAAAATCTCACTGCCATGAAAAGAGACTGATTCAGTTGGCTCCATATGAAAATTGACTCACTGTCACACAGTGTATGTGCTACCGAGACTGAAGACAACTGGACGTGCACAGCGGTGCAAGCAGGAAGGGGTGCTCTGGGGAGAAGCCTCCCAGCTTCAGGACAAGGTTTCTGAGCACAGAACCTTCAGGGTGTGCCCCTGGCCTACTCTGATTTTTGAGTTTAGAATGAGATTATAACCATTCACCCAAATTGATAAGGCTGAGAAAGACTTCATCCTAATCAAATTAAAAGTTCATAGTCAAGAAATTAAACACAACCAGAATTTTCACATCAGTTTGATAATTCATTTCATTCTTGGGAGGCCAGACATGGGAAGTCAAATTAAACCTGAAGTCTACTTGCTGAGTAAAAATCAGAATATTCCCAACTGCAGCAGTTTTAAACTCTGCAGAAATTGGATCTTTTGAGGCCATCTCAGCTGCATCACGGAGAGGCAATATAAGAGTGGTGAACAGTGTAGACACTGGATCTGGTTTAAATTGTGTATTCATTCAGATTCTGACCCTACCTCTTCCCTCGAGCTTTTTATTTTTTTACGTTCCCCATTGTAGCCAGACTAAACCTTCTATTTCATAGAGAAAACAAAACCAGCTGTTAGAACATCCCTCAACTGCTCCAACTTTAACCGAAGATGTCAAATCTTCAACTTTTCAAAAAAAAAAATAAATAAAGTATTGCCTCCCATACAGGCACAGTGGTAAAGGATTCACCTGCCAATGTAGGAGAAGCAGGAGATAGGTTTGATCCCTGGACTGGAAAGATCCCCTGAAGTAGGAAATGGCACCCCACTCCAGTATTCCTGCCTGAGAAATCCCATGGACAGCAGAGCCTGGTGGGCTACAGTCCATGGGGTCACAGAGAGTCCACACAACTGAGCAACTAAGCATGCGCATACGCACAAGATAGTGAGGATACAGAGAAGATAAGGTGTACACTCTGTCCTGGAGGAGCAGTTTATACGGGAAGACCAAAAATGTAGACAGGCAATTGCAAAATAATGGTGACAGTCATATGCTAGTGATGTGTGCAGGATGCTACAGGGAAAAATAGAGGCTCATCTAATTGTTACATTTTCCATTAAACATTTGAGGGAAAGGTGGTTCCTGCCTTAAGAAGCTTATCCTCTCATCTTTCCTCCTCCTCACTCTCTGTCTCCCTTCCTTCCTATATCTTTCATCTCACTTTCCCCACTGATTCTTTCTCTTTAGCTTCTAGACAAGCACATTTTCATCTAGTCTTAAAACATTTTCTATACTATTTCTCTAGGACAGCTCTGCCTTACCTTGATTCTCTTCTCTCCCTTCAAACTGCTGAATCAATAGTCTGTCTACATTTATATCTTCATTGTTGTTTAGTCACTAAGTCATGTCTGAACCTTTGTGATCCAATGGACTCTAGTTTGCAAGGCTCCTCTGTCCATGGCATTTCCCAGGCAAGAATACTGGAGCGAGTTGCCATTTCCTTCCCCAGGGGATCTTCCTGACCCAGGGATTGACCCCACATCTCCTGCATTGGCAGGCAGATTTCTTTTTTTAACCACTGAGCGACTAAGGAAGCCCACATTTACATCTACTCTTTCTCAACCCCCATTCCTACTTCAGTGCGCTGCAGTTATGCGTCTAATCCATTATACCAAAACTACTCTTGAAAAGAGTCACCGACATTGAAAAATAGAAAAAGAGTCACCTTTTTTTAAAAAAGTGAGACATTATATATACATAAAGAGTACAGATTTGAGTGTACAATTTCATAAGTATTGGCAAATATATAAACCCCAATCAAGTCATAGACCTCTTTCATCACCGTGCAAATTTCCCTCTGATTAAAAAGGGAAATAAACATTCCTATTAAATAGAGAGTCACCAATGACATCCTAAGTGTCAACATCAAGAGTCTACTTCAGTTCTCATTCTCCTAGATTATCCTGCAATATCTGAAATCACTGACTCCTTCTTGAAACTCTTCTTCCTTGACTCTGGTTCTGCTTGCTATTCTGGAGTGAATTTCTCTGCAAATGTATTGAGTAAGGAATTTAAATTCATCTTTTGTTTCTTGTATGGACTCTTCTTGTTCTATCTGCTTTCTTTGAATGATTTTATCTCCAAGGACTTCAGGTACCATCTGTATGTGTCAATTAGGTAGTGGCCCAGCTGGAAACAGATGGTACTCTCAAATACTGTGAATGAGGAGATTTCAATAAACACTGTTTACTGGGGTGTGGGCGGACTTAAGGGAAACCAGTAAAGAATGGTAAGTGCCCCAGGCCTTATTGCCCTGGACCTGAAGCGATAAGCAAGGGCAGCCTTTGATGAAATCTAGTGCATTGCTGCCTGGTTTGTTGTCATTCGGTCGCTCAGTCATGTCCAGCTCTTTGCAACCCCATGGAATGCAGCACAACAGCCTCTACACTATCTCCCAGAGTTTGCTCATTCCCAGTATTCCCAGTTTCATACCTAAAGACTTGCAAGGCACTAGCCTGTGCCTTTAGCATCATGAACTTGTTTACTCAACAAATATGTCTTAAACACTAACTATGTGACTGTCAAGAGACTAGATGCTAGGCAAGAAATAGAAAAAGAAATTATAGACTCATTTTGGCCACGAGACTGCAGTGGGAATGATAGGTGGTTAAAAAAAGTAAAAGTGACAGTTACTAGGAAATAGAGAAAACTTAGGTATTGGTACAGGTTTGGGTATGAGAAAGGCATCAGAATGGGGATACTGTTAAAACTGAAACTTGGAAAATGAGTAGATATTATCAGAAGGGTTATAGGCTTGTTCCCTTGTATACCAGTATAAAAGATCAAGGCAGGCTTGGTGCAGGGCAGGCAGGCAAAGGGTAAAACCAATGGTCTTCAAGAATTGGGTATTTAAAATATGTTTTTTCACCATGTGAAAATTAGAGGTCATTTTTTTTTTAAATCAGAGCGAAATTTGCACAGTAATAAAAGAGGTCTATGACTTGATTGGACTATATTTGTCAATTCTTATGAAATTGTACACTCAAATTTGTACTTTATAATGCATGTAATATATAAAATGCTTCACTTTTTTAAAAAAAGGGGTAACCTTGCAGACAAAAAGACTTGTCCCTGTCCTGTGTCAGTTTTATGATATTGAGCAGGCTACCTATCTTCTCTGATTTTTCTCATTTGAAGTGATAATACCTCCCACCTAGGGCTGAAAAGGACTCTTTCTGATGCTTAGCATGTTGTAGGTAACTAATAAATGAGATTTTAAGTTGGTACAAAAGTAAGTACAGTTTTGCATTGTTAAACTTTGCTGTTTGATGTTGGAGTATATTCTTAAATGTGTAGTTGTTATACATCATTTTAATGTGCATTTCTCACTTTATGGTTTTTTTTTGTTTGTTTTTTTTGGTAATGACTTGTGTGTGCATGCATCCCTTCAGTCGTGTCTAACTTTTGCAACCCTGTATTCTGTAGCCAGGTTCCTCTGTCCATGGGATTCTCCAGGCAAGAATACTGGAGTGGGTTTCTATTTCCTCCTCCAGGTGGATCTTCCCGACCCAGGGATTGAACCCATGTCTCCTGCAGTTCCTTCACTGCAGGCAGATTCTTTACCGCTGAGCATAGGAGAAGCCTAACGAGTTATTATGTGTGGTTTATTTTATGTTTATTTTAGACTAGGGAAATTATGTTAGACTAAAAGCAAATTTCAGCTTTCAGATTTTCTTATTTGAGTTCAAAATGGGTCATAAAGCAGCAGAGACAACTCACAACAGCCACAGTGCATTTAGCCCAGGAACTGCTAACAGATGTGTAGTGCAGTGGTGGTTCAAGAAGTTTTGCAAAAGTGATGAGAGCCTTGAAGATGAGGAGCACACTGCCTGGTCATCAAAAGTTGACAGTGACAATTGAGAGGATTATCAAATCTGATCCTCTTACAACTACACAAAGAGTTGCTGAAGCACTCAGCATCAACCATTCTACGGTCATTGGGCATTTGAAGCAAATTGGAAAGATGGAAAACTCCATAAATGGGTGCCTCACGAGCTGACCAAAAACTTTGAAAAAATCATCACTTTGAAGTGTCTTCTCATTCTATGAAACAGCAAACCATTTCTCGATCAGATTGTGACATGCATTGAAAAGCGGATTGTATACAACAACCAACAATGACCAGCTCAGTGGCTGGATCAAGAAGAAGATCCGCAGAACTTTCCAAAACCAAACTTGCACCAAAGAAATGTTCATGGTCACTGTTTGGGGGTCAGCTGCCCATCTGATCCACCATACCTTTCTGAATCCCGGTGAAACTATTACATCGAGAAGTATGCTCAGCAAGTTTGGATGCGCTGTAAACTGCAACACTTGCAGCCAGCGTTGGTCAACAGAAAGGGCCCAATTATTCTCCACAACAACCCCTGACTGCATGTCACACAACCAATGTTTCAAAAGTTGAACGAATTGGGTTACAAGGTTTTGTCTCATTTGCCATATTCACCTGCTCTCTTGCCAACTGACTACCACTTCTTCAAGCATCTCAACAACCCTTTGCAGTGAAAATGCTTCCACAACCAGCAGGAGGCGGAAAATGCTTTCCCAGAGTTTGTCAAATCCTGAAGGATGGATTTTCATGCTGTAGAAATAAGCAAACTTATTTCTTATTGGCAAAATGTGTTAATTGTAATGGCTCCTATTTTGATTAAGAAATGTTTGAGCCTAGATATAATGATTTAAAATTCATAGTCCAAAACTGCAATTACTTTTTCACCAACCTAATAGCAACTCAAGAAATGGGAAGAAGACATGCAACCTGCAAAGTAGGCAAGAGCCTCTCAAAGAGACTTATGTTTACAGTTTTAGAAAAATCACTCTGTTTTCAGTGTGAAAGACTGGAGTCAAGACAGCCTAGGGCAGGGATTTCATTAGAGCACTAATAGAATAAAGAAAGAAAAAGCCTTAAAAATGGCAGTGACGTAGATCTCAGGGTGACAGGTGGGACATAGTGTTAGCTGAGCTGTGAAGAAGTGGATATGGGGTAGTACCATTTTCCAAGAAAGGAAGCACATAGGGGCAGAAAAATGAGCTTAATTGTTAAAAAGTTGTGGATGAGATTTCTTCATGTTTCCAGGATGGGCATCTGCAGTACACAAGAGGATGCATGGCTCTGGGCCCTCAGGTTCGGACAAGAGATGTTATTAGACATTGGGTGAGACTGAAATAAGCATTACTCTCCAAGAAACAAGCAACATGGGATTGATTAGTCATTTGTTGAAATGAAGAACTCCAAGGTAGTCCTGATGAACATAAGCCTAGGGAATTATAGAAATAGTTGAACTCCAATTCAGGGCTTCTGGGTATAAATTTAACTTTCTTTGGGGGAAACAAATATGAATTTTGATTGCACCTGAGGAAGTTCACATCTGGGTACTTTGCCTTCTGTCTTTAGAAAAGAAGAAAATCTGCATGGTCCCTGTAAAAGGAGAGTCCATAAAAAATAGAATCCTTTCTATTATTATTATGGATATCACTGAGATAGATATCCGATCACATTAAATATTAAGATCATCTAACTAATTCTTCCACCTGAGTCCTTTTGACTTCAAAGTCTAGTCTATAATACTAGGTTTGACTGACTTCTTGGGAGATCATTTTTAATGTATTGCTGATGGAGGCCTGGGAAACACTCAAATGCAATAGGGTGACTAGGTACAACCTCTAGTTCTATGCAGATGCTTCTGAAGATAGAGGCTATGTTAGGCTATGTTCTCTGAGAAGCAGATGCCAAGATAAGATTTGACATGAAGAGATTTACTGGGGTAATCATCTGTGAAGGAAATAGTGGAAAGAGAGAGAGAGGAGGCTGGAAGAGCTATCTGACCCCTGAGAAGGAGAAACGGAAGGAAGAATGAAAGATTGGTGTATGTTTTCAGGGATTGTTTGGTGGAATTTCCTGTTTCTATTATATAGTTGTGTTCTTTACAGTGTTTATGAACTCGGAGAGTGTGGATTACAACTACACAGTGAGTGGGGTAATTATATATTAATTATATATTTCTTATGGATATAAGGGTAAATCATTAGGTTCTTGGATGAGACAGAAAGCATCTATGGTCCATGTTGTGAGCTGGCACATGAAGGCATTTTGAAAGTTATACCTCAGTTATCCTGTGGGTCTGATTAGGGAATACAATTCCATCTTTGAAGTCCCAAGAAAATCAGCATGTCAATCAAATGTCTACAAATCATATATGATTGACAGGAGCTTGCTGCATGATTGAAGGACACTGTGTTTTCATTCATTTTACACTGTGACATAGGAGAAAAAATAAATTTTTTTATTTGAAAATAATCTCAAATTTACCAAAACATTACAAAATAAAAAGAGGACAAAAACTGACCACATACCTTTTTTTCTATATTCCCCTACTGTTGACATTTTACTCTATTTGATTTATCATTTACTCTCTCATTGTTCTTGATTTAATTTTTTTCTGGATCATTTAATGTAACATACTTAAAATATAGTCTCTCATTTGAGTTCCAGTTTTGTGAGTTCATCCAATAATGTCCTTAACTGTACTTTTCCCTCCAGTACAGGATTTAGTTCATGGTCAGGTATTATATTTTGTTGCTATGTCTCTTTAGGGACTAAACAAAGCCTCCTTTAAACTAGAATACGAAATACTCTTTTGATAAACTAAATCTAATCTGTTGAGGAATAGAAACTTTGATGGTGAGGATTTAGTCAATCCTGTATGTTGTTTATGCACATGGCCTAGAACAGTGCCTGGCACACGGTAGCACTCAGTAAATTATCTAATGAATGAATGAATGATTTTTTGTCCCATAGTTTTCTAAGAGGAACTAATATAAACGAGTTACATTGGTCTTTGTATTTTAAAAGCATTCATATTATGTTTTTTAAAGTTTTAATCTTTACAAATAGCTCATATTGTTTTGTAAAACTAGGGGTGTGTGTGTGTGTGTGTGTGTGTGTGTGTGTGTGTGCATGCGCACGTGTGGAGAGCTTAACTGTTCCTCAAGAAACCACCTCTGTTACTTACTGCCCAAACCATTACCTTAAAGCCCTTCTCATCCCTGCACCAATTTAAACCTTTTAGTGTTGTTGGAAAGTGAAATGGAAACCCAGACTCTCCTGGCATGAGGACTGACATCTAGCGTGTCTGTCCTCTGGGCAATGCAAAGCATTTATACCCTGCGTTGAGGCCTGTAATGAATCTGCATATTCAGATACAACTAGTAACCATCTTAAAAAAATGCATGCTAGCTCCTGTGTCTGTGTGTTGACTGACAGAATGTCTGTGTGGTAGGAGGCTCACAGACACGATTGCAATCAGAGGTCTGTGAATGGAATGCCCAGGAAAGGTGTCCATCAGTCACAGAAATCTCTGCCTTGTTTCAGAAGGTCCATGACATCATTCCCACATTGCCTGAATCTTAACCCATTGCTGGAACCAGAGGATGGCCCAGCCTCGTGCTGGCTATGATAAAGGACCTTGTTCAAGGACTGGTCTTGTGAGAGTTTACCTCCTAACTCCAGCAACCTACTGCTCTACTCTTAGTCTAAACCAGGGTCAAAACTGTCAAGTATTGATAAGAGTATTTTTGGCTCATGGTATAACATAAAGTGAACAGAGTGGGACTCAAACCGTAAACACAGTTTGCTTTTATCTATGAAAAGAACAAACTTGGTAGAAAAATGACTGGAAGGAATAATGCCAACATGGTTACAATGGTGGCTTCCAAGTGACGGGACTATGGATTTGTAGGATCTGATCTTGTGTCATTGGCTACAAGGAGCATATGTTCTCTCATGATCATGAGAAAAAAATTAAGTATAAGAATAACGATGTATTTTTATAGCCTCACATCTAAAAGTTAAATCAAACAGAACTGGTTGACACGGCAAGCCATTTTCTGTCTCAGTTTCTCCATATGCCAAGTGGGTATAATAATGCTAGTTATAGATTCTGAGATGGTGATTCATTGGATAACTATGTAATATGGTTTCATCTTCTCAAAATAAAGGAGGCTATTCTTATGAGAATAATCTCTATACTTATCTCGGAAGGAACTCCTTCCTTTAACTCTCCTTCTATCAATCATGGAAAGAAAGAAGGTTATAAATCCGGACTGGCATCTTGCCTGCTCTTTTCAAAGTCTAACCCAGTGGGATGGCAAAGAGAGTAATTTTTTAAATGAAGAGACTTAGAGCTAATCTCCATCTGACATGTGCTTCCAACTTGAGCTTACATTGAAAGAAGTGCTTATTAAGGACAGGCCTGATTCCTTGTCTCTCATTGCCTTTTCTCTCCAGTAGAAGCCTTCTACTCTAGTTCCTATCAATTCCTGAATTTGTAAACGTGTGAAAACCCTCAGAACATGATGTATCCTTACAGAATGGTCTGTGGGACAAGAAGAGTGATTGACAACTGCAGAAATCACATCTGAGGTTTAGTCCTGCAGGAAAAGGGAATACAAATTGCCTGCAAATTATCCAGAAGTCCCAGATGAGCCTGAGGAGAAAATTTAAGAGGCTTTCTTTCTTCAGCAAACATGTTCCTGTGTCTCCTTTTGCTATAACACACAGACACCCAAGAGAAATTGTCCCTGAAAATACTACTTTTGTTTCTAATCCTTGTCAAATGTGGTAACGAGAAACGTGTAAATGCCAATTAATAGTCTTTATCACGTTCCAATAGTGTTCCATGTGTAATTCTGAATTGAAGAGGTATATGAGCTCTGATTGATGGGTTTATAATATAAAGAACAAATTAGGTTTTATGCTATAAAAACACATGGTGTTAACTTTATAGGATATGTATGAAGTAGCCTGTAAGAATTTGCACTGCTAATTTTAATGAATATACATCACTTAGAAGACTTAAATATAGTAGAATAAAGGCAAAAATAATGATGACTGTGCTTAGAAGTCTAACGAAACAGGCTATACTGCTCTTCTAGCTAAGAATACATGAAAGTATGATGTCCTAGGCTTTACACATACCTGGCTTACACTCTGGACTTCTAAAGGTATTGGCACAGTTCTAAGCACAATGTGATCACCAAACCAGTACTGATCCTCAAACCTTTTCTTACATGTTTTGATATGACAACTACAGAAACTCAACTTTTTGTATTGATCTAACAGTAATTACATGTCTGTTGAATCTCATAGTAACAAATTTGGGACTTCCATTTATGTTTTTGTCTCTTTAAATTTTATGTTTAAAGTAATTCAGTTTTTTTTACCTTATTTTACAGAAGTATTTGTCTATGAAAAATTTGGAGAAAACTGGGCCCTCAACACAGATACTGTGAGAAACACTATTCTAGAATGTCATAAAACATTTGATGAGTTACATAGAAACCACCTCTGTAAGCCTAAGGCTTCTCACCTATAAAATGGATTTAATGATAGCACTTACCTCTTGAGGCTGGATTTGAGAATGAAGTGAAAATAGGTATATGTAAGGTGCTTAGTGTGATGCCTACCCTTGGTAAGTACCCCCCACAACACTGGCTCTTGGCATTATTGAGTAAGACAGACCTGGGAAGTGCCCTTCTAAGTTGCGTGCACATGGGACACAGTCTTAGTCTTGTAATAGGTCATTGGGGAATAACTCCTTCAACATGGAACCTGTCTCTGGAATCTGGCCACTCCATCTGATGGGCTAGTAGTTCATTCATCATTGACTTGCAGTATGTGATTTTGGCCTTAGGACTATTTGGTGTAACTGCTCCATCATCATGGTGTGATATGTCTTTCTCTATGTTTCCTTTGGTTTTCCTCAATTCCTTAAATTGAGTGATTGCTCCAACCCTCCATAACTGCATTATTCTGATCTTTATTGTTTACTAAATATCCGTATTATTTGGGGACTATGATAAAATGGGGCTTCCCTGGTGATTCAGATGGTAAAGAATCTGCCTGCAATGTGGGAGACTGGGGTTCACTCCCTGCCTGGGTCAGGAAGATCCCCTGAAGAAGAGAATGGCTACCCCCTCCAGTATTCTTGTCTACAGAATTCCATGGACAGAGGGGCCTGGAGGGCTATAGAACACGGGGTCACAAAGAGTCAGACACAACTGAGCAGCTCACACACACACACACACACACACACACACACACACACACACAAGATAAAATGACTTGCTGCCGCTGCTGCTAAGTCCCGTCAGTTGTGTCCGACTCTGTGTGACCCCAGAGACGGCAGCCCACCAGGCTCCTCTGTCCCAGGGATTCTCCAGGCAAGAATACTGGAGTGGGTTGCCATTTCCTTCTCCAATGAATGAAAGTGATAAGTGAAAGTGAAGTCGCTCAGTCGTGTCTGACTCTTGGCGACCCCATGGACTGTAGCCTACCAGGCTCCTCCATCCATGGGATTCTCCAGGCAAGAGTACTGGAGTGGGGTGCCATTTGACTTGGTGACAAGTATAAAGATGGAAACTTTTGTTTCAAAAGATGCATCACTTTAAATGGTACTTCATAAGGCAAAGACAAAAATATATGCTGTCTCTTCTAGTCAAAGAGGCCAGACAATGTTTTTTCAGTTCAGTTCAGTTCAGTCGCTCAGTCGTGTCCGACTCTTTGTGACCCCATGAATCGCAGCACGCCAGGCCTCCCTGTCCATAACCAACTCCTGGAGTTCACTCAAACTCGTGTCCATCGAGTCGGTGATGCCATCCAGCCATCTCTTCCTCTGTTGTCCCCTTCTCCTCCTGCCCCCAATCCCTCCCAGCATCAGGGTCTTTTCCAATGAGTCAACTCTTCACATGAGGTGGCCAAAGTACTGGAGCGTCAGCTTTAGCATCATTCCTTCCAAAGAAATCCCAGGGTTGATCTCCTTCAGAATGGACTGCTTGGATCTCCTTGCAGTCCAAGGGACTCTCAAGAGTCTTCTCCAACACCACAGTGCAAAAGCATCAATTCTTCGGCACTCAGCCTTCTTCACAGTCCAACTCTCACATCCATACATGACCACTGGAAAAACCATAGCCTTGACTAGACGGACCTTAGTCGGCAAAGTAATGTCTCTGCTTTTGAATATGCTATCTAGGTTGGTCATAACTTTTCTTCCAAGGAGTAAGCGTCTTTTAATTTCATGGCTGCAGTCACCATCTGCAGTGATTTTGGAGCCCAAAAAAATAAAGTCTGACACTGTTTCCACTGTTTCCCCATCTATTTCCCATGAAGTGAGGGACCAGATGCCATGATCTTCGTTTTCTGAATGTTGAGCTTTAAACCAACTTTTTCACTCTCCTCTTTCACTTTCATCAAGAGGCTTTTTAGTTCCTTTTCACTTTCTGCCATAAGGGTGATGGTATCTGCATATCTGAGGTTATTGATATTTCTCCCAGCAGTCTTGATTCCAGCTTGTGTTTCTTCCAGTCCAGCGTTTCTCATGATGTACTCTGCATATGAGTTAAATAAGCAGGGTGACAATATACAGCCTGGACGTACTCCTTTTCCTATTTGGAACTAGTCTGTTGTTCCATGTCCAGTTCTAACTGTTGCTTCCTGACCTGCATATAGATTTCTCAAGAGGAAGGTCAGGTTTTAAGTGTGTCTAAATGTCAATATTGACAATATTGACATGTCACTGCCTCTTCAGCAGGCATTCAGTTCAGTTCAGTTCAGTTTAGTCATTCAGTCGTGTCCGACTCTTTGCGACCCCATGAATCGCAGCATGCCAGGCCTCCCTGTCCATCACCAGCTCCTGGAGTTCACTCAAACTCGTGTCCATCGAGTCAGTGATGCCATCCAGCCATCTCATCCTCTGTCATCCCCTTCTTCTCCTGCCCTCAATCCCTCCCAGCATCAGAGTCTTTTCCAAGGAGTCAACTCTTCTCATGAGGTGGCCAAAGTACTGGAGTTTCAGCTTTAGCATCATTCCTTCCAAAGAACACCCAGGGTTGATCTCCTTTAGGCAAGTCTTTTACTCTCTTTGACCCTCAGTTTCCTAAACTATAAATCAGGGGCTAATGGGACAATGTTTGAGCAGACTAGGTGTTTAAATAATAAGCGCCTTCTTTATTTAGTTAGTAAACTTCAATAATTTTTCTTTAATCAGTGAGATGATGTTAACAAGATTCCATGAATAGAATGTTTTTAAAATATAATAAATATAATATATCAGTATTTACTTTTAAAAACATGCATTAGATTTGGCAGATTCAACAACAGACTGTTTAAAAACGTTTCTCTTTCCAAGGTGAAGCTTCTTCAATTCATTTGCTCTCTGCCTAGAACTCCTTGCTCCAGCCAGAATAACTTTCCCATGCGCGTGACTTGGCTCATTCTTATTTTTAGTCCATTGTATTTTGCACTCTTCTTGAAATGACCTTCTGTCACTTCCCTGGCAAACCCCACACTCCTTCAAAATTCTTCGTTATTCACATGGTTCTGAATTGGCAGAAGGAAATCTGGTCAAGCTATTGACTCAGTTCCATCTTCCAGAGAGCTGTATTAGTCCTCATTTTGACATATTTTCTTGTTATGATTTCCCACACTTCTTTTTTTATATTTTTGGATTCTTTCTCCCTATCAGAGCTATAAAGTTCCATTTCTTAGGGTTACACGGAGGACATTCAAGATCAGAGAGGCTGTCACTTGCTCAAGGTCACACAATTTATGGCTGATTTTAAACAGGTAGCCAGTTCTTTGGGTTTTTCATTTGGTTTTGTTTTCATTTCATGACCCTACTTTACTTAGTAGAAAATGGTTGGTATTAGCGACAGACTGACTGAGAAACAGTGGGGCAACTCCAGGCATGGAGACTACTCTAGAAGGAGTAAGAGCAGGTGGGGGGCACAGAATGGATTTCAAGAGATGGGGCAAAAGAGGGAGAAAATGTGTCTCAAAGAAATAACTGGCTTACTCCAACTAGCTCACATTCAAAGAAAATAAGAAACACCTACATGGCAACCATCACATTTCTGCTTTGCTTCTATTTTGTGCTTAATAAACAACACTACTGTCATTGCCAATGAAAACAGTAACATCACTGTGCTTTTCCCCTGGCGCTAACTCTAAACAATCTACTGGATTGGGGTCAAAATTCTAAACTGCCAGCATGTTAAAAATAAAAACAGAAAAACAAACCTGGCCTTTTCCTTTAGGGTTGTGAGAGTGCATGCAGGACAAGAGCCAGAGAGAAGAGTTACTATAAAAAATAATCCAGTGCAAACATCCTTGAACTGATGTTTTCTATAAAAATCTGTTGGCTGTGAATTGAAGAGTGAAGTGGGGAAGGAGAAAGGAATGGGGGATCAAGTGGTGTCTGCTTATCGTCAGCTAGCTTTCATGTAAGAGTCATGGCAGGGTCAGCAACAAACTAGCCAGGTGGCAACTCCAGGCCATGCTGCCATAAATAAATAGTTATGTACTAATGTCACACAACCAGAGCTAGATGCAAAGCATATGGGAAGGAAACATTCTGATGTAAATATTCAAAAGAATCTATGGTTGCTGAATTCAGGATCCACTGTTGATATGAGACTTTGAGACGCCTGGCAAAATAAAATGATGAAGCTTTTCTAAAACTTGGACTAAAAGATTTTTTGAAACATTCATTGTCTCCTTTCAAAAAAAAAAACCAAAAACCCTTAACCTTTGGCCTAAGAGAGTGTGACTCTTTTTTTCTTTCTTTCTTTGGTGTAGTAATTAAGCATTACTGACAGTTGGCATGAGCACAGATCCTGGAACCAAATTTCAGGAGTTTAAATTACCCCTGCTGCTTGCTCATTCTCATGACCTCTGGGAGGCTCCTTATCCTTTTCATGCCTCAGTTTATTCACCCTGCACAAAAGGGAGGAGGAGGAGGAGAGGAAGAAGATGGCAATAGTATCTTCCTCCGAGGAAATTATAGGAATCAAATGAGTCAAAGTGTGGGGAGCAAACAACACCTGGTAAATGCGCTGACCTATTACCATCAAGTAGTCTTATACAATGAGTAGACTCATTGGAAAAGACCCCGATGCTGGGAAAGATTGAAGGCAGAAGGGGACAACAGAGGACAAGATGGTTGGATGGCATCACTGACTCAATGGACATGAGTTTGAGCAGGCTTGGGGAGATGGTGAAGGACAGGGAAGCCTGGTATGCTGCAGTCCACTGGGTCACAAAGAGTTGGACAGGACTTCCCTAGTGGCTAGATGGTAAAAGCATCTGGCTACAATGTGGGAGACCTGGGTTCGATCCCTGGGTCAGGAAGATACCCTGGAGAAGGAAATGGCAACCCACTCCAGTACTCTTGCCTAGAAAATCGCATGGACAGAGGAGCCTGGTGGGCTGCAGCCCATGGGGTGGCAAAGAGTTGGACACGACTGAGCAACTTCACTTCAAACTGCTGAACAACTGTTTTATACAGACTATTTATCTTCCATAGACTATCTGCTGGAAGCTAAGGAATCCATTCATTGTACTATCTTATTTAATCTTAAAAATAATCTCATGAATTAAAAATCAGTTTTACAGACAAAGGAATTGAGGCTTGGTCAGTGTAAAGAATTTATCTAAAGAGGCATATCTAAGCTAAACTTCTAACCCAGGTCTTATTCCAGATTTAAAAATGAACAACAACAACAACAAAATAACCATTTACACATTCTATATTTAAACACTGTCATATAAAATGTTAAAATTTGAAAACAAACATAACACATGGCCTTCTAAGAACCAAGTAGATTTATCTATTTTAAATGGATTAAAGGAGGGGCTAATGTCCTAATCAATGGCCTCGGGCAAGCTGAGATCCACCCATAACACAGACACAAAACAGATAAATTCTTCCATTGACTTATTTCTCCAAATATTTACTGAACGCTTACTATTTTTTGAGAACTGGGAATTCACAAATGAATAAGAAATGATTTCAGTTCTTGAGCACCTAATTGTGAGGAGTGAATGTCGTATTCTTTATTGCAGTCATTCTTTACTCTTTGATGATGTGGGTTTTGTTTTCTAGCCTCTTTCCCAGCAGGGCCAAAATTGTGTTCCTCGCGAGCTGCACAAGTTTTTTTACTTCCCTCAACACAAGCCAAGCTGTTAAGTCTACGACGATCTCAGTGGGTTTGCGGTTTTACAGCTCCTCCTCTCAGGCTTCCAGGGCGCAAAAGTCCTTCGCTGAGAGAAGGCGTGTTTCTTTGCAGGCCTGTCTCGGATTGGAGCTGCGGTTAAACGTGTGCGTTTGGAAGCGTTGGATGCGTGTTCAAATCGCGCGCCCTGGCAGACGTTTTCCCGGACTCATGTGAGCCCTGCTGCCTGATCGATGCGCCAGGACTCCCTGGCTTCTGGCAACAGGGAAGGCATTAAAGCCAAGAGCCTCCCGCGTTAATCTCAGGTGGGCCATGCCCAGGGACCTCCCCTTGGAGACTTAGGCCCCACCTCTGCCTGCGGCCGTTACTTCCTGGTTGGCTTGCCCTTAACTGACATGGCGGCTAGCTGCCTTCGGCTGGGCCTACTGCGGCTGCTCAGAAAGCCAAGAAAGGGCAGTCTGTCTACAGCCCGCCTCCCGCCGCGGAGGTGCCTGGTGAAGTCTAGGCTTGTGCACCCAGGGGTGCAGGAGCTTAGGGGGCCAGGAAGTCGGAGACACAGCGCTGTGCTGCTGTGTACGCACCCTCGTTTGTCAACAGCAAGCCTGCTCGAGACAAGGGTGTTCTCTTTACTTTCCCTTGTCATCTCCCTGTCCCTGGCCCAGCATGATACTGACCAAAGCCCAGTACGACGAGATAGCCCAGTGCCTAGTGTCTGTGCCGCCTACCAGGCAGAGCCTGAGGAAGCTGAAGCAGAGGTTCCCCAGGTAAGTGCCCATCTCGCCCCCACAGAGCCCTTTTGCCTGCAGCAGCTGTGCCTGGCAGCCCAGCCAGTGCTTAGGAACCACGTGTCACACATAACTGGGGAGGAACACGAGTGTCAGTTGTTAGGAGATCAGGGATTCAAAAAGGTTTCTTCTTTGACCAGCCTTATAGGAGAGTCTTAATGGATGAATCCCAGGCAGCCTTCCAAGGCCATGCAATTAAGTTCAAATCAACAAATGTTGGTTGAAAACTTGGTTTTTGCTAGTTGATGGGTGCACATAAATAGGTGCTGCATAAATTTGTTATTATTGTTTAATTGCTAAGTCGTGTCCTACTCTTTGCAACCCCATGGACTATGTAGCCTGCCAGGCTCCTCTGTCCATGGAATTCTCCAGGCAAGAGTACTTGAGTGGGTTGTTATTTCCTTCTCCAGTGGATCTTCCCCTCCCAGGGATCGAACTGTATCTCCTGCATTGGCAGGCAGATTCTTCACCCTTGATCCACCAGGGAAGCCTCCTTGCATTAATGTCTAGTGGCTAATTGGCAGATTCTAGGAATGAATGACAGGTGGCAGGGCTCTCTCAAAGTGGAAATACGAATTGTAGATTCAAAAGATGAAAATGGAGGACACTTTTAATTGGCCTCTTGAAACAAAGGAGAGTACAAGCCTAAAGGGGACTCTTCTGGTTGACTGTGGCTCTCTGCTGCAACAAAGTGACCTCAAGTGTTCCAAGCCAGTCAGAGACTGGTACCCTACGGATTCTACTGTTGCATCAAGCAACCATATGGATGCACAGATGGGGGATGGCAGAGGACAAGAGAGGAGATAACAGAGGACGAGATGGTTGAATGGCATCACCAATTTAATGGACATGAGTTTGAGCAAGTTCCAGGAGATGGTGAAGAACAGGGAAGCCTGGTGTGCTGCAGTCCGTGGGGTTGAAAAGAGTCGGACATGACTGAGCGACTGAACAGTAACAACAACATTGGATACACATGCCAGGTGTATTTCATCCTTCCCTTCTCCCTGCACATGTCTTTTTTCCAAAGATTTTTAGGCTTATCCAACTTTCTAAGAAAGGACTTTAGCAACTATATGCTATAGATTTCCTCATTTTAAAGATGTATAAACTGAGGCCCTGACATTACACAAAGAACCAATCCAGGACCAGAAGGGTACTTGTCCCATGTTTAAAGTATAGAGTGTTTGTTTACTGTTATTCTGTTTTAAAGCCAAATCCAAATTTATTCCATTTTACTCTGTGGCACTGAACACCATGAGCTTCCTTGTCTTTGACATCATCAAGAAGTGTTTTCTAACAGAGAGATTATTGGATAATTGGTGTTAGTAATGTACAAATTTAAGGTCTTTTATGACTCAGTTTTTTCCTTGAAAGACTCAGTTTTCCTAACCTGTAATATGAAGGGATCTCGTTTGAGTATTATCCAGATTTAATTTATCCTGTTATAGTCTTTAGGATTTTTATCAGATTTGCTAGCAAGTAACAAAATTGACTGAGTTAGAATGGGTGAAGGCTGGTCAGGGAATAGATTTTTCTGGGCAATTTCAAGATACATCATGCACTTAGATAATTCTGCTCTCATTATGTACTTATATTAGCACTGTATTTTTGCTTCTCTCTTTTCCTCTCTTCTCTTTCTGCTTCATTCTTTTCCTTTTTTTTCCATAGCAAATACCTTCTCTCCATTAGAGGTAACCTCTTCTTACTTTTATTAAGGTTTTATGTCTTTTTTTTTAATTGGAATGTACTTGCTTTACAGTGTGTTTTTGCTGTATAAAAACATAAATCAGCTATATGTGTGTATGTATAGCCTCTCTCCCACCCCTCCCCCATCCTACCCCCCTATTCCTCAGTGAGCACTGGGTTGGGCTCCCTGCGTTATACAGCAGCTTCCCACTAGCTATCTGTCTTACACAGGATAGTGTCTATGTCAGCGCTACTCTCTCAATTCACCCCACCCTCTCATTCCCCTCCCTGTGACTACAAGTCTGTTCTCTATGTCTGCGTCTCTCTTCCTGCCCTGCAAATAGGTTCATCAGTACCATTTTTCTAGATTCTACATGTGTGCATTAATGAAGTACACTTACGAAAGACTCCCATTCCTTTGGGGCACCATGTATCTTGCCTATTCTCATATGCCTTTTTTGAGATATGGCATCCGATATGTATCTCCAAATATTTTTGCTTCTTTCAAATACCATTTAGGGTATAACTAACTCTTCTTTTACTGGAAAGTTTATTGAGAGAGCTGTACTACCAATCTGCAGAAGGAATTGAAGAGCAGCTTGGGTAGGAATTCCGTACAGTGTGTAATTTGAGAGTTGGCCTCAGTTTGCATTATAGCACTGTTTTACTTTAGATGTTGGATGCAAAGGACTTGAACAGCCTTTAGGTTTGACAGTTCATTTTACCTGAGGATTAATCAAGTAAGGACCTCAGAGATAATTTCTGGTGGTTCAAAGAAGTTAAGTGGCTTGTCAAAAAGCCTGGAGATATTGGATGGCTCAAAAGTGTCTAGAATACAGGTTTCATGACTTTCAGTTCAGAGTTGTATACTAAGCCACCTTAATTATTTTTGATATTAATAACAGCAGCAATAATTTTTTTGTGTGATGTTCACCTAAGTTGAATTCTGAAAATAAAGTACTGAAATGCTTTTTAAAATTGCTGAAAATTTTTACTTTGCTGATTTTAAAAGCAGTACATGCTCAGTAAAGAAAATTTTAAAATATCCATAATCTTTCAGCTCTGAAAACTTCTGTTAATATATTTTAAAAATATTTCTAGTCTTTTTTTTCTGTGCAATACTTTCTTTGCTAATATAGTTTATAGGTCCTGTTTTTTCTCATTTAACATATTGTAAGCATTTCTCATCTTTAAAAAGTCCTTATAATTTATTTCAAATAACTAATAATATCCACATTCTAGATGTACTTGCTGGACATCAAGAGTTTTGTTTTTCTAATTTTCTGATATTATTTCTGTATTCATATCATGCCAAGTCTGCTTGTTTTCCTATTAATACTTTAGAATCTCAGGAATTGAGAACGACAATATCATCAGTTTTCAAACTTTTGGTCTCTTCAAACTCTAGAAAAGTACTCAGGACCCCAGAAAACTTTTGTTTACATGGGATTTATCTGTTGATATTTACCAAAATGTAAATTAAACCTAAGAAATTTAAAAAATTGCTTATTTATTTTAAAGATTAATAACCATAATTTCAAAAAGCTAGTGAGAAAAATGGCCTTGTTTCGCACTTTTGCAAATCTCTTTACTACCTGTCTTAACAGAAACAAGATCGGTCTGCTTCGGCATTCAACTTGTGATATGCTATCTTGATTAAAGAATATGAAGAAATTCTGGCCTTAGACAAAAATGTAGTTGGAAAAGTATTTTTGTTACTACATAGTACCCAACAAGTGGTATTTTTCTTAGAAGTTAATTGCAATGTGGAAAGTGAAACCATATATAGAACTTTTTGGCCAGTCTTGAACTTTGAGTGGATCTTTCTTTCACCCATGCATAGTTCTTATCATCACGCATTGTTCATTTGCAAAATATTGGTTGTGAGTTATGCAAATCTAAATGTTGTCACCTTTCATTACACAGCATCTAAAACAATCACATTTGTTTATATCCCCACTGATTTCATCAGAAAAGTCTGTAGGATTTGAAGCTGTAACACTTACGGTGATGGATGCAGAGTTTTCCAATATTTGATTTTCCACTTGAAAGCTCAATTTTTTCATTGACAACAGATACTATTGGTTGTTTCTCTTGAAGTGACAGGCTCATGTTGTTTATTTTTGAGAAAATGTCTGCCAGATACCCAAATGTGAATAATCATAGTTTGTTCATCATTCATCCAAGAAAAAATGGTGTTCCATGGAAAGGGCACCCAGAGTTCAGCTCTGAAACAGTCATACAAATGCTTTCCCTTCAGATAGTCATCATGGTTCAACATGCAGTAGACGTGCTTTGGGTTTACCTCTTATTTAGTTATGCAGAATGTTAAGAGAATGTGTATCTAGAGTTGAGATTTAATAAAATTAATAGGTGAATCTTAGGATATTCTTATGTGAAACTGGCTTGCTTTCTTCCTGCAAGCATGAGACTCCTAGGCCAGTTGTGTGCAGCCTTGGTTTGTGCTCAGGAGCTGGCAGTTTGGGCCACCATTCTTTTTGCACCATCAGTTTGAATGTCACACAGAAGAAAAAGCAAGTCAAGTCTTATTGTTTCTGTAAAAATAATTTTGACCTTGTAGACCTTTGAGAGAGTCTCAGGGACTCTAGGGGTCCATCAGCCTCACTTTAACAACCGGTAGCAGTTGACATGACTGAGCAACTTCACTTTCACATTTCACTTCCATGCATTGGAGAAGGAAATGGCAACCCACTCCAGTGTTCTTGCCTGGAGAATCTCAGGGACGGGGGAGCCTGGTGGGCTGCCGTCTATGGGGTCGCACAGAGTCAGACACGACTGAAGCGACTTGCAACAGCAGCAGCAGCAGTTTCAAACTAATGTAGGTCAGGAAGCAACAGTTAGAACTGGACATGGAACAACAGACTGGTTCCAAATAGGAAAAGGAGTAAGTCAAGACTGTATAGTGTCACCCTGCTTATTTAACTTATATGCAGAGTACATCATGAGAAATGCTGGGCTGGAAGAAGCACAAGCTGGAATCAAGATTGCTGGGAGAAATATCAATAACCTCAGATATGTAGATAACACCACCCTTATGGCAGAAAGTGAAGAGGAACTAAAGAGCCTCTTGATGAAAGTGAAAGAGGAGAGTGAAAAAGCTGGCTTAAAGCTCAACATTCAGAAAACGAAGATCATGGCATCTGGTCCCATCACTTCATGGCAAATAGATGGGGAAACAGTGTCAGACTTTATTTTTTTGGGCTCCAAAATCACTGCAGATGGTGACTGCAGCCATGAAATTAAAAGATGCTTACTCCTTGGGAGGAAAGTTATGACCAACCTAGACAGCATATTGAAAAGCAGAGACATTACTTTGTCAACAAAGGTCCACCTAGTCAAGGCTATGGTTTTTCCTGTGGTCATGTATGGATGTGAGAGTTGGATTGTGAAGAAGGCTGAGCGCCGAAGAATTGATGCGTTTGAACTGTGGTGTTGGAGAAGACCCTTGAGAGTCCCTTGGACTGCAAGGAGATCAAACCAGTCCATCCTAAAGGAGATCAGTCCTGGGTGTTCTTTGGAAGGACTGATGTTGAAGCTGAAACTCCCATACTTTGGCCACCTCATGCGAAGAGTTGACTCATTGGAAAGACCCTGATGCTGGGAGGGATTGGGGGCAGGAGGAGAAGGGGACGACAGAGGATGAGATGGCTGGATGGCATCACCGACTCGACGGACATGAGTTTGAGTAGACTCCAGGAGTTGGTGGTGGACAGGGAGGCCTGGCATGCTGCGATTCATGGGGTTGCAGAGTCGGACACGACTGAGCAACTGTACTGAACTGACAGGGACTCTAGGGGTCCATCAGCCTCACTTTAAGAACTGTTAGCAGTTTCAAACTAAAGGTTATTTATATTTTGAAGGATTTTGATGTTTATTGACAAATTACTATCAAAAAGATAGTAATTTTTGATCCATTCCTGGATCAGAAAGATTCCTTGGAGAAGGGAATGGCAACCCACTCCAGTACTCTTGCCTGGAAAATTTCACGGATGGAGGAGCCTGGAGTCCATGGAGTCACAAAGAGTCAGACATGACTGAGCTACTAAGTCGCCTAGCTTCATTTGATGCTACTATTGGTTGGTTATAGTTGTCCTTTTCTAAAGACCCCTTTCCCCATGCATTTTAAACTGTCAACTTTTCCCATAGGAAATCTTGTATTTCATTCTTTTTGGCTTCCTGTAACAGTTTGTTCTTGGGAAATGACTGGGCTCTGCCTTGTTTTATCTGAGTCATAGTTGTTTAGTCACTCAGTCTGACCCTTTGAAGCCTCAAGGACTGTAACCCACCAGGCTCCCCTCTGTCCATGGGGTTTTCCAGGCAAGAATTCTGGAGCGGGTTGCTGTTTCCTTCTCCAGGGATCAAACCCGCATCTTCTGCAGGTCTTCTGCATTGCAGGCCAATTCGTTACCGCTGAGCCAACAGGAAAGCCCCTCTGGAAAAGGAGGAATAAAGCTCCACAGCTGGGAAGTAAGAGAAACATGATTCAAACCCAGGCAGGGTCTGACTCCAGATTCTCCCTCTCCCTCTTCAATTCCTTGAGGCTGTTGTGAAGATTAAGTGAAATAAGACATGTGAAACAGGAACAGTTAGTATAGTACAGAGGTTCTAGTAAGTATTTAATAGGTGGTATGATTACTGTTATTATTAGAATTTAGTAAATTGCTTACAGTAGAAGAAATGTCTAGCTAGTAACTTTTGAAACATAGAAGATGCAAATTTGCTCTAACATGGATCAGTTAGTTGATTGTATGCCTTTGAACACATAGATTGATCATTAGTTGAATATGGCTTGTATATCAGAAACCTGCCTTATATCTTTCATAGCAATGTGTAATACCATTAAAACAACAACAACAACAACTTTTAAATCTAAAGTCACGGACTTTTTTAGAATGATGGTAGCACATTGAAGGTATGGGCTTCCCTGGTGGCTCAGACTGTAAAGAATCTGCTTGTAATGCGGGAGACCTGGGCTCAATCCCTGAGTTGGGAAGATCCCCTGAAGAAAGGAATGGCTACCCCCTCCATTATTCTTGTCTAGAGAATTCCATAGACAGAGGAGCCTGGCAAGCTACAGTCCATGTAGCTTTAATGTGATACCACTCATGTTGTCACAAAGAGTGGGACATGACTGAGTGATTTTCACTTTCACTTATTGACGGTATAATTAATACTACAGGGCTTGGTTTTGCTGAAATTGGAAGATTGTTTCTATTGACCTTGTTCTCTCAATTGAATTGAAAGTTGGTACTCAATTAGTGGTCAATTTTCTATACTTCTGATAATGTTATGGTATACCTGAGTTCCAGAGTCATGAGTGAGAATAGCTCATAAAGGGAAAAAACATCAGCCTTTTATTGAACTGGAAATTCTTTTAAGTGTTTTTGCCAAGAAAATATAATTAATTTATATGACTTTCAAAAATAATACTTATATTTAGGAATATTTCTGTATTGATCATTACTGCAAATTGGGAAAGAAATTGGCCTAAGAATATGATTATTTTATGTGTTTCCTTTAGTCATCTTTAAAAACATGCTTTTTTACTCTATAAGATTTCAAGTCTTTATTTTGTTGCTGTGTTTGTGAAAAAGTGAAAGTGAAAGTCACTCTGGACTGGGTAGCCTTTCCATTCTCCAGGGAATCTTCCCAACCCAGGGACTGAACCCAGGTCTCCTGCATTGCGGATGGATTCTTTACCAGCTGAGCCACAAGGGAAGCCCCAAGAATACTGGAGTTGGGGTAGCCTGTCCCTTCTCCAGCAGATCCTTCCGACCCAGGAATTGAACCCGGGTTTCCTGCATTGCAGGCGGATTCTTTACCAACTGATCTGTCAGGGAGAAAGACTCTTCTGGAAGCCTATTTTGTTAAGTATATGGCATCATCAGTTTCTGAAAGAAGTGCTTAACTTTTATCAGGTATTTGTGCCACTTTACATGTGCACAGTTAGAAAAGTGATATGAACTTGAATTCCTGCAAAGGAGTATTTGAAGAAAACCTCATATAGTGTTATCCAGAGAAGAACCTATATGCTGACAATATTTCTTATTAGTTTGAGGGGGAGACTTTTATGTTATTAGATTATTGACTTCATTTTTAAGTCTATATTCAGGCATCTGACTTCAGTCTACTAAGTAATAACTGATCCTGGAATGTTTGCTGGTACAATAAAAAGGAATTATATATTTCCCTAGGAGAAAAATGTTCAATAGATGTATAGGGTAATAATGTTCTATTATTTGACTTTCAGCAAATGTTGACTGAATTTCCCATTATGTTTTTATTACACATTTTGTGCAGTTTTGCCATATTGGTTGAATTTTCCTTAAAAAAGCAAACAACCGATATAAAAACCCTTCTTCAGAGTAAGCATGAAAAGTGACCTTAACATATTAAAGTCCTGTACTGTTATGAAAATCATGTGGGAGACAGGTAAAGAATAAATTTTCCTTTCTTTTATTTTTGGTTGTCTTTTTCTTGAAGGGAAATGTCTTCAAGTGATTGTTTTAGACATTCGGGTTTCAAATTGCTTCTTTGGAGAGCTTATACCAGGAAAGGCGCTTGGCCACAGTTCCTCACGGAATGACAAGTCTCCATTTCTTAGGGGAGCAGACAGACAGCTGCATCCAGCATGGTTTGGTCCGTGGGTTGGAAACCAGCATGGAGCTACCTGTGCATGATGGATTAATGATGGCACATGGGTGGTCATGAATCCAGCCCTTTTCTGGCCACTTTGGGGAACTTATTCTTGCTTCTACTTTTCTTTCTTTTCTCCATCCCTACCTTTCAGGAAGCATCTTGATAACATATTTAAGAGTTAATAATGCTTCCTTATGAACCAGTTTCCTTTTTGCCAAAGAACAGTGATCCAGTTGACAGTGTCAGCTTTTTCAAGCACCTTCCTTTTACTAAGGTGTGATCTTTTCTGTGCCTTCAAGACAGCAAATAAGTTTTTTGTTTTCGTGTTTTAACCTAGTGTGGTGTTCAAACTGTGACCCGATAAAACCTGCAGTCTCATTAAAATAACCAAGAGCTCTGTCGTTTTCCATCCAAAGTAAAATGTTAAAATATCTCAGGACTTACTTTTTTTTATGTGTTTTAAACATTGAGATTCAGTTGCTAAAAATGTTTGAAATTGGTTAAACTTAAGAGAAATAACTTCAACACCATGAGAATAAATATTTTGAAACAAAGCAATACAAGTAGAGGAAAAAAGTACGGTGGATTCATGTGTCTTGACACTGATGTTCAGTATAATACGTAAGCACTGGATCTTTCCTTGGCTGAATGCTGGCTCATGGGAATTGGGGCAATTCTGTGTGAAGCTCAGGCTTTTTCTTAGGTTGTCCTGGGCTTCCCTTGTGGTTCAGCTGGTAAAGAATCCATCCGCATTGCGGGAGACCTGGGTTCGATCCCTGGGTTGGGAAGATACCCTGGAAAAGGGAAAGGCTCCTCATTCCAGTATTCTGGCCTGGAGAATTCCATGGAGTGTATAGTCCATGGGATCACAAAGAGTCAGACATGACTGTAGCCATGAGTGAGTGAGGGAGTGTCCTGGGAGCAGTAGTCATTTTACCAGTCTGAGAAAATAGGTGGTGCATTTTCACTCCTTCCAACATAACTCATGTATTTATCTTCAATCTTCTGGTTATTGTTAGACCTTTCCTTTGCTTCAGGCCTAAAAGATGAGATATAAACTCGGATCTTGTATTTATTCTGTTTTAGGAAATAGGTATAGCAGACCCTTGATATTTACAAGTGCTATCAACTCTTGATATTTAGAAGAGATATCATTTACAACTTTTGAAAATCCTCAAATACACTGCTGGCACCGCATAGGATGGCAAAGGTCTCTAAAGTTTGTCATGTACTTTTTAATTAAGTTAAACTCACTTCTCAGCTAACTGACTTGCTGCTCCCCACATCAGCCTAGGGTCATGGAAAATTCAGATTGACCCTCAGCAAGTTTAGGAAATAGTGTTTGTCATGGATATTTGTGATCACTCTCAAAAAGTCAGAACTGGGTGTGTTTCATTTAAGACTGCTGTGGGTACCCAGCTCCAGCTCAGGACACATAGAAATGCAGGGTGAAACGCTTTGTGGTTTGTCAGTCGAGCTTGGGCTACACTTTAGCCCGCAAAGATTCCATAACTTGTGAGATGGTGTCTAAGACTTGGGGACTAAGGCTCTTTGTAGGTGACCTTTTTCGTAGGTGGAATGTGGGAGAGTAGAGCATCATTTAAACACATCTTACTACAATCATATGTGAAGTTAGACTGTTGATTTTTTTTTTCAATTTTTTGCTTGTGTCTAAAACTCTTTGAAGCTGATACCATCTTTTGTTTAAGGTATGTTACACTGCTGTTTGTTTTTGCTGATACTGTTGATAGAGAAAGCTAATGAAATTTGAAATTCACTTGCACTTCAAGAGTCTCTCTTATATCCCCAGTCCATTTAGCTCAGACACTAAATGGATTGGGGGTTGTAAGAGAGACTCTTGGTTGTATAGCATTGAAAACTTCACAGATCCTTGTAGCCTAGATGTAACAGATAGCTCACAAACATCATTTCTTAACTGATGCAGCTAACATTATCTAGATTCTTACTTCTTGAGGGCAGCTCAAATATATATTGTTATAAAAATACATTTAATGTCCAGTTCGTAACATTTTTGGGCTTCCCAGTTTGCTCAGTGGTAAAAGAATCTGCCTGCCAATGCAGGAGATTCAGGTTTGATCCCTGGGTTGGGAAGGTCCCCTGGAAGAGGGCATGGTGACCCACTCCAGTATTCATGCTGGAAAATCCCATGGACAGAGAAGCTTGGTGGGCTACAGTCCATGGGGTCACAAAAAGTTGGACACAACTGAGCAACCAAGCATGCATGCATCATAATATTTTGAATTTTTATGTGCACTTTGGTGGGCACGTTTAGAGCTGGTCATGTGTTGATCACAAAAGCCTCTCCTGAGGGATCTGCATAACTCTCATTATTTCAGATGCAGTGACTTAGAGAGTGCTGGACTGAGATCATAACTAGAGATCGTCTAGTCAAATTGGTTAGTGTTGAGAGAGGCAGAAACTGAGGAGGATTTGACCAGAATTACACACCTGGAGGCAAAACTCTCCTTTCATACTCTTTAGTTAGAGATTACCGACTGCGCTGGAAGTCTGGCGGGCCAGGCTGGTATCAGCAAGGAGTGAAGGCGAGGCGCTGGCCTGGTTGGGGTGGTGGCAAAGTGAAGGGACAGTTGTGTGCACGGACAGGACAGCCGCAGCCTTAGCCAGCCCTCTGCTGCCATGTCGGAATGTGGGCCTACGACTGCCAGGGCTTCTGTTCTCTAGAAAGCAGCTCTAGATCTGATTTTTCAGGGGGAAAAAAAAAATCCTGAATTTTAAATCTTGTCAATTTGTTTGAATTTTGAAAAAGCACTCTGTGGGCCAACAGTTTCCTGGCCAAACAGACTAAGTTTGTGGGCTGAATTTGGCCTGTAGCCCATGGGTGCTCAAGTTGGCTCTTTCCAGCTTGTGAGAGCGAATTGCAAGCATCTTTTCTCCACTCTGTACAATGTGACCTTGCATCAGCCATAGTGGGAGTGTTGACACCACCAAAATTGGCTACTGTGCAAACCTCAGCTTACCCGTATCTCCCCAGTTTACCAAAGACATTTATTTTATTTTTCATTGAGGCATAGTTGCTTTACAATATTGTGTTAGTTTTGCTGTGCAACACAGTGAATCAACTGTGTGTGTGTGTGTGTGTGTGTGTGTATCTCCCCTCCTTCTCTCTTTCTTTCTCCCCGCCCCCTTCCCCTCTCTCCCTGTCATCGCAGAGCACCAAGCTGTAGCCCCTATGCTATACTCTGTAAGCAGCTTCCCAGCAGCTATCTATCTATATAAGGCGCTTCTTAAGCCTCTGCACCACTGCATGCCATCAGCAATTTGAGACCTTTGCATTACACATTATGGCCCTGTGGCATATGTTTTCTAGAATTTTCTTTACCCAGTTTGCTGTGAGTTTTATAGCTTTTTTCCTAAAAAGAGCTCATAACACATATATCTGTACTTCATTGATTCTTATAAATTATAATATTTTTGTGAATGTTGGACTTTCTTCCCCCTCACCTTCACCCTTGGCTTTTTTTTTTTTTTTGGATCTGAACAGAGGATACATAATATTTTCCCCCACCATGGTCGTTATGGTAACTAGAATTCTAGTCAGTACCTAGTATATTGTAGGTGTTATGAATCATATTGTAATGGACATTTGATTGAACAGACCTGAAAAAAAAATGCTGCTTGATTATAAAACAAAAGCTATATACATGTCTCATTTAGGAAAATTAGCCCCTTTCAGAATAGAGTCATTGATTAAATTTAGTGATTATTCATTCTATAGGAATTTAGAAATGCTCCCATGGTATACCTAAGGGTTTATCATGTCAGAAATTATTTTAAGACAGACTTCAAGGTTAGTTGTTACCTCTTCGCTTGGCAATTGTTCCAATATAAAAAGGAAAATAAACATCTCTGCAGTTGTAATGAAAAACAATGGAATGGGGGGAGATAGCCAACTGATTACCATTTGATTTAGTACAGTTTTGTAAAGACTTAATTATCACATGTTCATGTGAGTATTTCTTTTCAAAGTCCAAAGTATCAGTAATAAAGTGACAGCATACAACTAAAACAGAAGTTTTATTTGAAAATAAAATCAACATTAGGCAAGCATATGTATATTTCAGAATGTACATATTCCGTGTGGGGGTGGGCCCACACCTGTGGTCTGGCCTGGTGGTATTGAGTTTGGCAGAGTTGTCATGGCTTGTGATTGACCTTGGGTGGTTTATTTAGCTCTCTCTGTTTATGGTTAATTATTGTATAAATTGATAGGAAGCAAAACCCTATTATTGTGAACTCCAGGAGGCCATTCAGTATTTTGTTGTAGAGGCAGTTTTTTATATTGGTTTCAAGAACTTGGCTTTGGAAATAGACATCTGAATTCTGGCTTCATGACTTACTTGCTGGTGACCTTGGTGCCTCAGTGTCCTTGTTTATAGAATGGGATTCTTAGGAACTTGAGATAAGTTAGCACATAAGAAATGATTAGGCAGTTCCTGGTACTGTGTCGAGTTAATTTTGCCTGCTGCTCTTACTGTTATCATTGTTGATTTAAGGATGCTTGTTGCAATGGTTCAGTTCAGTTCAGTTGCTCAGTCGTGTCTGACGCTTTGCAACCCCAGGACTGCAGCATGGCAGGCTTTTCCTTGCCATCACCAGCTCCCAGAGCTTGCTCAAACTCATGTCCATCAAGTCAATGATTCCTTCCAGCCATCTCATCCTCATCATCCCCTTCTCCTCCTGCCTTCAATCTTGCCCAACCTCAGAGTCTTTTCCAGTGAGTCAGTTCTTCATATCAGGTAGCTGAAGTATTGGAGCTTCAGCTTCATTTAGCATCAGTTTTTCCAATGAATATTCAGTGTTGATTTCCTTTAGGATTTACTGATTTGATCTCCTTGCAGTCTGAGGGACTCTCAAGAGTTTTCTCTAACACCACAGTTCAAGAGCATCAATTCTTTGGCCCTCAGCTTTCTTTATAGTCCAACTCTTACATCCATACATGACTATTGGAAAAACCATAGCTTTGACTAGATGGACCTTTGTTGGCAAAGTAATGTCTCTGCTTTTTAATATGCTGTCTAGGTTGGTCAAAGCTTTTCTTCTAAGGAGCAAGCATCTTTTAATTTCATGGCTGCAGTCACCATCTGCAGTGATTTTTGAACCCAAGAAAATAAAATCTGTTGCTGTTTCCACTGTTTTCCCATCTATTTGACATGAAGTGATGGGACCAAATGCCGTGATCTTAGTTTTTTGAATGTTGAGTTTTAAGCCAGCTTTTTCACTCTCCTATTTCATCAAGAGGCTCTTCAGTTCCTCTTCTCTTTCTGCCATAAGGGTGGTGTCATCTGCATATATGAGGTTATTGATATTTCTCCTGGCAATCTTGATTCCAGCTTGTGCTTCATCCAGCCCGGCATTTCGTGTGATGTACTCTTCATAAAAGTTAAATAGGCAGGGTGATGTACTCCTTTCCCAATTTGGAACCAGTCTGTTGTTCCATGTCCAGTTCTAACTGTTGCTTCCTGACCTGCATACAGTTTTCTCAGGAGGCAGGTCAGGTGCTCTGGTATTCCCATCTCTTTAAGAATTTTCCATAGTTTGTTGTGATCCACACAGTCAAAGGCTTTGGTGTATTCAATAAAGCAGAAATAGATGTTTTCTGGAACTTTCTTGCTTTTTTGTGATCCAACGGATGCTGACAATTTGATCTCTGATTCCTCTGCCTTTTCTAAATCCAGCTTGTGCATCTGAAGTTCTTGGTTCACGTACTGTTGAAGCCTCACTTGGAGAATTTTGAGCATTACTTTGTTAGTGTGTTGTGATAGTATCTGTGGTTATAATAGACTCAGTGTTAAAAACAGAAAAGATTTTATCTAAACCAGCCTCCTTATTTTCTAGATTTCCAAAGTGTTCTTCTTTAACCCCAGTATAATAGGAAACCAGCTTTTAGCACGTTAGGGTGAAAATATAATCCTTAGCTGATAATGGCAACCATGATGTGCTTTTGGATTGGTGGCAAAATGGACATCTCAAGGTTTAGATTGATTTCTCCCACTTAGAAGACGGTCGTGTAACATGATCAGTGCCTAAGACAGAATAACTGGAAATGTTAAAACCTGATACTTTTATTTTTAAAATTTTTATTGGAGTAGAGTTACTTTACAATGTTGTGTTAGTTTCTGCTGTACAGCAAAGTGAGTAAGCTATACTATATATATATATATATATATGCACACACATATATATGTATATTGGAGGAAACAATGGCACCCCGCTCCAGTACTCTTGCCTGGAAAATCCCATGGACGGAGGAGCCTGGTGGGCTGCAGTCCTTGGGGTCGCTAAGAGTCGGACACGACTGAGCGACTTCCCTTTCACTTTTCACTTTCCTGCACTGGAGAAGGAAATGGCAACCCACTCCATTGTTCTTGCCTGGAGAAACCCAGGGACAGGGGAGCCTGGTGGGCTGCTGTCTATGGGGTTGCACAGAGTCAGACACGACTGAAGTGACTTAGCATGTATGTATATGCCCTCTTTTTTGGATTCCCTTCCCACTTAGGTCGCCACAGAGCTTTGAGTAGGGTCCCCTGTGCTGTTATAGTGGGTTCCTGTGTGTGTGTGCATGTACTTAGTTGTTCAGTCATATCCAATTCTTTTCAGCCCCATGGACTGTAGACTGCCAGGCTCCTTCCTATGTTCATGGAATTTTCCAGGCAAGAGTACTGGAGTGCATTGCCATTTCCTACTCAAAGGCATCTTCCTGGCCAAGGGGTTGAACCCTCATCTCTTATGGGCTGGTACATTCTTTACCACTAGTGGCACCTGGGAAGCCCCATAGTCCTTTCTTATCAGTGAACTGTTACATACATAGTATCAATAGTGAATTTATGTCAGCCCCTATCTCCCAATTCATTCCACCCTCCCTTTACCCCCTTGGTGTCCATATGTTTCTTCTCTATGTCTGTGTCTCTCTTCTCTTTCTGCCCTGTGAATAAATTCATCTGTATCATTTTTCTAGATCCCATATATAAGTGATATTATATGATATGTGTTTTTCTCTTTCTGACTTCACTCTGTATGAGAGTCTCTAGGTCCATCCATGATGGCTGATAAAGCCTGAGAATTTTAGAAAAGTATGTTCTTATAATTACTTTTCTCAGAACGCACCCCCCCCCCCGATATTGTGGAAGCTCTTTTATGTTTTTACTTCATCTTGATAACAGAGTGGTTATGAATTTATGAAAGATATTTGTGTGAATACCAGTTTTGGAGTCAGGCTTTTGTACCAGAAAGTCACTTGAGTCCAGTAATTATATGAGTTCAAGTGAAAGTCTTCCAGGGCGTGGAGAGTTTGTTGGATGCTCTAGGTCATTACATGAGTGTGAATGTTGATTTCAGTGTTTAATATAAAGATTAATAACTTAGAAGAACTAGTGTTTTTAAACAATTTAAAATCTATTCATGATGCCAATACTGTTTATGAAAAGACCTTGTGGTAAACACAAAGAAATTATAGAAACTTTTTTAAAGAAAATTGATTTATTGTTTCTTAAGGCTTTGCTTATTATTAATTACAATGTATTCTGGAATGCTGCCTGCAAAGAATTTGCTTAATTTATCATATTTGTGCAGTTCTGCTGATCATATAGTTGCAGTAATAATGAGTTGGGCAATATAGTAATTCTTGCCCTTCCTTTGATATTATATTTTATTTATTTATTTATTGGCTGCTCCGCCACAGCATGTGGGATCTTTGTTCCCCAACCAGGGATTGAACTTATGTTCCCCTGCATTGGAAGCGTGGAGTCTTAACCACTAGCCCACCAGGGAAACCCCTTTTCTATTGTATCAGAGAGCATATCTTCTAAGTTTTTGGTCATAGAGGCTTTCAGCTTTTGATATGCTTCACTTAAACTGCTTAGGCCAGATTGGAATAAAAGTATTAAAACTGATTAGCAATCTTCATGCTTTAAAAAATAATAATACTTAAAAACTCTGAGTGACACTCTGAAAAATAGCTGCCTGTAGCCAAAGATGGAAGTAAAAGTCATAACTATACTATAGATTATATTTTGAGGGCAATTATTTTCCATATAACTCTTGTGAAGTGTGAAAACAAGATTCAGTTTTCATGTTAGAGGTGTAAGGAGACTAGATTTGCTGCATTTTCATGAAAAATACTTTATTCATGTGCTGGCTTTTTGGACAATTGTATTCCGCACTGTATTACAGTGGCACAATAAATTGCTGAATATACTGTCTGCTGAATATGACTTTACCATGAAAAATTTGATGCATGGAGAAGGAAAGGTTGGAATATATCAACCTTTTCTGACAAGGGACTTCGAATTTTGACCTAATACAGGTGACCTTTGTGCGCAATAAAAGTGAGCTTAATCTTGAGGTCAAGGTGGAGGTGAATGGCAGGGCAGTGTGGCAGAACTTATGCTGATTGTGGGTACTTCAGAGCCTACGTAGCTATTGGCTAAATGGGAGTCTGGCACTTTTTTTTTTTTTTTTTCAATTTTAAACATTTCCAGGAGCTTATTTATAGCTAGTTGTTTAGCTTTTTAATGCCATCCCATTTCCTCAAAGCTCAGCTATCTGTTTAGCTGTGGTAAGTTTGTCTGTTTTTATAAAGTTTACTGTTTCTGAGTGAAAGGCATGAGTGTGCTATTATTTTCTGCTCTGTAGATAAGCCTTAGCTAAAAATAAAAATGTTCTTCTGGCTTATAGAAAAGACAACTGACATATATAACCTTGGAACTGAAAATACATCTTCTTTGAAGAGGGTTTATTTCTTTGACAAGTTGAACTTTTGTCATCTAACTTTGGAACTGTCAGAAGAATTTTTAAGTACTCTGTACCTTTATCTAGATTATAATTAAGAGAACTCTCATGAATTATTGTCTTAAAAGGTTTAGTTGATTTAGAGACTGGTTATTCCCTTGAAACTTTCTTTGAAATGCAACTGCTAATGCATTTATGTTATAATATAATATGATATAAACTATTTTTAAGGTTTTACCTGCCATGCATTGAAGAAAAAAATGTTTAAAAACATAAATTTCACTAGTGACTACCTCAACGGTTTTGTCACAGATGAAACTGCACCTTAGCAAAGCATCAGGAAAAAACCTGCCAGCAGTTATGTTTTCTGAACACTTAGTGAATATTCTGCCCAAATAATTGGTTGGAACAACAAACAGTCAGGGGGAGAGTGTCAGAGACTTCTAAGGGAAAGAACTTCTCCTCTTTTAATCGAGCCTGCAGAATATATTCCCTGGGACTGATCAGCTCTGGAGCGCTGAGGTTTGATGATTGGAATGGCAGGAAAGCATGCTTTCAGGACATAACGAATTGACGAGGCCATCCATCATTTGTTAGCATACGCTGAAACGTGGGCTGTGTGTGCAGAGGCCAGTGATTTAGTAAATACTTGGGAGATGAATAGAGCTCACACACAGGGGAAGATATTGCTGTCCTTCAGCAGCCCGAGACCCAGGCGCCTGCTGAGAAGGCCCTCTGACAGCACATCATCAGTAACTGGCCTGTCACAGTCAGCGGTGCCCACCAACCATCGCCAGTATATTAAATGCATTTTTAATATCTGCTTCAGTAGATTTAATGAAGAAAATTGAGTTTCCATACTCCACGCGCTGCTTCTTCAAGTGTTCTAAGGCATGGACTTTTGCCTGCAGAAGGGGAAAGACCATGCTGGGAGTTAGAAGAGCTGATTGAAAAGGACACTCAGACAGAATAATGTGCAAACGACAAATACTTTGAGCAGCGTTGGCATCTTGTTGACGTTTAAAAAAGCTCATTTTTTTTTTAAAGGGTTTATGATTTAGTTCCTAATTCCTTCCTTCCCTCCCCAGCCTTTTCCCTAGAAGGGTTGAACCTGCTGCTAAGAGATGTATGCCTATTGATCTGAAAGGAATATTAAGGGAATATTATGATTTGGCATATTTTGAACAGAGACTCGGTTTTCAATTAGTTTGTGTGTTGAGATACTGTTTGAGTCTTAGGATTTTTTGCATGAAGACATAAAGTAGGTTTTGCTTAGCTAGTTGGCTTCCATACTTTTGTTGAACTTGTTAATCAAGTTGGTGTATTTTTGTCTGGGATCATGCTCAAAATGAATGTGAAAAAAATTTGTTGGCAGCTTGATTAAAAAGTGCTCATATACTTTCTTAGACTAGATGGTTTCTTTAAAAATTGTGATTCAAAAATGTTCAATTTTTCTCTCCTAGCAAAGTACATAGATTCCTTTTTAATGAGTTTCAGTGTTGACATTATTTACTACAAAATAGCAAGACAACCAATTAGATATAGTTGCAAGCGTGTACTTTAAAGGTTTCCACTTTTGTTTGGAAAAAAAAAAAAAGAAATCCCAAATATGCTCTCATGTTCACAGAAGAAGAAGCTATAGAATGGGACCTATAAATCTGATTCCTGCATGTGTCAAAACAGTAATGTATTAAATGCATATTATTATAAAAATTTAAGACATGTCTTAAACACACTTACATTTTTATAACACATGGCAATATTAAATAATACATTTCCTTGTTAGCATCTGTTTGCCGTCATTGTTGGCAAGACCTATGATTTATTGCTTAAATTAATGACCAAGGCCATTTTGGACCTGATATATGCCCCTAAGCTTATTACATCACTAAATAAAATAAAATGTATGCACTTGTGACAGAGTTATTTTTATAATTGTTTATCCCTTTAAGTGCCCTATTCAGTGATTCACTGAAAGGTTCATAATGGTTGGCTTGTAACCAGAAAATAATCTCAGAAAGGTAAAATGTATTTCTTGTTTAGAAGTAAAATGCCAGACTTACGGTGATGATAGGGTCCCAGCAAGAATTTGCAACACTCAAACTCATTCTTCAGTGCTCTCAATTAACTCTTGTTGAATTTTTTGAGGCATAGCCCCCCCACCCCACCCAACCCCAACGTTTAATGCTGCCTATTAATACTGGTGCTCATCTTCGTATGATGTCTTCAATACAGATAAAGTGATTTTGTTCTAACATAAAGCTGCAAGGGTTAAATTCCTTACAAGGATTTGTCAGGTGCTGTTATCATGCATTAAACCAAGCAAGATTATTTTCCTATTTTTAGTTCTTTTCTTTGGGGAGATTGGAACTTTACTGTTTTTATATTGAACTCTATTTGACTTCATAGCCTTTATCTTTCCTTTCTAAGGGTGCAGTATGATAGACCCTTCAGTATTTTACAGTTACCAGCCTGACTTGTAATACAGTCTAGTATGGCTTCGCGGTTTTGCTCCTCAAGAAGTATCTCATTGACTGTCAGCTTTCCTGTCATATGATGGTGAGGCAAAGTGAGCCCTGCTTCTGGGCTGCAGTGTCTGCAGCTTGAAACATTTGGAGTCTCTTTGATACCTGAGAATAATACGCCTGGGAAGATTACTATTTTGCAGATATCTTGGGACAATTATCACTCATAAACGGAAATGAAATTTAGCTACTAAGAAAGGTCTTTTCCTCGTCTTACTTTCGTCTCACTTTTATTGCATCATTTTAAACAAAATAGTTCAGGGGTGATTGAAAGTTGTCCTTTCTTTCCCCCTTAGTTTTCCTTCCCAAAGCAGTTGATCTGATGAAGTTTTTAACACTTCTCTCAGAAATGATGAGGCCAACAAGTATTTGTGTTTTTCTTGGAAAATTATATTGACCTTTTCAACTCTGGGCTCTCATCTCCCACTTCTGATATTTGTATCACCCTGTTCATCTTATCTTCCTTGTCTGAGAAACCTACCTCCAGATAAAATATTTTAAAGGAAAATTGATGAGAAGGAGTCTTCAGTGCCATTGTCTAATTCTCCCTCTCTTTCTCTGTCTTGCTCCCCTTTTACGTTTTGGTTTTTCGAATATTGGTAAAGAGTTTTTTCTTTGACCATTATAGTTACTTTTGCCTGTTTATTTGCAAAGTGTACATTCCTGTCTATTGCTTTCTGTTTGACTGATAGTGAATTCCTTAAGGATAGGAACCCTGTGTTTTGCTGTGATTTTATCTTCCAATTCCTCCCATTGGTGCCTAGCACGGTATTGTGGTGCTTTTTATGCATTCAGTGAATTCTTGTGAACTTTCTTGTACAGGTCAGTGCTTATTTTTATGATCCCTTTTGCAAAGAAGAAAAGTTAGGAACATGTTTCTTCTTTTGGCCAGTATTGTTCAGTCTAGCACCACACAAAGAACTTGCTTTTCTTTCTATAGTGGTTTCTTAAGCTTTCAGTTTCTAGGTAAGGCTGTTTAACTCCTATTTAAAAATATTAAAGTATTCAGTAGGCAGCTAAGTGCTTAGCCTCACGTACTACTTAACACCAAATGAAAGTAAAATATAACGCAGACATGGAACCATTTGTTATCTTTTAGTAGATGAAGCAATGGCTGTGTAAACCTTAACCTTGTAATTTTGTGAGTCCCACTTTATCATGTAGCTGTAAGGGTAATCAAAATAAATCATGGGAGATGAATAAATATTTTCTAGTGCTTTCTCTGTGCTTTCAGAAGTGATGCTTGATCCATGAAATTTTAGTAAGTGTATTAAATAAAACAATATGATGTGCACTGTGTCAAATCTGATAAATTATTCGGTATAGGACGTTTATACAACATATGTTGAGCTGCTACGTGAACAGCTTAATGACTATAAATTATGTTAATCTGACTTGCCATTTTTATATTTTGTTAAAAGTTGCACTATTTGTACTGTGGATATATATATGTACACACATACATATATAAACACACGCACACACACACATATATATATATATATTGGGGGGCAGGGAGAAGAAGGCGTAAGAAAGGCACAGGTCATCTCTGCAATGTTCTGACAGTGATCCGGGGCTCCTCAGCTGTGCAGTGTACATAACACAGATGTTGGGGAGTCATCTGTCAGCCATGCCTCTCCTATGGAGTTAAAGTTCTAGAGGGAAAAGAATTTGACACAGTGCTGTCACTGTTCCATTTTCACAATAGAAGAGCATGCAAATATTGAACCTCCTGCTTAGCAGTAGTGCCCTGTCTAATGTCTGTGCTGGTTAGAATAAAAAATCATGGGTGCATCTTGGGCTCGGAGATCTGACAAAGGTCATGCTATGTTGGGCATTTGAATTGGAAATTGTCTGGACTTAGATTTTATAAAGCTCCCACTGTTGTGTGTGGGGAGAATTTCAGCAGGGTTTTGTCCCTGGAGAGGCCTCTTAGGCCCTTCTCTGTCCTATGAATGAATTTAGATGTGAGGGTTACTCCTGCCTTAAAACTGTTAAGTTCATTTTGCATACATCCCTAGAGAGAAAAACTGGCAGATGCTTTTGTCTTGGAAGTGTTTAAAAGAAAACTGCAGAGCAGGAACAAGAGAGAAAAGAGGCCCTGTGTGGAGTCCCAGAACATTTTGGAAATGGCCAATATGCAGTTTTCATCAGTATGAAGGCGGGGTGCAATATGGTGCCTGTAGCTCACGAGGGAATATGAATGTTGATTAAGCATACTCCCAGGCTTTGAAATTCTGAAAGCAGTGTCAGAATAATGGATGTTGAGCAAATGTCAAGCATTTGTTAATTTCTCTGTTATTTGGAGTTTATCTACCATGATCAATCAAATAAACTAGTGCTTCTCTCTTGTGGCATGTGCCATTGATATGGTGATTAGGTGGCAAGAGAGACCTTCTGCCTTTTCTCCAGGTAACAGATTATAAACGAGTAGACAGAGCTTTTCAGTTGAAGATCTGCTTATGGCTTTGTTTGGTAGAAATTTGGCTATTGACTGAGTACTCCAGTGATGGTATAAAAATCTGTGACCACATGCCAAAGATATTAACTATGGTACCATTTACACCAAAACCAGCACTGGTGTTATGATTTTCATCTAAATATTGTTTCCACTAGTTTCTAAAGCTTTGATGTAAAACTGGGTGAAAGAAGTTCAACCCTGGAAGAATTCTGACCTGTTAATGTTTGTTTGTTGATGGAGTTTTTTATCTGTTTATATTTATAGTTGTTATTTCTAACTCAATTATTGACTTCTGTTCTTTGGAGACAGTAGATTTGCTTCACATGGTTCAAAGTAGTTTCTTTCTATTATTTTTAGGAAGCAGCGCTACAGTGTTTTGATGCCCCACATGATCAAAAGGTCCTTTTGAGCAGTTACTCAGCTGCAGATTATTGTGCAGTAGTAATGTTCCATGCTGTGAGAAGCAGTTTCCAGTTAGACTGTGAATGGCCTTACCAACTGGGATTTCATTAGGGGTTGACACTAGGTACCCTGTTTAAGTGTCCTACCCCTGAGAACAATATAACTGAGACTGAAAGGGGGTTTTTGTGGGAAACTGCAGAGGCTGGAATCAGAGATGTGTAATTGGAGATTTGGTGTTTTTCACTTTCTGTTCCCTCTTTTCTTTTCTCAGTCCTCACCATGAAGCTCCTGTGATTCAGGTGGAGATGAATATGATCCTTCCCCGCCTAGATCTTGTGAAATAGATGCCTTTACGATTTTTGGCATGCTCTTCCTGCAGAACTGGATCTCCTAACGTGATCTGCCCCCTGCGTTTAAACCTCAGTGAACTTTCTCTTTATGGGATTTACAACTGGGCGGCTATAGGATATTCACCCCAAGGGCTGCCTGTGTAGTTTCTGGGGGGCTTCTTTCAATGTTGCCATAATGTCTCAAATAGTATGGCAATTTCCAAAGCAGACAGCCTTCAACTTTCTGTTCAGGTTAATAAGATGCTTTATCCACACTGTCTCCATCAGGCCTTTGGTTTGGGCTTTCTGTGCGACTGGAACTTTTAACCCTCTATGTAAAATCCTCATGTCTTGGCCTGGAACGTGACACCAGTGAACTCTACCACTGCAGAACTTCCAGCATCATATAAATAGAAGCACTACGGACTGGCTTTTCTAGACTTCTGTCTGAAAGCTCATCATGACCATTCATTACCCATAGCATCACTGAAACACTCACTCAGTCATACACCAAAACACTCAGCCTGTTACTGATTTGCAGTTCTCAAATCTATATTCCGTTCATGGGGGTAAAGCCCTTGTTCCTAGTTGAGATTAAAAAAGACATGAAAAATTTTGTTAACACTGATGAGAATTATAGTATAATAACAAGAGAGAGCACTATGAATTTCACATACTATTCTTTTTTTCTTTATGGCTTCACTGTGTAACTTGTGGGATCTTTGTTTCCAAACCAAGGATTGAACCCTGCCCTTGGCAGTGAAAGAGCAGAGTCCTAATCACTGGACCACCAGGGAATTCCCCACACTGTTAATTCTTAACTATGTGTACTCGTGAATGCTTCAACGCACTGTGGTGGAAGGTGTTGGTCGTTTTGGTGGGTGGTGTCCCTCAGTTCAGTTCAGTTCAGTTCAGTCGCTCAGTCGTGTCTGACTCTTTGTGCCCCCATGAATCACAGCACGCCAGGCCTCCCCGTCCATCGCCAACTCCCAGAGTTCACTCAAACTCAAGTCCATCAAGTCGGTGATGCCATCCAGCCATCTCATCCTCTGTCGTCCCCTTCTCCTCCTGCCCCCAATCCCTCCCAGCATCAGGGTCTTTTCCAATGAGTCAACTCTTCCCATGAGGTGGCCAAAGTACTGGAGTTTCAGCTTCAGCATCATTCCTTCCAAAGAACACCCAGGACTGATCTCCTTTAGAATGGACTGGTTGGATCTCCTTGCAGTCCAAGGGACTCTCAAGATCTTGTCTTCTCCAACACCACAGTTCAAAAGCGTCAATTCTTTGGCGCTCAGCTTTCTTAACAGTTCAACTCTCACATCCATACATGATGACTGGAAAAACTATAGCCTTGACTAGACGGACCTTTGTTGGCAAAGTAATGTCTCTGCTTTTGAATATGCTGTCTAGGTTGGTCATAACTTTCCTTCCAAGGAATAAACATCTTTTAATTTCATAGCTGCAGTCACCATCTGCAGTGATTTTGGAGTCCCCAAAAATAAAGTCTGACACTGTTCCCTTAGTACTGGCCAAATTGTTAGCCTCTCTGTTTTGTATTTCAGTCAACTCTTCCAGTGTTTACACATAACTAAACTTTCCTTCCTCGTGTATTGCAACTATGAAATCATGAGTCATTAAAAAAAAAAAAAAGTACTGGGATAAATGTGTTTCCTACTGGACACACATTCTAATGATAGCCAAGATGTTTTGGGGACTCTTTGTTAAAAGTATTTTTAGAGCACATAACACTGTCTTTTAAATATCTCCAGTGGTGACAAACTGTGGTACTTTGAGAATGAATCTGGTGTCCAGAGACAGGCAAACATCATTAGATTTGAAAAATAATGGAGCTAATGCTACAAAACAATCATAAAGTCTGGATATATCATTATTTTGCCATGTTTTATAATTCAGTAACAGCCTTTTACTGTATATTTGTCTGTATTTCCAGATGTGGTGGCCCCCCAGTATTTTGATAAGATGTAAGATGTGACTATGAAGCTGGCTTTCTTGTATAGCCTGTGAAGTTGTTCTGAGCTGATTTCCACATACAAGTTCTGAGTAAAGGCAGCATCATTGGCAGTGAATGTACAGACTCTACTCCTTCTCTGGGATGATTACTTTGGCCAAAAATAGTTTGATTAATTTGTCCTTGTCTGCTCACTGAAAAATTTCATTCTGTTGCTTTATCCCCATACTGGGTAAGTATGTAGACTCTTCTTTAAGCCCCCTACTCCTCCCCCAACCCCACCCCCCACCCCTGCCAAACCCCCCACCCTTCCTGTGTTCCTCCAAGTAAGTATTCAGAGCTAAAACACATTTCCTCCCCATCATTTCTATTACCCATTTCTCTGGTGGTGGTTAATAAGTGATGAAATTGCCGAAAGGCACACGTCTTAAGGGAGGAGGAAAAGTGAAGCCTTAGGTATCAGCCAGTCTTTGAATACCATAGAGGTAGCTCTGTATGTGATTTTTAGTTAATTAAAAATTTTTTTGTTTAGAAAGGAAGACTACAGTAGTTACAGAATTTTATCCTGCAGCTTAAGAAGCATTTTCATAAAACTTTTTTCTTTTTCTGATGGCAGTTGTAGCGGAGGATGGAATTACTTGTTTAGGCCTCTAGTTGGGATAGAGTTTGAAGTAGAATGAAATTCTTCCTTTATTTTTATTTGCTTTCTGTGTTTGGTGTGGACTTTTTGTTTGTTGAAGAATTGCATTTAATTAAGAGTAACAATATGAGGTCTTTTTCCCCTGTTATATCACTGAAACTCATGCTTTATCTCAAAATAAATTTAAGAGCTCAAGCTCTTCATTCCTCTGAAAGGAAATTACCCCCGCAGTAGAGTTGGAAGGATCAGTATAAAAGGCTGAGTAAAGTCGGGAGACAGAGCTCTGCAAAAAGTTATTGTCTTTTGCACAGTTTGTAATGGGAGGAAATAGGTTAAATTCTTAAAAAGCCACATTTCTGAGACATCTGTACTTCTCTTTCTTGGTTTGGTGAGAACTGATTGAACATTTTTTGTTCATGTTTAAATTAAAGAGATAGGGTTTTGAGTAGCTAAGTGTAGTTACATGTTATTTGATGTTCAGTAATTATGTATCTGGTTTTAAAGCTGTTTCAACAGAATATTATTACAGGTTTCTGTAGCAGACAAGTTATTAAAACCTTGAGAATATTGCAGATTCAAACAACTGGTTAGGATGCAATCTGAAACTTAGGCAGTAGCCAGCTTTCCTTGTACATCAGTGACTGGTTTCACCCTGAAGAGGGTGGTTACACACCGCTCTTGACACTTGCAAATGCTGAATACAGTAGCAGCATGAGGTCTCTGTCATTAAGAGTAATTTATGTAATGAAAGCCACCTGGCTGTTTTTTATAATTAATTGCTTGTAAATAATAAATTTAAATATAATTTATAGTTTTCTAAATTTGATTACTATATAGACCCAACAGCAAACCTAAAAGAATTGGCAATTTCATCATTTAGTTCAATGACTTTTAAAGGATATATTAAAAGTGATACACACACACACACGTCTCCTTTCAGGAAATTATTTTTACTTGGAAATATATGTATTTGTTGTAAAGTAAATATCAGGTGAAAATATTTTTGGAGGTGAATGGTAAAAATGTAATCTAGTGCCTTGCTAGCTTAATTTGAGTTGGAATGCTAATTTGGAAATAGCCTGATTTAACTTTTATATTATTTCAGTCAGCTTTCTAAAATTATTTGTGCACAGAATTTAATTTACATAGAAGAAAATGTACCTTCTTAACAATAATGAAGCACAACGAAATTCTTTTGAAGAAATGTTTGCCCCTTAGTTTGTAAAATTCCAATTATGTTTTGAAAAGCATTTATATATGAGGGGAAGACTTAAATATTATGTATATATGTTATATACCATGGTGATAATAAGAGACTCTTTGCGACCCCATGAATCGCAGCACGCCAGGTCTCCCTGTCTATCACCAACTCCCGGAGTTCACTCAGACTCACGTCCATCAAGTCCGTGATGCCATCTAGCCATCTCATCCTCTGTCGTCCCCTTCTCCTCGTGCCCTCAGTCCCTCCCAGAATCAGAGTCTTTTCCAATGAGTCAGCTCTTCGCATGAGGTGGCCAAAGTACTGGAGTTTCAGCTTCAGCATCATTCCCTCCAAAGAAATCCCAGGGCTGATCTCCTTCAGAATAGACTGATTGGATCTCCTTGCAGTCCAAGGGACTCTCAAAAGTCTTCTCCAGCATCACAGAGCAAAAGCATCAATTCTTCGGCGCTCAGCTTTCTTCACAGTCCAACTCTCACATCTATACATGACCACTGGGAAAACCATAGCCTTGACTAGATGGACCTTTGTTGGCAATGAACTGAACTGAACTAAATAAGAGACTTTGCCTAAACAATTTATAAGCACACTGTCATTCATTTAAGAAGGCTTTACAGTGTTTCTTTTTATGTGGCCACATATATCAGCTACCAGAGAATCATTTTTTGTGATGTAGTGGAAAATACTAATGATTGAGATGGCTTGATGAAAAAGGGGACTTTAGAACCCTGTCTTCTATACTTCTGTTTCATTAAAAAAGAGATGGAATAAGGAAGGGAGGAAAGAAGAACTTAGTTTATGGATTTAAGAATCGCTTCAACCGCTTTTTACTAACAGTTACATCAGATTTTCACAAACTTGATGAATCTGGTTTTTAAGTTAATGTCTCTTTTTTGAAATAGATTTTCACTGAAAGCTATAGTCTTTAAATATCTATATTGTTATTTTGCACTATAGTGGTGAAATTACTGTCATTGGCAGTTTATGAAATGTGAGAATGCTTTCGTAAAGGATTGATAAATTACAGGAGAATTTGCTGTTTTGAGCTATGACCTTTATAAAAATAGAGTTTTCCTTCATATGTGACCAGTGGCATTTTTCCTTCACCATGGTTTACTGAGGTATAAATAACCCTATTTTAGCTAGTTGAACTTCTAAAACATTTTTTTTGAAATTCTCTTTGTTCTTTTGTAGAAACTCAAGTAGCTTGTGAAAAACCTAGTTCTGTTAAATAGCAAAATTACACTGTGACTGCTTATAGATTGAGAGTCATGGCAGTGTGTGGTGCCTGTGCTAGCTGGAATCGTCTCTAAAGAATAAAGATCACGGCTTCTGCTTGTGGTCAGGCTGTGACCACCATCCATCACCTCAACAGCTGACTTCAGGCTTGCTCACTGCTTGGTTTCTGAGGTCTGATAATCCCTCAAGAATTTAGAATGTTGTTGACGGTCCCCATTTACATCACTGAAGAAAGAAGCTTTGCAACAGGTGCAGCTGTATACTAATTGTAGGGTGTGCTTAATCTGTCCAGAAGGTAGAGTGACTCCAAATTTGGTATCTTAAAGAGTGGAGTGACCTTTTAAAGTCTGAGGATGAGAATTGCCAACAATTGCAACAAGCTAATTATACCCACAAGGAGTTGTGAAGTGCTTTTAAGTTTTCCTGTACACCTAGAAGTTCAGGGAATGGCTTGAAGTCATTAACATATGACAGATGCACTCCCTTTTCAAGGGCTCCTGTGATAAGTTTTGATTGTAGAAGTGGGAATTTGACCTGGAGCTTATCACTTGCTTCATTAGCTTGCTTGAGGACAAGGACTTTTTTATTTTCTTTTTGACATGACTGTTATCTTACCCTTGTTCCAGAATTCCACCCACTTCCTTGTCTCTGATGATAGTAAGTCACAGCAGATAACCTTGATGCTGGATTTTCCAAACCATATTGTGCATTCTGCAGTCTTATAGAACATTGATATGCTTCACACATCATATATTTTAAATAGTATGCTAATAATTGCACCTTATTTGAGTATGATATTTCAGAGGTTTGGATTGCATTACTTCAGAGATTCTGGCTTTATTCTTCAGAGAAAGATACGCTTTTTGGCTTATAAAGGAGACAGAAAGTCCAACTTCTGCATTTCCACAAAGTGACTGCTTTTTGAAGTTGGTGAGAATAGGGAAAAGAAGTTGTTTTATGCTGGAGAACTCTGTACACCTGGAGGAAAGCGTGCTTCCCAAAGAATGAGCGGGCAGTAGAGGTTTCCCCCAGGAGATACGGAGATGGAGCACTCAGGGGCCCCACTCTGTAAGCCTGTGACTGCAGCACTTACATGAAATTGCTTTTGAGTATCTGGTTGGAAAATCATTCAAAATAAGCCATACAGGATTAAGGTTAAAAAGCTTCTGAATAAAACCAGTCTTGAGTAATCTTAATTCCCTTTCACAGTATCTCTCTATTTACCTGCTTATGATGCTTGTTTCAATTCCTAATAAACCCTATACTAAAACTTTATTTTAGAATATTTTCTGTTAAATTAAAAAAATCTGTTTACAGAAGTTCATTATTCCCTTAACCTCTAAGGATTATTTGCAGATTTTATATTCCCAACAGGCATAATCGTATGTAACTGTGTGCCTGTCAAGTACCAGCAAGCTCTTTTTGTACAATTAGGAGGTGGTTCATTTACTGTAAGTAAGGTTGCCACCTGTCTAGGGATTAATCCAAACAGGTTGGAAGTCACAGAGAGACTTCTGACCTTGCGTTTAAAGCAGTAGGGATTGATTTCTTAACTCTCTGCTGCCATTTTGGTGGTATTTTCTGGGTTAATCAATGGTAATGGTGACAACAGCTTTTTTGTTGGTCCCTGTGTTCACTCAGTTACATTGTTACAGTTTTAGGTATCACTGGAAACCTGTGAACAACGGGTGTAATGGTGTGTGCATGCTCAGTTGTATCAGACCCTTTGAGACTCCATGGACTATATAGCCGGCCAGGTTTCTCTGTCCATGGGATTTTCCAGGCACGAATCCTGGAGTGGATTGCCATTCCCTTCTCCAGGGGTGTAATGGTGCTTGGTACCAACTGAAGATGAACTTGAAGGATCTTCTGCATATTCCATTGTTTCCACTATTACCTTATTCAGTTGTCAGTTGGATGGGAAGTGGCACCCCTAATTGAGGATAGCTTAAAGGCCCAGATTGTGTTCAGGGAAATGTTACCATCTTCTCTGGTGTCTCAGGGAAGTGAACCATGAAGAACATTGGTCAAATAGTTCACAGAAGAATTTGAGGGCATAATTTTACAGTATTTAACATAAGCTATGGGAAAATAAAGTAAGAGCATATTTTGCTTAAAAATTTTACAATACAGAATATAGGATCAAATACCTTACTTCCTGTGGCTTAATGTATATGTGGCTCTGTTCCATCTAGGGGCTTGGTCTCATAGGAGACATGGGTCTATGATCATGACCTCTTCTTTGAGATTGATCTACTTTTCTTTTTCCTTCTTTTTCTTTGCTTTCTTTTCCTCTTCTATTTACTTTATAATTTGAAATTAAATAATTTTATGTTATATAAATACTGATTTTTTCATTGTAATTTTTCTTGAGATATAAAATTCACATACATAACACTCCTTTAAAGTGTACAATTCAGTGGTTTAGAAATTAGTTTATTCACAGAGTTTGCAACCATCACCATTACTAAAGTCCAGAACATTTCATCACCCCCAAAAGAACCTGGATACCCATTAGCAATCACTCTCCATTTCTACTTTTGCTCACCCTAGCCCTAGGCAACCACTGTTTTACTCTCTGTCTCTGTAGATTTACCTTTCTGAACATTTTATTTAAGTAGTATAGAATATGACTGGCTTCTTTAACCTAGCATAATGTTTTGAGATTCATTCTTGTTATTGCTTTCTTTATTGCTGAATAATCCATTGTGTGACTATACCACATTCTGTTTATCCATTCATCAGTTTGTGAATATTTGGTCGTTTCTGCTCTTTAACTATTATGAATATGTAACATTTCTATGAACATTTGTGTGTTAGTTTCCTGTTATCATATGTTTTTTATTTCCTTTGGGTAGAGACCTAGGAGTAAAATTTCTGGGTAATATGATTTCACATTTTGAGGCATTATCATACTGTTTTCCAGTGTGTCTGTACCATTTTATATTCCCACCAGCAACGTATGAGGTTCCAGTTTCTCAACATCTTTGCCAACACTTGTGTATTGTCTGTCTTTTTTATTATAGCCATCCTTCTGGATATGAAGTGGTATCTTCTTGTGGTTTTGATTTCCATTTCCTCTGGGCCTAATGATGTTGAGAATCTTTTCCTGTGCTTATTGGTTATTTGTATATATATTTTCTTTGGAGTACTGTCTGTTCACGTTCTTGCCCTCTTAGGCTGTCTTTTTATTATTACTGAGTTGTAAGAGTACTGTGTATTCTTGACACAGTCCCTTATTAGATATATATGATCTGCAAGTATTTTCTCCTAGTTTTTTAGTTTCTTGATGGTAAGTTTGACTTATTCTTTTGAAAGGATCTTATTTCCAGAAGGAGAGTATAGAAAATCAATGTGAATATCTGTAACCTTCTTGTAAAGAAAATATTGTTGTTCTTTCATGAGTTTCTTTCTGATTGATAAAACACTGTTTTGGTGAAAGGTGTTTTTCTTTAGATAATATATTAAATTGAAAAAAACTTGGCAAGCCATCTCTTGAATACAGCTTAAAAAGTTAGATGTATTTTAATATTTCCCTCTGCCTTTTAAAATTATGCACATAAACTTGATCGTATCATCTAAAATTAAGTGGTATTCTGATATGAGCTATGTTAGTAAATGCTAAAAGATAAAAAATTGTGCAACCCAGTAAAAGTATAATTTTTAAAAATAACTATAAAGAATCTGGGCCCTATCAACTTGAAAAAACTTGAACTGAGTTCCATTGCTTTTAAAAATGCAGTTATAGTCAGGTATGGTTTATGAAATGTGTTGTTTAAGGTGAACATGGCAAAGAGTCCATCACCTTTCCCAGGCTGCTAAATCCAGGCCTGCGAATCTAAGACAGGACTGGAGATCTGGCCTCCAAAGCCAGTTTTGCAGCTGTCTTGTCAGATAGCATGGGCTTCCCTTGTCGCTCAGAGGATAAAGCATCTGCCTGCAATGCAGGAGACCTGGATCTGATCCCCTGGAGAAGGAAATGGCAACCTACTCCAATATTCTTGCCTGGAGAATCCCATGAACAGAGGAGCCTGGCAGACCACCGTCCATGGGGTCACAGAGTTGGACCCGACTGAGCGACTTCACTTTCACTTTGTCAGATACCATGGCCTTGGGCAAGTCACTGAACTCTCTGGAAACTCTTGTTTGTCTGTGTGAATAGCAGGAGTTCCTCTTCTTTGCACAGAGATGCTGTGAAGAGAAATGAAGGCTGTGTAAAAGCTCTTAAGAGAGGTGCAGTGCCCTGCCAGTCCAGAAGCTGGTGTTTTTGTAAAGCTGTGAAAGGAAATTTCTGACAATCTCTGGGAGAGAAACTAAATGAGAACCTCTCCCTTGTCCAGGTCTCTGTGTGACTACACTACTAGCTCTTAACTTTTCTGAGCAGGGCATGCACCCTAGAACTATTCTGGCTGAATGTTATCTCAGGGGTCCTAAAGAGTGAATGAACTGTCCAAGTCCTTTACAAGCAACATCTAGGCAACCATTTAAACCATAATCTGAGAAATTTTCAATCAGTAAGCAGGTATTTGCATTAAAGACAAAACAGATGACAGCCTCATCAAAGCACAAAGATAATTGCAAGTTGAAATGACATTTGACTAAAACAAGGGGCCTGTAAGAAAGCAGCTTGGAATTGTAGTCTTGGAAGAAGCAGCTAATTGCTTGCTCCTCTTGTCCCTTTGCTTCTTTTAAGTGACTTAAGCAAGGTAAACTCTGAAATTGTATCTTTATAAATCTTTTCATTTGTGTAATGTGAAAATTATAAATGTGTGATTATCTAGCCTTTTTATCCAGTCTCATCTATATAGTGTATCGCCTTTTTGGACAGTTAATGAGCTTTTGTGCTGTTCATCCTGGGAAATAAGTGAGTAAGTTTCTTTCATGTCTCCTTTGGCACACCTTCTTCGATTTGGATTGGTGTGTATATAACTGTGTGTGTGTATTTTACTTTTTGTAAAGGATAATATGAATATATGAAGTCTAGTTTTCAGCTGAATTCTATTTTGCATATCCTAAGACACCTGTTCTCTTCAGTGGGTACCGTCTCAAGAAAATTAATTGTCTACGGAATTGGTGACCTGTTTTTAAGAGAACTTGTAAAATCTTTCTAAATGAAAAATTATTCCAGTTGTATCTAATATTGGCAATTTTCCTCTGTCTGCTTTTAGAACTTATTAGCCAACCAAGTCAGACATTATTAAAGTTCAAGCAATCCAATGGGAAAAGTAATGATTTTTTGCTGCTATGAATTTTAAATGTCACCATTTCATGTGCTCCAGCATTATCTGTTCTCACATGCTACTAAAAACTTATGAAAGTTTTAGACCAAATTCAGGGTCAAGGTTAGAAGAGTGATGATACTTCTGACTCATTCTCTTGGAATTATGTCACCCAAATTATCTGCATACCATTTTGTGCCATGGTACATTTTATCAAGTCATTTGAAAGAGCTTAGTATAAGAAGAATTTTTTTTTTTTTTTGGTCTTTTCACTTCTTGGAAACTTACTGTACTCACTGAACACAATAGGTATATGCTATACTGAAACAGTAGGGAATTCTTCATTTCTGAAAGTAACTGTGTTTTTTGCTTAGCAAAAACTTGGGGAGGCAGAGTCTTATGCAACATTCTTTTTGAGAGTCCACTCTTCAGCACATGGAGTGTGTTAACAAACAGATGCTTGATAAATATTTGTTGAATTACTGAATACATAAACTGAACACTTACTAGGAGTGGCTTCTAAATGTGTAGTTACTTAACATACAAAATCAAGTACTGGATTTAGTGAAGTGAAGAGAGACTGAAAAGATTTGTAGAAAATCATTGTGGGTCAGTTGAATGGTTGGTATACCTCCTTCTCTTTTCAAATGAAATGAAACATTCATGTCTCATAAAACAAGTTGCTTTTTAATTTTTCCAGTATTATAATTACCTCAAATGAGAAGAGGGGGGAAAGTTTTGAGTTTTGAGAATCAAATACTTCATTCCTAAAGACAGTAAATATTATACTAAGGAGATGGTGTCTTGAACTGAAAACATTGGAGAGGGCTTTGTCTTTTATCAAATGAATAGCACATTTGAAAATCAGTGTTACTTCCAACTCTAGATACTGTTGCTTACCGATGGTGTTGGAGAACTGAAATCCATCATAATAATGACTGGAGAGCCCTCTCAAAGGAATAGCATATGCCAAAAGTTTAAAGTGGCTTGAATTTACTAAATAAGAGGAAAATCAAGACAGCTTTGAAGTGGGGAGTTAACTTTTAGCCATGTTGCATTGTTGATTGTTACAGCAGCTTGGTTGATGATTGTTGAGTTCACTTGTAGAGTCCTGTGCTTGTGGCAGAAACTAGATTCCCAGTATCTGTTCTCTCCTTCTGCCATAGGGATGGAGTCCTCCATTTTGACCAGGCATATGGCTTCCCAGAACAGAGGCTCCCTCGCAGCTAGCGTGGCTGTGACACTGAGTTCTGGCCATTGTGGATTAAGTGCAGGCTTCATGAAGGTTTTCTGAGAGACAGCCTTTGCCACTTTTCTTCAGGGTCTCTTCTCCTACTTGCTGCCTAGAATTAGGAAGCTGCTATCTTAACTATGGGGGTAAGGCCTGCACCCTAGTCATGCCATCCAGAGTGTTGAGCTGGAAGGAGCTGTGGTTCCTGGGGCTTCCTGGAGTAGAATTGCTGTGTTGAAAGAGACAAATCTGTGCCCTGTTCAATCCAAAGTTATTTTGGATTTTTTTTTATCCCTTGCAGCTGAACGTCAGCCCATCTGATGCAGATGTGGAAATGCTGAGTTTTCTCAGATTGAAATCCTGGGGTATAAGGTCAAGGTATAGGTAGATCAGATCACATTTCTCACCATATTCAGAGCTATTTCAAAGTTATTATTACCTTGCAGATTGCCGGGAAGTCATATGGCTCTTCAGTAAGGTTACCCACCATCTCTACTTTCCTGTTAAGAGTCAGATTTGGCTTTCACAGATTTCTTGCAATGACTACCTCCTGGCATTGTCTACCCAGATGTTGTAAAGATTAGGAGCTTGGTTAGGGTGAGGATACTGATTAGATAATGAACAGATCACTGCTCTTTTCAGGCATCCTTATTTATTCATAGTCTAGCCATGAATGTTATTTCCCTGAGGTCACTATTGTTATTTTTTTTAATCTCACTATTTATTGATGTCTTTCAAAAATAATAGTTGGTTGTTATGAACTTTGTGATGTTGTGATCTTTTTATCAAAGTGACAACAAAGGCCAGATCATACTGGATATTTCTCCTGTATTTAGTATGGCCAAAATTTCTAGGCTTTAAAAATTAATTAGGAGCATGCTACTCTCTTATTCTTCTTGTGAAGCTGAAAATCACTGGTTATAGGCACCGTAGTTATTGGAAACAAAAAGTCTTTCCTTTAGCAGTGCTCAGTCATGTGTTCACATGTCTTTTTTTTTTTTTTTGGCCACAGTGTGGGCATGTGGGATCATAGCTTCCTGACCAGTGATTGAACCCATGTCCTTTGCAAGGGAAATGTGGCATCTTACCCGCTGGACCATCACCACAAGGATATACCCAAATGCTGTCTTAATGAATATTTATTCTGTGTGTTTGTGAATTGCACTGTTTTTACATTTTCTCTTAAAATGAATGTGTGTGTCGGATATGGGCTGTGTGCATACTCAGGAATGGGAGGAGGAGAGTTACTCTTCATTTAAGTAATCATTTTAAAGCTGTTACGTACCAGAGCCTGTGGTAAATGTTGGTGTTATAAAGTTAAAAAATACAAAGATAAAAGGAACGCCTGCTTTAAATAATTCAGAGTGTAATGAAAAAAAAAAAAAGCAAACAAAGGAAGAATACTTTAAATTAAAATTCAACATGAGACTTATTTATGGGCTCACTAAATCCAGAAATCTGAAGGGTTTTGTGAACTCTTAGACCAAAGTAATTCTATTGAGAGCCCTTGAAACAGCAGTGCTGGTCTCCCAAGAGCCAGTGAAAGATCCTTCTAAGAATATTTTTAAACACATAAAATTAAGATTTTTAAGAACATGGGCTTTCCGAGCTGTTTTGCTTGCTTTTTCGGTTTGCAGCCACGTGTTTTTCCTCTGATTTTCTTCCTGAGACATTTTTTAATTGTCAGAATTCAGTACAGCCCAGTTTTAATGTAGTCATTTTAGTAACTCAGAGTTATATTCCATATTTTTATTCCAAAAGAAATTCTGAAGGAGAACATTTAACTTTGTGGTGTTTCAACCGAGTCTAACATTGGACCAGTGAGCAAAGTACAGAGAAACCAGGAGAAAAGGATATTGAGTGTGTATATAGGAAACTGTAAATCATGATACAGACTTTTCCTTCATGTCATTATCTGGAAGGAAGATGCCGTCTTTTAGCCAAGAGGATGAGAGCTGCATTTTAGACAAAGGTGGACAGGTGAGCAGGGAGGAGCTGAGTCTCAAGGATTTGGAGTTCTGGGATTGAGTTTAGAGGGTCTCTATCCTTTAGGACCTAGAAGCGTCTATGTATATTTTGGATAACTTTTTTTAAGACTGCGTTTTCTAATCTGCATACAGTAGTGTTAGTCTTATCCAGCTGATACTAAGTATTGAAAAAAAATATTTAAAAATTAATTTTGTTGTCCTCTTATTTAGAGAGACAAATTCACTGATGTTAGTGTTTCAAAATTGAGGGAAGTGTGTTATTTCATAAAAGCATAATGTTTAGGGAAAGCTTTTGTTGGCTGACCCAAGTTCAGGGTCCCCCTGCCAACCCCCCACCATCAAGAGCTTTTAATAGAATTGCTTTGGTCTAAGAATTCATGATAGACTAAATGAAATCCTTCAATCCACTGGATTTAGTGAGACCATAAATTAGCCTCATGGTGAATGTATCTTTCTTTTTCTTTTTTCACTGGACACAATTCATTGAAATGATGACTACCCTATAAGTGGTTAGAATTTTATGTGTGGGAAACTCGAAAAGGAAAACTTTTTAAAGTAAGGTGTCTGTTTCTTTCACCATAGTGTTACCTGCATTGGATTCTTTTCAGCGTGCTTATGCTTGGAAATAGATTTCAGTATATGTTCCTTGATATCTGGACCTCAGAGCTGAAAGAGTTTATATTCAGAATAGATTTTCCAGCTCTTTTACTGTTACTTGTAGGGCAAAGCTGGGCGTGGTCCAGTTTACTTCGGTGGAGTGAAGCAGGCTTGCCAGGACAGCTGGAGCTAATGGGCCTGCCTGTGGGTTTCCGTCTCTCCCTGTTCACTGGTAGAACAGGTTGAGAGGAAGCCAAGGTAGGTATCTTGTGGGTGGACCAGTGTGGAGCAGAGAGGCCCCTGTGGGGTCCTGTCCTGAATCACCTTGAGGTTTGTATCAGCGAAGACGGCCTCCTGGCTCCCTCTGATCTGGAGAAGGAGTACAAGCCTCGGGAGGTCGTTATGACACTGAAAAGAGAATATAAGTGTCTTATATCAAAATCAAGCTTTTCTATTAAAATATTGAGACACACAGTTCTTTGGGGCTGCTGATACACTGGGCACATTAAATTGCGGGAAAATCTCATACAGTAATACAACAGAAGCTACAGTTCTGTAGGATAAGAACAAGGTGCTATTGTGTTTTCTGGTTTGGTAGTGGTTTTTGAGAACACACAGGAAACCCAGTCACATTTTTAGGGATATTGTTTATATCTCAAGGAAAAGGTATATTTTTCCCCTCTGAATTTTTATTTCTTACGTAAATAACAGTAAAACCGGGGTGGGGAAAGGAGTAAAGAAATTACCTGTAACCCCAAACTTTTACATTTTTTTTTTAATAGTTTATAGGCCTTGGACATATGCTTACTTAAGTCTGTGCTTATAAACACAGTGTAAATATAACTTCAAATTATGGCTAAAACTGTATTCATGTATAGCCAGGAGGAACATGTGAACTTTACTGGTGATGAATTCAGATCTGGCAATGGTGAGGAAGTGGAAACCTTTTGGACCCAGTCTTCTGGCCAGTGGTGCAGTAGGAGTGACCAGTTGTTGGAGGCCCCCCTGGTGGAACTCTCAGCACTGTGGGCGGGAGCATGGGGGCGGCTATGCTGACTGACAAAAGCCCTTCTGCCGAGGGGCTTGGGCATTATTCTTGATTAGGAGAACTCTGAGCCTGACTTTCTCATCCTGCAAGTGATTTCATGAGCTGTCTAAGAGTCTTTAGTAACTGCCCTTTTCTGCTGAAACTAGATTCTGTGCAACTAAGAATCTTGTCAAGGCTGTATATTGTCACCCTGCTTATTTAACTTTTATGCAAAGTACATCATGAGAAACGCTGGGCTGGAAGAGCACAAGCTCGAATCAAGATTGCCGGGAGAAATATCAGTAACCTCAGATATGCAGATGACACCACCCTTATGGCAGAAAGTGAAGAAGAACTAAAAAGCCTCTTGATGAAAGTGAAAGAGGAGAGTGAAAAAGTTGGCTTAAAGCTCAACGTTCAGAATATGAAGATCATGGCATCTGGTGCCATCACTTCATGGGAAAGATGGGGAAACAGTGGAAACAGTGTTAGACTTTATTTTTTGGGGCTCCAAAATCACTGCAGATGGTGACTGCAGCCATGAAATTAAAAGACGCTTACACCTTGGAAGAAAAGTTATGACCAACCTAGATAGCATAATCAAAAGCAGAGACATTACTTTGCCAACTAAGGCCCATATAGTCAAGGCTGTGGTTTCTCCAGTAGTCATGTATGGATGTGAGAGTTGGACTGTGAAGAAAGCTGAGTGCTGAAGAATCGAGGCTTTTGAACTGTGGTGTTGGAGAAGACTCTTGAGAGTCCCTTGGACTGCAAGGAGATCCAACCAGTCCACTCTGAAGGAGATCAACCCTGGGATTTCTTTGGAGGAAATAATGCTGAAACTGAAACTCCAGTACTTTGGCTACCTCATGCGAAGAGTTGACTCATTGGAAAAGACTCTGATGCTGGGAGGGATTGGGGGCAGGAGGAGAAGGGGACAACAGAGGATGAGATGGCTGGATGGCATCACTGACTCGATGGACGTGAGTCTGAGTGAACTCCGGGAGCTGGTGATGGACAGGGAGGCCTGGTGTGCTGCGATTCATGGGGTTACAAAGAGGTGGACACGACTGAGCAACTGAATTGAACTGAACTGAAGAATCTTGTGATATTGAAATGCTGTACTTTATCATTTGGATGCTGTATTAAGAACCCAGAGTTTGAGGGCAAACTATCTTCACATGCTGGCTGTGTTAATTTGGATAAGATACTTCTCCAGTCCCCTCAGGTTCTCAAATATTGTTGTTTAGTTGCTAAATTATGTCTTGACTCTTTATGACCCCATGGACTGTAGCCACCAGGCTCCTCTGTCCATGGGATTTTCCAGGCAAGATTACTGGAGCGGGTTGCCACTTCCTTCTCCAGGGGATCTTCCCAACCCAGGGATTGAACCTGAGTCTCCTGTATTGGTAGGTGGATTCTTCTTCATCGCTGAGCCACCAGGGAAGCTTTTTCCAAAATACTACTAGTACTTTTATATTATAGTAATGATAATTAAATAAAATGGTGTGGTACCTAAGAAGCTGTCCACCAGTGTTGCTATCTTTTTCATTGTCATCACCACGATTAGTGGTGTTTGTTGAGTGCCAACTTTTAATTAGACTGATAGAGATCAACAGAAATGGGGAAAAGTCACGAATCGGATATTCTGGCGAAAGTTAGTGTATAACAGAGCATAACCGTGTTGTGTATGTCTTAGCACCTGAGCTCCATCTCTGATCCTCCGCTTGTTTTTCAGTTGCTCAGTCATGTCTGACTCTTTGCGACCCCATGGACTGCTGCATGCCAGGCTTCCCTGTGCCCTGTTCTTCTCCATCTCCCGGAGCTTGCTCAAACTCATGTCCATTGAGTCAGCTCCTCCTCTGGTTTCTCTTAAAACATGGAAGGAAGTAGGGAAGGCATTTGCAGCCATTTAAGATTGGTTTTATTGGAGTGAATGACATTAAGTACTGAGATTAACTGCCAAAAGAATTTGATTGTGAATTAAAAATAAAAGCCTTGTGGTAAGAGTTAAAATTTTGCATTTAATAAGAGAAGGGTTTAATGTATTTTAAGGCATTCCATTTATTGTTTTAATATTCCCAGCATTTATTATTAATGTGGGGTGGTTCTAGAATAATTATAGCCCATATCATGATGATGATGTTTTTAGAGAAGGTTGAAAATCTAGTTTTTTTCAAACTAATGTAGTAGGGAGAATATAGCTTCTAAAGCTTAGAATAGTTTGCTGATCTCATAGGAACACTACTGAGGCTATATAGAAGCATTAAGTCATTCAGGAAGTTACTTTTATGCCAATTCCTGCATTTCCTTGTTAAATTCTTCAATGCAAAGCATCAGTTTGGTAATTGGGGGTTGGGAATATGGGATAAAAGACAGAGAAAGGATACGAGGCTATTAATACTATTATGTTAATAAAAGCAAAAATTTATTTGGGAAGAAAGTGGTAAAGATGATAGTTCAATCTTTATAAATGATAATCATTATAAAGTTAATCTAGTCAGTTATTTTTACTAGTTTTATATAAGATCTCTGTGACCTATTAAGAAAAATTAGGAGAGCAGAATATATTTTTTTATATAGGAAAAAAGGATAAGCAAATGTTTACATGGTTTTAAACACTATTCTAAACTTTTTACCTTGTGAAAAGGTTACAAAAGCAATTTGTTTCTTAGACATAGATAAGGAACATTCTGGTCACAGAATTAAATTAGCCTCTAGATGTTCATTCATTTACTTGTGATGATGAGTTGGCAAAATGACTTGGTATTCTAGCAGGATTTCATAAACTGAGAAATTTCCTGAGAAAAGAGATCCATTCAAAGCATTAGCATTTTTTGTATAAACTAGCCCAGAAAATATTTGAAATTCAAAGGGGAAGAAGTTGGGCAACATGAAGTAAAATTAGCTTGTTTCATAAAACTCAGTATAAGTAATAAGCTGATGTGGGGGCATTTTTAAAGGGGTGGGGATGTTTTTAAAAATCTATTTCCCAAGGAAGAGACTCAGAGTTAGGAAAGAACTCAGGAGAGCCTGACCCAGACCTAAAACTTGAAGAATTAGCTAGCTATCAGGGACTCTTGGAGAAGTGAGTGATCAATCATTAGCTCTCAAAAGTGCAGCCTTATTGTGAAAGGACCTTGAATGTCTACTTTATTTTGGGCTGTCATAACAAAATACCATAGACTGAATGGATTAGACAGCAGACATTTATTTTCTCATAGTTCTGGAGAATGGAAGTTCAAGATCAGGGTGCCAGCCTGGCCGGGTCCTGGTGAGGACTTTCTTTCTGGCTTGTGGTCAGCCACCTTCTCCGTGTCCTCACTTGACCTTTCCTTGGTGCATGCTTTCAGACTGATCTCTCTTTTCCTCTTCTTCTTCTATGAGGGTCGCTAGTCCCCTCATTGGAGAAGGCAATGGCACCCCCACTCCAGCACTCTTGCCTGAAGAATCCCATGGACGGAGGAGCCTGATGAGCTGCAGACCATGGGGTCACTAAAAGTCGGAAACGACTGAAGTGACTCAGCAGCAGCAGCAGCAGCAGCAGCCCCCTCATAAGGACTCAATACCTTGTCTAAGGGCTTCCCTAGTGGCTCAGAGGTTAAAGCATCTGCCTGCAATGCGGGAGACCTGGGTTCGATCCCTGGGTCGGGAAGATCCCCTGGAGAAGGAAATGGCAACCCACTCCAGTATTCTTCCTGGAGAATCCCAGTGGACAGAGGAGGCTGGTGGACTATAGTCCACGGGGTCGCAAAGAGTCGGACACGACTGAACGACTTCACTTCACTTCACTTCACTTCACCTCACCTAATCTAACCCTAATTACCTCTCAAAGGCCCCTTCTTCAAATCTCAAAGATCCCTTCTTCAAATACATGGTTATTTCTTACAGCAGTCATAGCAAACTAAAATGTTTTACTATGGTAGGATGTTTAGTAAATTTTTAAAAAAATTAAATTTATTTAGTTTTAAATGGAGGAATTACTTCACAATATTGTGTTGGTTTCTGCTATACATCAACATGAATCAGCCATAGGTATACATATGTTACCTCCCTACATATGTAGCACCAGTTTGAGCTCCCTGCCTGTCATACATCAAATTCTCATTGGCTCTCTATTTTATGCATGATAATGTATATGTTTCAATGCTACTTTCCCAGTTCGTCCCCTCCTCTTCTTCCCCCACTGTGTTCACAAGTCTGTTCACCATGTCTGCATTTCCATTCCTGCCCTGCGTATAGGTTCATCAGTACCATCTGTCTAGATTCCACATACATGCGTTAATATATGATATTTGTTTTTCTCTTTCTGACTTTCTTCACTCTGTATAATAGGCTCTAGGTTCATCTATCTCATTAGAACTGACTCAAATGTTTTCTTATGGCCAAGTTATTGTGTTTATGGGAGAAGGCAATGGTACCCCACTCCAGTACTCTTGCCTGGAAAATCCCATGGATGGAGGAGCCTGGTAGGCTGCAGTCCATGGGGTCGTGAAGAGTCGGACACGACTGAGCAGCTTCACTTTCACTTTTCACTTGCATGCTTTGGAGAAGGAAATGGCAACCCACTCCAGTGTTCTTGCCTGGAGAATCCCAGGGACGGTGGAGCCTGGTGGGAGGCTGTCTATGGGGTTGCATGGAGTCGGACACGACTGAAGCGGCTTAGCAGCATTGTGTTTATGTACTACAACTTCTGTATCCATTCATCTGTCAACAGACATCTAGGCTGCTTCCATGTCCTAGCTCTTGTAAATAGTGCTGCAATGAACATTGGGGTACATGTGTCTTTTTCAATTATGGTTTCCTCAGGGTATATGCCCAGTAGTGGAATTGTTGGGACATATAGTAGTTTTATTCCTAGTTTTTTAAGGAATCTCTATACTGTTCTCCACAGTGGCTGTATCAATTTACCTTCCCACCAGCAGTGCAAGAGGGTTTCCTTTTCTCCCCACCCTCTCCAGAATTTGTAGATTTTTTGATAATGACCATTCTGATTGGGGTGAGGTGATACTTCTTTGTAATTTTGATTTGCATTTCCCTAATAATGAGCTCTAATAAAGGTTGAACATCTTTTCATGTGTTTATTAGCCATCTGTATTATCTTCTTAAATTTTAATTTTCAGTACAGACTTCAGAGAGTGAAATTAATTCACTGGTTTTGATAAGTAACTGTTTTAAGAAAATTATCTAAAGGTTGGTCAGAATCTGTAATCTTTTCAGCACTCAGTATTACTGAGGAAAATGAATAGTGTTACTGGGTGCTATTTTTGATCTAAGGCTTGTGTTTTTAACCCCTTTGACAAATATTTTTCTAAAACTAAACTTATTTTAAGAGTAAGGATTAGCTCTGTTTTCCTCAACATTGGCCACCATGATGAAAAATCTTGAGAGCCAGGGAAAGCATTCGATTTGAAGTAGCTGCAGAGAGATATTGTTACAGGTCCTGATGACATACTTGTCTGGGATTACCTAGTTGGAACTAGAGACCTTCTTAAAAAAAAAAAGTCTGTCAGTACTTGGAGAATTGTGAGATTGAATATTTATATTTATTTATGTATTTATATACTTACATATTTTTAAAAATCAGCTTTTCAGGTGAAGATCTGTTGATTCTTTCATTAAGTATGTGTGTTCAGTCTGAATCAAAAAATAAGGTAATTTGGGGGAGACTGGGATTTTGTCAATGAAACTGTTGTGGTGCTAGACCCATGAAGTGATTATTTAACCTCTAGTGGGAGATGTGGTACCTTATAATCAATAGTGAATGAAAGGAGTTAATTATTCTCCTCCCATGTTCCCATACTGTGGTCTGATTACTTTAAATGCCTAGAAGTCTTAATAAACAATTTAATCACTCTAGCTATTAACCTAGAATAGACCTGCTATATTAGGCCCATACAGAAGTGTCCAGTGTCAACACGAGGACAGGTCATTATTGTAAGGACTAAGGCACAGTTTTCTGATAAGCTATATTGAAAAGCTTTAGGGCTGTAAGCAGAGAGAAATTTAAGAAATCTAAATTTTGGAGTTGTAGAGCTGATAAGAATCACAGAACTTTCAAGGTGAAAATGGGCTCTAAAGTCATGGAATCTGTATACAGATGGTGAAACTGAGACTTCAAGTATTAAATGATTTTTTTTCTAATTAGAATTTAAGCACCTCAGGAATAAAGACAGTTCCTACCATGCTTCCTTAACAGTACAACTTTTGATGCTACCTATTGTTTAAAAAAATAACTGTGGAATATGTAAAAATGTCCATGAGAAATTTGTAGGAGAAAAGTAGTATTCCAAAGGGCTAACAAATGGTCCTAAGTCAGGAGAAGTGCACATTACCTGGAAAAAGAATCACTTTCCACATTGTAAGATCATATAACATTTGCATTTATAGTAAAAAGAACTGTCAATGAGAACTAAAATTCAGAATTTTGATCTCTTATTCATTTTATCTTTTGGTGGTGAAAAGTGGGAACTTGGGGATTGAGGTCTACTGCTGATATAATTTGTGTCTAGTATATTTTGCTTTTTGATTTGTTTCTGTTTTAATTTATGCACATTGGTTACAGAAACATCATGATTACTGAAATAATAAAACTGCGTTGAAAATATGTGATATTCTCATATATTAAGATAACATAGCTAAGTATTCCTCCACTAAGTCCTGCTTGTAGCACAACGTATTTTTTCCTTGATTTACAGGTACCTGGTGTAAAATAATCCTTTGTGTAACTTTGGGCAGTGACTTCATCTCTATGACCTTTACTTTTGTCATTTTTAAAATGAGAGGGTCGGCCTTGGTCTATGTCTCTTAAAGGATTTCCTTCATTAAAATAGCTTGATTTAATAGTGTAAAATACTGCAATAAGGTCAGCTAAGGTAAGAAGTATGTCTTTGGTGTTTGTTGATGAGGAAGTCTCTGTGTATCTTTGTTTTAGTTAACAAGTGAGGGTAGAAGTGAGATTGCCATTAGGTGGAGGCTGAATAGGATTTATTGAACAAAGACCCCCCTAGACAAAAATATTTAGTAGTGAATGGAAACAGTGGACAGTAGTTTGAACCTTAGGCAGGTTGTGGCTTAAGAAGACAGAAGTATGCTCAGAAGTAAATGAAGAATAGCCAAGGAGAAGAAAGGATGGAAGATAGATTAGATAATACTTCATGCAGAGGTGGAAGAAAGTTGAGTTTTAACCAACATGGGCAGGATTATAAATATCTTAACATATAGGCTACTGTTATCAGATTCAGTTCAGTTCAGTCACTCAGTCGTGTCCAGCTCTTTATGACCCCATGGACTGCAGCACGCCAGGCCTCCCTGTCCATCACCAACTCCCAGAGTTCACCCAAACTCATGTCCATTGAGTCGGTGATGCCATCCAATCATCTCATCCTCTGTCGTCCCCTTCTCCTCCCGCCTTCAATCTTTCCCAGCATCAGAGTCTTTTCAAATGAATCAGCTCTTCGCAGCAGGTAGCCAAAGTATTGGAGTTTCAGCTTCAACATCAGTCCTTCCAATGAATACTCAGGATTGATCTCCTTTAGGATTGACTGGTTGGATCTCCTTGCAGTCCAAGAGACTCTCAAGAGTCTTCTCCAACACCATAGTTCAAAAGCATCAATTCTTCAGCAGTCAGCTTTCTTCACAGTCCAACTCTCACATCCATACATGACCACTGGAAAAACCATAGCCTTGACTAGATGGACCTTTGTTGGCTAAGTAATGTCTCTGCTTTTGAATATGCTGTCTAGGTTGGTCATAACTTTCCTTCCAAGGAGTAAGCGTCTTTTAATTTCATGGCTGCAATCACCATCTGCAGTGATTTTGGAGCCCAAAACAATAAAGTCTGCCACTGTTTCCACTGTTTCCCCATCTATTTGCCATGAAGTGATGAGATCAGATTCCATGATCTAAGTTTTCTGAATGTTGAGCTTTAAGCCAACTCTTTCAATCTCCTCTTTCACTTTCATCAAGAGGCTTTTTAGTTCTTCTTCACTTTCTGCCATAAGGGTGTTGTCATCTGCATATCTGAGGTTATTGATATTTCTCCTGGCAGTCTTGATTCGAGCTTGTGCCTCATCCAGCCCAGCATTTCTCATGATGTGCTCTGCATATAAGTTAATAAGCAGGGTGACAATATACAGTCTTGATGTACTCCTTTTCCTATTTGGAATCAGTCTATTGTTCCATGTCCAGTTCTAACTTGCTTCCTGACCTGCATACAGATTTCTCAAGAGGCAGGTCAGGTGGTCTGGTATTCCCATCTCTCTCAGAATTTTCCACAGTTTATTGTGATCCACACAGTCAAAGGCTTTGGCATAGTCAATAAAGCAGAAATAGAAGTTTTTCTGGAACTCTCTTGCTTTTTTGATGATCCAGCAGATGTTGGCAATTTGATCTCTGGCTCCTCTGCCTTTTCTAAATCCAGCTTGAACATCTGGAAGTTCACGGTTCATGTACTGTTGAAGCCTGGCTTGGAGAATTTTGAGCATTACTTTAGTAGCATGTGAGATGAGTGCAGTTCTGTTATCAGATTATCTATAGTTAACTTTCTCTTTCACTCTTTCTAGAAATCATAATAAAATTACTACAGATTTAAGGATTTCTAAATATGTAGTTTTAGCTGACTTAGTAACGAATGAAAGAATAAATCATTACAGGAAGAAAGAATCAGTAAGTATTTTGCACAAGGCTTCCCTGGTAGCTCAGACAGTAAAGAATTTGTCTGTAGTGTGGGAGACCCAGGTTCAAACCCTGGGTCAAGAAGATCATCTGGAGGAGGGCATGGCAACCCACTCTGTTATTCTTTCCTAGAGATTTCCATGGACAGAAGAACCTGGTGGGCTGCAGTCCATGGGATCACAAAGAGTCGGACACAGCTGAGCTACTAACACTGTACTGTACTGTATCTGTTATATTGCATTGAAGTCATTGGGATTGCTTTAGAGAAAGATGACCCAATATCTGGTCTTGAAAAAAAAATTAAGTGTCTTTCATCCAGTCTTCTTATTCTTTATCTTGTTTATGTTATGGCTCATTCTAAAAAGTTAAAACCCAGATTAAATTAGAAAGGAAAAAAGTATAGATACTTAAGCCTCTAATTAAATAAGAATGCTTAGAATAGGGCAGGACTTAGAGCAGAAAAAAAACTTAGATCAATTTATCTGGCTCCTTTTCAATTCATTATTCTCCTACTTATTTAATTTTATTATGAAATATAGCATACATAGAGTAGAGAATAGTATAATAAACTCTGAATCTACCTCTGTTTATATTTGTTTCAGATGCTTTTTACTTTTATAGAAATGAAATATTCTGATGGTATCAACAATTTATAGCCTTTAAGGTTTTTATTTTTTAAAGAAATAGTATGCCACTTTGATTTCTTTCCTCTTCTCCTTCACCTGAGGTAACCATTTTCTTGAGTTTAGTGTTTTAGCCTCATGTATTTCTTTTGCTATATCCATAAACGTCCATGAGCAAAAAGGTAATTATGTTTTGCTGTTCTTATATTTTATATAAATAGTAACAAATATGTGTATAATTCTATAGCATGCTTTTTTTTTTGGTAAATGTTTTTGAAATATAATCCATGTTGATACCTGATAGGGTAAGAAAGCACTATTTTTGCTTTTTAGAATTTATTGACTATTTCTGACATGATTCTTCTTCCTGAGTTTTAAGATAAATTTATCACATTCCACCAGAAAACTAGTGAATTTGGTTGGATTTTAATTAAAATCATAGATTGATGTAAAGAGAATTAACACTAATACTATCTTTTTACTCTTGGAATTTTCTTTGTGAAAATATCTTATCTCTTCATCAGGAACTCTTTTGCACTCTTCAGTGAGGTTTTATGATTTTTTTCAAAGATTTTACACATTTTTGTTAAATATATATGTCATTATTTTATGGTTTTTTTAATTATTGTGAATGAGGTCCACTTTTCTATTCCATTTGCTAATTTAATTTTACTATTTTATAAGAGTTTTATTTCCTTTTTATATTAATCTTATATCCAGTTACTTTTCTAAGATGTCTTACTAGTATTTAAAATCTTTGTTTATAGATTCTCTTGTTGTTTCTAAGCCTTCTCATCTTCAAATAGGGAGGCTTTGATTTGGTTCTTTCCTTTCTGAACTGATTCTCTTATTTCTTTTCCTCTCTTGTTTTCTGAGATCTTCAGTTTGCTAGAACTTCCTAGAATAAAATAAGTTTATTTTTTTCCCTTTATATTTAATTAATGCAATATGTTTACCACAACTGTTGAAATGCACTACTGTCATTGCTCAATTTTAAGTTTTGTTGTTGTTATTTCCATTGTGATTTCTTATTTAATTTATTGGTTAGTTAGTAATGCATTAATTTGTTAAAGTAAGGGGTTGGGGGACTAACAGTTTAATTGTTGAATTCTAACTTAATTACCTTTTCAGCAGATATTGTCTAGCGAAGTCCTGACAGCTTTGTAGAGCTGGAAGACAAGGTTTAGAGATCCTTGGGTATAGGGTCTACCAGAGGTGGGAACTCTTGCAAATGCCCCAGTCGTTGAGTTGTTCAGTCGCTCAGTTGTGTCCGACTCATTGTGACCAAATGGACTGCAGCATGCCAGGCTTCCCTGTCCTTCACTATCTCACAGAATTTGCTCAAACTCATGTCTACTGAATCAGTGATGCCATCCAACCATCTCATTCTCTTTCTTAGGTGTTGGGGGCCCCCCCTAAAAGACTGTATCCTAGGAGTTAATGTGCACTGGAAGTAAAAGGGCTCTACATTACTGTATTTTACCTTCAAATTTACCTCATTGGCCTAAAAATTTAATACATGTAATTGGACGAAGGTGATCCTAGACTCCTAGCGCTCCCAGAATCAAATCAGAATCCCCACTGGAGAAAGTTAACCATTTGCATATTCATATTTTTCATAAAGCAGTTTTTCACATAGTGTGGCACATCATGGGAGAAGTCACGTAAGGAGACATGACGACATAAATGGAGGCCAGTGAAAGCTATAGAAATAGACTTAATAGGGCTCTGGCGATTGGAACTACCTAAACAGAATTTTTATAATTGTAGCTTATTCAAGATGTTAAAAAAGAAGATTGAAAGTCTGTAGGGAACTTATTTGAAAAAGAATCAAATAGAGTATCTACAAACACAGTAATTGAAATTGGATGGATTTAATTCAATGGATGTATTTAATAGCAAGGTAGACATTACTGAAGAGAAAAATAGTGAACTGGAGGATAGATGAGAGGAAAATACCCATAAAGTAATACAGAATAATGAAAAGATATAAAATATGCAGAGAAAATAAGAGATGGAGCTTACAGTAGGGAAGGCTAACACAGACTCATTTGGAGTCTTGGGCAGGAGAGAAAAAGTGTTAAAAGCAAGTTTGAAAAAATAATTGTCATGTACTTAAGTGCAACAAACTGTAGGCAGGAGTTTACTAAATGGCAGAGTTAAAACTCCTAATAAGTGAAGTTTTTTAAAAAAAAAATATTAAAACTAGATAGAGACGTAGGGTACATTTTCATTGAAAGACCAGAATTTGACATCACAACACATCTGTGTTGATTGAATTATTAGAAGAAGGTTATTGCAGCTGGAAAAGGAAGGAAGGGCAATGAAATGCTACATATGTGAGTATATCAGAATGAACAGAACCTTTAGAAATCAACAGCAGTGTCTTGTGAATTTTAAGATATATGTAGAATTAAAACAATGTCAGTTATATCCTATATATCAGAATGGAAGAAGTATAGATAGTGTTGTAAAGTTTTTGTATTTTCCAAGCAGCAGTTAATCACCAAGTTTAACTTGGGCATGTGTTTATGCAGGATAATTATTAATAGTATAAGAATATATAACTTCCAAGTTGACAGGGAAAATAATGAAAAATAAATAGTAAATCACTTTCAGTCCAGTCCAGTTGCTCAGTCGTGTCCGACTCTTTGCGATCCCATGAATCGCAGCCTGCCAGGCCTCCCTGTCCATCACCAACTCCCGGAGTTTACCCAAACTTGTGTCCATTGAGTTGGTGATGCCATCCAGCCATCTCCTCCTCTGTCTTCCCCTTCTCCTCCTGCCCCCAATCCCTCCCAGCATCAGGGTCTTTTCCAATGAGTCAACTCTTCGCATGAGGTGGCTAAAGTATTGGAGTTTCAGCTTCAGCATAGAAGAATACAAAAAAAGAAGTGTATGGTGACTAAGAAAACTAGCTTTCAGTAAGATATAAACTTAAACCTAAATATATTAGAACATACTTTAAATGTACAGACTTTGCCAATAGTAAATCAGATCAATGTGGTATCTGTACAAAGATAAACATATAAATCAGTGGAACAGATTAGAGAGTCCCAAAATAGACCCTTAGATATTTGGTTTCCTCGTAGGCAACGTGATAGTTCATGGGTAAATGGCGGTGTGACCAACTGGATATGTGTACAAAAATAATAAAAGCAAAATGTGACTCCTATCTCAGTTCATTAAATTAACTCAAGATAGATCATCGACCTAGTACTCTTAAGCTTCTAAAAGAAAACATGCAAAATTATCTTCATGACTGTGAATAGGCAAAGATGTCTTAGAAAAGACACACAACACACATAAAAGGTAACAACAATAAAGAATTGCTACATTGGACTTCATCAAAATTAAAAATATCTGCCCTCCAGAAAACACTTGAAAGAAAATAGAAATACAAGCCATTAACTTGAAGGTGTGACAAGGCTGTTTAGCATTGGGAACTCTCATTTAGTGTTGGCAGGGGCTGAAAATTGTTACAAATACTTTGAAAATTGTTTGACAGTATCTACTAAAGCTAGAGATTTGCATATCAGATGGTCCAGAATTCTACTCCACGTTTATACCCATCAGAAATGTGTACACACATGCCCCAGAAAACATGCAGAAATGTTCACAACAGCATCATTCTCATTGCAAAAGACTAGAAACAGTTCAGAGGTTCATCAATTGAATAGATAAATGTGGAGTATACTTATACAATAGAATATACCATACCGCAATGAAAATGAATTAACTATACTTAAAATTAGCAAGAGTCACTCACGTAGACATATTGAGTAAAAGAAGACATATGCAAAAGAATACCCACTGTGTTAAAGATCAGATTCATCTGGAGAGAGAAAGGGTGGCGATCAGACAGAATGCCTTTTTGGATCCCAGGAGTATTCTATTTAGTAATCAAAGTGGTTATGTAGTTTGTCTTATTCCCAATAAGAATGATTTTTAAAAGATTAATGTGTTATGGAATAGATAAATGTTAATATTTTATGTAATGAAGGTATGTTACAAAAGTATGTTTAAAACACAATTTTTGAAATTTTATTTTTGTGTATAGACACACACATACACACCAGACATAGAATAAAAAACACAGAAATACAGATAGATGTCTATGGATTTTACACAGAATATGTTCTATTTATGACTAGAAAACTTCATTAAATATTATATAATGAAGTTAACATGTCTGGAGGGTGTTGTCCTCTGTAGAGAAGATTGATTGGGTTTGAACGTGTGTTGTTCAGGGAAGGATTTAAAGCTGCTTTGTATGTAGTAGATAGCATTTGGGCAAAAGACATATTTGCAATCACATAGAGACACTTCAGGCAATGGTGTGATTGTTATTAATAACAAAATACACCTTAGCCTCAGGAAGAATAATGAAAATTACCCAATAATTTTTTAATCATTGACTCTTTCCTATAGGAACTTTTTTTTTATGTAGTTAATTAAAGTAAGGCTGCAATTTAAGTTGTTTTTTTTTTTTTTTAAGGAATATTGTCTAAAGCTGTGAGATTTGATCAGAACTCTTTATCTCCTGTGGCTTCAATTTTCTGTCCCAAAGCAACAATGCCCACCTTTAAGGGTTGCTTGGAGGGTAATGTAACATAAATGCTTAACCTTAAGCAATAGGTGTTAGCACACACTAGAACGGCAGATTAGCATGGGGATTAAGGGCTTGAGTTCTGGAATCGGAACTGGATTTTGATTTCCAGTTCTCCCACTTACCTAGGTCTTTAATTGTTTACTTCCATTAACTTCTCTTCCTCCATTTCCCATCTTTAAAATAAGAACAATAATGGTACCTACTTTAGAGGCTTGCTTTGAGGGTATAATAAAAGGCAGAGTGTAGTGTGTAGCACAAACTAGCTGTTGCTATAACTCTTAGCTCTTGCTATAGATGGACCTGTTTTGCATATGGCTTTACATTAACCTACTAGCAAAATTAGTTAAGTGCCTGGAACAGTAACCACTTTTTTCATATATATAAAATATAAGTGGGCTTCCCTAGTGGCTCAGATGGTAAAGAGCTGCCTGCAGTGCAGGAGACCCAGGTTCAATTCCTGGGTCAGGAAGATCCCCTGGAGAAGGGAATGGCAACCCACTCCAGTATTCTTGCCTAAAGAATTCCATGGACAGAGGAGCCTGGTGGGCCACAGTCCATGGGTTCACGAAGAGTTGGACACAACTGAGGTAGCTAACATAAAACGTAAGTATGTTGTTGTTTAGTCACTAAGTCATGTCTGACTCTTTTTTTGAGACCCCATGGACTATAGCCCACCAAGCTCCTCTGTCCATGGGATTTCTCAGGCAAGACTGCTGGAGGGGGTTGCCATTTCCTTCTCTAGGGGATCTTCCCAACTCAGGGATCAAACCTGCGTCTCCTGCACTGGCAGGAGGATTCTTTACCACTGAGCCTCCAGGGAAGCCCATGACAGAGGGTAGGGCATTGCTTTTATGGAAAAGCATCCTTGACTAGTACTAAGTCATTGACCACACAGAGCCAGTGGTTTAGTTGTATTCTTTCACTGGCTTAGAAAGGTTGTATTGTACCTTGTGAGGCCTGCAAACCAAAGGCTTTGTTGGAATATCTTACTTTATCATCCTTAGTTTGACTTACTGCTTCCTGAGTTCCAGAAATAACATTGATCTTGTTTAGAGGATTTCAAGCCTATTAGAGACACTGACATATCCTAGGTTCTAGAGCAAAAGGAGCTTGAAAGTTAAATAAAAACATTTCTTTCTGTATGGTCTTTTTTGAAGGTTAGGCACTTGAGAAAAGGAAGAATTTATAATGTGTAGTATCGTGTTCCTTAAGGTTCTGCTTGCTTTAAGTCTCCCTGGGATTCTCAACACTTTCATTCAACCCCCTGATGTCATTTTCTTGTATGTCCTTCAGGTTACTGAGCATCTTAGCTGGATGGGTCTGGAGTTAAATACAATATGGGGCCCTGGTTTATTGCCTGTTAAGTACCTGGCATTTGAAGTCTTAAATGCAGTATAAAATGAGGGTAAAGAGTATCCCGTCAGTGTTTAAATTCTGTGAGGAAAAGTCACTCACACACAGCAATTTACGATCTCTAGGCACCTCAGTTTAGTGACACAGTGACAGAGGAACAATTTTAAGGAAGCCCAGTACAGTAGCTGCCAGTTAGGAAGAGGACTGCAGAGTGTAAAAGTGGACAGCCCTTCCTGAGTGTTGCGTCTGTGCAGGTGCCGTCCTGATGGAGCATCCTGTCGCCATGCCCTTCTTCCATCGTGTCTCCTGCTTCCTGGGCACATAGGAAATGAAAACCTTCCCTCCCTACCTCCCCTCCCCTCTCTTTCCTCCCTTCCTTCTTTCCTCCTCCTTTCCTTCCACCTCCCTTCTGCCTCCCTCCCTCCCCTCTTTCCTTCCTTCCTTCAAAACAAGACGTGTTATTACTCAAAAGAAGTGTGGAAGGCAGTCACTTCACTCTGTGGTCGTGAGCAGCTCAGCAGCGTCCTCAAGGACCCGAGGTCTTTCCCTCTTCTGTTGCATCGTCCTCAGTGTGTTGACTTTGTCCTCTTGTTTCCCCACTGCTGCAATATGACTTACGCTGCTCCATAAGCCGTTTGTCACACACTTCAGACAAGGTTTTACAGAGAGCCTGTGTAGGAGTCCATTCAGTGCTCTTCTTTTTTCAGACACCTGCAGGGTGAGGAGCTTAATCTGGGAGCATAGTATGGGGAGAAAACAGACAAAATTATCTTTGAAGAGACTTCATAATCCATTTTGGGCATGTATGCAAATTAAGTGATTGTATTTTTTAATATGTATATTGAAAACACTTATATCCTAAGTGGCATGTATATGTTCCAAAGCCAGTACAGTCTTGAAATATATGAAGAGTCAGGGTATGATTTGCTGCCAAGTTGCTTCAGTCGTGTCCGACTCTGTGCGACCCCATAAACGGCAGCCCACCAGGTTCCCCCGTCCCTGGGATTCTCCAGGCAAGAACACTGGAGTGGGTTGCCATTTCCTTCTCCAGTGTGTGAAAGTGAAAAGTGAAAGCGAAGTCGCTCAGTTGTGTCCGACCCTTAGCAGCCCCATGGACTGCAGCCTACCAGGCTCCTCTGTCCATGGAATTTTCCAGGCAAGAGTACTGGAGTAGGGTGCCATTGCCTTCTCCGAGGGTATGATTTACTTTACTTAATTCCTAAAAAATATATTTTTTGGGAATATTTGCTTGATAATATTTTAATTTTTGATAATATTTTGAGTGCTTGATAATATTTTAATTTTTACTTTTTTTGCATGTATATGTGAAAAGTTTCCTCTAAGTCAGTTCCTGTTTGCTTTAAATGTTTTATTTTGGAGGCATGTTTTCCCATACACATGACCTCAGGACACTGTGGATGCTCAATGAACACTGCTGATGGAACTGACTGTGATATTCAAGATAAGCCTTTCAGTTTGCAGAACCATCCTCTCTCTTTCTTCTTAGCTAGAAACCATATTCTTTGTGAAATGAACGGAGGGAATGTTTAATTTATACTGTAACTAACCCTCTTGGCCACCGAGAAAATGCGTTGCTTCATAGGCTATGTCCAAGACTTTAGATGAATTGAATTACAAGCTGTTTGAAGATGGTTTCCTGGTTGAAGACATTATCTTGCCCTCAGTTTTGATGGTGCTTTCAACTCTTGATGAACTTCTCACTTTGAATTGTTTATTCCTGGGCTTATTCCTCCAGCTGTCTGTTAGTCTTTCCTTTCTGAGCATCTATAATTACATTTTTGTTTTATTCAGTTTAGTTTCTTCCTTGTTAGTCATTGGTCCCTGACTTGCCTGTCACATACACATTTATTTCCATCATATTGTTTGACACAGAGACACTGACATTTTGCCCTCCATTAATTGGTTAAGATAAATATATTTTGCTGTGCAATGAGCGGTCTATTTATTGTACACAAATACCTAACATAGTGACTTATTCGGTCATTTATAAAGATTTGGGCTTAATTTTGCCTTTGTTTTTTTTTCATGAGATAGATGGTTTTCAACAACCCTACTAGGGTCTGTGATTTGCATGTGATGCTCAGGCAAGCCAAGCACACTAGGAAGATTTTATACAGAAAACTGGCTCTTTCAAAGGTGGCTTCCATTTTTAAAGAGACATTGAAAAAAAACTGGACTATAATGAATTTTTAATTTTATTCAATCATTTCTCAGTACTTTTGGAGTTATCAAAACAGTCCTTTAGTAATTATTGATTTTCCTTGATAAACATTTTTGGCATCTTTAAACAAAAAAAGAACATATTCTTTTGTAAGCCAATAAGAGTGGAAAGAGGTTAGAAACCCAATCTATAATGATATGCAAGAGATGACAGTACTGACAGTGAGTAAAGAAATATGGTGTCATTGTGTTTATTTCATACTCTCTAAACTACCTTGTGATGAGCTTAAGCAGTTTCATTCATGAATAGAAAAATTTTCATTATTCACCATGCTTTGGTATACTATGAAAGTTGAATTATTAGCACTGTAATTTGTTTGGATACCTTCTAGTAGGAAAATATATCAGAAATAACTAATCATTTTCAACATATGATAAGGCAACTCTATCTACAGAAGGCAATCAGAAAGAATAGCAGTGGGCTATTGATTGCTTTTTAGACAAGGGAAAAAAAAAATCTGTTCCATTTCTAAATGTTAACAATTGTGAGAGGAAAATCCCCACTTGGGGAGAATGTTTTCCAGGTTGCTTCACTGCCAGGTGTTTGAGATTGTGTGGAGTCTTAGATGAATAAGGCTCATGGCAGTCTTAGGGAGTGATGTCCTCAAGGACCCTGCTTCCTGCCCTATTCAAAGCAGGCCCGTGTCGGTGGGAATGTTCCAGTGGTCTCTGCACTACCTCTAGCGAAGCGCAACGTTTTCCCCCCCCCCCGTTGAATCTGAGAGAGCTGCAGAAGAGGACACCTGCCTTCTAACAAAATAAATTTCAGAATGTTGCCAGTGAATGCATTGCATGTTTTCTACTGTTTATGGGATTTAACTCTTATCATTTATCAGTGGGAGCAAACCTTGCCACCTTGGGTCCCTTTTCAACATACCTGCACGCTACAGACATGATTTACAGTCATTCTGAAGTTTAAGAAAATCCAGATCATATGATGGTTTGCTTTGAGACGGTCTGTATTTCCCCCTTTCCCTTTCTCCCTCTCCTTGACCTAGCAGCAGGAAGCCTTTGTTTGAGGTGTTCATCTGGAACAACTTTTCCACACTTGTTTTCATGTTCTGTTAGATTACAGGGCAGCAGGCCTACCTTTGAAGCTCCTTTCTCTTTTGTTTCTTTGCCGTGCACTCCAGTAATTAACTTTGTCCTTCTTTTATTTGTTCCAGTCAATCGCAGGCCACTCTGCTGAGCATCTTCTCCCAGGAGTACCAGGTTAGAAGTTTTCTCCTTTGTGAGGGTTGACAGGTGCCTAATTGAATGATGAATGTCCCTTTATTTCTTTGTAATTGAACTGCCAGCTCTCTGATTGGGTTGGAGGATGTTCTCCTTTCCACATCAAGCACCGCCTGCGTCTCAGTGGAGGCCTGCCAAGCCTACCCATCCATCTGTCTAATAACATCTAGCCTTTGCTTATTTGGTGGACCTGTAATAAATTATGCTAAACCATTATTATTCTGACAATAATAATTTCCCCGTGTTGCGTGGTTCCATGTGCTAAATGTTTGCTGACTTGCACTGTCAGTGCCGCTTTCCATTGCTGACAGAGATGATGATAAATGACCATTGCTGGAGTGGCAGAAGGCAAGAGAGGCAGAAAATGGAGTCATTTATCATGAGATGACAGGTGTCAGTCAAGTGGCAAGTCTCTATGGAATTACTTTTTGTAGTTTTCAAATAAGTTGTTTTTAAGCAATGTTCTTCCTGGTTAAAAATGGCAATTGGATTGTAAAACTAGACTGCAGAGGACTTAGATGGAATTGAATTGAGGGAAAATTAATACAAAGGTTGAAAGAGGGAACAAGTTTTTCTCTGCCCTCTACAACCCTAAGCAAACTTATTTAGATTCAATTACTATGACCCTGTTGGCTTTTACATATATACTGTACCTTGCGGTACAGACTGGAGACATCCCAGCCATGCAATAGAGATTAAAATGCATAGGTTCATAGAAGAGAAGGGAAAAAATATCCGCTGCCGCCCAAATCCCCAAACTATTATTCGGTTTGCCCTTTTTGTTAGATGTGGGGATCAAGAAATATGTCATTTTTGTTCTTGAACCTGATCTGTGACACAACATAAAGATCTTTTTTATTTTGTTTCAGAAACATATTAAGAGAACACATGCCAAACATCATACTTCAGAAGCGATTGAAAGTTATTACCAGAGGTATGACCTGCCTGCCCCACTAGAGGGTATCATAATACCTATTAACTGTAATAATAATTATGAATAAATTAGATTAATAAATTGATATTCTATGTAACATTCCAAGACATTTTAAGTCTGTTATTTAAGACTTAAAGTATATTTTTAAAATTTCTCAAATACGATGTTGTGTAGATTTAAAGAATATAGTGAGACTATCTTAATTTACATGTGTGTGAAATCTTTACTATGTATCCCCATTGGATGCTTGAAATCAATTGTAAGTGCATATCTTTGATAGATGCATGTGTTCATGCATACGTATATCTATGTGTATATGTGAACATTCTCAAGCCAATTTTTATTTCTCATGTAAATCAGCAAGTTGAAAAATATATTAGAAAGTAAGATTGAATTTTGGTACAGTTGTATTTTGCATGGTAGGTATTGGTTAGCCATTTTAGAAATGCAAAAAAAAGATATATATCAAGTGAGGAGAAATGGAGAATATAAAAATGTACAACTGTCAGATTTTAAGAGGGGTTTATATTTTAAAAGGAAATCTTTTAATTTCAGCCTAATTTATTTTAGTTCCCAACCTTTCTTGTTCTGAAACAAAGTCTTTAAAATAGCTCCTTTTTAAAAAAAAAAATTAAAAAATTTATCTTTGTAATATGAGTGAATAACTTATAATGGTAAATAATAATGGTTTAAATTAAAAATTGTTGGTTGCTTTCTGAAGTATTTTAGGGACATACTGGAAAGGAAAACTGTTTGAAATGTAGTCTAAAATTATTATACTTAAGAGTGACAGAGCAATCTTTCTATGGTGAGAATGATACCACTGACTTTAGATGAATGATTTTTATGCATGAAAATTCTATGAATTAAGTGAATATACAGATAAAATATTAGAATTGTGTTTCTGTAAAGTCATATTTTTAAAGAATTGAGAAATATTTATTGAAAAGTTATTCAAGTTAGGTTTTGAAGAAAGTATTCACTATGCCAAATGTGGTAAAGATATGTTCTGTTTTGAGTGGAAATGTCTGTTAAAGAAATATACATGCATACACACCATACCTGCAGGCCACCCCCCACCCCCCACCCCCCAACACACACATAGACACTTTTATGTCTCGGAGAATTACTCTCCAAGAAGTGTTTATAAAGTTTGAATTGACTTATTCAAAAGTCATAATCTCCTCAGTGAAATTAACATCTAAATTAAAGTCATCACCTAAATCATACATATAAAATTGAGAACTGCCCATAAAATGCCATGAAACCAGCAACTGCTTTGGCAAACAGACCCTCCACAGAAAGACTGAAAAGTGGTTCATGTGTCAAAAAGTATGTTCTTATATAAAACTTATAGTCTTAGGCTTTCATATAAAAGTATGGTTCTATATCCAGACTTTAAGGCCCTGTTAACATCAACAAAGGAGAACAGAGCATTTTCTGGAAATTTGGAGATCTGCTAACAGGCCATGGGGCTGCCCTCTAATAATCTTTTTTTTTTTCATTGTATAAAGTCTGTTTTAATTAGATGATTCCTAAGATCTCTAAATACTACTTTAAAAAAAAGTTAGGTTCATTAAAGAGTATATTTGATTTCTAAAGTATGAACATACTTTATTGGGTTATCTGGATAGTTCAGGCCAGAAACAAAAATGTTTCCTTTAAGTATGGTTACTCAAGGAACAGTTGAGTGGGTAATAATGAAAATGAAGAAACATATTTGTGTTTCTTTAAATTTAGTTAGATATAAGAGTCTCAATTTTGTGGAGTCACAATGTTTGAAACAAAAACTTGAAGTTAGGCTGTAATGGACAGACTAACAGGAAAGCAGTCTGACTCGTTTCTTACTTTATTACCGTACTTCCTTACTTTTTGCCCCACACCTTGTGCTTGGAGACAGGCTTTGTTGTTACTTTTCAGATGATTTGATCTCATAGGCCTCTTCTAAATGTGCAGGTTGAATGTTTCTGTATTCTGTGTGGTAAATTGGCCCCGAAAGATTTTTGTTTTCTAGCTGATTAGCATAAAGGCAAAATTATATCAAAACATGCTTAAGCAGTTTGACAATCTTAACAACTTATTTTTTTTTTTGTAAAAGTAATACTTGCCTATTGTGAAAATTAAGCGCATGTGTAATGGTATAAAAAAGAAATGAATGAATTGCCTGAAATTGTGGCGTCCATAGATATCCACTGGTATTTTTCTTCTCAGGCTTCTGTCAATCCACTTTTACATAGATGAGGTCATACCATATATATGCAGTGGTGAATTCTGAACTATACTTGGAAAAATGCGTATAACATGGTATTGTTTTGAAGAAAGCTTTTTGTAAACATTTTGATACATCATCGTATGAAGGTATCAAAGTTCATTGAAATATTCTTCTGTCACACATATATGTTTCCACTTTTCTGATATAAATAATGCTTCGATAAATATTGTGGTGCTTAAGTCTTTGCATTTTGGATTAGTTTCTCAATATTTCTGTAGATGGAATTACTGGTGCAAATAATGAACACATAAGATTTTATTGTAATATAATACAAACTAGAAATAATGTAATTACAGCCTAGAAAGGTTGTAATGGTTTTATTTCTACTAGCAGTATCAGAGAATTCCTGTGTCTCTGTATTCTTGCTAGTATTGCGATGATCTCAATTCAGAATTTGAAGTCTGTATTTAAGACCATATAGTCCACAGTGTGATTCCATTGTGGTCAACTGAAATTTGAAATTACCCAGACACCAGTAGAAAATATTTTCCCTTTGAATTACTGAGGAAATATCCTCAATTCTTCATGTTGGGCATATATAGACAGAGCTTGAGTGTTCATATTGAAAACAGCTTTCTATTCTTTCCCACTGTAATGATGGTATTTTAGTTCTAAACAGGAAGTATACTTGGTAAAATTTATTTAGATTTCTCTAGATCGGTGCACACGGGCTTATATGCACATGTGGGTATAAGCACACACACACACTCACAACTTGGTCAGATTTGCATGTTTCCTCATCAGTAGCAAAGTTTAGAAACATTGTCTCTCATCTCCTCCCTTCTCTCAACACATACTGTCCAAGGGGCTACCTTTATTAGCTTTGAAGAATCAGACCAATTAGATTTTATTCAGGTGTTCACATGGGAAAAAAAGGTTAGTTCAAATATGATATTGACATCAAATAATTTCTGAAAATTTGAACCACTTTTTGTTTAATTAGCTCCGTTTTCTTTGCACTCAATGTGTCCCGTCTGCTGTGCTAGGAACCAAGTATAAGAACCACAAGTACCTGTCCTCAGCTATTTTGTTCCCTGGGAAAATAGCTGCAGACATGGAGATGGGTTCCAGAGATTTTTCGATATAGAATCAACAAAGGTGGTGTTCAGATGTAAGCTTAGTGAAGATTTTTGGTAGTTTTTGAAGTTTTCCCATAATAGTTATTATAAAAATGTTAAAGATTAGATAACTTTGCCTTATGTTTAAAATCAGTACATATTGTTTTTAATCTTAGATGCTAACCGCTCTTTCACACTAAAAAAATGCCATAAAATGGACCTTCTGTGAAGGTCTTTAAAGGATGGTTTCACCTACAAGTTATACATTTGTTAATCCTCCTGTGGCAAACTGAAGGATGACATTTAGTCTGTGTCATCTCTTGTTGTTTGACCAGCTCCTGTTTCTTTAAACTTAATGGAAGTATCCTATTGGTTATTACCAGGATAGTGATTGATGCACCGTTTATTTAAAGCCATATAATTTGGATTCAAGATGACAGTTTTCTGGCACAGGCAGTGACCTGAGATCTAGCTATCCTCTTTCATTCTTTCCAGATCAACCTCTGAGAAGAGGTTCTGCTCTGGTGGCACTAGAGCCTTTCCTGGTTCTCAGATAGCCCAGGCCCATTCCTGACATTTGCACCTACTGTTCTCTTGTTGGGAATATCCTTCCTCTGATGGCTTGCTGCTTTCCTTTTTGTCTGTTTCTACTTCAGTGTCACTTCCTTAGAGAGGGACTTCCTGAGCAGCCCATCTAATTTATATTGTGAAAGTGTTAGTCACTCAGTCATGTCCAACTCCTGGCAACCCCATGGACTGTAGCCCACCAGGTTCTTCTGTCCATGGGATTCTCCAGGCAAGAATACTGGAGTGGGTTGCCATTCCCTTCTCCAGGGTAATCTCCCCAACCCAGGAATCGATCTGTGTCTCCTGCATCACAGGCAGATTCTTTACCATCTGAGCCACCAGGGAAACCCAACTTATATTGTAGTATATGTCATTATTCTATACATTTGTTTCTCTGTCTTTCCATTGCAGTATAATCTCTGTGATGGTAGGAGCTAAAGTTTTGCTCCCTGCTGCTTCTTCAGAACCTGGAATAAGGTCTGACAACTAGTCAGCTCTCAAAATGTTTATGGGATAAGTGAATGTTAAGTGGAGAGTTGTAAAGATATCCTATTATAGGCTTAAATACCCTGACCCAGAATCAAAATGCTTAATGGATTAGTTAAGCATCTGGTTAGTTGCTCCAGTTTGATGGAACTGATTGGTTGTTTCTTGAGCAGGCCTATCAGTGCAATGGAGATTCTGTAAGTTGATTGTGAAGATCTCAGCTGACCTATTTCCCAAGGAGCTTTCTCTCAACCACACTTGCCTTGTTTGTTTTTATTTTTTGTTTTGTTTTTCCTTTGATCTTGAAATGAAAGTACTTATTTCCCAGTGAGATTCCTAAACGATTGTTTTAAAGGAAGAGCCAACAGATAAAAATGGATTTATTAGAATTACTTTGAAGTTATAATGATCCTGAGACTTTTACCCACCTTAAATAATTTGATTTTATTCTACTTTGTTTATTGGAAATTATACATCTTTATAAACATACACGTGAAAAAGTATAATTTAGTATTTTCTCCTGGCATTTACAAAGAAGACCTCATCTGTTGACTTTGATTTTTACTATCGAACAAATGTCATTAATTTATTCAATCAAACAGTACACTGTAGAGAAAATGTTCATACTTAATTCTATTTTCTTGTCTAAAATGTTTTTAATTATTTAATTACTCATTTATTAAAGAAAAAATATATATTACAGTCTAATTACCTATTATAAGCCAAGAAGTGTGCTACACATAATAAACTGAATAAAATGGAAGTTTTCTACCTTCATGAAGCTTTCAGCCTTACAATTGGGATGTGTCTGAGGTGGACGAGTAACTCAGCAGATACAGTGTTCTGGGCTAAGTGATGGATAGATGAACAGGGTGCTCCTCGATTGCACGTTGAGGGACACTTAACAGTCCTGGTTGTGGTGGATGAGAAAGGTGATGTGCAAGGTGGATTATGAGTTATCCAGGTGAAAGGTCAGAGTGACAAACAGTGACTAGAGATGAGGCTGGCTGAAGAGAGTAGGTACGCACCGGATTATAAAGAACCGTACAAGAATTTTTCAGTGATTATAATTTAATTTTGAGATTTTGTGTGGGGCTTTTGAAATATTTTAAGAAGGAGAACGGTGCCTTCAGATTTTTGTCCTAAAAAAATCACTCTGGCATCCACGTCTGGGATGAATTTGGGGACTTTTTTGTTTGTTTATTTTTATAGCGTTAGGGGACGAGGAGAGCTAGAGGTAATGACAGAAATCTAGAGCAGATAAGATGATGGCTTGTGTTGCCTGTTAAAGGGTTGGTGACCCACTGATGAAAAGTCTCTTCCATTCTTTTTCCCTAATCAGGTGCCAACCAACCCTGTGAATTAAAAGTAAATCAAAAGATGATATGCTTGCATGGATACTTTTTTCACGAGTAAACTTATTTCCTTCCCATGAAGTGGTTATGGTATAGATAATGCCAGGGTAATAGGGTTAGTTCTTTTCAAAATCACCTCTGTGTTCACCTTACACGTTAGGAGGAAAGAACAAGGAAGATGGGTATGCTCAGACCTCCTGCCCCCACCTTCGCTTAGTTAGTTGCCGGTGGTTTTGAGGTAAGTTGTTTTTGTTATTCTTTCCCTTCAGTGTTTTCCTGTGACAGCATCCTTGAACTAGAGCTGAGTGTGGCATTTGCCCAGGAAAAACATGTACACACAGGGGATGCTGACAAGTCCATGCTGGCCTTTTCTTGTCACTGCCTTACCATTTGGCTTTGTCTTATCTAGGTATCTGAATGGAGTGCGGGAAAATGGAGCTGCCCCAGTGCTCCTGCAGCTAGCCAATGAGGTAATGTTATTGTTGTTATTTTATTTAAACCTACATAAAACCTAAGGGGCCTGTGTAGAGTGGCTCTGCTTAGAATTATAATTAACCTTTTAAAAAAAAAAAAAGATTTTGAGGTGCAGAAGACATTTAAATTGTTCCCTGGTCTCTTTGTACTTTTAATAATTGGACCAAGAGCTTCATGTATTAATAAATCAGTTAACTTAATTAGTCTGTTTCTTTTAAAATAAATGAGTAAACAGCTTCTTGATCTCTTATTTTGTGGGAAATTTCAACCAAACAGCTCAGGACATGCTCTTCTTTAGATGTGTTGTCTTAATTTAATGTGAGAAATACCTGTGTCAAGTACAGAGATGTATGGCAAGACAACCCATGCTGTTACAAAAATGAGGAGAGAAATTGTATACCTAAAGATGTAACATTTACTTGACTCATTTTTGTTGTTAGCAAACTTTTATTATATTAAAAGATACATGCCTTCTAGAAGTCTTTCTTTATATGGAGAAGCATACTGTTCTTATTAACACTAAGGATGAAGTGATTTATTGAACTTATTTGTTAACTCTTATCTGCTTCTGTGTGGGGAAACAAATAATAGTCTTACATTTAAAAAAGAAAACCCTGAAGACTTCCCATGAATGAAGAAGCTGTAAAAAGTTCATAATAGTTGCAGAGAGCATACTGAAAAAATAAAATATTTAATTCCTAAACTTTAAAATATTTATCCACCGTAATAAGAGCAATACAATATTTAGTCTGACTTGGAACTGCTTATGCAAACCTCATAGGGATGGAATGAAATGTACACTGTTTTCATGTTGCATTATAATAGAAAACATAGAAGCAAGGCAGAAAATGTGTGTTTGCATTAAAGATGACTGGGTACTGTGGGCATTAACTGTTGCAGTAGCAGCAAGTGCTCCATGTAAGGAGGGCTTCTCTCACAGCTTCTGTCTGCTGTGTACCACCACAGTCAGCCGTTGAACAATTACCTATCAGTTTCTAGCAGGTTTTAATAGTCTAGGCAGTGTCTACATAATCTGATAGGATAGTTAACATATAGAATGGATGTCTCTCCTCCTCTTAGCAAAGCATGTTTTTTATTCTTTTTTTAATTTCTAGAGCAAGGTGGTTTTTAAATGTCTCCAGACTTGAGTCAATTCTGTTAGCAACTTAAGATATCTGAGGTATAACTTATTCAGACTTTAGCAATTGCCCTTTATAAAAAAGAAGACTGTTCTTTATGGAAAAAAAAAAGCATTCCTGATACAGCATCTAGAAGGAGTGTGATGCAAAAGTGATAGTCATTTTTATAGATGATGATATTGATGGCATAAGTTTTATATAGTAGCAATTTATATTCATTCGAATTTTTAATGGATATTTCTGTTGAGCTTAGCTTATTTAGCTGACCTTAACTTCCATCTTCTAGTAATATGGAAAATTTTAACCCACTGACACATTTTCTCCATATCAATAAATCTGTTATTTACCATGAATATATAGCAATGTTTAACCAAAAGAAATAAATCACTGTTTAAAGATGTTTCCTCTCCTTTGGCTGCAGATTAGTACAGAAATGATAGCATTTTCTGAGAGATTGCTAATGCATTAGGAAAT